>NC_073249.2:191355000-192605000 GCF_029289425.2 Pan paniscus
TGTTGGATATTTTTGTATCACTATGAGTATTCTTGAGCTTTGTTCTGGACTGTGGTTAAATTATTTGCAAACAGTGATACTTTTGAGTCTTGCTTTTAAGCTTTGTCATGTGAGTCCGGGGCTGCATTTAGTCTAGGGTTAATTTTTCTATCCTACTAAAGTAGGACTTTTATTAGTACTTTAACTGATGCCCTATGAATTACAAAGTTTTCCATTCTAGCTTTGTGGAATAGGTACTATTTCTTACCCATCTAAACTTGAGTACTTTTCTCTGTAATCAAGAGAACTACAGGGCAGCCTAGGCAACATGGCAAAACCTTATCTCTGTAAAAAGTACAAAAAGCTACTTGGGGGGCTGAGGTAGGAGGATTGCTTCAGCCTGGGAGGTCGAGGCTGCAGTGAGCCAAGATCGCGTCATGGCACTCCAGCCTGGGTGATAGAGTGAGACCCTGTCTCAGAAACAAACAAAAGCCAGGCATGGTGGCTCATGCCTGTAATCCAGCAGTTTGGGAGGCTGAGGCGCGCAGATCACTTAAGGTCAGGAGTTCGAGACCAACCTGGCCAACATGGTGAAACCCTTTCTCTACTCAAAATACAAAAATTAGCCGGGCACAGTGGCAGGCGCCTGTAATCTCAGCTATTTGGGAGGCTGAGGCAGGAGAATCGCTTGAACCTGGGAGGCAGAGGTTACAGTGAGTGGAGATTGCACCACTGCACCCCAGCCTGGGTGACAGAGTGAGACTCCATCTCAAAAAAAAAAACCCCAAAGAAACAAAACAAAGAATACAGGTTAGTTTTTCCCTGACCCTCTGTAGTTTCTCCATATACATCTGATTATCAGTATTCCCTTGAGTACTTAAGGGGGTCTCCTTCAAATTTTCAGAGTTCTGTCTCTGTATAGCACTCTTCTTTCCCAGACTTCCAGCTCAGCTCTTCACCTCAGAAAGACTGCTGGTCTGTGCTTGGATTTCTTCTTCCTGTGCCATGGCTCAAAAACATTTTCTAGACAGTAAGCTGGGGCAATCATAGGGTTGATCTTACTTGTTTTTCATTTCTTAGGGATCACTGTTTTTTATCACCTGATGTCTGGTGTCTTGAAAGCCATTGTTTAATATATTTGGTCTGGTTTTTAAATTTTTTTCAGAAGGATAAATCTTGCTGTTACTTCTTCTTGACTGGAACAGAAAGTCCACCATGTTTTTTTTGTTTTTGTTTTGTTTTTTTACCTTGTGGCATTCACCTACCTAACTACTACTTAGTCTTCCCAGGCTTTACTTCTTTTTGAAGCCTTCTCTGATATTTACTTCCCAAGTTTGGACCCAGATGCTCTCCTAAATATTTGCATAATACTCAACTCTATCATTAAGTTTTCAGTCTCAGAACTTGATGCTCATTGTTCAAACTTGATACTTGCAAATATGTCCTTGATCTTGTCTCCTTGCATCTTTAGCTACCATTCGTTTGTCTCTCTTCCTTTTTATCTAGAAATATCAAAGGTAGTCTGCACTTGCTGTCTCTTCTTTATTCACTTACATCTAATCCTCAGCCATGTGGAATTTGGTTTCCACTGAAGCTACTCTTGCCAGGGTCACCAGTGACTTCACAGTTGCTGATTGCAGTGTATTCTTTTCAGTCTTTATTTGATTGGCCCCATCTGCATTATTTCATACTGGTTGCAATTGTCCCTTCTTTCTTTGGGGACCACACATTCCTGGTCCTTTTCCTTCTTCCTGATGATTCCTTCTTAGTCAATTTTGTTGGTCCTTTTATCAGCTTACAGCCTTTGTATTCCTAAATGTTCTATTCTTTGATTACTATTTCTTTTATTTACATGTTCTTCCTGTCGTAGTTCATCCACTCCCATGGCTTTAGGAGCATGATTCCAAATCTTAGTTTCTGTTTGAATTTCCCAGAGGTATTTTAGCTTCAATTTGTCTAAAACATAACTTCCTGTAATTTCCTTAAAGTTGCTCTTCTGTAGTCTATTTCGTTTTTGACACTACTGTAGTCAGTCCCTCACTCAGGCTAGAAACATGGGTGTCATCTCAGACTCTTCCCCAAACCCCAGATCTATTACAGCTCCATAAATATTAGATTCTTAATATTTTAAAATCCATCCCACAGGAGGAATTTCCAGTAATGGTGGCAGAGTGAAGTAGTCTCTGAAACCTTCCCACAGATAATATTAGAAAATCTATAAACAAATGTATTAAAAGGAACTGGAAAGGTTCCAAAAGCAGGTAGAAGCTAGAGGAGCGCTTACTTTTGAAAAATGGCAACTGGGAGTGATAAGAATTGTGAATTTGCAGCTTAAAAAAAATTTTTCCTGAGGGCATTCAACAACTCCCACAGCAGAGGAAAGTGGCAGTGGAAAACTCCAGCCTTACTTTCTTATGGTGGCAAAAACAGAGTTCATGATAGAAAAAGCATCTGAAAATTTAGCAGGAGGGCTTGAAAGTGAGAAAACCACAGAAGAGGGTGACCCCCATAACCTGACTGTGAACTCTGCTAAAATCCCTGGATGTACCTCTAAACTACACCTGCATGGGCAGACTCCATGAGGCCTGGTGAAAAAGCAGGCAGAGATTAGGGAGGCAGAGATTAGAGTTCTGTCTTTGAAAGACAGAATCTACACAAGGTGAACTTCGTGAGTTTGCTGCTTTTTAAAATTGAATGCATTCTCCAACCATGGGGAACCAGGTGGCAGACATATGAAGTCCTATGGACTTGAGGTATCAGTGGACGTAATCTTAAGGCTGAAAAGTTAGGGAGGAATCCCCAGAAACAAAGACAGTACAATGAGAACAGGCCCCAAATCTGAGTAAAATCTCTGGCCAAATTCTTGGTCAATTATCAGTTACACAGGCAGACCTGTAGTGGCCAGGCCGGGCGTGGTGCCTTATGCCAGCACTTTGGGAGGCCAAGGCAGGTGGATCACTTGAGGCCAGGAGTTAGAGACCAGCCTGGCCAACATGGCGAAACCCCGTCTCTACTAAAAATACAAAAATTAGCTCGGTGTGGTGGTGCATGCCTTTAATTCCAGCTACTAGGGAGGCTGAGGCACGAGAATCACTTGAAGCCAGGAGGCAGAGGTTGCAGTGAGCTGAGAAGATCACACCGTTGTACTCCAGCCTGAGCAACAGAGCAAGACTGTCTTTAAAAAAAGCTGTGAGAACTACACAGAGATATCAGTTGTTGAACACTGTAAGGAGCAAAGTCTACAGTTCAGTCCAGGGAGGTTATTTGTCTACTAGGAAAACCTCCCCCAGTAATCCCAAGGAAAATATTGTAGAATCCAGAGTCACTACATGTATCAGAATGTCCAACGTTAAACCAAAAATTACCAGACATGCACAGGAACAGGAAAGGGTGATCCATATGCAGGGAAAAAAAGGCAGTCAATAGAAGGTGGCTCCAAGTTGACTCAGATGTTGGAGATAGTAGTCAGACTTCAAAGTAGCTATCATATGTATGTTCAGATAATTAAAGGAAAATGTTTGTTTTGTTTTTGTTTTTTTGGGTCTCATTCTGTTGCCCAGGCTGGAGTGCAGTAGTGCTGTCTTGGCTTACTGCAGCCTCAAACTCGTGGGCTCAAGTGATCCTGCCAACCCAGCTTCCTATGTAGCTAGGCCTACAGGGGTGTGTCACCACTCCCAGCTAATTATAAATTTTTTTTTTTTTTTTTTTTTTTTTTTTTGTAGAAATGGAGCCTCGCTATGTTGTGCAGGCTGATCTTGAACTTCTGGCCTTGAGCAATCCTCCCACCTCGGCCTCCCAGTATGCTAGGATTACAGGTGTGAGCTACTGTATTGGGCCAGAAAATAGTTTCAATGAGTAAACAGATGAAGAATTTCAGAAAAGAAATGTTAAAAATGGGAAAATAGAAACAAGGGGGCTTACAAAATGGCAGCAAGAAGGGATCTGTAGTTTTCGTGTAAAAAACAAGTATAAAACTGGGCAAAATTGTTAAAACCAAATATTTTTAACATATCTAGAAATAAAATAGAAGCAGAAACAAATTGAGAAAAACTTATTCTTTTTTTTTTTTTTTTTTTCTTGAGACAGGGTCTTACTCTGTCATCCAGGTTGGTGTGATCATGGCTCACTGCAGCCTTGACTTCCCTGGCATGAGCCATCCTCCCACCTCAGCCTCCCAAGTAGCTGGGATTACAAGTGCGCACCACCACGCCCAGCTAACTTTTTATATTTTTTGTAGACACGGGGTCTCACTATGTTGCCTAGGTTCTTGAAAAACTCGTGGGCTCAAGTGATCCTCCTGCCTCGGCATCTCAAAGTGCTGGCTTGAGCCACAACACCCCAGCCTAAGAATTTATTCTTAAAAGGCTGGTAATACTTTGAGTAGGTACAGTGGAAGTCTGTGGTCTTCTTGGAATGTTTCCCATCTGTCCTTACCTCCGTTACTCAGCTCTGGTGACAAGAATTGTAGTTTTACCAGTGTGTGGCTGAACATGAAAACTAATATCTTAAGGAGCCAGAGTGCAGTGGCACATGCCTGTAATTTCGGCTACAGGGAGGCTGAGGTAGGAGGACTGCTTGAGCCTCGGGAGTTCCAACCAGCCTGGAACTCAACATAGTGAGACCCCATCTCAATTGAAAAGGAAAAAAAATAAATAAATAACACTAGCAAATTTTCTGCCAGAGGGGGTAGACTTAATGTGGGACAGGTGAAAACTCACAGCTTTGCCAACTAAAAGTGGCAAACTTGGTTGAGAATGAATGGAGAGAATCCACAGCTTTGCTAGCTGAAGGTTGCAGTACCTGTTGGAGTAGATGGTGGACCTGCCAGAAACTAAATGGGAAGATCTTGAAAATAAGAGAGCCATAGAAGGGCTACGATAAGCTCTCCACATATCTCTGGCTGATAGGGAAGTTACCTGCATGTGCAGGAGGGACCCAAGGGAACCCAATAAAAAGTAAAAATTAAAGGGGACTTGAGAACTGGCTGTAACTTTGAATGCATTCCTCAGGCAATACACAGATAGATTGGCAGATGGCAAAGCTTTATGGGTTTGAGGTCTATGAGCAACCCCTGCCCAGATCATTGTCTGACTACTAAATGATGCAGGCATAGGCTGCCCTAGAAACCCAGGCTAAAATAAAAACAAGAAAAAAAAACTGAGCAGAGCATCAGTCACAACATACTATGGGAGAATTAGATTTTGCAGTTTAAGTATAGGCAAGTTATTAAAAACAATCAATAGCCCATCAGGTAAATAAAACAATCGATAGCTACTCCAGTAGATTATCTGAAGCCTCTAGTTTTCAACCAGATATTATAAGACATGCAAGGAAAAATCAGGAAGGTGCAACCCATGCTCAGGGAAAAAAAAGTCATTGATAGAAATGATTTCTGAATAGGCCCAGCTATTAGATTTAGCAGAGACTTCAAAATAGCTGTTAAAAAAATATGATTAAAAACTTAAATCGTGTTCAAAGGTTTAAAGGAAAATGAGATGACAGTTACTTAACAAATAGGGAAGTGGCTCTAACCACATTTGGTCAATATTGTAGTAGAGGTCCTAGCCAATTATAATGCAAGAAAAAGAAATGAAAGAAATAGAGATTGGAAATGAAGAAGCAAAACTGCCTTTATTCACAGATGATTGGATTATTTCTAGAAAATTCTAAAGAATCTGCATAAAAGCGACTGGAACTATTAAGTAAAGTTAGCAAGATTGCAGGATATAAGGGCAATACACAGAAATCACTTGTGTTTCTATATTAGCAATGAATAATTGGGAATTGAAGTTTTATTATTTATTTATTTTAGAGATAGGGGTCCCACTATGTTGCCTAGGCTGGCCTTGAACTTCTGGATTCAAGCAATCCTCCCTCAGCCTCTCAAGTAGCTGGAACTCCAGGTGTGCACCACCATACCTAGCTTGAAGTTTTTAAAAATGTGTAACACCCAAAGACATGAAACACTTAGGCATAAACTTAACAAAATATGTGCAAAAACTGTATACTGAAAACTACAAAACTCTGCTGAGAAGAATATGAGAAATAAGTAATGATGTCCTCCCCTCCCCCCATTCATGTCCATCTGGAACCTCAGCATGTGACCTTATTTGGGAATAGGGTCTTGGCAGATGTAATTAGTTGAGAATCTCCAGATGAAATCATCCTGTATTTAGGGTGGGCCCTTAATATAATGACTGGTGTCTTTATACAAGAGAAAGGAGGGGGAGCTTTGGATCCATCTGCACAGACACGGAAGAAGGCCACGTGAAGAGTAGAGTTACGTTGCCGCAAGCCAAGGAATGCTAAGAGCCTCCGGGAGCTAGAAGAGGCAAAGAAAGATTCTCCTCTAGGGCCTTCAGAGGCAGTATGGCCCTGCCAACACCTTGATTTCAGACTTCTGGCCTCCAGAACTGTGAGAGAATGAATTTCTATTGTTTTAAGCCACAAAGTTTATAGTAATTCATTATGGCAGCTCTAGGAAACAAATATAACCATGTTATACAGATGGGGATCTAGAATGATCAAAATGATTTTGAAAAAGAACAATAGAGTTGGAGGACTTAAACTATCTAGCTAGAAGACTTACTGTATAGCCACAGTAATCAAGGCAGTGGTATTGGTATAAAACTAGATTAAGTTAATGGAACATAATATAGAGTCCAGAAATAGACCCACACCTATATGGTCCATTGATGTGCCAGTGCAGTTCAGTGGGGAAGGGATAATCTTTTCAACAAATGGTGCTAGAACAATTAGATAATGATATGTAAAAACATGAACCTTGACCCTTACCTCTAGAGGAAAATCAACTCAAAATGGATCATAGATCTAAATTTAAGAGTAAAAGCTATAAAACTTACGGAAGAGAACCCAGGAGAACATTTTTGTGATCTTGCTTTGGCAAAGATTTCTTAGCCATGTCACTGAAAGCATGAACTGTAAAAGAAACAAATGATAAATACATTATCATTTGTATTTATCAAATTTACAAATTTTTGTTAATGAAAAGCTAACACTAACAAAACGAAAAAGCAAGATACAGACTGAGAAAACATTTGCAAATTATATGTCTGACAAAGGACTCATTTATAGAAATAAATGAGCTCTTGTAACTTGATTAGAAAACTAGTAACCCATTTTAAAAAGCAGGCAAAAGATTTGAACAGATAGTCCACCAAAGAGGTTATACAGGTGTCCGATAAATACATAAAAACATGTTCAATGTCGCTAATCACTAGGAAAATGTAAATTACAACCACAGTGAGATACCACTACATACCTCGAATGGCTAAAATTAAAAAGATTTCCACACCAAATTCTGTCAAGATTATATGATAACTGAAATACACTGGTGGTGGTACTATATTATGTCATAACAACTTCCGAAAATGGTTTGGCAGTTTCTTGAAACAGTTAAAGGTACATTGATCGGGGGTTCTATTTATTAGTATTTACCTAAGAGAAATAAAAGGACATGTCCATATAAAGACTTGTAGAGCCTGGGCGCAGTGGCTTACACCTGTAATCCCAGCACTTTGGGAGGCTGAGGTGGGTGGATCGCTTGAGGTCTGGAGTTCAAGACCAGCCTGACCAACATGGAGAAACCCAGTCTCTACTAAAAATACAAAACTAGCTGGGCGTGGTGGCACATGCCTGTAATCCCAGCTACTCGGGAGGCTGAGGCAGGAGAATCGCTTGAACCTGGGAGGCGGAGGTTGTGGTGAACCGAGATTGCGCCACTGCACTCCAGCCTGGGCAACAAGAGCGAAACTCCATCTCAAAAAAAAAAAAAAAAAGACCTGTAGATGAGTGGTTATAACAGCTTGATTTGTAATAGCCAAAAGCTAGAATAAACCCAAACGTTCATCTATAGGTGAATGAATAAACAAATTATAGTATATAATATAAAGCAGAAAACTACTTAGCAATGCTAAGAAATGAATTGATACACAAAACATTTTGTGTATATTTTGTTATTCATACAAAATAATTTTTCTGAGTGAAATAAGCCAGACTGCCCCTCTCAAAAAAAAGGGTACTTACTTTGTGATTCCATTTATAGAATCTTTTAGGAAATGCAAACTATAGAAACAGAAAGCAGGCCGGGCGTGGTGGCTCACGCCTGTAATCCCAGCACTTTGGGAGGCCAAGGCAGGTGGATCACGAGGTCAGGAGATTGAGACCATCCTGGCTAACACGGTGAAACCCCATCGCTACTAAAAATACAAAAAATTAGCTGGGCATGGTGGCGGGCGCCTGTAGTCCCAGCTACTCAGGAGGCTGAGGCAGGAGAATGGCATGAACCCGGGAGGTGGAGCTTGGAGTGAGCCGAGATCGCGCCACTGCACTCCAGCCTGGGCGACAGAGCAAGACTCCATCTCAAAAAAAAAAAAAAAAAAAGAAACAGCAGAATGGTTGCTTAGGGTGGGGAGGAGAAGGCATTACAAAGGAGCATGAGGAATCTTTGGAAGTGATGGATATGCATTAGCTTGATTGTACTGGTGGTTTCAAATGTGTATACATACATAAAAATTTATCAAATTGTACATTTTATGTATGTTCAATTTATTGTATGTCAATTATACCTTAATAAAGCTTTAAAAAGGGGGGGTAAAAATTTGGATAAACTTTACCTCTTTGCCTCTTCAAAGAAAAAATGGTCAATAAGCACAGAAAATATGCTCAATATTATTAGTCATCAGGAAAGTCATCAGTGATATATCACTTTATAACCACTAGAATGACAAAAAATAAAAAGACCAGGAATACCAAGTGTTGGTGAAGTTGTAGAGCAACTGGAACTCTCATATGTTGCTGGTAGAAATATAAAATGTACAGCCACTTTGGGTAACAGTTCATAGTTTCTTACAAAGTTAAACATATACTTATGTATAACCAGCAATTCTCCTAAGTAACTACCTAAGATAAATTAGAACACATGTTTACAGAAACATGTATACTTAAACATTCATAGCAGTTTTTATAACTAAGAATGGAAAACAACTTAAAATTCCATCAGTAGATAAATGTAAACCAAATTTTTGTGTATTTCTATAATGGGAAACTACTCAGTAATAAAAAAGAATGTACTACTGATATGCACAATATCATGAATAAATTTCAAAAACGTGTTGAGTGAAAGCCAGAAACAAAAATAGTATGTATATGCTTCCTTTTATATGAAATACAAGAAAACCCAAACTAATCTCACTTTGATAGCAAACAAATCAGTGGTTTCCTGAGCCTAGAGATGGAGACAGGGATTTATTATAAAGGGGCATGAATGAATTTTGGGGGCTGATAGAAATGTTCTCTCTCTTAATTGTGGTTACATGGGTATATATATTTATCAAAACTTTGACCTTATATACTTGAAATGTGTGTAGTTTATGTGAATTATATTTCAACCAATTTGATTTTTTTTTTTTGAGACAAGAGTTTCACTCTGTCGCCCAGGCTGAGGTACAGTGGCATGATATCGGCTCACTGCAGCCTCCGCCTCCTCTCGGGTTCAAGTGATTCTTGTGCCTCAGCCTCCTGAGTAGCTGGGACTACAGGCGTGTACCACCATGCCCAGCTAAATTTTGTATTTTTAGTAGAGATGGGGTTTCACCATGTTGGTCAGGCTGGTCTCAAACTCCTTACCTCAAATGTTCCACCTGTCTTGGCCTCTCAAAGTGCTGGGATTACAGGTGTGAGACACCACACCTGGCCGAATTTGATTTTTAAAAAATCCATACCACCACCCTTGTTTTGCTACTCATTATTTCTCATTTGGATGAAAGCAGTACTCTTCTAAGTGATATTCCTGCTATTGCCTTACTTCTTCAAACCCATACGCTAAGAAATGACTTGTAAGACAGAAACCCGACCTTGTTACTTCCTTGCATACAACCCTTAAATTGCTTACCATTACTTAGTTTCTTAAAATAACATGTAATGCTTTTTTCCATCTGGTCTTTGCCTCTATCTTTCCCGCTCATCTTCTATTACTTTTGCCTCTCACTTTGCTTATGGCTGTCAGTTCCCAATACAGACCATGTTAATTTCATTTTTTGTGCCTACATTCATTCTCTGCCCTCTGCCTTTTGTCTAGTAAACAACTGTTTATCCTCTAAAACTCAGCTTAGGGCTCTTCTCCTTCAGGAAGCCTTTTTCTTTAATAATAATAATTAAAAAATCATTCTTTTCCATACTCTTTCTCCCTCAAAGGGAAATGGATTAAGTAACTTTAGCTTGTGGTTTTTTTTTTTTTTTTTTTTTTTGGCTCATCATAAACATTGGTATATTTACTTTTTTTTTTTTCTTTTTGAGACAAGGTCTCATTCTGTCACCCAAGCTAGAGTACAGTGGCATGATCACAGTTCACTGCAGCCTTGACCTCCCAGGCTCAAGCGATTCTCCCACCTCAGCCTCCCAAGTAGCTCGGACCACAGGCATGGCCACCATGCCCAGCTAATTTTTTATGTTTTGTAGAGACAGGGTCTCGCCATATTGTCAAGGCTGGTCTTGAACTCCTAGGTTCAAGTGGTCTCCTGTCTTGGCCTCCCAAAGTGTTGGGAGTACAGGCGTGAGCCACCATGCTTAGCTGGTATATTTACTATTTTGGCTTATTATGCTTTCAGTGCTCAACGATTAGTTTTATTTATGTTTTGGATCCACAAGGGCTATTTTGTAATAGGTGCTCAATAAGTATTTGTAGAAAGA
This sequence comes from Pan paniscus, assembly GCF_029289425.2. Lineage (NCBI taxonomy): Eukaryota > Metazoa > Chordata > Mammalia > Primates > Hominidae > Pan > Pan paniscus. Next base: position 191,365,690 of record NC_073249.2, read on the forward strand.
TTGAATAGAAATGTTAACAGGGTAAAAGTATACATTGTTTTGCTTTTCCCGCACACTTAGAATGCAGAAAATTACTATTTTGTTTTAAACAAAACATTTTGGCTAGGAAAAAAACTCAAGATTTATCTCAACATTTAACACCACTTTTATTTGGGTGGTGAGATTAGTTTCTTTAATATTTTTGATATTTTTGCATTTTTCAAGAGAACATTTAATAGACTATTGTTTCATGAGACATAACCTGAAAAATTGTGTAACTTTTACCTACTCAAATTAGTTTTTTTATTTCTTTAGGTCCACAAGGCGATTACAATTTCCAGTCCCCTAACCACAGACCTGACTGCAGAGCTGTCTGGTGGGCCAAAGAATGTATCAGTGCAACCTGAAATATCAGAGGGTCTTGCTACTACGCCCAGCACTCAACAAGTAAAAAGTTCTGAGAAAACCCAGATTGCTGTCCCCCAGCCAGTGGCTCCCTCCTACAGTTATGCTACCCCTACCCCCCAGGCCTCTTTCCAGAGCACCTCAGCACCATACCCAGGTAAGGACCTTTGCTCTTGGAGATAGAAGGAAAAAGTAGAACATTTGATCAAAGTATTCCCTTTTAGAGGAAAGAAGGAAGGGAGGCATAACTTGAATACTGTGTGTTAGAGAAAAAATAACTCTGTCATTGCCCCTGCAGTCATAGACTGGGGGCTCTAGAGCCTTTCCTCAGCAGGCCTCCAGCTTATGGAAATTTACGAGGCTAATTTTCACAGATCCAGATTCCACTGTGACTTAAAGGCACATGATTCAATTAAGTATAATGTTCAAGTGATCAATCAGAGCCTACTGGGAAGAAAGATTTGGATCAGTGTATTTGCTTACCTTCTGAAAGTCTGGTTGTAGGTCTCTCATTTTTATAGCATCTTTATTTTTATTTTTATTTATTTTTAAAACTTTTAATTTTTGTGGATATATAGTAGTTGTATACATTTATGGCATACATGAGATATTTTGATGCAGACATGCAATGTGTAATAATCACATCATGTAAAATAGAGTATCCATCCCTTCAAGCCTTTATCCTTTGTGTTACAAACAATCCAGTTACATTATTTTAGTTATTTTAAAATGTGCAATTAAAATATTATTGACTATAGTCACCCTGTTGTGCTATCAAATACTAGGTCTTATTTGTTCTTTCTAGCTTTTTTTTTTTTGTACTCATTAACCATCCCCCCTCCCTCTTACCCCACACTACCCTTCGCAGCCTCTGGTAACCATCCATCTATCTAACCATTACTCTCTATCTCCATGAGTTCAGTTGTTTTGATTTTTAGATTCCACAAATAAGTGAGAACAAGCAGTGTTTGTCTGTGCCTGGCTTATTCACCTAACATAATGACCTCCAGTTCCATCCATGTTGTTGGAAATGACAAAATTTCATTCTTTTTTATGGCTGAGTAGTACTCCATTGTATATAAGCACCACATTTTCTTTATTCATTCATCTGTTGATGGACACTTAGGTTGCTTCCAAAGTTTGGCTGTTGTGAACAGTGCTGCAAACATGGGAGTGCAGATACCTCTTCGATACACTGATTTCCTTTCTTTTGGGTATAGACCCAGCAGTGGGATTATTGAGTCACATGGTAACTCTATTTTTATTTTTTTGAGGAACCTCCAAACTGTTCTCCATAGTGGTTGTACTAATTTACATTCCCACCAATAGTGTACAAGGGTTCCCCTTTTCTCCACATCCTCACCAGCATTTGTTATTGCCTGTCTTTTGTATAAAAGCCATTTTAACTGGGGTGAGATGATATCTCACTGTAGGTTTTTTTTTTTTTTGAGACAGAGTCTCACTCTGTTGCCCAGGCTGGAGTGCAGTGGCGCAATCTCGGCTCACTGCAAGCTGCGCCTCCCGGGTTCATGCCATTCTCCTGCCTCAGCCTCCCGAGTAGCTGGGACTACAGGTGCCCACCACCACGCCCAGCTAATTTTTTGTATTTTTAGTAGAGATGGGGTTTCACCGTGTTAGCCAGGATGGTCTCGATCTCCTGACCTTGTGATCCGTCCGCCTTGGCCTCCCAAAGTGCTGGGATTACAGGCGTGAGCCACCGCGCCCGGCCATCTCATTGTAGTTTTTATTTGCATTTCTCTGATGATCAGTGATGTCGAGAAGCTTTTCATATGCCTGTTTGCCATTTGTAGGTCTTCTTTTGAGAAATCCCTGTTCAAATATTTTGCCCATTTTTAAATGGGATTATTAAATTTTTTCCTGTGGAGTTGTGTGAACTCTTTATATATTCTGGTTATTAATCCCTTGTCAAATGGGGAGTTTGCAGATATTTTCTCCCATTCTGTGGGTTGTCTCTTCACTTTGTTGATTGTTTCCTTTGCTGTGCAGAAGCTTTTTAATTTGATGTTATCCCTTTTGTCCATTTTCGCTTTGGTTGCCTGTCCTTGTGGGGTATTACTCAAGAATTTTTTTTTGCTCAGACCAGTGTCCTGGAGAAGCATCTTTATTTTTAAAGCCATTCATAAGAAGTAGATTTATACATAGTGTATAAATAAATCTGTGCTTCACAGGTGCTGTTCTAAGGTATTAGGAAGAATTGGTTAATCAAGAAACTAAGTTGGTCTTTATCCCCTGAAAAAGTCAAGAGGGTAAAAGCAAAGTCAGTGATAATGAATTTTTGCCAATTTTTAATTTTTCAGGGTGTCCTTTGGTAGTAATAGAACATGAAATTTTAGGGGTTCAATCATGAGGCACCAAAGTAATTTTTGTATCCAGTCAAGATGCCTGTAATTTTTGGTGTAATTGTGAAGGGTTTGGGTTGAACTGTTTTGAATAGCCATTTTTTGGTTCATTATACTTTCTCTGAGTATCATGTTTCTTTCTTTTCTTTTTTTGAAAGTCACTTCAGAGAGTTCTTATTCCATCTCCTGGGGCATCCAAATGCTGAAGCTTCCATTAAGGATGGTTTCATTTCTCCTCAAGTGCAATGTTCCCATGCAGAGGTGGATAAATCTCAAGTTTCATATTTGTCTAGGAAGCCCTTCTCGCCTCCCAGGCTTGAAATATGAGTGGACTAGCCTATTGTTTGCTTTAAGCTCTCCTAGTTTCGAAGTCTCATAGCAAATGAACATTTATTGTCAGAGAAATAAGATTTATATAATCGGTGGCTTTCAATGGTCTGCAAACATTTTTAGTTGGGGGAGGGGAGTGATGCTACTGACGTCTGGTAAGTATGGGTCAGTGATACTGTTAAACACCTTACAGTGCTCAGGACATTTCCCTCCATGACAAAGAATTACCTGGTCCAAAATATCAGGAGTGCTGAGCTTGAGAAACTCTGACATATGTGAAATAGCTGGTGAATAGTATAAAGACAGTATATAGCTCTTTGCTGACTTGAGTGTTCCAAAAATGCTAGCATACTTCAAGATTAGATCAGTTTGAACTGAAATGGTCTGGGAAGATTTCTTGGAGAGGAGACCGACTTTAAGCTAGAAACAAAATGCTGTATTTAGAATAAAGCAAGGCAAACACCGCAATTGAAAGAAATAACTTTAGCAAAGTCCCTGAGAGTAGACTGTGGCTTTGTGGAACACAAGAGGGAAAATCAATATAACTAGAGGCAAAATTAGATAGGAAGGATAAGACAGTGAGATCAGATGATGGTTCTCTAATGGCAGGTTGGAAGTTTGTCCTTAAATATGATATGGGAGCAGGAGTCTTAAATAAAAGAGTAACATAGTGGGTGAGTATTTTGGAAAGACTAATGGTGTTGGTTGTTTTAGGAAGACAGAATAGATTGGAGTAGAGAGAGCTAGCAGAGGGAAGATAAAATAAGATTCTTGGAATAAGCAAGCTGGGCGTGGTGGTGCATGCCTGTAGTCCCAGCTACTTGGGAGGTTGAGGTGGGAAGATCGCTTGAGCCCAGGAATTTGAGGCTGCAGTGAGGTATGATTACACAACTGCACTCTATCCTGAGCAACAGAGTGAGGCCCTGACTCAAAAAGAAAAAAAAAAATTCTTGGAATAATCTAGTGTGAACAATGAATCTTGTAGCAATTGGAATGGAAAGAAAGTAAGGCAGATTTGTAACCATTTGCCTTCCCTTCTAGAAACTTTATATATGTATCTTATTAGAAAGTTATTTGTTAGCATAAAGGTGATACTTGAAACAGGATTTGAACTCTGTGGAATGTAATATATAGGGAGGGCTTAGGGACAGACTGTAGTAAAAATACAGGGGAGGAAAAGAGAGAAAGGAGGAAAAATAGAATAATATGGTGTCATGATATCCAAGAGTTTTAAGATGGAGGCAGTTAGCAGTAGTAGAAGCCACTGAGATGTGAGATGAAGAATGAGGATATTAGGGTACAGCTATTAGATTTACTAAGAAGTAGTTTTGAAAGATCCTTTTCAATGGAAAAGTGGGGACAGAATCAAATTTCAAGCAATTAGAGAGTAGAAAAAAGTTAGTAATTGATGGCAGTAGCTGAATATTGATCATGAAAGGAGTTTGATCACAAAAGAAGGAGAGAAATAAGACAGTCTGGATCTATTTCTTATCTCTGGTATATTTACTTTGTTTCCAGTTATAAAGGAACTGGTGGTATCTGCTGGAGAGAGTGTCCAGATAACCCTGCCTAAGAATGAAGTTCAATTAAATGCATATGTTCTCCAAGAACCACCTAAAGGTAAACATCCCCTTACATTTGGATAACTGTTTTTTGTTTTTAAAAGAGATGGAGTCTTGCTGTGTTGTCCAGGCTGGTCTCAAACTCCTGGGCTCAGGAGATCCTCCCACCTTAGTCTTCCTAGTAGCTGGAACTACTGGCATACACTACCACTCCTGGCCCTTATCTTTTTCCCTCCTCTGACTTCCTGTCAGGAAAAAATATATATTTTTTAAGTTACAAATTTATATTAGCAGTCATCTTGAATAACTTCTTTCTAAGTTCTACATCTGCTATTTACTGGTTGTTTGGCCAAAATAAACAGATTAATCTGAGTCTCAGTTTCTTTCTCTTAAAATGGATATAAATACAACCTAATAAATATGTTCTGTATTAATAAGCATCAGCTATATGCTAGGCACTAAACTGGTAACTTATCTACTATCTCATTTTGCCCTTAAAGTAATCTTATGAGGTAGGAATTATTATCCCCATTTTATTGAGAAAGAAATGGAAATTAAGAGAAGTCATTTACTTAGATTCACACAGATAATGAGTGGCTCAGCTGAGATTTGAACCCAAGCGTGACATCAAAGCCTGTGATCTCAAACCCTTCATTATATAGTACCTCTCATATTCCATAAATATTTGTGCATACCCGGGTTATATCCTATCCTCACAGGACTGTTGTAAGGACCATCGTTTCCCATAGTGAGAACCCTGTCCCTGGGGGAAAAAAAAGCTAAGCCTAATGTGATATACAAAATTCAAGTTTATAAAATATATAAAGTATGGATGATTAATTCATTATTTAAGAAAACTTTTGTAATATGAACATTACTTTCACCTTTGAAGTATGTGTTAATATACCAAAGTTTGACTTACAAACACATATGGGTTCTCTTAACACTATTTATGACTTGAGTGGTACATACTTTGATGGAAATTGAGTGTGTTGGGTTTATGTTATTCTCATTAAAAGGTTAGTCAAGTAGAATGTCCTTCCCTATTTAGGATGGGGTCCTTCCATTTTAGGTACACACATCTCCAATACAGTATTCTTAATTTCTAGGCCTAATACCAAATAGCATATTAATGCAAAAAGTACTTTTCCAGAAGCAAAATGCCCTGTCTGTTCTATATTTCTGCTCTCAAATTGAGGTTTCCTTATCAATTCATTTCACATTCCTCTAGAGAAGCTTTTTCCTTTCTTCCTCTGGTGACAAGTTAAGGTGATTGGGTTTAGTGGCTTTTGAAGTTGGAGGTGAGGGACTGCCTTGAGCTGTTGATTACTACCATTCTTTTGTGAAAGACATGTTTGGCTCTACTGTATTTTCTTTCCTAACCCATATTTGCATGTACCTTTCTGTGGGTTACTATCATTTTGTAGATCAGTGTTTCAAAACACGTTAGTTTAGAAATAGATTCTTTGGCCAGGCACGGTGGCTCACACTTGTAATCCTGGTACTTTGGGAGGCTGAGGTGGGTGAATCACCTTAGGTCAGGAGTTCAAGACCAGCCTGGCCAACGTGGCAAAACCCCATCTCTACCAAAAATACAAAAAAATTAGCTGGGTGTGGTGGTGGGCGCCTGTAATCCCAGCCACTTGAGAGACTGAGACAGGAGAATTGCTTGAACCCAGGAGGCGGAGGTTGCAGTGAGCCAAGATTGTGCCATTGCACTCCAGCCTGGGTGACAGAGCAAGACTCTGTCTCAAAAAAAAAGCAAAAAAAAAAAAAAAGGCTGAGCGCAGTGGCTCATGCCTGTAATCCCAGCACTTTGGGAGGCTGAGGCGGGCAGATCACCTGAGGTCAGGAGTTCAAGACCAGCCTGGCCAACATGGTGAAACCCCATCTCTACTAAAAATAAGCCAGGCATGATGGTGGGCGCCTGTAATCCCAGCCACTGGGGAGGTTGAGGCTTGAGAATTGCTTGAACCCAGGAGGCGGAGGTTGCAGTGAGCCGAGATTACGCCACTGCACTCCAACCTGGGTGGCAGAGAGAGACTCCATCTCATTAAAAAAAAAAAAAAAAGGTAAATAGATTATTTTCTCCTGTCCTCTCTCCAGGTTCTTCCACCTTTATTAGATATGTGAGATGGATGGTTTCAAACTTCCAAAGGTTGGGGGTGATGAGGCAGGACCAATTCTGCATGCTCTTTATCCTTCTCCTGCCCTGTGGCAGCCCATTAGGATCCCTCCAGGTCCATTTTCAAAACCACTGTCCAGCTGGGCGTGGTGGCTCATGCCTGTAATCCTAGCACTTTGGGAGGCTGAGGCAGGCAGATCCTGACTTGAGGTCAGAAGTTTGAGACCAGCTTGGCCAACATGGTGAAACTCTGTTTATACTAAAAATACAAAAATTAGCCAGACGTGGTGGTACGTGCCTGTAATCCTAGCCACTTGGGAGGCTGAGGCAGGAGGATCACTTGAACCTGGGAGGCAGAGGTTGCAGTGAGCTGAGATTGCACCACTGCACTCCAGCCTGGGCAACAGCAAGACTTCATCTCAATCAATCAGTCAGTCAATAGAACAAACGAACGACTGTCCTCAGTCACTGCAACCAGCACTCTTTCTAACAGAGTTACACTCAGTTGTTCCTACCTTTGAACATATTTCTGCCTGCGAGGCATAATTCATCCCCTGAGCTTTTCTGTCCTAGGAATATTGTCCTGTTTTGAAATTTATGTTGCTAGCCTTAGCTATTATAAAATTATCTGTTCCCAAACTGTTTTCTACATGGAAAAGAATTTCCAGCTACAGTTGGAAGAAATGTCTCTGAGTACAAGTCCTGCTTGTGCTGCTTCTTTCCGTCTCCTCTCGTAACATAACTACTACATACTAAATACGTTTGTGAGAGCTGTTGGCGCTGACAACTGGCCAAAAAAATTCTTGTTTTGGAGGAGGAAGGAAGGAAGAAGACCTTGTCTCCCAGGATTATAAAATAAAATTGGTCTTCAGATGAAGGATATCTTGGAATTAGGTTATGTGTACTGATTTTAACATTTGAACTCATGAAATAAGAAAAAGATGACCACTCTCTGCTAAGCGTTTCAGGTTTTTTTTTTCCCCCCTTTTTCTTTTTTACTTTTGGTTAGTAACTTAAACTAAACCTTCCTACCAAAGTCCTCCCTTCCCTAACCAGAAATGCATTTTGATCCAAAAAAATTTAAGACTACTTTTTCTGGGGAGGGATGCCATTTAGATAGCATCCTACCCTTGCCTTACCTAGTGATATAGTCTGACCTGCAAGTGGGTACCATTTAATGCTTCATTTGATTTTAATTAATTTCACTGGGCCTGTTTTAAATGGGCCATCTCCTACCATCTTCTGCAGTGTGTTATTTAGCTCAGCAGGAATGAAGTAGCTCTTTTAACTCACCAGGGTGTGATGACCTCAGTGAGACGAGCATTGTTAGCACTCTGTAAAAAGCTATTTTTGAACCATGTTATTTAGAAGTCATTGCTGTTCTTTGTTGCAAAAGAAGTTTTGCAAGGAAATGGCCTTTGTTCCCAATGAGTTCATCTATAATGGTTGGTCGGACATGTATTTTCAGTGGTATGCCACACCATGAGCAACCTGGTATTTTTTAGGGAGGATTGGCCCTGAGAGGGTCGGTATAGGGCAGGAATAAGCATTGTTGGGAGAGAGTTGGAAGAAGCCCTAACTGTAGCTGAGTCAGCAGAATTCGCTCTTTCTTTCAGCAGGTGGTTTGGTTTCCCTACAGGCTTTGGGGTGAAATCTTAAAAACTAAAGCCTTGTCAAGATCAGAAGAGATTTGTTATTGGCAGGCTATGTGGCTGTCCTCTTTGTGTGTAGGTGTGTGTTTTCATGATTTTTGTAACTGCCCTTCTATAGGAGAAACCTACACCTACGACTGGCAGCTGATTACTCATCCTAGAGACTACAGTGGAGAAATGGAAGGGAAACATTCCCAGATCCTCAAACTATCGAAGGTGAATTTGCCTCCTTTCACTTGCAGGGCAAAGGTAGAGGAGTTGACTGTTTTCTAAAATGAATATCATATAATTTTCTGTCTACACTTAAGTTGTAAACAGTCTTTTAGAAATGAATCCTCCAAAAATCTGACTGGCTGACATCCAGTATTTGTTAGTGTATGATTCTCAAAATTTCATTTATGGTAAGAAGACTGTACCAGCATGGTAGTGGTGGCTGAAAATATACACTAAACGGCTTTTAAGGCTAACTTAAGGATTTTAGAATTTGGGATAAGCTAGGTTATTTGTGGCCACATGACTGCATACATTGACTCAGCCTTTGTGGGATTCAGTATAGGTTTTTTCTTTTTTTTGAGACAGGGTCTTGCTCTGTCACCTAGGCCGAAGTGCAGTGGTGTGATCACGGCTCACTGCAGTCTTGACTTCCCAGGCTCAAGCAATCCTCCTACCTCAGCCTTCTGAGTAGCTGAGACTGCAGGGTCATGCCATTATACCTAGCTAATTTTTGTATTTTTTATAGAGATAGAGTCTCATCATATTGCCCAGGCTGGTCTTGAACACCTGGCCTCAAGCAGTCCTCCCATCTCAGCCTTCCAAAGTGCTGGGATTACAGGTGTGAGCCACCATGCCCAGCCTAAGTACAGTTATTGACAGCTCTAAAATGTTTGTATTTGGCTGGGCGCAGTGGCTCCCACCTGTAATCCAAGCACTTTGGGAGGCTGAGGTGGGGTGGGACAACTGCTTGAGGCCACGAGTTTGAGAAGAGACTGGGAAACATGGCAAGACCCTGTCTCTACAAAATAAAAAATTAGCTGGGTGTGGTGGTTCATACCTGTAGTCCCAGCTGGTCAGGAGGCGGAGGTGGGAGGATCACTTAAACCCAGGAGTTTAAGGCTGCAGTGAGCTATGATCATACTACTGCCCTAAAGCCCAGGTGACAAAGTGAGATCTTTTCTCTAAGAAAAAAGTTTGTATTCTTTGGCCCAGCAGTCTCATTTAGTCATTCATTCTACATCTATTCATTGTACACTGGTTATGTGGCAGGCATTGGGGATTTACCAGAGAATTAGTTATAATTTTAATGTTCAAGAACAATAGAGTCTAGTAGGTGATACTGATAGGAAGCAGGTAATTATAACAGGTGGCACACTAGGTCAGTGCAGAGGGTCAATGAAGCCTTGGAAAGGTAGAGTGGATTTCTTAGAGTGACTGACTTACTAGGTAAAGGGTGAAGGGATAATACCTCAAGCAGAAGAAGCAACATGTCCACTGGGCCAAAAATGGGAGCGAAAATGTGGGGAAAGGGGAATTTATATGTGGTTCTAAGTTGGAAAGATGCAGGGGCCAGATGGAGCAAAAGCCTTATATGCCGGATTAAGGACTTTGAATCTTATCCAGAAGGAATATGGAGCCCTTGAAAGGCTTTAAGCAAGAGAAACACATGTTTAGATCTTCAGATTAGAAAAATCACCTGACTACAGATTGGAGGAGATAAGACTCAAACTATAGAGGTCAGTGAGGAATCTGTTGAAAAATTTAGGTGTAAAATGGTAGTAGCCTGAGTGAAAGAACTAAATAAGTAAAATTGAAAACCCACCAGCCTAGACAACATGGTGAAACTCTAACTCCACAAAAAATACAAAAATTAGTTGGGCGTGGTGGCATGTGCCTGTGGTCCCAGCTACTCAGGAGGGTGAGGTGGGAGGATCGCTTGAGCCCAGGAGGTAGAGGTTGCAGTGAGCCATGATCATGCTACTGCACTCCAGCCTGAGCAACAAAGTGAGACTGTGTCTCAAAAAATAAAAATAAAAACCACCTATTGAATTCATACCATATGCCATACCCAGTGCCGATTATTTTGTACACTTATTTCTTTTAATCTTCGTAACAATCCCAGGATGTAGGTATTACTATCTTTTTTACAAATGACAAAACTAAAAACTGGAGAAATGAAGTGATTTGGCCAGAGTTCACAAAGGTATTAAATGGTAGGTCTAAACTGGAGCTTTCCATCTCTAAAGGCCATGCCTTTAATAATTGTGCTATGACAAGTGGTTAAGAACTAAGGTGATGGCAGTGTGGATGGAGACAAGTGAGTAGATTGGAAAAATAATATGGAGTTTGACTTGATAAAATTTGATGATTGATGAACTGGTTGGGGATGTTGGGGAAGAGAAGTCCAGGATAATTCTAGCTTTTTGGCTTAGGTACCTGGGTGGATGTTCATTGAAATGAGGAGCACAGAAGGAGAAGCAAGTTTTAAGGAGAAGTTTGCAGATGATTAATTCATTTTTGGACAGAGTGAGTTTGAGGTACCTGTGAGACATTTGAATTGAGTTGTCCAGTTAGTAGCTGGGGGAAAGGGACTGGAGGTCAAAAGACAAGTCTGGGCTGGAGAGATATATTTGCACATCAACCTCAAATAGATGATTTTTGAAGCCACAGCAATAGATAAAATCAACCAGGGAGAGTGTGCAGAGTGAAGAAATAAGCAGGCTGAGGTTGGAATCCTGGGAACACCCATCATTTAAGGGATGGAGGGTAGAGGAAACTGAAGGAAATGAAGTGTGAGCACAGAAGTAAAAGCCAAGAAGAAGAATGTTATAAAGAGGAAATAGCCAAAGATACTACTTGTGGTTCAATTAGTATTTACCCAAAGAAAATACTTCAAAAGAAAGAAAGAAAGAAAAAAAAAACATTTGCCTGGAAGATGTTCATTACAGCATTAGTCATAATAGTAAAAATTTGGAAACAACCCAAGTATCCAACAATTAGAAATGCTTATGCGAAATTTGACACATTTGGTCATATACTGCTTTGTGGTCGTTAAAATAAATATTAAAAAGATTGTGGCTGGGTGCGGTGGCTCAAGCCTGTAATCCCAGCACTTTGGGAGGCCGAGGTGGGTGGATCACCTGAGGTCAGGAGTTCAAGACCAGCCTGGCCAACATGGCAAAACCCATGTCTCTACTAAAAATAAAAAATTAGCTGGGAATGGTGGTGCAGGCCTGTAGTCCCAGCTACTTGGGAGGCTAAGGCATGAGAATCACTTGAACCCAGGAGGCAGCAGTTGCAGTGAGTCAAGATTGCATCACTGCTCTCCAGCCTGGGTGACAGGGTGAGATTCTGTCTCAAAAAAAAAAAAAAAGATTGTATGATTGTATTATAGTAGGGAAGGTGTTCATGCTAAATGAATGGAAGAAAGAACAATAGAAAGTTTGATACCTTGATTTTAGCTAGAACTTTGAATACCACTGAAATATGAGCTCCTTGAAGACAGAGATCTTACCTTATTCGTATCCAAACTACAAGCCTAGGACAATGACTGGTACATGATTTGGTTTCAGTAAATGTTTGTTAAACGAATGAGCTGTACACAACTATTATTTTAATATGTGGTCAAGAGTTAGAAGGAAATGGAGAAATTTGATGAGTTGATGTGTTATGATAGTGATATGCTGGGTACTTTTTTGTTTTTTCTTTTATATTAAGTTTATAAATTAGTAAAAATCAGGAGGGAAAAATATTCAGATATTTGGGAACTATTTAGTATCTTTACAAAATGTTTTTCTTTGAAGTGATGATTATTTTAATTTCGTAACTCTGTGGAGTGGGATATTGGGGCCCTTAGTGTTCTTCTGAAAAGAAAATGGGAGTACAGAGATATTTGAAATCCCTTCTGTTGTTCTAGAGTCAGCTAGTCATAAGATTCACATTAAAAGGGTTTTTTTTTTTTTTCAGTTCGTTGTTTATCTCTTCAGCTAGTTTACTTTTTCTTGCTGGAGTGCAGTGACATGATCTCGGCTCACTGTAACCTCCACCTCCCGGGCTCAAGCCCTCCTTTCACCTCAGCCTACTAAGTAGCTGGGACTACAGGTGTGTGCCACCACACCTGGCTAATTTTTATATTTTTGGTAGAGATGGGGTTTTGGCATATTGCCCAGGCCGGTCTTGAACTCAGGAACTCAAGTGATCCACCCGCCTCCTCCCAAATTGCTAGGATTACAGGCTACTTTACCTTTTCCATTTTGGAAATAGGGGAAGGAAAGAGTGAAAGATTCAGCTTGGGAAAGTTCAGATATATCTTACTTTAAATGTAATTCCTGCTCTTTATGATTGTCTAAGAGATCTTCTCTCACTTCTGCAGCTCACTCCAGGCCTGTATGAATTCAAAGTGATTGTAGAGGGTCAAAATGCCCATGGGGAAGGCTATGTGAACGTGACAGTCAAGCCAGGTATGTTTTCAGCCCTGGCTGTGTCTCCCTTCCTTCCTCTGCAGGACTCCTGAGGAGATAGAGATTTGATTTGGGGTTTTTGATTCTCATTTTTTTTGTAATGTATTTATTCAGCAATTCCTAGTTCAATGTGGTGAATAGTTACAATAGCAAAATACAGACTTTGTTCCAACAGTGCTCTAGTTGGAATGCCGAGCTGGACACATGGCCCACAGTGCAGTATGGCCTAAGCAATAACTTATCTACCGAGACCTACTTCTTCAAGTGGGCCATGCTGAGAGGGACCATGAGTTGTAATTAACAGACACAGGGAAGCCAAGAGCCTAGGAGAAGCATGCAGAAGGAGAACCAGCCAAGTGACCAGCTCTTTCTGATCTCTTTCCAGAGATGTGGGCCTTTGTACACAGAGTTCCTCATTTAAACACTACCAGTCTCTTTCACCTTGGTAACAAAATCATGTCATTCTTTTAAAATGAACCACTGTAGGTAGATCACAGTGCAGTAGGAAGGAATCTTATTTTGCATTTTCAGAGAAATTTAAGAGAAGATGGGCAGTTGTATTAGTACATTTTCATGGTGCTGATAAAGACATACCTGAGACTGAGCAATTTACAAAAGAAAGAGGTTTAATGGACTTACAGTTCCACGTGGCTGGGGAGGCCTCACAATCATGGTGGAAGACAAGGAGGAGCAAGTCACATCTTATGTAGATGACAACAAGCAAAAAGAGTTTGTGCAAGGAAACTCCCATTTTTAAAACCATCAAATCTCATGAGACTCATTCACTATCACAAGAACAGCATAGGAAAGACCTGCCCCCATAATTCAATTACCTCCCACCAGGTTCCTCCCACTGGGTTCCTCCCACGACACGTGGGAATTGTGGGAGTTACAATTCAAGATGAGATTTGGGTGGGGACACAGCCAAACCATATCATTCCACTCCTGGCCCCTCCCAAATCTCATGTCCTCACATTTCAAAACCAGTCATGCCTTCCCAACAGTCCCCCAAAGTCTTAACTCGTTTCAGCATTGACTGAAAAGTCTACAGTCCAATGTCTCATCTGAGACAAGGCAAGTCGATTCTGCCTATGAGCCTGTGAAATAAAAGCAAGTTAGTTACTTCCTAGGTACAATGGGGGTACAGGCTTGGATAAATATAGCCGTTCCAAATGGGAGAATTTGGCCAAATCAGAGGGATTACAGGCCCCATGCAAGTGCAGAATCCAGCAGGGCAGTCAAGTCTTAAAACTCCAAAATGATCTCCTTTGACTCCATGTCTCACATCCAGGTCATGCTGATGCAAGAGGTGCATTGCTATGGTCTTGGGCAGCTCTACTCCTGTGGCTTTGCAGGGTACAGCCTCCCTCTCAGCTACTTTCACAGCCTGGCGTTGAGTGTCTGCGGCTTTTCCAGGTGCATAGTGCAAGCTGTCAGTGGATTTACCATTCCAGGGTCTGGAGGACAGTGGCCCTTTTCTCACAACTCCACTAGACAGTTCCCCAGTAGGGACTGTGTGGGCCTCCAATCCCATATTTCCCTTCTGCACTGCCCTAGCAGAGGTTCTCCATGAGAGCCCTGCCTCTGCAGCAGACATCTGCCTGGACATCCAGGTGTTTCCATACATACTCTGAAATCTAGGTGGAAGTTCCCAAACCTCAATTTTTGACTTCTGTGTACTTGCAGGCTCAACACCACATGGAAACTGCCAAGACTTGAGGCTTGCACCCTCTGAAGCCACAGCCTGAGCTCTACATTGGCCCTTTTCAGCCATGGCTGGAGCAGCTGGGATACAGGGCACCAAGTCCCTAGGCTGCACACAGCACTGAGAACCTGGGCCTGGCCCACGAAACCATTTTTCCCTCCTAGGCCTCCAGGCCTCCAGCCCCTGTGAGGGCTGCTATGAAGCCCTCTCACATGCCCTAGAGACATTTTCCCCATTTTCTTGGGGATTAACTTTCAGCTCCTCATTACTAATGCAAATTTGTGAAGCCAGCTTGAATTTCTCCTTAGAAAATGGGATTTTGTTTTCTATTGCATTGTCAGGCTGCAAATTTTCTGAACTTTTATGTTCTACTTCCCTTATAAAACTGAATGCCTTTAACAGCACCCAAGTCACCTCTTGAATGCTTTGCTCTTTAGAAATTTCTTCTGCCAGATTCCCTAAATCATCTCTCAAGTTCAAAGTTCTGCAGATCTCTAGGGCCGGGGCAAAATGCTGCCAGTCTCTTTGTGAAAACATAGCAAGAGTCACCTTTGCTCCAGTTCCCAACAATTTCCTCATTTCCATCTGAGACCACTTCAACCTGAACTTTATTGTCCATATTGCTATTAGCATTTTGGGCAAAGCCATTCAACAAGTCTCTAGGAAGTTCCAAACTTTCCCACATTTTCCTGTCTTCTTCTGAGCCCTCCAAACTGCTTGAACCTCTGCCTGTTACCCAGTTGCAAAGTTGCTTCCACATTTTTGGATATCTTTTCAGCAGCACCCTACTCTACTGGTACCAATTTACTGTGTTAGTACGTTTTCACACTGCTGATAAAGACATGCCTGAGACTGGGCAATTTACAAAAGAATGAGTTTTAATGGACTTAGAGTCGCACGTGGCTGGGGAGGCCTCACAACCATGGCAGAAGGCAAGGAGAAGCAAGTCATGTCTTACATGGATGGCAGCAGGCAAAAAGAGAGCTTGTGCAGAGTAACTCCTGTTTTTAACACCATCAGATCTTGTGAGACTCATTCACTATCATGAGAACAGCACAGGAAAGACCCGCCCCCATAATTTAATCACCTCCCACCAGGTTCCTCCCATGAGGTGGGAATTGTGGGAGTTACAATTCAAGATGAGATTTGAGTGGAGACAGAGCCAGACCATATCAACAGTGGTACATATACAGCATAAATTCTCAATGCTCTTTTCTTTCTTGGTAATAGATTTTCTTTTCATTCCTTGTACTTTGTAGCCAAGATAATCCTTTCACCTTCTTAAAAATGTGATCAGCATCAAGACCATTTGATCATTTTGCAAAGAAAATGCCATGGATTTGTAGCACAGTCATTTGGGTGGACCAGAGTGGTTTGTGACCTTCCCATCACTTAACCCATAGTTAGTTCACATACAGTGAGCTCTAGGATGGTTGAGAAACCACCCATCAGCTTTTCAGCACAGTCTGTGCCAAGGGACGGTTTGATTGCCAAGGCCTTTATTGCCCACAGCTTGTTTGTTGTCTGCTTCTAGTCAGGCTTGGCTGAAAGGAGTCACTTGCTGCTGCAGTACTTTTCATCAACTAGATAGCACATGAGCATTGAAAGAATACACAGGGCATGGTCTTAGGAATGGTCAGATTTGTAAGAGGCTTTTATACTCCGAAGTGTCTTATGTTAGAATGGCAGTCTGGTCTTGTGACTCTCCTGTGTGGTGATGCTTCAATCATTAATTATGTAATGCAGGGGTCCCCAGCCCCAAGGCCATGGACTGCTATCTGTCCGTGGCCTGTTAGGAACTGGGCTGCACAGCAGGAGGTAAATGGCGGGTGAGTGAGCACTACTGCCTGAGCTCTGCCTCCTGTCAGATCAGTGATGGCATTAGATTCTCACAGGAGGATGAACCTTATTGTGAACTGCACACGCAAGGGATCTAGGTTGTACACTCCTTTTGAGGCTCTAATCCCTGATGGTCTGAGGTGGAAGTTTCATCCCAAAACCATGCACTGCACCCCAGCCCCCAACCCCCACCCCCCGTTCATGGAAAAATTGTCTTCCACAAAACTGGTCCCTGGTGCCAAAAAGGTTAGGGACCACTGATGTAATGGAAATTGATTTATAATCCTCTCAGATACAGCCTGCTCCTGTAATTTCTGAAGCCTCTTTCCCAGTTTCTTTTGGGTCACTTTCTTGCAGAGCCCCGTAAGAATCGGCCCCCCATTGCTATCGTGTCACCTCAGTTCCAGGAGATCTCTTTGCCAACCACTTCTACAGTCATTGATGGCAGTCGTGAGTACTTGTCTAAGTATGATGTTTTAGAAGAACATTCACCGTGTACTCTGATAGAAAATTCTAGTAGAAGATTTGGGGCCAGCTGTGTCTGCGTTCTGTTTAGGCCAGTCATCTTGACCATGTTAGGGGAAGGCCAACCATCTGAAGCAACTGACTGAAAAGCAACACACCAGACAGGCCTTCTTTAAAATCCCCAGGTAGCCTATTTGAAGTAATATTTCCACTTTGAGATGGTAAGAAACTGAAACTATGCATGTAATTAGCATGATTTTAGTTGAAACTGACTGGTTTTCAGATTTGCTTAGTTGGAGTTGCCTTTTTCATTCATGGAACCAAAGTTCCTTCCAATCATGGCAAGGTAAGTAACTGGGAGGCCTGACTGAGGAGCTTTTACCCAGCCATCACTTGCCTAACGAGGTTCTCATCAGCCGCCTCCTGGAGACACTCACAGAATGCACTCCACACCCTGGTCTGGGCTTCTTAACGTTTTACTCTTCAGAGTAGTGTCATCCAGTGAGTGACATGAGAGGATTTTGGGTCTTTGCCCTTAATTGTGGCTGTATGGTGCAAGAGGTTTCAGACCTATCCTCTCACCAGTATTTGCTTGTTTTTTGGTTTTGTTTTGTTTTGTTTTGATTTTTTGAGACCGGTTAAAGTCCTTTACCCTGACTGTCTTGGCACCAGTGATGGTTTTTGGGAGAGGCAGTCACAGCTTTAGCAGAGGACCCTCTAACAAGGTTAAGCGTTTGATGTTGATGGTGCTGGCAAGAAGAGGAGGCTAGGAGGATGATAGTAGGCCAGGAGGGAAGAGAGGGAACAGGAAGAAGCCCTTGTGATAGAGAGTGGTAGAAAGGGCTCACGTTGTACTGTTTTATTTTACAGTTTTGAATAGGTGAAAGTTAAATAAATATGCACATGTATACAGTGAAAAGAATCATACTATCCGTGTGTCCTAAGTGTCCGGTTTTCCTCCAGACAGCCAATGGTGTTATTATTTTATGAATCCTTTTAGAGATATTTTATACATATATAAGAAAATATATATATAGTCCTTCTGTCTTGTGTTTACACAAATGAAAGCACATTATATGTGCTGTTATGTGTGATGCTTGTTTTTGTATGTTGGAGAATTTTTCTTTTTTTTTTGAGACAGAGTTTCGCTCTTCTTGCCCAGGCTGGAGTGCAGTGGCACAATCTTGGCTCACTGCAACCTCCACCTCCTGGGTTCAAGCAATTCTCCTGCCTCAGCCACCTGAGTAACTGGGATTACAGGCACGCACCATCAAGCCTGGCTAATTTTGTATTTTTAATAGAGACGGGGTTTGTCCATGTTGGTCAGGCTGGTCTCAAACTCCTGACCTCAGGGGATCCGCCCGCCTCAGCCTCCCAAAGTGCTGGGATTACAGGCATGAGCCACCATGCCTGGCCTAGAGAATTTTTCTTAATCAACACATAAGATGCTTATTCTTTTTTTAAAAAAATGATTAAGTAGCATTCCATCATATAGATGTATAATTTCATTGTACGAGTTCTTACTTGTTTTCAGTCAATCTCTATTGATGACCATTTAGATTACTTTCATTCTTTTGCTATTACAAACAACGTTACCATGAATAATCTTGTAAACATGATGTTTAACACATGTACAAGTATATTTTTAGGATAAATTCATAGAAGAATCGCAGGGGCAGAGATAAATATTGCCAAAGTACTCATTATAGAGGTTGTGTCAGTTTATGCTTATACCATGACTAATGAGAGGTCCTCTTTCTCCACACCTTTACCAATATAATGTGTTATGAAATTTTGGTCTTTACCAATTTTATAGGTTAAAAAAATGCTATCTCAAGTGTAAATTAATTTGCATTTCTTTTAAGTGAGGTTGGGTATTTTTTCATGTGTTTAAGAATTATTGCTTTTCCTTTCTTCATACAGTAGTATTTTAACCAGAGGTTGCCTGTGTTGGAGTTCTTGGAAAACTACACAGTAGAATATACATAGAGAGGCAGAATGACCCAGTATTCCTAGGGAAGAAACATTCTGGAGAGATAGTCTGTAATTTCGTGAAGTTTTCCTAGCTTCAAATCTCTGGGTAGTTGTCCTGGTTTGTGTAAACTGGATAAGTGCTAAGACCAAGCGTTCTCATGTTGTAACTGATGTTTCTTTATGGTCAAGAAAGCACTGATGATGATAAAATCGTTCAGTACCATTGGGAAGAACTTAAGGGGCCTCTGAGAGAAGAGAAGATTTCTGAAGATACAGCCATATTAAAACTAAGTAAACTCGTCCCTGGGAACTACACTTTCAGGTAAATTAGGATTCAGCTTCAAGTTTACCATAGGCCATTTTTTTTCCTCTCGTGGGTTTTACATTGTTAGATGAGTAACTTTGACAAATATCAAATTCACTGTGGAGTTGGTCGATAATACAGCTTTTGGTTCCATTGGTTCTCTGAGCCCTATGGTGATTGTGATTACAACAATGGTAACTTTTTAGGGCAAAGGTTCTTGTACAGTAGATCAGGATCTGCCACAGTTAATCTTTCTCAAGCCTTATCTGGCAGGTCTCCAAAAATTTTTTTTAGGATTTCTGTTGTTAAATGAAAAGGCCCATCTTCCTTTGTCTTTTCTCAGGCAAAATCTGAAAGACCTACTCTCATTTTTTTCTTCCCTTTGGAAAATGCTTCCTCAGCTTACGTACCTCATAATCTTTATGTTTGACTAGTGGTTTTCATTCTCTGCTGGGGCTTTTGGGGAATTTGATTCAAAGAAAGTACTTTTGGGGAGCTAGTATTGATATTCTAGAGTGATTACTAAAGCTTTGAAGCTGACTCTAGAGTAATCCCCCTTATGTTTGCGTAATTCCTTCTATGTTAAAAAGCACTTGTATTAATATATGAGTATCATACAAACATGATATATAGATGATACTATCTTCATTTGACAGCTAAGAAAAATGAGGCTTCTCTGAAGTCTCACAGCTGGAACTTAAATGCACATTTTCTTTTTTTTTTTTTTTGAGACAGAGTCTCGCTCTGTCGCCCAGGCTGGGGTGCAGTGGCGCGACTTCGGCTCACTGCAAGCTCTGCCTCCCGGATTCATGCCATTCTCCTGCCTCAGCCTCCCGAGTAGCTGGGACTACAGGCACCCGCCACCACACCCGGCTAATTTTTTTGTATTTTTAGTAGAGACCATGTTAGCCAGGATGGTCTTGATCCACCCGCCTCAGCCTCCCAAAGTTCTGGGATTACAGGTGTGAGCCACCGTGCCCGGCCCTAAATGCAGATTTTCTAATCCTGAAGTCAGGGTTCATTCTACTTCACTCCTTGACTTGATCCATGTATTTTGTTCATACTTCCTTTAATTCCCTTCTCAATCTGTTCAAGTTTTGCCCATCCTTAAGAACCTCCTCAATTTCCATGAGGTTCTCTGAGATCCCTCCAGACAGGAGAGAATATGGCTCTCCTCTTTCCCTATTGCACTCAGGGCCTCTATGTGGCATTTACCATAGTGTGACAGTTTATCCATGTCTATCTGTCTTCCCATGAATCTGAGATTAACCAAATTTTAGATGGTGCCAGAGACACAGAAATGAGTATCCTAGCACAATACCTACCATATAAATCAATATGCAACTTCTGACTTAGCAGGATTTCCATTGATTCAACACTTCAGGTGAATGAAAAGTAGCTGCCAGTACAACAAGATTGGAGCCTTCTACGTCGCTTAAAATGGACATTTGAGCTGGTTTTCACCTTAGATTTCTAATGTAGGAATTTTTCTATTTACAGAATTCAGCTTGGGCCAGGTTGATCCTTTTAAAACATAGTAACAATGATAGCTGATATTTCTTGAACATTTACTATGTGCTAAATACTATTCTGAGCTCTTTGCTGGCAGTATTGCATTTAATTCTTATAACAGGTATTATGGTTATCCTCATTTTACAGATTAGGAAATTTTGGCACAAAGAGTTTAAGTAACTTGCCCAAGGTCACACAGTCTAACTCTAGAGTCTAAGCTTTTAACCACAAGGTTAACCTACAGGTTTTTTAGTGGATGGGGTATGAGAGTGATTTTTTTTTCCTAACCTTCATTTTAAAAAAAATCTATGAAATGATATGATTTGATTTGATTAGCATTAAGGTTGTAATTCACTCACCTTTTCCTCTCTCTTTTACATGGCAGTAGCCTTTTTCCTCAGCCCTATAGTCAGCTGCTGTTTGGTTTCAGGATCTTTGCAGGCAAGCCAGGGACTGTTTGAGGTGAAAGAGAAAATGGGCAGCTGCCATTTTGCCGTCTGTCTATAAGGTGCTTTTGTCCTGACATAGGAGACAAATGGCATATGTTAAAAACAAAAAACAGGCTGGGCGCAGAGGCTCACGCCTGTAATCCCATCACTTTGGGAGGCTGAGGCGGGTGGATCATGAGGTCAGGAGATCGAGACCAGCCTGGCTAACACGGTGAAACCCCGTCTCTACTAAAAATACAAAAAAATTAGCTGAGCATGGTGGCAGGTAGCTGTAGTCCCAGCTACTCAGGAGGCTGAGGCAGGAGAATGGCGTGAACCCGGTAGGCGGAGCTTGCAGTGAGCCGAGATCGCACCACTGCACTCCAGCCTGGGCGACAGAGCGAGACTCCGTCTCAGAAAAAAAAAAAAAAAAACAAAACCCAAACCTGTGAAAACAACAGAGAAACTAGGAAAAGAGTGCAAAACTTCTGTAAATTTTTCTTTTTCAGATATCTGCTGATTGGTACATGTTTGTGTGTCTGAGGTTTTTGTGCTTTTTTCCTAAAGGCTGTAATACCAAAAATCCCCTTCACACCATAGGTAAAAGGTGAGACTGCGGGATAAAACCTCACTGACGTCTGGCCCTGTCTGTGGCTGGTGGTGAGATTTAAACAAACTACATGTCTTTTCTATGCTTTTCCTCTTTCTGTCAGCAAAATGGAAAGATCCCAAACCTCCTTGCTTGCTTATGCTCACATTTTGAGGTGGCATGAGAAGCTTTAGGCTGTTCAGCTGGAAGGCATCATTTAGGTAAAAGCCTGCTCTTATAAATGAACATTTTTTTTAATTTTTTTCTTTTTTTTTTTTTTTTTGCAAATCCTGTGTCTCACTGGCACAAATTGTGGGACTGTTGCGTAGGAGAATTCATTTTCATCTCAAGCTCCTGCCTTACTGGAGCCAGCCCTCCTGGTTCGTCCCGCAGGCTGTCTGCCTAGGATGTCCATCGTTGTGATGTGTAAACAGCTGGAACAGGATGATGGGAAAACAGCCTGCTGCAGACAGAGCTTGCACTACATAGCGTAGGGAATCGGGAATAGGGACCAAGAATTACCTCTTCTTAAGATTTGGTTTCTGAGCTTTGGAATCAGAGAACTATGCTTGCATCTTGGCTCACTATATAGCCCTTGGGTGGGTTACTTAGCCTCTCTAAGCCTCTTATAAAAGTGGAATCAATGATGCCTACTCTATATGGTTGTTATGAGGGCCATATCAGACAATTCTTATAGAGACCTCAGGACACAGATGCGTGCAGGCAGCAGCAGGACAAAATGGCGCTGGAGACATATTGCCTGGATCAGAACCTGACTCCACTGCTTTCAAGCTGTATGACCTTGGGCAAGCTTGCTTCCTTCCTTCCTTCCTTCCTTCCTTCCTTCCTTCCTTCCTTCCTTCCTTCCTTCCTTCCTTCCTTCCCTCCCTCCCTCCTTCCCTCCATCTCTCCTTCCTTCTTTCCTTTTTTTTTTTTTTTTTAAAATGAAGTTTCCCTCTGTCGCCCAGGCTGGAGTGCAGTGGTGCAATCACAGCTCACTGCAACGTCCGCCTCCCGGGTTCAAGAAATTCTCTTTCCTCAGCCTCCCAAGTAGCTGGATTATAGGCCTGCACCACCATGCCTGGCTAATTTTTGTATTTTTAGTAGAGATGGGGTTTCACCATGTTGGCCAGGCTGGTCTCAAACTTCCAACCTCAGGTGATCTGCACACCTTGGCCTCCCAAAGTGCTGGGATTACAGGTGTGTGCCAACGCACCTGGCCTCTCTGGCTTTCTCCTCATGTATGTGAGGAGTAAAATGAGGATAATACTTTATAGAGTTGTTGTGAGGATTTAATGAGATATAAAGAACTTGGAGCAGTGCCTAGCACATCATAAAACTTCAGTCAGTGTTAGCTTCTAGTAGTACTTTCTGCTTCTCCAATAGAAGTGGGTAAGAATAGGTAACCTTGCCACATTGGTATTTCTTAGCCTTAATTTTCAGTCTTCTAGTGTTTATTCCTCTTTCCTTAAACCCGTCCCTGATCACACTCCTCTCTCTGCCCTGATAGCTTGACTGTAGTAGACTCTGATGGAGCTACCAACTCTACTACTGCAAACCTGACAGTGAACAAAGCTGTGGATTACCCCCCTGTGGCCAACGCAGGCCCCAACCAAGTGATCACCCTGCCCCAAAACTCCATCACCCTCTTTGGGAACCAGAGCACTGATGATCATGGCATCACCAGCTATGAGTGGTCACTCAGCCCAAGCAGCAAAGGGAAAGTGGTGGAGATGCAGGTAGGAGGGAATGGTTCCTATTTTTTCTTGCCCAAGAGAAGTAGAGCTGCTGGACTGCATTTTTAGAAACCTCCAAACAAACTGAGAAAGCTTTAGGGGCCTTTGATTAACGTGGTAGCAAAAATCTTTATCTTGGCCGGGTGTGGTGGCTCACGCCTGTAATCCCAGCACTTTGGGAAGCTGAGGTGGGCGGATCATGAGGTCAGGAGTTCGAGACCAGCCTGGCCAACATTGTGAAACCCCGTCTCTACTAAAGATAAAAAAATTAGCCGGGCGTAGTGGCGTGCGCCTGTAATCCCAGCTACTTGGGAGGCTGAGACAGGAGAATCCCTTGAACCTAGGAGGCGGAGGTTGCAGTGAGCCGAGATCACGCCATTGCACTCCAGCCTGGGTGACAGAGCAAGACTCCATCTCAAAAAAAAAAAAAAAAATTATCTTAAATGTTTAGTATTAGAGGAAAAGGCTGAGAAATGTTAGTTGTTCTGGATGACTCCAGAGAGTCAAACTATTTAGAAGCTACAAGGGTGCAAATCTTAGTGAGCTCTATAACAAGTTAGAGTAGATTGGCTAGATGGTGAGTATCTTCTCTCTAGAGATGCTTAAGAAGAGAGACTAGATCTGTCACCAGGCAGGTAACATAAAGAAAGAAAACTGGATGGTGGCTTTGCTGAACTTAAGCCCTGACTAAAGGAGTCATCTACTCTTCAGGTCCAGCTGGTTGTTGCCACATGGAAGGATGGTCCTAACATTGCTTCATAGCCCAGCTTTTCAAGAGAAGAAAGAAATTGAGACCTTTATGTGAAAATTTCCAATATGAGAGACACCACAGGCCAAAAAAAATGTTTGCAAGCTGGATTCAGCCCATGGGCTACTAGTTTTTGCCTACTGCTCTACAGGAAGTTCCTGCATTGGAAGTTTGCCCAAAATTATTTATAATGTCCCTCAAGATTCTATATTTCTCAGTTTTAAGGCCTCCCTTAAAGCCTCCATTTTACCTGACTTTTGTTTAAATGTTATGTTAGGTTGTTGCAGAACCTGTACATACCTGAAGGAGACAGTATGGTGTTATACAGCATCTTGAGCTGCTGCCATGTTTCACTGAGACAGCTTTGTTAGGAGCACTGTGTAGCTTCAGTAGGAAGAGGATCTTTTTAAACAGTGTTTTTAAAACTGGGTCATTTATTGTTTGTTCACGGTATTCTTTCTGGTTTGAGTCATAGAGACTGGCCTTGGTAATCTCTGCACATTTCCCAATACTGCCCTCTCTTATGAGAGTTCTGGCTTTATTTGAAACTGCTGCTGTGTCAGAGAGGGTTGTTTCCTTGAAGGGGGAAACCCTTAGCAAGGTGCCTCATGATATCTGACTCCATATTCACTCACGTGCTGAACTGGTACGTAATAGCCCAGTACCATCTTAGGTCTTAGGTTTAGAAAACTAAATCGTTTTTACCAGAGTCGGAATTATTGTGTGATGTTGTGATTCCTGGAGTCCACTTTTCCACTTCTGTATTTGTATTTGTAGGGTGTTAGAACACCAACCTTACAGCTCTCTGCGATGCAAGAAGGAGACTACACTTACCAGCTCACAGTGACTGACACAATAGGACAGCAGGCCACTGCTCAAGTGACTGTTATTGTGCAACCTGGTAAGCTCCAGCCTTGTGGTTCAGGCTCTTCTATTGGTGGGTCCATTTAACCTTGGGGGAAAAGAGTGTTGGGTTCTGAGCTGTATGAGGGTAGAAGCAGAAGGCACTGATCCATAGAGCCTCTGGTGACTTCTATTGTTCCTTCCCCTTGTGCTTTCTTCATAGCTAGAGATGAAGGATACTTCCCAGCCTCAGCTTGTGCCCTTCCCTTGGCTTGTTGTTGGTACCTTCAAAGAGACCTAGGAAATAGAGTTTATGCCATCCCAAATCCTAAAAAGTAATTGCGGTTTTTGCCATTCCTTTCAATAGCAATTACTTTTGCACCAACCCAATACCACGTCCTTTAAGGGCCTGCTTAAAACTGACTTCCTCAGGACAGCCCTGTCTTGTCACTCAAATCCTTTCATTTGAACTCCCTTAGCATTAGAGTTCAAGTTTAGTATGGCATTATAACTTCATTATGTTCTATGTTTCTGTCAGAATTGCTTGATATGTTTCAGTCTTATATTCTTTATTGTGTGCTCCCTGACGGTAACCACATCTCCCACAGTATCTGACAGTTCTGTGGCCTGAGAGGCAGAGTCCATGGCTTCCAGAACATGTGTCCCAATTGGTTCCTCTCCTTTCCCACCTGGACTGGCTGCTTTTGACCTCTAACTCTTTGTCTTCCAGAAAACAATAAGCCTCCTCAGGCAGATGCAGGCCCAGATAAAGAGCTGACCCTTCCTGTGGATAGCACAACCCTGGATGGCAGCAAGAGCTCAGATGATCAGAAAATTATCTCATATCTCTGGGAAAAAACACAGTGAGTATTGACACAAAATCCTTATTTTTGCAAAGCCTCCAGACCTTGGAAGAGCAAGGTTTTATTTGCTATTATGAGTTGAGTTGCTCTTATTGGCTTATCCGGTGGGGTGACTGAGGAAGAAATGTTTGCAATTCCAAACTTCAACTCCAAGAAAATGATATTATAAATAATTTTTGTAAGAAAAAAAGAATGCTTGCCATCAACTAGTCCCCAGGTAGTACTGTGTGATCCTGGTGCTTTTGCAGGTACAATCCATCTGCTGAAATGCAGAGTTTAATTATACTTGAGAGGCAGGATGGAAGGGGTAATGGAGCAGAAAAATACTGTTGCTCAGAATTAACTGGGTAAGGCTGGCACGGGGGATGGGGCAGAGCAGCTATTAAGAGAAATTGAAAATACATCCATAAAATGAAAGCATTACTCTGTTATTGTTTTCTTGAAGACACCATTTACCAATTAAGTTAGCCAGAGGCCAAAGGCGGTAATCAAAATAATTCTAATTACATAGAAATTACCTAACTGAACCATTCTTAGTTCCTATAGTTTCTTTTAGCTCCTTTAAACCATAACTAATGCAACTGAAATTATATGCAGGATCCCACAAGTAGCAAAAGAATTCTAAGAAGAGTTAAAAGTATTCTCTGTTTCCAAAGGTAGCAACCATAGGACAGCCTGGGTTTTTTTTTGTATTGTGTTTGTTTGTTTGTTTGTTTGACAAAGGCATTGGAGATGGGTGGAAAAGAACTTTAATTTGACTATACAAATGACTTGCTTTTGAGATTGCTGAGTTGGAATCTAGAAATTATTTCCCTCAGCTCTTGTTTTTATCTTTTGTAGAACATAATCTTACCCAGCCCAGGGTGTTTTTAATTATAATTGTTTATTGAAGATATGGCTGATAGACCTTTTAGCTGAGTTTTATTAGTGTTTACAGCAGAGATAATGCTTAGCATAGCTTCTTGAAGGAGACTGTGCTTCAGGAGGAGCTACCAGGATCAGAGGCTGTAACTTTAAAAGGCAAAACAAAGTAAATCCTGGATGTCTGCAGATTTCTCTGGCTTTCCTGTAGTTAAAAGCTCTGGGGCATTTTGATCCTTGAGCAGAGGGCTCTCTGGCTGTGTGCAGCCTCAATGTTGGCACAGAGCTCCCTTGGCTGCTGCAGGCAAGTCTCTGAGGCCACAAGGGGGAAGAAGGGATGTAGGGTGTCCTAGGTGCTTGATGGCCCCTGTCCAGGAGCTGGAGGGAACTTTGCTTATAGAGTTGCTACAAACAAGATGATTTTGTCCTGAGAGTTCCTCTGCAGTCTTGCCCCATTTCCTTTCCTTTCATCAGGAAGGATTTGGGCACGTGATTAAGAAATGCATTTTGCTTCCTTGCTGGCAAGAGCCAAACCAACTACTGGGCCAGAAATGCTTTTTAGAAACATCACTCTTAAATCATTCTTTTGATCAGAGACTTGCTCAGAGAACTTTCTTCCTTTTACAAACTAGAATGGTAAAGCGTTCAAGTGTTCTAGAAGCTCATATAAAGGATAAGGCTAGAGGTGTTTGAAAGCTATTTGAATTTTCTGACCAGCAGGCAGCCTGTATTTTGAGGCCAGATGACACTTTGTCCAATTGAAATATTTTTAAACATGTCTTGTCAAGGTCTGGGTAACAGTAGTTCGTGTCTTTGCTGAGGGAGTCATTGTCTCCTCCTGCTAAGTTAGGGACAGGACAGCAGCAGACAGGTACAACTCTACCCTCTAGTTTCTCTTTTTGCAGGGGACCTGATGGGGTGCAGCTCGAGAATGCTAACAGCAGTGTTGCCACTGTGACTGGGCTGCAAGTGGGGACCTATGTGTTCACCTTGACTGTCAAAGATGAGAGGAACCTGCAAAGCCAGAGCTCTGTGAATGTCATTGTCAAAGAAGGTACCTCTCTGCCTCCAGTTTGTGTAGCAGCCTCTTAGGGTCAGATAGCTGAAGAATTTATCCTGTCATGTTTGCCTGCAGAAATTGATTAGAGATAGCAAGAGGTGGGTAAGAGGGTTGGGGTGAGGGCAACTGTTATTTTCTTTTCTAAAACAGCCTTTAATTGGACTGTAAGGTGAATTTTAACTTCCCTCCCTCCTCCTGCTTACATCTTCCCTTCCCTCTCATCCCCTTACTTTCTTTTCAGTCCTCCCTCCTTCCCTCCTTACTTTATTTCTCAGTTGAATAGGGAAAGAATTAAGGGTTCTATTCTTTGCATTTTTATTTTGCCCCTCTGCATTGCTGAGACCTGGGCCGTGACTCCT
Source organism: Pan paniscus (assembly GCF_029289425.2). Lineage (NCBI taxonomy): Eukaryota > Metazoa > Chordata > Mammalia > Primates > Hominidae > Pan > Pan paniscus. The sequence continues at coordinate 191,393,843 of NC_073249.2, forward strand.
GTTAGCTACAGTGACACCTGCTGTCAGGCTTGAGAATGACGGCCGCACTACAGCTGACTATGCTTGCCCTGAGCCTTTGAGCTGAGGCCAGCCAGAGGCCTTGCTCTAGTTTACAGGCACAGTGACCAGTGAGAGCTGTGGGAGAGGGCCCTAAGTTGATAGCAGGAAAAACCATCAGATATGCAGACCTCCAGACATAAGATACCAAGCTGAGTAAATACTGCACAGACATCTGAATATACAGAGCTTCACGTGGGGCTCCGAATAAGAGAGGTAGCTCTTTGTTTTCTCTTGTGAAGTTCCAAGGAAGGGGTCCAAAAAGATATTCAGAGAATAACATTTTAAGATATTTTGAAGGAGAATTTGCAAGATCAGCTAGGTGAAACCTAAACTCCAAGGTTTTAAGCCAGTTTGGGCCGTTATTTCTGATCATCACATACCTCCAAAGCAGAGAAATGGATTCCATTTGGGAAGGCTACTGGGAGAATATGAGAGGAAAGCACACTCGTCCCCTCTGTTGTACAGTGTTAGGAGAACATTTCTCTGGGTAGGACTGGAACCTCAGGACTGCAGCGCTGGTAGCTTTCATCTACACTGTTGGTTGGTGGCAGGGACAGGCACTTAAAAAGTTCTCCAGTTAAGGTACTCTTGATGTTTTAATTTCCCCATAAGCATCATGAAGAAACATTTCTTCTTTTCCAGAATGTCACATTATGTCAATGATTTCTTTTTGATTAGAAATAAACAAACCACCTATAGCCAAGATAACTGGGAATGTGGTGATTACCCTACCCACGAGCACAGCAGAGCTGGATGGCTCTAAGTCCTCAGATGACAAGGGAATAGTCAGCTACCTCTGGACTCGAGATGAGGGGAGCCCAGCAGCAGGGGTAAGTGTGCTAGGAGCTGGAGAGCTACACAGGAGTGGGGAGGAGGAGGAGCCACGCATTCCAGTATATGCTTTAATCAAGTGGCCCCTTATATCAAACCCAGATTGTTCTCTGAAATCCAGGGAGGTGAAGTGACTTGCTTAGGGTCATTCTGTAAGCTAGTATAGCACAGAATGGGTTTCCCTTCCCTGATCCTAGCAGTTGTAGGCTGCGATGCTGTTCCGTATCAGGAACTGCCCGAGGTTGAAACAGTTCAGCCCTGAAGGGCCTAGTTATGGTGAAAGCAGCAACTGACTCCAGGAAAGGAATGGCATTTTGTTCTGTAACATAGCCATGTTGTTCAACCCTACAGGAGGTGTTAAATCACTCTGACCATCACCCTATCCTTTTTCTTTCAAACCTGGTTGAGGGAACCTACACTTTTCACCTGAAAGTGACCGATGCAAAGGGTGAGAGTGACACAGACCGGACCACTGTGGAGGTGAAACCTGGTGAGTTCATTTAGTGATGAGGCTGAGTAGAATTGCTGAATCAGCCAATCAAGGCCTCTATCCTGAGACCCCCTTCCCCGAGCATGGACAGAGCCAGATGGCATGTCCATCTTTAAAAATAATCGAGAAACCCCAAGCTGAAAAATCCATAGAGACCGTCTGTTCCAACAATACCTCCTACCCATGCAGAAATACAGACCTCCCCCTATTCATCTCAGATGGAGAAACAAACTCAGAGAGGGCAGGACTTGCTCAGTGTCACACAGCAGTTGTGTCAGAGCCAGGCCTTTGTGCTCGTAGTCCAGCACTTTCTCCTCTCCTTGTGACTGATGAGAGAGGGCTCAGAGTGCTTGGGAATCTGAGCATGGGAATAGCTTGAGTCATGATGTCTCATCAGCATCCAGATGCAGAAAACAATTTATTTTTATAAGTTGAGCCTCAGGCCTTGTCTGATAATCCAGGGAAGGTAAAGTAATAGTGCTCTTTACATTTTTCAGCTTTGCAGAAATAAAAATTTTCTTCTTAAATAGAACCATGTTTTTATTTTGCTTTGAGGTTAATATGGTGATAGGGAGGCACTGAGTATGGAGGTGGGATAGAGCTTTATAAATTCCTGAGCTTCTGATGAAATGGTATTAACTTTAAACCTACTCTTTATTATCTAGGCCAACCTCATATATGGATGTTTTAGACAGGAAGGGATCTTGGGAGGTCTTCCAGTCCTTGTCCTGCCTCTAGGAAGGACAGTAGCTGAGACACTATAAAATCTCTTTGGTGTTTAAAGTCAGATCACAGATAGTCTACTAATTATGCAAATTATACATCAGAACAGGCAAGTGGTGCATTCAAGTATGTAAATAAGGCATTCCAAACAATCAGTTTGAAATTCCAAATGTAGAACATCTTTAGGACATATTCAAAAGTAAAACATGATAGCCTCACCGTTTTAGAGTTATACAAAGATAGTGCAGCTGTGATGTGGCTCTAAGGAAATCCTTGTGTCTTGGCTGACTGGATTTTCTTTTGTTAACTGTATTTAAACCTGGAGGGACGGATGCATTCCCATTATTGAGGAGATTGTTGAGATGGACACTTTTCCTCCCATTGTTGTGCACAAAATACAGCGAGGCACTGAAAATCAGATGTGAGTCAGGAGAGATTGCTTAATAACCCCCACTTGGCCTGGATTGCTCAGCACTGCCAGTTGCACAGAGGCTTTTAAAACAAATGTTTAAGTGTTTCTCTCTTCCCCACTCCCGTCATTACTCCCCACCCCTCATTGCATCACTGCTTCAGCCTTATCTCCAGCACTTGTGTGGGAATTCTCAGGTTGGTATAGAGAGCAGGAGTGCTTTAGAAGCTTTCTAAGCCAGCCCCAGATTGCCCGATCAGGAATTCACTATTGTCCCTTTCCATTTGAAGGAAATCTGAATGTTCTCACTCCTTTCTCTCCTGTGCCAAAGCAAATGCACAGTGGCAGGTCTGTGTTTACTCTCCTACTTCTAAAGCCATGACTGATCCACATGCTTTCCAGATCCCAGGAAAAACAACCTGGTGGAGATCATCTTGGATATCAACGTCAGTCAGCTAACTGAGAGGCTGAAGGGGATGTTCATCCGCCAGATTGGGGTCCTCCTGGGGGTGCTGGATTCCGACATCATTGTGCAAAAGATTCAGCCGTACACGGAGCAGAGGTAGCTGGGCAATGAATGGGGGGAGCAAAGGAAAGACCAGGGGCCCCCGGGCTTCTTGAATGAGCTGAGAAATAGTGTGGTTAGATAGAGAAAGGTGGGCTTTCTGACCAGAAACACTCATGTTGCCTTTTCTTCAATAGACTTCTGTCTTCTAGTGCAGGTGACATGCGCTGTACTAGACACTTCAGCAGGGCTCCAGGGTGTAGGAGGTCAACTATTTTGACAACCACAGTCTAGTAGAGGAGATAAGTAAATATGGAACATTAGTACGGTGTGGGTTTGGTACAACAAGCAGCATTGTGGAACACTGTGGCAAGGACAATGAATTCTTCTAGGAGAGTTGGGGTAGGAGTAATCCAAAGATTTTTCTAGAATAAAGAAAACTTCAACCTGGGCAACATAACAAGACCCCACCTCTACAGAAGATTTAAAAATTAGCCAGGTGCAGTGTGGTTCGCCTGTAGTCCAAGCTATTTGGGAAGCTGAGGCAGGAGAATTACTTGAGCCCAGGGGTTTGAGGCTGCAGTGAGCTCTGGTCACACCACTGCACTCCAGCCTGGAAGACAGAGTGAGACTGTCTCAAGAAAGAAAAAAAAGAAAAAAAAAAAGGGAAAAGGAAACTTGTATTGACCAGGCATGGGAGGATGGGGAGGAAATTCAGAACAGGGGAACAGCATTGAGCAATGGCCCTATGGTATGAAAGTACACAGTTTCTTCCAGAAGAAGTCACTTGGTTCAAGCTTAGTGGCCCCAGGATGTGGTAGAAGACAAGACTGGCAGTGGAGATTGAGAACAGTTATATGCAAGCTGAGGATCTTAGTTTTAATAGTTTGGGTAGGCAGATCCAAGTTGGTTTGTTTTATGTGTGTGAAGTTTTTGTTTTGTTTTTAAAAGCAAGGAATTTCCATAATTTGATTTTTTTTTTTTTTTTTTTTTTTTTTAAAGAAAGATCAGTAGTGTGGAAGCTAGTCTAAAATAGGGAGAGACCAAAGGCTGGGAGACCAATCAGGAAGCTTCTGGACTAGTCCAGTGAAAAGGTAATAAAACCTGAATTAAGATAGTGGAAGAAGAGGAGAAGAAATTAAAAGAAATTCAGTGGTAATTCAGTAGTACCTGGCCCTTTACGAATGAAGGTGAGTGAGATAGCAAATGTGAGGCTTTTGGTTTGGATGTCTGGATAGATGGTTCAGGTCATTAACTGAGATTGGGAAGGCAGGCGAAACCAGTATGGATGATTGAATTTGGGGTGTCTTACTGGCTGCGTCAGGAGATGTTCCGTCAGATAGCCACAAGTAAAGGCTGGAACTTGTGGAAGGAAGAGCCCGAGATAGGAGTTACTGCATACAGGCAGGAGCCAAAGCCATGAGAACGGGCGAGTCTCACTAGGAGAGAGCTAAGATGGATAAGGACACAACTCTGAAGGGCATCATTATTTAAGGAGGAGGCAGAGAAAGAAGAGGTAGCAAAAGAAACTAAGAAACAGCAATCAGGTGGGAGGAAAACCAAATGAGAGTGGTCTGCTGGAAGTTAAGGGGTGATCTGGCAAAAGGGGTGCTTCCAAAGGATTCAGATGCTACAGGGATGGAGGTGTGGTGAGAACACAAAGTAGGCCTATGGGTTTGTGATTAGTAGATCAGTGCAACTATAGTGAGAGCATTTTACTTAGATGTTGGAGGCAGAGGACAGATTTCATGGTTTGAGGATACAGAGATGGTCAGTATAACACCTTTTTGAGGAAGTTGGTGCTGAAAATAATATGGGAGGTAGGATTGAAAGAATATCTTTAAAAATTTTTTTTTCATTGTGGTCCTTGTGGAACATGAACATCTTTTTAAAATAGGAAATTTGTGAGCATTTGTATAGACTGAGAGGAAAAGGAGATGGTGGAGATAGGGGATGGGTAATAAATGGAGGCAGATCTGGGGGACCAGCCAAGTTGGAAACATGAGGTGAGAGCAGTGGTTCCCAACTCCAGCCACACAATAGAATCTTGCGGAGGTTGTCTGAACATAACACTGCCCAAGCCTTAGCCCCAGAGATTATAGTTCAGTTGGTCTGGAGTGGGGTCTGGGTACCTAGAATGGAAAAGCTCCCCAGGTGAATTTAATCTACAGTCAGGGCTCACTAGGTCAGAGATAGCACGATTAGGGATAAGTATACTCAGCAGCCTGGGAGTAGGAACAGGACAAATGGCTGCTTGATTGATCCAAGTTGGCGGGAATTGGCTGGCAAGCAGTGGAAAGATGTTAGCAAGAGTGCTGGTAAGAGCACTGTTGACAGGTTGCTCAGATTCACCAGCACTGCATAGGGGGCATGAGCAAGAGAGAAGCTTCTGGGTTTCCCTGAGCTTCTGGCTTGTACTGGATTGACTTAGTTAAGGAATTCAGGAAGAACATATGATTGGAAGAAAATAGTATTTTACAGTAGGAAAGAACATGGCCCTTATATTAGACCCAGCTTCTGAGCCCTGCCCTACTAGTGTTAGCTCTGTGGGAAAGTTACTTCACCTCTCTGAACCTGTTTTACTATCTGTGAAAATACTAGTACCTATTTATAGGATTGTTATGAGGATTAAATAAGTTAATGTTTGTATAGTCCCTCACACATAGTGTGCAATTAATGGTTATGAGTTGATTTTGAGACTTGTTGTATTTGAGGTATCTGTTGAAGCTCTGGGGTAGATATTCACACAAGTATTTGCAGATATAGACTGGTCACTCAGGAGGGATGTGGGGAAAGGAGATAAAGATCTGAGGGTTATTGATATATAGACCGAAATTGAAACTGTAAGCATGAATTAGGTAACTGGGAGAAGATAATGGGCAACGGACCACACATCCTTTATGGCAAAAGTTTTTTTTTGTTTGTTTGTTTCTGGAATTGATAATGCCCCATTGTTAATCCCACTGTGCAGCAAGCTTTTAGAAAGTCTATGGCAGTACTTCTCAGACTTCTATGTCATGCATGCCTGGAAAATGATACCATTTATAGGGCACCTTGGGATAAACAGAGAAGGCTGCTTGTATTGGAAGCAACTGGTCCAGGGCCTCTAGGATGCCCAGGTCCCACCCAGCCACACTGCATGCTGAGAGGATCAATATCTTGGTCACACCTGTAAACCAGTGTGACTCACTGATTTAGAAGGTTCTAATTGTAAAACTCACATGGAGCTCAAGGGGCAGGCTACTAAAAATTAAGGCTAAGGCATAGAACAGACTTGGTACTACCCAGATGTGAGTTCACATGTGGCCTATCTTGGACAGAAATTGACAATCAGCAAACAGATTCTGGGCATGGAGTAATATAAGTTCATAGCCATACTACAGTGTAAGATCTTTTTGTTGTCATCATAATTGTTTTGGCTATGTTGTGACCTATGGATAAACTTTGATGCTGTCCAACAATTTACATTAACAAAGCATTGTGGTTTGTCTTTCAAGTAAACCAGTCACAAACCCAGCAGTCTTAGCTGGAAAAAGGTGGACAGCAGGAATGTAGCCATACCAAATCCCCATTTGTCTCATCCTCCAGTTAGATGGAGAGTATGGGTCTTCTTGCTGGAGGAATGGGTTCTTTTGTTAGCTGGGGCAGCTTAGGGCATTTTAAAAAGAACAGACTTTGTAGTTAGACATAACAGGGTTGGGATCTGGCTCTGCCATAATCAACTGTGTGACCTTGGGCAAGTTACTTAACCCCTCTTACAAAGCCCCAGTGTTGTTCTCTGTAAAATGGAGATGACCCTGATAACACCTTTCTCACTGGCTTGTAGTAACAGAATGCATGTAATACTTAGCACAGTGTCTGTCACAAACAGAAGGTACTTAGTAAATGTTAGCTGTTGCTGCAGGTATGGACCGCTTCAGCTCATTAGTACTGTTGCATGTCTCTGCAGCACCAAAATGGTATTTTTTGTTCAAAACGAGCCTCCCCACCAGATCTTCAAAGGCCATGAGGTGGCAGCGATGCTCAAGAGTGAGCTGCGGAAGCAAAAGGCAGACTTTTTGATATTCAGAGCCTTGGAAGTCAACACTGTCAGTGAGTAATTCTGGGAATTTGGGAGCAAGAGCCTACCTAGTGCCTGCAGCTCACCCCTTGGTCCTTTCTGTCCTTGGCCTTCATCTTCTTTTCTCTGGGAAGATGGAGATAATCATTTTCTTGCACTACTATTACCATGAAAGAGTCCTGATTCATCACTGGGGATTCTTAACTTGGGGCCCATGGGCCCCTGAGATCGTGTTCAGAAGGCTGTGAGCTTGAGTGGGGAAAAATTTACATCTTTGTTTTCACTAACCTCTGACTGAAACTCACTGTTTACTTCAATGATCAATGTAGGCAACAAACTACAGTAGTATCAACAGAACCTGTGGCTTTGAGGCAATAGAAATCACAAATAATTTCCTATCACATTACATGATGTCATTTTTACTTATCACTACTTCAAAATTATGATAGTTGTTAAACCCACTTCTAGCTCTTGTTGTTTAATGCTTATTTATTTATTTATTTATTTATTTATTTTGAGATAGAGTCTTGCTCTGTCGCCCAGGCTGCAGTGCAGTGGTGTAATCTCAGCTCACTGCAACCTCCGCCCCCCCGGGTTCAAGTGATTCTCCTGCCTCAGCCTCCCAAATAGCTGGGATTACAGGCATGCACCACCACGCCCAGCTGATTTTTATATTTTTAGTAGAGATGGGGTTTCGCCATGTTATCCAGGCTGGTCTCGAACTCCTGACTTCAAGTGATCTGCCTGCCTCGGCCTCCCAAAGTGCTGGGATTATAGGTGTGAGCTACCATGCCCAGCCTGTCTTCTTAAATATTTCAAAAACGTTTAATATAATTATTGCCTTCCTTTGAAGTACTATAGGTATTTTATTTTTCCAATTGTGAGAAGGGGATGTGTGGGACATAAAAGATTAAGAATTGCTGATATAGACAAACAACAAGTGAAGACAGGCTGGAAGTGTCTTTCTAGTGGCCTCCTGACTGCTCCAGTTTTGTCCAGTCGAGATGAGAAAGGCAGGCACCATGCCCAAGGTGGGTCTCGAGGACATTTCACCACATAGCATTAATCTGGGGTGCTTTGGTGCCCTCATGGGCTCTAGGTGCTGCTTGTCACCCCTGGCTGAGTCTTGTTGACTTTCTTCCCTTTGCTGCCACTCTCAGCATGTCAGCTGAACTGTTCCGACCATGGCCACTGTGACTCGTTCACCAAACGCTGTATCTGTGACCCTTTTTGGATGGAGAATTTCATCAAGGTGCAGCTGAGGGATGGAGACAGCAACTGTGGTGAGTTTTCTATGTGGCACAGTGCCAGCCTGTTTGGCGCTGAATGTGGTTCTGCGCTGAGTGGGTGGGTGTTGGTGTTTCTGAAGCAGATGAGCAGGCAAGGAGAAGAACTTTGTGTATTTTCTGTTTGCAGAGGACTTTTACTTCCTTCCTCCACACTTGCTCAAGGTTAGAGGAAAGCCCTGAAGCAGTCGTGTAAGAAGAACCAGGCTTAACTCAGATCCAATGCCAGTTACAGCCTAAATCCCACCAGCTGAAAAGCCTCCTGTCTTTTGGAGTGCCTCTGTGCTGTAGCCTAATGGAAGCCCTCGTTTCCCTCTTAAAGCTCTTTTCAGCCTGCACCACTGCTGCAGGGTCTCAGGGCTTGCCAGGAGCAGGGACTGGAAAGCAGGGACATTTCAAAAGGTTTAAAGCTTCAGCTGCCCTTAACTCCAAGGTCTTACCTTCCTGGGGAGCCTGAGGCATTCTTGTCTCCAGAGTGAAGCCACACCTGCCCAAGCTGGGAGCAGCCCAGACCTCCCTCCCAGCCTCTCCCTCCACAGCCCTCACCATTTTGATTTTCTTGGCAGAGTGGAGCGTGTTATATGTTATCATTGCTACCTTTGTCATTGTTGTTGCCTTGGGAATCCTGTCTTGGACTGTGATCTGTTGTTGTAAGAGGTAAGATGGATTTTCCTTTGAAATTCATTCGGGCTTCTTGTCATACATTCGTTCCTCAGAGAGGTATTTGGCACCTTCCACGTGGAAGGACTGGGCTGGGTCCTTAGTCAGCATTAGAGAGTTCTGACCCACCTAAGGCATGCATGGGCAGCTTTGCTCACCCTGAGACTCTCCTGAGGGCAGAGGCACACTCCTTCAGTGAGTGGCAGCCACTGCAGTGATTTGGAACCTGGGAAACATGGCTGGGCGGGAGCAGGGCAAGGTGGGGGAGTGAGCGTGAGGGCCAGGGGTACAGACCCGGATCACATCTGTAAGGTGTGTTTTCTTTAATGCACCACACCGTAGCCTCACCAGCATAGCCTGCGAGTTTTTAATTCTGCCTTCTTTCTAGTTGGGATTCATGAGTGTACATGTTTCCACACAGGTATGCACTTTCGGCTAGCCAGGCTCAGGCGTCCTGTGTTTTTTCATTTGAGTCTTCCTATTGAGTCTTCTAAGATGGAATGGTTACATTTATTTTATGTTTTCATTATTAATAATATTATTTCTGTGTATACTGTGTGCCATAATATTTTTATAGGTAATATCATTTTTAAGACACATAACCTTTTCCCATTTTACAGATAAAAAAACTTAGGCTCAGGAAAGGTACATCACTGTCTGAGGACCAGTTAATAGTGACAGAGCTGAGATTCAACTTTCAGTATAACCTCTTATAAAACTAAAGGAATTTTTAAAAATTCCCACCAGTCTAAGACAACCACCATTACCAACTTTGTTAGTGTAATGCCTGTCTCCTCCCACACCCTTCAAGCAGAGGATTTTGTTTTCTTTACGTTTTTAACCAATCTGTCCTTCATTGCCCCTGTGGGATGGTGAGTCCGTGCCAAGGTGGTCATAGCTCCCTTGCCCTTCTCCAGAATTGCTGAGGAACATTTGAGGAACAAATCACAGTTGCCACCTTTCCTGGCTGAGAAGTGAGGAGAGGACACCCCTCTCAGTAGGTGCCCCACCAAAATAGGGCCCTGCATGCACATCTGGCTCTCATCCTCATCCTCCCAGAGAACCTCTTTCCTGAGCAGGGGTGGGGGTTGTGTTTTTTAGGCAAAAAGGAAAACCCAAGAGGAAAAGCAAATACAAGATCCTGGATGCCACGGATCAGGAAAGCCTGGAGCTGAAGCCAACCTCCCGGGCAGGTAGGGGCCCTGGGTGCCAGAGCTTCTAGGTCTGTGCACTCTCTCTGTGGAAGGCTGCTGTCACTAGCCCCTCCTGAGTGTGTCACTAACAGCCCACTGTGCTTGCAAAGCATTTTGTTCCCTTTTGCCTGATGAAGACTGAGGGTCAGATTTGCCCTGAGCTGCACTGGACAAAATGCCTCCAGGACCCACTTCGCGTGCTACTTCCGCTTGGCGGGGGTGCTGGGCCTGTTGTTTTCCTTTGCCTGGGCATTCTCCTCATGTTTCCCACCTGGAGTTCCGCTTTTCCAACTGCCCCAGGTAGTCAGGGTCAGGGACCTTGGACTTGTCTCTTACTGCTGACCAGTCTGTCCTTTATGGGCAGAGATGAGACCCAGGCCCGTGTCTGCCAGCTGACCACCTTTCAGCCAGCCTTGTTCTCCTGTCTTCCTATCTTTATCATTTGGCAAGTCCTCAGCTTCTGTCAGTGTCTTAGGGCAGATAGGAGGGCATTTCCTTGCACAAACAGTAAGATGACTTTGAGTGATGGCACTGGGAGATCAGGGCAGGTAGTAGGCCTTCCTTCCTCCACTGGGCTGGGTCACCTGGCGAGGGTTTCACTCATCATGGATGCCATGGGACAGGTATCATTGGTTTATGAGAGCTAGACTCTATAAAGCGATTCCTAAACACTCTGCAAGTAGAACTATTTTTATATAAAGCATTTCTTAAACACTTTTCATGCTTAAAGCTTTGTGTTAGGGAGAGGCTGTGGGGGTATAGGGAGTCATCAGACACAGGCTGTGCCCTCAGTCTAGTGAGGGAGAAAAGACACACGGTAGCAGAAGAGAACAGGCTCACAGCAGTCTGGACTCTGCACCAAGCAGCTCGATCCACCAACACTGTCAAGGTGGAGACTGGAGGTGGTGGGGCTTGAAATGAGCCCAGGAAACCAGAGCAGTGAGGGTGGGCGGGGCATTTCACCCAGGAATATTGAGAATGAGGGCCTGGAGGTGAAATGTGCAAAACCCACCCCTCACACTGCAGCCAAGGTTTTTATCATGTTACTCTGATCATGTTTTTCACCCCCTGACATTCTTCAATGACTTACTATTTCTAGCACAAAAAGCTAGAACTTTTGGTCTGGTAGATGTGGCCTTTGTGAGCTTACATCAGTTTGCTTTTCTAGAATCTTTCTCTTTGCTGATCTCCCTCTTTTCTAAACAAGTTCTGCTGGTTCATCCAGTAATCTCTTTCTTTTTTAAAAATGTGGCGACAAGGTCTTGCTCTGTCACCCAGGCTTGAGTGCAGTGGTATAGTCATAGCTCACTGCAGCCTCCAACTCCTGGGCTCAAGTGGTCCTCCTGCTTCAGCCTCCCAAAGCAGCTGGGACTACAGGCATGCACCACCATACCCAGCCCTAGAAAGCTCTTTCTTATCCCTCCCTTAACCTCCTCAAGTTGTGCTCACCTTTCTCCCACATGCCTGGGTCGGCATTTCTCTCGCTGTCTCATGATTAGTTATGTTTGCCTGTCTCCCCACCCATCAGTGAAATCCCTGAGGGCAGGGGCTGTCTCATTCATCTGTGGATATGGAGCGGGACCACTATGTGCCAGGCCCTGTGCCAGACACTGCTTATATTGTGGTGAATCAAACAGACTTCACTCTTGTGTAGCTTATATCAGACAGACATTAAGCAAACTCACAAATACATAAAATATGCTCATAAAAGGCCTTTATGAAGAAAAACACTTAAGCTGAGACCTGGATAAGTGGGAGCTAGCTAGATAAAGCTGCAGGAAATAGCATTCCAGGCAAAGGAACAAAACTGGTGCAGACCCAGCTGCTAGAAGGAGCAGAGAGCATTTGAGGAGGTAGAAGAAGGTGACATGATGGACAGGTTCACCTTCCCATGGAGTAAGGGGTGAGTGACCCAAGGCTCAATGGATGAGCAGGGTCCCTGCTGAGGACTTCTCTTGAGTACAATGGTGAGCCACTGATAGCTTTTTAAGGGGATGAATGGTGGGATTTGGTTTACATTTATTATTATTTGAGACAGAGTCTCACTCTTATCACCCAGGCAGGAGTGCAGTGGTGCGATCAAGGCCCACTGCAGTCTTGACCTCCTGGGCTCAGGTGATCCTTCCACCTCAGCTTCCTAAGTAGCTGGGACCACAGGCATGCGCCACCATCCCCAGGTTTTTTTGTTTTTTTTTTTTTTGTATTTTTGGTAGAGACGGGGTTTCATCATGTTGCCTAGGCTGTTCTTGAACTCCTGGGCTTAAGTGATCTGCCTGCCTTGGTCTCCTAAAGTGCTGGGATTATAGGTGTGAGCCATGGCACCCGGTCTTGGTTTATATTTTAAAAAGACAACTGTGTAGCTGGGCGTGGTGGTGGGTGCCTGTAATCCCAGCTACTCGAGAGGCCAAGGCAGGAGAATTGCTAGAACCTGGGGGTGTGAAGGTTTCAGTGAACTGAGATCACTCCAACCTGGGCAATAAAGCCAGACTCTGTCTCAAAAAAAAAAAAAGATAACTGTGGCTGACAGATGCAGGGGTTGGAGGGGAAAGGCTAGCTGAAAGGAAGTTAGATAGAATGTCCTTGGGGTTGAGAGGCAGATAGATTCTAGATACATTTTTGAGGAAGACTTGATGAGGTTAGTGGTCTGCTGGCCAAGGGGTGTGGGAGAAGGGAGAAAGGAAGGATGGCTCACAGCTTCAGCACTGAGCCTCTGTGGGTTGGGTGGTGGTAGTATCCCTGAGATGGGAGAGACTGGAGAAGAAATGTTGGAGATCAAGTGTTTGGTGCAAGACAGTTATGAATGGAGTTGAGGGAATGAGAATGAAAGATTGACAAGGCCCAAATTGTGAAAGTTTTGACTATCAGCCTGCAGAGTTAAACATTTATCCTGGTGATGCTGGGAAGCAAAGTCTTGGATAAGCTGGTTTAGGAAAATCAGTCTGGTGACAACATATAATAATTGAAGGGGTGTGGCTACAAGTGTGGAGACCAGCAAGGAGATTTTTGGTCCAAGGAGATGCTGACATTGGTTCACACAGCGTGGTGTCAGTGGGTTATAGCTAGGTCTGGCAAGGTCAGGGCTGACTTCCAACTGAGAGATGGAGAATGATAGTGCTGTTGACAGAATCAGAACCTCTGATGCGGTGACTGGGTAAGAGAAGATGAATTAAATGGAACTCAGCAGAAGAGTCAGACATGGAACTGTAGAAATAGGAATCTCCCATCTGCTGGTGAGGATCAGCACCACAAAGGGTCATATCCCTATGGGGGAACGTTGAAGGACAAAAGAAGAGGCCTAGGGTTGAGGACCCCAAGAATGACCATCCAGGAGGGAGGAGGGGATTCATTAGGGGACAGCCGTCGGTGTTTGCTGCTGCAAAGGCCAAAGAATCAGAATTGATAGCACCAGAGAAGCTCCTGGCCCATCAGAGAGCTGCAGTAGAGTGGGGAGTGACAGTGGAAGTGAAAGCGCAGGTGATTTAGAAAGCGAAGTGAGGAGATGAAGGCCCTGAATATTTAAAAATCCTTTTAACGGCAGAGCAGTGAAAGCTAGAGAAGCAGGATGGCAGGCAGAGGGCAAGGGCCTCCTCTTCCTCAGAGAAGGGCTCATGAACAGATCTGTGGGTGGCAATGTCGAATGCAGGTAGAGGAGTGGTGCATTGGAGAGGTGCTTCCTGACTGAGGAGGAAGGAGGGAGAAGGGAAGAGAGGAGAGAAAGGGAGCATGGAGTTCAGATGCCTCTTCTGAGGCAGGAGGGGAGAAACGGGCGGTGATGGCCCGGAGAAGTGCCGCGCTGCAGAGGCGAGATTGGATGGGAGCCTGAGCTCAGCACGTCGGACATCTTAGGGAGAGGGGAGAGCCACGGGGTGTTCCAGTGGCATCTAGGTGACCAAAACCAACAACGTGCGACCAGGTGAGGGCAGCAGGGCTGGTCTCTTGTGGGCAGTGTCTACCGAAGGGAGCTGGGAGAGCCCGCTCAGGTTCGGTGTGGGTCTGAGCAGGCCGGAAGCACTGGTTCTTGTTCTGGGCTCAGTGGGTTAGCAGGTCCAGCCTAGAGTAGAGTCACTAGGAGGACGAGGAGAATGAGATTCAAGACCATATGGTGTCAGGTATGGAACTGAAGAAGTTTAGCTGGAAGAAGGGTAAACTGAGTGGGTCTGTGGGGGGGAAAGAGGATGTATGTGCGTGGGAGTCTGGACGGACAGTTTGCCAGGAGCCAGTTTAGGCTGAGGATGAGCAGCAACTGAGGAAGGAGAGCAGTGCCACCTGGTAAGTGTAGGGCTGCCCCCCTCAGGAGGCCCCCTTTACATTCAGCAGCTATGGCTTTGTTTTCTCTTGTTGTTGTTGTTTTTTGTTGTTGTTTTTGTTTTCTATTGATTTTTTTTTCTAAAACTTTCTATTGAAGTATATTAGGTTGAACCTAGGCTCCTGTCCTCACTGCTATAGCCAGAGGGGCTTTGGGAAGGAGGCAGCTGTGAACGGGTGGGTATTTCAAGGGGCGAGGCAGGGCCTTTGGAGGACCTGGGCCCTTGCCAGGGCCCTTTCCACTGTCCCCACCGCACTGGAGATGTGCTGGCGGTCAGTGTTCTTCTGTGGCCCTGCTGCTCCGCTGCCCGAAGACTCAGTAGGAGAGGTTCAGTCAAGACCCAGAACTGTAACCCTGACACCAACGCGGGTGAGGAAGCTCCCTGCCCAAGCCCCAGAGCATGTGGCACAGGCACAGCTGTACATGGACAAGGTCCTTGGGTGCATGTGGTCCTGAATGGCAGGCGCATCAGGGTCTGGATGCGCTCAGCCTGGAGAGCTCGGAGCACTCCCAGCCTTAAGTCAGGTGTGGCCAGGAAGGGCTGAATGGCTGGGAATCCTCTCAAGGCACTTTCAGTATGTGAGGGAGATCTGGATCCTTCTCCCCGGAGAAGGGAGAATGATTATTGGATGATGAGATTGTGGTGCTGGAGAGGGCTCTCCCCTCTCCCTAAGATGTCCACCCCTCACCTGACTGGTTACCTTTTTTAGAAAGGAGGGAGGTTAGCTCCTGGGCGTGGGCATTCCCAGGACCCAGAACACTGCTGAGGGGGTGCCACCTGTTGGCAGCTCCCACTCTAGTCCTGCTATCTCAGCCTGCTGTTTGCTTTCTCTGGAGTTTTTGCACCAGCCAGAGGGCAGCCATCTTTGCTGTTGGAACTCTTCTTATCAGACCACATTTCATGTCTGTGGCCGCTCGGCATCTATAGGGATAAGTAGTGAAGGGACTGCCATGGCTTGCAGAATCGCAGGTGTCTTCTTCGACCCCAGGTGCTTCATACGGTTCTTGCTTTGTGTGTTCTGTGATTTGGCTGCTTGGGACTGCTTCTGAGAGTCCCCATTTCAGTCAGGCTCTCCCAGCAGGAGAGACCTCTCCAAGCGTGCACCTGCTCTGCCACCCTAGCATCCAGTGAAGCCACAGCAGACAAGAGCCCACAGAGCAAATGTCTACATGGACTGAAACTGCACACTCCTGCTGTGCCAGCACTCAGCGGCCCTGCTGACCTAGGGTGCAGCTAAAAGCTCATTCTCCAGAGCCTGAGTTCTTTGTGCTTTCCTGCCTACCATGTCACTCCACCCATAGAGGGAGGTGATAAAATATTCCAAATTTGAAAGGTAAAGAAAAGAGAATGTCACTGAGTGGCCTGAACCAAAGCTCATGGATACTGGAGATGAAGAACCAGCAGGAGACCCCAGGTGTGCTCTCATCCATACTCTGTGACACCCCTTAGTGGACTGTTCCAGCCAGTTGAGCCCGGGAGAAGGACTAGGGAAGCTTCCTTCCCATCTGCACCTCCCAGCCTGGTGAGGAGCCTGTGACTTGCCCTGTTCCTTGGCTCCTCAGGCTGGGGTAAGGTGTGGGGGTGGCTCCAGCCTGGAGGCCAGTCTCCTGATGCTGGATTCCTTGTTTTCCCTGCAGGCATCAAACAGAAAGGCCTGGTGCTAAGTAGCAGCCTGATGCACTCCGAGTCAGAGCTGGACAGCGACGATGCCATCTTTACATGGCCAGACCGAGAGAAGGGCAAACTCCTGCATGGTCAGAATGGCTCTGTACCCAACGGGCAGACCCCTCTGAAGGCCAGGAGCCCGCGGGAGGAGCTCCTGTAGCCACCTGGTCTGTCTCCTCAGGGCAGGGCCCAGCACACTGCCTGGCCAGTCCTCCTACCTCCCGAGTCTGCGGGCAGCTGCTGTCCCAGCATCTGCTGGTCATTTCGCCCTGACAGTCCCAACCAGAACCCCTGGGACTTGAATCCAGAGACGTCCTCCAGGAACCCCTGAACGAAGCTGTGAATGAAGAGGTTTCCTCTTTAAACCTGTCTGGTGGGCCCCCAGATATCCTCACCTCAGGGCCTCCTTTTTTTGCAAACTCCTCCCCTCCCCCGAGGGCAGACCCAGCCAGCTGCTAAGCTCTGCAGCTCCCCAGTGGACAGTGTCATTGTGCCCAGAGTGCTGCAAGGTGAGGCCTGCTGTGCTGCCCGCACACCTGAGTGCAAAACCAAGCACTGTGGGTATGGTGTTTCCCTCTCTGGGGTAGAGTACGCCCTCTTGCTGGGCAAAGAGGAAGTGGCACCCCTCCCCTCACCACAGATGCTGAGATGGTAGCATAGAAATGATATCTGGCCCCCCCTTAACACTGGAGCCCCACTCCCTTCTCCCATCCGGCCCGAGATTAGGGAGGATTGACTGTGTCAGGGATGGTGGGTGGCCTCTCTCGCTGCCAGGGCCCTTGTCAGAGCAGCCAGGCTGGACAGACGGCCTCCCTCCTCTCCATCTGACCGGCACCTGCTGCTTCGGGGCTTAGGCCACCGCTCCCTGTCCCCAGAGGAGATAGCCCCAGATGGACTGGACTGTTGTGGCATGAGAGCGCATGTGTGCAACGGCCCCGCTGTGGTCCCCTCTCTGTCCCTCCATCTGTATGTGTTCTCTCTGTGTCCCTTGCATGTGTGCGTGTTAGAGTGAGCGCGTATGCATCAACTCATTGGGCTCTTGGCTGCTCACAAGGCAACTTTGACTTGGAAAGACTTTCATCTCCTTGGAACCAAGACTTCCTGAGTCCCCCTCACCCTGGCCCTGTTCCACCATGGTTATCTGGGTATTGGGGAATGGAAACTTTGGGGGAGTGACTTTTTAAAGAGACACTTATAATTTCTACTACTGCACTACTGTCCATTGTGGGATGATTAAACATGGTATTTAACTGTGCACTCTGTCTGCTGGGTGTGCTGCTTCACGCTACATCTCGGACCTGTGCACAGCTCCCACCCTCTGGGCAGCCCTGTGAGGTCATGGCCTCTGGCAAGGAAGTTTTGGGCCTGGCATCAGCACATGCAAGCAGTGGTGCTGGGCCCTGCCTGCCACTGGTGGGTGGGAGTGCACCACCCCAGTACCCCTGCTGGCTTTAAGGGAGGAGGGTTGATGTCCCTTCTTCCCATATCTATCTTTTGTTAACACAAAAATGATCATGTCCACCTGTGACCAAGCTGGGGGGACACGGAGTGTCCTAAAGTCCAGGGTGTGGCTTTAGAAATTTTGACCACTCATCTTCCCTTTGGTGTTCCCAAATAGTAGAGGTTGGCCACATGCCCCCAAATGTGTTGACTGTACCTAGTTCACAGAGCACTTTGCTGGGCATGTGGCTTGGGAGGGCTGGTGCACAGTCTAGCACTCCCAAGACAGGGAGGAGGGAAGGACCACTGAGTTCATGCTCCCTCCAGGGCCCTGGGCACAAAACCCTGCTGCAGGAGGGCAGCAGTGGCTGTTTTTACAGATCGAGAGCCAAGGCATAGTGAGATGAAGTAACTTAATCTACACAGATGGTGACAGAGGAGAACTCAGGCCCGGCAGAGCCTTGCTCGCTCTGCAGCAGTCTCCAACCTCAAGACGAGAGGCTTCTTCAGACAGGTTGCTGGGTTTCTAATTCAGTAGGTCTGGGGAAGGGGGAGGACATAAGAATTTGCCTTTCTAAAACAGGTTCCCAGGAGATGCTGATGCGCTGGTCCTGGGCCTCCCTTTAGAACCTCTGGCCTAGAAGCGCATAGTCAATGCCGCATGAATAGGAACCAGCACATGTCCCATCCTGAGTGAGGGTGAAAGAAGTAAGTTTAGTAAAGGGAGGTCTCGAATCTGCCAAGGAGTGTCCTCCAAGCTAAGGGCACAGGTTTGCTCAGTTGACGGGTGGAGGTGGGGGGCAGTGTTGCAGCCCAAACACAGCCACAGCAGACAGGCTCTGTGGAGCGGAGGGCACTCCAGAGAGTGGCCAGATGAAAAACAAGTTGGCCCGCACACAGTGGAAGCCATTGGCAGCTCGGGCAACAGAACAGTGGAGCTGGGTACAGGCCAGACTGCACAGAATAGCTGGATGGGAGGCGATAAGGCCTTGGTGAGGTTGGTGCATCGGGAATAGCTTCCAAGGATTTGGGAAGGAACCGCAGGACCCGACCACTTACTAGCTTTGTAGTAAAAAAGGGAGGCTTCCCTTTTCCTCTGGGCCTCTTTTCTCCATCTTGTTTATCTCAGCTACAACCCACTGAAGGATATATATACATATATATATTTTAGTTGGAATTTTGCTCTTAAATGGGGAGCTGAATCCTGGGAACACTGGCAATCATGATTTTTCTTCTTTTTTTGAGACAGAGTCTTGCTCTGTTGCCCAGGCTGGAGTGCAGTGGCGTGATCACTGCAAGCTCCGCCTCCTGTATTCAAGCAGTTCTCCTACCTCAGCCTCCCCAGTAGCTGGGATTACAGGCATGCACCACCACGCCCGGCTAATTTTTGCATTTTTAGTAGAGATGGGGGTTTCACCATGTTGGCCAGGCTGGTCTTGAGCTCCTGACATCAGGTGATTCATCCACCTCGGCCTCCCAAAGTGCTGGGATTGCAGGCCAATCATGATTTTTCTTGGCATTTATTAGTTGGTTAAATAAAGCATTAAAAGAGAGAAAGTGCCATCCTGTTGGAGCAGTTGAAGCTTTTCCCCAGGTAATGCCCCTGTCTTCAAGTGGATCCTAGGAGCCTAGAATCCTCCCCCTCTGAAACCTGGGGCTCTATATGGGGGCTGTTGACAATTTCTATGCTTTCAGCCACTGTGCAGCACTCAGCCTTTTGTCCCCAACCCGCTTGCAAGTTCATGAGGCTAGACCCGTAACTTCTGTTTTGCAACACTCTTACCTCTCACACAGCACAGATATTAAAACATCTTAGGTGAGCTACATGATCTGGGAGTAGTCAATGCCTCAGAAGTTTCTCATTCTGATTCTGTTACGTAGAAACAAAACAAACACACGAGTTTCAATAGCCTCAGATGAAAACAGTTCCTGTCTTGCTACCCATAATCTGTATGTTCCATCAGTGATTAAGGGACAGCAGTAGAGAAACCACAGAAACCATAAACATGGCTGTTTTCAGGAGCGACCAGTGCACACCACTTTATTCCTATCTTATCTCAGAAATTCCAAGCTATCTCTCTTAAAAGCACGAGGCACTTTTAAACATGGTACTCTTTGGAAATACCAAATACCATACTCTTATTTGGGAAAGCAATATAAACTTCAGCATTTCAAAACCACCAATGTCAACTTACCCATCATCCTATCCCTAGTCTCCACCACAGGAACTGGGATGCCCTTTGAAGTGTGCCCATGATGAACACAGAGCCTGACAAACATCAACATAGGCATGCGGAGAGGTTCCAGGAGCACAGGAGGGGGACGCAATCTGACCAGCCCAGGGATGTGACAGAGGTGGTTTCTCAAAGGAAAACGCCAGTTAAGGCGGGGAGGGAGATGGCAGATCTGGTCGCTGCTGGTTTCTCCCACACAAATCCTCCAATGGAACCTGGCCTAGGAAGTTCCCAGGGAGTGCTACTTGAGGAGAGAATAAAGAGATGGAATGAAAATACTGAACTGTAATATATAAGATGGGGATGGGGTGATGACTGTAACCTAGTCTTTCCATAGGACGATGGTAGAAATACTCATTTGAGAACGTCAGGCATTCATCTTAAAAACATTGAGAAAGCCACTGAAAATTCAGAACTAGAATGTAGAACATCTAAACCAGACAAGGAAAGAAAAAAATTAAAAGATTTCAATCAACCCATCAGCAGGAAGGGAGGGAAAAAAAATCAGCACGAAAAATGTGACCACTTAATAGGCATTAGTTTTCAGATTGGATGTTAACGACAAAACCACTACCACCAAACAGAACTTAACAGACTGGGTTTAATTGTAAATCTCTATTTACAGGACAGACAACTAAAACATCACATAGACTGAAAATAAAAAGACAAGATACACTGGGGCTTTGGATCCTATTAAGACAGTGAACTAGCGTATGCTACAGGTTCCCTTCCCCAAAAATCAACCCTAGAAAAACAACATCATCAACTGAGGCACCACTACCACAAATCAAATCAAACTGAAAACTCCCCACAAATCCTGTAAGAATCCCCAAAGATGCAGGTTATAAAGTGGGAGGGGAGGTAGGGCATCAGGGAGATGTCTGCTCTTGCTGGACATGGGACCGCCAGTCAAGTCACTGATGTCAGTGGGACACTATCAGGGCAGCCCAAAGCTCTGCTGAGGAGAAAGAGGGGTGGGCTGGGCAGCTGCTCTTAGGTTTGAAATTCCAAGCCCTTATTCCCTCCAAAGCCTCAAGAGCTGGCAGAGGATGACTGGCAATTGTGCCTCCTCGCAGTGCTGCTTCCTACAGGTCTGAAGGTGAATCTTGGAACACTCCTGGTGGAGTGGTCAACAGCAACTGTGAGGGACCTGGAGGTCATGAACTTCCCTTCTTCAACTCACTGGGAGGGACAGGGTAGAGCCTGGCTTTGGCCTTTCACCAACAAATACTACAGAGAAGCTGGTGCTGTGAAGGAACATGAGCTCACAGGCTAAAATAACCAGATGCCACCTGAGGAGCCCAAGCCCCTGCCCCCAAAGACAACAAACTGAACCAGAATTCAAAACAAACCGGGAAATGTTGGCAATCTGAAACAGGAACAAGGACCAAGCAGATTTTTTTTTTTTTTTTTTTTTAAGAGACGGAGTCTCACTCTGTCACCCAGGCTGGAGTGCAATGGTGTGATCTCAGCTCACCACAACCTCTGCCTCCCAGGTTCAAGAGATACTCCTGCCTCAGCCTCCTGAGTAGCTGGGATTACAGGTGCCCACCACCACACCTAGCTAATTTTTGTATTTTTAGTAGAGACGGGGTTTCACCATGTTGGCCATTCTGGTCTCAAACTCCTGACCTCAGGTGATCCACCCACTTCGGCCTCCCACAGTGCTGGGATTACAGGTGTCAGCCACCGCACCCGGCTCCAGATAGAAATATCAAGGGTAAAAAAACAAATAGGATAGGACAGATATATCTCACAACAAATCCATGAGGTGGGGCATCATACTGAGGGCCTCTGCCAAAACGAAGCAGGAAAATAAAAACGTGGGAACACCCCCCCAACACACATACAGAGCAGTCCAGGGACAGAGCAGAAGTGCCAAATCTGAATAATGGGAGTCGCAGAAGGAAAGAGAAAAAAAAATGGAGAAAATATTTGGAAAAATAATGAGAATACATTTCCCAGAATTAAAGAAAGATCAAAGGACTCATAGAATGATTAGTAAGAAAACTGTACAAACAGAAACATTGTAGTGAAAGACATTTAAGACCAATAAGAAAAGCAGAAATTCTGAAAGCTCTCAGAGAAATAGATCAAATCAGATGGACATCAGGCTTTTTGACAGTATCAGATGAAAAAAGAAAGGAAGTGCTAAAGGAGAAAACTTTGACCTCAAAATGTATAGTAAGACAAACTCACTAACTTGAGTGTAATAAAAAAATATTCTCAGGCGGCCGGGCAAGGTGTGTGACGCCTGTAATCACAGCACTTTGGGAGGCCGAGGCAAGAGGATTGCTTGAGGCCAGGAGTTCGAAACCAACCTGGTCAATATAGCGAGACCCCCATCTCTACAAAATAAACATTTTGAAAATTAACTCCATATGGTAGCACACGCCTGTAGTCCCAGCTACTCCGGAGGCTGAGGCAGGAGGACTGCTTGAGCCCAGGAGTTATAGAGGCTGCAGTGAGCCATGATTATGCCACTGAGCTCCAGCCTAGGTGACAGAGCAACACCTTGTCTCAAAAAAAAAAAATTCTCAGGGACACAAGGCTTCAGTAACTTTTTCACAAAAGGGCCCATTTAGAACATATTCTTGGAAGAAGTGGTCAAATATAGAAAAATTAATCTAGACATGGGAAGAGAGATGGGAAGTGATGGTGAGCAAATACCCTGGCAAAGTTTGTAGTCTGAAACAGGACTAACAAAAAGGAAAAAAAACCTGTAAGTATATAATAAAATAATTTACATAGTAAGTAAGAGTGGGCAAGACCAAAGGAACATAAAAGTCTAACAAAGTCTTACTAGGAGAAGATTTAGATGGTAAGTTAAAGAAACCAACAGGGGTAAACAAACATGATTAGCATTAAGAGTAATATGTTGGTCTGAGTGTTGTGGGTTATTGTTAAGCTGATTTACCATTGTCTCCCCCCACAACCACGCTTGACTAGCTTTGCATTTTGGCCTGGCGCAGTGGCTCAGGCTTGTAATCCCAGCACTTTGAAAGGATGAGGCAGGTGGATCACGATGTCAGGAGTTTGAGACCAGTGTGACCAATATGGTGAAACCCCGTCTCTACTAAAAATACAAAAATTATCCAGGCATGGTGGCATGCGCCTGTAGTCCCAGCTACTTGGCAGGCTGAGGCAAGAGAATCTTTTGAACCCGGGAGGCGGAGGTTGCAGTGAGCTGAGACCGCACCATTGCA
The DNA here is from genome assembly GCF_029289425.2 of Pan paniscus. NCBI lineage: Eukaryota > Metazoa > Chordata > Mammalia > Primates > Hominidae > Pan > Pan paniscus. Next base: position 191,416,912 of record NC_073249.2, read on the forward strand.
CTCCAGCCTGGTGGACAGAGCGAGACTCTGTCTCAAATTAAAAAAAAAAAAAAAAAAGTAATATCAATAAAAGTAGAAAGTATTACTTTTTTAAACAAGTAGAAGAAAATTTGTTACTCAGTGGGAAGCAAGGGGATAAACCGAAAAGTTCAGTAAACAGAAATTGTGAAAAAAAAAAAAAAAAAAACCCACAAAACTAAACAGCAGAAATAAGTTCTATTAGCCATAATTAAGTTTAAGGTGTTTACATATGAACTTAACACCAGACTCTGGCCTCTTCCTTCCAGTCGCCACTGCCCTCCCTGCATGGAGACAGTGGCCTCTGAGGAGGTGAAGGCCTCCTCAAACCATGGACACGTGCACGTGGTGAGGGGTCTCCTGGTAAGGCAGCCACCACCTAGCAGCAGGGTAAGAGGGGCAGTGGGTGGCTGGAATGGTTGGGAGGTTAATTACACTGTGCAAACAAGTTCCTCATTGAGAAAATAAGTACATATACTGAGGATAATGGGAGCCAGGTTTCACACTTTTTGAGAAAGGATTATGAATGTGGAAAGGGAGAGAAGGCTGCAAAGAATCCTGAGGTGTTGAACTGAAATTGGAAAAACTGGAATCAACTCACAGGTTTAAAGAAACAAACTACATACATACACACACATGGATGTAGATGTATATAGTTATATGAATATGTGTTTATTGATTGGTTGCTCTACCCACTGAGAGGGCATAGAAGCAATTTTACCTTAGTAGCAGTGAGCACGCCAAGTGCTAAGGCATTATGGCTCTATAGAGAGATGACTGATTCCAAAAAAGTACCACAAAATCCTGGAATATCTTAAGTGAAGAAATGCTGAAAAACGGACAGGAACATGTCAGAAGGACATAAAAGCCAGCTAGAAGGGGCTTCCATTGGTCAAATATACGACAATTTGAGTATCAAAATAAATGAGCATCAGAATACAACCTACTGAATAAGATAGGAACCTAAGAGTCTATAATGACATATATAAATGAATAAAAAATAACAAAGACTCTCAATATAAACATTTTTAAACAATCTAACAATTATAGGACAAAAAAGATGGGGGAAAAAACAGGCAAATATTAACCAAGAGAAACTGGGGGAGCAATATTTACAGTATCTGATAAAACAATTCAATGCAAAAAGGAAAAAAGGTGGGATATACAGATAAGAAAGAACAATGAAACCAAAAATGTAAATAGGATGAGTATTAGTATACCTCAAACACAGCCTGAAAACTGACAAGGCTGCTAGCAGGCAAAGGAGGATGGACAAACACTTGGGTTAAAAAAGGAAATGGGAAAACACTTTTAGACCGATGATCATATCATTATGTCTGAATCGGGAAACACACCTAAAGCAGTACTGAGATGAAAAAGTTGTAGATTTTAAATCATTTTCAGGAAACAAGAAAGAAAGATTAACAATGAATGAAGCAATCATTCAATCATTTAAAGAATGAACAACTGGAAAAGAAAAAACAAGAAAAGAGAAGGAAAGTATTAATAAAATTAGAAATACATGAAATAAGACTTAGCCAAATGCTGGTTCTTTGAAAAGGTTAAGAATGACCAGGAAAATGAGAAGATGCAAACACAATACAAAATTTAAAAAGGAAATAATTATGAACTATATGTTATAAACCTGAACATATAGATGAAAATGAGGAAGTTAAAATGCAAATTGGCAAGACATTAAAAACTTGAGTAGACCACTGGGCATTAAGTAAATAAAAATGGCAAAGACCTCCCCTTAGGGGACAAAACAAAACACCAGAATCAAGAGATAAATAAAATTAAGATTTGTGTGAAACACACACACACACACACACACGAATTAGGTTGGCTAGCTAATAGTTTTTTGTTTTTTTTCTTTGAGACAGAGTCTCGCTCTGTCTCCCAGGCTGGAGTGCAGTGGCACAATCTCGCCTCACTGCAAGCTCCGCCTCCTGGGTTCACGCCATTCTCCTGCCTCAGCCTCCTCGAGTAGCTGGGACTACAGGCGCCTGCCACCACGCCCGGCTAATTTTTGTATTTTTAGTTAAGATGGAGTTTCACCATGTTGGTCAGGCTGGTCTCGAACTCTTGACCTCGTGATCCGCCTGCCTCGGTCTCCCAATGTGCTGGGATTACAGGTGTGAGCCACCGTGGCCGGCCAAACTTATTTAAGAGTTTGTTGGCGGGGTGTGGTGGCTCCCGCCTGTAATCCCAGCACTTTGGGAGGCTGAGGCAGGAGGATTACCTGAGGTCAGGAGTTTGAGACCAGCCTGGCCGACATGGTTAAACCCGTCTGTACTAAACATACAAAATTAGCCAGGCATGGTGGCACATGCCTGTAGTCCCAGCTACTTGAAAGGCTGAGGCAGGAGAATCGCTTGAACCCGAGAGATGGAGGTTGCAGTGAGCGGAGATCGCGCCACTGCACTCCAGCCTGGGCAACAAGAGCGAAACTCCATCTCAAAACAAAACAAAAACAAAACACAACAACAACAACAACAGTGTTTTCTCACCTTGCAATATTGATAACCTTTTTTGTTGTGATGAGAAGTTCCAGTTCCGTTTAGTGGTAATGTGACAGTGGGCATTACCGGTGTATTCGTTAGGATACTGGTTTGGCTACTTTAATGAAGAGGGAAAAAAAAAGGCTTTAAATAAGATGAAAGTTCCTCTCTTATGTGAAGGTCTGAGCTAGTAGGCAGACCAGGAGAGACAGGTGGCTCTGTCCATGAGGTTAATATGCTTCTGGTATGCTGCCCTTTCCCACATGGACAAAACTGGTTTGCCATGACCACGTTCATGCTCCAGATCAGAGGAAAAAGGGAAAACAAGAGAGGAGCATGCATTTTCCTTTTAGGAGTGTAGCCTGGGAGATGTAAACTCACATCTGCTTCCATGCCACTGGTCAAAACTTCGTCCCATGGTCACTCCTAACTACAAGTTAGCCTGGAAAATACACTTTTTTACCAAGGGAGCCACTGCCTAGCTAAAACTTTTGGGGAAGGAGCAGTTCTGTTAATGAAGTGAAGCGTGGGGAGATTGCTGTTGTACCGTTGTCTTGTTCCTAAACTGATGACATATATAACCTACCAAGTAAAAGAAGTTTCATAGATTTAAGGTTTTTCTCCCAATTAAAAAATAAATTTATGACCTGGCATTCATATGCAAAGAAATATAAATAGGCCAGGTGCGGTGGCTCATGCCTGTAATCCCAGCACTTTGGGAGGCCGAGGCAGGCAGATCACCTGAGGTCAGGAGTTCGAGACCAGCCTGCCCAACATAGTGAAACCCCATCAAATACAAAAATTAGCCGGGCATGGTGGCGTGCACCTGTAGTCCCAGCTACTCAGGAGGCTGAGGCAGGAGAATCACTTGAACCCAGGAGGCAGAGGTTGCAGTGAGCCAAGATCGAGCCACTGCACTCCAGCCTAGGCAACAGAGCAAGACTCCATCTCAAATTAAAAAAGAAATATTAGCCAGGCGTGGTGGTTCACACCTGTAATCCCAACACTTGGGAGGCTGAGGTGGGCAGATCACTTGAGGTCAGGAGTTTGAGAACAGCCTGGCCAACATGGCAAAACCCCGTCTCTACTAAAAATACAAAAATTAGCCAGGTGTGGTGGCATACACCTGTAATCCCAGCTACTTAGGAGGCTGAGGCAGAAGAATCGCTAGAACCCAGGAGGCGGAAGTTGTAGTGAGCCAAGATCGCACCGCTGCACTCCAGCCTGAGCAACAGTGAGACTGTGTCTCAAAACAAACAAAAAGAAATATAAAGAAAAAAACTAATAAACTCTATCATATGCTGTTCCTATATATACTGATATACATGCCCATTTCTTTCTTTTTTCTTTTTTTTTTGAGACAGTCTCACTCTGTTGCCCTGGCTGGACAGTGTAGTGGCCTGATCTCGGCTCACTGCAACCTCCGCCTCCCAGGTTCAGGTGATTTTCCTGCATCAGCCTCTGGAGCAGCTGGGATTATAGGCACCTGCCACCACGCCCAGCTAATTTTTGTACTTTTAGTAGAGATGGGGTTTCACCATGTTGGCCAGGCTGGTCTCGAGCTCCTGACCTCAAGTGATCTGTCCATCTTGGCCTCCCGAAGTGCTGGGATCACAGGCATGAGCCATCGTGCCCAGCCCCATTTTTCAATATAGTGAAAATATCAATGGATTCTTGTGATGTTGATTACTATTGATATGCACATAAGCGCAAGTGAAGAATTTGTAATTTTGTTTGATTCAAATATGTAGAATTGGTTATATAAATAGAGTATTATGTTTTGCAGAAGCCAAAGTGCTGTACTTAGTAAAAATTCAGACTGTAGTGTGGGAATTAACATTTATTTAATGTGTTAGTACAGGCCAGGAAATTTGCATATAATAAAAAATATCTGACATTTGAAAGCCTACCATGTGCCAGGCACAACTTAATAAGGGAGTTATACCCACTTTATAGATAAGAAAACTGAGGCACAGAGAGGTTAATTTTTATTTACTTATTTTTTTATTTTTTTGAGACGGAGTCTCGCTCTGTCGCCCAGGCTGGAGTGCAGTGGCACAATCTCGGCTCACTGTAAGCTCCGCCTCCTGGGTTCACGCCATTCTCCTGCCTCAGCCTCCCGAGTAGCTGGGACTACAGGCGCCCGCCACCACGCCCGGCTAACTTTTGTATTTTTAGTAGAGACAGGGTTTCACCATGTTAGCCAGGATGGTCTCGATCTCCTGACCTCATGATCCTCCTGCCTCGACCTCCCAAAGTGCTGGGATTACAAGTGTGAGCCACCGTGCCCGGCCCAAGGTTAAGTAATTTACCTAAAGTTATACAACCAGTAAGTAGAAACACTAGGCTTCAACGCCTATGATCTCTCCACTACATAGCATTGCCTCTCAATCACTATTCTCTTCAATGATGATAGCACAGTATAATAACAGACAAGTGCGAGTCTAGAGGAGTTCAGGGTATGATTGCTTCTTTCCTAAAACTTCAACTCAGTACCCTAGGAGACTTCTTTGGAAAATTAAATTCTGAATTCATTGATAGAAATTCATTTTACATTAGATCTTTTGGGAAAACCTGTTTTATAAATTTAGGATTGCCACAAGGCAGGTAGGTAGAAAGTCGATACGGAATTTGAAAGTACAGCTGCATAATACCAAGACAACTCTGAAGTCGAAGGAAAATGCTATTTAGTCTTACATTCCTGTTTTAAACATGTATTTATACTTAAGAATGAACATATCCTTTATTCTAGTCTTACAATTTCATTAAAGTTGAACTGATGTAGGCTTTGTAAATCTCAAAAAAGTTTGCCTGAAATGATATGTATAAATGATCTCTGATATTTCTACCTGTTGGGACTTTGAATATAGTCAGTAAATTAGCTAAAAATGGGAACAAGTCTTTTGATGGAAAAAAGGAAATAAAAGAACTTGCAATGAAAGAATATGTTGACTGGACTACATAAAAAAAAATTTCTTTCTCGGAAACTGCTCTCTTTCTTTGTAATTTTACTAACTGCTGGGTCATACCAATAAGGTCAATCAGAAAAAGAGATTTCAAATTCTTTTAAGACGTAAAGAAGAAGAACTCACCCATCAAATACAAATATACTATTTTATTCTAAGGGAATATTTCTGTGGTTTCTGCAAGGGGAAAACCTAAAAGTGGTTAAAAACTGAAAAAGAACAAAAAGGATGATTTAGATGTTTTTGTTTGATGTTTTTTTCTCCCCTGGAAAAAAAAATGTAATTTTACACAATTTTCATAAAATTAAAAAAGCAATAATCAGACGCACATATCAACAGCTACACTTATGAGGAATGACCAATAATTAATATTTTCTCTTATGAATAAATTTAGGGTTCTGGGCAACTCTGTGGACTAACATGCAAATGAAATCCTGATACAGTCATTTATCTGGGTATTGGGTGTTCTCAGTAAAAGATACAGATTTTTTTTTCTGGTATTTCATAACAATTTATCTACTATGCTAACAATATTTGCTTTTTCATACAACTACAGAAGGGGAAAATGTTAGTGTTTATACAAACCATAAAATTCGTATAGTGGGGACTATTACACTTGCTATTTCTGGATAGTTTATTGGCAGACTTATCAGACAATCCAATTATTTGTCCTCCATATCGAACAAGGTATGGAGTAAGAAGTTTTCCAGTCAGAAATGACAAACACAGATGGAATTAATCATACAGAATCGGGGTGGATTTACTTCTTTCATACAGTTCTTGGTAACAAAAATGAGATTTGTTACAGGCAGAGGGACAGAACCACCAAGTACACAATGTCAGAAGGCCTACTTTTTTCATTTTAGTTTTACTTAAATGCCTTTTATTTGTTAAAAAAGAAATACAACTGCCACCCCCACCTAAAAAAATGAGATACCCTGAAAAGTCTTTCAAGATTAAAATTTCTAAGAGGCTTTTTGACATCTCTCAGTTTTATCATAGCGTCAAATTAACCTTAGCTAAAGAAGTTCTGCAATTGGCAAACGTCATAAAAGCTTTGATTCCAAATTTTGTGGGGAAGAAACTGAGAATGGAGATGAGGGAGATGGACTGATAGGCCACACACACCTATGACTTGCAATCCTCATAGAACTACTGAAACAGCTAGAGTTTGGAATAATGCTCTAAGACCTGCTTATGGATATGCAAGACAATGTCTTTGTATCCTCACCCCAGAATCCCTATTTTCAAGTTTCAAGGGCAACAAGGTCATCTTCCAAATGCTTTATATAGGAACCTAACTAGGACCTTTTCTATCATAATTCAGATAGCTAAGTAATACTGTATCTTTGTGGAATCACTCACAGGTTTGCCAGAGTAAGAAAAGAGACTATCCTTTTTGAAATGACAAGGGCCTCCAGAAACTGGTGCAAAAGACAAAATAAGAGGAACTGTTTGGGAAATAGGAAGGTAAAACAACGGGAGAAAAGCTGCCATTGGGGAAAAAAAATGAAAATAAAAGGAGAACCCCCATTTCTCTGTACCACAGCTCAGGCTGTGAGACAGCAGCAATAAGGGCCCACACCCAGAGAAGGGGCATTTTAGTGGGTTTCTACAAACATTTCAAGACACTTGGGGTCTGATAGGCTCCACAGATTTTCTGTGTGCATAATTAGTTTGTGGAATATCATCCCCTTTACCTTAGTTTACCCACATCCAGACCCACCGCTGAGAAGGCTTGATCCAGAAAATGAAAGGGACACATTACTGTTAACAGCAGTGAAGGTCATTTTCCCTGATGTGAGGGGCCCAAGGCAAAAGCTTCTGTCCTTCACATGATTGGCTTGGCAGTGAAAATCAAAATCAATCAAGACCACTTCACTATCTTTTTTAAAAAGTTGAGTATTTTTATTGGGTCTTCAAATCTGGGTCCCACAGTCCTCATTTGATGTCACTCTTAACTCTGTACTGATCTCTCCTCTGACTTTTACGGAGGGCTTGCCAAAGTAGCCTATTGCAGCCAAAGTTTCACTCCAAAGCTACCTCTCTAAGGTCTAAGGTTACTATGGTAAAGTTTTATACAACAGTTTTCCTTAAAAATATTCCATGATTTGTTACTCCCAAACAAAATAAGATTATGCACCACTCGGAGAAATTAGTCATTCTGAAGATGTCTAAGAACTATATCACTGCCAAAGAACATTTCTCGGTTCATATTCTTTCCTTCAATTTTCATTTGCACATCCACACTGTGGGGTTCACAAGTCATCTGTTTTCCATGATCTTATGGTCAAGTCAAGAGGACTTAGACTTATACATCATTTTCCAACAGCTGGATGCATTCACAGTTTGGTGCATACCAATATGTATGAAAATAAGAACCTTACTTCCGTTTTAATCTGATAATTCAACATCAGAGTCTTCAGATTTGGCTTTGGCAAGTTCTTCATGTACCTCCCTCACCATGAGAATACGTGTTAACATGGTGTCCAGGGTTCCAGGGTCTATCGGGAATGTGGAGTACCACATGGGGCTATTCGGGACACAGGAGCGCTCAGGCTGAAGGTAAAACACATCATTCCTTTGCTTCACACTTTCAGAACTATCCACAGGGGGGAAAAAAAAAAAGAGAAAAAAGAAAATTAGAAATCAGAGAGTATAGGAAATATGTACTATTCTTAAGTAAACTGAGGTTTTTGCCATTAAAAGTAAGGGCAAAAACTGCAATTATTTTTGCACCAACCTAATATGGCTGTCAACCTTTCTCCACTGTGACTCACAATGGGGAAAGCAATGTACCCACAGAGATAAATAGTTTACAGGGATATTTCCTCCCAGGAATCAACTGAAATCACAATGGATCGGAAGTGAGTATAAAGTTAATATAAGACAAAGTGTAAATCATAAACTTTAGTACTTCAAACATTATTAAGAGCAACAAAAAAGTCAACTCACATGTGACACTATGGCCAAGCACCACATATTGGAAGTGCCCAATATCCTGGAATGAACTCCAAGGGCACTCGATACACATTATCAAAGGGCAAATGCAGCTATTACATTTCTTTCAGGAAAAAAACGTGTTACAACTCTAAAATCATAAAGTTCCTCTAAGAAAAGGACTACTTAGAAAATTTCAATTCCTTAAAAATTGTTTTTCTATTATAGCTTTAGCAAAACAAAATTTCTTTTCTATACAAATAACAGAATAACTACAGATTAGATATCACATAAAGGTTGTACAACAGTTGTAAAGATCAAACAATAGCAGTGATTCTTGCTTTTGAAGACATTTTCATAAAATAATTATAAAGACAAGGTAATTTGTTTTGTGGTTCAAAATCCACATAGATACGACAATGGGGAAAAAATTCATGGTAAATCCTTGTCTAAAGCCACGGGCAAGCTACTTTTCTGATGTTCAAGCATCTGAAATCCAAAATATGTTAACTGCCTTCTGAGTGCACTACATTCAGTTCAGAGAAAGATTACCATTTTGACAGGTAAAACTCATAAAGTCGGACTGGGCATCTTAGTGGATTGTCAGTATTCTCTGCCATCTCCACCCCCACTGGAACCTCATCATCTTCATTTCGTTTCCTCTTGCCAACAGTCAGTTTATCTTGAGACAGGAAATAATAATCAAAGGATTATATTAGAAAAGTCTATTCTTTGAGTCTCAAGACGCCAATGAGCTTTGCTTCGCAGCCAGAACTTTGTCATTTCCTCCCTTTCACTCACTCACACTCATTCAACAAATACTGAGTGCCTATGAAGGTGCCAGACATTATTTTAAGTGCTGGATTCTATGGCATTAAACAAAGTCCCTATCCCATGAATTTTATGCTCCCCTGCTCACCAAAGTGGGGGCACCATGACAAAAAGTACGGCACTGGCACTGGAAAACGTCTCTATTCTGAGCCTGACTTTATTAATAAACTTCATTAGGCACAGGGTTCCTGAGACATATCAAGATAAAGCAGAAAGAAGGGTTCCACATGTTTTTCTCCTACAGTAGAGATCAAGACAGAAGTTGCCATCTCTTTTTTTTTTTTTTGAGACGGAACTTTGCTCTTCTTGCCCAGGACGGAGTGCAATGGCGCAATCTCCGCTCACTGCAGCCTCCACCCAGGTTCAAGGATTCTCCTGCCTCAGCCTCCCAAGTAGCTGGGATTACAGGCGCCTGCCACCATGCCTAGCTAATTTTTTTGTATTTTTAGTAGAGACAGGTTTTCACCATGTTGGCCAGTCTGGTCTCAAACTCCTGACCTCAGGTGATCAGCCCACCTCGGCCTCCCAAAGTGCTGGGATTACAGGCATGAACCACCGTGCCCGGTCGCCATCTCTCTTTTAAGAGACAGGGTCTCACTCTGTTGCCCAGCCTGGAGCATGATGGTATGATCACAGCAGCCTTGAATCTCCACAGCCTTGAACTCCTGGGTTCAAGTGATCCTCTCGCCACAGTCTTTGGAGTAGCTGGGACTACAGGTACAAGCCACCGAACTCAGCAGAAGCTGTCATCTCTATGAGAATATTTCTACTGTGGGGCACTAGTACTGGGCATCTGCTCAAGTTTATTTGTTCGAATATTGTGAGAAATGGCATCTTTGTTGGGAAGAGAAATTATCAGCAGAGTTACTATTTGGTAAGAAAAGAACAAACCATTTTTCCCCAACAGTATTTTGCAGAGGCCAAGCATTATATAAGGAAGTCAGGGTGAAGATATGAAAAGTGGGCTATTTCTTTCCCACTTTTTCCATTCACTCCTCAAGAGAACACTAGATGGACCTAAGGAAAAAAGGTTTTCTTTTTTTTTTTTTTTTTTTTTTGGGAGACAGGGTCTCACTCTGTTGCCCAGGCTAGAGTGCAGTGACTCCATCACAGCTCACTACAGCCTCAAACTCCTGGGGTCAAGCAATCCTCCCGCATGAGCCTCCCAAAATATTGGGATTACAAGCATGAGCCATTGCACTCAGCCTATATCTGCTCTTAACAACTGGTATAGGACTTTCCCCAGCTTCCTGCATTATTACTTTAACAAAACTCACCCATTTTCCATTTAGCAGCTAGCTAAATAGAAAGACTTTGCTAGTTACTCACTTAGAAAGCAAGCTGAATTCATTACTAATCATATCAAGCACCCAATCAGCAAACAGGGAAACATTATCCATCTGCCTTTCCCTCCCCCAGTTAATACCAACTGAGGCCAGGCATGGTGGCTCACGCCTGTAATCCCAGCACTTTGAGAGGCCGAGGCGGGTGGATCACCTGAGGTCAGGAGTTCGAGACCAGCTTGCCCAATATGGTGAAACCCCGTCTCTATTAAAAATACAAAAATTAGCCAGGCGTGGTAGCACATGCCTGTAGTCCCAGCTACTCGGGAGGCTGAGGCAGAAGAATTGCTTGAACCTGGGAGGCGAAGTCTGCAGTGAGCTGAGATCACACCACTGCACTCCAGCCTGGGTGACAGAGTGAGACTTCATCTCAAAATAAATAAATAAAAAAAAATCAATTGAGAGCACAAAGTGGGTTACATATATATAAAACTAAGCAAGCAGGACATAGACATTAGGTGAAAAAGATAATCTTAGTAAATGAACAATTCAGAAAAAAGTTTATACAAAGTTGAACATCACAAATACAGATTTTAGTTTCAGTGATTTAAATTCTCACATTCAAAAAATGTATTTCACTCTTAGAAACTGATTTTGGGAAGTTCAGGACTTATGATTCTGTTCAAAAATAATAAATTTAATTTCTAATCCTATAATACCAAGATTAAGTTTTTGAACATTAAAAACAAACTTATTTAATAGGCTGTTTTTGAAATGCAAGACAATAAACCTTCTAATAAAATTGTCACTGCTATTATTCTATTGTGTACAAAAGCAGTATATTGTAGGTCAGCTTTTAAGTTCCTTCAGAATTTCACAATGTTAACTAAAAAGAGGGGCTCTGGTCAAAAAAAGATTTAGAAACAATGGACTAAAAGTTCTGCAGGTTTCGTTTAACTAGTGATTGACTCATCTGGTGCTAGTAAATCAGTGATTCTCAACCCTGTTTGTATTTTTTAGTTTCCTGAGAAGTTTTAAAATGCAGGCTATTTGAGCTCTTCCCAATTAAATCAAAATTTCTAATTTAAAAGCCAATGAAAGTATATTGAAGCACGTGATTCCTCTCACTTTGAGGCCAGCCTTTGACCACTCTCTGACAACAGAGAAAAATACTCGAATGTTAAAGGTACACTCTTCCACGTCTAGCATTTATAATTACCTTTCTGCAGTAACTCTCTATTTTAGTACTACTACTAAGACTTCAAAGAGAAATCTGACAAACAGTATCCCATACCTGGTTCTGACTCCTGCTTCTGTAAAGGTGGGAAGAACCTCAGATATGTCATCTTGGTACTGTACTTCAGAGTCCTGGTCCGTCTCATCACGTGGGCAAAGGAAAGCTTCAAGTGCTCAGTAACATTCTTTAGTTGGAAGTATTTGGTATTGAAGAAAAGGAGGGTGTTTAAAAGGACGATTGGTGAGTAAGCGCCCAGCTGTTTGCACTCCCACAAATGCTCTTCCTCAATGCGAGAGAACATGTAACCTAGACAGAAGAAGGGGTACAAGAAACAGTACTGAGCTCCTGCTAAAGTAGACTAAGTAATCTCTCAAATTCTAGGACAGGGAGATATAAAGAGAAAAACTGACTATTCCTCTTTCCCCTCTTCCTTATGCAGAAAACCAGAAAACGCACCACAAAGAAAAAGGCAGATGATTCCACTCAAGTAGACACCGTTCGTGGAGTCTCCTGAAACCGTTTTAATCTATTGATATTTTAGATTAGGGGTTAAGCTGTCTTTATGAAGGGCCAGAAAGTAAATATTTTGGGATGTGTAGGCCATATAGGCTCTGAACAACGCTGTTGCTGTAGAAACTAAGGAGCTGTAGAGAACACATAAACAGGCAGAGCTATATGCCAGTAAAATTTATTTATAGTCATATAATTTTCTTTTCTTTTCTTTTCTTTTTTTTTTTTGAGACAGGGTCTTACTCTGTCGCCCAGGCTGGAGTGCAGTGGCACGATCAGGGCTCACTGCAGCCTCAAACTCCTGGGCTCAGGTGCTTCTCCCACCTCATCCTCCTGAGTAGCTGGGACTACAGGCACCACCGCCATGCCCAGCTAATTTTTTGTGTTTTTTGTAGAGACAGAGTTTCACCTTGTTGCCCAGGCTGATCTTGAACCCCTGGGCTCAAGTGATCCTCCTGCCTCAGCCTTCCAAAGTCACACCTGGGACTACAGGTGTGAGCCACCACACCCAGCCATGAATTTAATATAATTTTCACATGATGAAATAGGAATTCTTAAAAAAATTTCCCCAACTATTTAAAAATGTAAAAACAATTTTTAGCTCACAGACTGCAAAACAGGGAACAGGCCAGATTTGGCCCATGGACCATAGTTTGCAAACTCCTGTTGGAGATCATTAAGCTTACTGTTAAAGGTGCTCTGCAGCCCAACAGAAAGGTGCATATATTACTAAGCATAACATTGAACCTCTTCATTCACCTCAGCCTGAGACCTGGAGTGAATTATGGACTTGTCTGATGACATCTGGTCAAAGATAATTCAAGGACGAGGACTTAACTCTCTTAACAACAGTTCAGTATACATACAAACTACCAAAAAAGGTCCACTGTTAGCAGATATGATATGTGAAAGCTACACCAATGCTACCAGATCAAAAATGGTTTCTAAAAAGGTAAATGTAACTTCAAATTAGTTTATATTTTCTGCAATCAGTATCTATACATGTGCTATATGACTTGTACAGTTTTCCTAAAACAATCAACAATAAACCAAAGACCGTCTCCTCAGAAGTCCAAATATGGTATAAATCTGGACAGAAATAAAAATGAACAATTTTTTTAAAGATAACCAAAAAACTTAAGCAATTTAAGAAAGCACATCATGAAAACAATAAAAAAAAAAATCACCCTACCATTAGGAAGTATTGTAGGTTCCCATATTTTCAAGAGTTTGGTAAGTTCAATCATAAATCTGGAATAGGGCTCAGTAAAAATGTTATCTATTCTACCATTTTCAAACAGGTACTACAAGAAAAAAAAGAAAATATACATGTTGATAAAAAGAAAACATGACTTCTTAAAAAATTATTGTAAGAAATACAGTTTACCCTTAATTTTTGCCCTTACAATTTTATAAACCATGTTCAACCTCTCAGTACTTTAGAGATAGTTGTTAAAACACTAGAATTCAAGCTAAAGCTCCTTTTCGTGTTAACACATTATCTTCAGCACTGACCTTGCAAGGTAAAGTTTTTGTACTTCGTTTTCAAACACGGATGGTACAGAAGAAGTATTATGAAGAACCCTTTACTTAGTTCCTAAAACTGACATACTAAAACTTGGTTCCAATGCACACATTCCAAATCATGTTTTTCCTGATTCATAATGTGTATCTGCAGATGTGCTCTTTTGTTTTTTACCCTAGATACAAGATCATTTCTTGCAATCACACAGTTAGCTAATGTCAGTTGACCTGAGGAAACCCAAATTTAAAAACTATTTATTTGGAGCCTTCTAACTACAGCTCTCAACTCTGCCCCACAACCTAGCCCTCAAAAAAGTTCAAGTCTAATTATAGGACATTGAACTATGTTAATTATAACCATTAACAACCATATCATAGGCTAGAACAAAAAGAATACCTACAGTTTAAAAATGTATTGAGCCAGGAATGGTAATCCCAGTGCTTTGGGAGGCCAAGGTGAGAGGATCACTTGAGGTCAATAGTGCAAGACTAACCTGGGCAACACAGTGAGACCCATCTCTACAAAAAATTTAAAAACAAATAGCCAGGGGTGGTGGTGCATGCCTGTAGTTCTAACTGCTTGGGAGTCTGAGGCAGGAGGGTTGTTTGAACCTGGAAGTTTGAGACTGCAGCGAGCTATGATCATATCACTGCACTTCAGCCTGGGTAACAGAGCAAGACCCTGTCTCTTTTAAAAAGTACTGACGGCGCAGGTCAGATAAAATCAATTGAGACAGGGACACACCATGAGTAGTAACGGAATCCAAGGCAGCATGTAATTACGTGATAAAAGTATTTTGGTGTTTTTAAGGTTTAGTATTTTTAATTTATATTTCTGTGGCTATCTTGGTTTCTTGCATTTCTATGTATGATTTGGAGAAAATTATTTCCGTTTAAATTCATTCTGGCTAACAAAAATTACCACTTCAATAGGCATTTTTATGAGGCCTCCTCAAATGCAATTTATGAACTTATTGGCAGATTACAGTTTGTTGTTCAACAGTATTCTTCTTTTTCTTCTTTTAATATAGTCACTTTCAAGCTTAAAAATATATCTTCGTTATTGAAAAAGTTCAAAATAAAGAAAAAGTAGACTATTCAAACTCATTCAAACTCATCACACAAAGTCAACTACTATTCATATGCAAAAATATTTCCAATCTTTAAGAAATTCCATTATGCAGAAGTGAGTTTTGTACAGTTACAGAAATATATCAGTACTTATAACGCAACATACATGTTTAAAAAAAGTCTCTTCCCCCTTAACCAGGAACAAGACAAGAATGCCTATCCTTGCCATTCTTCGTCAACACTGTATCGCGAATCCTAGCAGAGCAGCCAGGCAAGAAAAATAAAGATAACGCATTCAAATAGGAAAGGAAGAAGTAAAATTATCTCTAGTTGCAGGTGACAGAATCCTATATATAGAAAATCCTAGAGAATACACAGAAAAATGAATTATTAGAGCTAATAAGTGAATCCAGCCAAGTTGCAGCATATAAGCAATACACAAAAATCAGTTGTATTTCAAGCTAGCAATGAACAATCCAAACAGGAAATTAAGAAAGTCCCGCCGGGTGCGGTGGCTCATGCCTGTAATCCCAGCACTTTGGGAGGCTAAGGCGGGCGGATCACGAGGTCAGGAGATCGAGACCATGGTGAAACCCTGTCTCTACTAAAAATACAAAAAAAAAAAAAAAAAAATTAGCTGGACGCGGTGGCGGGCGCCTGTAGTCCCAGCTACTTCGGAGGCTGAGGCAGGAGAATGGCGTGAACCCAGGAGGCGGAGCTTGCAGTGAGCCGAGATTGTGCCACTGCACTCCAGCCTGGGCGACAGAGTGAGACTCCGTCTCAAAAAAACAAACAAACAAAAAAAAGTCCCATGTTTACCAAAGCATCAAAAAGAATAAAATACTTGAGAAGAAATGTAACCAAAATGTTGTAAGACTTACACACTTAAAACCACAAAAAACTGCTGAAAGCAAAAATTAAAGAACAACTAAATAAACGGAAAGACATCCTGTAGTCACAGATCAGAAGATTTAATGATGTTAAAATGGCAATATTCTCCAAATCAATTTATAGATTCACTGCAATCATACCAAAATCCAATGACCTTTTTCTGCAGAAATGGAAAAACCCATTCTAAAATTGACATAGAATTTCAAAGGACCTTGAAGAGCCAAAAGAATTTTGAGGAACCACACTTCCTGATTTCAAAACTTACTACAAAGCTATAGTGTAAGTTGCAAAACTGTGTACTGCCCTAAAAATAGCCATCTATAGAAAAATGGATTAGGGCCGGGCGCAGTGGCTCACGCCTGTAATCCCAGCACTTTGGGAGGCCGAGGCAGGCGGATCACAAGGTCATGAGATCGAGACCATCCTGGCTAACACAGTGTAACCCTATCTCTACTAAAAATACAAAAAAAATTAGCCGGGCATAGTGGCGGGCGCCTGTAGTCCCAGCTACTCGGGAGGCTGAGGCAGGAGAACGGTGTGAACCCGGGAGGCGGAGCTTGCAGTGAGCCAAGATCAAGACTCCATCTCAAAAAAAAAAAAAAAAAGAAAAAAGAAAAATGGATTAGAACTGAGAGTCCAAATTAAACCCATCTATATTTGGTCAAAAGATTTTCTACAACGGTATCAAGCCCATACAATGGGTAAAGAACAGTCTCTTCAACAAATGGTGCTGAGAGAACTGGATAACCACATACAAAAGAATGAAGGTAGACCTAGCTCATACCAGATACAAAAATTAACTCAAAATAAATGAACGACCTAAATATAAGAGCTAAAATCATAAAACTCTCTGAAGAAAAGAGGATTAAATCTTCATGCCCTTGAATGTGGCAGTAGATTCCTAGATGTAACACCAGGAGCACAGGCAATAAAAAGAAAAGAGACAGGAAAAGAAAAGGAAGAACAAAAAAGAAACTGAACTTCATTAAAATAAAAAAAATTTGGCCGGGCACAGTGGCTCATGCCAGTAAAGCCAGCACATTGGGAGGCCGAGGTGGGCGGATCACGAGGTCAGGAGATCCAAACCGTCCTGGCTAATATGGTGAAACCCCGTCTCTACTGGAAAAAAAAAAAAAAAAAATGAGCCAGGTGTGGTGGCAGGCGCCTGTAGTCCCAGCTACTCGGGAGGCTGAGGCAGGAAAATGGCGTGAACCTGGGATGCGGAGCTTGCAGTGAGCCCAGATGGCGTCACTGCACTCCAGCCTGGGCGACAGAGCGAGACTCCATCTCAAAATAAATAAATTAATTAATAAACAGATAAATAAATAAATAAATATATATTTGTCATTCAAAGTACACTACATCAAGAGAGTCAAAAGAAAATCCAGAGAATGGGAGAAGATATTTGCAAATCACATATCTGATAAAAGTTTAATATCTAGAATATATATAGTTTCTACAACACAATGACAAAAAGACAATTCAATTAAAAATTAGGCAAAGGACTTGATATAGTTTAGATACTTGTGCCTTCCAAACCTCATGTGGAGATTTGATCCTTAATGTTGGCAGTGGGGCCCTGATCTCTCATGACTGGCTTGATGCTATTCTCCTAGTAATGAAGTTCTCCCTCTACTAGTTACTGAGAGATCTGATTGTTAAAAAGAGCCTGGCACCTCGTCCTCACTCTCTTGCCATGAGACGCCTGCTCCCCCTTCACCTTCTGCCATGATCATATGATGCCATGATTGGAAGCTGCCTGAAGCGCTCACCAGAAGCAGATGCTGGAGCCATGTTTCTTGTACTGCAGAACCATAAGCCATGATTCTGCATGAGAATTTTTTTTTTTTTTTTTATGAGACAGAGTCTTGTTCTGTCACCCAGGCTGAAGTGCAGCGGTGCGATCTTGGCTCACTGCAACCTCTGCCTCCTGGGTTCAAGCGATTCTCCTGCCTTAGCCTTCCGAGTAGCTGGGACTACAGGCATGTGCCACCACGCCCAGCTAATTTTTGTATTCTTAGTAGAGACAGGGTTTCACCATGTTGGCCAGGCTGGTCTCGAACTCCTGACCTCATGATCTGCCTGCCTCGGCCTCCCAAAGTGCTGGGATTACAGGTGTGAGCCACCGCACCCGGCCAAGAATTTCTTTATAAATTACCCAGCCTCAGGTACTCCCCTATGGCAATACAGACTAAGACAGGACTTAAATAGACATTTCTCCAAAGAAGGTATACACATGGTCAAAAAGTACACGAAAAGATTCCCAATGTCATTAGGAAAATGCAAATTAAAAACACAATGAGATATCATTTCATACCCACCAGGATGGTTGCTTAAAAAAAAAAAAGACAGAAATTAACAAATGTTAGCAAGAATGTGGAGATACTGGAATCTTCATACACTGCTGCTGGAAATGTAAAATGGTGCTGCCACTTTGGAAAACAGTTCAGTAGTTCCTCAACAACTCAGTCATAGTTACAAGACTCAGCAATTCCACTCCTAAGCATATATGGCAAAAGAATTGAAAATAGGTGTTCAAACAAAAACCTATACGTGAATGTTCACAGCAGCGTATTCACAATCACCAAAAGGTGGAACCTCAAATGTCCATCAGTGGATGAATGGATAAACAACATGTGGTATATCCATATGATAGAATATTATTCAGCCATAAAAATGAATGCTATATTGATTCAGGCTAAAACATGGATAAACCTTGAAAACATAATGCTAAGGGAAAGAAACCAGACACAAAAGGCCACATAGTGTGTGAATCCACTGATACAAAATATCCAGAATAGGCAAGTCCAGAGAGACAGAAAGCAGATTTATAGTTGCCAGGGATGGGTGGAGGGAGTAATGGGGAGTGACTACTAAATGGGTTTGAGGTTTCCCTTTGGAGTCATAAAGTTACAGAATAGACAGTGGTGATGACTGCACATTAAGAATGTACTTATTAGTCCTACTGAATTGCAAACTTTAAAATGGTAAATTTTATGTTATGCATATTTTCCCATAACAATCACACTATATATATAATTCTGCAAGTTACTTTTTTTTTGTTTTTGCTCAGACAGGTTCTCACTCTGCCACCTAGGCTGGAGCTCCAATGGCTTACTGCAGCCTTAAACTCCTGGGCTCAGGTGATCCTCCTGCCTCCGTCTCCTGAGTAGCTGGGAGTGGAGGCATACACCACCATACCTGGCTAATTTTTTATTTTTTGTAGAGACAGTGTCTCCCTATGTTGTCCAGGCTGGTCTTGCATCACTGGCCTCAAGTGATACTCCCATCTCAGCCTCCCAAAGTGCTAGGAATACAGGCGTGAGCCACCACACCTGGCCCTGCAGGTTACTTTTTAAAATATATGCCTCTAAGAATTTCCTAGGTCAATAAATACAGAAGCAAGCCATTCCTTTGTAAATATTTTACAGTATTCCACAGTATGGACATATTATAGTTGACTGATCCACAAAGCTTGATTAACACTTGAGCGGTTTCCAATTCGTTGTTGTTAAAAACAATGTTCCAGTGAAAATACCAGTATATATCTGGGTGTGTACATGTGCATGTAATTTCTGTGGGGACATATTCTAGTCAATGGATTTGCTAGGTTGAAGAATCCATATGTTTAACTTGATACCTGTTGAATTCCAAGGCACAAGTATAAGATACTGTCTGGATCATATTTTTCACCATTTGGTCTCCGCACCTCTTGGATAAACTGGCATAAGCCCAAACTCAACTCAGCAAAAGTGCAGGACAGAATGTCTTCCTTCAGCTTGATAGAGCGGACTGTGGAAAGGTAGAAAACATCTGAAACATTAACTTTTAACAAACATAGTAGCATTGATTAACTGAATAAACACTGAACACTACTGTGCTCCAGGCACTGCGGTGCAGACTAGTGGGTATATGGATTAAAGACAGATTCTGATCTCAAGTCTACTTCAGTTAGGGAAATAAAGACCAGTGCATATGGTGCAATACGTGCTATGATAGAGGCTTTCTTTAAATGGCATTCTGTGAAAGCAAATGAGGGCTATCCAACAGGGAAGAGTCAGGTTAGATTCTGGGAAACGTGATACTGGAGCTAGACCTTAAAAGGTGAGGAAGAGTTAAACAGGTAGATAGGTAAAGAATTCCAATCTGAGGATACACAAAAAGGCTTCCCAAAGTAGAGTCCACAAAATACTAGTCTTATGTGAGAGCTGGAGAACACTGGGTTTCTAAGATTTGATATTCAGAAAACACAAGATACTATATTTGTCTCTGAAGAATTCACAGTGCTTAATGGTACATTAAAGGCTCTGAGCATATTTGCAAAAAAGAAAGCTATTCAACTTTCTTTTTCTTTTCTTTCTTTCTTTTTTTTTTTTTTTTTGAGATGGAATTTCGCTTTTATTGCCCAGGCTGGAGTGCAATGGCACAATCTCGGCTCACTGCAGCCTCCACCGGGTTCAAGCGATTCTCCTATCTCAGCCTCCTGAGTAGCTGGGAGTCAGCCGTGCACCACCATGCCCAGCTAATTTTGTATTTTTAGTAGAGACAGGGTTTCTCCATGTTGGTCAGGCTGGTCTCGAACTCCCAACCTCTGGTGATCCGCCCGCCTCGGCCTCCCAAAGTGCTGGGATTACAAGTATAAGCCACTACACCCGACCAGCTGTTTAACTTTCTTTAGCTGATATTTATTTGAATACAGAACACCTCAAATAATGAATAACACCCTCTTGCCTTGGAAATGCTAGAATACAGTATTCCCTTTGCTAGGTCACAGGTTGCAAAGGTTCAGGGGACTTGGGTGTATAGGACAAGGCAATAAGGGCAGGTGGGGGCAGATCATGATCAGCCTCATTTCTCATATTAAGATTTTGCAGACAATGAGCTGAATTAATTTTGAGCAGGGGAGTTATCCAATTTGATTTGTAGAGGTCCTACTACAACATGTTGATCCACATTGTGGGGCCAAGATTAAAACACCCTTTCTAGTCATTGCTCTTCTGCACTGAGATAAGATTACATACACATGGGCTCCTGTGAGTTGGTTTTAGTTAAAGCAAGCCGTATCTCATGAGAGCACAGACCATGTTTGACTTTTTCACCCTAGTACCTAGCTTCATACCTGGTATATAAGAGATATTCAGTAAGTATTTTCTCAATGAAAGAGTGGTAGAAATGGGTTGCCATCCCTGTAACAGCTGCATTTAGGCTTAGTAGTCTAAAGCAGTATTACCTCTCCATTTGCACTATTACCCTTCCCCGGCTTTTTTTTGTTTTATTTTTATTTTTTTAGAGACGGGGTCTCGCTCTGATGCTCAGGCTGGAGTGCAGTGGTGCAATCATAGCTCACTGCAGCCTCAGAACTCTTGGGCTTAGGAGATCCTCCTGATTCAGCCTTCTACAGTGCTGGGATTACAAGTATGAGCCACTGCACCCAGCAGGTTGCTCTTTTAACTTAAAACATGCTACTAGGCAGTTAATGGCCTAGTAAATCTCCACAACAGGAGTGTATTTACATAGCTTTGAAGCAGACAGATTACACTTGATCTATAGGAACTCAATGAGTTAGTCACTGCCCACAGCATCAACTAAGTGCTCCAATAAGGACAGTTACATGTGCCCCAAAACCAACAGGGTAGACTGGAGTGAAGCCAAGAGTGCATACAATCACCTAGGTTTAAGACAGAAAGAAGATATAGTTGGAAAGTGGAATAAAATCAAGTTACATGGATATACTCATCCATTCTGCCCCATCTCATTCCATAAAGATTGTGTAAGTATTTTACATAAAACACAAATTAAAAGCAAAAGATAAAGTGAAACAAAAATTTAGAATAGGGTGTCAAAAGTAGTGAAAAATGAAAACTCATGTGGGCCTTAAAATTATACACTGTTGCTTTATTTGAAATGTTCATGTAATACCAAATTTCCTGGCAGCTGAAGTGAAACCCACAAACATTGTCAGTTACATAGATCTCACTGTAAGGAAAAATTCCTACATTAGAAGCAAGGCTTTTCCAGGTATTTTTCTTTAAAAAAAAAAAAAAAATACTGGGCTCCACATGGATTACTATACAGACGCAGGGCTCAAGAAGACGTATTTTGAGGCACTTGCACAGTGTCAAAAATAAAACAAAATTCTGTATATTTGCATAATAAACTCAAGAGCAGAAGACATAACCTTACCCTTATAACAACCTCCTTAAAACGGGATAAGATTAATTTCTCTTTCTAACCTTAATGCTCTAAATTTTAAATAATTTTAAATATTCAATTTACAATTTTAAATCCGCAATAATAATATAAATAATTCATACCAACTGGAGAGAAACAAATTTTACCTCTACAGCCTGGCTCTGAGGATTCTTGAGAGAGTGCATGGTCTTGAGTACTTCCTAAGGGGTCAGAACGTGGGCTAGATGAGGCCTGTTCAACCCCTGACAAGGAGAGAAACATAAAAGAAAAGTTTAAATAAAATAAAAGTGCGGAAAAAATTAAGTAAAGCCCAAACCAAAGTTTTATGGGGTTTTTGACCTAAAATGTATCCCTTTTCAGTAGATTATCTGTATATTTCCCCCTACCTAAATCAAGATACAATTCATGCTGTGCACTTACCTCCACATTTTAGATCCCCCTGCTCTTCCTTGGCATTTTTCCACTGAACCCAGTTCTTCCAAGCATTTACCCCATACATGTATTTCAGTGTCATCCCGGACACTGAGCAGCCTTGAAAGGCTCCTTGAATAAGACTCCTGGGCTCCACAGCCACTATAGACTTCTTCCGTCCCTGTAAGAATTCCAAAATTTAACAGAACATAAAATTTAGTTTTGGATTTTTAAGAGTCAGGGTTCTCAAAGCTGGAAAGGGTATACATTTGTAGAATAAAGAATTTAGTTTTATATCCTAAAGATTCAGAGTTCTTAGAGCGAGAAAGGGCTTTAGAGATTATTTAATCCAATCCATATGAGGAAGGAAGAAAGAAAAAGTTTAAATGCAGAAGAGCACACTGTAATAATCACTAACATTTGGGTATTTACTATGTTCCAGATATAGACTCACCTGATGAGGTATGAATAACTATTATTACCACTCAGGTCTATTTAATGAAACATGTAAACAGATCATATTCTGTGCTATAAAACAAGCCTCAACAAATTATCTAACTACAATGAAATTAAAATAGAAACCAATGATGCATAGATGTCCAAAAAAATCCTCCAAAATCATAAATTAAACAGCTCTATGGGTCAAAGAAGAAAGGACACATGCAATCACAAAACATTTTGAACTTAAAGGAAAATGAAAATAAAATTTACCAAAATTTCTGTGATGGAACTAAAGCAGTACTTAAAGGGACATTTGTAGTATTAAAATGTTTCAATAAGAAAATTTTTAAAAAGTCTATAATCTATAACCTAAGCTTCTATATTAAGAAACTAGAAAAGGAAGGCCAAGTGCAATGGCCCATACCTGTAATGCCAGCACTCTGGGAGGCCTAAGTGGGCAGACTGAGCCCAGGAGTTCGAGATAAGCCTGGGCAACATGGCAAGACCCCGTCTCTACAAAAAATTAAAAAATTAGCCAGGCATGGTGGCATACATCTGTAGTCCCAGCTACTTGGGAGACTGAGGTTTAAGGATCACCTGAGCCCAGGAGGTTGAGGTTGCAGTGAGCCATGATTACGCCACTGCACTCCAGCCTGGGTGACTGAGTGGAGACCCTGTCTAAAAACAAACAAGCAAAAAACCAGAAAAGGAAATCCAAATTAAAACCCAGGCTGGGTGCAGTGGCTCACGCCTGTAATCCCAACACTTTGGGAGGCTGAGGCAGGTGGATCACTTGTGACTCTCATGCCAATAAATTAAACAACTTAGATGAAATGGACAAACTTCTTGAAAGATTAATTAAGCTTACTCTAGAAGAAACAGATAACCTAAACAGCCATAGAAACAGCATTTATAGCTTAAAACCCTCCCACAAAAACTCTATTCCCAGATGGATTAAATTCCATCATAGTTAAATTCTATCATAGTTAAAGAAATTATACAAATTCTATCATAGTTAAAGAAATTATACAAATAGAAGAAAAAGAAATATTAACTAATTTTATAATGTCACCATTACCCTGATACCAAAACCAGTCACAAAGTACAGATAAATATGTCTTGAACAGGGACACTCAAAACCTTCATAGGACCGGCCATGGCAGCTCACGCCTGTAATCCCAGCACTTTGGGAGGGCGAGGTGGGTGGATCACTTGAGGCCAGGAGTTCAAGACCAGCCTGGCCAACATGGTGACACCCCATCTCTACTAAAAATACAAAAATTAGCCAAGCATGGTGGTGGGCACCTGTAATCCCAGCTACTTGGGAGGCTGAGGCAGGAGAACTGCTTGAACCTGGGAGGTGGAGGTTACAGTGAGCCGAGATCGCGCCATTGCACTCGAGCCTGGGCAACAGAGTGAGACTGTCTCAAAACAGAACAACAACAAAAAACCTTCGCAGAATATTAGCAAAACAAATCCAGCAACACAAAAAAATAATAAATACAGAAAAAAGTAGGGTTTATCCCAGGAATGGAAGGTTAATCATTTGAAAAAATTAATGTATTTCACCATTTTAACAGACTTAAAAAAAGGAAAACCAGATAATCACCTCAAAAGATGCAAGAAATCCACCTGAGGAAGTTCAATACCCAATCATGATTTAAAAAACTTTCAGCAAATTAAAAGGAGAAGGGGAACTTCTTCAACCTGATAGAAACCACCTATGAGAAACCTACAGGTAACATCATACTTACTGTTGCAAGACTTTTTTCACCGTAAGGTTAGGAATAAGGCAAAAAGGTCTGCTCTCACTACTAATATTCAACATTGTACTGAAGATACTAGCTAGTTCAATAAAACAAGAAAAAGAAGGAAAGAAAATGCATTCAGATTACAAAGGAAAAAGTAAAACTGTCTTTATTCACAGATAATATGATTGTCTAGGTAGAAAATCCTAAGGATTTTAGTTGAGCAAAGTCACAGGACACAAAGTAAATACATGAAAATTACCTATATATTTTTTATTTCTAAGATAAATATCATAGAAGAAAAAATTATCTATATTTCTATATACTAGTAAGGAACACAAAAAATGAAATTGTTTTTCTTTTTTTTTGAGACAGGGTCTCGCTCTGTCGCCCAGACTAGAGTGCAGTGGCATGATCAGGGCTTACTGCAGCCTCGACGCCCCCTAGGCTCAAGCAATTCTCCCAGCTCAGCCCTCCAAGTAGCTGGGACCACCAGCATGCGTCACCATGACCAGCTAATTTTTAAAATTTTTAGTAGAGATGGGGTCTCACTACATTGCCCAGGCTGGTCTCAAACTCCTGGGCTCAAGCAATCCTTCTGCCTTAGCCTCCCAAAGTACTAGGATTATAGGTGTGAGTCATTGTGCTCAGTGAAAAATGAAATTTAAAAATAATACAATTTACAACAGCATCAAAATATCTTAAATACTTATGAATTAAACTTAACAGAATATAATGAGGCTTGTAATGCAGACTATTCCATGTTTCCAAATTAGAAGACTCAACATTCCTAAAATGTCAATTCTCTCTCTCTGGATTCAGGACAGCCCCAACTGAAATTCTAGCAGCCTTATTATTATTTTTTTTTTTTAAAGAAATTGACAAGTTGATTCCAAAATGTATACAGACGTGCAAATGACAAGTTTAAGAAGAACAAAGCTGGAAGATTTACACTCTTAATTTCCAGGCTCACTGTAAAATCACAGTAATCAGGACAGTTGGTACTGGTATAAAAATAGACATATAAGTCAATAGAACAGAATAGAGAGTTTCAGAAACAGACCGATAGATACATATATGACTGACTTTTAACAGAGTTGCCAGTGTAATTCAATGGGGAATGAATAGTCTTTTTCAAGGGCAGTGCTGGAACAACTGGATGTCCATATGCAAAAAATGAACCTTGACCCTTGCCTCAACTCATATATAAAAATTACCTCAAAATAGATCACAAACATAAAAGTTAAAACTATAAAACTTCTAGAAGAAAATGTAAGAGAATGTCTTAGTTACTATGAGTTAGGCAAAAATTTTTAGATGAGGTATTAAAAAGCACAATCCATAAAATAATAAATTGATAAAAGGGACTTCCTCAAAATCAAAATCTGCTATTCATCATTAAGAAAATAAAAAGGAAGTAACAAAATAGGACCAAACGTTGATTTGATAAAGAAATTATGTCCACAGTAAAGAATACTTACAACTCAGCAAGATGACAACCAACCCAATAAAAAAATGAAAAAAATGTGCGAAAACTGTGAATAAACACTTTACCAAAGAAGACACATGAATGGCAAATACGTATATGAAAAGATGCTCAACATCATTAATCACTAGGGAAAAACAAATTAAAACCATAATGAGGTACCACTACACATTGACTAGAATGGCTAAAATTAAAAATCAACAATACCAAGTGTTAGCAAAGTCATGGAGCAGATGGAACTCTCATACATTGCTGGTGGGACTGCAAAATGGTACATCTCCTTTGGAAAACAGTCTGGCAGCTTTCTTACAAAGTTAAAAATACACATAAGCATGAAACCTAGCAATCTCATTCCTAGATCTTTTTCCTCAAGAGAAATGAAAACATATGTTCACACAAAGATTGATACTAAGATGTTCATAACATTTTGAGTAAGTTTTATTCAAAATAGCCTCAATCTGGAAACAACCCAAATTTTTATCACCTGTTAAACAGCTGAACAAATTGTAGTTTGTCCATGTAATGAAATACTACTCAGAAATAAAAAGGAATCAACTACTGGGACATGAAATAACATGGATGAATCTCAAAAACATTATGCCAAGTAAAAGAACTTAAACACAGAAGACTACATATTATAGGATTCCATTCATGTGAAATTTCAGAAAAGGCAAAGCAGTGGCATTCTGCATCAATCTGTACAGTAGATCAGTGGTTGTCAGCAGCCAGAGGGGCTGACTGCAAAAGGTCATAGTGGAACTTCTTGCTAAGTGGAATTGTTCATGATTGTGGTGGTAATTACATAACATATACATTAGTTGAAGGCCATCAAAATGTACACTCAGAACTTAAAAATGTTTTAATATAATTATACAATAGGGCTAATTTTAAAAATAAAGCTATTATTCTTTCAACTTTGTATAGGAAAGCCCTGTCAATGTGAAAAACAGCCATGTGAACTTCACTATTTTACTATACTATAAAAATAGGGAACTGGCCGGGCGCAGTGGCTCACGCCTGTAATCCCAGCACTTTGGGAGGCCGAGGCGGGTGGACCACGAGGTCAGGAGATCGAGACCATCCTGGCTAACATGGTGAAACCCTGTCTCTACTAAAAAATACCAAAAAAAATTAGCCGAGCGTGGTGGCGGGCACCTGTAGTCCCAGCTACTTGGGAGGCTGAGGCAGGAGAATGGCGTGAACCCAGGAGGTGGAGCTTGCAGTGAGCCGAGATCACGCCACTGCACTCCAGCCTGGGCGACAGAGCGAAACTCCATCTCAAAAAATAAAAAATAAAAAATAGTGAACTACTCAGTATTTTTTATTTTTATTTATTATTACTTTTTTTTTTTTTTTGAGACAGTCTTGCTCTGTTACCCAGGCTGGAGTGTAGTGGCCTGATCTCAGCTCACTGCAAGCTCCACCTCCTGGGTTCAGGCCACTCTCCTGCCTCAGCCTCCCGAGTAGCTGGGACTACAGGCGCCCACCACCACACCTGGCTAATTTTGTTATATTTTTAGTAGAGACGGGGTTTCACCATGTTAGCCAGGATGGTCTCGATCTCCTGACCTTGTGATCCGCCTGCCTCGGCCTCCCAAAGTACTCAGTATTATAACATGTAAAAAGAGCTAAATTTAGAGGCTGTTCAAAAAGATAAAAGCATAAAAAATAACTATAAAAAGTTTTTTAAAGTAAACAAAGCAATATAAAAGAAAACCCTTAACTATAGAAACAAAAAAAGTTCCTACTGAAAGAAATGTAAATAAAATATATGGTTCTTGAATTCAAAAAACAAAAGTTGCAAAATAACATGTGGAACTACCTGACTCTGGCTGTTACAGAGTTTTGAAAGCAGCAGGAACTAAATAATGCTTGTAGAATGAAGGAAAGAAAAGTCTAGAAAAGTTAAGCTGCAGCTTACTCTTCGTCTGGGTTGGGGGAAGCCATCTCTGTGTCGTCGTCTTGTTCGGGAACGTGCCTGGATTCCCTGTCCTTTATTAAGTGGGTCAAAGGATTCTATAATAATCAGCAGAAAGGACAACATGAGGTAAATAACTCACAAATTTAAATAAAGACTTAGACTAGGAAAGAAATATCAGGTAATCATCACTATATTCATTAGTTTGTTTGTGATAAAATAAGGATTCCACTTATAGACTTAAACCAAGGATATAGTGCATAAATGAAAACTTCATTAACAATCAGGAAAACCTCTTATATAGCTACTACGGGAAAGGTTAAAAAAATTTTAACCAAATTAACCACTTATAAGAACAATATGGTACGAATTAACACCTACAAAGCCAGGGTCTATTTGTGCTCTAGATTATGACCTCTAACACATTACACTGTTATTATCAATAACAATTGGCACTGCTTAATAGTGTCAATTCAGAGTTGTACCGATCTTTTAAAATAAAAAGCTTTCAGTGGACAGGTTGCTGTACACAAACCTGATGGAAAATCTGCTTCCAGGTCCTGTTCAGTTTCCCCTTTTGAGAACTGCTTCAATTCTGAATCAGCCTCTTGCACAGCATTTGACTTTAAAGCATAGTGATTCAGCTCTTCCTCCCAGCTATGTGGAGTAGATACTGCCTCTGATTCAAGATCACCACTGTATGTACTTCCTTGGTCTGAAATATATAGATAACAATTAAGCCCTCAAAATAAAATAGCCTCATCTTGACATGCTCGGAAAACTTCCTGAACCCCTAAATACCAAAAAATGAGATACGGTTGATGGACAATTACCTAGGTACACTCAAGAATGAGGTAACTTGTTCATCAGTCTCAAAGAACTGGATTCATATTTTTGGTAGGCACTTGAAAGCATTATCTCAATTAATTTTTAAAACAAACATTTGAGTGGCTTTTATTATTCTCACTACAAATTAGTACACTTCATATACATCTGATACCCCTTACAAATAGTTAAAATTACAAATATGAAATCCAAGGGTACTAATATTTTATAGGTTTCTATCACTAACAGAGGGTAGTATTTCTAAAAATCAAAACATATTTTCAACTACAAACCTTTTTCAAATATCTTGGTGTCTAGAAAGAGTTCCTGTTCAGAAGTTTGGGACTCTAAAGAAAAAGAAAAGCACATAAATAATTTATGTTTAGACAACAAATTATATCTCAAATGAAATGACTGCACTATATACATCAATCATACTACAAAGTTCTAAGTAAATAGATTTCATATGCAGAAAGAATGATTCATTAACAAAATTAGACATTAGGGAAAAATGCAGTTACACAGATTACCACTGTTAATGGGGATTCTGGTTAGTATCATGTGCTTTAGAGTCAGATGTATCTGGATTCAAGTTCTGGTTCCGCCACTTCTGGACTGCATAACCAAGGCAAGTCTAACATCCTACTTTCCAGATCAGACATTTGAGATACATAGTACCCCCTCCCCACCCCATAAGGCTGTCATGAAGATTGAATCAGGCAAGGCACACAATGCACTGAGCATAATGCCTAGAGTATGGCAAGCACACAAAACGTTAACTATTGTTTTTATCATGATTCCACACTAGTAGTATGAGATCTATCTATCAGTTATTTTGAGCCAAATGGTTTTCCATCCTAAGGTTCTATTTACCCTCTACCAGCATGCTGGTTATTATATAACAGGAATTCTTATGTGGGGACCATGGCTTTGATTACAGAGATGGAATTGGAAAATGATCATGAAATCTTGATTTCTAAGTTATTTTTCTGGAATCATAACTAAAAACTATTGAATACCAATACTTGGTTTTCCTTCATACAAACAATAAGAGCTTTCAGAAGCACTAAAAAGTGTAATCAACCCCACAGGCTTGGTATTCACAGACAATAAAGGTTTTAGAAACACCCTGTCTTATACTTAAAATTACTTGAGTCACCTGAAAATGTGTAAAATGTGTTTTTTCTTTCTTTACTTTTAAAGATTATACCAACCTCCCTGAGATAGAGTCTTCTCCTTCTCTTCATCTTCTGCAATCATTTCTGCCATCTCAAGGAGATCAGCTTCAAATGGATGTGTGGGAAGCTTTTCTTTAATGTCTTCAATACTCTCTGTGACTTTATCTTCACTATCCATTGAAGATGGAATAAGCATAGGGACAGGCATCTGAAAGACCAAGGATAGACTGAAGGCTTTCTTCGGCAACAGGTTTGTAGCCAAAAGTATGATTTGTGAGATGATTTAGGTATTAAAATAGTAAACAAATTTAAGGTATATTCATTGCTGATGATTAAAATAGTCTTGCTAGTTTGTTTTTATAAGACTAGAGCCATTTAAATAAAATTTCAATAAGTGCTTTGGACACTCAACCAATTATGTCTCTGAATCCTCTAAAAGAATAATTCTATAATACACTTGCATTTTGTTTTTGTTGTTTTTGCTTGTATTTCTCACAATTTTCTCATAACTGTTTCCTTTAAGGACTCAGTACCTGGGAAAAATAAATTTGTAATTAAAAAATACATTTTTCTTTAATCAGAAATGAGAATTATATAAATCACAGTACTCTTTTCACCCTTGCTAGAATCCAGGATTTCAACATACACCATTTCTGATCTTTTTCTATTTGAGTGGTCTTATTGTGCATGTAACTTTTTTAAAAAGCTACATCATAACCTTTTCTGAGAAGGAAGGGTACAAATAAAAGCAGTCATTTATATAATCCATGTTAAGTAATAATGGGAATATGATAACAGCCAATCAGAAGCAGGTATATTTTACCAACAAATGAAAACTTTCTTCACAGAACTATACAATTTTAATTGAGGAAAATGCATGCTATATTAGCTTTAATCTCTAAATGATTACTCACTGGAACTGGAATTCCAAATGGGACTGGAGCATATTGAGTATAAAGATGAAGAGGTACGGGAACAAACACTGGTACGGGAACTGGCACCACAATAATCTGGGGCTGACTTGGAGTGTCTTCTAACAATAACAACAACAAAATCACAAAAAGCAAAGAGGGTTAGAAATGCTTTCATAAGATTTCAAAATAAAAAAGCTTATGGAGGTTTATAGTTCAAAATAAGAGTAACCTACGACACTACAGGACTTCTTACAAAAGAGAAATAACTAAAGTAGCCAAAAAAAAAAATCTTGAGTATAGCACTGACAAAAAGTGGGTAACAAATATCAGTGATGTGAGGAGAAAATGAATGCAGGATATAATTTAGATGGATAAATCGAAAGGATTGAAACAGGGAACCTAGAAGACAGGCATGGAAAACCGCTTGCTAAAGAGGAGGCTGAATAGGGAGGGGCCATTTCCATCATGCTATAATGCACATTTCAAAATCATTTGTAGCTACTGAAGATTTTCTTAACACAAAGTAGTGATGAAAATGACATCAAAAAAGATTAATTTGGCAACAATTTCAGCACTGAATAAAAAATATATCAACTGTTAAAATAGGAGGCAATTATAATATGTAGAGCTAAGATGATGGGAGACTACTCTAGGTTATGATACCTACAAAAAAGAATAAATATATATAGCAGATGTTCTAAGTATTAAAAGGATGAAACAGAACTTGGAAAAAAACTTGGAGAAAGTAGCAAGATGGATGATTTATTCCATTATTTAACCAGACGGTCCCCAACTTAACAATGGTTCAATACAGGATTTTTCAACTTTATGATGGTGCAAAAACAAGTATATACCATACTTCTGAATAGCACTCAATGAATTACATGGTATTCAAAACTTTATTATAAAATAAACTTTGTGTTAGATGACTTTGCCCAACTGTAGGCTAATGTAAATGTTCTGGGCATGTTTAAAATAGCCTAGGCCCAGTTATGATGATGTTCTGGAGGTTGGGCATATTAAATGCATTTCTGACTCATGATTTTTTTAACATATGATGGATACAACATTATAAGTCAAGGAGCATACAGAGTCCTTTCTATGTGTCAGAGAATATGCTAGATAAGTGTAAAATCATTAATCTAGGAGAAAGGTAATACTAGGGACAGAAAGAGAAGAGCTAACAATTTGACTAGAGTTAGAAGTGGGAAAATAATATGGCATAAATTTTTTTTTTTTAACAGATGGGGGTCCCACCCACCATGTTGCCCAGGCTGGTCTTGAACTCCTGGGCTCAAGTGATCCTCCCGCCTCAGCTGTCCAAAGTGCTGGGAGTATAGGCATGAGGCACCACACTTGGCCAATAAACTTTACATAATACAGCGGACATTAAAAAATTGTTACTTGATTTAGAAACATCTGATAACCAAACTACATAATACTAAATAAACTGCTATTGATTAAAAAAAAAAAAAAAAAAGAACTAAATCATTTAGAGCCTTGCTATTTTGGTGTGGTCCCTGGACCAGAAGCACTGACTTTACCTGGGAGTTTATAAGAAACGCAAAATCTCAGGCCTCACTGAATAAGAATCTACTTAGTAAAATTCCTGGATAATTCATGTGCATATTAATCTTTGAGAAGCAATGGATGACAGGATAGCCTTGCAGCTCTAGAAATCAAGAATTTCCTTCTAGTTTAAAAATTCTGGGACTTTTAAAATTTTTTTAGTAGAGATGGTCTCGCTATGTTGCCCGTGCTGGTCTTGAACTCTTGGGCTCAAGTGATCCTCCCGCCTCAGCCTCCCAAACTGCTGGGATTACAGGTGTGAGCCACCGCAATCGGCCAAAATTCTAGGACTTTTGGATGGCAGCATGAGGAGCTACAAAGATCTATTCCTTAGTGAAACAAGCAAAGAAAGTGAAAACTATTTAAAAACAGCCATTTAAATTCTTGGGAAATTGTCCTAAAGGCATATACCAAATGAAGAAACATTTATTCAAGACAATCTGTTCAAATTTGGTAAGAACAGTGAAAGTCTGTGACATTTCAGCCATCACAGGCTTTATCCCCCCAGCTCAATTCAGCTCAGCTTGACAGAAACTCCACTATGGGTAGCTGTGGCCAATAAAAATGGGCTTCCCTCCACTCAGCTCCCAATCAAGTGTTACCGTATCTCATCAAGAAAGGGAGGCCACAAGCATTTCTCATCCGCTCCAACTGAAAGCTGAAGAGGCTAAATTCCTGGTGAGTACGGGCAAGAGGTCAGGGGCTTCCCTTCACCCAGTTTCCATCCACTGGATGGAGGCTCTACCCTAGGAAAAGCAGGCCAAGAACACTGGGATCCTGATCACCCTCACCCCAGCTCACTTGTAGGGCAGAAGTTCCATGCCAGGAGAGGCAAGCCAAGAAGGCCAGAGACTACCACCCTGCCCAGCATCCATACAGGTGGCTCAGAGATTCTGCCTAGGGGGAGAGGCAGTTCACACAAAAAAAAAAAAAAAAAAAGAAAGCTCTGAAGCTCTCCTCAAAGGAACTGACTTCATTTGAAACAGTGTGGAGTAGCCAAGAGACTGTGGAGTAGTTCAAACCTAAGGTCACACTGGAAAACAATAGCACCTCCTAGAAGCCTGTCCATGTAATTCCAAACTTTATGCTTATTCTATAATATTACATTGTCATTAATAAGAGAATTAAATGACTTGCTCACAGTATGGTATCACTGATTAACTTCCTTCTCTTTGACCCAACTTGTTAAGCCTCAGATGCGGAAAATACCTAACTCACGGGGATGCTGTGAGAACTAAATTGGGCAATGTATACAAACAACCAAACACATCACCTAGGAAATAGCAGGTACTCAATGTAAGTAGATCCTACATTTCTTTCCCTTAAAAAATTAAGAAAGAAAGAAAGACCAAGGAACATACCTGTCTGGCATTCTTTGTTTTGGGTATGTGGTTTGCAAGAGGTGGCTTTAGTCTGTGTGATGGGTTTGCATAATAAAGCTTTGTTCTTCAAAAGCCTTGGAGGTTGGGAAGGTGGCAGTTTCAGGGCATCTGTTTGAGTACTTGCCTAGTAAAAAAACAAATTAGAAACCAAAAACATTTTTTAAAATCTCATCGTAATTATAAGAAATATTATAATATTAAAAGAAATGTCATATTGGAATTACATGGAGGACATAGCAAGTAAATATTCAACCAAATGTATAAGAAATACAATACTCCTAAAATATTAATAGTAATCAAGGAATGTTTTAATAACTATATATTACTCTGCATGTCTCTAATCACAATTTCTATTTACCAAGAAAAATGCTATTTCTATTGTAACACACTGCTGATCAATAACAATGCTGGCTAAGTTTAAAACGAGAATTCTTACTTCCTGATTAAGACACAGAGGACTTGAAAGATTCAAGATAACTAGGAATAACAGAATCACTTATGATCATTTAAGTAACTTGAATAAAGACAACGTGAAAGTTATCCCAGAAACCTGGAGAAACACCTTAGAAATGCCACTGTTCCAGTCAGAAGTTTTTCTCATTATTTATTTTCTTCTTTTAAGAGACAAAGCAGAAAATATTAATGGGTTAAAAAAAGAATTTTTTTTTTTACAGTATAATCTGTAATGGGTCAGAGGGAGGATAAGCTACATTTTATAAATATTTTATTTACAATCTGAGTACATCACAAAACATCCAAAAGTCTTTCAGGCCTAAATCCTGTACAATTTACTTCAATTTTGTGTAATTAAAGAAAAACTTTCAGTAACTACATAGCCAGCATTCAAAGATATTAAAGTACATAAAAGACCTATTTAAATAGCCAGAAAATCCTATTCCTGAACAAAGATTAAATGAGCTAATGAAATCTATTTCATATAATAAATAAAGGAGGGCAAATTAGCTCACACATATTTATACTGTACGAAAATGAAAAATAAATACAGTGACAATACCAATAAAAGTAATAAAACTTACATCACCGATGATTTTCGCTGTTACTGTTGGAACTGCACCTTGATATAAATTAAAACATAAATTTAGGATCTTTACAATTATTTTAACATTAGCATTAAAAGCTGATTATCAGTACATAAACACAAACCCTCATACTAAGAACATGTGTTTTTTTAATTCAACGGAAGAAACTAGCAATTCTAAAGTATGAGATATGAAACTTGTGCAGCGAGCCACTATTCCTAATATGAATGTGTCAAATGTATGAAAATAATCCCTGATGAAAGGAAGTTAGAGGACCACTGCATTCAACCTAAATAGGCTAGATAAATGCTTTCCAATCAAGCCATACCTTGTAAGACACTGTTAGAATTCACTGTAGGCTGAGCAGCAGGGGCACTTGCCAATGATACTACATTGGCTATAACTGGAGTCGAATCTTTTCTCAGAGATGGGGGTCCTGCTGAAGCAGCTTGAACCATGGAAATATTTGCTGATTAAAATAAACAAAAATAAGGAAACCTCACGTGATTTATATGTACTTACACAGAAACCATTTCAAGGAAGTTAAACAATGTTTTCAGGTTTGAGTAATTTCTGTTGGAGCAAAAAGTCACTTTAGGATTAACTGGGTTTTGGTTTTCTTTTTTTTTTTTTTTTTTTTTTTGAGACAGAGTCTCACTCTGCTGCCCAGGCTGGAGTGCAGTGGCACAATCTCAGCTCACAGCGACCTCCACCTCCCGGGTTCAACCGATTCCCCTGCCTCAGCCTCCCAAGTAGCTGGGACTACAGGTGCGCAGCACCACACCCTGCTAATTTTTTGTATTTTAGTAGAGACGGGGTTCCACCATGTTGGCCAGGATGGTCTCAAACTCCTGACCTCGTGATCCGCCTGCCTCAGCCTCCCAAAGTGCTGGGATTACAGGCATGAGCCACCATACCCTGGTTTTCTACTTTTTAATTAGTAAAACTTGAAAGTTTTCTATTAACTTTATCTTTACATAAAGAGGCAACAAATAGTCTAACTTAAAAACCAACTTGAAAACCAACAATGCAAATCCTCAAACACACAATACCAATGAAGATCACAGGTTAGATTTAATGGACAATTCAGCCTAATGTTTTTCTTAAATCTTGCCTTTATATAGAAATAATTTTTTTTTAAGTTTTGGAGTAGGCTCTTGTAGATTTTGCTTTTATTTGTAAGGAGACTATACTTAAATTCTTTTAGCTTTCAGGATGATACTAGTGTTGTTTGTTTTTAAATAATAAATTTTCTGAGATAAAGTGGCCTAACTCTGCACATAGTGTGTAGTCCTGATAAGATAAGTAAGTCCTGACAAGGTAAGTAAGCAACAAAGAGGAAGGGGCACCAGGTGGGGGAGAACAATGAGTAATTACTCTGAGAGATGACCTCCTACAGGTAGCCCCAGGAGCACGGCTACATTCTGCAAGCAGCCCCCTCCAGCAGGACCACGTAAAACTTCCCTCAAGCCGCTGCGTCTTTGCAGACTTCCCCTTCTCTGCTGTGCTGCTCACTGCAACCTTGCAACATATTTTCACACTTTCTCCAATAAATCTGCCTTTACCTATGACTGTCTTGGTAAATTCCTTTACAGCCCGTGACACTGGCCCCAACTAGTCACGCCCACAACATATAGTTTTATTTTATTTTAATTTTTTAGAGGCAGGGTCTCACTATATCATCCAGCTGGGATTGCTGTGCTGTGGTCACCGCTCACTCCACCCCTGAACTCCTGGCCTGAAGCCGTCCTCCCACCTCAGCATTCCAAAGGCGGTGGGATTACAGGCATGAACCATCACATCTGGCCTGCACATGGTATATTTAAAAGGCCATGTGATTTCGACTTTATGTCTTTTGTTATAAGTAGTCTCAAAGGATTTTTTAAGGAAGCCAATTATACTCAATTACATACCATTAACTGTTATCCTTTCCCATAAATTTAAGTTCTTACAGAGTTTGATTCAATATTCTCAAAGAAATCTATTTAATCAAAAACTCATTTTCACTCAGCTTTAATCTAAGGTGTCAGGCCTCTGAGCCCAAGCTAAGCCATCATATCCCCTCTGACCTGCAGGTACACATCCAGATGGCCGGTTCCTGCCTTAACTGATGACATTCCAACACAAAAGAGGTGAAAATGGCCTGTTCCTGCCTTAACTGATGACATTACCTTGTGAAATTCCTTTTCCTGGCTCATCCTGGCTCAAAAAGCTCCCCCACTGAGCACTTTGTGACCCCCACTCCTGCTCGCCAGAGAACAACCCCCCTTTTTCCTTTACCTACCCAAATCTTATAAAACAGCCCCAACCCATCTCCCTTCACTGACTCTTTTCAGACTCAGCCCGCCTGCACCCAGGTGAAATAAACAGCCTTGTTGCTCACACAAAGCTTGTTTGGTGGTCTCTTCACACGGACGACAGTGAAATAAGGTGTTCAACAAAAAAAAAACTAAATGTTAATGATACAGAATACAAGGAAACTGAGGTTTCATGAAATTAATGACAACTGTTTACACAGTTCCTGATCTGTAAAAGAACAGTAGTTCCTAGTATTGACCAAAGACTCCATTCAGTACCTAAGGTTAATTTTACCTGCATTATTTTGTGAAGGCGGGTCACATACACTTTGCTGATTACAGAACATCAAGATACAAAGCAGGTTACAGAAATGTTTCATTTCCCCTCGCCATTTCAAGGACTCACTGAGTTTACCCTGTCGCTTACAAGCATCACATTTGGCCATCTAAAAAGAAGAAGGTAGTCAAGGAGTAAGAAACAAATTATCTGCGGTCTGACAAAATAAAAATAAGACACACATAACAAGTGACGAAATTAACTTAGAATTTAGATCACAAAATTAAAGTTTGTCTTTATCAATGATTATACACACACACACACACACACACACACACACATATATATATATATATTTTTTTTTTGAGACAGAGCCTTGCTCTATCGCCCAGGCTGGAGTGCAGTGGCGCGATCTCAGCTCACTGCAAGCTCCACCTCCTGGGTTCATGCAATTCTCCTGCCTCAGCCTCCCGAGTAGCTGGGACTACAGGCGCCCGCCACCACACCCGGCTAATTTTTTTGTATTTTTAGTAGAGACGGGGTTTCACCATGTTAGCCAGGATGGTCTCGATCTCCTGACCTCATGATCCACCCGCCTCGGCCTCCCAAAGTGCTGGGATTACAGGCGTGAGCCACAGCGCCCAGCTGATTTTATACTAATTTTTTTTTAAAAACACATGTAACATACAGACTTCACTCTATAGCAATTAAAAAACAAAGTGAAATAAAAATAAGGCCTATCTTCCTCAGACTTCAAAAGACAAATTCACTTTATTTAAATAATAAGTGAATAAAATTATAAGTTTAAATATTTTAATGTCTTAAGACTGATATGTCTCCTACAGGAAATTAAAAACAAAAGAAAACTTCAATAACATTAAAGTCTTTCTAAATCTTGCTAGAAGGCATAAAACATTTAATACTTAAAAGTTTTAAATAATTAAATTGTCCCTTATGTGACATGAAATTTTAAAAGGGAATAATTTATGCCCTAGAATGAAAAACCCAGGAATGCGAATTCTATTTACCTGATAGAACAAAACTGTATATTTGGACATGCATTCTTCACAACAGAACTCTTCCACTTTCCCTCCTAAATTATTCTGTACCAATTTGGGAGATGTCTGTAAACAATAACTGCACATTTTACAGTGATTTCCCCAGCGTTTTGCCAAGTCATGTTTATAAAGCAATTTGCAACCTAAAAATCAGGAAAGATAAAATTAACATTAGGTAGAAGTATTAGTTTTCTGCAACTTTAAATGGCCTAGGACAGGCCCGGTGCAGTGGCTCACACCTGTAATCCCAACACTTTGGGAGGCTGGCAGGAGGAGTGCTTGAGCCCAGGAGTTTGAGACCAGCCTGGGCAACATGGCAAGACCCCATGTCATATAAAAACAAAAACAAAAAAAAAAAGAAAAATAAGTGGTCTAGGACAAAGTTTTCACACTTGGGTCCTGACCAGTTCATAGAGTATCTTGATTTTTTAGAGTATCTATACTAGTTTTTGTTTTGCTTTGTTTTTGTTTTTGTTTTAAATGATATAAGACAGGATAGGACAGAAGAGAAAATATTAAACTGCATCAATTTTATTTCATGAAACTTTTGGGGCTGGGCGTAGTGGCTCACACCTGTAATCCCAGCACTCTGGGAGGCCAAAGTGGGTGGATCACCTGAGGTCAGGAGTTGGAGACCAGCCTGGCCAACATGGTGAAGCCCTGTCTCTACTAAAAATACAAAAATTAGCCAGGTGTGGTGGCGGGTGTCTGTAGTCCCAGCTACTCGGGAGGTTGAGGCAGGAGAATCGCTTGAACCCAGGAGGCAGAGGTTGCAGTGAGCCAAGATCGCTCCATGGCATTCCAGCCTGGGTGACAGAGCAAGACTCTGTCTCAAAAAACAAAAACAAAAAAAACTTTTATTTAGGTATGTGAAAATATACTGGGTCACAGTGTAAATGTATTTCTTCTTTTGTGCTATCAAAAGGTTTGAAAGCCCTTGCTCTAGAAGGCTAATTAATACAGCTTTAGAGTAAAATAAAACATTATAAACATATAGAATAGTTATCTAAGGAAAACAATCCTCCACATATTAATTTGCATATTCAAGCCATTTATATTCGGAAATATAATGGCTGTTTAAGACAATAAAAGTATAAACTTAGAATGTTACCATAATTTAAGGCATCCCATTTAGAAATAAGTACACGAACTAGAAGCTCTTTGAGGTCCCGATCAACCTAATAATGGGGAACCTAAGGATGTTAAATGTTTTTCACATCATCTTCTTCTGCATTATACTTTGCAAATCTTTCACTTCATTTTAACAGCTACATAATATAAGAAAACTAGATCAAAAACGAATGAACTAAGTGTAAATGAATCGAAAAGGCATTTACGTTATACATAAACAATAAAACAGATTAACTTAGACAGTGAAAGCTTAAATCATCATCAACTGCTTTAAAACAACCAACATGCTCAGTAGGTAAGATAATCTTCTGTCTTTACCTTCACTAC
Source organism: Pan paniscus (assembly GCF_029289425.2). NCBI lineage: Eukaryota > Metazoa > Chordata > Mammalia > Primates > Hominidae > Pan > Pan paniscus. Next base: position 191,456,878 of record NC_073249.2, read on the forward strand.
AGAATGACTTGTCAGCACCTGAGAACCGAACAGTCTCCTTTACAATTTTCTCAATTTTACAATATTCACACATTGCCATTACATTATTTATTTTCTTATATTCATCAGAACAATTCTTGCCACAGAACTGAAACATTTTGCCCTGCAAAGAAATAATCATTAAGTACTAATTAAACATTTGGTTTGTCTTATGGAACTCCTTATCTCCCTTACTTTCAAAACAAATGGTATGATTTTGAGAGATGCAAAGTTAAAAATAATTTTACAAATAGACCCACGTATACTCAAAATCTTATCATGAACATGCTATACTTTACCTTATAGTCAAGAAGTTCTGGTTTTGTGGCAAAAAGACGGTTACAGTGTTGACATTTGAGTTTCACAACACTTCGTGCAAACCCAACATGCTGGGACTGGGCAGCGAGACGCTGGAGACCAGCTGCAGCAGAGCTACTGATGGAGGTGGGAGAAACAGCAGATGTGCTACCTCCTCCGGCTGACACTGTGGAACCTGTGGGGATGCTTACAATGACTTGGCCCTGAGACAAGGGCACTACTGAAGAATTCATTCCAGTTGGTTTGTTGAATAAATTCTGGAAAAACAAAACAACAAAAAGTATCAATTTAATCTTTGTTAAAACAAAGAAGTATTGTGTGCCTACATATGCCAAGCACAGTTCTAGGCATGTAAGGTACATCTGTTAACAGGCAATGTTCCTGCCTCTGAGCAGCTTATAACAGAATGGGGGGAGTCTCACTTATGATGAAAAAATAAAATAACTTAACTAATAATCTTCCTCAAAAATAATATCCTCCCAATAGATAATATGGGTGATAAAAGTACCATTCAATTTTATAGAAGGCAGTTAAATTAAATTCCAAATACAGAATGAACTACAAATCCAAGTTTAAGAGGAATGATATAGAAACTTACACAACCCAGGCCCTAGCAAACACCTAATAAATGTGCATTACTATAGTAGGTGATAGGTTTGAATTTGTGTCCCTGCCCAAATCTCATGTCCAGTCGTAATCCCCAATGTTGGGGGAGGAGCCTGGCAGGAAGTGACTGGATCATGGGGGTGGATTTCTCCCCTGCTGTTCTGGTGATAGTGAGTTCTCACTATCTGGTTGTTTAAAAGTGTAGCACCTCCCGCTTCTCTCTCCTCCTCTTGAGCCCATCATGTAAGACGTGCCGGCTTCCCCTTCGCCTTCCCCCATAATTGAAAGTTTCCTGAGGCCTCTCCAGCCATGCTACCTGTATAGCCTGTGGAACTGTGAGCCAATAAAACCTCTTTCTTTATAAATTACCCAGTCTAGGGTATTTCTTTAGAGGAGTGCAAGAACAGACTCATACAGTAGGTGACTCACTGACTGAAGAAGAGGAAGGTTCCTGAAGCCATACCTGGAAAGCTACCACACAGCTGTAGCTGCAGAAGTTGCGTATACTTCCATCTGACATGGCTAGGTGATACTGAGGAATTGCTGAGGTTTTACAACTGTTACACTGAACTTGTACACCTTAGCAAACCAAAATAAAAACCAATGAGTAATATGTACAAATGTACACAAAAGTATGAGAAACTAAATAATATTATACAATATAAGAAAATTCAAGAGCCAGGGTAAGTTGTAGGAACTGAAACTAAATCATGTTACATATAGACAAAAACTAACATAATACTGAAAATGTTTCTTTCCAATTTAAATTGGTCAAAGTCTACCCTGAAACTACCAGATAAATGAAACTTCAAAGAAATTAGGTGGGGAAAAAGAAAATATATTAAAGAAGCCATATGAAATTCTTTTGGTAAGGGGGAAATGCATAAATAGGTATGCAAGTAAATAAATAAGCAATCAAGGTAACAGGTGATATTTTACAACAAATATCTGAAATATGTTAAATGTGCCTTTAAAATCAACCAAAAAAAAACCATTAAAAACAAAGCAATAACCATTATTTTTCAACCATTACATTTCATAGTTTATGAAACCAATATTACCTGCAGAAGTAACCATTTTAACTCTGTAAGCAGATAAGCAATTAACAGAACAGAAAAGCTCTGTCTTCCCCAAGCTATTGGTATTTTCAATCATTTCTGCTGAGGATCTCAATGATTTGCAAAGCGCACACGGTGTAATTTTGGCTGATTTCTATTAAGAGAATAAAACAACATTCATTTTTAACAAATTCCTAGTAAAAGCATAATTCTTCGAAACGTTTATACTCAACACTTTTGAAATATTTGAAATCAGTGATTTTCAAACTTTTATGATTGTAATCCTCAATAGGAAGTTTCATGGTACACATGTACTTCTGAGATTTTGCATTTGTGTATGATGCATGTATGTAATAAAACTAAAAAGTTTTATAGAGGAATAAATATCATGATAACATGTAATGCACTTTGATATTTTCCAATCTATTCTATTTCATTGAAAAAGTAATGCGGCCAGGCGTAGTGGCTCACCCCTGTAATCCCAGCACATCGGGAGGCCGAGGTGGGTGGATCACCTGAGGTCAGGAGTTCAAGACCAGCAAGGTCAACATGGTGAAACCCTGCCTCTACAAAAATACAAAAAAAATTAGCCAGGCATAGTGGCAGGCGCCTGTAGTCCCAGCTATTCGGGAGGCTGAGGCAGGAGAATGGCGTGAACCAGGAGGCAGAGCTTGCAGCGAGCTGAGATCGTGCCACTGCACTCCAGCCTGGCGACAGAATGAGAAGATTCCACCTCAAAAAAAAAAAAAAAAAAGAAAAAGAAAAAGAAAAAAATAATAATGCTGGTTATAACCTAGTAATTAATTTCAGGGTCTATTAATAGGTCATAACCATAGTTTTAAAAACATTAAATAACAGCAAGTTCATGCTTTTATACTATATCATCCTATAAATTGAAATAACCCCCTCCAAAGGTGCTTATAAATATGAATTTAAGGAAATTAGTAAACTTATTAGGCAACTTATTGGCAAATATTCTACCACTAATAATAAAAAAAATACTCCATAAGCGTAAAGTAAGAGCAAACCTGGGATATCATCACAGGTGTCCAAATACAAACAACCAGAGTCCGTTATCTTAAGTCTTCACCCAATTAGGGATTCAGCAGCAAATAATGCTAAGTATTATTAACATGTCACACATTCAGGATAATTTATAAAGTATGTCCAGCACCAATTAGGAGATTTTAAGAGCAATCTTCCTTCTTAAAGAATCAATTTGTAAAACTTGATATTAAAATAAATACACAGTAAAGTGAATATATGCCTGAATTTTGGAATGTCTTCTAAATCTCTAACCCCATTTCCCTCTCCTCCCTAATGAGGACTGTAAAAGCAAACCTCATTTGTAAGACCCAGATCAAGAGTTACCTCTGTGAAGCTTCTGCTGATAGTCTCATCTTTCCCTATCAAGCAGAGCTCACTATGCTACCTCTGTGGCCCACTGTACCCATAATACTTCCATCATAGCATCTCTATTTACTCATTTATACGTCTTGTCTTTCTCAGGAGACAGGCAGCCCCTCAAAACAGAAATTAATGTTTGTTGAATGAATTATATATAAGGAAGAAAGGAAGGTAGCAGAAATGACCATCTACAATGCCTCAGTTACATACTAGGCATTCTTTCATTCTTACTTTCTATAATCCTAAAAACATCCCAGTGACATAGGTGGTATCATAGTTATTTACAGACAGAAAAACTGGGACTCAGGGAGCTTAACCGCTTTCCCCAAGGTAAAATTGTATTTGAACATAAGGTCTAGAATTAAATCTAGATCTGCCTTACTTCTAAATTCCAGTTCTTTCTCTACCACAGCAGATATAATACATGAAAAATTTAATAGGTTTTGACTAAATTAAAAGTAAAGAATAAATTTAAAATTAAGATGTTTCATCCTATTTCTCCCTCTCTTGTGGACTATCACTCATCTTTCAATGGACTGAATCCAGGTAACTTTTAGTACCTGATACAGTATCAGGAAAAGAACAGTCTTTTGGAAAATGACAAAACAATGAAGATGTGGGGATTTTTTTTTCCTTTGAGAACAAAAATAAGGAATGAATAGTAAAACTTAGCCATTATAGTGTGTTTTCACATTAACAGGAAATAAATTGAAACATGCTTAAATTCCAAAATTACTACAAAGTTTTAAGAACAATTAACAAGAAAGTTCCTAATCAACACTATTAAATTCACCAATTTTGATAAACTGTACAAAAACTTACTATTCTAAGGAAAAGAATGATTAGCAAATGCACTTACATAAAAGACATTATAAAATTAAAAATATTAAAAGTACTTACCCCATAAATATATACACCTACTATGGACCCACAAAAATTAAAAATTAGAACTATATATATATACATAGCATTTACTATTCCTTTAGGTTTATCAATTTTAAAACTAATATTTGATCAAAATTCACTAATAAAATACAATCTAATACACACAAAACTACATAAAAGACATTTGTTATAGAGTTCATCCAGTTCATCCCGTGCACACCTCATCAATTCACAAATACATAATCCACATCTATTTCTTCCTATTTCATAAAGATAAGAAAAATCCTTTACTGTAACAATTAATGATATAATTTTGATTATCTGGTTTGCAATTTTAATTCTGTGAATCAGATTTCAACACTACATATGCAACTTGAACCTTTCCTTGTCAAATAAGAAGTATATATGCAAATCTCACATGCTGGAAAGATTAGAAGGCTATACACCAAAATGACAGGATTTGTTATCTGTGAGAGATACACTGCATTTCTTCGTGTTTTTTTTTAACTTTCAAAATATTGTTAAAGAATACAAATCACTTTTGAAATAAAAAAGCCATACTGGCCGGGCGTGGTGGCTCGCACCTGTAATCCCAGCACAGGGATTGGGAGGCGGAGGCGGGTGGATCACTTGAGGTCAGGAGTTTGATACCAGCCTGGCCAGTATAGTGAAATCCCATCTCTACTAAAAATACAAAAAAATTAGCCAGGCCTGGTGGTGGGCGCCTGTAATCCTAGCTACTTGGGAGGCTGAGGCAGGAGAATCGCTTGAACCAGGGAGGTGGAGGTTGCAGTGAGCCGGGATCACACTCCAGCCTGGGAGACAGTGCAAGGCTCCATCTCAAAAAAAAAAAAAAGCCACACTCTAAAAACATGTATTTCAAATGCATAAACGTGTATAAACAAATGCATGAACAAAACTGCTACTTATAGAACTCTGTATGAATATTTAATGCACATTTATTCAACAAATACTATTTATGTATAAAGAATACCAGTTAAACAAATAGTAAACTCTCTCTATATGTATATATACATACATACATATTTACATATACATACATATATACATATATACGTATATATACGTGTGTGTGTGTGTGTGTATGTGTGTATATATACATTTTTGTTTTTTTTTTTTTTGAGACGGAGTTTCACTCTTGTTGCCCAGGCTGCAGTGCAATGGCACGATCTTGGCTCACTGCAACCTCCACCTCCCGAGTTCAAGCAATTCTCCTGCCTCAGCCTCCCGAGTAGCTGGGATTACAGGGATGTGCCACCACACCTGGCTAATTTTTATATTTTTAGTAGAGATGGGGTTTCTCCATGTTGGTCAGGCTGGTCTCGAATTCCCAACCTCAGGTGATCTGCCCGCCTCAGCCTCCCAAAGTGCTGGGATTACAGGTGTGAGCCATGGCACTTGGCCAGTAAACCCAATATTGCAAAACAACATTTTCATAAATAATTCTGACTAAAAATACAGATTACCTGAACTGAACAAAGACATCAAGATTAAATATGGTCATGTACCTGCTTGTATGCCGTGATACACGATGAACTACAAAACTTCTTAGACTGTCCCTCTATCTGAAGCATGTGGCATTGTCCCGACCCACTGTAACAGTAACCCCCACAGTTCTCACAACAGTTCATGGTGAGGTTGTTAGCAGAACGAAACTTAGAGAAGCAGGCATCACTGCAAAGTTTATGGACCACATTCTGGTAATTAACTTCATGTCGAATCTAGAAATTAAATAACAGCAACACAAAAACAAGGAGCAGAGAGCATCAAAAGCTGTTCTTTAAGCACAAACATATTAGACTCCTGACCCAATAAAGGAAAATGGTAACTTACAACAGCATTCTTCTGACACATGCTGCATTTGGTTGAAATACTATTTGTATTTATGGTAACAATAGGTTTTTTTTTCAGTTCATATGTTGACAAACATGACTGACTGCAAAAATCTTTACTAGTGGTGGTGTTTTCAAACTGGGCACTGATCACATCCTTTGGATTTAAAATGTCTCTAAAAATAAGAAAAAAATAACATAAGCCATGGTATAATTCATTTCTTTTTCCTTTCTGTGAGCTAAAATAACTAAATAAAACAGAGGCAATTATACTGTAGGGAAATAACACTGGAATTTAAGTTTAAAAACTTTAATTTTCTGGGAGACACTTAAAAATTGCTTTGATCCTTAAATTCTTTTCTATGAAGTGGAATTAACAGCACCTACTTCATAGAACTGTTATGAGAATTAGTATGTTTCAAAGACTAAAAGGAAAACATCAAATGATTAGCATTCATTATCTCTACAGGAGGGATTATACGAGATTTTTCTTTTCTTTTCTAGAATTATCTGTATTTTCAAAATATTCTTTAAAAAATACTGTATTACATTTAACATTGTCAAAAATTAGTATCTTTTAAAAGTAAACATACATTTTACACTACACAGTGCATATTCTAGCACAGTTATATAAAATATAACATTACCATATCTAAATAATTTAATTTCTAAGCACTAGTAACAAAGGCATTGAAGATTAAAACCCTAATGATTAAGGCTCCTTACCACTCCAACCCTAATCCCACCAAACCACTCACTCTATAGTAGTTTACCAGATAGTTCAAGTGGAAACCATATTAAAAACCAATTTTTCGGCCAGGCACAGTGGCTCATGCCTGTAATCCCAACGCTTTGGGAGGCTGAGGCCGGTGGATCACAAGGTCAGGAGATCGAGAGCATCCTGGCTAACACGGTGAAACCCCGTCTCTCTAAAAATACAAAAAATTAGCCAGGCGTGGCGGTATGCGCCTGTAGTCCCAGCTACTCAGGAGGTTGAGGCAGGAGGATGGCATGAACCCGGGAAGCGGAGCTTGCAGTAAGCCAAGATTGTGCCACTGCACTCCAGCATGGGCGACAGAGCGAGACTATGTCTCAAAAAAATAAATAAATAAATAAATAAATAAAATAATAAAAACCAATTTTTCAAACTGGTGAAATTTTCTAATCAATGTCTCTCTCCCATGAGTATACATCCATATAATAGTTAATAAACTGCTTTATACTCATGTTTGTATCTTAAAGAGATTACACTAGTAGGATACTTTTAAAGAAAAGATTATAGGCATACCTTGTTTTATTGTGCTTCACAGATACTGCACTTTTTAACAAATAGAAGGCTTGTAGCAACCCTGCCTCACACAAGTCTATCAGTGCCATTTCTTAACAGCATTTGCCCACGTCATGTCTCTGTATTATATTTTGGTAGTTCTCCCAATATTTCAAACGTTTTTGCTATTATAATATCTGATTAGTGAACACTGATGTTACTATTGTAATTGTTTTGGGGAGTAACCACAAACCACGTCAATGTAAGATAGCAAACTTAATTGAAAATTGTGTGTGTTCTGACTGCTCCATTGACCAGCCACTTCTGTATCTCTCCCACTCCTCAGGCTTTCCTATTCCCTGAGGCATAATAATATCGAAAGCAGGCCAATGAATAACCTCACAATGGCCTCTAAGTGCTCAACAAAAGTAAGAGTCCCACGTTTCTCACTATAAATCAAAAGCTAGAAATGATTACTCTTAGTGAGGAAGGCATGTGGAAAGCTAGGCCTCTTGCGCCAAACATTTAACCACATAGTAAATGCAAAGGAAAAGTTCTTGAAAGACTAAGAGGGCTACTCCAGTGAAGACATGAATGATAAGAAAGTGCAACAGTTGGCCGAGCGTGGCGGCTCACGCCTGTAATACCAGCACTTTGGAAGGCCGAGGCGGGCGGATCAACTGGGGTCAGGAGTTGGAGACGAGTCTAGTCAACATGGTGAAACCACGACTCTACTAAAAAATGCAAAACTTAGGCAGGGAGCAGTGGCTCATGCTTGTAATCCCAGCACTTTGGGAGGCCGAGGTGGGTGGGTCACAAGGTCAAGAGATCCAGACCATTCTGGCCAACATGGTGAAATCCCATCTCTATTAAAAATACAAAAATTAGCTGGGAGTGGTGGCGCGTGACTGTAGTCCGAGCTACTTGGGAGGCTGAGGCAGGAGAATTGCTTGAACCCGGGAGGCAGAGGCTGCAGTGACCTGAGATTACGCCACTGCACTCAAGCCTGGGTGATAGAGAGACACTCCGTCTCAAAACAACAACAGAAAAGAAAGCGCAAGTCTTACTGCTGATGTGGAGAGAAGTTACAGTGGTCTAGATAGAAGATCAAACCAGCCACAGCATTCCCTTAAGCCAAAGCCTAATCCAGAGCAAGGCCCTAATTCTCTTGAATTCTAGGAAGACTCAGGTAAAGAAGCTGCAGAAGTTTAGAGCTAGCAGAGGTTAGCTCATACGGTTTAACGAAAGAAGCTATCTCTGGAACATCAAAGTACAAGGTGAAGCAGCAAGTGCTGATGGAGAAGCAGTAGCAAGTTATCACGAACATCTAGCTAAGACAATTTATGATGGTGGCTACACTAAATAAAATTCTCAATGTAGAAGAAACAGTCTTCTATTGAAAAACGATGCCATCTAGGACTTTCACAGCCAGAGAGAAGTCAATGCCTGGCTTCAAAGCTTCAAAGGACAGGCTGACTGTCTTGTTAGGGGCTAACATAGCTGGTGACTTCAAGTAGAAGCCACCAGCTTCTACTTTTAACTTTCAAAAATCCCAGGACACTTAAAAGATTCCTTTCAAAATATTACTGCTCATTGACATCTAGTCACTGAAGAGTTCTGATGGAGATGTACAAGAGGTTAATGTTACTTTCATACCTGCTTACCCAATATCTATTCTGCAGCCTGTGGATCAAGGAGTAATTTCAACTTTTGCAACTCATTATTTAAGAAATACATTTCCTAAGGCTACAGCTGCCATAGATAGTGATTCCTATAACGGATCCGGCCAAAGGAAATTAAAAAGCTTCTGGAAAGGATTCACCATTCCAGAACATTCATGATTAATGAGAGGAAATCCAAATATCATCAATAGGAGCTTGGAAGTAGGTAACTTCAATCCTCACAGATGACTCTGAGGAGTTTGAGACTTCTGTGGAGGAAATAACTACAAATGTGGGAGAAATAGTAAGAGAACTAGAAGTGGAGCCTGAAGATGCGACTGAATTGCTGCAATCTCATGATAAAACTTGAACAGATAAGGAGTTGCTTCCAATGGATGAGCAAGGAAACTAATTTCTTGTCATGGAATTTACTCCTGGTGCAGATGCTGTGAACTTTGGTGAAATGACACCAAAGGATTTAAAGTATTACATAAACTTAGTTGATAAAGCAATGGTGGAGTCTGAGAGTACTGATTCCAATTTGGAAAGTTCTTCTCTGGGTAAAATGCTATCAAATATTATTGCATGCCACAAAGAAATATTTTGTGAAAGTAAGAGTCAACTGATGTGACAAACTTCATTGTTATCTTAAGAAATTGCCACAGCCACCAAAACCTTCAGCAATCATCACCCTGAATCAGCAGCCATCAACATTGAAACAAGACTGTCTATTAGTAATAAGATTATGACTCACTGAAGGCTCACATGATTGTTAGCATTTGTTAGCAATGCAGTATTTTTAATTTAAAAATGTACATTGGTTTTTAAAGATTTAATGCTATTGCACACAGACTACAGTATAAACACAACTTCAATATGAACTGGGAAGCCAAAAAATTAATATCACTCACTTTATTGAGATAATTGCTTTATTGAGCTATTTGCTTTATTGAGGTGGTCTGGAACCAAATCCTGAATATCTCTGAAGTATGGCTATACAAATCTCTCTGCTTCAGTAAAATAGTAGATATAATGGGAAATCATCATTAGGAGCACCTAATATTTTACTATAATACATAACTCCATACCTTGCCATCTTCCATACTTAGCATCTCTAGACTGCTTTGCTTTTTGCACTTCCTGTTATTTTCAAAATTAGGTTTTAATGTATTTCATAGAGGGATATTTAGTGAGAAGGATATTTAGTGAGAAGTTACATTGAGCCAGACATTAACGAAACCCTGAGTCAAAATATGGTCCACATATGGGCCAGGCGCAGTGGCTCACACCTCTAATCCCAGCACTTTGGGAGGCTGAGGCGGGCAGATCACTTGAGGTCAGGAGTTTGAGACCAGCCTGGCCAACATGGCAAAACCCCGTCTCTACTATAAATACAAAAATTAGCCGGGCATGGTGGCATGCACCTGTAGTCCCAGCTACTCGGGAGGCTGAGGCAAGAGAATCGCTTGAACCTAGGAGGCGGAAGTTGCAGTGAGCCCAGATCGCACCACTGTACTTCAGCCTGGGCAACAGGGCAAGACTCCATCTCAAAAAAGAGACGTATGTACTTAAGGAGCTCAGAGTTATTGTGACAAATAGACAAATATTTTATAAAATACTGTAACAGAAGCATTCTTAAAATACTATAGGCCGGGTGTGATGGCTCACGCCTGTAATCCCAGCACTTTGGGAGGCCGAGGTGGGCAGATCACCTGAGGTCAAGAGATCAAGACCATCCTGGCCAATACGGTGAAACCCCATCTCTACTAAAAATACAAAAAAACTAGCTGGGCATGGTGGCGTGTGCCTGTAGTCCCAGCTACTCGAGAGGCTGAGGCAGGAGAATCACTTCAACCTGGGAGGCAGAGGTTGCAGTGAGCCAAGATCACGCCACTGCATTCCAGCCTGGCAACAAAGTGAGACTCAGTCTCAAAAAAAAAAAAAAAAGTATAAATAATTTTTGGAGAAGACACGAATAACGTGCCATAAAAATATAAATGAAGAAACAATTATTTCAGACTACATGTAACATGAAAGGCAACCCAAAGGGTGATATTTTAGCTGGACCTTAAATAGGAGTTTTCCAGAAAGTTAAGGAGATAAGAATTGGGAGCAGCATGGATCAAGGAAATGGAAGTATAAAATTAGGTATTTTTTCACTGCTCTCACTATGCTTAGAGTCCAATTAGATTACATCTTATTGTGGTAGTGGATTATATCTTATGACAGAATGAGAAGAAACAATCTCATTCAAGTTAGTGAAAATTCAGAAATGGTACAGACAATCTGGGTGTTACTTCTTTGAATATCATTATAACAAGAATCTGATCTAACAGTATTAACAAAATTATCCTCCAAATTACCTCTTTTCTGCAAAATATGAGATTTTTTTTTTTTCAAAGATAGTGTCCTGCTGTGTCACCTAGGCTGAAGAGCAGGAGTGTGATCATAGCTCACTGCAGCCTCAAACTCCTGGACTCAAGAAATCCTCTCACCTCATCCTCCCAAGCAGCTGGGATTACAGGCATTTGGCACCACAGTTGGTTAATTTTTTAACTTTTTGTAGAGATGAGGTTTCACTGTGTTGCCCAGGCTGGTCTCGAAATCCTGGGCTCATGCAATCCTCCAATGTTGGCTTCCTAAAGTGCTGGGATTACAGGCATGAGCCACTGCTCCCAGCCAAGACAGATTTTTTAAAACAAATTATTAGGTCCCTATCATTACGGAAACCTAAAAATTAAATGGCAACCAAAATTTTTTCAGAGTTTAAGTTAAATTCAACAGGCTAAGAGATATGATTACCAAAAATTAAGAAAAATAAAATTTATTCTGAATAGCTAATGAGCTTCTTCTAACCTAAGTGCTGCTGTTATATTTCTACTGGTATACAACAGTAGCAGTAGTTATCAGAGAGGAAATTTTTTCCATCTCTGCCTGTTCAAATCAAATTGAAACCCTTCTTATAGGGAATGATTTCTAAATGAAACCTGTTTGACTACATAGACTATGTAGAGAAACAATGCATACGCCAAAATTAACCAGCTAGGTGACACAAGCAAATCTTTTACCTTCTTTGAATTTAGCTTCCTTATATTTTTGGTACATCCAACTCATCAATTTTACAATCAGATAAATCAGACTATACCAAACTGTTGTAATCACCGTGTAAATAAGAGGGGATAAAAAGGAAGGAAAGGTAGTGTTGAACAGGAGATTAAAGAGTAGTTCAGAAAGTAAAATGGAATATAAGGAAAAACAAGGTTGACAATGGTTGAAGACTGAAGCAAAAAGTAAGTATTATGTAAAATGAGAAGTAGGAGAAAAGTAAGAAAGAAAATGAAGAAGAAAAGGCTAAGGAGATAAGTAAGGAGTACCTGAAAGAACAAAAAGGGGTGAATGAATAAAAAAAGGAATAAAAAAAGGGTAAAAGACTAAGTGAATAAAAAGGTAGAACTATAAAGAGTCAAGGGATAACAGGTTGAAGAAATGGAAAATTTGGATAATGGATAAACCAAACATGAGAAGAGAACATAATCTTAAAGAGCAATTGAATTACATAAGATCAAGACATAGATAAAATGACACATAGGTAGAAATGACCTGTCTCTAATAAAGCTTAGGCAAACACCAGAGACTGGAGGTCAAAGAAACATGATAAATCTAGATGAAAAGAGTAACATGTATGGACAATAGTAATAATTTTTTAAAACGAGAAAGAGGGCATATTTTAAAACTTACGTGTTTTCCATAGCCATTTTGAAAATAACTGATAAATCTTTAAAAAAAAAAAAATCTATGACTAACTTTTTTTTTTTTTTGAGACGGAGATGTGGCTGACTTTTTTTAGGAGCTGGGGGGGACTAGGTCTCACTATGTTGCCCAGGCTGAGTCTCAGACTCCTGAGCTCAAGCAATCCTCCCACCTCAGCCTCCTGAGTAGGTGGGACTACAAGTGCATGCCACCATGCCCAGCCTATAGCTATGATTATAAAAGGATAAATATCACTGAAATTTTAAAGACTGTTGATCCCTAGAGTAAGAATTAAATAAAGAAACATGAATTTATTATATGAAATGATTTCATGGCAAAATAAACAGAAAAAAAACTATAAAAATTAAAATCTTCAAACTGATTTAAGTCTTACAATCCCATGATGAGTGCCGGGCACGGTGGCTCATGCCTGTAATCCCAGCACTTTGGGAGGCCAAGGCGGGTGGGTCATCTGAGGTCGGGAGTTTGAGACCAGCCTGACCAACATGGAGAAACCCCATCTCTACTAAAAATACAAAAAAATTAGCTGGGCATAGTGGTGCATGCCTGTAATCCCAGCTACTCGGGAGGCTGAGGCAAGAGAATCACTTGAACCCCGGAGGTAGAGGTTGCAGTGAGCCAAGATCGTGCCATTGCACTCCAGCCTGGGCAACAAGAGCAAAACTCTTGTCTCAAAAAAAAAAAAAAAAAAGAATCCCATGATGAACATACTGGAATACAGAAATTAGAGACAGGATATATACCTAAGTACTCATTTTTAAAAGTACATTCTACAATTCAAGCAGTATAAAGTCTCTTTTTACTAAATAATTTTACTACATAAGTTATAACTATAAAGTAGTAAGTATAGCTTTTTTAGAAGTTAGGATCATTGGGCTGGGCGCGGTGGCTCACACCTGTAATCCTAGCACTTTGGGAGACTGAGGCAGGTGGATCACAAGGTCAGGAGATCGAGACCAACCTGGCTAACACAGTGAAACTCTGCCTCTACTAAACATATAAAAAAATTAGCCGTGCAGGGCCGGACGCGGTGGCTCACGCCTGTAATCCCAGCACTTTGGGAGGCTGAGGCGGGTGGATCAGGAGGTCAGGAGTTTGAGACCAGCCTGACCAACATGGTGAAACCCCATCTCTACTGAAAATACAAAAAAAAAAAAAAAATTAGCTGTGCATGGTGGCGGATGCCTGTAGTCCCAGCTACTCAGGAGGCTGAGGCAGGAGAATGGCGTTAACCTGGGAGGCAGAGCTTGCAGTGAGCCGAGACTGCGCCACTGCACTCCAGCCTGGGCGACAGAGCGGCGAGACTCAGTCTCAAAAAAAAAAAAGAAAAAAAAAAGTTAAGATCATTAATTCTCCCATTCAACAAATATTTATTAAGCATTTACTGTGCTGGGTATATTGAAGTAGATACACAAAGTTCCTACCCTTGTGGGGGGTGTGGGTGTGTGTGTGTATATATATATATATATATATATATATATGCATATATATATTTATTTATACTGACATAAATTATATGTATTTACTATGTGTACAACATAATTTTCTTTCTTTTTTTTTTGAGATAGAGTCTCACTCTGTCATCCAGGCTGGAGGGCATTGGTGCAATCTTGGCTCACTGCAACCTCTACCTCCCAGGGTCAAGTGATTCTTGTGCCTCAGCCATCTGAGTAGCTGGGATTATGGGCATGTGCCACCAAGCCCAGCTAATTTTTGTATTTTTACCAGAGATGGAGGTTTCACCATGTTGGCCAGGCTGGTCTTGAACTCCTGGCCTCTAGTGATCCACCTGCCTTAGCCTCCCAAAGTGCTGGGATTACAGGCGCAAGCCACCACGCCCAGCCACAACATCATATTTTAAAGAACAGGCTGAGTATCCCTAATCCAGAAATCCAAAATGCTCCCAGTATCTGAAACTTTTTGAGCGCCAACATGATGTTTAAAGGAAATGCTCATTGGAGCATTAAATTTCAGATTTTCAGATTAGAAATGCTCAATCAGTTAGTAGATATAATGCAAATATCCCAAAACCTTTTTAAAAATCCAAAATCTGAAACACCTCTGGTCCCAAGCATTTAAGGTAAGAGACACTCAACCTGTGTGTGTCTGTGTGTCTGTGTGTGTATACACATACACACTGTGCGATGCCTAAATCTAGCTAATATATGCTTTCCTTGGTTACCATTTTTGTGGTGAGAACATTTTATATCTATTCTCACCATTTTTCAAGAATACAATGTATCATTAACTACAGTCACCATATTGTACAATAGATCTTCAATTCTTTCTAACTAAAAAATTTTGTATCCTTTAACCAACATTCCCTGACACCTTTCCCAACTACTTCCTCATGGTTTATGTTCTAATGAAATAAATTTTTAAAGAAATAAGCCAAAATCTATCACTCAAAATAGCCCTGGTATAATTATTATTCTAACAATGACAACATAACTCAAAGATATATTTTTTAAATTCCCTTTTATAAATTCCTTCACAAAAGGCATTGAAAGTCACAAAAGCACCAATCTTATATAATCAAATTTCATTTTTGAACAAAAATTGATATAAAATATCTTAATCTGCACTTTAATCAATATACATGGTTCTAAATGGCTTTTAGCCACATGTGAACAGTAAATAAGCACTCAGGAGATAAAAATTTGATAGCACAGAAGCTATTCAAAAGAATGTGTAATTAGCTTAAAAGATAGTCCCAAAACAAAAAGTTGCAGAAGTTTCTATTCTTCTTTTAAATAGCGGCAATTTTACAATAAAAATAGAAATTCCAAAGAAAACTGAAGTCTAATCTACATTTGTATATATAAGTTACAGTATATATTTAAGCTGCCTCAAATATAACCAAAATTTACCCTGTCGGTCATTTCAAAAAAATGAAGCATAAACGATGTGCATATCAGTAACTTCCAGAAAAACTTCTAACCATATTTAAATTTCTTTTAAACATCTCTCATCTAACTGAACTAGGAGGAGGAGTATCTTTTTCTCCTCTCCGGGCAAACAAAGTGCAGCATCTGTGTGAGGAACTATAAACATTATCGCCTAAAGTAATAAATGAATCATGGTTTGAGTAGCCTGATTATAGAGTGTTTCAGAACAAGAGCATTATTCCTCTTTTTCTGACTTAAACTGTTTCTAACAATCATAAAATTAGTCAAAGTTATTGTGTATTCCTCAAATATATCAGGATGACCTTATTACAGTCATAAGATCATACCCCTTTTTTGTTATTAAACATTCCAATGGACACAATGTGGTAGTTCAGAGACATTGAGAAAATAAAAATATAGGCCAGGCGCGGTAGCTCACACCCGTAATCCCAGCACTTTGGGAGGCTGAGGCAGGTAGATCACGAGGTCAGGAGATCGAGACCATGCTGGCTAACACAGAGAAAGCCCGTCTCTACTAAAAAATAGAAAAAATTAGCTGGGCATGGTGGCGGGCACCTGTAGTCCCAGCTACTCAGGAGGCTGAGGCAGGAGAATGGCATGAACCCGGGAGGCGGAGCTTGCAGTGAGCCGAGATCACACCAATGCACTCCAGCCTGGGCAACAGAGCAAGACTCCGTCTCAAAATAAATAAATAAATAAATGTGTATACACACACACACACACACACACAGGAAGCCATTTAAGGTTAAGAAGAAAAGTATTAAAGAAATTCAAATTACATAACAGGAAATATAACTTAAAATATTTGTTGGATTTAAATATCTATTGCCTATAGTTATAAAATACTGCTGTAATACAATATCCCTAAATGTACACTTTTTGTTATATCAGGCACTTCAACTAACAAGGATGGGAGAGCTGGTTTCAAAAACAATACATAAAAGTAACATTATTGAAAGCTAAAAAACAAGCTGAGCACCTAGCACCTGGAAGACTGAAAAGCAACAACTGAAAGCAGACAGAAAATAATGTGGTATTTCTCAAAAAAAAAAAAAAAGGAATAAATGTAGAATATCAAATGTAATACATGAGCTAAGAACAAAGTATGTTAAGAGAAAGGAAAGAAACAAAAAAGATAATTTAGAATTCTGCTATACTTTGAGCAACTTGAACAAGTTTTCTTGGTGAGAGGAGGCGGTGGGCGGGCAGGTGGAACTGTATATCCAGTGAGGCACAGTGTGGAGCAGAATAGCTGAGTAGACCCTTTCCTCTGATAAGCAGTTTGCCCCTTCTGGAGGATTTTTTTACAACCAGAACAGGAAACTCGAACAGCTGTGGCTGGAACTGAAGGAAGCATTTTATTCATGCCAGATGACGCCAGTGAGGGCTGAAAGCCAGTAGTCAACTGTGGAGCTTAAAAAAAAAAAAAATTGAAAGAAAAAAATGTTTTACTTTTTACCATGAATTTTAAGTAGACATTCTTTCTTTCTCTTCTAGAACTAGTCTTGAAACCCAACAGTAATTATGCAATATACAATTTAAAGGCATCCTAAGTGGGTAGAGAGAGCTGCCTGGTTTATTAATACAAGCAGAATTTCTTCTCATTCATATTGGTCAGAACATACACAATCCATTTATTCAGGTCTGTTTCTTACCAAGAGGGCTGCCACTGACTGAAAACACAGCACTAATTTTCAGTTCCCCCTCTTGAGTTTTTTGCTGTTGGCCATGACTATACTCCTTTAAAGAAGAAAAAAATAAATAAATACATAGAGAAAAGAATAAATACCTAAAGACATCCAGACATTCAAGACATTTTACTACCACTATATAGAGGTGGAAAATGTTTAAAACATTAATAAGAAATAATAAAGTACAAAACAGCAAGCAAACTATAATTAAATATAGGTAAAATACGTATATGCTAGGAGTGTAAGACAGAAAAAAATGAAAGTATCTACTTAGTCTGTGACACTAAGTATTTATTATTTTTGAAAAATCTTTAATTTTATTTTTATTAAAGTATTATAAGTTACTGTTTATTATAAAAGTAATACACAATCACTATAGAAAATTTAGATAAATAAAAATAAGAAAAAAATCATATTTTAATCACCCCAAAACAATCACTGTTATTCTTTGGGTATATTTCTTTCCAGTCTTTTCCCCTCCTCAATGCAGAGGTTTTATTTCTTAATAAGTTGTAATTATATTAAATATACCATTCTTATAAACTGATTTTTTGCTCATTTGAATCATTTGAACGTTTGTATATTAGTATATATTACTCCAAAATTACTTCTAATGGCTAAATATACCAGTGTTTCTAAAACTGAAATCCAAGAATCCCTGAGGTCTACATAGTCTGAAAATTCTAAAAGAACGCTGTTTAAATTTTGTTTTTATTTCAATGATTTTTATGTGCATGTACACGTATTTTAAGTCATGAGTAACCACCATATAACTGAGTTCTACTACAACCTTTCAGTGCTGTTTGCTTTTTACAATTATACAATTGCATTCTAAAATCATAATAGATTTAACTTTTATTTTAATATATTGTTTATCATATTGAAACATGCAAAAACTCTGCAAGATCACTTATTCTTGGAATTCTGGAGTATCTCAGATATATCTCCTTTTTTGTGATGGGGAGGTGTCGGCACATTACTCAAGTTTGAAAATACAAATATGTATTATTTAAGAAACATAACACATTACACAGAGATGTGACTGGGATGAGGTGAGTGAGGCACATGCCTCAGGTACAAAATTAAGGGGGCACCAAAAACCTCAGTAATGAAGATAATATTTTAACACAGTATTTTTAAAAATCAAATTTATGCAAGGTCCATGAAGAGCAAAATATCAAATTTTTAAATAAATGCCAAATCAGTATTACTGATTTTTTCCTTCTGCCTCTGGCTCCAATGGCCCCACATGGCACCAAGATTTTATAACCACAACACAATGTTGGTTCATTTAATGTTTCCGCATATTCAGCACAATCAGTAATGCCACGATGAATATCTCTGTGAATATTCATACTCCCATATTTAGGATTATCTCCTAAGAAAAGAATTCCTGAAGTGGAACTACTAGGTAAAAAGGTACATAGTAAAGGTTCTTGATACATAATGACAGGTTGTTTTCCTCCCCAAAAAATGTTCTTAATTATATTTACTCCAGTAATTTATGAAAAAAACACCATTTAAAAGTATTTTCCCACTTTGTTTCAATTTGCAGCTATTTTTAATGTTCATTTACAAAAAGTGCATTATAATGGAACAGTATTAACTCTCAGTAGCATTTGTTATCAACATTTCCTCAATATGTACGTTAAGTTAAAATTTTATATATTTGTTTCCATTTTTGTGCCAAAAAAATCTGACAGTCTTTACCTTTGTGATTTCTTCTATCTCTTACAAAGTTTTATTTCCACATTAAAAGAATAAGAAAATAGTTTCATTTTTATAATAATACATTCATTTACTCCAGGGATCAGCAAACTTTATCTGTAAGGGACCAGATAGCAAATATTTTTGACTTTGCAGGCCATATGGTCTCTGTCCCAACTACTCAACTCTGCTCTGGTGGAGCAAAAGCACCCACATAATATGTAAATGAATGAATGTGGCAATGTTCAAATAAAACTTTATTTATGAAAGCAGTGGGTGGAAAAACAAAAAAAATGGGCGGGGCGGGGGGGGGCTGGATTTGGCCCACCACTGATAATTTGCCAACCCCTGCCTTAGTCCATTTGGAATTTACTCATTTTGATGTATAATGAACATTTTTCTTTTTTGAGACAGAGTTTCACTCTGTCACCCAGGCTAGCTCAACCTCGGCTCACTGCAACCTCTGCCTCCTGCGTTCAAGTGATTCTCCTGCCTCAGCCTCCCCAGTAGCTGAGATTACAGGTGCCTGCCACCACACCCGGCTAATTTTTGTATTTTTAGTAGAGACGGGGTTTCAACATGTTGGCCAGGCTGGTCTTGAACTCCTGACCTCAAGTATCTACCTGCCTCAACCTCCCAAAGTGCTGGGATTACAGGCATAAGCCACCATGCCCACCTCTTTTTCTTTCTCTAAATAGTGAATTCCTTTCATTTGCCATTGATAAATATATCTAATTCTTAAAAAATAATGTCTGTTTTTGGGCTATCTCTTCTATATCATTTTCAGTCTGACTAATCTTATGATATCATGCTATCCTAACGAAATTAACTGTAGGATACTTATGGCCAGACGTGGTGGCTCACACCTGTAATCCAATCACTTTGGGAGGCCGAGGTGGGCGGATCACCTGAGGTTAGGAGTCTGAGACCAGCCTGGCCAACATGGTGAAACCCTGTCTCTACTAAAATTACAGAAATTAGTGGGGCGTGGTGGTGCACGCCTGTAATCCCAGCTACTCAGGAGGCTGAGGCAGGAGAATCACTTGAACCCAGGGCGGTGGGAGGGCAGAGGTTGCAGCGAGCCAATATTGCACCATTGCACTCCAGCCTGGGCAACAAGAGTGAAACTCTGTCTTTAAAAAAAAAAAAAAAAAAAGAAATTAATTGTATGATGTTCAACCATTTAACAGCATTTGCCACATTCAACCTCTCCATCCATTTTTTAGAATATACGTGTAATAAGTGTGTGTATGTGCATGCCTATTATTCTTCTACAAAACTTCATAACCTAACCATTGATATTTTCATCAGAATTGCATCAAATCTAAATCTCAACTTTTTTTTTTTTTTTTGAGATGGAGTTTCACTCTTATCCCATAAGCTGGGGCACGATGGTGCGATCTTGGCTCACTGCAACCTCCATCCACCTCCCAGGCTCGAGTGATCCTCCTGTCTCAGTCTCCCGAGTAGCTGTGATTACAGGCATGCACCACCACGCCCGGCTAATTTCTGTAATTTTTGTATTTTTTAGTAGAGACAGGGTTTCACCATGTTGGCCAGGCTGGTCTTGAACTCCTGACCTCAAGTGATTCGCCCCCCCTTGGCCTCCCAAAGTGTTAGGATTACAGGCGTGAGCCACCGCACCTGGCCTTAAATCTTAATTTAAAAATAACTGACATCTTCATATTTCTTATATTTAAAAAGATGGTCTCTTCATTATTTCAAGTTGTATTTGATATAAGTACTTTTTAGTTGCTGCTGGGAATAGTGTATCTTTTTCATTATATCATCTAACTGGGAAGTTTATTTATAGAAGTATTGGTATAATTCAACTAGGTACTCCACTAAATTTTCATGAATTCTATTAATTCTTTCATAAATATTCTTAATAGCAAGTGATAATTTTATTTCCCTTTTTCCATTATTTTTTCTTCTAATTTCTTTAACATGGATTGAAGTAAAAATCCAACAAGAGTTAAATAATAACGATGACATCCGCAACTTGTATTCTTTTAGTAATATTAACAGAAGATTTCCATCATTTTACTTCAACTTCAATAACTGTTACTGATCTGAAGTAGTAGTTCCTTACTATGATCAAGAAAAAATCTATTCTAAGAAATGTCTGAATTACATGAGATGTCTTTTGGCATCTAATAAAGTGACTATTACAGATACCCTTATTTGACCTGCTGATGAAATATATGTATTAAAAGATTTTCTAACATCGACTAATCATGACATTCCTTCATTATATAGTGTATTAAAGAAAATTTCCTTAAATATTTTTATTTTAATCTCAGAAAACTCCAGAAACAACCAATACTCATTGGCATACATTAACGGTCTCCAGTCAGCTCTCTTAGTCTCTGTGATGGCTATTGCAAACTTCTGCTGGATTCCTTTAGCCTTGAGTACATATTATTTATGTAATATAGTAAAATAGTATACATCTTAAGTACTGTTTGTATGGTCCACAATGCCTTCAAGGCACAATCATGTTTGGTTTATGTTTGTATCCTCCCATGATCACTAATTTTACAAGTATTTGATAAACAAATCAATGAGTAGCCAAATACTAATAAATATTTTCTGAGAAGTAAATATCTAATTGGTAACCCAAAAGCTTTCAGAAGCAGAAAAACACATGCCAAAACACAAAAAAATTCCTTTACCAATACCTTTAGCTTCTTAGTTTACTACAAATGAAGATCAATATTAATATCCCATGAAAGTATTTTAGAAATGAATAACACAGTTTCTATTGCCAAATTAACTCAATATGGCTAAAACAGCCCCAACATTTGAATTACTACATTTTCTTTCCAAAACTGTGTGAATCACTATTATGACGACAATTAGTTCATTTGCTTTCCCATTTTAATTGAGTTCTTTCAATGAGAGACTACACATTAGCTCGTCCTCTATTATTATGAACAAGAAGAAAAAGAAATCATGACTTTAATGTAGTATTTACTGAATGTACAGTTTTTAGACCCTATGGAAAAGGCAAAAGAGGAAAATGAGGTCTCTGGCTCTCTTTAAAGTATCTATTTTGAAACCTTCCCTAGGTATTTTTTAAATTAAACAACTTTTATTTACAGAAAGATTGGTAGACTAAAAAAAAAAAAAAAAAAAAAAAGACTTTGATTATGACCCCAGATTGGCTCCTTCCTGGCCATGAGGGCTTGAGTAACTAAATCTCTATATCTCTCAGCTCTCTCACCTATAAATGTTAACATCCTCTACTCTGGCCATCTTATACAGGGTTGTTAGGCGAATTAAGCAACACAGTACGTGTAAAAGCATCTGTAACTGTAAAAATACTACAGAAAACATTATAGAAACATGCAATAGAATTAGAATGAAGAAATGAAACTGTGAGACCCAATGACATTATGCCAGTAATAGAGGCAGGAGGACAGACAATGACTGGCAAATCCAGAATATCATAACTGAAGAAATAACCAAGAGCAAATGGGTAGAGGAAGTTAAATACATACATACACATTTCAGCACCTTGTTTATATAGTAAAGTAAAGAAATAAGGACCAAGATGAATTGTGTAAAAAAGAGAATTAGGAAGTGAGCTAAAAGCAAAACTACCTAAATTAAGCACAAAGAAAAGCCAAAGGAAGTTTTGAAAAGGTGCCATAGACTAAAGCTATGATTTTATTGAACCATGAAAGAAGTTACTGGTAACTGATGGTCGAAAGTAAACACTGACCACAACTGTAAAATCTATCAGTATTTTATGAGAGGCTAATAGTACTTTTTTGAGACTAATAACATAATACACTAGAGTTCTCTTTTCCAGTCCATGGGAAATGAATAAAAGTAATAAATTATGCAATATTGAAAGGCAATACTCTTCTAAAAGAAGGAGGGAAGGTGGAGATGGGTGTGGAAAAGACAAGAAAAAGAAAAGAAGGAAAGAATCACATATCTAGTTTATAACATGAGAGCTGCTCTGGGGGATTTCTAGAAGAATTATCAAAGGTCTGATCCTATAGGACTGGTATTGCTGACAACAAAAAGGACTCCTCAGGGAAAACCTAGCTCTATCCACTCACATACTACAAGTCCCTTATTGTGGGGTCAGGGTAAAGAATGCTTTTGGATCTTATGCCCAGGAACTACTCACATTACTGCTTAATTCTCAAGTCCAATCAATCAGGGAGTAAGCCTTTGGGGAAGTTCTTCCCATAATCATGATGAAACTTCATATTCATATTCAGTATTTGATAACACATTTTATAATTCTGAATAAGTATATAAAAATTTAAGTGTTTCTATCTGTTCCATCCTATTTATATTCTCCAGCCACTGGAACCTCTGATTGTTCTGAAAACAACAATACTAATAACCTTCTCAGTGTTCTCTACCCCTATTGTATTTGGTTTATGCTCTAAGTGCCTTTTTGTCCCAAGGAAGTGTCACATGGTTCAAATACAAAAGAAAGAGATGATTTTGGTACCCTGCCAGCATGCCCACATTGGGGCAGGAGAAGAGATACAAGATCTGCCCTTCATATAGACATGGCTGTAGTCTTCTGAAGCATGTACTGCCACATGAACTTTCCCCAGGTGTTGGGACATCTATTTATCCCTAATTCAGATATCTAAGATCCCCATTACCTGCTTCTATAAACATGCTTTTATTTACCTTCTATTTAAATAGAATAGAAAAATCTATTTATATTCCTTCTACTTTCTTCTTTGTAGCAAGTATACTCATATCCATCCAACTCCTATAGCTTTATCACTACCCTAACACATCCAACTTCCACTGAACGTCATGGAATTCATGCTAACTGGGCATCAATTTGACTCAATGACTCACATGAATCACCAACCTCTGCAATCTCCTATTCTTCCATCTGCTTACTCTAATACAATGGTTCTCAATAGATCATTTTTTGTTAAAATTGGCAAGGGAGGAGGCTGCTACTGGCATGTAGTAGGTAGAGGCCACAAATGCTTACTAAATGTCCTGCAATGCACAGGACATTTCTTCACAACAAAGAATTATCTGGTCCAAAATGTCAATGCTGTGGAGTTTGAGAAATCCTGTCCAAAAACATCTAAATGAAAAATGCACTTGACCAGGCACGGTGGCTCATGTCTGTAAACCCAACACTTTGGAAGGCCATAGCAGGAGGATCGCTTGAGCACAGAAGTTAGAGACAAGCTTGTGCAAGTTACTTTACCAAAAAAAAAGTCTCACTCTGTCATCCAAGCCGGAGGGCAGCGGCGCAATCTCAGCTCACTGCAACCTCCACCTCCTGGTTCAAGTGATTCTCCTTCCTCAGCCTCCGAAGTAGCTGGAATTACAGGCACCCGCCACCATGCCTGGCTAATTTTTTGTATTTTTAGTAGAGATGGGATTTCACCAGGTTGGCCAGGGTGGTCTGGAACTCCTGACCTCAAGTGATCTGCTGGCTTCAGCCTGCAAAGTGCTGGGATGACAGGCGTGAGCCATCACGTCTGGCCCCTCTACAAATATTTTTTTTAATTCGCCAGTGTGGTGGTACACGCCTGTGGTCCCAGCTACTCAAGAGGCTGAGCTGGGAGGTTCACTTGAGCCTGGGAGGTTGAGGCTGCAGTGAGCAGTGATTGCACCACTGCATTCCAGCCTGGGCAAGAGAGCAAGACCTTGTCTCAAAAAAAAAAAAGAGAAAAAACAAAAAGAAAAGAAAAAGAAAGCACTTCCACAGAAGTCTGACAGTCTCAAACCTTCTAATATAAACAGAAAGATAGGAAAATATAAGCTTCCCCCAGATTAAATGTCATTTCAGAAAAAGAGCCAATTCATTCATACCATCTTTACAAAACACAGATACCCTCAAATAATTGCTGCTATTGCATATTTGTCCCTTGGACCCCTTCTTGCACTTCAAAATGATTGCAGCATCTGATATAACTTTTTTCTTCTATTCCAACAACAGCAACATCATTAAGTGCATGGATAGCTTAGCTGACTTCAGGACCTCACAGTTTTAAGATCTCTATGATTTTATCTCCAGAGCAACCCTGAAATAGCAGAGCTCTACCTTCACTCTTATTACTCACAGATCTCAAACTTGGAATCATGTATCATTCATCAAAGCCTCCTTTACCTTCTATCCACTAATCCAATGAACTGGTTCTTCAATCAATTAACCCTTCCAAAGATGATCTGTCCATTAACCCCTCCTGAAAAATATTTAAATCCATATATAGCCTGTACTTCATTAGCATTAACTGCAAAAGGCTTACTATCCTACATAAACTTGCTTGCACCACAAACTTATAAACTACCATAAATCTTCAACCATATCTGCTGTATAGTTCTCAAAGCCTTGCGCTAAAATGCATTGCAAAAATCACAGTGGTATTAAGAAACAAAGATGATTAAAAGCCTTAATTACTACTCAGGAAAAGTTTCATATAGCTCGTTAATGCCTTATATGGTAATTCAAATCGCCTCAACCTTCTTTAAGAGTTTCCTTTCACCCTGTCAACAAACTATTTCACTTCTTAAGCACTTCCTCTCTCAAATGAATAATTCAATGTGTGGAACAAAAAGAAGGGGGGAAAAAAGGTGAAATGTTTACTTGAGCATTGTCAGGTTCATCTTTTATTTTGTCTAGTAGTCCCTGCTGTGGTGCCATTGCTTTGTCATACTCATCATCCAAAGGTTCTTCTTTAATTCTAATATTTGATGCAAAGGAATTCCCCAGTTCCGAACCAATGGATTCTTTATTGGCAAATGGGTAGCTGGAATCCTAAAACACAATATAAAGGATTAATAAATATTCAGATTTTAAAATGATTCCTCTTCAGGTTTAACACCCAAAGAAAAGCTCATTGGAAATGAAGAACTCTATGGACATTCATTAGCTTTTGGATCTTATGCCTACGCCTAAAAGTAATTGTGTTATATGTCCAAATACCAAATACAAATAAAGACCCTAAGATTTGAGGCTTTTTAGAATGTCTCCGATGATGACCTTAAACAAATATTAAGCAAATTAAAAAAAAAATCAGTGCTCTACCTAATACATTGTTAGAATTTAGAAAGTGACATAAAGAAAACTTTGACACTTGTCACAGTTACAGCAATCTACATACACACTGAAAACTTACCCTAAAGTTTGTTTCTGGGGTTTGTGGTAAATGGGTATGTAATGTTTCTTCAACTTGATTAGCTATTGAAAGGAAAAAACAAACAAACAAACACATGTATATGAATAACAAATCTTACAAAGAGTGACCTAAAAAGCTATCATTTGATAATCACCTCTCTTTTCCAACAAAGATGCTCGTTAGAGTGAACTGGGTCCCAAAAACACCCAAAAGGTATTTTCACTCAAAGTTCTGCACAATCTGGCCCCACCTAGCTTTTAGCCTTACCCTACATTTTTTCCTTGCTCAAACCTAAAAAAAAAAAAAAAAAAAAAATTATTTTTGCTCTGAAAATTGCTTGCCTTTGTTCTCCCCCATTTCTACTTATTCTATTCCAAGTCCCCTCTGTCTATCCTAATCTTTATACAGTTTTCCAGACTCAGCTCAGTTAAAAATTCACCTCTCCTCTATAAAACCTTCCCTGTTCACTAAGTTAAAAATCATCTCTCTTCTAAGAATCCCTAAAACACAGTTTCAGTTATTTGAAAGACATCTTTTTGAACTGCCTTATGACAAACTCTTCTACCACTGTCTTTAACTGTAAATTAAATCTTACGCTATTCAGCTGGACACTGGCACTTCTACGGCCTGACTTGTCTTGTCCATTCTACTACTAGACATTATGTTCCTTGAGAAACATGACTCTCATACCCCAAGAAGGGATATTGGAAATATATACTGAATTATAGAGAAAAATATAGTATATCCTTGCACAGACTTGTACATACTCAAAAGCTGTCTTTTTAACAATACTGGTTTGTTCTTTCTACCATACATTTCCTAGCATTGTTAGAAGAAATACAAGGACTGGTATAGAATACTTGCTTTCCTTCACAGCTATTGAACATTTATTGAAGAATTACTATTTTACTACACCAGGTTAGGCCCCAAGAATACAAAGATGAGTAAGATACAATCTGGCCCTCAACTCCTACACTAGTAGGTAAGGTAAAACAAATATAGAACTATAATACTGTGTGATAAGTACTATAAATAATGAGGCATGAAAATGCTGTGGAAATACAGATAAGGAAACCATTCTTGATGTAGAGCAGTTAGAATGATGACAGAGTAGAAGAGGTTTATGAGTTAGGCATTGTTGGATAAGAAGTACTTTCACAAGCAAATATACAGAGAGAAAATGACATGCAGGCAAATGGAATAGCAGGAGGAAAGGAAGGCATAGAAGGAAATATGTGATATATTCAAGAATGTTAACTAAAGCTAAAGTATAGGGTACACTGGGCAAAGAGGCTCAGGAGGAACCTCAAGAAACTTCTAAAACATAAATTAGAAATGTTTGGGTTTTTTTATTAAAAAAAACTCCCTTTCAGATAGAGGTGAGAGTTAATAAACAAAAAATTAAATTAAAATTAAAAAAATAAAATAACTCCCTAATTTGGACTAAGTGGTGAGACAGCAGTTTGAATTAGTGCTTACAGCACAAAGAAGTTAAATCCAACTTCAGGTTCCAATGTTCAACCAAAGAAAATGAACAGGTGATTCAAGTATCTTGCCTTTCTCATCAAAACATTGCAACCAGGGGAGGGAGAAATGAGGTTTAGAGCTATTTTCAACCATTTATACCATTACCAAAAGTTACTGGGAGAAATTCAGTCACTCTGCAAAGAACAAGGACAAAAGAAAAATGACAAGCTTACAATGAATTTAACCGTTCATACTTCACTTAACATCAAAAGTAATAAAAGCTATATATTATGATCGGTAATTTTTAATTGTGTTTTATGGTTCTAAGTCCAACAATTATTACCTGCTTTATCAAAAAAACTGCTTTTCAACCTTGAATCCAAATCTTTATGGGGTTTATCCAACCGTTTTTCACGTTCATAAGTTAGGTCTCTATTTTTCTCCTTTCCAGAAAATGTCTCTTTGCTGTTTTCTCTTACTAGACTAAAATCTTTCCGTATTGATTTAAAGACAGAAACCTGATCAAATTGTTTAGGAAAGTCTTTTTTTAACTTATTTTGAATTTGTATTTCATTCTCATTGTCTGATTCATGCTGTGTGACTCTTCTCTCTACTTCCAAGCTATCATCAGTATGAATTGAAGAAACAAGATTGTCCTTTGAACTAAAATCCTGTTCATCCTCATTGTCACTACCAACGACTGGAATTCCTGCAAGATCCCCAGAGTTCAAAAAATAATCATCTTCATCCAGCAATGAATTTTCAGATCCTGTTTGATTCGGCATTCCATAAGACATGCTGTCAAGGGTAGGAGTTAAGTTGTGGTCTATATCTTCAGACATTTCTGTATCCATGATACCACCACCTTAAAAAGTAAAATACTGTTTAGACAAATGATAGTGCTAAAGATGACCACAATGATAAGGTCAGTCTGGTATTTAACCAAATAAATATTTTTTCAAACAAAATACAGATATTACCATAGTATTCATTTAACACTTTGATATAGGTGTGACAGATACAACTATTCCTATCTGACAGTTAAGGAAACAAGGAGCCAAAACTTGAGAAACTACTTTAGGTTAGAAAAGAAAGCTACGTGATATAGAGAAAAGAGCACCAACTTCAGAATCAGACATATCTGTGTTGAAATCAAAGCATGATCCTGAAAATCTATGTAATCCTAAAAAGTAAACTCTCAGAGTCTATCTATACAACAGCATAATACTCACCTTGGAGATAAATTTGTGGTGAGGATTAGTGATAGTATGTACAAAAGACCTACTAACACAATGACTGACAAATAGAAGGGAATATAAAATGGTAATTATAATTATTATGGCGATTATTCAGGGAAA
Organism: Pan paniscus; assembly: GCF_029289425.2. Taxonomy (NCBI): domain Eukaryota; kingdom Metazoa; phylum Chordata; class Mammalia; order Primates; family Hominidae; genus Pan; species Pan paniscus. The sequence continues at coordinate 191,485,981 of NC_073249.2, forward strand.
ACTGAGATTAGCACTCAGGTCTTTGGTCTGAGTCCCATTTTCTCTGCACTAACACTAATAAACACTGACGGCAGTTAATACTTACACATAAAAATAAATTTTATCCAACCTAGAATAAAAGACTATTTACTGTTTAAAACTACTAATATATACTAATCTCTCCCATTCCAAAACAAAACAAAGCAATGCCCTCATTCATGCCCTAACCCTACAATGCCCTCATTCATCTTCCCTTCACAAACTTGTAGGAAAAAAATTCTACCTAGTTTGCTTCTACTTCATCTCTATCATTAACCCTTTGAGCTTAATACAATCAGCTCCCAACTTTCCACTGGAACTTTTCTCATTAACATCATCAATGATCTCCTAATGGTCAAAGCAAATTGACTTTTTTCAATTCCTAAATGGCATATCCCTCATGGATAAAATTCCTTTGGATTCTTTGGTACTCTTATTTCTTACTTTCCTTAATTGCCTTATAATTTATTTTATACTCCTCTTCTTCTGTTCACATGGCTTCAATGTTAGTTTTTCTGCAAGATTCCCGTTCTCTTTACTTTTACACTCAGACTGAGCTATTTTGTTCACCTCCATAACACTTACCTTTGCTACTGACTTCCTAAGCACTTAAGCTTAGACCTTTCTTATAAGATTTCGGATGTCTATATTCAACTAGCTCCTACATGTTCTCCAACTTAGCATCTCTAAAATCAAAACTCATCATGTTCCCTCCCATTCCAAGCATATGCTTCTTATATTTCCCTCAGATGGTTAACAGATTCACCAAACCAGCAGTTGCTCAAGATTTCCCCCTGGACAAATTCTGTCAACTTTATTACTTATCTCTCTCAAATCCATCTTTTCCACTCAGCACCTAGTTCTAATACTCCACGTCTCCTCCTGGATTCTACAATACCTTCAAAGGTATACTAATTCAGTCCACATGGATACTCAGGAAGCAACCATACCCTTATAAACTCTATGCCCAAACCACATTTAATTGATACATCAGCAAACAAACTGGAACTGATAAAAATAGAGTGAGGTGAAGACTAAAAATATTAGTGGCACTGGCATCCTTGCTCTTATTTGTTCCTGAAGCCCAGTTACATCCTTCATGTGGCTGGTTCTTCAACCCTTCTCTGGATTATGGAATCCAATAAATTCCTTTTGTTAAGTTGATTTGAGTTGGATTATCTGTAATCAGGTCCCAACTGATACAGAACCCAAAGGAAAGCTTTCCTGGGCCAGGCACAGTGGCTCACACCTATAATCTTAGCACTTTGGGAGGCTGAGGCCAGAGGATTGTTTGAGGCCAGGAGTTCAAGACCAGCCTGGGCAACATAGCAAGAGCCCATCTCTACAAAAAAAAATTTTGTTTTAATCAGCCAGGTGTAGTGGTACACACATGCAGTCCTAGCTACTCAGGAGGCTGAGGAAGGAGGATCACTTGAACTCAAGAGTTTGAGGCTGCAGCAAGCTATAATTGTGCTACTGCACTCCAGCCTGGGTGATGTGACAGGGCAACCCCGTTTCTTTCTTTTTTTTTTTTCTGAGCTTTGCTCAAGTTGCTCTCTTCCATAATGACACCAGAATTACCTTTCCAAAATGTAAATCATTTCACATTACATCCTCCCTTGAGATTCTTCAATAGCTCCCCACTGCTTGAAGTATTCATTCATTCAGTACATATTTATTAGGAAACCACTCTGTGGTAGGTATTGCACTAGGTTCTAGGGATAAAATGATGAAAGAGATAGCTATGACTCTTCCTCCTCACAGAGCTAGAAAAAATAAACAGAAAATTAGAAACAGTATGAGGGTAAATAATGATTTGAGTCCATAATGTCAAAGGGAAGGAGAGAAAAGCTTGTTTCTATCATAAGAACATTTGCTAATAAACGTAGAGGCAATAATATAATTGGAAAAATTGTCTATACTTTCTAAAATAATCAATTGAGACAACAGATAGTAAAACAGATGCTAAAATCTTAGGAGATGTATGCTGAAGAACTTACAGGTGAGCCATCTCAACGTTTCATCATTAGTAGCTGACCACATAGCATGTGCTCTGTAATTTTTCATAAATGAAAAATTAGGCGTTTTATGTAGTCAGAACAATGAGTTCTATAGTGCATGAGAAGTCAATACTAAGAAGTAATATTGTAAGCAACTTTCCATATCACTACATTTACTTATTTATTTAGTTAGTTGGTTCATTTTTTGAGACAGGATCTGGCTCTGTCACCCAGGCTGGCGTGCAGTGGCATGATCTCAGCTTATTACAACCTCCGCCTCCAGGACTCAAGCAATCCTCCTACCTCAGCCTCTCAAGTGGCTGAGATTACAGGCGCATGCCGCCACATCTGGCTAATCTTTGTATTTTTTGTAGAGACCCAGTTTGGTCTTGAACTCCTGAGCTCAAGCAATCCGCCCACCTCAGCCTGCCAAACTGCTGGGATTACAGGCATGAGCCACTGCACCCAGCCCCTTATCATTACATTTAAATCCAGGATATAGTATTTGAAGAAAAGGGTAGTCATATGGAAAAATGAGATCCCTAACTCACATCAAAAAATTTTACAGATGTATCTAAGTTTTAGGCATAAAGAAATAAAACAGTAATATTAAATAAACTATGGAAGAATTATTTTAGTAATATTAAAGAAACTATGGAAGAATTATTTTTGAGTCGCAGAGACAAGCCTTTCTAATAATGACCAAAAAAATCCAGAATAAAAGATCAATTATAAATAAAAATATAACAGATCAAATGTGACTTTAAAAATGGCTAGAGATGAGAAAACACAAACCAAATCAAAAAGATAAAAAGATAAACTGATTTAAAAGGTTTTATTTCATATCACAAAGGGTAATTTCCTTAAAAGATAAAGATAGGACCTATAGTTCAGTAAAGATACAGACAAATAACCAAATACACATATAAAAGCAAAGGGCTCAAACAAATATTTCAGAGAGAGCAAAATACTAAGGTTCAACAAGAGAAATGCAAACTAATAAAACGAGATATCACATTCACACAGCAGGTTGGTAATGACAAAAAGTTTTGATAAAAGTCTTGCAGATGGCTGGGTGCGGTGGCTCACGCCTGTAATCCCAGCACTTTGGGAGGCCAAGGTGGGTGGATCACGAGGTCAGGAGATTGAGACCATCCTGGCTAACACGGTGAAACCCTGTCTCTACTTAAAAAAAAAAAAAAAAAAGAAGCCAGGCGTGGTGACGGGCACCTGTAGTCCCAGCTACTCGGGAGGCTGACGCAGGAGAACAGCACGAACCTGGAAGGTGGAGCTTGCAGTGAGCTGAGATTGCGCCACTGCACTCCAGCCTGGGCGACAGTTAGACTCTGTCTCAAAAATAAAAAATAAATAAAAATAAAAAATAAAGTCTTGCAGCTATATTATAGGCCAAAATTGGGAAACTATGGCCCAAGACTAAAATATATACAAAGAAAAGTTTTTGAAAGAGACCATATGTAGGCTGCAAAGTCCAAAATATTTACCATCTGGCCCTTAACAGAAAAACGTTTGCCAACCCCTGCAGTCAAATACTGCTGGTAGGAATGCAAACTGGTATAAAACTAATAAAGAGCAATTAGGCAATGTTTTTGATACTTTGAATACACAGAACTCTTGACTCAACAATTCAACTTTTTTTTTTTTTTTTTTTAAAGACAAAGTTTCACTCTGTCGCCCAGGCTGGAATGCAGTGGTGCCATCCTGGCTCACTGCAACCTCTGCCTCCCAGGTTCAAGCGATTCTCCTGCCTCAGCCTCCTGAGTAGCTGGGATTACAGGCACCTGCCACCACACCCGGCTAATTTTTGTATTTTTAGTAGAGACAAGGTTTCACCATGTTGGCCAGGCTGGTCTCAAAACTCCTGACCTCAGGTGATCCACCCGCCTTGGCCTCCCAAAGTGCTGGGATTACAGGCGTTTGACACCACGCCCAGCCCAACAATTCAACTTTTACAAATTCATCCTGCAGATATAATCTCACAAGAGAGTGATGAAAAAGAACATTTATAGCAGAAAAAGACTGAAAACAGCATATGTGTTCATCAGTGAGGCTAACTTAATTATAATACATACCTCTAATGGAATATTATATAGCTGTTAAAGAGAATGAGGCAGCTTTATGAATTCCCAAGATCTGTTAAGTGAAAAAAATTTTTTAAATCTTTGAAATGCACTGGAGATTTACAGTTTTCTCAGAGATGCCAATTTCTTTTTTTTTCTTTCTTTCTTTTTTTGAGACAGAATCTTGCTGTCACCCAGACTGGAGTGCAGTGGCATGACCATGGCTCATTGCAGTCTCAGCCTCCTGGGCTCAGGTGATCCTCCCATCTCAGCCTCCCAAATAGCTGAGACCACAGATGTATGTCACCACATCCAGCTAATTTTTTTTAAATTTTTTGTGGAGATGGGAGTTTCACCACATTGCCCAGGCTGGTCTCAAACTCCTGGGCTCAAGCACTCTTCCTGTCTTGGCCTCCCAAAGTTCTGGGACTGCATGAGCCACTGCACCTGGCCTCAGAGATGTCAATTTCTAACAAAGCAACTGATGTGAATTAGCAATTTTGGTACTTACACAATAAATCTGTAGGCTGCATAAAATCTTATGCAATTAAAATGTAAGTACTAGTTACATTACTTAACTGAATCAGAATTCTTCTCATCCTTGTGATCCATATAACCAAATAAAAGAAAGTTTCTGTTTCTCAGAGCTTATAACAAGAGAACAAAACAGAACACTACGATCTCAGCAGCTGAAACACCTGAAAGCACAAATTTCTCATGGAAGATTTCTGGCTTTTAGACACTGTGAGTATGTTTGGCGTATGTGAGGAAAAGCAAGGATGGTATGGCTGGAATTGCATGTATGAGAGGAAGAGTGATTAAAAAATGAGAAAAGAGAAATAAACAGAATGGATCTATTAGGAAATTGCAAGCAACAGGAAAAAACTGCAATGTATGTAAGTGTAAAAGGAAGTCGTTAGAAGACTCTACAGACAAATTAACATAATTTATGTTTTACAAGGATCATACATTCTACATATAGCTTCTGTGTACTATGAAGTGTTCAATGTTATACGGAGCAGAAGAAGAATGGAAGCAGGAAGACCACTTAGGACCACTTAGGAAGCTACAATAACCCAAGGAAAAACTGGTAGTTAAACCCAAGGTAATAATAATGGTGGATGTGAAGAACAGTAGTCAGGTGTGGATATATTTTGAAGGTAGAGGCATTGCCTGATACGTATATGAGATGCTGGGTATGAAAGGAGTCAAGAATAACACAACAGGGTGTCATTTCTTGAGATAGGAACACTAAGGGAGGACCACACTGAAAGAGGGAGAATGAATAATCTGGTTTTGGGATGGTAGATTTTGAAATCCTTCTTAAATCTTCAAATGGAAATATCAAGAAGACAGTTGGATATATTAGCCTGTAGTTAAGAGAAGACTGGCCAAGAAATGAGACATAAATTTGGGACTCATCAATGAAGAGATGGTACTTAAAATTCATGAAACTAGGTAAGATCACCTAGTGAGTTTATTTACTACAGATGGAAGACAGCTGAGAGTCCTGACATACTTCAGTATTTAGAAATCTGGTCAAAATGAAGGAGTCAGAAAAAGACACTAAGAAGGAACAGCTAATAGAGTAGGAGAAAAATGAGGAGACTGGTGTCATAGAAGCTAAAGAAGAAAATAGGAGGGAGTGCCTTAACCATAATGAATGCTGCTGAGATGACTGATAAAATGAAGACTGAGAACTTAACTTCTAACTTCACAACAGCTACATCAGTGGGAAAATGAGTGTACAAGTCAGAGTGGAGTGATCCCAATAGAGATTGAGAGGAGATAACTTGAGAATCCTAGTATAAAATAATTCTTCAGAGGAACTGAAGGAACAGAGATAACTATTCAGAGGCCCTTAATAGAGGTTTTTGTTTTTTGGACTTCGGCTGTGTGTGTGTGTGTGTGTGTGTGTGTGTGTGTGTGTGTGTGTGTGTGTGTGCGCGCGCGCGCGCGCATGCGCTAATTTTTAAATTATTAGTAGAGACAAGGTCTTGCTCTGTTGCCCAGTCTGGTCTTGAACTCCTGGACTCAAGCGATCCTCCCACCTCAGCCTCCCAAAATGCTGGAATTATAGGTGCAAGTCACTGTACCCAGCCTATTTACTTGTGGTTTTTTATAAGATTTTTTTTTAAGATTGAGAATATTACAGCTTTGTAGTATGCTTACAAGAAAGCTCTAATAAAGAGCAGTGAGTTCAGGAGGAAAATCTTTGTGTAATAGAGACTGTGATCAGTAAAATGCAAATAGACTTAGATTTTGCACAAGGAGAATAAAGTTATTTTAAGTAATTTAAGAACAATATTTGTTTTATAATGAAAGCAAATTTCATACTTCGAGGTAAAGTCAACCGCCATTCTTTGTCCCTCTTAGTCACTGCTTTAGCAGTATACTGATAATTCTATGCTATATCCAAGAATCATTTCAAGGTATAACCACCAACTAAGGAATTCAACTATCATATAAATAAATATTGTGAAATATTCTAACATATTCCTCCTGCACATTTTTGTTTTTTGTTTTTTTGGTTTTTGTTTTTTGTTGTTGTTGTTGCTATCCATCAGTTTATTGTCTTTATCTGAAAAATCCTCATAGAAAATTGTTTGGTTTAGCTCTCAGCAGCCTGCTCCTGAGCTCTGAGGGAGTTTGCCTTCTTTTGAGTTACCCGATCTTTCTTCTGAGCAAGGGATATTTTGGGATGGTTCCACCTCTTCTTTTTTGTTTCTTGGGCTTCTTTTCATAGACTGGATTCTCTCGTATAGCAGCATGAGCTTTCTTATACATCTCCTCCATCATGTCTGGAGTTACGCTGTTCTTTATGTATTGAGAGAACTGTTTCTTGTAAGCATCTTCATCTTCTTTCATTAAATAGTGCATGTAATCTGCAACTTTCTGGCCCATGATGTGCTTCCGGTGTACTTCTGCATTAAATTCCTTGCTTTCAGAATCATAACCAGGGAATCGTTTGGTACTGTGAGGGACAGACAAGCCTCCATCCACAGCGCCCTTCAGGGTACCCAAAACTTTATTGCCAGTGGTAGTTCTGGCAAGGTCTGCTTCCAAATAGCAGGTAAAGGCACGTGGCTGACCATGATTGCCTTCCACATTGTATTCACCACCAGTCACCTCCACTTGGCATTCACAGATCTTGTCCATGCCAAACCTATTGAGAAGGCTGCAGGCCAGCAGCAGGCCAGTACAATGCGCTGCAGCATAATTTGTCAGGCCAACCTTCAAACCATATTTTGGCAGTTCATATGCATATGCTGCGCAGACTATCATATCCCCCTCTATAAGGGCATAAGCAATCTGACAAATGATATCTCTGTTTGTTACACGAATTATCATCCTGTATTTGTGTGTTTTGTATTTATTTTTATCCTGTATCACCAAGCGTTTCCAAGCATAGTAATCAGTTTTACCCTCTCGTCATCTTCTAAATTTCACTTGGTATCTCTTAAAGCAGGCCTTATTCTTAACAACTTTAACAAACCCCATCCTGCAGAAGAGAGATCTTTGCAGCTGGACAGAGACCTACAGGCCCAGCAGTGCTGGGAGTGGGAAGGGCACATTTTTGTTTTTAATCAAAGCATAATTTTCAGAAATAAACTAGTATTAATAGTAATTTCGGCCAGGTGTGGTGGCTCACGCCTGTAATCTCAGCATCTTGGGAGGGTGGGGTGGGCGGATTACCTGAGGTCAGGAGTTCGAGACCAGCCTAGCCAACATGGCAAAACCCCACTTACTAAAAATAGAAAAATTAGCTGGGCGTGGTGGCACATGCCTTTAATCCCAGCTACTAGGGAGGCTGAGGTAGGAGAATCACTTGAACCTGGGAGGTAGAGGTTGCAGTGAGCCGAGATTGTGCCATTGCACTCCAGCCTGGGCAACAGAGCAAGACTCCGTCTCAAAAAAAAAAAAGTAATTTCAACTTTAGAAATCATGGTTCTCTAACAATTCCCTGAGATTGCTACTTTTTTTTTTTTTTTTTTTCAAGATGGAGTCAGGAAGATCACTTGAGCCCAGGAGTTTCAGATCAGCTTGGGCAACACAGCAAGACCTCGTCTCTACAAATAAAATTAAAAAACAAGCCAGGCATGGTGGCACACACCTGTAGTCCCAGCTACTCAAGAGGCTGAGGCAGGAGGATCACTTGAGCCTAGGAGTTGAAGGCTGCAGTGAGTTATGACTGTGCCACTGAACCCAGCCTGGGTGACAGAGAGAGACTCTGTCTTTAAAATATATATATATATATATATATAAAAAATGAAAAACAAACAAAAATTAAATTATATAAATTAAAAAATGAAAAACAAAAACAAGGTGATTGTGATTTGTTTTAAATAAAAGCTTAAGTTAGCACTTTGTTTTGTCACAGAAACTTTTTTTTTTTTTTTTAAAGACAGAGTCTGGCTCTGTCTCCCAGGCTGGAGTGCAGTGGTATGATCTCAGCTCACTGCAACTTCCACTGCCCGGGTTCAAGCAATTCTCCTGCCTCAGCCTCCCAAGCAGCTGGGATTACAGGTGCCCACCACCACGCCTGGCTGGTTTTTTTGTATTTTTAGTAGAGACGAGGTTTCACCATGTTGGCCAGGCTGGTTTCAAACTCCTGACCTTAAGTGACCCACCTGCCTCAGCCTCCCAAAGTGCTAGGATTACAGGCATGAGCCACCGCGCTCGGCCGCTGTCACATAAACATTTCTCTGACTATTACTGCTATTCAATAAAATATAATTTCCTAAATAATAAAAACCCCTTTATAAGATCACAATGTAATTCAACAGTCAAAGCCAAAAATCATTAAAAATGAAACACAATTGCCTTAAACATTTATTTTTACTTGAGACATACAAAAGCACATTTACCAATCATTTAATATCAGCCAAGATTTTGATAATGGCTATACTAATATGTCTTTCTTAACTAAACCACAGGCCGGACACCATAGCTCACGCCTGTAATCCCAGCACTTAGGGAGGCTGAAGCAGGCAGATCACTTGAGGTCAGGAGTTCGAGATGAGCCTGGCCAACAGGGCAAAACCCCATCTCTACTAAAAATACAAAAATTTGCCAGGTGCATGCCTGTAATCCCAGCCACTCAGGAAGCTGAGGCATGAGAATCGCTTGAACCCAGGAGGTGGAGGTTGCAGTGAGCTAAGATCACATCACTGAACTCCAGCCCAGGTGACAGAGGGAGACTCCATCTCAAAAAAAAATGAAATAAAAATAAATAAATCACAACCATATAGGCCATCTTCATGATTGCAATCTGAGTTTCTTTAAAATGGAGGGAGAAAGTAAAGACACTTGCACATCCATGTTTTTACTGACTTGCTTAGTTTTTCTAAAGCACTCAAATTTTCACAGAAACAAGTTTACTTTTCAAAGTAACATTTCACTAGTGTAAAAAAATGTACATGTTAACTCATATAATTACAATGGCAAGTATTAATAAAGTTTGGGAACAAACACAATAAATCTTGGTAAGCATGCTGAACTGTGTGGCTGTGTGGCTCCTCAACAGCCACTCTAGTTTTCTCCTTTAGTGACAGACTGTGATTCTTATCAGAGCACATTTACAATAGAAAAATGGTTAATTCTTATGTATGATCCTAAACTGAAAAAGAATCATAGTTATCAATATGGCAATAGCCAAAAGAAAACTCTGCATGAGAACGAGATAATAACTACAATGTAATAATTTAGTCTTCTTTCAAGTTGCAGGGATGGGCACATTAAGGAACCAGTATTTTTTTAATGGGCTAGAACAGAAAGCGAAGTGTATCATATAGAATGACAATAAGTAATGCTACAAGAAATGTTTGTGTACACACAGAAATACACATGTATATGTCTCAATGTAAAATATATTTCTAACAGTGTTTCAAAATTTTTTTTAAAGTTTGAAACCAGTGGAATATTTAGATCAATCTGATTTTATAGCTTACCAAAAGGTGATAAATATTTACACTTGATACATTTCTGATAGAAATGAGTTTGATTTTTACCAATTTTAATAGTTAACTTACGCACTAAGGCTTTAAAAATTATGACTTTGAAGTACAGTATAAACCATTTTATAAAACAAATCATTGTTTTTCAATATGAGAACAAGTACAACAGACTTTACTTTTTAGAATGATCCCTGTTATTTCTAGTGTTCTGGCAACAATGATCAAGAAGATTAGAGGTAAACTGATAAAACATTCAGCAATTACCTAAAAACTGTCAAAAGTCTATTAAAACTGAAGCACATCACTGTAATAAACTATCATCTCACTGAGTAAAATTTTCATATCTTATTACATGTCAGTATTTCAAAGAGCATATTACTTTTTTAAGCAGAATAACATAATAAGCAAAATAATAAATACAAAAGTCATTTTTGCCAATAATTGCAGAAGCACAATACCACAGAGATATGGGGAGACGGTACCAATGACCCAACTATACCCCAATCTTTAGGCCCATAAGCATTCCTACTATTCTTCCTTCTAATTCCAAAATTTCTGTAACATAGTTCTGTTACTTATAAAACAAAAATCTGTATTTTCATCTTCTCTCTTCACTTGTCACAGCAGATTTAGCTGATATCCCTTTCCATTCAGATAAACAAGAATCTGTTCAAGCCCCAAACCTAATTTTTAACGCTACCCCTTATAATCCAGGGAAAAAAAAGAAAGCAATGTTAAAATAATCCTTTATTAAGGGCTTTATAACTGTAGAGACAGAGTAACTTGTACTTTTTTTCCCTCAATGGCATCAGTAAATTTATAACAACTTCATTTTTTTACTCTCATAAGTTCATTAACAGAATAAACCACTTCTACTAGAGCTCATACTATCTGCAAAAATGGTCAATGGAGATTTTTTTGAAAATAAAAATAGAAGGCTGGGTGCAGTGGCTCACGCCTGTAATCTCAGCACTTTGGGAGGCCGAGGCCGGTGGATCACCTGAGGTCAGGAGTTCGAGACCAGCTTGGCCAACATGGTGAAACCCTGTCTCTACTAAAAATACAAGTAATTAGCCAGGTGTGGTGGCGTGCGCCTGTAATCCCAGCTACTCGGGAGGCTGAGGCAGGAGAACTGCCTGAACCCGGGAGGTAGAGGTTGCAGTGAGCCAAGACAGTGCCATTGCACTCCAGCCTGGGTGACAAGAGCCAAAACTCCATCTCAAAATAAATACATATATATAGAAGAAGTCCTACTTAAACAATTTTATCCAGGGCCTATTTCTGGATGGCTCTAAGCTAAGAATGATTTTACATTTTTAAAAGGTTGTAAAAAGAAGAATAGGGAGAATGCAAAAAGTCGTATTTGTTGACCACAGCCAAGAAAGCTTAAATATTTACTGTTTGGCCCTCTAGGAAAAAGGTTTGCTAACACTACATCTATAGAAATGTTGCTATGTGTAGTTCACACAGTACAACTGGCATTATGGTAGAGAAATAATATTGAGTTAAATAGGCTTAGAAAGCTACTTAGGGAAATTATCTATAGAACTATTTCTTTCTCTTTTTTTTTCCTTTTTTTTTTTTTTTGAGATGGAGTCTCGCTTTGTGACCCAGGCTGGAGTACAGTGGCATGATCTTGGCTCACTACAACCTCCGCCTCCTAGGTTCAAGTGATTCTCCTGCCTCAGCTCCCTCAGTAGCTGGGATTACAGGCGTACGCCATCACTCCCAGCTAATTTTTGTGTTTGTAGTACAGGCAGGGTTTCACCATATTGGCCAAGCTGGTCTCGAACTCCTGACCTCAGGTGATCTACCCGCCTCAGCCTCCCAAAGTGCTGGGATTACAGGTGTGAGCCACAACATCTCACCTCTATAGAACTATTTCTGAGTTAAGTTCAAAATCATACAGAAATTGTAAGTTAGGCACTAGTTAAAATATTGATCATAAAACATTCCACTTCCAGCCACCATGGTGCAGTACTGGTTCCAAAATAACCCTCCTGCATAGCAGCCTCATCCACAATAGCTAAAAGGTAGAAGAAACCCAAGTGTCCAACTATAGATAAACAGATAAAATGTGGTATATACATACAATGGAATAGTATTCAGCCTTAAAAAGAAAGCAATTCTGACACATACTACAAAATGGATGAACTTTGCAGACATTATGCTAAGTAAAATCAGTCCAAATAAAGATAAACACTGCATGATTCCACTCACATAACATACAGAATAACTGAATTCATAAAGACAAAGTAGAAGGGTGACTGCCACAGGCTGAAAGAAGAGAGAAATTTCGAGTTGGGAAATTGGGTGTACAGTTTCAGTTTCGCAAAATTAAAAGCATTCTACAGACTGATTGCACAACAATGTAAACAGTTAATGCTACTGAACTGTACACTTAAAAATGGTGAAGATGGTAAATTTCATTTTATGTATATTTTACTACAATTAAAGTTTTTAAAGATATTTTTAAAGAAGTAATATGGGAGGCTGGGTACAGTGGCTCACGGTTGTAATCCCAGCACTTTGGGAGGCCAAGGCAGGCGGACTGATTGAGCCTAGGAATTCAAGGCCAGCCTGGGCAGCATGGTGAAACCCCATCTCTACAAAACATAGAAAAATTAGCCGGTGAAGTGGCATGCACCAGTAATCCTCAGGAAGCTGAGGCCGGAGAATTGCTTGAGCCCGGGAGACGGAGATGGCAGTGAGTCGAGATCGCACCATTGCCCTCTAGAGCCTGGGCAACAGGAGTAAAACCCTGTCTTTAAAAAAAAAAGTAATACGGGGAGTGGTGGAGGATACACATTACCAATATCAGGAATGAAATAAGGGACTACAGATTTTATAGAAATTAAAAATAAACTAAGAAAATATTATAAACAACTGGAGGTCCATACAGTTTAAAATATTATTAACTTGATGGCAATACATAAGAATGATTAACAACTTTACAAAAATAAATGGCAGTTTAGCTTTGTGATATGCAATACAGTAGCCACTTGACACTTGTGACTATTTAAACTTAATTCTAATTAAATTACACTTGATCTTAGCCAAGAGGCCCAGAAGCAATAAATTTAGTCAAACTAAAACTTCAGTTCTGCACCCATCACATTTCAAGTGCTCAACAGTCACAGATGCCAGTGGCTACCATACTTTAACTGTGTACAAGAACATTTCCATGATGATGCAGATTCTGACTGTGCAGATAGAGAAATGGCTCAAAAGGTGAAAATTACCAAAACTGACATGGAAGAAATAGAAAATCTGAATAGCCCCAGGCCCAGATGTCTCCACTAGTGAATTGAGTAAATAAAACACTTAAGAAATAATAACCCATCTTATATGAACTCTTTAAGCAAATATGAGAAAGGAACATTTCCTAATTTTATATGGCCAATATTGCCCTGGGACCAAAACCAGGAAAACACATTACATGAAAAATACATGCCAGTATCTTTCACAAACATAGCTGCTTAAAATATTAGCATAAATACTTAAAATATTGGCAAATTGAATATAGAAACATATAAAACAAATAATATATCATAAGTAAGATTTATCCCATAAATACAAAGTGAGTTTAATATTTTAAAATTCATCTTCATATTAACACATTAAAGGAAAAAATAACATGGTCATCTAAGTAGAGAAAAAGCAACTGACAAAATTTAATACTCATTCATGAAAATATCTTTCAGTAAACTGAAAAGAGAAAAGAAGGTCTTTGATCTGAGAGAGGGCATCTATAAAAAAAAAATCAACATCTCATGACCTACTTAACAGTTTAAGACTGAATACTTTCCCCCTAAGTTGAAAAAAACAGTTAAAAATCTCTCCTCTCACCACTTCTACTCAATACTGTAATAAAGATCCTAGCGGCTGGGCGCAGGGGCTTACACCTGTAATCCCAGCACTTAGGGAGGTCGAGGCAGGTGGATCACTTGAGGCCAGGAGTTCAAGATCAGCCTGGCCAACATGGAGAAACCCCATCTCTACTAAAAATATAAAAATCAGTCAGGCATGGTGGCACACACCTGTAATTCCAGCTACTCAGGAGGCTGAGGCACGAGAATCGCTTGAACCCAGGAGGTAGAGGTTGCAAGTGAGCCCAGATAGCGCCACTGCACTCCAGCCTGGGCAACAGAGCAAGAATGTCTCAAAAAAAAAAGGAAAAAAGAAATATTCCACGCTTATGAAAAGACTATATATACTTAAGGTGTTAATTTTCCCCCAAATTAATCTAGAGATTTAATGTAACTCCAAAGTCTCTGTGGATTATTCTAGAAATTTACACATTGACTCTAAAATGTATGTGTAACTACAAGAGACATGAAAAGCCAAAACAATTTTTCTTTTTTTTTTTTGAGACAGAGTCTCGCTCTGTCGCCCAGGCTGGAGTGCAGTGGCGTGATCTCAGCTCACTGCAACCTCCGCCTCCCGGGTGCAAGCAATTGTCTGCCTCAGCCTCCCAAGTAGCTGGGATTACAGGTGCCCGTCACCGTGCAAAGCTAATTTTTGTATTTTTAGTAGAGACGGGGTTTCACCATGCTGGCCAGGCTGGTCTTGAACTCCTGACTTTGTGATCCACCCGCCTTGGCCTCCCAAAATGCTGGGATTACAGGCGTGAGCCACCGCGCCTGGCCATGCCAAAACAATTAAAAAAAAAAAAAAAACAGAACTGGATGACTTATACTAATATTTAAAGTCTGAAATTATTTCAAAGTGAAAAGTTCAAGTTCAAATGCTTTTAAAATATAATAAATTTTATTATCTAGAAGTTATAACTCAACAAAATACATTTAATTTTTTAAAAACTTCATTTATAATTGCCTAATTTGAAATATCTATGGATATAACAAAATAGGTGCAAGATCTACACTTGGAAAACAACAAAACATTGTTAAGTAAAATTAAAGAAGACCTAAATAAACTAAAAGACACATCATGCTCATGAACTGAAAGATTTATTACTATTTAGATGTCAATTCTCCCTAAACTGATCTACAGACCCAAGACAACCCCAATAGCAACTCCAGTAAGCTTTTTGGTAGAAACTGACAATCTGCTTCTAAAATGTATATGGAAATGTAGAAGATCTACGGTAGCAAAACAACTTTGAAAAATAATGACTTAGAACATCTGATTATTTATTTATTTACTTATTTATATATTTATTTTTGAGACGGAGTCTCACTCTGTCACCCAGCCTGGAGTGCAGTGGCGCAATCTCGATTCACTGCAACCTCCGCCTCCTGGGTTCAAGTGATTCTCCGGCCTCAGTCTCCCAGGTAGTTGGGACTACAGGTGCGTGCCACCACACCCGGCTAATTTTTTTGTATTTTTAGTAGAGACGGGGTTTCACTGTATTAGCCAGGATGGTCTTGATCTCCCGACCTTGTGATCTGCCCGCCTCGGCTTCCCAAAGTGCTGGGATTACAGGCATGTGCCACCACGCTCGGCCTATTTATTTTTTTTGAAACGGAGTTTTGCTCTTGTTGCCCAGGCTGGAGTGCAATGGCCCGGTCTCGACTCACTGCAACCTCCGCCTCCTGGGTTCAAGCTATTCTCCTGTCTCAGCCTCCCAAATAGCTGGGATTTCAGGTGTCTGCCACCACGCCTGGCTAATTTTTGTATTTTTAGTAGAGATGGGGTTTCACCATGTTGGCCAGGCTGGTCTCAAACTCCTGACCTCAGGCAATCCGCCCGCCTTGGCCTCCCAAAGTGCTGGGATTACAGGTGTCAGCCACTGTGCCCAGCCAAACTTCTGATTTAATATAAAGCTAAATTAACCAAGACAGTGTGATATTGGCCTAAGGATAAACATACGGATTTGTGGAATAGAAAAGTCCAAAAATAGACTCAAAAACATTGGTCAAATGACTTCCCACAAAAGTGCCAAGGTAAATCAATCCAAAAAAAAAAATCTTCAATAAATGTTACTGATACAACTGGACATCCATATACAAAAAGATTTATTTTACACTACATACAGAAACTTGAAATGGATCATCAACTTAAGCATAAAAGCTAAGCCTAAACTATAAGGTTTCTAGAAAAAAAGCAAGTACAAATTTTCATGATCTTATGATGGATTTCTTAGAACACAGCATAGACCATAAAAATATAATAAAATTGGGCTTCATCAATATTAAAAATTTGTGCTTTTCAAAGGACACCAACAATACGACAAAAGGCAATCCAAAGAACAGATGAATGCATAGATGGATGGATGGATGGATATGGAGAGAGAAATACAGATGTAGACTGATGGAGACAGACACAGAGATAGCCCCATCTGTTTCTATCAGTCTATCTATTGAGACTTGTATCCAAACTAGTATACATAAAGAATCCTGGGCCAGGCTCAGGATTCTCATGCCTGTAGTCCCAGTGATTTGGGAGGCTGAGGCAGGCAGGTCGCTTGAGGCCTGGAGTTTGCTACCAGCCTGGGCAGCATGGTGAAACCCCATCTCTACGAAAGAGTACAAAAAGAAAAAAAAAGTAGCTGGGCATGGTGGCATGTGCCTATGGTCCCAGCTACTTAGGAGGCTGAGGTGGGAGGATCACCTGAGCCCAGAAAATTGAGGTTGCAGTGAGCCATGATCACACCACTGCACTCCATCCTGGGCAACTGACTGAGACCCTGTCTCAACAAAAACAACAACAACAAAAAGGATCCTTACAACTTCATAAAAAGAAGACAAACAAATTTTAAGATGGACAAAAATTCAAACACACACTTCACAAAACAACATTTAGGAAAGGCCAATAAGTACTCTGAAAAATGCTCAACACCATTGCTTACCAGGGAAATGCATTGAGATGCTACTTTCCATCCCCTACAAAACGCTTACAGTTCAAAAGACAGGGACGACTTAAATGAAATGGAGGCCAAGAGCAGTGTAATCCCAGAACTTTGGGAGGCCAAGGCAGGAGGATTGCTTGAACCCAGGAGTTCGAGACCAGCCTAGGCAACAGAGAAAGACCTTCTCTCTACAAAAAATAAAAATAAAAAAAATTGCCAGGAATGGTGGCACATGCCTGTGGTCCCAGCTACAGGGGAGGGTGAGGTGGGAGGCTCACTTAAGCATGAGAGGTGGGGGCTGCGGTGAGCTGAGGTCGCACCACTGCACTCCTGAAACAGAGCGAGACCCTGTCTAAAAATAACAACAACAAAAATGAAATGAACAAATGCCTTGAAAAATACAACCTACCAAAAACAGACACAAGATGAAACATAAAATTCTTTAAATGCTGTATCTATTAAAGAAAGTGAATTCAGAATTTTAAACCATCACACCAAGAAATATCTAGGTCCAGATGATTTCAGTGATTAATTGTATAAAAATTTAATGAAGCTATAACTCCAATCTTAACACAAACTCTGTCAGGAAAATATTAGCAAACTGAATCTAGCAATATATAAATACGAATATTATTCAGCCATTCCTCAAGGTAGAATGGGAATATATATTTTTTAATGTAATAAAGCCTAAGCCTATTTGACAGAAACCAACTACAATCAGCCCCCAATGACAAAATACTACAAATTAACTACTTTACTTAGAATCAAGAATTAGTCAAAAGTCACTACTACTTTAATATTTAATGAAGTCCTATAAATTTTAGCAAAACACCAAAATTATATAATGTGAAGAAGCTGGAAAAAAGGAATAAAATAGTTTTAGATGATATGGCTTTATGAATGCATAACTACAGACTCAAATTTATTTTAAAAGCCTACTAGATTTAACAAGGGAATTAAGTAACACCCTGACTATTCTTGCAATAAGAATCTAGAAATGAAAAAAGTTTTTCAATATAAAAAATAAAAATTTTTACATTTGTCAAAGTACTAAAGAACAACTCATACAAGAAAAAGCACAATAAATATTACTTGAAAATAAAATGTTAGTGAATGGCATAAAATAAGATCTGTAGGCTAAGATTTGGGCTTATTGTTCTTATTGTATGTAAGAACAAATACATAATAAAAATATTGATTCTGCCCAAAAGTAATATATGTACATGTATGCATTTTCAATTAGAAGTCCAACAAAATATTTTTGGAAAGTATATAAAATCATGTTAAAATTTAGTGGCTTAATGGAAAGCAAAAATTACAAAAAATAAAACTGAGACAGTGGCTTGACCCAGCAGATAAATGTCTATACCACAAAGCCAATAAATACACAGTAATTTAAAAATACTCCTTCAAATAAATATACAAATAATAAAAATCAATATGGCATCAATATAAAAATAAATATATTAATAGAATGTAATAGAAATTCCAAAAATAGATCCCAATATACATAGAACTTTAAATATACCTCAGTGGTGCTAATTCAGTTCAGTGATAAAAAGATTATGGTGGCACAATAGGCTACTCATCTAAGGAATAAAAGTGGACCCCAACCTTGCCCTACATCCAATTAAATAAAACTTAAATGCTAAAATATAAAATAAAGAGCTTGCATGATAATCCCTTATAGCAGGGGTACCCAAACTCCAGGCCACAGACCAGTACCAGTCCATGGCCTGTTAGGAACTGGGCCTCACAGCAGGAGGTCAGCATCCCACAAGCAAGCAAAGCTTCATCTGTATTTACAGCCACTCCCCATCGCTTGAATTACCGCCTGAGCTGTGCCTCCTGTCAGATCAGCAGCAGCATTAAATTCTCATAGGAGAGCAGCATTAAATTCTCATAGGAGCGCAAACCCTATTGTGAACTATGCATGTGAGGGATCTAGGTTGCCTGCCCATTATGAGAATCTAATGTCTGATGATCTGTCACTTATCTCCCATCACTCCCAGATAGGACCATCTAGTTGCAGGAAAACAAGACCAGGGTTCCCACTGATTCTACAGTATAATGTGCTGTATAATTATTTTCGTTATATATCACAATCTAATAATAATAGAAATAAAGTGCACAATAAATGTAATGTGCTTGAATCATCCCAAAACCATCCTGCCTCTCCCCCTGACGCCTGGGTCCATGGAAAAGCTATCTTCCACAAAACTGGTCCCTGGTGCCAAAACAGGTTGGGGACTGCTACTTTACAGAGTAAATTATAAAACTGTATTCAAAGACATTGAAGATTTAAACAAATACAAAGACATACCAAGTTCATGGATAGAAAGACACAATGCCACTTCTCTCTCAGTTGATCTACACATTCATGATAATTCAATAAAATTCCCAAAAAATTTTTGTTATTTGATTTTGTTCTGTCAGAAACTTCCCAAGATATTTCTAATGTAAACAGGGGCAAGAATAGGCAAAACATTCCTGAAGAAAAATTTTCAGGGACGTGTCCCATCAGATTATTAAGAATTATTACACAGCTCATTCATTAGAACACCTTGGTACTGTCACAGGAATAAACAAACAAACAGTCCAAGAAAACATTAACTGAGAATGTGGGGAAATGCCTACAGATGTAGTTATAGAGTAACTTTGCAGCTTACTGGAGAAAGGAGGTAGTATTTGATAGATGCTGGTGAGTAAGGTAATTTATTAGCCTTATAATAGTAAATAAAATTAGTTCCCTACTCCACACCATATAAAAAATTAGTGTAGGGTAATTCAAAAGCTACATGTGAAAGGCAAAATCAATAAAGATTTTAGGAAATAATATACAGTCATCCCTCCATATCCATGGGGCACTAGTTCTAAGACACCCCTCCCAACCATGCTCAAAACCCACAGATGCTCAAGTCTCTTATATAAAATGGAATAGTATTTGCACATAATCTATACACATCCTCCCATATACTTTAATTCATCTCTAGGTTACTTATAGAACTTAGTATTATGGGCTCATGCCTGTAATCCCAGCACTTTGGGAGGCCGAGGCAGGTGGATCACCTGAGGTCAGGAGTTTTGAGACCATCCTGGCCAGTGTGGTGAAACCCCATCTCTACTGAAAATACAAAAATCAACTGGGTGTTGTGGCAGGTGCCTATAATCCCAGCTACTCAGGAGGCTGAGGCAGGAGAACTGCTTGAACCCAGGAGGCGGAGGTAGCAGTGAGCAAAGATCGCACCACTGCACTCCAGCTTGGGTGACAAGAGTGAAACGCCATCTTAAAAAAAAAAAGAATATAATGTTAATGCTATGTAAATAGTTGTTATATTGTATTGTTTAGGGAATAATGACAAGAAAAAGAAGCCTTTATATGTTCAGAACAAATGCAATCATCAATATTTTTTTCCAAATATTTTTGATCCATGATTGGTTGAATCTGCAGATGCAGAACCCATGGATACAGAGGGCAAACTGTAATTGCTCTTCCTGATCTCAGCCCAGGAAATTTTTCCTAAATAAAATGGGGGTTAAAATATAAACCATAAAGGAAAAGACTGATAAATTTATTATCGTTCAACTACATTAAAATCAATTAACTTCTGCATATGCAAAGATTTTATGAAGACATAAGAGATGAATGAGAAGTTTATTCGCACCATCTATAACTGGTAAGTTTATTGTTCAGAACATTTAGAGAATGCCTACAATTCAATAAGAAAAAAACTAATAGCAAGTGGGTAATAGATTTAATGTAACAGGCATTTCACAAAAAAAATTAAAAATACCCAATAAACGTGAAAAAATGTTCAACTAATCATTAACAAGGAAATGCAAATTAAAGACAAAATGAAGTTCATGTTATATCCCCCTTACTGACAAAGATTAAAAGTCTAATAAATCCAGTGTTGGCCAGATGTGAGGTGACCACAACTTTAATTAACCAGTAACAGAAATGTAAATGGATAAAACTAGTCTTTCCTTGGTATTACTGGGGCTTTGGTTCCAGGACATTCCCCTACCCCACAGATACCAAAACCTGAGCATATTCAAGGCCTACAGCTGGCATGAGACTGCTGATATGAAAAAAAGTCAGCCCTCTGTATAAGCAGGTTTCACATCCCTCACATACTGCATTTTCTATCCATGCTTGGTTGCAGGATCCACTGATACAGAGGGCCAACTGTATTTACTAAATAAAATCCAAAATCCATGCATAAGTGGACCCGTACAGTTCAAGCCCATGTTGTTCAAGGATCAACTGCACAAAAGAAACTAAGTTTTGCGTTTCTAGCAAAGTTGAGAATGTACACCCGCCTAGGCCTGAGCAATCACCTCCTCAAATATACCCTACAGCAGGGGTAGGTAAACTATGCCTGCATGTCAAATCCAAGAGACCTACCTTCTGTTTCTGTACAGCCCAAGAGCTAAGAATGATTTTCACATGTTTTAATAGTTTAAAAAACAATCAAAAGAACATTCCCTGACACATGAAAAATTACATTAAATTCAAATTTCAGAGTCCCTAAAGTTTTGTCAGAAACACAATAATCCATTTATGTACTATCTATATTGTTTTTATTTTATTTTATTTTTGAGATGGAGTCTCGCTCTGTCACCCAGGCTGGAGTGCAGTTGTGCAATCCTGGCTCACTGCAACCTCCACCTCCTGGGTTCAAAGGATTCTCCTGCCTCAGCCTCCCAAGTAGCTGGGATTGCAGGTGCCTGCCACCACGCCCAGCTGATTTCTGTATTTTTAGTAGAGATGGGGTTTCGCCACGTTAGCCAGGCTGGTCTCCTGACCTCAGGTGATCCACCCGCCTCAGCCTCCCAAAGTGCTGGGATTACAGGTGTGAGCCACCACACCCGGCCTTATCTGTATTGTTTTTATGCTACAAAGGCAGAGCTGAACTGCTGCAACAGAGACAGTATGACCTACAAAGTCTAAAATGTTTACTATCTGGCCCTTTAGAGAAAAAGTTTGCCGATCTCTGCCCTAGAGACCTACCATAAGAAACACATCTTATACTGAATTGCATACATATTAATTTCTTATATGTTATCAAGAAACAATGCAAGAATAATCATAAAGGATAAATTTGCAATAGAAAAACTAGAAACATCAAGAAATCTATAGACAACACGATGGATTTACTATATACATATATATATGAGTTGGAGTCTTGCTCTGTTGCTCAGGCTAGAATGCAGTGGTGCAATCTTGGCTCACTGTAACCTCCATCTCCCAGGTTCAAGCGATTCCCCTGCCTCAGTTTCCCAAGTAGCTGGGACTACAGGTGTGCAACATCACATCCAGCTAATTTTGTATTTTTTTTAGGGGAGATGGAGTTTCACCATGTTGGCCAGGCTGGTCTCGAACTCCTGACCTCAAGTGATCTGCCCATCTCAGCTTCCCGAAGTGCTGGGATTACAGGTGTGAGCCACCGTGCCCGGCCCAGAAAGAGGTTTAATTGACTCATAGTTCAGCATGGCTGGGGAGGCCTCAGTAAACTTACAATTATGACAGAAGGGGAAGCTGGCATGTCTTACATGGTAGCAGGCAAGAGCACGAAGAGCACATGAAAACTACCATTTATAAAACCATAATACCTCATGAGAATTCACTCGCTGTCACAAGAACAACATGGGGGGAACTGCCCCTATAATCCAATCACTTCCCTTTTGTAGAGACATGAGGACTACAGGTCACTCCCTTGAATGTGGGGATTACAATTCGAGATGAGATTTGGGTGGGAACACAGAGCCAAACCATATCATGTATTATATAAACAACTGAATATGATTCAGCCTTAAAAATGAAGGTAATTGGCTGCGCGTGGTGGCTCATGCCTGTAATCCTGGCATTTTGGAAGGCTGGGGTGGGCAGATCACCTGAGGTCAGGAGTTTGAGACCAGCCTGACCAATGTGGTACAGTCCTGTCTCTACTAAAAATACAAAATTATACCAAAAATACAAAATTAGCCAGGGATGGTGGCACACGCCTGTAATCCTAGATACTCGGGAGGCTGAGGCAGGAGAATCGCTTGAACCTGGGAGGTGGAGGTTGCAGTGAGCCAAGATCCCACCACTGCACTGGAGCCTGGGCAACAAGAGTGAAACTCTGTATCAAAAAAAAAAAAAGGTAATTGTGACTCATGTTACAACATGTGTCAGAATGTTCAACATGGTACCACAAGGTTCAACATGATGAACCTTGAGGATACACTAAAGTATCATTTTTACCTTAAAAATGAATGCAATTCTAACACATGCTACAACATGTATCAGAATGTTCAACATGGTACAAGAAGGTTCAACATGGTTCCACAAGGTACAACATGATGAACCTTGAGGATATGCTAACGTACACACAGTTACTACCATAGTCAAACTCTTAGAAGATAAAACTTCTAAGGTTGCCAGGGGATGAAGAGGGGGTGATGAGGACTTATTGATCAATGGGTACAGAGTTTCAGTTTTGCAGGATGAAAAAGTTCCAGAGATCTGTTGCACAACAATGTGAATATACTTAACACTACTGAACTGCACACTTAAAAATGGCTTAGGTGGTAAATTTTATGGTTTTTTTTTTTGTTTTCTTTTTTGAGACGGAATCTCACTCTCTCGCCCAGGCTCACTGCAAGCTCCGCCTCCCAGGTTCACGCCATTCTCCTGCCTCAGCCTCCCGAGTAGCTGGGACTACAGGTGCCTGCCATCACGTCCGGCTAATTTTTTATATTTTTAGTAGAGACAAAGTTTCACCGTGTTAGCCAGGATGGTCTCGATCTCCTGACCTCGTGATCCGCCCACCTTGACCTCCCAAAGTGCTGGGATTACTGCACCCCGCCCAGAATTTTATGTTTTTTCCACAATTTAAAATAGTTATATATTTATATAATGAATTATCATGCATTGGTGACAAACAAACAAACAAGAACCGCATACAACAATGCAGTAAAATCTCAGAAATACACAATGAGGGCCAGGCATGGTGGCTCACACCCGTGATCCCAGCATTTGCGAGGCAGAGGCGGACGGATCAAGAGTCCTGGTCAGGAGTTTGAGATCAGCCTTGCCAGCATGGTGAAACCTCGTCTCTACTAAAAATATAAAAATTAGCTAAGTATGGTGGTGGGTGCCTATAGTCCCAGCTACTCGGGATGCTGAGGCAGGAGAATCACTTGAACCCGGGAAGTAGAGATCGCAGTGAGCCGAGATCGCGTCACTGCACTCCAGCCTGGGTGACACAGCGAGACTCTGTCTGGGAAAAAAAAAAAAATGCAATAGGGAATAAAAGCAAGTGGTAACACACAGCATGATTCAAAAACAATACAAAGCTCAAAACCAAGCAAAACTACAAATATTCAATAATTGTGGTAAAGGAAAAGCAAGAAAATAAACACAAAATTCAGGATGATGGCTACCTTTTTGGAGAGGTGGCTACTTGTATGAGACTGGGAAATTGGCATCAAGAGCACGAAAATATACATTTTAAAAAGCTAAGTGGTTAAGAGTTTTCATAAAATATATCTTACATTGTAAGTGTATTTTGTGTTTAATAATTTATAAAAAGTTTTCGAAGTATTCCGAGAAATAACCAAGGAGTGAGAAAAACTTTCTTAAACAAGACTGAAAACCCAGATGTCATAAACGATACCAAAATGTTTAAGTGTCAAAAACATTTATTTAGCTCAAGATGACACAAAAAGGGAGTCAAATGAGGGAAATCAGAACTCCTGCCCCCATCAAAAGAACTTTACATTATGCATTCTCAAAGTTAAAAATCCTGAATGAATACAGTGATTGTCTATTATGTATATCTGAATCTTCTTTCAGATGTATGCTTTACTGTGCTTACTGTGACTCACCATAACAGCTATTATTAAAATATAAAACAAGCTTACAACTTGCTATGAAGAAAAAGTAAACTTTTTTTAAAGGGCGAAAGATATTCATTCTTCAACAAATATTTATTACTAGACAATACAGAGAAAGCCAGTCTAAATGTTAAACTTATTAAAAGCTGCTCAAATTCTACAGGAGTTGAGAACATGCAAATTAAAGTTAAGGCTGTGATATTTTACATCCATCAGACTGGGAAATATTAAGAAGAGCTATAATATATACTAATGGATGGGGGAAGGTGTTCTTACTACACTGCTGGTGGAAATGCGAGGTATTAAAGTGCTTTTTTATTTTTTAGAAAGAAGGTCTCTTTCTGTCACCCAGGCTGGCGTGCAGTGGCATAATCATAGTTCACTGTAGCCTTGAACTCCCGGGCTCAAGCAATTTTCCCACCTCAGCCTCTCAAGTAGCTGGGACTACAGGCATGCGCCCCCAGGCCCAACTAATTTTTTCTGTATTTTCTGTAGAGATAGAGTTTCGCCATGTTGCCCAGGCTGGTCTCGAACTCCTGGGTTCAAGCGATCCGCCCACCTCAGTCTCCCGAAGTGGTGGGATTACAGCATGCTTTTTTTTTTTTTAAATCACAGAATCCTTACTCTTTGGAATCTAACCACATATATAAAATGACCAACTTACAAAAACATACATTAAAGGACTTTTAATGTATCATTGTTCATTGTGGCAGGAAAAAACCTTAAACGACATAAATGCCTAAAAACAAAGCAGAAGGTGACTTATTGTGCATTAAAATCACAGAATAGAGAGCTATTCCAGTTGAGGTGAAGGGGTTTTATGAAGTACTCAAGACAGAGAGAAGTGAGGAGGAGAAAAGTGTGTATATGATCCCATTTTTGTTAAATAAGAAAAACTCAAAATCCTGACATACATATATTTGTGTATGTTTATGTATATAATGATGTTATGAGCACTGAAAAACATGGAAGGCTACCTACAAAGCTGTTGACACAAGTTATGAGAGGGGATAGGAACAATGATATGGGAAGGTGAGGCCAAGCCAACAGAAAAGCCAAAATGTTACTCTTAAAAAATCATATATGGGCCAGGCGCAGTAGCTGACACTTGTAATCCCAGACCTTTGGGAGGCCAAGATAGGCAGATCAACTTGAGACCAGGAGCTTGAGACCAGCTTGGCCAACATGGTGAAACCCCGTCTCTATTAAAAATACAAAAAATTAGCCAGGCGTGGTGGCGCACCTGTAGTCCCAGCTACCTGGGAGGCTGAGGAACAGGAATTGCTTGAGCCCAGGAGGCGGAAGCTACAGTGAGCTTAGATCGCACCACTGCACTCCAACCTGGGCAACAGAGCAAGACTCTGTCTCAAAAAAAAAAAAAAAAATCATGTATGATCAGATTCATGCAATTTACATATATGTATTACTGGAAATAGTTAATGCCATGAAGATCCGAACACAGACCTATAGGATAAAATTTTTAAAGCTATTTTATGGCTTAGAATATTTTTTAACAGGGTATTTTATATGCTGTGACAGCAGATTTTATTTTACAAAAATGGCTGCAACAGTATCTTCCATCCATGTGCTTTTCTATAACGTGACCTTCACCCTCCCTCCTCCTATTAAGATGTGGGGTCTATAGCTTCTGAATCCGGGCAAGCTTGTGAACTGCCTGGTGGAAGGGATGCCAAATAACTTTTGAAGCTAGGTCAGAAAAGATGATGCACCAGCATGGGCAACATAGCCAAGACCCATTTCTACAAAAAAAATATACAAATCAGGCGAGTGCAGAGGTGCAGGCCTATAGTTCTAGCTACCTGGGAGGTTGAGGCAGGAGGATCACTTGAGCCCAGGAGTTCGAGGTCAGAGTGAATTATGATAGTCACTACACTACAGCCTGGGTAACAGGATGAGAGCCTGTCTGGAGAAAAATAATAATAATAATATAACTTATGCCTTATTCGCTGAATTATTATTTTGCTTGGATCCCTGAGCCACCATAAAAGTGAGAAGACCTTAAGGCTGCCACACTATGAGGAAGGCAAGGTAACAGACTACGTACAGGTGCTCAAGTCAGCAGTCACAGTCTTTGAGTCCTGTTAGGCAAGGCACCAAACATGAGTGAACAAACTTTCAGATTATTCCAACATCAAGCCATTCAGTCAACTTCAGCCTCCAAATCTTCTCAGTCAAGACCAAAGACATTGTGAGAAAAAAAAAAAAAAACATCCCCAGTATACCCTTTCTGAACACCTGAGCCATTGAATCCTTGAGCTTAATAAAAGTGTTTTACACCATTAATTATGGGGTGATTTGTTAAGTAGCACATACCAGCAATCAGAATGCAAATTCAGAATATATCTTACATAATTTAGAAGGCTCTGGAAAACTACATTAACTGACTTAAAAAGTGACACTAGTGATTAACAATGTCAAATTTCTAGAGTCTGCATAAAATTCACAAAACAACTATAAGAAAACCAGTATTTTCTAAATCAATACTATTTAACATAAGGAGATTTTAAATATGTATATAATTTAATAAATGATTAATAGACATCTATTTCACCCACATGGCTATTAGTAAATGTATTCTAGATAACAAAACTCTATTTTTTTCTCTTATCTTTTCACTGGGAAATGGGTCAGAACCCTGTATTTGGAATCATCTTATATTCAAACATTTACAACATACTTTTACCACCCTCTTATCCTACTGATCAACCTAAACTAAAATTCACATAGAACTTATATCTCCTTTTTAGTGTCAGAGTTTCCTTGATACCACAATTTTATTTATTTATTTATTTTTGAGATGGAGTCTTTTTCTGTTTCTCAGGATGCCAGAGTATGGTGGCACGATCTTGGCTCACTGCAACCTCCGCTTCCAGGGTTCAAGTGATTCTCCTGCCTCAGCCTCCTAAATAGCTGGGATTACAGGTGCCCGCCACCACATCCAGTGAATTTTTTGTATTTTTAGTAGCAACAGGGTTTCACCATGTTGGCTAGGATGGTCTCGAACTCCTGACCTCAAGCGATCCACCCAC
Organism: Pan paniscus; assembly: GCF_029289425.2. Taxonomy (NCBI): domain Eukaryota; kingdom Metazoa; phylum Chordata; class Mammalia; order Primates; family Hominidae; genus Pan; species Pan paniscus. The sequence goes on from NC_073249.2 coordinate 191,513,779, forward strand.
CTCGGCCTCCCAAAGTGCTGGGATTACAGGCGTGAGCCACTGCGCCTGACTGACACCACAATTTTACTGATAACAATGCTGAAACTGCTGTAAGTTATTGGCAAAAACATAAACCTTTTACCAATACAGAGATAAAACAAAAATCAGTTTAGTTCAGTTTATTCATTTGAAAATTGTATACTAATCACTGATCAGTTTGTTTAATTCAAGAAGAACCTATACCTTTATTTAAGGAGAACTAAAAAATTATTGAGAACTGTGAGGTGTTTTTCAATTAACACCATCTCAATTCTCTACCCATGTTTATATCCCTAAAGAAGACTTTTAGGCTTTGATTTCAACATTTTCATAAAGAAAGTATTCCTTTACAATGTTTGAAGGATCCAAATAATACTTAGCAAAAGACCATGTAAACAAAAATTTTTAAGTAGTTTTTTTTTAAAAAAAGACTCAAATTATCAGTTTTATTTTTTGTTTGTTCCATTTAGAAAAATTTTAATTATATCAGTTCTTTTAAAAATTGAACTGCATTGATAAGGCAGATACATTATAATTCAGACACAAACTGATGCTGATGCTCCACAAGCAGCCACAAAAACTTCAGTCATGGTTAATATACCTAAAACTGTTTCTGAATTACTTTATAAATTACTCCACTATTTCATCGAATAATAATTATTCTTCAAAACCTGTGATACAAGTGAACTAGGGTGAGGTACAGAAACAGGTAATGAAAGATTTGAAAGCAGGGTCTTAGTAGCTAGGTAAATCATTCAAATCCTGATTCCATCACTTAAAAGTGAAATGATGTCTCTAAGCCTTAGTTTGCTCCTTAGTGAAACAGAAACAGTTGTAGTACCTTTGAAAAAAGGTTGTTGCAGCAGACACTATGTACACAATAACAATTCTCTCCCTTTTCCTTACTAAGAGAGCCTCAATTTTATTCTTGACAACAATGGGCTCAGGTAAAGGATTACTATTCCCAGCTTTCTTTGAAGGTAGGATGGCGAATGAGATATAAACCTAAGTACACAGGTAGAGTTTCCAGGAAAGTTCTTCAAGAAGCTGATTCTGTTCAGAAGTGTGCCTTTTGCTCTCCTTCCTCCCTACTCCAGGCTCAAGATACAGCAGCCATCCTAGAACACCACGCTACCTTGAAAATGGAAGTCACACACTAGGGATAAAATCCAGATAGCTGGAAGAGCTTTCTTAATAACCACAGAGTCATATTATCATCTGGGCTTCTTTTATATGAGAAATAAACTCCTTTTCTTTCCTCATTCCTTCCTTATCGTTCCTCCCTCCCTCCCTTCTTCCCTTCCTTCCTTTTATATTTTGAGACAGGGTCTTTCTCTGCAGCTCAGGCTGGAGTGCAATGGCACCATCAGCTCACCGTAACCTCAAATTCTTGGACTCAATCAATCCTCCTGACTCAATCTCCCAAGCAGCTGGGACTACAGGCATGCACCACCACATTCAACTATTTTATGTATTTTTTGCAGAGACAGGGTCTTGCTATGTGCCCAGGCTGGTTTTGAACTCCTGGGTTCATGCAATCCTCTTGCTTCAGCCTCCCAAAGTACTGGAATTACAGGTGTGAGCCACCATGCCCGGCCAAGAAATAAAGTTCTATTGTGTTTCTATTATATATAGTTAAACCTAATATCCTAATTAATATAATTATTATTGGGATTTTTAAAGGGTAGGGCATGGTGACTCATGCTGGTAATCCTAGCAGTTTGGGAGGCAGTGGGAGAAGGACTGCTTGAACCCAGGAGTTTGAAGCCAGTCTCAGCAACATAGCAAGACCCTGCCTCAGTTAAACCAGAAAAAGGGAGAATTTTTAAAAGATAATACATGCAAACTTTTTCACAAGTAAACTAGTACACTGAAAGTAGTCAAAATAATAAGAATAATTTTTAGAATCCAAATAACTGTACTTCATGAACAAATCGGCAATGCTCTTACTTTTCCCCTAAAACTGTCAAGTCTGTTATGTTCAATAAACTTATTCTATCAATAAGAAAAGTAACCATTGCTGAGTGACCAGTTGGTTATCTTAGAGCCATTTAATGAATAAAAATCCTTGACTTAAGGAAGCAACTATCTGAATATATTAAATAAAAACAATCTCCCTATTTTATTTCAACTTCTTTAAAACTTCACATAAACTAGTAATGGTTGAGGGAACATGAATTAAGATCATCTACAGAATCAGTCATTTCCTCTAACACACCATGTATCTTTAAAAATCCACATCACAAATTCTCCTGACACAGGAGAACAAACTTGAAGAACCGTACCTTCTCTTCTCACTTGCATAAAATGTTGAAGTCTTCTTTTAAATCCCTTTCACTGAAGATATTGTACTTTGGAAAGTCAATTCAGATTTTTCATGTTTAAACTAGATTTCTCAATGTCTTCACAAACGGGGTTAGCCTCTGCTAATTTATGTGTGCCAATAATTAGTAAATACTATATTTTGCTGACAGTGATAGGATTATACCACAGTAGGGCAGAATTTGATCTACAAAACAAATATTTGAGGTCCCATATCCCGGTGGTCTTGGGCAATGAGTAGATGGTAGATCTAGCAGGGTAGGTCTGGTAGGTCTAGTGCTACACCAGACATTTTGAGACACTTCCCTGAGATACAGTTAATCTTTTTTTCTAGACATGAATCCCAAGACAAAATGGGAGGGCTAGGATGATCATCTTTGGTATCGGAGCTTTCCAGAATATCATCTGTGTAGCTGTCTGCCCTTATCTCTCCTGGATAGGGGTCTATGTTCCTGAATTCCCCTCACAGAGAGAGGCCAGTATTCCTTCCAAACTAGTCACTTCTCTGCCTCCAGGGCTTTCAACATCCTTTTAATTTAAACTACCAGAAAAGGGGAGATAAAGGGTAACCTTTATTGCACCATTTGCAACTAACATTTGGTATAAAACTTTCTGGTTGGCTGGGTGTGGTGGCTCACTCCTGTAATCCCAGCACTTTGGGAGGCCAAGGCAGGAGGATTGTTTGAGGCCAGGTGTTTAAGACCTGATTGGAAAACATAATAAGACCTAATCTCTACCAAAAAATAAAAAATTAAAAAATTAGCCAGGCATGGTGATCACATCTATAGTCCCAGCTACTCAGATGCTGAGATGGGAGGATCACTTGACCCCAGGAGTTCAAGGTTGTAGTGAGCTATGATCATGCCACTGCATTCCAGCCTAGGCAACTGCAAGACCCTGTCTCTAAAATAAAAACTAAAATACAGAATAAAACATTCTGCTTGTAAATCTAGAGCCTAATAATGTTTAAGGAAGGAGAGCAGAGAAACACCATGTACCAGAAACATAAACCCCAAATGTTGGGTGTAGAACTCCAAGTACAGTAGCCCGGCTACAGGTTTAATACAGATTCCTATTGCCTCTTTAAGAATGTTTTTACTGCAACAACTTTAACAATCCATCAGATTAAAACCTTCATTAGAAAGGTATATGATTCATTTCTAATACCAATATACACACTTGAGCAAAGGCATATCATCCAAAATAGGTATTCGAACATTATTTGGCAAAAGTGAGTAGTGACAGAGGCATGCCTTCCAAGAGGTATGTTTTACTGTCTGGCCTGGTTTCCCTGACCACAGATAATTGGTTCAAAGATGAACATGAGATTCAAGCTGGCCCAATCATAATCTTTCTCCAAACAACTTGAAATTTAGAATGGATATACAGAAAGACTAAAAATCGTGGGAATATAACTGCTTTCTGGCAGCACTTGTAGAGAACAGACATGATCTCCTTTTGCTGAGTACCCTGCAGGAAATTCATTTTATCTTATATTTTATGAAATATCCTAGTATATATCTAAAATGATTCTTCTGGATAAGCTAGCTAAATTCTATTTTTGATTGCCTAAAACAAAAAAGACACACAATAACTAAATCCACTGAAGATCAGGAGATATAGTTACCTCTCAATATCAAATAACATAAAGTCAGATGGTAGTCTAAAAATATTATCATTCTAAAATATTAAACTAATTACAAAGAGAAAGAAAGTACAGATCCTACTGGTAGAAGTAAATTTTTTTTTTAAAAGTACATTCCCTTAATTCAAGAACTCTAGTTGACAAAATTTATCTTTCATAAAAAAGCACAAAAATATCCTTTGATAATTAATCAATTCTATTCTTGGAATTTATTCTACAGAATGCTTCAACAAGTATACAAAGATGTGTATGGGAATACATATTCAATGTTCTTAATAATAATGCAAAATTGAAAATAAATTACACATGTATAAAAGAAGCTAGTTAAATTATAGTACAGCAGGTCCTCTAATAACATTTCATTCAATGTTATTTTGCTGTAGCACTGAAGAGAGAAACAAAGGCCAGGCGCTGTGGCTCACGCCTGTAATCCCAGGACTTTGGGAGGCCAAGGCAGGTGGATCACTTGAGGTCAGGAGTTTGAGAACAGCCTGGCCAACATGGTAAAACCCCATCTCTACCAAAAATATAAAAAATTAGCTAGGAGTGGTGACGTGTGCCTGTAGTCCCAGTGACTCAGGAGGCTGACACAGGAGAATCACTTGAACCTGTGAGGCAGAGGTTGCAGTGAGCCTAGATCATGCCACTTCACTCAAGCCTGGGTGACAAAGCAAGGCTCCATCTCAAAAAAAGAGAGAAAAAAAATGACTCCAAGCCAGGGCTATTATTTATGTGGAGTTTGTATATTCTCTCCATGTCTGCCTGAGTTTTCTCCAGATGTTCTAGACTCCTCCCACATCCCAAAGATGTGCACATTAGGTTAATTAGCGTGTCTAAATTGTCCCAGTCTGAGTGAGCATGGGTGTGTGTGTGTGAAGCACGCTGTGATGGGATGGCATCCTGTCCAGGACTGGTTCCTGCCTTGTGCCCTGAGGCTGCCAGGATAGGCTTCGGCCACCCATGACCCTGAATTGGAATAAGGGGATTGGAAAATGAACGAATGAATACAAATTATTGTAATAAAATTCATAAAATATATAATCAGCACAGAAAAGTACATAAATGATGCACTCAGTGAGCCCATCATGTTTATTATTGTTTGTTTCTGAACTGCATGGTGGTAGGAGGTGCTCTTGACAATGTTTGCTTTGCAAACATTTATTCCTTAAGTTAACCAACCACCACTACAAGCACCATCACTCGCTGATTCACCAAAAACTGGGTAAATAATTATCTTACTTGTTTTTATTAATCTTTCTTGTATGCATGTATAGCTCACATTTATTTCAATGTTTAATATTAGAAGTGTTTCAGATCTTTATTTAGAAGTTTGATGGTGTTTTTGTGACTAAAAATATGCCACAGGAACTTAACTCTTACTTCTATCAATTTAAACTTATAGTAAAATTGGTTTCATTATATGTCATTTCACCTAAAGTCACAATTTCCAAGAACATATCAACAACATTTAGTGAGAACTTATTATACAGCCATACAATAAAATACTGAGTAGCCATTAAAAAGGGTGCAACAGATCTATATCCATTGACACAGAAAGATGTCTACGCAGTTGAATGAAAAAAAGCAAGAACGGTATCTATGATTCCTACACACATATATAAATCTCCATACACCATGTATAGATATATACACTCATAGAAAAAAGTCTGGAAAGATATATATGTTAAACTTTTAAAACTGGTTATCTTTGGAGAATGGTAATGACAAAGGCTTTTACTTTCTATTTTATTCATTTCTGTATTGTAAAATTGAATGTATTACTTTTATAATCATAAAAAACAAATTATTTCTAAAAATACGATAACACAAAAAGAATTTTAAAAGAAAATAAAAGACCTTAAACCAAGTAGAAACCCTTAATAGTGGTAAGTATAATCTTCCATATAGATATGAAGTATGGCTATATTTTAATATGATAACTACGAGAATAAAATATTTATTGAAAAAAAGAATAAGATTCTTACAATTCAGATTAACCTGCTAAAAGAACAGTATGTGATGAGATCTAGACTAAATCAGATTGAACCATCACATAAATCAGCCGTAACTAAACACTGTAATAGTTAAATACCACATCTAGATTAACATTCATTTTCTATCTAAAGACATGATTGTTTTTTCTCAAATGGTACTTACAGTTCTCTACAATTTCATCAAAAACTGCACCACTTTTTTGTTCAAACTGGAAAAGCAAAAAAGGAAAGAGAAAAGTAACATTACCATCATATCTTCTATCATACATTCGTTTGGTATCCCTCCGTATTCCCCAAGGAGCTGTAATTTTCAACCCAAATGACAAGTGCACAATATAAACAAAAACATTGCCAAATAGAGTAAAATAAAATTTAGGATGAACCAAAGTAGTTCTCAGACCAAAGCCCCAAACCAAAAACTAAGAGATAAATCACATCCTCTCACTATAAACAACTACTTATTTTTTAATCATTCATGTCACAAAAGAGATGATCATATATATTTTAATAACAGTAAACACAGCTAACACTTCATAAGAACTTACTAACACCAAGAACTGACTATGTAAAACTTCCCATCAAAACTGAATAGAAAAATTAACAGCTTTTGCTCTTAAGCTAAAGCCAGAAACATGCTGCTCTTAAATTGAAAGTGAGGCCTGTTATAGGGATGGTTCCTACTGAGTACGTTAGTGCCTAAGACAGAAGTAGAGCCATGTCAGAGGTAATTTCAGATCTTTAAACACACAGGGAAAAGAAAGCAAAGCACCGGTAACTCCACCAAAGAACTAAAGAAAATGGCACACTTCACTCTGAGTCTCTGAAGGCCTCCTTACTTTGGAGGTTCCTGCTTCCCTGCCTGTTACTCATCAATGAGACAAGAACACAAGAAATGCTGCTTCTTGATAAACCTTGCCTACTGTAAGAAGCCAGAATCAGCCACCCCATTCAAGGGAGAGACTTTTAAGGAAAAAAGAACTACCTAGCTACCTACATAACTGTAGAGGAAACACAACAGCTAGCTATAGTAATCAGTAGTATCTGATATTCATAAATATGAAGAGAAAATAAAAGATCCCAGGTTTCCAAAAGAAACCTATGTGGAAGAGAAAGTTCAAGGTAAACAAACAGAACCACTACTCCAGAAGGAAACAAGTAACTTATAAAAAAGCAACTTCTTGGCTGGGCCCAGTGGCTCACACCTGTAATCCCAGCACTTTGGGAGGCTGAGGTGGGCGGATCACAAGGTCAGGAGATCGAGACCATCCTGGCCAACATGGTGAAACCTCATCTCTAGACAAAAAGTTGGAAAAGATAATTTATGTGACATGGAGGATTGAAGCACTAAGTCTAACAGCAATATCAAAGGTACCCCCAAAGAAGAAAATAATGGTGAAAGGGATAACAGAAAAAAATTTCCCTGAACTGAAGATATAAATACCATATCTGAGATTGAATGGGCCCACTAAATACCAAAGAAATAACAAAAAAAAAGGATACATCCTGGTAAAATATATCAGAATTCCAAAGAAAACAAAAGGAGCAATTTTTTTAAATGATAGTGCAGGTAATTTATAAACACATTTAACTTGAAATTCAACTATGTAAACATTGGAAAGTAAAGGAAAGCAAACAAATAGTGAAGGTCACTCCACCTACCATTCCAGTCAATGAGCTAGGCTCTAGAATGAAAGGGAAATGGGAAATGAAAAATGTCACTCTGGGCCAGGTGTGGTGACTCACGCCTGTAATCCCAGCACTTTGGGAGGCCGAGACGGGTGGATCATGAGGTCAGGAAATCGAGACCATCCTGGCTAATTATGGTGAAACCCCGTCTCTACTAAAAATACAAAAAAATTAGCCGGACATGGTGGTGGGCGCCTGTAGTCCCAGCTACTCAGGAGGCTGAGGCAGGAGAATGAGGAGAATGGCGTGAACCTGGGAGACGGAGCTTGCAGTGAGCCAAGATCGTGCCACTGCACTCCAGCCTGGGCAACAGAGCGAGACTCCGTCTCAAAACAAACAAACAAACAAACAAAAAAAACAAAGAAAAATGTCACTCTGTAAGCCAAAGAATCAAAGCATCTGCCTACACTGAGAGGAATCCCATTGTTTAATAACAGTTTGTTTTTGAACAATACTGTCCCAAGGCCCGATGCTATTATTCCTTCTCATCTTATACAATATTTCTCATGATTCTCTATCCCCCTAGAGCTACTGCTCATTCTTCTCTTCCCCTTGACAGCAGAACTCTTCAAAGGAGTCGTCTAGCCAGGTGCAGTGGCTCACACCTGTAATCCCAGCACTCTGGGAGGCCGAGGTGGGCGGATCACCTGAGGTCAGGAGTTCAAGACCAGCCTGGCCAACATGGCAAAAACCCATCTCTACTGAAAATACAAAAATTAGCTGGGCGTGGTGGCGGGCACCTGTAATCCCAGCTACTTGGGAGGCTGTGAGGCAGGAGAATCACTTGAACTCAGGAGGTGGAGGTTGCAGTGAGCCGAGATTGTCCCACTGCACTCCAGCCTAGGGGACAAAGCATGATTCCGTCTCAAAAACAAAAACAAAAACAAAACAAAAAAGCCAGGCGTGGTGACTCATGCCTGTAATCCTAGCACTTTGGGAGGCCGAGGCAGGTGGATCGCAAGGTCAGGAGTTCAAGACCAGCCTGGCCAACATGGTGAAACCCCATCTCTACTAAAGATACAAAAAAATTAGCCGGGCATGGTGGCACACACCTGTAATCCCAGCTACTTGGGAGGCTGAGGCAGGAGAATCGCTTGAACCTGGGAGGCGGAGGTTACAGTGAGCCGAGATCACGCCATTGCACTCCAGCCTGGGCAACAGGGCAAGACTACATCTAAAAACCAAAACCAAAACAAAAACAAAGTTGTCTATACATGCTGCCTACGACACCTGTCTCTTGAACCCACTTCAGTAAGGCTTCTGCCTGCACTATTTCTACTGAAACTTTTCTCGTCAAGGTCATAAGCGACCTCCACACTGCTAAACCCAATGATCTATTCTCACTCCTAAAGGAAAAAAGAGAACTAGAAGATGACAACCATTTAAGGTGAAAAAATTTGGATCACAATCACTACTTCACATCAACATTAATCCCAGATAAGTTAAAAATAAACTGAAAAAAAAAAAGCCCTAGAAGATAGAAAAGTCTTTTAACCAGAAAAAGAAATCTTCATGAAAAAGATTTTAAAGTTTGACTATATTTCTAAAAAATTGTTTGGAAAAGCTTAAAGGTAATATGAATGAAAAAGTTGTAGTAGTAGTATAATAATGGTTAATATTCTATGTATAAAGCAATCTTGAACTCAATTAAAGAGTACTATCCCAATAGAAAGTGATCAAAGAACATAAATAAGCACTAAACATTCAATCTTACCCAAAATCAAAATTGAGATACCATTTTCTCTCAGACTGGTAAAGATACAAAATGAAGAGAGACATAGAAATGTCCCTGTTTTTAAAAAACCCAATAGTATATCTTGGAAAATTATACAGAGATCTACTTCATTCTTTCCAGTGGCTGCATAGTCTCTTATTATATTACACTGATGAACATTTTAAGGTTGCCTCCTGCTTTTTTTTTTTTTTTAAATGTAATATTGCAGTTGTCATCTGTATACATACTATATGGCTTAGGTATGTGAGTATATCTGTAGGATCAATTTCTAGAAGTGGGATCACTAGGTTAAAAAAGATCACTAGGTTAAAAAAATTAAATATTTAATTTTTTTTAATTTAATTCCTTCCAACTAAGCTTCATGAGTTGCTGGGATTACAGGAACACACCACCATGCCCAGTTTATGACACTTTTTTTCCAAGTACTTTATATGATTTAATCCAATTTAATCTCCCAAAAATCTCATAAGGTAGGTACTGTTAACACCTCTATTTTATAGGTGAAGAAATGGAGGTACTGAGAGGTTAAGGGGAAGGACACACACACACAAACACACACACACACACACACACACACACACAGCTCTGAAAGTCTCCCAAGAAAAATGTCCAAACTTCTGTGGATATATAAGACTCTCCAAAATCTAGCCCTAATTTCCTCTACAGCTTTATCTTTTCCTGCCTTCACATTCCCATTACATCCCCATCCTGTAAGCAAATGCTCCAGCCATTATAAATAACCTATAGCTGCTCACCCAACCTTTCAGGTAGTTTCAAGCATCTGGGCCATTGTGCACAGTGCTTAAGCTTTTCCAGTCTTAATTCAATAGTAAACATATACTCAGCTTCAAGCTAAAGCTGCAACTCCTCTATGGTACGATAATCTCACACACAACCCACACACACCCAACTTCCCGAACAAAGTAGAATTCACAGCTCTTTCCTAGTGATACTACGACCAATGTGACTATGTAACAACTATAATAACTTTACTCCCAAGTTGGGAATGCTATAAAGAATCAAGTACCCATACAGGTTTCTGAAGCTGTATGAGGTCATATCCCATTCTTTTTGTAGACCAACCTGCTGACAGATAACAGGGGTTATACAAACCTTGAGTTTTAATCCAACTTTGGAGACTAAACACAAAATCAATAAAAAGGAGCGCTTTATATAAAGACCTTTAGAATAATGTTAAAAATTAAAAACAAAAAACAATCTAGTTAGTTTCTTTCAATAGAACCTAAATGAAATCAAGATTATATAAAGGATTAGAAATCCTACACTTCTCAAAGCCAGGGCAGGCAAAAGTGCACCCTGAAGAAAAAAACAAACAAAAGATTATTTTTCTCCTATAACGGTCTCGCAACACAGAACATTTCAGTGACCAGATATGTGGGACTTTTTCATCACACACCAAATATCTAGCAGACACCAACTGTGTGTCCTATAATTCACTTCAATTCTGACACTATCTACCTGGAATTAAGAGTAAGGTCCCACAGTTTGAAGGCTCAGTCCAACAAGGCTGCCTCCCACTTCAGATACCAATCACAAGCCCCAGGCTGTGACCTGACCTTGTAACTGGCCAGCTATATAACTTGGGGTGTGCACAACCCCCACCTCAGGTTCAATTAATTTGCTAAAGCAGCTCATGTATCTCAGGGGAACACATTTACTGGTTTATTATAAAGGATACTACAAAGGATACAGGTGAACAACCTGATGAAAGAGATGCATAGGATGATACATGCTGGGGAGAGGCATGGAGTTCCCGCATCTTCTCTGGGCATGCCACCTTTCCAGCACCTCTGTGTGGTTCAGCAATCCGGAAGTTTTCTGAACCTTGCCTTTGGGGTTTTTATGGAGGCTTCATTATGCAGCCATGATTGAGTAAATCATTGGCACTGCTGCTCAACTCGATGTTTAGCCCTCTAGTCATGTCTTGGTATTTTTGGTGACCAGCCCCATGCTGAAGCTATGGAAAGGCCTGGCCCTAAGCCCAAGTCACTCATTAGTACACAATCCACACTTATCACTTCAGAGATTCCAACAGTTTTACGAGCTGTGTGCCAGAAACCTGGGGCAGAAACCAAATATGTATTTCCTATTATATCACAGTATCACACTAGCCCAAAGAGATTTTTATTTGTTCTGTATTTAGTAGCCTAGCACCTACAACACTGCCTAAAATATAACAAAAACTCAGTCTTTGCTAAATAAAAGAATCATTTCTATTAGTTAATAAGCAGTTTGAAACTTGTTTATTTAAAAAACTTAACCATAGAGTGTACTTTAAATTTTCCAAAACTCCCAAAGTTTCCACCGAAGTTTCAAATAATCTGTATACTTTCAACAGACCACTCCAAATCAAATGTCCAATCCTATTCCTATTCCTTCAACCGCCACAATGAGTAATGTTAGTCTTTCCCTGTTGCTACTCTGATTTGGATGTCCCTTAGTTTTTCAAATGTATTAATCCTGATGATTTTTACAATCATTTTTTTCAAGTTTCTCAATGTGAGAAATTTGTTTTGGAAAAATTTTTTTGAGACGGGTCTTGCTCTGTTGCCCAGGCTGGAATGCAGTAACATGATCATGGCTCACTGCAGCCTCAAACTCCTGAGCTCAAGGGATCCTCCCACCTCAACTCCCAAGTAGCTGGAACTAGAGGTGTGCACAACCACGCCCAGCTAATTTTTTAAAATTTTCTGTAGAGACTGGGTATTGCTATATTGCCCAGGCTGGTCTTGAACTCCTGGCCTCGTGATCTTCTCACCTCAGCCTCCCAAAGTGCTGGGAATGCAAGCATGAGCCACCACACCCAGCGATATTATATTTTTTATACAGGCAGCTACCACGCAGAAATATAAAAACGACTATGCAAGCTGAAACCATGCAAAGCAATCTTAATGATCAAAGAGAAAAATTAAAATTGTTCCATGATCTTTTTTTGTCAAAACACTTGAAACGTTAAAAACTCTGTCAGTTTGGCCAGGCACGGTGGCTCACACCTGTAATCCCAGCATTTTGGGAGGCCGAGGCGGGCTGATCACCTGAGGTCGGGAGTTCGAGACCAGCCTGACCAACATGGAGAAACCCCGTCTCTACTAAAAATACAAAATTAGCTGGCCATGGTGGCCCATGCCTGTAATTCCAGCTACTCAGGAGGCAGGAGAATCACTTGAACCCGGGAGGCGGAGGTTGTGGTGAGCCAACATCATGCCACTGCACTCCACCCTGGGCAACAAGAGCGAAACTCCGTCTCAAAAACAAAAACAAAAACACTGTGTCAGTTTAAATGTGTAGGGAAATGAAAAAATATTGTATAACTAATATTTGCTTACTACGTTATAATTTAAAATGTGAGAATCAAAGGGTTTTATTTATTTGTAAAAAATCTACCAGGAGTATGGCTGGGCACAGTGGTACATGCCTGTAATCCCAGCACTTTGGTATGCCAAGGCAGGTGGATGACTTGAGGTCAGGAGTTCAAGACCGGCCAGGCCAAGATGGTAAAACCCTGTCTCTACTAAAAATACAAAAATTAGCCAGGTGTGGTGGCACATGCCTGTAATCCCAGCTATTTGGGAGGCTGAGGCAGAAGAATCACTTGAACCTGGGAGACGGAGGTTGCAGTGAGCCGAGATTATGCCACTGTACTCCAGCCTGGGTGACAGAGCGAGACTTCGCCTCAAATTAAAAAACAAAAAAACAAAAAACCCTACCAGGAGTAGACAGTGCCTGCCTTTGTCTTTTCCTATGTAACTTGTGATACAGAATAAGCAACTTTTCCATGCCTTAACAAATTGTCAGCCGGGCACAGTGGCTCACCCCTATAATCCCAGCATTTTGGGAGGCCAAGGTGGGTGGATCACCTGAGGTCAAGAGTTCAAGACTAGCCTGGCCAACATGGTGAAACCCTGTCTCTACTAAAAATACAAAAATTAGCCAGGCATGGTGGCACGTGCCTGTAGTCACAGCTACTCGGGAGGCTGAGGCAGGAGAATCACTTGAACCCGGGAGGCAGAGGTTGCAGTGAGCCAAGGTAGCGCAACCGTACTCCAGCCTGGGCGATAGAGTGAGACTCCGTCTCAAATAAAAAAAAAAAAAAAAAATTGCCATAATCCCTTCTAAATTTGAATTGGCTTCCAAAATTATACCCTTTGCTCTTTCAATCTTTTGAGTATCTCAACGAGTTGTGTTACTGTGAAATTTGTGCCAGTATTACTTCCACTACGACATTCGTCTTTTTGTTACAACATTTTCCTCATTTATGTCTTAAGTTTGTCTTCACTGAATTCTTCAGGTGACATATCTACACACTCCCCTTTATGGCCACTTGGAGATCCTATGTCTTTCATTGCATAGGTTAATGATGGGCTGCATTCCAAAAAAGACCTATCCCATCAACATGTTAAATAGCTGATGATCACAATTACCTGCCTTAAGTAATCTCTGAAATCTGGGCACAAATTTCACAGCAGCATCCCTATCTGTTCTAGCATCTTTACCAGAAAACTTATCAACAATCCATGACCATTCTGAAATGATCAAACCAGCCTTTACTGGCAACAAGAAGTCCTTCGGTTGGCTTGTAATTAGTTTTCTTTCAGTGCAACAACTAACTTCAATGATTCAGCCTGAATGCTAGCCAAATTGACTAGGGTCTGTTCTTAATACAATTTATTTAAATTACGTGATAAAGCTATCTATCTATCTATCTATCTATCTATCTATTTATTTATTTATTTTTTGAGACAGAGTTTCGCTCTTGTTGCCCAGGCTGGAGGGCAATGGCGCAATCTCAGCTTACTGCAGCCTCCACCTCCCGGGTTCAAGGGATTCTCTTGGCTCGGCCTCCTGAGTAGTTGGGATTACAGGTTCCGCCTTCACACCTGGCTAATTTTTTGTGTTTTTAGCAGAGACAGGGTTTCACCATGTTGGTCAAGCTGGTCTCGAACTCCAGACCTCAGGCGATCCACCTGCCTCGGGCCTCCCAAAGTGCTGGGATTACAGGCGTGAGCCACCACGCCTGGCTGAAGCACTGTAACTTTTTTTTTTTTTTTTGAGATGAAGTCTCGCTCTTGTCCCCCAGGCTGGAGTGCAATGGCATGATCTCGGCTCACTGCAACCTCCACCTCCCAGGTTCAAGTGATTCTCCTGCCTCAGCCTCCCAAGTAGCTGGGATTACAGGCGCCTGCCACCATGCCCGGCTAATTTTTGTATTTTCAGTAGAGACAGGGTTTCACCATGTTGGCCAGGCTGGTCACAAACTCCTGACCTCAGGTGATCCGCCCGCCTCAGCCTCCCAAAGTGCTGGGATTACAGGCGTGAGCCACCGATTGAATTTTTTCAATATAGTTCATACTGTAACTACATGCAGGCCTAGCTCTTGTCCTATCTTCACTTGCCTGTCACCGTTTTTGAATCATCTAATCACATCTAATTTTTCAGTTCCTGTGTTATCACTTTTGATTCCTTTTCTGAACTTTCATCTTTTTTTGCAAATTCTCTCCTCTTGAGTATCCATTTTCATAAAATGTCACATAGGTTTATAATTGGGAGACAAGGATGCAACACAACTACACACTTTGCTGTCTGTGTATAAACTAAATAATAGATGCAGAGTGAAAAACTCCAACACAGACTCTGAAAGAAGTGATGTGATTAGTCACTGTTCGTGACAGACATCTGCTAATTACATAGTGATTTGTTAACACAAGAGCTAGCACTGAAGTTTATACTTTATGCAATTGCTCACAGTTAACACACTATGGTAAATGAAATATGAACTGTGTTGTTAGAGAACTGGCATTTAAACCTTGGCAACTGAAATTCAAGCATATCAGAACAAAATAAAAGTGAGGACTAACTTACTATTACACATTTGCTACCAAATACACAGTAGGTCTTGAGAAAGACCACTAATTTCAATACTGTAATATTCTAGTCACTGTTCTGCTACTAACAAACAAAGCTTAAGGGAGAAACTTCACCCCTCTGGGACTCGATTTCTTCAACCCATATAATGAATATATAATAAAGTTGGGCTACATAATCCTAAAAAACTCTTTCCAAACGTTCAAATTTAATGCTCACAATTCACTCTCAAGCTAGGCGTAAACTAAAAACTCGAATTAGTATTATATAATGGACACTGAATACTTGTTAAGAAAACTATAAAAAGTAGGTCTAATTCTCTCTACATAAAGTATTTCTTTTTAATTAAATGACTTTTAAAAAATAATAATAATAATTTTTTCTTTTCCCCCAGACAGGGACTCACTCTGTCACCCAGGCCAGGGTGCAGTGGCATGATCTTTGCTCACCACAGCCTTGAACTCCTGGGCACCAGCAATCCTTCCGTCTCAGCCTCCTGAGTAGTTGGAATTACAGGTACATCCAGTGAATTTTTTTCTTTATTTTTTTGTAGAGACAGGGTCTCACTGTTGCCAATTCTGGTCCCAAACCCCCAGGCTAAAGCGATCCTCCCAACTCAGCCTCCCAAAGTGCTAGGGTTACAGGGGTGAGCCTGACTTTTTAAGACATTAACAATTCTTCCTTTAAAAAAGAAGCAAATACATCTTCTTTTTGCATTTTTATTCATTTCAAAATTTATGTAAAGTTACTTAAACAAAATGATTAGTTCCCAGAAATTACACTGACATAAACTAAAAACAGGCTTGGTTTCTCCATCAAAAAAAGACTGGCTAACTGTCAACTTGCTGTAGGTACACTTATTGTCTGTAATACACATTTCATGTGCTGGTAGTAATTTTTTTTAGTAGAACTTTTTTTAAAGGTTATATAAAATAAAAACCAAAGTTCTACGTAGAAGCAATGGAGTTAAGTTGCATTTTACAACTCAAATTGTATAAAATAAAGCAACTGAATTACTTTCAAGTTCAGAAAAAAACTTAACAAGCCAGCTACTAAAAATGTTCTATTGAAGTTTTGCAAAACGTATCTTTTGAGTGTTAAATTTACATTATATATTTTAATGAAAAAACTTCTGTTTGAATAGCTACAATAACCTGATAAACATAAAATAGTCAAAATGTATCACTGAATATAGAGAATAGAGCCCATTACTGAGAAAATAGCTTTAAAAAAAAAGGCCATCACCTTAAAATTACTTTTGGTTTTTTTGTTTTTGTTTTTTTGTTTTTTTGAGATGGAGTCTTGCTCTTGTCACCCATGGAGTACAATGGCGTGATCTCGGCTCACTGCAACCTCTGCCTCCTGGGTTAAAGCAATTCTCCTGCCTCAGCCTCCCAAGTAGCTGGGATTACAGATGCGCACCACCACATCTGTAATCTATTTTTTTTTGAGGGAAAAGAAAAATAAACTATAGTTTTTGTCATTAAGTTTACTAGTCCAAAATAATGTATAGAATTGGTTACCAAGTTGGAAGAATCAGGAATATTTATGATAAAATCATGGCATTCCTCAAAGAAACTATTTTCAGTGCTTCCTAAAGTCTATAGCAAACATGATGTAAATCATAAAACTTATAACTAAAACAACAAATAAAAGTTTTCTCAATCATTTAAGGTAAAAATAAAAACCTTGGACTGCTTCTCTTCAATCAGTGATACCTAAAGTTAAACAGAGGTGTGAGTTTTCAGGAACTAAGAGTATGTGAATGACCTCTAGTCAGCAAATGGTTGCTAGGCTCTATTTTAAATTTAGGCCCAGTTAGCCACTTGGGATCCAACTTGAAAGACTAGCCCTTTCAGGCTCACATTTTTTCACATAGATCATATTATATACACCTTTAAAATATAATATACATTTTTAACATAAATTTTTAAAATAAAAATTCCAATAATAAAGGCTTCATTTTAGCCAATACACACAACCTTTACAATCTCCCAACCTCTAAGACTGTCACTGCAAATAAAAGTGACAGAGGCCAGGTGAGGTGGCTCACACCTGTAATCTCAGCACTTTGGGAGGCCGAGCTGGGTGGATCACCTGAGCTCAGGAGTTCGAGACCAACCTGGGCAACCTGGTGAAAACCCACCTTTACTAAAATACAAAAAATTAGCCGGGTGTGGGGGCGCCCGCCTGCAGTCCCAGCTACTCGGGAGGCTGAGGCACAAGAATCATTTGAGCCCAGGAGGTGGAGGTTGCAGTGGGCTGAGATCGTGCTACTACACTCCAGCTTGGGCTACAGAGTGAGACTCTGTCTCAAAAAAAAAAAAAAAAAAAAAGAAAAAGAAAAAGTGACAGATAAAAGTTTACCTTTAAAATACTTAAGATAGGCTGGGTGCAATGGCTCACGCCTGTAATCCCAACACTTTAGGAGGCCAAGGCAGGGAGATCACTTGAGGTCAGGAGTTTGAGACCTGCCTGGCCAACATGGTGAAACCCTGTATCTAATAATAATAAAAATGTTAGCCGGGGCCGGTCACAGTGGCTCATGCCTGTAATCCCAGCACTTTGGGAGGCTGAGGCGGGTGGATCACCTGAGGTCAGGAGTTCCAGACCAGTCTGGGCAACATGGTGATACCCTGCCTCTACTAAAAACACAAAAATTAGCCAGCTGTGGTGGCACTCGCCTCTAGTTCCAGCTACTCGGGAGGCTGGGGCAGGAGAATCACTTGAACTCGGGAGGCAGACGTTACAGTGAGCTAAGATCGTGCCACTGCACTCCAATCCGGGTGACAGAGCGAGACTCCGTCTCCAAAAACAATAATAATAATAAAAGAAATTAGCCAGGTATGGTGGCAAACACCTGTAATCCCAGCTACTTGGAAAGCTGAGGCACAAGAATCACTTGAACCCGGGAGGCGGAGGTTGCAGTCAGCCAAGATTGTGCCACTGCATTCCAGCCTGGGCAACAGAGTGAGACTCTGTCTCAAAAAAGGAAGGAAGGGAGGGAGGGTGGGAAAGAAGGGAAAGAAAGAAAGAAAAGAAAGAAGGGAAAGAAGAGAAAGAAAGAAGGAAAGAAAAAGAAAAGAAAGAAAAAAAGACATTTGCTTGCCACATAATTTAAACAATAAAAAAAGTACTTTAAAATCCCACTGCAGGGAAATGGTTAATTTATTAAGACAGATTATACACGAAATTCTACGCAGACTTTAAAAAGAATAAGGTAGAGGGTTCTGGAGACGGATGGTGTTAATAGTAGCACAACAATGCGAATGTACTTAATGCCACTGATACACCTAAAAATGGTTAAATGGAAGATTTTATGTTATGTATATTTTATCAAAATAAAGATATAAAAAGGTATATTATTTATGGCATCAGAGTTCCAGAAGCAGAGGAGAAAGACTGCAGAGCAGAAAAAAATATCTGAAGAAATAATGGCTGGAAACTTCCCAAATTTGATGAAAGACAGATAGATATCTGCAGATTCAAGAAGCTAAGCAAACGTCAAACAGGAAAACCCAAAGATATATACACCAAGACACTCATAATCAAACTGCCAAAACCTAAACAACAACAACAACAACAAAAATCTTTGAACAGTCAGAAACAAACAACACATTACTTATAACTACAGACTTTCCATCAGAAACCATGGATGCCAAAAGAAAGAAAAACAGGCAGGGTATGGTGGCTCATGACTGTAATGCCAGCACTTTGGGAGGCCAAGATGGGAGGATCGCTTGAGCCCAAAGTTTGAGGCTGCAGTGAGCTAGGATCACCACTGCACTCCAGCCTGGGTGACAGAGCGAGACCTCGTCTCAAAAAAAAAAGGAAAAAGAAAAAGAAAGGCTCTTCATACAAAAGTGAAATATCAGAAGAAAATGTAGAAAATTGAGAATGAAGAGCAACAGAAATAATAAATATCTGAATAAATATAACTATTTCTATATATAGACTATTGCTTTATTTTTCACTTATTTAACCTATGTTTAACAGTGGAGCGTAAAAAATATTATACGGTTTTCAATATATACATATATGGAAACTACAACATAAAAGGGAGAGTAAAACAGCCCTCCAAATTCATTGTCTAGATCTCACTTGAAGTGACTTTTTTTTTGAGACACAGTCTCCCTCTGTCACCCAGACTGTACCCTAGTACAGTGGTACGCTCATGGCTCAGTGCTGGGATTACAGAATGAGCCACCACGCCAGGTCTGAAATGATAAAATACTGATTCTATGAAGCCAGTCCCAAAACATTATATACTACAGTAGTTCATTTATGACTTTTTTTTTTTTTTTTGAGACAGAGTTTTGCTCTTGTTGCCGAGGCTGAAGTGCAATGGCATGATATCGGCTCACTGAAACCTCCGCCTCCTGAGTTCAAGCGATTCTCATGCCTCAGCCTCTTGAGTAGCTGGGATTACAGGTGCATGCCACCATGCCTAGCTAATTTTTTTGTGTTTTTAGTAGAGACGGGGTTTCACCACGTTGTCCAGGCTGGTTTCAAACTCCTGACCTCAGGTGATCTGCCTGCCTCAGTCTCCCAAAGTGCTGGGATTACAGGCGTGAGCCACAATGCCTGGCCTTCTCACTTACGACATTCTCAAAAACACAAAACTATAGCAACAGATAACACTACAGTGGCAGCCAGTGGCTAAAGGTGAATAGAGGCTATGACTATAAAAGAAAGCACCCCAAAAATGGGGTGATAGAAGCGTATCCTGTTTGCGGTGGTGTTTATAAGAATCTATGTGTGTGTTTAAAATTCAATCAACTATGCACCAAATGTCAAAAAAGGAATTTTATAGATTTTCATACTCGTGTGAATTAGAAAAAGAAAAAAGAGGCCGAACGCGGTGGCTCACACCTGTAATCCTAGCACTTTGGGAGGCCGAGGCAGACAGATCACCTGAGGTCAGGAGCTCGAGACCAACCTGGCCAACATGGTAAAACCTTGTCTCTACTAAAAATACAAAATTAGCTGCGCGTGATGGTGCATGCCTGTAATCCCAGCTACTCGGGAGGCTGAAGCAGGAGAATCACTTGAATCTGGGAGGTAGAGGTTGCAGTGAGCTGAGATTGTGACACTGTACTCCAGCCTGGGCAATAAGAGCAAAACTCCATCTCAAAAAAAAAAAAGAAAGAAAAGAAAAAAGGAATTTTAGCATACATTCATTTAAAAAATAAAATACATATGTATGCAACATAAATTTATGTATAATTGTAAATAAATAGTGAGTAGTAAAATTACAAGAGATTTTTATCTTTTCTGTATACCTTTTTATTTTTATTTACTTATTTTCACTTGTATCAAAAATTACTATCAAACTCCATTCACTGGATCAGAGACCCTTGTAATATTAGTGAAAAACTTGCCCCTCATGTAGCACACTACCTACACTTGTGAGCTTATACCTTTTAAAATCTTTCAAATCATCTACAACAATGCTGCCTTTATAA
The DNA here is from genome assembly GCF_029289425.2 of Pan paniscus. NCBI lineage: Eukaryota > Metazoa > Chordata > Mammalia > Primates > Hominidae > Pan > Pan paniscus. Next base: position 191,534,527 of record NC_073249.2, read on the forward strand.
TAAAAGTAAGACATTCAAAGATAACCACAAAATGGTTGGACAAGGTGGTTCACGCCTGTAATCCCAACACTTTGGGAGGCCGAGGCAGGTAGATCACTTGAAGTCAGGAATTCGAGACCAGCCTGGCCAACATGGTGAAACCCCATCTCTACTAAAAAAAATAAACAAACATTAGCCAGGCATGGTGGTGGGTGCCTTAATCTCAGCTACTGGGGAGGCCTGAGGCAGGAGAATCGCTTGAACCTGGGAGGCGGAGGTAGCAGTGAGCCGAGATCGCGCCATTGCACTCTAGACCTTGGGCGACAAGAGTGAAACTCCATCTCAAAAAAAAAAAAACACAACACAAAAAAACCCCACAAAATACTTAAGTTTCTTTAAGAAGATGTCCCTTAAATATAGTTCTGTCATAGAATTATTTGAAAAATAAATAAATCAGAATACTCTAAAGTAGTTTTTTTTGTGGTTTTTTTTTTTAAGACAGAGTCTTACTCTGTCGGCCAGGCTGGACTACAATGGTGCGATCATAGCTCACTGTAGCCTCAAGCTCCTGGGCTCAAGCAATCACCATAAAGTATTTTGAGATTGCAAATATAAAGTGTAATTACAAAGGCAGACAACTGCCTTCCCCAACCTATCCCTAAAAATTTACTAACAAAACAATTACAAGGTTTTTAAAGAGAGAGATGAGACAGGATAACCTAGTTTCTTATGTGTAATCTCCCCTTTCAGAATATATAATCATTATACACATATAAATGATCAGTACAAAGCCAAATATTAGACCAAATTATTCTGACTAAATTCTTTATTGCTCAATTACCTAAAACTATTTTATCCTTTCCTTACAAGTCTAAGGAACAAATCTAAGGCAATGCCCAGCACAATTTAAAGGACAAATATGTGGTTGTTGAATACATAATGCAAACATAAAGCTATTCTTAAAATTTAAGAAAAACATTTCGGTCTATGTCAAAGAAATAAGCTAAATTTACAAAAATGCATTCAAAGAATAAAGTTTATTTAAATAACTCATTTTCATAAAGATCCCCAAACTTGTACCATGTATAACCAAAATTATAAAATTAATATTATAAAATGTCAACAATTAAGTCATCTTGTTTCATTTCTCAGATTCAATGAGGTTGGCATCCATATTTAGTCCGGAAGGCATCTGTGCTATAGAACCTCTCTCAAACCCATCCACCATTTCTCCCCAAATTCACATACCATTCTAACATGTCTTCCATTTTCTGTCATTCACACCACTTTTCCTCCTTCAAACAAGGCTGTCTGCTCTAATCGTTCAACTTGCTATGTCAATTATTTGGTATTATTGTTTTGCATGAATCTTCCAAAAGCAAAAAATTTCCTTTTATCATCCACTTTCTTTTGTTTTCTGAGACAGGGTCTCACTCTGTCACCCAGGCTGGAGTGCAGTGGCATGATCTCGGCTCACTGCAACCCCCACCCCCCAGGTTCAAGCAAACCTCCACCTCAGCCTCCTGAGTAGCTGGGACTACAGGCATGCGCCACCATGCCCAGCTAATTTTTGTATTTTTGGTAGAGACAGGGTTTCGCCATGTTGCCCAGGATGGTCTCGAACTGCTGAGCTCAAGTGATTTCATCCCTCTTGGCCTCCGAAAGAGCTGGGATTACAGGCATGAACCACCACACCCATCTTATCATCCACTCTTAACTACGAAAACTCACTTTGATTCTAGTACTTCAAGCGGAACACTAAAGTAGACTAGTTCAGGCGACTAGGGTTCTAGACCAGCTCAACCACCAAATTATGAGAGATTGGCCCTAAAAGTCTGAAATTTCTCAATGAATGAACTCCTATTTCTCAAGCACCTAGCACGGGATAGACAGTTTGTATATACCATTGTATTTCATTTGTGTGGGACACAGTAGGTGTACTCTGTACATATTATTAAGTGAATAAACTACCTTAAAATTAAGTACTATGGTCAGGTGCAGTGGCTCATGCCTGTAATCCCAGCACTTTGGGAGGCTGAGGCAGGTGGATCACTTGAGGTCAGGAGTACAAGACCAGCCTGGCCAACATGGCAAAACCCCATTTCTACTAAAAATACAAAAATTAGCCAGGTGTGATGACACATGCCTGTAATCCCAGCTACACAGGAGGCTGAGGCAGGATAATTGCTTGAACCCAGGAGGTGGAGGTTGCAGTGAGCTGAGATTGAGCCACTGCACTCCAGCCTGGGTGATATCGAGATTCCATCTCAAAAAAATTAAAAAATTAGCCGGGTGTGGTGGCAGGCGCCTGTAATCCCAGCTACTTGGGAGGCTGAGGCAGATGAATCACTTGAACCCGGGAGGTGGAGGTTGCAGTGAGCCGAGATTGCACCATTGCACTCCAGCCTGGGGGACAGAAGCAAGACTTCGTCTCAAAAAATAGTAATAGCCAGGTACGGTGGCTCACGCCTGTAATCCCAGCACTTTGGGAGGCCGAGACAGGCGGATCACGAGGTCAGGAGATCGAGACCGTCCTGGCGAACACGGTGAAACCCTGTCTCTACTAAAAACATAAAAAATTAGCCGGGCGTGGTGGCGGGCACCTGTAGTCCCAGCTACTTGGGAGGCTGAGGCAGGAGAATGGCGTGAACCCGGGAGGCAGAGCTTGCAGTGAGCCGAGATCGTGCCACTGCACTCCAGCCTGGGCGACAGAGCAAGACTCTGTCTCAAAAAAAAAAAATAATAAATAATAATAATAATAATAATAATAATTTAAAAATTTTTTTAAACGAAATTTTTTTTAAAGTACTGCATGTGTTTGCAGATACACAGAAAAACATCATTTACCTTCTAAGGGCATTGTTTGTCCAAGGGTACCCATGTGATGTCACAGCCAGACACTGTACCAAGGTACAGGGGTTTTTGCACTGCATTCATACCCTGAAAGCTTTCTAAACTGCACAGCACTAAAACCTAAACCTACCAAGTTTTCACTACCAATGCAGTGTTTTCTCCCCTTACTCTAATGTGGACTTTTATGTTCAAATTCAGTTAGTCTCTCTATCATGCCTACTAAATGATACTACTAAGAATTCAAAAGATGAAAGTAATTTTAAAGATAATTTAGTATTAACAGAGATCTCTCATTTTAGAGATGAGGAAAAAGAAATCACCCAAGGACATTCAGAAAGTTAACATGCCCAGTTCAGTCAGTTAGCCAACGGTAATTTATTGCATATTTGTCTACTACAAATCAGGCACAAACAGTGCTGGTCTGCATTAAAACTATGTTAAAACAGATCTGAAAATGAAGCATTTCTGTACTTTTCACAGTTTATCAGGAAATGTAGATATTACACAAACAATTACATAGTTAGATGAATGGTATCATGGGGAAGAAGAAAATGCTATGAAATGTATTTAGCAGTGACTTAACCTAGTCTACAAATTTAAAAGGCATCCATTAGATTAGAAGGATGAAAAAGCATTTGCTATAGGAAAAGGTAAGAAAGTTTTAGTGGAGGAGGTCCACAACAGAAGAAATGGAGTATAGGTGTAAAAGAAACAAGACATAAAACTAAATATATAATCACAACCATATATGCCCAACCTTGAATGATTTTGAACTTTATCATATGGTTACTGGAAAGCCACTGAAAAATTTTAAGTAGAGCCATAATGTGATTAAAGAATTTAAAAGATCACTCTGGAACATCTTATTGTGTTAAAAAGTAAGTAAAGACCAAAAAACTAATGGATATTTTTAAAAAATAAAATGAAACAAAACAAAAAGAAGGTAGGTTAGAGGGGCTCCCACAGGCTGAATATGGGATAATTTGAGTATCAAAATGAATACTGGTAACAATGGATCATGACACACTGATTAAAGAATTCATGAGACCTTACTGATACTTAAAAATAAACAAGCATTCATAGAAGGAAAATATAACACAAGGCCCTAAAATATGGTGGAGAAAAAGGAAGGGAGAGAGATAAATGAAATATACTATTCTACAGGTTCTATAAATGATATAATTTTTAAAGATAATAACTTAAAAGATGCATGCTGTAATCTTTACAATAACCTCTAAATACAAAGGAATACATCTAAATACTCAAAATAGAACAGTGAAAAAATGCAATCTACCTACAATAAGGCAAGAATAAAGAACAAATGGCATCAATAAGACACAAATAAGAAGACAGAAGACTTAAATCCAACTATGTAATTACTACATTAAGTCTAAAAGGAATAAACACAACAATTACAAACTGTCGGACTGCAGAAAAAGGCAAAACCCACATATAGACACAGACTGAAAGTCAAAGGGTGGGGAGGGTAACACATGTCAATCCAAACACTAAGCATAAAAAAAACCTGATATTAAATATAACCACATTAATCTCAGATATAGGAGGCCTAAAGAGAAAGTATGCACCCAGCACAATGGCTCACACCTGTAATCCCAACACTTTGGGAGGCAAAGGAAGGAGGATCACTTGAGGCCTGGAGTTGGAGACCAGCCTGGGCAACAAAGCAAGAAAAATCCCATCTCCACAAAAAATAAGAAAACTCAGCTAGGCACAGTGGTGTGTACCTGTAGTTCCAGCTACTTGGGAGGCTGAGATGGGAGGACTGCTGGAGCCCAGGAGTTCGAGGCGGCAGTAAGTTATGATTATGCCACTGCACTCCAGCCTGGGTGATGAGCAAGACACTGTCTCTAAAAAAAAAGAAGAGAAAACATGACAAGAATAGAGTCACTCAGCCAAGCATGGTGGCCCAAGTCTGTAATCCCAACACTTTGGGAGGCTGAGAGATCACTTGAGAAAAAAAATCTTAAAAAAAACAGAAAGAAAAAAGAATAGAGTCACTAAATATGATCATCAACAAGATGATCACACACTCTATATGTGAAGCAACTAACAATACAACTTCAAAATACATGAAGCAAAAAACAGAACTAAAGGGATAAGTAAAATCTCCAACTGTGGCTGCAGATTTATAGTTCTGTCAGTTAGAACAAGACAAAAAAACAAGTAAGACACAGAAGATTTTTACAGCCCTACCAACCAACTTGACCCAAGTGATATTTATAGAAACACTACACCTAATAACTTGGTATGCACTTTTTAAAGTTTACTTGTGGGCTGGGCGCAGTCACTCACGCCTGTAATCCCAGCACTTTGGGAGGCCAAGGCGGATGGATCACGAGGTCAGGAAATCGAGACCATCCTGGCCAACATGGTGAAACCCCGTCTCTACTAAAAATACAAAAATTAGCTGGTCGTAGTAGCGCATGCCTGTAATACCAGCTACTTAGGAGGCTGAGGCAGGAGAATCGCTTGAACCAGGCAGTCAAAAGTTGCAGTGAGCCGAGATCGCGCCACAGCACTCCAGCCTGGGGACAGAGCAAGACTCTGTCTAAAAAATAATAAAAAATAAATAAAGTTTACTTGTGGGGGCACCAAGATACACTATATGCTGGACCATAAAAAAAGAGCATTGATAGAAATCAAATAATTGAGGCTGGGAGTGGTGGCTCACACGTGTAATCCTATCACTTTGGAAGGCCAAGGTGGGAAGATTGCTTGAGGCCAGAAGCTGGAGACCAGCCTGGGAAACATGGTGAAACCCCATATCTAAAAAAAAAAATACAAAAAAAAAATTAGCCAGGCATTGTGGCACACGCTATAGTCACAGCTACTCTTAAGAGGCTGAGGTGGGAGGATGATTTGAGCCCAGGAGGCAGAGGTTGCAGTAAGCTAAGATCGAGCCATTGCACCCCAGCCTGGACGACAGAGCCAGATCCCGTCTCAAAGAAAAAAAAAAAAAAAGAAAAAAAATCAAATAACTGAAATAATAGAAAATACATTCTCTGACCTCAGTGGTATTAAATTTGAAATCACTATAAAACAAGATAATTACAATATCAAAAATTAGAAATTAAGCATACTTCTAAAGAAACTATGGCCGGGCGCGGTGGCTCACGCCTGTACTCCCAGCACTTTGGGAGACCAAGGTGGGCAGATCACTAGGTCAGGAGTTCGAGACCAGCCTGGCCAACATAGTGAAACCCCATCTCTACTAAAAATACAAAAAATTAGCCGAGTGTGCTGGTATGCACCGGTAATCCCAGCTACTCAGGAAGCTGTGGCAGGAGAATCGCATGAACGTGGGAGGCGCAGGTTGCAGTGAGCTAAGATCATGGCATTGCACTCCAGCCCAGGTGACAGCGCGAAACTCCGTTTCAAAAAAAAAAAAGAAACTGTATGGTAATGTAAGTAGAAAAATAAATCAGAGAAAACTCAGTAAATATTTTGAACTGAATGATATATAAACACAACTTACTAAGAGTTTGGGGATGCACTTAAAGCAGGGCTTAGAAATGTCTATAGCTTTAAACCATAAGCTATCGATATAACTTAAAGAAGGATGCCAAATCAAGAAGCTAGGAAAAGAAAGCAAAGTAAACCCTAAATAAGTGGAAAGAAGGAAATAATAAAGATAAAAGCAAACATCAATCAAATAATGATAAAAGCAAAAATAAATTAAATAGAAAATAAAGAACAGCATAAAAATCAGTGAAACCAAAAATGAGTTCTATCAAAAGATCAATATAGGCTGGGCGCCGTGGCTCATGCATGTATCACTTGAGGTCAGGAGTTTGAGACCAGCCTGGCCAACATGGCAAAGCCCTGTCTCTACTAAAAATCCAAACATTAGATCGGTGTGATGGTGCGTGCCTATAGTTGCAGCCACTTGGGAGGGTGAGGCAGGAGAATCGCTTGAACCCAGACGGCGGAGGTTGCAGTGAGCCGATATTGTGCCACTGTACTCCAGCCTGGGTGACTCCGTCTCAAAAAAAAAAAAACAAAAAAAACAAAAAACACAAATTGCCAATATCAGGAATGAAAGAGGGATCACCACTACAAATCTACAGACATTACAAGGAAAATAAAGAAATACTATAAGCAATTTTTTCTCTTTTTTTTTTTTTTTTTGAGACAAGGTATCCCTCTGTCACCAGGCTGGAGTGCAATGGTACCATGACAGCTCATTGCAGCCTCGACCTCCCAAGTTCAACTGATCCTCCCACCTCAGCCTCCAGAGTAGCTGGCACTACAGGCAATCACCACACCTAACTAATTTTTGGATTTTTTGCAAAGACAAGGTTTTTTTGTTTTTTGTTTTTGCCAGGTTTCCCAGGTTGGACTCGAACTCCTAGACTCAAGTGATCCTCCCACCTCAACCTCTGGTGGAGCTAGGAATATAGGTGTGGTCACTATGCCCTGGATAATTTTTTTTTTTTTTTGGAGACAGTGTTTCCATGTATTGCTCAGGCTGGTCTCAAACTCCTGGCCTCAAGCAATCCTCCCACCTCCAGCCTCCAGAGTAGCTGAGATTACAGGCATGAGTCACCACATCAGGCTCTCTTTTTAAAAACAGCTCTTTAAAATGCAAAAGCCAGACTGGGTGCAGTAGCTCACACCTATAATCCCAGCACTTTAGGAGGTCAAGGCTGGAGGATCACATAAGCCCAGAAGTTTGAGACCAACTTAGCAACATAGTAAGATCCCATCTCTACAAAAAATAGTCAAATTAGGCTGGGCACTGAGGCTCACAACTGTAATCCCAGCATTTTGGAAGGCCGAGGAGGGCGGATCATGAGGTCAGGAGATCGAGACCATCCTGGCTAACATGGTGAAACCCTGTCTCTACTAAAAATACAAAAAATTAGCAGGGCATTGTGGCAGGCACCCGTAGTTCCAGCTACTCGGGAGGCTGAGGCAGGAGAATGGCATGAAACCGGGAGGCGGAGCTTGCAGTGAGCTGAGATCGCACCACTGCACTCCAGCCTGCGCAACAGAGCGAGACTCCATCTCAAAAAAAAAAAAAAAAAAAAAAGTCAAATTAGCCAGTCCGCTGGCACAGGCCTGCAGTCCCAGCTTCTCCAGAGGCTGAGGCAGGAGGATCTATTGAGCCCAGGGGTCAAGGCAGCAGTGAGCTGTGATGGTGCCACTGCACCCCAGCCTGAGTAACATAGCAAGGCCCTGTATCAAAAAAAAAAAAAAAAAAGCAAGAGCCGTTTTTAGCTTGTGGATAATACAAAAATAGGCTACCGACTAGAATTTGGCCTGTGAGCTACAGCTTGCTGACCCTTGTTCTAGAGACTGCGCTCAGACAACAAAAATGAATGGAACAGGATTTCAACTTTTCGGCTATTATGAAGTAACAGAGAGTGGATTTACCTTCCTGCCTTAAACAACTAAAAGGTCAGACAAAATTATGAAGTAAGTTTTCATAATTTGGCATTGGAGAACAAGCAGAATAGAACAGTAAGCTCTGAGAGAAGAGAAACAAACGAGGTGAGTCCTATCATTGCCCCAGCTTACCGTCTGGAGAGTTTCCAGGCCACATAGCATACAGAGTGAACCTAAATGGAGCCTGGCAATCTCCCGAAGTTGAGGAAACAGGGTTCAGAGTTAGCAGACATCAAAGAGGCCAGAATACTAAAAAGGAGAGAGATACACTGAGGAAGCCAGAATACTAAAAAGGAGAGAGATACACTGAGAAGTCCAGAGATCTGCAGAGTACTCTCCTCTAGTCTTCAGCTAAGTATCAAGCTGCACAAGTAAGAGAAGAAACCATGGAGGCCAGTGAAACAGTCACCAGAAAAAAGCGGGCAGAACAATTCCTAGAGTTTATACAGGGCCTGAAATGGTTCATGTTCCATCAACCAGAAGGAAAAGACAAGACTTTTTTTTTTTTTTGAGACACCCTCTCACTCTGTCACCCAGGCTGGAGTGCAGTGGCATGACCTTGGCTCACTGCAGCCTCCACCTCCTAGGTTCAAGCGATCCTCCTGCCTCAGTCTCCTGACTAGCTGGGACTACAGGCACCTGCCACCATGCCAGACTAATTTTGTACTTTTAGTAGAGACGAGGTTTCACCATGTTGGCCAGGCTGGTCTTGAACTCCTGACCTTAAGTGATCCGCCCGCCTTGGCCTCCCAAAGTGCTGGGATTACAGGTGTGAGCCACCGCACTCAGCCCAGAAGGAAAAGACCTTCTAACACATGGGGTATCACATGGGGCATCAAATATTCAATAGTATAATAAAAAGTCAGCAGTAGGATAAAATTAGCTTTTGCCAAGAAGCTATTCTGGTGCCACCACGTAACAAAGATTAAAAGTAAGCCTCAAAAAGATTTGTTTATCTTATTATTTTTTTAAGGCAGGGATACAGGGTACCAAAAATATCTGTTTCTAGTAACTTTACTGTATCCCAGAACAAAGCTTGAGAATAGTTAAGGGAATTTTTTTTTTAAGTCCTGCACCCAACTAGGTAGAGGCCACAATGTCTAGCATTCAATCAAAAGCTATCAAGCATGCAAAGAAGCAAGAACAGCCAATTTATAATGAGAAAGGTTAATCAACAGAAACAGATCCAGAAATTATACAAATGATAAAACTAGTAGACCATTAAAAGAACTATTATAAATATATTCCATGTATTCAAGAAGGTAAAGGTGAAAGCATGAATATACTAAGGAGACACACAGATATATATAAAAAGTACCCAAACTGAACTTAGAGATGAAAAACCCAATGTCTAAGATGAAAATTACACAGAATGGAACTAACAGAAAATTATACACTGCAGAAGACTGGTGAATTAGAACATACAGCAAAAGAAACAGTCCAAAATAAAAAGAGAAAAAAGGCTAAAGAAAATTAGTGAGCTATGGAACAACATCTAGTGATATAATATACATATAACTGGAGTCAATAAATATGCTAGGGAGAAGACAAAAAGATTTTGAAAATATAATGGCCAAAACTTCCCAATTTTATGAAAACTGTATACTCACAGAATCAGAATGCTCAATGAACCCTGTGCAGAAGTTTGAAATAAACCATACCAAGGCATAATCAAATTCCTGATAAAAAGTGATAGAGAATTCTTAAATGCAGCTAGGGGGAAAATGGTATTACATCCAAAGGAACAAAAATAATAACAGTAGACTCATAAAAGCAATGCTGAGGCAGGAAAATAGAATCTGGAGGCAGGGAACCTAAGGCCAATTCACACTGACTTCCCAGAGCTAAATCAAAAGGAAAACCCCAAATCTCCACACCTAAGTAACAGAAGGGCTGGAGGCTACTCCCTTTGCAAACCCCACTCTTTTTCTATGTGGCAGATGGAAAATTGAAAGAATCTCTGTTGCCGGGCATAGTGGCTCATGCCTGTAATCCCAGCACTTTGGGAGGCCAAGGTGGGTGGATCACGAGGTCAGGAGATCAAGACCATCCTGGCGAACACTGTGAAAACCCGTCTCTACTAAAAATACAAAAAAAAATAGCCAGGCGTGGTGGCAGGCGCCTGTAGTCCCAGCTACTCTGTAGGCTGAGGCAGGAGAATGGCATGAACCCAGGGCACGGAGCTTGCAGTGAGCCGAGATGGCACCATTGCACTCCAGCCTGGGCAACAGAGCAAGACTCTGTCTCATAAAAAAAAAAGAAAAGAAAAGAAAAGAAAGAAAGAAAGAAAGAATCTCTGTTGGTTGCTTTCTGCAACCAATCAGATGTTTGCATAAGAGTGTAACTTTGTAACTTCACTTTAGCCTTTGATTGGTTGCTTTCTGCAACTTACCAGGCAACTATTCAGACTGATTCCTGGCTAAGTCTTTGTTGGCACAGAAGTATAACTTTGTAACTTCACTTTAGCCTTTGATTGGTTGCTTTCCACAACCAGAGGTTTGCACAGGGTACAACTTTTGTAACTTAACTTCAGCCTCTCATTGGGGGCCACATTTACAAAGGGTGTACACCAAGTAACCAATGAGAAACCTCTAAAGAGGATTTAAACCCCAGAAAATTCTGTAATGGCACCCTTGAGCCCCTATGCTCCAACCGGCTCCCACACTGTGAAGTTTACTTTCATTGTCAATAATCTCTGCTTTTTTTTTGCTTCATTCTTTTCCCGCTTTGTTTGTGTTTTGTCCAATTCTTTGTTCAAGACGCCAAGAACCTGAACACCTTCCATTGGTAACAATGCAATCCAGAAGGTATAGGAGCAACATCTTTAAAGTACTGAAAGTAAAGGAAAATGTCAATCTAGAATTCAAAATCCTGCAAAAATATCTCTCAAAACTACACCAGGTGTGGTGGTGCATACCTGTAATCCCAGCTACTCAAGAGACTGGGGCAGGAGGATCACCTGAGCTCAAGAATTTGAGTTCAGCCTGGGCCACATGGCAAGACTCTGTTTCTTAAAAACAAACAAACAAACAAACAAAAAACTTTCAAAACTGAAGGCAAAATAAATACCTGTTCAGAAACAGAGAATTCATCACTACCAGACCAGTACTACAAGAGGTATTAAAGGGAAGTCCTTCAGCAGAAGGAAAATGACACCATATGAAAATAAGCGTCTACCCTAAGTAAAGAGTATGGCAATGTAACTATGTGGGTTCTCACCAGTTATAAATGGATTGCCTCTCAACTCCAAACCCACTCTTCTCTGCCCTGCTTTACATAATGGAGATGGACCCTGCAAAACTTTCTCCTTTGCCAGCTGGCACAATGTTAACCTTTGTCAGTAGATGGCACTGGAGGAATACTCTAGAAGGAAGGGGCTTCTCTCCCTGTTAACACTGTTCTCTAGCCGGCTTGCTCCAGTGGAGGTGTTGTGCAGGACTCCAAATGGCCCTCCCAGAGACCAACTCCCCAGCAAGTCTCAGTGACACAGGCACACACGCATGAGTAGTTTCCTGACAAGTTTTGTCAGCACTCCAGAGAGCACCTACCCTGCAAGTTTCAGCAGCACCCCTATGGGAGACAGACTTCCCAGAGAATTTTGCCAGTGTCCCAGCTATCTTCTTAGCCAGATTCAGCAAGGGGCTTCCTAGTGACTTTTTTTTGAGACACAGTATCCTCTGTTGCCCAGGCTGGAGTGCAGTGGTACAAACACAGTGAGTGCACTGCAGCCTTGATCTCCTGGGCTCAAGCAATCCTTCCACCTCAGCCTCTCAAGTAGCTGGGACCATAGGTTCACACCAGTATGTCCAGCTAATATTTTTATTTTTCGTAGAGATGAGGGACTCACCATCCTACTGACTTTTATTGGCACCCCAGGGGGGCATTTTTTAATTGCCAGCAAAAGCCTGCCCCACCTCAGATGTTTCCAGCATCCAGTGGGCCACATCTTCTCCAACAAGATCTGAATCTCAGCCTTGAAGCTGGTGGGCTGGCCATCATCCAGATTTATTCCATCCTTGTTAACTTTGCCTCAGACCTAGAGGTAGTGGCCGCTCCCTCTACTGTTATTCTGTATCTTTAGCATTCTCTTTAAGCCTTAGAGTTAATTCCCCATTAATGGTAAATAATTCTTTATGTTAAACTTTCCATATTCAAATTACTGTGTGGTTTCTGTCCTCTGATACAGGACTGGTAGTGGCAGTGGTCATAGGAGACAGGCACACAAAAATGGGATTCAGAATTGGTTTTCGTTGTGTCCTTAGGCTTGAGTATAGGGCTCAAGCAGGAACTAGTTTGGTAATAATCCCACATATGCAGGGGCATCACAGTTAACCAGGCTATCACCTGTGGTTGGTGATGATGAAATGCCAACTAAAGCAAGTACCTTGGGAACCCAAATGGCTGTTGCACTTAACTAGTAAAGCAGTAATGATGGCTACAAAGTCTGTTATGTGAGATGAATTCTCTAAGTGCTGTTCTGCATTTCTGATGAAAATAACAAGTTCAGGTCCATTAAGTCAGCTTAAGTCACAGTCAGAGAAAGAGAGACCTTTCAAGATAACCTTAAAAATATATATACAATTTTTTTTTTTTTTTTTTTTTGTGACAAGCACCCAGGCTGGAGTGCAGTGGCGTGACCTCGGCTCACTGCAACCTCAGCTCACAGCAACCTCTGCCTCCCAGGCTCAAACCATCCTCCCATCTCACCCTCAGGTGTAAGCCAAAATGCCTGGCTCATTTTTGTATTAATAATCTTAATTCTTATATAACCACAGGTTGATATTGCTGAAAATCAAATGCAAAATTTAATTGTGCAAACTGAATTACAAAATTAGTTGAATTCAGTCTCGCCAAGTTTATTGTGTGAGAGTAAGAGCAGACAGAACGAGACTCCGTCTCCAAAAAAAAAAAAAAAAAGAAAGAAAGAAAGAAAAAGTAAGAGCAGGCTGGGCGCGGTGCCTCACGCTTGTAATCCCAGCACTTTGGAAGGCCAGGGCAAGTGGGTCACCTGAGGTCAGGAGTTCAAGACCAGCCTGACCAACATGGTGAAACTCCGTCTCTACTAAAAATGCAAACGTTAGCAGGGTGTGGTGGCACATGCCTGTAATCCTAGCTACTCAGGAGGCTGAGGCAGGAGAATCGCCTAAACCCGGGAGATGGAGGTTGCAGTGAGCCAAGATGGCGTCACTGCACTCCAGCCTGGGCAATAAGAGCGAAAATCCCATCTCAAAAAAAAAAAAAAAAAAAAAAGAGACAGAAAGAAAGAAAAAGAAAAGGTAAGAACAATTACTGGGAAATAATGGGACCCTGAAACTTCAAATGGGAATATCTGGTTGGATCAGAATAAAACTGACAATTTCAAACTTCCACCTGCCCTCTGTATCTAAAAAGAATAGCCTTCTTTCGCTGGAAAATCATGTGATATCCTCATGTGCAACAGATGCCCTACAGGAGGACGTTCATTCTCCTCAAAACCAACCACAGCTAACCCCGTCATCACTACAGGCATAACTAGGGTCAAATCTCAGCATGTTGTAGGGGGACAGGTACACACAATGGAAACAGTTTTACAGGCCAAAAAGTTCCAAGATTTTGCTAATATATAAAAGCAGAAATCTGAGGGACATGTGAAAACAGAGTCTCAAGATATTACACTAAGGTGGCTAGAATTTACTGATACGAGGTGCACGTAATACAGATTCTGAATTGAATATGTTAGCTTGTGTAGATGGAGGTATCTCTAGTGGCTTCTCTGGTTGTTGACTGAAACTTAGATTCAACAATAGCCTACATTTAATAAGAGTGAGACAGTAGATTTCCCTGGCATTATCTGGAAGAGGGAATACTGAAGTGGACTCATCCTCTGCAACCTGCACACCTACCACCCAACTACATTTCCTGAGAAGGCCCAGGGGTCATTCTGTTAGTAAGGGGAACACTCATATCTTTGAAAAGTCCTGTGGCTGTTCTCCTTTGTAGGTCAGGGATAACCGCAGAAAATGCCACACTGAGATGGGCTCCTTGACTTCACCAAGGATAATGGGATACCAAAGTAGCAGAGGCCAAATGGCACTATTTAACCCCAAAGATAAGGACAGCAGGGACATACCGGTAATCAGAATGTTTTGGCCAGCAGGGATCTTTGGCAGTGGCTAATTGATCACGATGTTCCTAGGAATGAAATAGATGGGCAGTTTAATCTACATAACAGAAAAATGGCTAAATCTGGTGGCCAAAACCCAACTTGACTTATCACAGTGCAAGTCATGGGCATTTTCCCAGTTTCCAAAGTTTAGTCAATTCATAGGCCCAGCCAGACTCTTGACTGAGGACAGACTGGGTCCTCTTGAGGAAGGACTCTGCATCATTACTGCAAGTATATACCATAAATCTTCCTCCAAGTCTTCCCCAAAGGAATTTATGTACCCATTTAGCAGAGCTGTGGTTCTTAACCAGAGCAATTTTGCTCCCCAAATCTAGAAAATCTGACAATGTCTGGAGGCAGTTTTGGTTGTCAGAACTTGGGGGTGCTGTTGAAATCTAGTAGATAGAAACGAGGGATGCTGAAACGTCCTACAATGTACAGAACAGCCCCCACAACAAATTATCTGACCTTAAAAGGCCCTACATTATCTATAACCTGTTATTCCCCTGATCTCATCTCCTGTTATTCACCACCTTGCTCACTCATGTTCAGCTACTGCATCTATGCTGCCTCTTTGATGTTCACAAAACATATACAACACTCTCCTGCCTCATAATCTTTGCCCTTGCGTTCCTTCTACCTGGAATGTTCCTCCTATCAGATACCCATATGACTTCTCATTTCTTTCAGATCTTTGCTTAACTGCCACTGTTCAGAATTGCAATACCCTCTCCACCGAAGTACACTGTATCTCTATTGTCTGCTTTATCTTCCTCTATAGAAATGTTTTATTTAAAATGTTGTACATTAATTATTTGTTTAGCAGTTATTCCCACCCCATCCCTGGAATGTAAACTCCATAGAGCAGAGATTTTCTCCATTTTATTCATTACTGTATCCTCCGTACCTACAATGGTTCCTCATGCATAATAGGCACTCAAACACTTGTTGAATGAAAGCATGAATGGTGACTGGAATAGAAATTAGGGATGTGAAGCACAGTGGAATCTAAAATGACTCAAGTGGTTATCTATTGTTTTTATCTGTTCAATACCTTGTTCTGAAAAGTCAGTTCTCTGATATTTCAAAGACATTTACCTTTTTCAAAATGTGACAATGTTTTCAATGTAGTCAAATCTCATTCTTTTGAATTAATTTTTTTTGTTTACGCTTGGAAAGCGTACCATCCCAAGATATTTACCTACATTTTCTTTCAGTACTTTAATAGTTTCATTTTCTTATATTCATATATTGAATTCAAATAGGATATGTATTGGCATTTGGAATAAGAAAAAGATCTAACTTTTTCCCCAAAATGGCCAATAGACCATCCAAACATGAATGATCTATATACTCTACTGTTATATAGACATGAATCTGTTTATTTGTAACAATTCAGCATTCCCATACCGGTATCATATTTAAGACCCTACTATAGAACAAGGTTCTATATTCCCCTACTGGCCCCTGCCTTCATAATTCTTCTAATTCAAGATTGTCTTGCCTTTCACATATTATTCTGCCCTATCTATCATCAAATAGAATAATTTTTTAAACCCTTACTGGGATACTTAATGGAATAATATTAATTTTAATTAATTTTATGGAACACATACTTTTATAATATTGAGTTTTTCCATCCAGGAACATGATATACCACTCTATTTTTTTCCAAGTCCCAGAGTTTTCACACATTCTATGAAAAGATCATATAAAGAAGCAAGAAAGTTATTAAGATATGCCATAGTCAATTTCAAGAGAAAAGACTGAATGAAAGAATAATTTGAACAAACATTTTTATTCCTTTTTTTTTTTTTTTGAGACAGTGTCTCACTCTGTCACCCAGGCTGGAGTGCAGTGGCGCAATCTTGGTTCACTGCAACCTCTGCCTCCTGGGTTCAAGCGATTCTTCTGCCTCAGCCTCCCAAGTAGCTGGGACTGCAGGCGCGTGCCACCACGCCCAGCTAATTTTTTGTGTTTTTAGTAGAGACGGGGTTTCACTGTATTAGCCAGGATGGTCTCGATCTCCTGACCTCATGCTCCCAAAGTGCTGGGATTACAGGTGTGAGCCACCGTGCCTGGCCTGATTCTTAAATAATTCAAGTGTTCCACAGAATGGAAGGCTAAAAAAGAGTATGTTTATTCCCACTTCCTAGCATCGACCTCCGGGGCTCCCATGACACTACCCTTGACTTCTACTCTTTCTCCTTGGCTTCGAGAAATTACCACCTAGTATATGCTAGGTATTTCATGTGCGCTAAACCTATCGAAACCTACTGAAACAGAATTAGACACTATCTGTATTTCCATTTAATCCATTTAAAAAAAAAACCCCACAGCCGGGCGCAGGGGCTCACGCCTGTAATCTTAGAACTTTGGGAGGCCGAGGCAGGTGGATCACCTGAGGTCAGTTCAACATCAGCCTGACCAACATGGCGAAACCCCTCATCTCTACTAACAATACAAATATTAGCCAGGTGTGGTGGCGCATTGCCTGTAATCTCAGCTACTCAGGAGGCAGAGGCAGTAGAATCGCTTGAACCCGGGAGGCACAGGTTGCAGTGAGCCAAGATCCTGCCACTACACTCCAGCCTCGGTGACAGAGTGAGACTCCGTCTCAAAAACAAAAACAAAAACCATGTTAATGGCATGGTATGGTGGTTCACACCTGTAGTCCTAGCACTTCGGGAGGCTGAGGCAGCAGGATCATTTGAGCCCAGGACTTTGAGACCAGCCTAAGTAACATAGGAAGACCCTGTCTGTACAAAAAATAGAAAAAAAAAATTAGCCAAGCATGGTGGCAGGTACCTATAGTCCCAGCTACTCAGGAGGCTGAGGTGGGAGGGTTGCTTGAGCCTAGGGGTTAGAGGCTGTAGAAAGTCATGATCATGCCACCATACTCCAGCCTGGGTGACAGAGCAGGAACCTGTCTCAAAAAAAAAAAAAAAAAAAATGTTAATGGTATCACAGACACAATTCTATTATGGTAGCAGTACCTACTCTACAATACTTCACCTTCTCCCTCATGTTCTACTTCAGAAGGTCTAGAATAGATAGGGCCTGGGCATTTTCATACTGTAAAGGCGGGAAGGCGGTGGGGAAATGGGGGAACTCCCCTGGGGGTTCTGAAGCACATTATTAATTAAAAACAACTAAATCGCAGGGCGCGGTGGCTCACGCCTGTAATCCCAGCACTTTGGGAGGCCGAGGCGAGTGGATCACCTGATGTTAGGAGTTAGAGGTCAGCCTGGCTAACGTGGTGAAACCCCGTCCCTACTAAAAATACAAAAAAATTAGCCAGGCATGGTGGCAGGTGCCTGTTATCCCAGCTATTCAGGAGGGTGAGGCAGGAGAATTGCTTGAATCCAGGAGGCCGAGGTTGTAGCGGCCTGAGATCATGCCATTGCACTCCAGGCTGGGCAACAGAGTGAGACTCTGTCTCAAAAAAAACAACTAAACCGCTGCACGACGTGGCATATGCCCATAGCCCCAGCTACTCAGGAGGCTGAGGCAGGAGGATCACTTGAGCCCAGGAGTTCTGGGCTATAGTGTGCTAGCTATACCAATTGGGTGTCTGCACAATGGTAGACATCAATACGGTAACCTCCCAAGTGCAGGAGACCACCAGGTTACCTAAGGAGGAGTGAACTGGCTCAGGTCAGAAACGGAGCAGTTCAAAACTCCCAAGCTGATCAGTAGTGGGGTCGCGCCTGTGAATAGCTACTGCGTTCCAGCCCGGGCAACATACCAACACCCTGTGTCTAAAACTAAAACAAAAACACAAGACTAAACCAAGATATGCTTTCTCTTAGGTCTTCTGATGCTATCTATCTGCTGATTTCTAGAAAATTAAATTTGTGTGTCTGAATGTCTGTGTGTATATTCACTTGTCTCAATCTCTATCTTGGGCTTCAGTTCCCAACTAACTTTAGAATAGTCTTTACTTGCAAGGCTCAAATAAAAACACTATGGTATCAAAGCGGGAATGTAGTGCAAAAAGGGCCTGCTAAATAGTAACAATCATGGCCGGGCACGGTGGCTCACGCCTGTAATCCCAGCACTTTGGGAGGCCAAGTGGATCACCTGAGGTCAGGAGTTCAAGACCAGCCTGGCCAACACATGGTGAAACCCTGTATCTACTAAAAATACAAAAACTAGACAGGCGCGGTGGCAGGCACCTGTAATCCCAGTTACTTGGCAGGCTGAGGCAGGAGAATCGCTTGAACTCAGGAGGCATAGGTTGCAGTGAGCTGAGATCGCACCATTGCACTCCAGCAGGGGTGACAAGAGTGAAACTCTGTCTCAAAAAAAAAAAAGTAACAATCACTACCACTACTATTATTGCTAATAACTGTAGCTATGTCTGGAGACAAAAGGGAAAAGAAAGAAAAAGCTGGTTCTTGAAGGAAGAGCAGGTAGAAAGACATCTGGAGACAGAAAAAAATAAAATGCTAAAAGGCACAGAAGTTAGATATGACACAAAAAGCATAATCCATAAAAGAAAAAAATTGATAAAGTAGACTTAATCAAAATAAAAAATTTCTGCTCTTTGAAAAACACTTAAGAAAATGAAGCTGATGTGGGAGGGTCACTTCAGGCCAGAAATATGAGACCAGCCTAGGCAACAAAGCAAGACCCGGCACCCTATTTCTGCAAAAAAAAAGAAAGTGAAAACAAGCCACAAACTGGGGGGCATATTTTCAAAACATTAATAAAGGATGTGTATCCAAAATATATAAAGAACTCTCAAAACACAATATAAGAAGACATACAGCATTTATATGATCCAGTAATCCTACTCCTTGTACCCAAGAAAAATGAAAACATGTTTATATAAAAACCCATAAACAAGAAATTCAGGCTGAATTTTTCTGTTAAAAAGAAAACATTACTGAAGACATTACTCAGTGAAGAATCACACCTGAAATTACCTTTAGAATCAGGACTAGAAAATGTTGTTTCTTGGCAGATGCAGTATGTTCTCTCCATTTAATAATGGAACATACTTAACTAATCATATTTTCTGATCAATCACATCAGAATTATCTGTATTTTCCTTTGTCATGGCCCTTATTTCTTTTACTCATACATCTTTTTGTAAACTGCCTCAAATTCATTGTGGAAAGAGTTAAATTTGAAAAACTATATGCATGAAGAAATTAGGCCCAATATAATAAGCCTCTTCCTTTTATTAAGTCTTTCTGGGAATGAAATATCTTGCTTTAAATTTTCTTTCTAATAGCAAATCGTTAAAGGTAGTGTCTTCTTGTTAAAAATACAGTATATATTTGGCCAGGTGTGGTGGCTGCAATCCCAGCACTTTGGGAGGCAGAGGCAGGTGGATCACTTGAGCCCAGGAGTTCGAGACCAGCCTGGACAACAGGGAGAAATCCCATCTCTACTAAAAACAGAAAAATTTGAGAGGCATGGTAGTGCATGCCTGTAGTCCCAACTACTCGGACACTGAGGTGGGATGATCACCTGAGCTCAGGATGCAGAGGATGATCACCTAAGCCCAGGATACAATGAGCTGAGATTGTACCAGACCACTGCATCCAGCCTGGGCCACAGAGAGAGACCCTGACTCAAAAAAAAAAGTATACATATATATTTTTTGTTTGTTTGTTTGTCTGTTTTGGTTTGGTTTTTTTGAGACGGAGTCTCGATCTGTCACCCAGGCTGGAGTGCAGTGGCGCGGTCTCGGCTCACTGCACGCTCCGCCTCCCAGGTTCACGCCATTCTCCTGCCTCAGCCTCCCGAGTAGCTGGGACTATAGGCACCCGCCACCACGCCCGGCTAATTTTTTTGTATTTTTAGCAGAGACGGGGTTTCACCGTGTTAGCCAGGATGGTCTCAATCTCCTGACCTCGTGATCCGCCTGCCTCGGCCTCCCAAAGTGCTGGGATTACAGGCGTGAACCACAGCACCCGTCCAAAAAAAAAAGTATGTTTTAAAAAAACCTATAGGCAAATGTTTATAGTGATTTTATTCATAATCACCAAAAACTAGAAACGACATAAATATCTTTCAACTGATGAATAACCAAACTCAGTATATCCATACAGTGAACTATTAGCAAGACACATGCAACATGGATAAATCTCAAACACATAATGCTAAGTAAAAAAAGCCAAACTCAAAGGCTACACACTGTAAAGTATGATTGACATGATCTTCTGAAAAGGGAAAACTATAGAATAGAAAACAGATTGAGTGGCTGCTAGAGGCAGAGGAAGGGGAAATGTTGGCTATAAAGGGGCATAAAAGAATCTAGGGGGTGATGAAAATGTACTGCATCTTGATTATAGTGCTAATTTTACCACTATATGCGTATGTCAAACCTTACAGAACTGTACAATGAAAGGATGAATTTTACTCTATATAAATTTTACTGCAATAAACCTTATTTCAAAAATATTTATCACATGCCTGAACCAGTAATTTAATTTCTAGAGAACTAGAGCTACAGACAGAAACTACATATAATGCTATTTGGTTTAGCTTCTTTTTTAAAAATAACAGCTTTACTGAGATATAATTCAAATGCCACATAACTCATCAATTTAAATTGCACAATTCAATTGTGCTTAGTATATTCAGAGCAGTACAATCATTACCACAATCAATTCTAGAATATTTTCATCCACCCAGGCATGGTGGCTCATTCCTATAATCCCAACACACTTTGGAAGGCCGAGGCAGGAAGACTGTTTGAGGCCAGGAGTTCAAGACCAGCCTGGGCAACATAGCAAGACCCCAATCTCTACAAAAAATGAAAAATGAGCCAGGCATGGTGGCATGCGCCTGTAGTCCTAGCTACTGGAGAGGCAGGAGGATCCCTTGAGCTCAGGAGTTCAAAGCTGCAGTGAGCTATGATTGCACCACTGCACCCCAGCCTGGGTGACAGAGCCAGATCCTGTCTCTAAAAAAATAAAAACTAAGTAAGTAAATAAAATCAGGAAACAGAACTGTACATGTGATGTTAACCATGTAAAAACACATACCTGCAAAGAAATATCCTAGAAAGAAATATGCTAAGCATAAGTACAATTAGTAGTTATGGCTGAATAAAATATGATTTTTAAAAAGACAAGAAAACTGGAAAGTCAGTCCAGGAGAGATGGCTCACGCCTGTAATCCCAGCATTTTGGGAGGCCAAGGCGGGTGGATCACTTGAGGTCAGGAGTTCAAGGCCAGCCTGGCCAACATGGAGAAACCCTGTCTCTACTAAAAATACAAAAATTAGCTGGGCGTGGTAGCGCACATCCGTAATCTCAGCTACTTCAGAGGCTGAGGTGGGAGAATCACTTGAGCCCGGAAGCCAGGGGCTGCAGTGAGTTGAGATCGCACCACCGCACTCCAGCCTAGGTGACAGAGTGAGACTCCATCTGAAAGAAAAGAAAAGAAAAGAAAAAAAAGAAAAGAAAAGAAGGAAAACTGGCAAGTCAATCACTATGATATATTGTCATAATTTATATAAGTGAATGGTATGAAAAGCAGCTATTATACATAGAATACAACAATCTAAAAAGGTCTTTAGGATATATGGTAAAAGTATCTGGACCAGTGGTATTCAACCAGGGGCAATTTTGTTCCCCAGAAGACACTGGCAATGTCTGGAGATATTTTTAGTTACCACAACTAGTGGGGCAGTGCTACTGACATCTTAGTTGATAGTGGGTTAAGTATGCAGCTGAATATCCCACAATGCACAAGACAATACCCCACAACAAAAAATTACCTGGTCCATAATGCCAACAGTGCCAACGTTGAGAACCCCTGATTCAGACTACACTGTAGGTGTTAAGTAATCACCAATTTTTAAATCAGTGGAGTGATCTAAAGTAAGGAAATAATAGCTTCCTCCTTCATCCCGACCACTGTGTATTCTTTCCCCAGTTTTCCTATCTCAATTAATGGTGCCACCAACTATCTAGCACTAACCCTGCTACCTAGGGGTTAGTGGTCTTCTTTATTTCACTACATTTATCAACAAGTCCTATTGACTGTACCTCCAAAATATATCCCAACCAATTCTCATCATCTACACCCTACTCCAATGATTACTTTCATACCTGAATTATACCAATAGCTTCCTAACTGACCCTCTGTTTCCCATCTTGCTCCCTGAAGTTCATCTCATACACAGGAGCCAAAAGAATCTTTTTAAGAGATCATACTCTTTAGATCATACAAAAAAACCAACATGCTCAGAGAATTATCTATTCTTCCTACCGCAATCACTATCATATTATCTTATGCTGTCCTGTTTTCTTCACTACCTAAAATTATTTTCTCTATTTCTTTTTTATTTTCTATCTTACCCCCACCACTAGCACAAAGCTTAACTTCCTTATTATTCTTTGTCCAGCACTTGGAACCACGTCTGACACATGTCCTAAATATTTGTTCAATGAATGAATCTCTCCTATACTAATGGTCTATTTGTTCTACTGGAGACAGAGTAACAATAAATCTGAGCAGGAAGGAGACTGAATCTCCTAAAGTGAACTGATATTCCCAATGTTAGTCAGCCAGGACACAAATTATAGGTCATGAAATAAGGTCTTTGGAAGAAAGGGAAAAAATAAGTTAATTCCCCCAGATTTCAACCTGCTTCTGAGTTTCAAAGAAAAGATGCCCTCTGCTCACCATGAGACAACTGAAAGCTCAGCAAGTAGATGCTGCCTATTTCTCCTAGATCAGCCACACATAATACATACATAAATACATACATATTTGTTCTGCAATTCCCTATTATACTAAGCTTTTAATAAAGTCTGTTTTGAAATAATCACAGCCTGGTCTCAGCTGTGCTGGGTGGAATTAGGCAAAGATTCTGTCGCCACAGAGGCTGGGGGCACGAGCAGGGCCTCTACCAAAGCTAGCGTGACAGTAGCAAAGACATTCAGAAAGAAACTCTCCCACAAAGAAAAAGTAAATTTCTGATAGGAGTCAGAGCTGTAAGGCAAGCTGCCTTTCGCCACAGGAAAAAACTCTGACCAATAACCACCTTAGAGAACTGGAATAATAAGGGAGCCAACTTGTTACCTCAGAGATAAACATGTTTTCATTTTAGAAGACAAATCTGTCTCCAATGTGAAAAAATGAATGGGGTAGAGGAAACAGTAAAGAAGGGAGTGCGAAAAGAAGAGTTGTAAAAGCAAGGAAACTCAAAAGACAAAACATGCAAAATGAGTACCAGAACTAAGGTGGTGGCAGTAGAAAATCAAAAATGTTTTTAAAATCATACCTGATGTAGTATTAACAAGACTTAGCAATTAAAACTAAACAGTAAGGGAAAGGGAAGAAACAAAAGATGACTCATAGATTTCTAACTTGGGTGACTAGAAGCCAGTAACTAATAGAGATAATATGTGAAGAATAACAGACTGGGGCTGCAGAGGGCTATGATCTTGCCACTGCATTCCATCCAGGGCAACATAGCAAGACTGTCTCTAAAATAAAAATAAAAATAGGCCGGGAGTGGTGGCTCACGTCTGTAATCCTAGCATTTTGGGAGGCCAAGGCTGGCAGATCGCGAGGTCAGGAGTTTGAGACCAGCCTGACCAACATGGTGAAACCCCGTCTCTACTAAAAATACAAAAATTAGCCAGGCGTGGTGGCGCATGCCTGTAATCCCAGCTACATGGGAGGCTAAGGCAGGAGAATCGCTTGAACCCAGGAGATGGAGGTTGCAGTGAGCCGAGATTGCGTCACTGCATTCCAGCCTGGGTGACAGAGTGAGACTCCGTCCCCCAAAAAATAAAATAAAATAAAAATAAAAATAAAATAAATAAATAGGAAAAATAACAAGTTGAGAAGGGGAGGGCACTAGGTGTGTGAGCAAGTAATTGGCAGGGAAGAAGGAAGGAGTTCAGTTGTAGACATAGTGAATTTGCAGTATTTGTGTGACAGCAAAAACACAAGATTTTTAGTTTTAAAGACAAAAACAGAAGCGAAAAAGTAAAATGGAAATCACATAATGTACTTAATGGGTAGATCCTAAAACTACTACTATAAGCCAGTGGCTGATGCCTGTAATCCCAGCACTTTGGGAGGCCAAGGAAGGAGGATCACTTGAGGCCAGGAGTTCAAGGCCAGCCTGGGTAATATAGCAAGACCTCATCTCTTAAAAAATATTAAGTAAAAAAAAAAAAAAAAATTAAGTAAAACCACTACTGTAGAAGAGATTGCCCAAGAAAATACAAGCTGAGGGAATAACACTTATTGAGCATGCAAAAAGAGCAATTCAAGAGGACAACTATGAGAATGCCATCTCATAAAACAAGGAAAAAGTCAAGGAAGGAAGGGCAACAGAAATAAGAAAGGTCAAATAAAGATCTAAGAAAAGTCAAATAAAATAATCTCTGAAAAGCATCCATTAGATTTGGTGATTATTAGATCATTTCAGTGTTCCTAAAGAGAAGAATTTCAGTGCCAAAACAGAAAGATAAGCTAGGGCCAGGCAGGGTGGTTCATACCTATAATCTTTGGGAGGCAGAGGTGGAGGACTGCTTGAGTCCAGGAGTTCAAGACCAGCCTGGACAACATATGGAGACCCTGTCTCTACAAAAAAAAAAAAAAAAAAAAATTATTTAAATAGCCAGGCACAAGAGTATTGTCTGTGGTCCTAGCTGCTCAGGTGGGTGAGGTGGGAGGATCGCTTGAGCCCAGGAGGTCAAGCCTTCAGTGAGCCGTGATCATGCCACTGCATTCCAACCTGGGCAACAGAGTTAAGATCCTGTCTCTTAAAAAAAAAAAAAAAATAGGCAGACAGAGGCAGGCAGGCTCAGGAGTGAATGGGAAATAAGCAACTTATACCATCTCATAAAGATTCTAACTTCAAAAAGTTTGTCTGAGTTCAGGCTGTGGTCTCCAGATACCACCTTCCACTGAAAGGTACTGAGGCTTCTTGCAAAACAAGTTAATTCCAGGTCTGAAGTAGCGTATGTATAGATGAGCCTGGTTCTATTTTTTTGGCGGACGGGGAGGAATCTTTCAAGGACTATTGGAGTTAAGTCAAAGGGATACAGGTGTTTCAGTATTTTTTTTTTCTTCTTGACTCTAATGTAAATGAAATTGTTTTCTTAAAATTTCCTTTGGGATTGTTCATTTAGAGTGTATATAAATACAACTGATTTTTGTGTGTTGATGCCATATCCTGCAACTTTGCTGAATTTCTTACTAACTTGCACAGTTTTGTTTTTGGCGTAACTTTAAGGGTATTCTACATATAAGATCATGTCATCTTTAAATAGAGATAGTTTTACTTCTTCCTTTCCAATTTGAATGCTTTTCATTTCCTTTTTCTTGCTTAACTTCTGGCTAGAACTTCTAATACTACACCGAATAGACATGGTGAAAGAAGGCATCCTCATCTTGTTCCTGATCTGAGGATAAAATCTCTCAGTCTTTCACCACT
The DNA here is from genome assembly GCF_029289425.2 of Pan paniscus. NCBI lineage: Eukaryota > Metazoa > Chordata > Mammalia > Primates > Hominidae > Pan > Pan paniscus. Next base: position 191,560,338 of record NC_073249.2, read on the forward strand.
GAATATGATGTAAGCAATGATTTTTCATGGGTAGCCTTTATCATGTTGAGGAAATTCCCCTCTTTTCCTAGTTTATTAAAGTGCTTTTACAAAGGAAAGGATGTTAGCTTTTCTTTAATACTTTCTCTGCATCAACTGAGATGATTTAGTCATTCCTCAGTATCTGTGGGGGACTGGACCCTGGACCCCCCAAAGATACCAAAATCCTTGAATGCTCAAGTCCCTTATATATAGTATTTGCATATAACCTACACACATCCTCCTATACAATTTAAATCATCTCTAGATTACTTATAACACCTAATACAATGCAAATACTATGCAAACAGTTGTTATACTCTATTTTTAAATGTTGTATTTTTTTTCCTCTGGTCCTTGATTAAGGAATAAATTTGTATTACCTTTTATTTTTTTTCCAAATATTTTTAGATGTGGAACTCATAGATACAAAGGACAGACTGTAGTGAGTTCTTTTTTTTCTTCATTCTACTAATGTGGTAGATTATACTGATTGATACTTGAGAAAAATTTAACCAAGGAAGCACAAGACTTGTACACTAAAAGACCTGTACAAAACATTGCTGAAAGAAATAAAAGAAGACCAAAATAAATGGAAAGACATCCCATGTTCACAGACTGGAAGACTTAACATTGTTAAGATGACAGTAACTACCCTTGATTCACAAATTCAATCTTGATCCCTGTCAAAATCCTAATAACTCTTTTTTCAGAAATAGGAAAAAACCACCCTCAATTTCACGTGAAATTTCAACACACCCCAAATAGCCAAAACAATCTTGAAAAAAAAACTTGAGGACTCCTACTTCCTAATTTCAAACCTACTACAAAGCTACAGTAATCAAAACAGTGTAGTACTGACACAAGAACAGGCATATAGACAAATAGAACAGAACTGAAAGTCTAGAAATAAACTCTTGCATTTGTCGTTGTTATGGTCTGAATGTTTGTATCCCTCCTCCCCAGATTCATATGTGGAAGCCTTAACCCCCCATGTAATAATACTTGGAGAGGGGGACTTTAAAAGGTAATCAGCTAGATGAGGTAGTGAGAGTGGAGCTCTCATGATGTGATTAATGCCCTTCTAAGAAGAAACACCAGAAAGCTTACTCTCTCTCTCACCTCACAAACACTAAGAAATCACATGAGCACAGAGCAAGGTAGTGGCTATCTACAAGCCAAGAGAAAAGGCCTGAAAATAAAACCTACCTGTGGGCACTTTGATCTTGGACTTCCCAGCCTCCTGAAATGTAAGAAATAAATTTGTTGTTTAAGCCACCCAGACTATGATACTGTGTTACGACAGCCCAAACTGACTGATACGATGGTCAACTGACTTTCAACAAGGTTTCCAGGACCACTCAATGGGGAAAGAACAGGCTCTTCAACAAAAGGTGCTATGAAACCTGGATATTCATACACAAAAGATTGAAACTGGACACTTACTTTGTACCATAAACAAAAATTAACTCAAGATGGATTAAAGACCTAAATTAAAGACCTAAACACTAAACCTCTTAGAAGAAAACATAGGGAAAAATCTACATGAACTTAGATCTAGCAATAGCATCTTAAATATGATACCAAAAGCATAAGCTACAAAAGAAAAACACAAATTGGATTTCATTAAAATTTAAAACTTTTGTGCATCAAGGCCACTATCGTGAGGGTGAAAAGACAATCTACAGAATGGGAAAAAAATATTTGTAAATTATTTATGTGTAAGAGTTTAATATTTAGAATATAAAAACAATTCCTAAAACTCAACAACAAAAAAGACAAGCAACCCAATTAAAAAAATGCACAAAGGACTTAAATAACATTTCTCCAGAGAACATATACAAAAGGCCAATAAACACATGAAAAAATGTTCAGCATCATTAGTCACTGGAAAAATTCAAATCCAAGCCACAATAAGATACCACTTCAAGGCCGGGTGCAGTGCCTCACACCTGTAATCCCAGCACTTTGGGAGGCCGAGGCGGGTGGCTCACGAGGTCAGGAGATCAAGACTATCCTGGCTAACATGGTGAAACCTGTCTCTACTAAAAATACAAAAAAATTGGCCGGGTGTGGTGGTGGGTGCCTGTAGTCCCAGGTATTCAGGAGGCTGAGGCAGGAGAATGGCGTAAACCCAGGAGGTGGAGCTTGCAGTGAGCTGAGATTGCGCCACTGCACTCCAGCCTGGGCGACTGAGCAAGACTCCGTCTCAAAAAAAAAAAAAAAAAAAAAAAAAAAGATACCACTTCACACCCACTAGGACAGTTATTAACCAAAAATGAAAGACTTTGAAAGGCCGAGGTAGGTAGATCGCTTGAGGTCAGGAGTTCAAGACTAGTCTGGCCAACACAGTGAAACCCCATCTCTACTAAAAGTACAAAAAAAGAAAAAAAATTAGCCAGGCATGATGGCACACACCTGTAATCCCAGCTACTTGGGAGGCTGAGGCAGAAGAATCACCTGAACCCAGAAGGTGAAGGGTGGAGGTTACAGTGAGGTGAGATGGCACCACTGCACTCCGGCCTGGGCAACAGAGTAACACTCTGTCTCGAAAAAACACACACACACACACAGAAAACAACAAGTATTGGTGAGGATGCAGAAAAGCTGGAATCCTCATGCATTGCTGGTGCAAATGGAAAATGCTATAGCCCCTGTGCAAAAGGTTCCTCAAAAAGATAAACATAGGCTGGGCATGGTGGCTCACACCTGTAATCCCAGCACTTTGAGATGCCAAGGCAGGTGCATCGCTTGAGCTCAGGAGTTCAAGACCAGCCTTGGTAACATGGCCAAACCCCGTCTCTATAAGAAAAACTAAAATTAGCTGGGCATAGTGTTGCACATCTGTAGTCCCAGCTACTTGTGGGGCTGAGGTGGGAGGACAGCTTAAACCAGGGAGGTAGAGGCTGCAGTGACCCATGATCACACCACTGCACTCCAGCCTGGACAACAAAGTGAGACCCTGTCTCAAAAAATGAATAAATAAATAAATAAATAAGGATAAACAGAATTCCTATATAACCCAGCAAATCCATTCCTAGGTACATACCTGTACTAGTCTGTTTAGTCTTGCTGTAACAGAATACCTGAGGTTGAGTAACTTATAAAGAAAAGAGGTTTATGTAGCTCACAATTCTGGTGGCTGGGAAGTCCAAAAGCATAGCACTGGTGTCTGCTTAGCTTTTGGTGAGGGTTATGTGCTGCACCACAGCATGGAAAAGCAAAAAGGCAAGGGGGCAAAGAGACATACAAAAGGTGGAACCTTGCTTGTAACAACTCATTAGGGCAGTGTCCCCACTATCCAAACACCTCCCACTAGGGCCCACCTCCTAATACTGCCATATTGGGCATCAAATTTCAACATGAATTTTAAAAGACATTCATTAAAACCATCACAATACCAGAAGGAAGTGAAAGCAAGGACTCAAACAAATACTTATATACCAATGTTTATAGCAACATTACTCACAATAGCCAAAAGGTGTCTATTGATGGATGAATGGATAAATAAAATGTATATGCACACAATGGAATATTTTGCAGCCATAAAAAGGAATGAGAGGTTCTGATACATACTATAACTGGATGAACCTTGAAAATATGCTAAGTGAAATAAGTCAGACACCAAAGGATAAATATTGTATGAGTCCACTTACATGAAATATCTAGAATAGGCAACTTCATAGACACAGAAAGTAATTTAAAGTTTACCAGAGGCTGGGGCGAGGGACCATGCAGGGTTACTGCATAACATGTAGAGTTTCTACTGTGGGTGAAATGAATAATGGTAATGATTGTACAATATTGTTTATGTACTTAATGCCACTGAATTATACACTTAAAGTTGTTAAAATGGTAAATGTTATATTATATATATATATTTATTATATGATTTGCTTTTTGAGAAGTTATAATTGCACAAAATTAAGGGGGTACACAGTGGTGTTTTGATACACACGTATGTATACAGTGTGGAATGACTGAATCAAGCAAATTAGCATATCCATCACCTTAAATACTTATTTACACCACCTGACTACAACTTTCTACTCTTGGACTAATATCTTCCTGTCCCTCCCTTCCATCCCCCATGCTCTGGTAACTATAATTCTACTCTCTGCTTCTATGAATTCTATTGTTTTAGATTCCACATTAAGTGACAAGATGCAGTTTCTGTCTTCCTGTGCCTGGCTTACTGCACTTTGTTATGTACATTTTAACACATTTTTTTTAAACTTAGGGTAATTTTTTTTTTTTTTTTTTGAGATGGAGTCTCGCTCTGTCACCCAGGCTGGAGTGCAGTGGCACAATCTTGGCTCACTGCAACCTCCGCCTCCTGGGTTCAAGCGATTCTCCTGCCTCAGCCTCCCGAGTAGCTGGGATTACAGGCATGTGCCACCACGCCTGGCTAATTTTTTGTATTTTTAGTAGAGACAGGGTTTCACTGTGTTAGCCAGGATGGTCTCGATCTCCTGACCTCGTGTTCCGCCCGCACTGGCCTCTCAATGTGCTGGGATTACATGCGTGAGCCATCGCACCCGACTGGTGATTTTTTAAATATAAAAAAATCAATTTTAAAAAAGGATCGAGGTGCCGACCTTGAAGACCATGTTGTGGGTTAAATTGTGGTCCCCAAGAGAGATGTCCACGCAGATCCTCAGAATATGACTTCATGTGGAATAAAGTTCTTTGCTGGTGTAGTTAATGTAAGGGTCTTGAAATGAGATCATCCTGAATTAGAGTGGGCCCTAAATCCAATGAAGAGTGTCCTTAGAAGAGACAGAAATGAAGACAAGAGAGACAAAGAGATAATGCCATGTAAAGACAGAGGCAAAAACTGGAGTAATCTACCACAAATCAAGGAACACATGAGACCACCAGAGGCTCAAAGAGAGGAGGAAGAATTCTTCCCTAAAGGCTTCAGAGAAAGCATGGCATTGCCAACATCCTGATTTCAAACTTTTAGCCTCCAGAACTGTGAGATGATAAATTTCTTTAATTTTAAACCACCAAGTTTGTGGTAATTTCTTATGGCAAACCTAGGAAACTAATTCAGATTTTAGTACATGGAAGTGGAGTGCTGCTTTAATATCTAAAAATGTGAAGGTGGGCCAGGCATGACGGCTTATGCCTGTAGTCCCAACACTTTGGGAGGCCAAGGTGTGAGGACTGCTTGAGCTCATGAGTTCGAGATCAGCCTGTGCAACATGGTAAAACACCATCTCTATTAAAAAACTTTTAAACAAAGAAAGAAGAGAGAGAGAGGGAGAGAGAGAGAGAGAGAAAGAAAGAGAGAAAGAAAGAGAAAGAAAGGGAAAGGAAGAGAAAGGAAGGGACGGAAGGAAGGGAAGGGAAGGGAAGGGGGGAAAGGAGGAAGGGAGGAAGGAAGAAAGAGAGAAAGAGAGAGAGACAAAGAAAGAAAAGAAAGTAACAAAAAGAAAGAAAGAGAAAAAGAGAGAGAAAAGAAAAAAATGTAAAGGTGGCTTTGAAATTGGGTAATGGGCTGAAAGAGTTTTGAGATGCATGATTTTAAAAAAGTACAGACTGCCTTAAAGACATGGTGGTAGAAATACTGATGTCAAAGGCAATTCTGGTTAGGGTTTAGAAGGATGTGATGAGCAACTAAGAGAAAGCTTCTGTAGTCTTAGAGAATACATACACAGAATTGTGAACATTTTGGTTCATATCAATATTTTGGTTAAGGATGCTTCTGTTGCTGTCTCAGAAGTAAATAAAGAATATGTGACCGGGAACTGGAAGAAAGGTGAGCTATGTTATAAAGTGGCTGAACTATGTTCTACTGTGGGATAGAAAGGAGAATCTGGAAGCCATGAACTTGAATATTTAGCCTAGGAGATTCCCAAGCAAAGTGCTGAAGGTACAGCTTGGTTCCTCCTTGGTATTTATAGTAAAATACAAGAAGAAAGAGATAAATTGAAGAAGGAACTTTAAGCAAAAGGAAACAACGATTAACTGGGAGGTTCTCAGATTATTCAGAATACAAAGGATGCAGAAATTAGGAAATTCACTGTTAGAAAAGTGTGTTCTAGAGAGCAGGCCACGTGGCTGGACAACCATATGCTGAAGGTAATAGCAGTGTGACTCATGGATCCAATCAATCATCTCAACAGAAACGAGGAATGGAGATGGGGTTATCAGTACGGAGCTGTGAAGAATCCTCTCGTCTAATGATATGGACCCCCTTGATATGTAAGGAGACTGACAAGGTTTTAAAGAATAACATACCAACAAAAATGCTGTCAGCCTGTACTGAAAGGAACAGAGATGGGACAGAATTTTTTAAAGTGTCTTACTTCTGGGATTTTATAGGCAAGAAATGGGCTAATACAGTTACTCAACTACAAACATGTGCAACCCTTCAGGGAAAAGTAAAAATGACTGAAGGCAAGCAGCATAGTGGGGGTTTGGGGGAGGGGAGAAACAGGCCCACACCAGCTGCAGACAGAGCCTCCATGGGCCCAGAGGGCAGAGGATCAAGCCACAGAGGATTATTCTCAGGCCCTGAAACCTAGAGAAATTTGTCCTGCTGAGTTTTGAACTTGCTTGAAACCGGTGATCCTTTATTCTTTCCATTTTCTTCCTTTTGAATGGGAATGTCTATCTTAACAGCTGTCTCATCCTCTCATCACTGTATTTTGGAAGCAGATAAGTTGTTTTCCAGTTTCACAGGTCCACAGATGGAGAATTTTATCCCAAATGAATCATGCCGAGTCCATACTCTTACCTAATTTAGATGATTTAAAACAATGAGATTTCAAACTTTTTGAGGTTATAATATTTGGAGATTTTGGACTTAAGAGTTCATGCTGTAGCTGGGCACGGTGGCTCATGCCTGTAATCCCAGCACTTTGGGAGGCCGAGGCGGGCAGATCACGAGGTCAGGAGATGGAGCCCATCCTAACATAGTGAAACCCCGTCTCCACTAAAAATACAAAAAATTAGCCAGGCATGGCGGCACGCTCCTGTAGTCCCAGCTACTTGGGAGACTGAGGCAGGAAAATGGCTTGAACCCAGGAGGCAGAGGTTGCAGTGAGCCAAGATTCTGCCACTACACTCCAGCCTGGGCGAGAGACTGAAACTCCGTCTAAAAAAAAAAAACAGAGTTCATGCTGTAATAGGTCGAGACTTTTGAGGATGTTGGGATGAGGTGAATTTATTTTGCATATGGGATGTAAATGAAGTTTTAGGGGTCAAAAAAAGAACTGTAGTGTATTAAACTGTGGCTCCCAAAAGTTATGTCCATCCAGAACCACAGTATGTGAGCAGACTAGATCTTTGGAGAGGTAATTATGGTAAGGATCTTGAGCTGAGAACATCCAGGAATAAGGTAGACCCTAAGAGACAGAAAAGAAGATGCAGAAAGAAGACCAAGGGAAGATGAAGGCAAAGACAGGAGTTTTGCCGCCACAAGTCAAGGAATACCAACCAAGCCACAAGAAGATAGAAGAGACAAGCAAAGATTCTTCCCTAGAGCCTTGATTTTGGACTTCTAGCCTCCAAAACTGTGAGATAATTTCTGATGTTTTAAGCTACCAAGTATGTAGCAGTTTTTTGGCAGCCTTAGGAAACTAATTTAAGAGACCACCAATCATCAAAGATACAACAAATTGAACACCAAAAATAATGACTATGATAAATTAGAATGTATCACATATGGTAAAACTCGTGAGTTCCTAATGATACTCCCTCCCAAACCTCACCTTTGGGAGTTGTGAGGGCGGGCATCAATTCATTTTTCTGAAAATTACTGATAAAGGGGAAAAAAAAAAGCATTTATCCTGCTTTTTCTTTACAAACCGTATTACAAGGTAACCAAATAATTGATGAGGGAATTCTTTATGAAAGAATTCCAGTTAATAAATACAAAAGAAATGACCAAAAAAAAATCACTCTTCTAATGAAATAATGGATATAGGCAAGAATTATCATTAAGTGAAAAGTTAAAAATAAATTACATTTGGATCCCACTGACAGAACCTAAACCAAATGATCCATTTAGTATCACTAAAAGTAGAACCACCACTTATGTTACCTCCTAGAACGATCCAACAAGAATTCACAGCCCCATCTAATGGAATGACTATAAATCCTAATTTGTCTAGAACAATTCCAGTTTAAACTATTCCTTCTGTGTAATCATTATAGCACCCCCTTTCATTCTCAAAATTGTCTGATTGCAAATAAATTATATAACCACTCTTTATAAATATTTCTTGCCAAAGAAACTGAACCTAAACTCATCAAGCTCTACCAACTAGGGCTCTCAATCTTGGCTACAGACTGAAATCACTTGGTAAATTTTTTAAAATATTGATGATGACATTTTACCTCATGGGCTCTGATTAATTTATCGGAGATGTGGCCTAGGGATCAGGATAACTAAAAGCTCTCCAGATAATTCTAAAGTTTTAGCCAAAGTTCAGAACCACTGCTCTGTATTTAACTACTAATTTGTGGGAAATATGAGGGGTAAAGGAACATGTTAAATACCATAACAAGGATTCAATCAGCCAAATCCAAAATGTGGAAAATTATCCTGGAACAATAACCTATTTTTTCCAACAAATAAATAGCATGGGAAAGGAGCACAGGGGGTATGAGTTAAGAAAGGGGATTACTGGCTGGGTGCAGTGGCTCATGCCTATAATCCCAGCACTTTGGGAGGCGGAGGTGGGTGGATCACTTGAAATCAGGAGCTTGAGACCAGCTTGGCCAACATGGCAAAACCCTGTCGCTACTAAAAACACAAAATAAGCCAAGGCTGGTGGTGCATGCCTATAATCCCAGCTACTCGGGAGGCTGAAGCAGGAAAATCGCTTGAACCCAGGAAACGGACGATGCAGTGAGCCAAGATCACGCCACTGCACTCCAGCCTGGGCAACAAGGGCAAAACTCCATTTCAAAAAGAAAAAAAAAGGTGGGGGGAGGTGATTAAGGTTAAGAAAAACTTAAGAAACATATAAACTAAATGAAATGTGTAACTCTTAGTTGGATGATTTAAACAAATCAAGTGTAAAAAGACACTTAAAGAATAAGAGAAGTCTGAACACAGACTGGATTAAGGAACTCTTTTGTTAGGTGTAACAGTATTGTGGTTGTGCTTGTTAAAAATTCTTATCTGTTAGAAATACACACGGAAGTATTTGTAGATTAAATGATGTGATGTGTGTTATTTCTTTGAAATTATTTCAACTATGGAAAAAAAGGAAGGAAGGAGGAAGGAAAGGAAAGGAGGGAAGAAAGAAGGGAGGGAGGGAGGGAAGGAGGGAGGGAGGGAGGGACAGAAATGAGTAGTTAGATGAGACAGGAATGGTAGATTAATTTTTGGCTTATAAAAGTATAATATGCATGTCAGTATTAAAATACATCTGTAAGACATATTGGGAAGTGTAAAGAAAGAAAAACACATATGATTCTTGATATGTGCTGGGTTCTCAAAGAACTGACAGTGCTGGGTTCTATATGCTGGATAGACCAAAACAAAACAAAAAAAAGGACTATCTTTGGTCAAAGGCAGCTAATTAAAGCTTCTAGGAGGCCAGAAAGATGATATGAATGAAATTAAAATAACAATATAAATATTTCCTAAGTACAAGAAAGTGGGTATAGGTATGAGAAGGTTGGATAAGAACTATTACTACCCAAAATTGCTAAATTCCAGAGATTATACCATAAACTGACTTTGAAAAACCCATGCTCCTGCTAATGGCTAAGCCACATAAAAGTGTCATTTTTTTTTTAAGTCAAATGGTCAAGTATTAGCAATTTTGTTGGGTTGAATACAGTACATTTATACAATACTTGCCTTTCTCCTTTGCTAAAGTAAGTACATACAGTTAGCTCATAGTAAAATAATCAGAATTTTTAAGGGAAATATCACTTTTCTTTAAATAGTGGCTGTTCTCCTAATACAGAATTCAAAAATACCTCTTAAGTATCCATAGAAACTGCAATTTTATATTTATCTACTTACATATTCTTTAGTAAGAAAACCTTTCTGGCAAGGCGCGGTGGCTCACGCCTGTAATCCCAGCACTTTGGGAGGCTGAGGTGGGCAGATCATGAGGTCAGGAGTTCAAGACCAGCCCGGCCAACATGGTGAAACCCTGTCTAAAAATTAGCTGGGCATTGTGGTGCATGCCTGTAATCCTAGCTACTCGGGGGACTGAGGCAGGAGAATTGCTTGAACCCAGGAGGTGGAGGTTGTAGTGAGCTGAGATCGCGCCACTGTACTCCAGCCTAGGCGACAGAGCAAGACTCTGTCTCAAAAAAAAAAAAAAAAAAAAAAAAAGAAAAGAGAAAAGAAAATCTTTCCATTGTCAAAAAAAGTACAAACATAATCTTTAAAGTAAATCACAGCTTCAAAATATTTAGTGTATATTTTCTAAAAAATAAATGTGAGCTGTGAATACATATTTTAAGATGATCTCAAACAAAAATGTATTTCTTAGGGAACAAGTTAACTTAATGATTCCTGAGAAGTAACTTACATCAACTTTGTTTGAATGTAATTCAAATTATTCTAACATCCATATATTACAGATAAAGAATTATGTTCTTTATTTTACAAATGAGAATATAAACACTAACCATAATATTTCTGGATAAACAAAAGTTCTAACCTATATGATCGAACAGGACCAGTTCAAGTATTAATTGATCCTGATTTAGCCATCATATCTCCAGCAAATCTCTCTGTGCCTTAATTTCCTAATTTATAAAATGGGACAATAATTGTGGTTGAAAAATACATCACATGTAAAATACTTAGAAAAATGACTGGCACTTAAGGGTTTATAAATACCAAGTATTATCATTATTTATAGATGTCTCTGCTTATTACAAGATGGGAAGAACCAGCGTGTGAAAACAACTCAGAATCATTCTCAGTATTAGAATGGCCTCTCCTTTTTTTTTTTTTTTTTTTTAAAAAACACAGTGTCTCTCTTGCTCTGTCACCCAGGCTAAAGTGCAGTGGCACGATCATAGTTCAATGCAATCTCGAAATCCTAGGCTCAAGCAATCCTCCAAGCAATCCTCCCACCTCAGCCTCGTGAGTAGACGAGGCTACTAAACCTCGGGTAATTTTTTTAATTTATTGTAGAGATGGGGTCTTGCTATGTTGCCCAGGATGGTCTCAAACTCCTGGCCTCATGCCATCCTCCTGCCTCGGCCTCCCAAAGTGCTAGGATTACAAGCATGAACCACTGTACCCAGCCACAAGTATTATTATTTACAGATGCCTCTGTGTGTTACAAGATGGGAAGCAGTGTGAAAACAATGCAGAATCACTGTATTTGAATGGCCTCTTCAAATGGTCTCTAAACAGAGTCAATACTTTCTTAAAGTAAATTATTCACATTGCATACATATAAATCGCAAATATTGTAATGATATGTACCGCCATGTTTTTAAGTAATACATTTAGCAAAAAGACAGAAAAGAGAAAAAGTTAATTAAGGAATTAAGAGGGATCAATCTTTTGCAATTATTTTATTATAAAATATTAAAATAACAGAAATTCAAAAGAAAACTTCTCCATATCCCATCACATCATGAAGTCAATGCTTTCATTTGTTCATATTTTCTACTGTCTATATGTGTGTTCAATTTTCACAGATTTATATATTAATAGATAACATTTTATAGTCTACATTTTCACTTAGCATTATACCATGAATACTTTTTCCACTTTGTGAAATTTGCACCCTTATACTCTCTTTCGTTTCTCCTCCCTACCCACTGAAGGTAATCAATGGTAATATCTTGAACTGTGTCCTCCACAATTTTCTCTAAGTTCATACATATACAAGCATATACAGACACAAATGCGGGGAGGCAAGAAAGGTCGTTTTGTTTTGTTTTTCACAAAAAATGGAAGCATACTATTTATACATATGCTTTCTCTCTTTTTTAAGCATACCAGATATATACATCTCAAATTTAATACACACAGAATTTTAAGTATGAAAATGAATACAATTTACTAGACCGGGTAATATTTACATTTACAAAAGTTATTATTTTGTATGTAAACTTTGAAAAGACAAGGATTTTACAACAAAATATGGCCGCCCAATTTAGTTAGATCTCATACTTCATAACATACTGGTTATTATAATAGCCATGCATAAGTAATTCAATCGTTTATAATAAGCCTACCTAATGAGTCTTAAAAGCTATTTGAGAAAACAAAAATTTTATCATCTAAAAAAATTAAATAATATGCCAACTTTAAAGTGTGTGTGTGAGTATGTATTTGTGTGGGTGTGATGCTTGCTGTAACGCCTTCATGTATAGGCACTAGGATATGAACTTAATTCTCTCTATACTAGAGATGATAGATGAATATAGCGCTGATCCACCCACATACTCAGCTCCCCCGTGTTCACAAATTGAGAGACTAGCATTCCAGCATATTCTGAATACAAGTGTTCCAACTGCCCACAAATATAAAAACAAGACATCAGGCAGGCCTACCTAGAATTTAAGGTTGTTAACCCAATGGTCTTAAAATGCAGTCACCGGCTGGGTGTGGTGGCTCACACCTGTAATCCTAGCACTTTGGGAGGCCGAGGCGGGTGGATCACGAGGTCAGGAGATCGAGACCATCCTGGCTAACATGGTGAAACCCCGTCTCTACTAAAAATACAGAAACAAAAAATTAGCCGGGCATGGTGGTGGGAGCCTGTAGTCCCAGCTACTCGGGAGGCTGAGGCGAAGGAATGGCGTGAACCCGGGAGGCGGAGCTTGCAGTGAGCTGAGATAGCGCCACTGCACTCCAGCCTGGGCGACAGAGCAAGACTCCATCTCAAAAACAACAACAAAAAATGCAGTCACCTGCCCATCTAACCATAATCCAGAACAATCAGAAGATCCCTAAATCTGGATCCATAGGAGAGAACTCTGGGGAGTAAAGGACGCTATGAAAGATTTACAGAGCCCCTCAAAATTACAAAGCAGAGAACTTGGTACTCAACCCATAGAGCCTCTGCTGTACTAGGTAAGCTATTCTTACAAAAATAAGTCAGCAAGTCTTTTGAGTTCCTATTGTGTAGAGGTCACAAGATGTCCAGACGCAAAAAGCAATGAAATAGATACTATGTTAAAGGAGTTCACAATTTATCAAGAGAGCCAGCATATATTATCCTAAATGACCCTAAGTAACAAAGCACAATGCCTAGCATGTAGCTTATGAAATAGCACAGGTGCTTAGCAACTTTTTTGTGACATGATTACAAAGGTCAAAAGCAGTAAGCATCATTAAGTACAATACCATGTCATCAATGCAATTTCAGATTGAATAGCCTAAAGTTACTATCTAAGTCTATGTGGATAGTTTGTTTCAACTCCCTCAAGGCAGTCAATTTCCAAAGACATGGTACTGCATAGTCCCCATTAATCGGCTTGGAGTATACATATGGAATCCACATGTAATTTGGCACACACCAAAAAAAAGTGGAAAAAAGTACTTATACCATTTAAGACAATCATACCGAATATTCTAATGAAATATCAAAAACAAAATGAATTATGGATCAAAAAATATTATTTATGTATTATTTTTACTTTTTCTAGAGAGGGGGTTTCCCTCTGTCACCCAGGCTGGAGAGCAGTGGCAATATCATAGCTCACTGCAACCTCCAACTCCTGGGCTCAAGCAATGCTCCCACCTCAACCTCTGAATAGCGAGGACTAGAAGCATGTGCCACCACACCATTAATTCCAAAAATTAATGAATGTAATTTTCCTCTGTGATGAAACTGGCAAAATAATGGGGGAAACCTATACAAGTGCTGCGTATGTTATAGGTTGTTAAAAATAAAATTAACTTTTGGGCCAGGCCCGGTAGCTCACACCTGTAATCCCAGCACTTTGGGAAGCCAAGGTGTGCTGATCACCAGAGGTCAGGAGTTCGAGATCAGCCTGGCCAACATGGCAAAATCCCATCTTTACTAAAAATACAAAAATTAGCCAGGCATGGTGGTGCTTGCCTGTAATCCCAGCTACTTGGGAGGCTGAAGCAGGAGAATTAATTGAACCCGGGAGGCGGAGGTTGCAATGAGCCGAGATTGCACCACCGCACTTTAGCCTGGGCAACAGAGCAAGACTCTGTCTCAAAAATAATAATAATAATAAAGTTTTTACTGCTACCAGTATGGTTTTTTTTTCCAGCATTCCTTTAGCAGAAGATTCACAAGACCAGTAACATCTTTTAAGTGTACGACAAGAGGTAGAATATATTTAAAATCTAGTTGAATTTGTTGTCAACGCACATCGATGTTTTCTAGAATATCCTAGAACATCCTAGTACAGAAGGTGAATGACAACATTCACAGCAACTGGATGCAGAAATCTCCCTGAATTAACGTTACATATCTTAAGTAATTTACCCTGTATATTTTCATTGGTGGACTATATGCCATATGCCTTCATCCAAGCACAGTTAAGGATCTAGTTCAAAACTGAACACAACTTGAAAATTTTAAAATTTCAAAACACATGCATTCCATACACAACATTTATACTTACAAAACTATTTGGACATACCATCATACAGCTTAACTTGCTCTATGACTAATTATTGCATTAGGTGAATCCAACATTTCGTAAACTTATCAATGGTAAAAATTTATTGTTCAAAACACTACGATGAAATGCATTAAAATAACATGACTGATGAACAGAAAGAGGGATAGAGGGGTAAATATATGATAAAACAAGTGGAATGCAATTTTTTTTTTGGAGGGGGTTTTGAGACAGTGTCTCCCTCTGTCACCTAGGCTAGAGTGCAGTAGCACGATCTCGGCTCACTGCTACCACCGCCTCCCTGCTACCACTGCCTCCCAGGTTCAAGCGATTCCCCTGCCTCAGCCTCCCGAATAGCTGGGATTACAGGCACCCGCCACCACGCCGGGTTAATTTTTTGTATTTTTAGTAGAGACGGGGTTTCACCATGTTGGCCAGGCTGGTCTCGAACTCCTGGCCTCAAGTGATCCTGCCGCCTCGGCCTCCCAAAGTGCTGGGATTACAGGCGTGAGCCGCTGTGCATGTCCGGAATGCAATGTTAACAGTAGGATCTAGGCGGTTGGGTGTATGACTGATCCCCGTAAGTTTTATAATATTGCCGGATAGTTCAAAATATTTTCCTAATAAATTGTTGGAAAAAATAATACTTGACACTTCTTTGGTCATTTACAATTTAAGCTTTTAAGGAGAGAAACACAGATTAAAGAAACTCCTCTGTGGCATCCCACACAGGCACTATAGTTGGGACAAACCTGGATTCAAATCCTACCTCAACCTTGCAACTAGCTGTGTGATCTAAGTAAATTACTTAAGCCCTCAACACCTAAATTTCCTCATCTGCAAATAGGTTCTAGGAGGAGTTACTATGAAGTTAAATTCTTCACATAAAGGTCTTAGCTCAGTGCCAGGCACACAGTAAGCACTCAAAACATCAGCTGTAGCATCATTACGAGATTACTAATTTTACGCTAAGCTGAAAGGGCATTCTTCATAAAGTAGTAATTTTTTGCCCTTTTGCTAATTGATCGTTTCTGAAACCATTCCCAAAAGGAAGACTCCTAAAAGGAAACTTACTTCTTATCATGCTAAGCGGGGAGGAAGTAAAAGAAAAGTGAGGGATATTGCTCAATCGATAGTACAGTATTGTTCGCCATCTGAAAAAAACCACTCAGAATTAAATAAGGAAAGTTTCCAGACAAACTTTAAAAGGTATTCAAACAACTCCTATGTAGAATTGGCTTCACCTCTGCAGGTTGATTGGGTACATCCCTGTTATGAGAAAACTTGTCGTATTCTTCCAAGTCCCTAATTGCGAGTAAGAGGCTAGGCTAGAACATGACATTCATAGTAGCCAAAATCTTTCTCCTAAATCAGGACATGCCAACGATCCCACTTCTTCACAGGTAAGACCACCACCCCGACTTTGGTCTAGATAACGGCTATGGGGGGAGGGGAAAGGAGGCAGGAAAATGAATTCGCGATGGTGTTACTGAAGAACCCTCCGGTTATTTCTCCTGAGACCCCTCCACGACTTATTCCCGCCACCACCACCCCCACCTGACCTCTCCCCAGTTAAACTTCCAGACTCTGATGTACTAAAGATGCACTAAAGATGCACTTAAGAATCTGACACCTCCCCTCCCTGGGCCTAGATATCCCACCCCAGTGCTGGGGAAGGTCGGGGGGGAGGAAGGCAAACAACGGCCCCCTCCCCTCCCCCCCACCCAGCACCAAATCTTTGTCCCACCTGCCAAGGGACCGCTCGCCAGCGCGCTCCGGACCCAAGGCTGCCTCAGACCTGCCCGCAACCTTGTCCTAACTGGGCCTCGGCGACCCCTCCACGAACCTGAGTATGGCCCATTCCCGGCCCCGGGCCGCGCCCCGCCCCCCGCCGCCCGAGTTCTGCCTCACCTCACCTACCCTCTTTCGGGGGCCGGACTCCACCTCTCTCTCCGCCATGTTGGGCCCCGCTCGGTACCGCTGCGGCTCCCCGCGCGGTGGCGGCGGTACCTCTCGGCCCCCCGGCCCCCGCCCACACTGCAGGCACGGCCGCCTCGCGGCAGCTTCCCCGGACCCGGCCGGGCCTTGCGCCGAGAGTGGGGAGGGGGCGGATGCCGCGCGCCGGGCCGCAGCTTCTGAGATCCCACGGGTCCGCGCGTGGGCGGGAGGGCCTGCCCGGGGACGGGGTGGGGGCCGGGACTCGGGGGGTTAATGGCCTCCAAGGGGCCCCGTGAGTAGGATTATTTTCTCTCAGAGAAATTCCTCCGCCTGCGGTTTCTTAAAGGGATCACCAAATCAGCCCCTTGCGCGCGCCCCTGATGCGCAGGCGCACCCTAAGTCCCTCCTTCCTTTCCCACCAAGCCCCCGGTCCTGAGCGTGCGCGGTAAGTGGCCATGGGTAGGCCAAATCCTGCAAGTCTCTTTGCTGCCAGCAGCTGCTCCCACCACTCAACTATGGCCGCTCCCTTAAAGGGACCATGACGCAGGTATGAAGGAGAAATGAAAGAAATTACTGGAAAGACAATCTGGAGAATTGGGTGCAATGTCAGTGAAGGGTTCCACATCACCATCTTACACCTGACTACAGTGGTACCATTAAAGAGGGAAAGTCATGGTAAGCTGAAGTTCTCAGTGGACCTCTGAACATGAAGAATCCCAAACCAATGAGGGAACAAGACAGTCATCTCAAGGAAAACCAACTTTCCTCCCTTTCGACTGCCTGTTCTGAAGCACAAGGCATAGAATATCAAGAGCCAACTCCTATAACCTCACCTTAAAATCAAAGCTTTTGGTGATTTTGAAGATTGAACCAACAACTGGAAATAATTTCTTCAATAGTAATTTATCCTTAGAACATCAAAATGGAGAAGGATCTTAGGGAACCATTTACTCCAGTGCTCCCAATGATAAAATTGCAGCCTGATCATGGGAAGGAATTTGTCCCAATGTAACTAATGGCTGGTGTGGAGTTGGAATCAAGATTACAGTCTCAGTCCTCCAGGCTGTCTTCAGGCGAGAGATAAATTTGGTTTAATTTGATATCCCTAGAAGATTAAAAATTGAAGTTTCATGGTATTTGGAGAATATCATAATTCTCTTGTGAAGATGTAATGATTTGCAGATGATGGGTGTCCTCATTCACCTCTATTGAAGGAGCTTGACAATCTGCCTTAAAGGATAAGCATCTTATTTCTAAGCAGGAAACCAGGAAGTAGATTTGGGTCTATCTTGTTCCAAAACTGGGTCCTAAGCTGAAAATCGCTGAAAAAAATGAGGGCTTCATTCATTCCTCTTCTGTTCATTCTAGTTCCCACAAGCTTTGGGTGGAGAAAAAATTAAGTTTATAATGATAGTTCAGGGACAGTGGGGAGACATATAGTAAGAAATACAAAGAAGATGCCTCCTGAAGGTCATTTCCCATGACAAGACATATTCAAGTGGGAATGATAGCTCCTGAAGTCACAGGATAATGAGATGTAACTTCTGTTTTCTGTTTTATTTAGCACTTGGTAGCTATTCTGAAACAGATGTTTTCTAATCTGTAATATTTTGCTGAAAACTGTTGGTGAAATTGCTGGAAGTTTCCATACTGGCCTTGCTTATGCCTTTAGCACTGTCTTTAATTTCACTCCTCGGTAGAAGAGAAGAAAGAAGGACAAAGAAATATGTTCATTTCAGCCAGAATTTTAAAAACATGTTCCCTTTAGTTCCATGTCCAGGACAAGAAAGAAAAGAGGAGCCAAGAAAAGATAATTCCAGGGAATGTGGCTACATAAAACTTGTAGTGGTTTCCACCTGTTTTATTGGCAGTGGAATACTCCCTTCTAATAAAATCTGGTGGTTTAAAATGTGGAGCTGCTAAGTTGGGAGTGTAAGTGGGGAACCCACTAGTCTATTCACCCAGCTTCACCCTTGCACTCTCTCTCCTTTCATGCCCCCTCCCATCATTACAGAAATGTTGAGTTTCTCAGATCACAGTTTAAACTTATTAGTTTAGTCTAACTCCACATTTTCAAGATGGAGCCTCTGAGGCTTAGAGAAGATATGATTTGCTTGAGATCACACACAGGATTAGTAACAGTATCAAGACTGAAACAGACATCTTGATCCTCAGGGCTCTGTCCTACACAGACTGTTTGTGGAGGTATTAGCAATGTGTTAGGTCTCGAATAATAGGTGGGATTTGTGCATTTCAGATAATATACAAGCATAACATGAATGTTCAGGGCAGTCATCCATATGGAGGAATAAGACAAGAGAAAACCATTTAGTGAGCACTGAAAAGTTAATCATAATTTTATAGAAGGATTCACAGAGCTTAAGTGACTAGTCCAAGATCATTCAGCACAGAGGCCAAGTCAGAATTCAAAGCCTTGTTCTTTCTGACTTATTTGAAATATCGTAAAGTAGACATTGTAAATTGGTGGCCTTGTGACCAAATCTGTCCCACAGAAATGCATTTGATTTGTTTTGTGTATAGCTATATGATCTTGGTCAAGGTAATTGTCCTGTGCCTCACTTTCCTTATCTGTAAAATGGGACACCAAGAGGATTAAATTAGTTAACATCTCTAAATCTCCTAGAACACTGTTGGTTCCTAATACCATATGAGTATCATTATTATTATTATTATTATTATTTTTGAGACAGAGTCTCACTCTGTCATTGAGCTAGAGTGCAGTGGCGCGATCTGGGCTCACTGCAAGCTCCGCCTCCCGGGTTCACACCATTCTTCTGCCTCAGCCTCCCGAGTAGCTGGAACTACAGGCACCCGCCACCATGCCTGGCTAATTTTTTGTATTTTTTTTTTAGTAGAGACGGGGTTTCGCTGTGTTAGCCAGGAGGGTCTTGATCCCCTGACCTTGTGATCCGCCTGCCTCGGCCTCCCAAAGTGCTGGGATTACAGGCGTGAGCCACCGCGCCCGGCCATTATCTTTTTTTTTTAAAAAAAGTTGAATCATATATCAACATTTTAAATGGGATATTTCACCTACAAGTTCAGTGCTCTGACTTGTCTCAAAAAAAAAAAACAAAACTAGACTATAATGGGGCTAGTATCTTGCAAATATCAAACAGATTTCTTTTAACTTTCTTAAGTCATCTTCTGTCATAGACTCTTGCTTGAAATGTAGCCTTGAGACTTATTTTCCCAATCAGGAGAGAACAGAATGGAGAGAAAAAGAATTTGCTAAATTTTCTTAGTTCCATTTAATCTATGAAGCTCAGCACATAATATTTCATAGAGTTTTTACATACTCCACAGGAAATGCCTTCCACCCAAATATCCTTCCATCCAGGACAGCTAAGCCATGAGGCTGCGTATAGGGAAATAAAAGAAAAGTCTGACTCTTTTAATAAAAGGGTAGAGAGAAGAAGAACAAAGAGACAAGTAAGAGAGGCATCATTGAGAGACATGTGCTCCTGTCTTCCCATTCCAGCTCTTCAAGGCAGAGAGGATTCTTACTCTGCTCCTGTTTAAGATTCCAAGTAGAGATGACTTGCAGACTATGCCCATACCAACAAGCAGACAGCCACATATGAGCAAAAGTCATGCCCTGATGTAGTTGGGAAAAAAGAGCAGGTCTGCATTTAGCTCCTCAGAGTGTCTCTCAGCCAGAGATGAATCCAGGTTTTACAGATCTTGAAGCTTACGTGATGGGGGTAGAGGGAGAGTTTTTTTGTTTGTTTGTTTTGTTTTGTTTTTAAGAAAAAGAACACAGAATTACATACACAAAATTAGGTACAGGGTTTTGGGCGGAGCTCTGCAAGTGAGTGGTCCTTAGCTCCTGCGAGAGAAGATATCCAGAAGTTCCCACATACCCTGTAGAAGAATAAGGAAAGTAGCCAAGAATGCTGGCTGGCAAGTATAGGAGGAAGTAGCTCTGTAAATTACACTGGGCCAGGAACAAAAAGTAGTAACAGCCAGACCTCAGGAAGAGCTGTGTGGTTTGCCTTCAGGCTCTGAGCAAACTTAGCGAGGCCAGGCTACAAAACATTCCACTCTCTTAACAACAGGCTGTAGAGCATCCTGAGAGGTCAGGGACTCCGAATAGATTCAAGGTCTCAGGCTTCCCCAAAGTCATAATGCCTCATAGATGCAGACGTTATTTTAGATACTCACTCAGAGGGAGAGGGCAGCCACAGGAAAGATACAGTGTTTCTTTCCAAAAGAAATTATTAACTAACAGAATTCTAACCATTAGATTCAAATATGTTTTAAACTACATTGGACATTTAGGTAGATCCATTCAGAAAATGTTAGGAAGAAAGTAAAACAAGTGGGATGAAAAATAACTGTAGTGGGGCTTTAGATATGTTAGTCAGTGAATATTTTCCGAGGAGGTGACTTTGTTTTTCTTTTTCTTTTCTTTTGGATACAGGGTTTTGGCTGGGCACGGTGGGTCATGCCTGTAATCCCAGCACTTTGGGAGCCAAGGCAGGTGGATCACTTGAAGTCAGGAGTTCCAGACCAGCCTGGCCAACGTGGTGAAACCCTGTCTCTACTAAAAATACAAAATTTAGCTGGGCATGGTGGCACATGCCTGTAATCCCAGCTACTCGGGAGGCTGAGGCAGGAGAATTGCTTGAACCCAGGAGACAGAGGTTGTAGTGAGCCAAGATCGTGCCACTGCACTCCAGTCTGGGCGACAAAGTGAGACTCTGTATCAAAAAAAAAAAAAAAAGAGGCAGGATCTTGCTCTGTCATCCAGGCTGGAGTGCAGTGTCACCTTCATAGCTCACTGGAGCCTCAAACTCCTGGGCTCAAGTGATTCTTCTACCTCGGCCTCCCAAAGTGCTGAGATTACAGCTGTGAGCCATCGCACCTGGCTAGGAGGTGACATTTGAACTGAAACGTAAATCATGAACTCATGACTGAGAGCCATCTGTGCAAATGTCTGGGTCAGAGCATTCCAGTCAAAGGGAGCAGGAAGTGTAAAACCCCTTGGCAGGAACAAACTTGAAGTGTTCAAGAAAAGCAAGGTGCCGATGTTACTAGAACCAAGTGAGATGGGGCAGAAGATGAAGTCAGAGAAGCAGACAAAGACAAATTATGAAGATCCTTGGAGGCCATGGTAAGGATTTGTAATTTTCTGTGTATGATGTAAAGCCATTGAAGTCTTTGGAAAAAAAAAATGATGTGAACCCACTGGATACCATGTGCATTGCAGAATGAGCCATAAAGGAGCAAGGGTGGATGTAAGTTACGAGGCTTTGTGGCAGTCCAGGTAAGAGAACAATGACTTAGCCTAGGGCATTGGCATTGGAGATAGTAAAAATTAGATTCAGGATATATGTATTTTGAAGGTGTAGCCCACAGAATTGCTGCTAATGAATTGGGCGCTGGGAGTGAAAGAAAAAGTGATTTAGGGATGATTCTTAGCTTTTTAGCCTGAATAGATAGGTTAATGCTGTTGCCCATTATTTGAAATGGAGAAGAAGAGAGCAGATGTGAGAAAGTGGGCAGAGAAGGAAGGAAGATGTCTTGGACATGATAAATTTGAGATGCCTCTAGACATCCAAGTGGAAATGTTGAATAGCAGTTAGATATTCAAATCTGAAGCTTAGGAGAGATAACAGGGCTAGCGATAGAAATATGAGAGTCATTGGTATAAGCCATAGACTTGATAGAGTTACCAAGAGCACGTATATTGAAATGAATCCGGAGGCACCCCAACATTTACAGCTCAGGAGGAGGAAGAGAATCAGCCAAGTAGCAGGAAAGTCAGGAGAATTTGTGGTCTCAGTAACCAAATAAAGAGTGTTTTGGGAGAGGCTCAATTACTAATTTTTCAGATGTCACTGAGAGGACAAGTAAGATGAGGCCCAAGAATTGATGATACGATTGAAAGATCTTTAGTGATCTGGACTAGAATTATTTCAGTGGATTTGTTTAAACATAAGCACGATTGGAGTGGCTGGAAGAGAGAACAAGAGATGAAGACATAGAAACAGTGAATGTGAACAATTCTTTCAAGAAGTTTCACTTTGAAAAAGATTAGAGAAATAGAGTGCTATTGGAGAGGAATGTGGCCCAAGAAATCTTTTTTTAAAAGATGGGAATCACTAATGCACATTAAAAATAGTAAACCATGACCAAATACATTGGAAAGGTCAAATAAATGACATGGGCCAGGCGCAGTGGCTCATGCCTGTAATCCCAGCACTTTGGGAGGCTGAGGAGGGTGGATCATCTGAGGTCAGGAGTTCGAGACCAGCCTGGCCAACATGGTGAAACCCTGTCTCTACTAAAAATACAAAAATTAGCTGGGCATGGTGGCAGGCATCTGTAATCCCAGCTACTTGAACTCGGGAGGCTGAGGCAGGAGAATCGCTTGAACCTGGGAGACAGTGAACTGAGATTGCACCATTGCACCCCAGCCTGGGCGACAAGAGCGAAACTCCATCTCAAAAATAAATAAATAAATAAATAAATAAAATAAAATAAAGGACATGGCCTCCAAAACCTCTCCCTCCAAGCTGAGACAAACCATGGACATGAGGGTGAGACAGTAGAGAAGAGCCAGGAAGTAGATAACCAGGCAGGTCAAAAAGAAATCACGCATCCTGGGGTAAATCCAACTCTAGAAGTCAGTTCTCCATCTGGTATTTAGTCCCTGGGACATGCATTCTTTAGAATTATCATAATTATTGTTTTTTTCTGCAAATGAAGCTAAATATCAGTTCATTGATTGATTATTTATTTATTTATATTAGAGACAGGGTCTTGTTCTGTTGCCCAGGCTGGAGTATGGTGGTGTGATCATGGCTCACTATAACCTCAAACTCTTGGGCTAAAGGGATCCTCCCACCTCAGCATCCTAAGTAGCTAGGGCTACAGGCCTGTGCCACCACTCCAGGTTAATTTTTAAAATATTTTTTAGAGATGGGGTCTCTCTATGTTGTCCAAGCTGGTCTTGAACTCCTGGCCTCAAGCAGTCCTCCCACCTTTACCTCCCAAAGTGCTGGGCATGAGCCACTGCGCCCAGCCAGTAAATTCAGTGTACTTCTTCTATAAACCTTGTTCTTCAAGTTCTACTGGATGAGATACAATTCAGTACTAACCAGGATATATTAAAGATGAGCACATTGAAGCTGGGCGTGGCAGCATGTGCTTGTATCCCAGCTTCTTGGGAGGCTGTAGTGAACTATGATTGTTCCTGTGGATAGCCAGTGCACTCCAGTCTCCTGGGCAAATAGTGAGATCCTGTCCAAAAAACAGAACGAGAAGGAGAAAAAGGAGGAAGAAGGAGAAGAGGAAGAAGAGGAGGAAGGAGGAAGAAGGAGGAGGAGAAGGAGAAGGAAGAGAGAAGGAGGAGGAGGAGGAAGAGAGAAAGAAAGAAAAGAAAAGAAGGAAAAAGAAAGAGAAAGAGAAAAGATGAAAGATGAGCACAGTTAATGCTGGTGAGTTAGATATTTTGCATGGCAGAAAGAAAAGGTAAAGAACGTAGCCTGGCAAGTAACAGTATTGTAACCCAGCTGAATAATCATGAGTGGTTTTCAGCTCCTAAAATAATGACAATAATAACAGCAACATTGCTTTCAGTAATGCAGAAATTATTTTCAAAAGTAAAGTTTTAAAAAGTTTTATATTAAAAATCATTCCCGCCAGCTGGGTGCAGTGGCTCATGCCTGTAATCCCAGCACTTTGGGAGGCCGAGGCAGGCGGATCGCCTGAGGCCAGGCTTTGGAGACCAGCCTGACCATATGATAAAACCCCATCTCTACTAAAAATACAAAAACTAACCTGGCATGGTGGCATGCGCCTGTGGTCACAGTTACTCGGGAGGCTGAGACAGGAGAATCGCTTGATCCTGGGAGGCGGAGGTGAGCCGAGATCACACCATTGCACTCCAGCCTGGGCAACAAGAGCAAAACTCCATCTCAAAAAAAAAGAAAAAAAAAATTCACCCCCCCACAAAGAAAGAAAAACAGAATATGCACTTTTAAAATTTTATTTATTTACTTTTTTTAGAGAGAGACCAAGTCTTGCTCTCTTGCCCGGCTGGAGTACAGTGGCACAATCTCGGTTCACTGCAACCTCCACCTCCCGGGTTCAAGCGGTTCCCCTGCCTCAGCTTCCCAAGGAGCTGGGACTACAGGTGCACACCACCACGCCCAGCACATTTTGTATTTTTTTAAGCAGAGATGGGATTTCACTATATGTTGGCTAGGCTGGTATTGAACTCCTGACCTCAGGTGATCCACCAGCCTCGGCCTCCCAAAGTGCTGGGATTACAGGTGTGAGCCACTGTGAGGGGCCCAGAATATGCACTTTAAAATTCTGGAAAGATACAAAAAAAACAGTAGTTACATATTTGTAACTTCTGCTACATAGGTAGTAGTACCTACATATGTCATAGTAGTAGTTACATATGTAACGTACTACTACAGAAGTAGTAGTTACATATGTAACTTCTACTACAGAAGTAGTACGTTACATATGTAACTTCTACTACAGAAGTAGTACGTTACATATGTAACTTCTACTACAGAAGTAGTACGTTACATATGTAACTTCTACTACAGAAGTAGTACGTTACATATGTAACTTCTACTACAGAAGTAGTACGTTACATATGTAACTTCTACTACAGAAGTAGTACGTTACATATGTAACTTCTACTACAGAAGTAGTACGTTACATATGTAACTTCTACTACAGAAGTAGTAAGTTACTTCTACTACATATGTAGTAGTTACAAATGTAACTACTACAATTTGTAACTTCCAGGATAAAGGAAGATTGAGGGAATAACCTTCCTTCTATACGTTTTTAGTTTTTGAATTATGCAAATATATTACTTATTTTTCAAATCAAATAACTTTTAAACTAGTTCCCTCAGAATTCTGATTAAAATAGTAAAGAGCTGAAATAAATGAAAAAATAATGTTATCATCAATAAAATATCCAGCATACATTAAACAACAGGATTGGAACAAGTGTTACTTATCATGCTTTCTGTATGAACAGCAATTTATTGCTTACAAGGTATTTTCACACACATTTTCATCTTGCCTGTTAGAGAACATTTTATCCACATTATTTTACAGGATTGGACACAGACTCTCATAGGTTAAGTGACCATAGGTTGTCACCAAGGCCACATAGCTAATAAGAGGAGGAACCTGATAGATGTTTAGGCTGTCTGACTCCAAGTTTAGACAATTTCAGGACAAAGGTTACAAATGCAAATACTTACCCCAGAACCAAGGTTGCAAATGTAAATGCTTACAGGAGCTAGCATGCAGCATAAATGAGTAAAAAACCCCAAGTGGAATAGCAGAAAGCTCATGCCCTCTCTGGCGGGGCAGCCACTACTCATTCCAGGATATTCTTCCCAAGAGGGAATGCCAGCCCAGCCTTGTCAGATCTTCACATTGCTAACTCAGAAATTGGACTGTATTTGAAATTTCCCAATTTATTTTATTTATTTATTTTTTTTTCTTTTAAGGCAGAGTCTTGTTCTGTTGCCTGGGCTGGAGTGCAGTGATATGATCTTGGCTCACTGCAACCTCCACCTCCTGGGTTCAAGCGATTCTCCTGCCTCAGCCTCCCTAGTAGCTGGGATTATAGGCGCATGCCACCACGCCTGGCTAATTTTTTTTTATTTTTAGTAGATATGGGGTTTCACCGTGTTGGCCAGGCTGGTCTCGAACTCCTGAACTCAAGTGATCTGCCTGCCTCAGCCTCCCAAAGTGCTGGATTACAGGCTTGAGCCACCAGCTGGCCTAAGCTTACATTTCAGTCATGTTAAGAATATTCACTTTGTTGGGCATTCACTCTCCAGAACTTTTTTATCTTGCAAAACTGAACCTCAATACCCAATAAACAATAATTCTATTTTCCCTCCCCCCAGCCCCTGGCCATCAACATTCTTTGTTTCTATGAATTTGACTAGTCTAAATACCTCATATAAATAAATCATACAATATTTGTCCTTTTGTGACAGGTTTGTTTCACTTAGCATAAAGTCTTCAAGGTTCATCCAGTTGCAACATGTGTCAGAATTTCCTTCCTTTTTAAGGCTGAATGATATTACATTGCATGTATATACCACATTTGTTTATCCATTCATCCATCAATGGACACTTGAGTTGTCTGCCTATTGGTTATTGTGAATAATGCTGCTATGAACATGAGTGTGCAAACATCTCGTTGAGACCCTGCTTTCAATTATTTTGGATATGTACTCAGAACCCAATTTTTAAAAAATAGCTTTACTGAGCTATAACTTACATACCATACAAGTCACCCGTTTAACATGTATGATTCAGTGGGTATTTGTTTGTTTGTTTGTTTTTCGAGATGGAGTCTCTCTCTGTTGCCCAGGCTGGAATGCAGTGGTGCAGTCTCGGCTCACTGCAACCTCCACCTCCTGGGTTCAAGTGATTCTTCTGCCTCAGCCTCCTGAGTAGCTGGGATTATAGGCGCACACCACCACACCCAGCTAATTTGTATATTTTTAGTAGAGACAGGATTTCACTATGTTGGCCAGGCTGGCCTCGAACCCCTTCCTCAGGCGATCTGCCCGCCTCAGCCTCCCAAAGTGCTGGGATTACGGGTGTGAGCTACCACAGTCACCACAGTCACTTTTAGAATATTTTCATCACCTCAAAAAAATACACTTATAGCTATTGCTCTCCTGTCTCCATGGCCCCTGCTCCCCCTGCATTCCTAAGCAACCTCTAATCTACTTCCTGTCTCTATAGATTTCCCTATTCTAGACATTTCACACTAATGGACTCATACAATATGTGATTTTTCATGACTGACTTCTTTCACTTAGGATACTGTTTTCAAGGTTCAGCCATGTTGTAACATGTATCAGTACTTCATTTCCTTTTTCTTTTTTTTGGTGAGGGGGACCTAGTCTCACTCTGTCACCAGGCTGGAGTGCAGTGGTGCCATCTCAGCTCACTGCAACCCGCCTCCCGGGTTCAAGCGATTCTCCTGCCTCAGCCTCCCAAGTAGCTGGGACTACAGGCACGTGCCACCATGCCCAGCTAATTTTTGTATTTTTTAGTAGAGACAGAGTTTCACCATGTTGGCCAGAGTGGTCTTGATCTCCTGACCTCGTGATCTGCCCACCCTCGGCCTCCCAAAGTGCTGGGATTACAGGCGTGAGCCACCACACCTGACCTTCATTTCCTTTTATGGCTGAGTAATATTCCATTGTATGGATATAGCATGGAATTTCTCAGTTTTTGAGTGCTGTCAATTAAGTAAAATAGTTTTAAACTTTCCATATAAGCCAACAATAAATATCTGCAATGCCCCCAATTTGCAACCTTTACATAAACTTCAAATTAATATCTCCTAACAGCGTTGTACAAAATAAAAAAACAGCAATAAGGGAAGGTATGCAGGCAAACATTGGAAGAAAAAAATATTTAAAACCAATAGCAGCACAGGTCAAGCCAGGTCAACACAATCGGTTCCCTTTGTGGCCTCACAGGAACAGCAGTGGTAGCCTAGAGACACAGCAAGCTCCAGCTCCTAGGATGAAAATGGGAAGTAACATGGAAAAGAGTGTTAATTTTCTCCCAGACACAGTGGTCTGTCCTATTCAGTTTCGATCACTCTATCTTGGGCATCTTCATGTATGAACAAACCTAAAGTGACCACTTCCTAGAGTGAGGCCAACGGCGTCATTTTATAGTTTGTGAAAACCTTAAAGCAGATTTAACAAGTTTGCAGCTGGACAATATATCTACAAAAAATATAAAAATTAGCTGGTGTGGGGGCACACGCCTGTAGTACCAGCTACTTGGAGGCTGAGGCAGAAGAATCAATTGATCCTGGAAGGTTGAGGCTGCAGTGAGCTGTCATCATGCCACTGTACTCTGGCCTGGGAGACAGAGACTCTGTCTCAAATAATAATAATTAAATAAATAAATAATAAAGAATTTGTGGGTATGCTGGTTTTCATGGTAAGTTCATGTCTCTTGGAAACACTCAATTGGTCCAAGGAGCTAAGTCCTTTTTTCTTTTTCTGCTACCTCTCACCAGGTGCCCACAGGCAAACCTTATAGAAGGGGAATGTGAGGGTTAATTTTATGTGTCAACCTGTCTGGGCCACAGTGCTCGGATATTTGGTCAAACATTATTCTGAATGTTTCTGTGAGAGTATTTTTTGGATGAGCTTAATTAACATTTAAGTAAGTGGACTTCGGGCTGGGGGTGGTGGCTCACACCTTTAATCCCAGCACTTTGAGAAGCTGAGGTGGGTGGATCACCTGAGGCCAGAAGTTCAAGACCAGCCTGGCCAACATGGTGAAACCCCATCTCTACTAAAAATACAAAAATTAGCCAGGTGTAATGGCACACACCTGTATGTAATACCAGCTACTTGGGAGGCTGAGGCATGAGAATCGCTTGAAGCAGGGAGACAGAGGTTGCAGTGAGCCAAGATCACACAACTGCACTCTAGCTTGGGCAATAGAGTGAGACTCTGTCTCAATCAATCAATCAATGGACTTTGAATAAATTAGATTGCTCTCCATAATGTTTGTGGGCTGGCCTCATCCGATCAGTTGAAGGCCTTAATAGAACAAAGACTGACTGCCTCATCACCCCCCATCCCTGAGCAAGAAGGAATTCTCCCAGCAGATGGCCTTTGGTCTTAAATTGCAACATTGGCTCTTCCCTGGGTCTCCATCCTGCCAACCCACTCTGAAGATTTTGGACTTGCCAACCTCCATAATAGTATGAGCCAATTCCTTAAAATAAATCTCTCTATATGTTTGCACATTCTCTTGGTTCTGTTTCTCTGAAGAACCCTGACTAACACATATAATGAGCACCCAGCAATTACTTTTCCAAAGAAAGGAAGGGGCACTAACATTTTTGAGCACCTACTGTGTGCCAAGCATTTTATTTTTTTCTAATTACTGATAACTTATACATTTTATTATTACAAAGGGTATCACATGTTTCTCAAAGAAAATATACAACACAACAAATAAAAGAGGAAGAAAATTAAAAGACAATGTATTTCCATTGCTCAAAGTAGATGACTTCTTGTGGAAGCCAAAGCAATTCCATCTTGGATGCTAATCCTTCATGTTGACTTCTGATTAACCCTTGTTCCTAGAAGGCCTCTAAGATTTCCAATTTATCTATAGTTTCTTGGGTAACAGCACGTACTTACCATAAATCCTACCCCTTAGGTCAAAGCAATCTTGATTGTATCATACTTCAGTTGTCCTACATGTCCTTCCTGAATCACATATACCCCTTCCTTATGATATAAACGTATTACCTGATGGTCTACCCGTAGTAGTATTAATCATTTTATTCCCCACTATACTATTTCCAACTTCTAATCATCTAATCAGTAATCTAATCAGTAACCGATTGATTTCCATTCAACAATGATTAGTTCAACTTACATTAAAACAAGTAATAATTACCCATACCATGAGCCCTAGGTCTGAGGGGTAATGGTGAGGATCCACCATCTTGTCTTGTCAGTGCCTGAGACACAGACGTGGCTTCTATTCCTAAGTATCTATGAAATGTTTCTTTCCAGGCTGGGTGCAGTGCCTCACACCTATAATCCCAGCACTTGAGCAGCCAAAGAGGGAGGATTGCTTGAGCCCAGGAATTTGAGGCTACAGTGAGCTATGATTGCACCACTGCACTCCAGCCTGGGCAACAGAGTGAGACCCTATTTCTTTTGAAAAAGAAATAAATAAATAAATGTTTCTGTCTAAAAAAAACTGGATTTGTCAGCCTCTTTCTTTGGCCTCTTAGCTTCCTTGGACCTTGGGGGTAGGTTTGCATAGGCCTGCCCACTGCAAAACACTGCTGGTAAATTTTTTGTGCTTTTTATAAATTTCATATTTAATCTCTCCCTTTTCTCCACTTAATGCCGCAAAACATATTGCCTGATGATAAAGATTAATGTACAGCATTTTTGATAGCATTACATATTCCATTGTGTGGCTAAACTATATACATATATATTTTTTTGTTTTGTTTTGTTTTGTTTTTTGAGATGGAGTCTCTCTCTCTCACCCAGGCTGGAGTGCAATGGCACCGTCTTGGCTCACTGCAACCTCCACCTCCCAGGTTCAAGCGATTCTCCTGCCTCAGCCTCCTGAGTAGCTGGGACTACAGGCACCCGCCATCACACCGGGCTAATTTTTGTGTTTTTAGTAGAGACGGGGTTTCACTATGTTGCCCAGGCTGGTCTCAAACTCCTGACCTCGTGATCCACCTTCCTCGGCCTCCCAAAGCTCTGGGATTACAGGCATGAGCCACCATGTCTGGCATATATATATATATATATATATATATATATATATATATATATATATTTAACCAGACTCTTTTTGTGGGACATTTAGGTGGTTTCCAGTTTCTTGCTGTGATAACGTTACAATAAATGTACTTGTACCCAATATAAGCAACGTTACAGTAAATTTCCTTGTACACAGACTTTTGCAAATTTCTTAAATATTTCCTTAGGATAAATTTCTAGAAGTAGAATTGCTGAGTCAAAGATTGTAGCTTTTGATACATGTTGCCAGATTGCCTTCCAAAAAGATACCAATTTACACTTTCATTAGCAGTGTCTGCTTACTGCAGGCTTCCATTGCTGGGTACTGTAGTTTTAAAATATAATTAAAATATAATTTACACACAGAATAGGGCACAAATCACAAGTGTATGGCTTAATGGAATTTTTTTTTTTTTTTGAGACAGAGTCTCGCTCTGTCGCCCAGGCTGGAGTGCATGAAGAAACAGAAAATCTGAAGTGCAGTGGCGCGATCTCTGCTCACTGCAACCTCTGCCTCCCGGGTTCAAGCGATTCTCCTGCCTCAGCCTCCCGAGTAGCTGGGACTACAGGCACCCGCCACCATGCCCGGCTAATTTTTGTATTTTTAGTAGAGATGGGGTTTTACCATATTGGCCAGGCTGGTCTCAAACTCCTGACCTTGCTATCCACCCACCTCGGCCTCCCAAAGTGCTGGGATTACAGGTGTGAGCCACAGCAGCCAGATGCTTAATGGATTTTTTTTAAACTGTGGTGAAATATACATAACATAAAACTTACCATTCAACTATTTTTTTTTTTGAGATGCAGTCTCGCTGTCGCCCAGGTTGGAGTGCAGTGGCGAGATCTCGGCTCACTGCAGGTTCCGCCCCCCGCGGGTTAACACCATTCTCCTGCCTCAGCCTCCCGAATAGCTGGGACTACAGGCGCCCGCCTCCTCGCCCGGCTAATTTTTTGTATTTTTAGCAGAGACGGGGTTTCACCGTGTTAGCCAGGATGGTCTCCATCTCCTGACCTCGTGATCCACCCGCCTCGGCCTCCCAAAGTGCTAGGATTACAGGCGTGAGCCACCGCGCCCGGCCGTTCAACTATTTTTAAGTATACAGTTCAGTGGCATTAAGTACATTCATATTGTTGTGCAACCGTCACCACCCATCTTCATAACTCTCTTCATCTTGCAAAACAGAAATTCTCTACCCAGTAAACAATAATTCCCCATTGGTCAATTAATTTTTAAAACACGAAACCCGTCCCCAGGTTAATAAATAAAATATTAGCAACATCCCAGAAGCCGCCTTCCAGTAACTATACGCACCCACAAGAGGGTGACTTCTTTTGGAGTCTCGCTCTGTCGCCCAGGCTGGAGTGCAATGGCGCTATCTCAGCTCGTTGCAACCTCTGCCTCCTGGGCTCAAGCGATTCTCCTGCCTCAGCCTCCCCAGTAGCTGGGATTACAGGCACGTGCCACCACTCCTGGCTAATTTTTGTATTTTAAGTAGAGATGGGGTTTCACCATGTTGGCCAGGCTGGTCTTGAACTCCTGACCTAGGTAATCTGCCCACCTTGGCCTCAAAACATGCTGGGATTACAGGCATGAGCCACCGTGCCCAGTCCTTAGAGGGTAACTTCTAACTGGGGCTTTTTCTAACTATGACAATTTGATAGAATAATAGTATCTTACTGTTCTGTTCATTTCTTTATTTTAGTTGAAGCTATGAACCTGGTAAATAAATAAATAATTTTTAAAATAAAGTTTAAAAAACTATTTTAATAGGAACAACTCCTTAAACTATGACCATGACCATTTGCATTCTTTGTTAGGAATTGTAGCTCATTATCTTATTTAATCTTCACACTAACCTAATGAGAGAATCAAAAAACCAAGAGTTACTTCTTCAAAAACATCAATGAAAGTGACAAACCTTTAGCTAAATTGACTAAGAAAAAAAAGGACAAGACTCAAATAACTAAAATCAATAATAAAAGCAGGGCACTACTAGCAATTTTGCAAAAGTAAAAAGAATTATGAGAGAATTATGAACAATTGTATGCCAAAAACTTGCATAACCTAGAGGAAATGGACAAATTCCCAGAAATATACAACCTACCAAGAATGAATCATGAAGAAATAGAAAATCTGAACAGCCATATAACTAGTTAAAAAAAAAAAAAAAGAATCAATAATCAAAAACCTCCCAACAAAGGAAATCCCAGGACTAGTTAGATGCCTTCCCTGGTGAATTCCACCAAACATTTTTTTTTTTCTGTTTATCACTACTTACTTGCTTTTGATTAATTCCATCAAGTGTTTACAGAAGAATTAACACCAGTCCTGCTCAAACTCTTCTAAAAAATTGGAGAGAAGGGTATACTTCCTAACTCATTCTATGAGCCAGTGTTACTCTGTTACCAAAACTAGACAGAGGTACAAGAAAACCACAGCTATATATCCCTTATGAATATTGATGCCAACATCTCAACAAAATAATGGCAAGCCAAATTCAGCAGCATATTAAAAGGATTATACATCATGACTATATTAGTCAGAGTTCTCCAGATATATATGAGGAAGAGAGAAAATGGATTTATTAGGGGAATTGATTCATGTGATTATGAAAGCTTAGAAGTCCACAACAGGCTGTCTGCAAGCTGGAGACCCTGGGATGCCAGAGTGTGGTTCAGTCCAAGTTCTAAAGCCCCAAAATCAGGGAAGCCAGTGGTATTATTCTTATCCAAGGCCAAAGACCTGAGAACGCAGGGGGCCATTAGTGTAAGTTCTGGAATCCCAAGGCTGGACAGCCTGGAGTTCTGATATCCAAGGGCAGGAGAAGGAGAGTGTCCCAGCTCCAGAAAGTATATTTCTCGGCCGGGCGCGGTGGCTCACGCCTGTAATCCCAGCACTTTGGGAGGCCGAGGCGGGCGGATCACGAGGTCAGGAGATGGAGACCATCCTGGCTAACATGGTGAAACTCCGTCTCTACTAAAAATACAAAAAAATTAGCCGGGCGTGGTGGCGGGCGCCTATAGTCCCAGCTACTCGGGAGGCTGAGGCGGGAGAATGGCTTGAACCCGAGAGGCGGAGCTTGCAGTGAGCCGAGATCGCGCCACTGCACTTCAGTCTGGGCGACAGAGAGAGACTCCATCTCAAAAAATAAATAAATAAATAAATAAAAGTAAAAAAATAAAAAATAAAAAAGACAGTATATTTCTCTTCTTTTTTGTTGTATCTAGATCCCCAGCTGATTAGATGGTACCTGTCTACATTGAGATTGCTTCTTTCCCACTCAGTCCACTGACTTACATGACAATCTCATTTGGAAACACCCTTACAGACACACCTAGAAATAATCTTTTACCAGCTCGCTTGCTTGCTTGCTTGCTTTTCTTTCTCTTTCTTCTCTTTCTTTCTTTTCCTTTTTTCTTCCTTTTCCTTCCTTCCTTCCTTCCTTTTTCTTTCTTTCTTTTTGAGACAGGGTCTCCCTATGTTCCTCAGACTAGAGTCCAGTAGTTATTCATAGGCACAATCATAGCATACTATAGCCTTAAACTCTTGAACTCAAGCAATCCTCCTGCCTCAGCCTCCCAATTAGCTAGAATCACAGGTGCATGCCACAATGCCTTTTTGCCAAAAGTTGATACCTAAAATAAACCATTATAATGAGCAAGTGGGATTTATTCCTGGAATGCAAGAATAGCTCAACATATGAAAATAAATCAGGCCAGGTATAGTGGCTCACGCCTGTAATACCAACACTTTGGGAGGCTGAGGTGGAAGGATTGCTTGAGCCCAGAAGTATGAGGCTGCAGTGAGCCATGACTGTGCCACTGCAATCCAGCCTGGGAGACAGAGCGAGACCCTGTTTCAAAGAAACAAAACAAAACAGAACAAAACAAAAAAAAAGAAAAGAAAATCAATCAACGTAGTATACCACATCAACAGAATGAAGGAGGAAAAAAAAGCATAATTATTTCAATGACACACACAAAAAAAGAAAATCAAGAATCATTTTATAATTTTTTTTTTTTGAGACAGGGTCTCACTCTGTCACCCAGGCTGGAGTACAGTGCAGTGACATGATCTTGCCTTACTGCAACCTCTGCCTCCCAGGCTAAAACAATCTCCCACATCAGCCTCCCAAGAGGCTGGGATTACAGGCATGTGCCACCATGCTGGCTAATTTTTGTATTTTTTGTAGAGGTGGGGTTTCACCATGTTGCCCAGGCTGGTCTTAAACTCTTGAGCTTAAGTGATCCACTCACCTTGGCCTCCCAAAGTGCTGGGATTACAAGCATGAGCCAATGAGCCTGGCCCATTTTATAAAATTTAACACTTTTTTTGTGATAAAAACACTCAACAAGCCAGGAATAGAAGGAAATTACCTCAATACAATAAAGGGCATATATGAAAACCCACAGCCAACATAATACTCACTGGTGAAAGACTAAAATCTTTTCCTCTAAAATCAGGAACAAAACAAAGATGCCTGCTTTTACCACTTACATGTAGCAATGGAAGTCCTAGCTAGAGCAATTGAGCAAGAAAAATAAATAAAAGACTTCCAAATTGAAAACAAAGAAGTAAAATTAGCTTTGTTTGCAGATGACATGATCTCAGATATACAGAACCCTAAAGATTCCACAAAAAAATTGTTAAAACTCATAAGTGAATTCAGCAAAGTCGAAGGATGCAAAATCAACACATAAAAATCAGTTTTGTTACTATACACTAAAAATGAATAATCCAAAAAATAAATTAAGAAAACAATTTCACTTAAAATAGTATCAAACTCCTGACCTTCTGATCTGCCCACCTGGCCAATGTGGTGAAACCCCATCTCTACTAAAAATACAAAAATTAGCCGGGTGTGGTGGCAGGTGCCTGTAGACCCAGCTATTCAGGAGGCTGAGGCAGAAGAATAGCTTGAACCTGGGAGGCGGAGGTTGCAGTGAGCCAAGATTGTGCCACTGCACTCCAGCCTGTGTGACAGAGACAGACTCTGTCTCAAATAAATAAATAAATAAATAAATAAATAAATAAATAAAAATAAAGTAGCATCAAAAATAATAAAATACTTAAATATAAACTTAACCAAGGAGGCAGGAGACTTGCACATTGAAAATTACAAAAGGTTGCTGAAAGAAATTAAAGAAAACACAAACAACATCCTGTACTCATGGATTGAAAGATTTAATTTTGTTAAGATGACAATACTACCCAAAGTCATATACAAATTCAGTGCACTCCCTATCAAAACCCCAATGACTGTTTTATAGAAATAAAAAAATTATCCTAAAATTCATATGGAATTTCAAGAGACCCTGAATAGCCAAAACGATCTTTAAAAGAAGAACAAAACTGCAGAATTGGAGTTTTCATACTTTCTGATTTCAAAACTTGTTACAAGCCATTGTAATCAAAAGAGTGTGGTATTGGCATAAAGACAGACAGGCAGACCAACGAAATGGAATATAGAGGTCAGGCATAAACCCTTACATATATGGTTAAATGATTTTCAACAAGAGCGTCAAGATCATTCAATATGGGAAAGGACAGTCTTTTCAACAAATGCTATTGGAAAATCTGGATATCCACAGGGCAAAAGAATGAAGCTGGGCTGGGCACAGTGGCTCACACCTGTAATTCCAGCACTTCGGAGGCACTTTGGGAGGCTGAGGCGTGCGGATCACGAGGTCAAGAGATGGAGACCATCCTGGCCAACATGGTGAAACCCTGTATCTACTAAAAATACAAAAATTAGCTGGGTGTGGTGGTGCGCGCCCGTAGTCCCAGCTAGGCAGGAGAATTGCTTGAACCCAGGAGGCAGAGGTTGCAGTGAGCCCAGATGGCGCCCCTGTACTCCAGCCTGGGCGACAGAGAGAGAGACTCCGTCTCAAAAAAAAAAAAAAGAATGAAGCTGGATCCTTATCTTACACTATACAGAAACATTAACTCACAATGAATGAAAGACCTAAACATAAGAGCTAAAACAATAAAACTCTTTATATATATATATATTTTTTTTCTTCCTTTCTTTTTTTTTTTTATTTGAAAGAGTCTCGCTCTGTCGCCCAGACTGGAGTGCAGTGGCGCGATCTCGGCTCACTGCAAGCTCCGCCTCCCGGGTTCACGCCATTCTCTTGCCTCAGCCTCCTGAGTAGCTGGAACTACAGGCGCCCGCCACCACGCCCGGCTAATTTTTTTGTATTTTTAGTAGAGACGGGGTTTCACCGTGTTAGCCAGGATGGTCTTGATCTGACCTTGTGATCCGCCCTCCTCGGTCTCCCAAAGTACTGAGATTACAGGCGTGAGCCACCGCACCCGGCCACGATAAAACTCTTAAAAGAAAAAATAAGGGCAACAGCTTCAAAACATTGGTTTGCCAATGATTTCGTAGATATGGCACCAAAGCACAGACAACAAAATCAAAAATAGTTAAGTTGAACTTCATCATAATTAAGTCTTTTGACCAGGCATGGTGGCCTGATGCCTGTAACCCCAGCACTTTCAGAAGCCAAGGTGGGAGGATCACTTGAGGCCATGAGTTTAAGACCAGCCTGGGCAACATAGTGAGATGGACCCCCAACCCATCTCTACAAAAAAAAAAAAAAAAAAAAAAAAAAATTAAATAGGCAGGCATGGTGGTTCACACTATAATCCCAGCACTTCGGGAGGTCAAGGAAGGTATTTCACTTGAGCTCAGGAGTTTGAGACCAGCCTTTGCAACATGGTGGAACCTCATCTCTACAAAAAATACGAAAATTAGCTGGGTGTGATGACATGTGCCTGTAGTCCCAGCTACCGGGGAGGCTGAGGTAGGAGGATTGCTTGAGCTCAGGAGTCAGAGATTGTGGTGAGCAGAGATTGCATCACTGCGCCCCAGCCTGGGCGACAGAGCAAGGCCCTGTCTCTGAAAAACATAATTAATTAATTACAACTTTTGTGCATCAAAGAATGTTATTAACAGAAAAAAAAGGCAGCCCACAGGATAGGAGAAAATATTTGTAAATTGTATATTTTGGTAAATAATTACTATCCAAAATATATAAAGAATATATTAAAATATAGTAACAACTTTCTTTGTTGTTGTTCAACTACAAAAAATGAACAATTAAAAAATGAGCAAATGGGGCCGGGCACGGTGGCTCACGCCTGTAATCCCAGCGCTTTGGGAGGCCAAGACAGGTGGATCATGAGGTCAGGAGTTCAAGACCAGCCCGGCCAAGATGGTGAAACCCCGTCTCTACTAAAAATATGAAAAAATTAGCCGACCCTAGTGGCAGGTGCCTGTAATCCCAATTACTTGGGAGGCTGAGGCAGGAGAATAGCTTGAACTCGGGGGGTGGAGGTTGCAGTAAGCTGAGATCGTGCCACTGCACTCCAGCCTGGGTAACAGAGTGAGACTCCATCTCAAAAAAAAAAAAAAAAAGAGCAAATGAGGCCCAGCACAGTGACTCACATCTATAATCCCAACATTTTGGGAGGCCAAGGCAGGTAGATCACTTGAGGTCAGGAGTTCAAGACCAGCCTGGCAAATATGGTGAAACTTCATCTCTACTAAAAATACAAAAATTAGCCGGGCATCGTGGCACGTGCTTGTAATCCCAGCTACTCTACTCGGGAGGCTGAGGCAGGAGAATTGCTGGAACCCAGGAGGCAGAGGTTGTAGTGAGCAGAGATCGAGCCACAGCACTCCAGCCTTGGTAACAGAGACTCTGCCTCAAAAAAGTAAAAAATTTAAAAATTAAAAATGAGCAAATGGGTCTGGTGAGGTGGCTCATGCCTGTAATCCCAGCACTTTGAAAGGCCAAGGCGGGAGGATCACCTGAGGTCAGGAGTTCAAGACCAGCCTGGTCAACATGATGAAACCCCATCTCCACTAAAAATACAAATATTAGCCAGGCATGGTGGCACACGCCTGTAATCCCAGCTACTCGGGAGCCTGAGACAGGAGAATCGCCTGAACCCGGGAGGTGGAGGTTGCATTGAGCCAAGATCACACCACTGCACTCCAGCCTGGGCAACCAGAGGGAGACTCTGTATCAAAAAAAAAAAAAAAAAAAAAAAAAAGCAAATGACTTAAACAGACATTTATCCCAAGATATACAATTAGCGAATAAACATAGGAAAAGATGCTCATCATCTTTTTTCCTCCTAATTAGTAGGGAAATGTAAATCAAACCACTATGAGATACCACTTTACAGCCATTAAGATGGCAATTATCACACACACAAACACAGAGAGAGAGAGAGAGAGAAAATAAGTGTTAGCAAGGATGTGAAGAAATTGGAATCCTCGAGCATTGTTGGTGGGAATGTAAAATGGTACAGCCACTACGGAAAATGGTATGGACAGTCATAAAAAAATTATACACAGAATTACTGTATAATGCAGTATATCCACTTCTGGGTATACATCCAAAAGAAATGAAAGCAGGGACCTGAACAGATATGTGTACACCCATGTCCACAGCAGCATTATTCACAATAGCCAAAAGGTGAAAGCAATCCAAGTGTCTACCAGTGGACGAATAGACAAAATGTGATATATACATACAGCGGAATATTTAGCCTTAAAAATAAAAAGGAAATTTTGGGTTGGGCGCAGTGGGTCATGCCTGTAATCCCAGCACTTTGGGAGGCAGAGGTGGGTGGATCACGACGTGGTCAGGAGTTTGAGACCAGCTGGCCAAAATGGTGAAACCCCGTCTCTACTAAAAATAAAAAAATTAGCTGCGCATGGTGTCATGTGCCTGTAATCCCAGCTACTCGGGAGGCTGAAGCAGGAGAATTGCTTCAACTGGGACCCAGGAGGCAGAGGTTGCAGTGAGCCGAGATCATGCCATTGCACTCCAGCCTGGGCAACAACAGTGAAACTCTGTCTAAAAAAAAAAAAGAAAAAGAAAAAGAAAAGGAAATTTTAACACATTACAACATGAATGAACCTTGAAGATAGTAAGTTAAGTGAAATAAGCCAGTCACAAAATGACAAATATTTTAGAATTCCATTTATATGAGGTTCCTAGTTTAGTTAATTTCATAGAGACAGGAAGTAGAATGGTGGTTGCCAGGGGCTAGGGATGAGGATTTAATATTTAATGGGTACAAAGTTTCAGTTGGAAAGAGGAAAAAGTTCTGGAAATGGATGGTGATGCTGGTTGCACAACAATGTAAATGTACTTAATGCTACAGAACTGTATACTTAAATATGGTTATAAGGGAAAATTTTATGTTTTTGTTTTTTTTTTTTTTTTTGAGACAGAGTCTCACTCTCGCCCAGGCCGGAGTGCAATGGTGCGATCTCAGCTTACTGCAATCTCCACTTCCCAGGTTCAAGCGATTCTCCTGTCTCATCCTCACGAGTAGCTGAGATTACAGGCACATGCAGCCACACCTGGCTAATTTCTTGTATTTTAGTAGATACGGGGTTTCACCCTATTGCCCAGGCTGGTCTTGAACTCCTGAGCTCAGGCAATCCACCCACCTTGGCCTCCCAAAGTGCTGGGATTACAGGTGTGAGCCACCGCACCTGGCCTAAATTTTGTTAAATATATTTTGTCACAGTAAAAAAAAGACCCAGTGAGGTAAATAACTTTCCCATTTTATAGATGAAAAATTTAAGGCCTGTGTACATGACTTTACACGGCTAGTAACTAGAAATATCAAAATCTAAGGCTTTTAACACGAGTGTTTTAACACCAATGTTCTTTGTTCTTTGTACTGTATTAGAGTTTTTTTAAAGTATA
This sequence comes from Pan paniscus, assembly GCF_029289425.2. Lineage (NCBI taxonomy): Eukaryota > Metazoa > Chordata > Mammalia > Primates > Hominidae > Pan > Pan paniscus. Next base: position 191,600,932 of record NC_073249.2, read on the forward strand.
ATTTAGATACAGTGGAATGCATAGATCTAAAGAGTACAATTTAAAGATTTTTGATAAATCAATATACCAGTGTCACCACCAACTCAATTAAGATAAAAGATATTTCCATGAACCAAGAGAGCATCCTCATATCCTCTTCCACTCGATCTCCATCCCCTATTGACAAACATCCTGATTTCTATCACCATAGATGAGTTTTACCCATTCTTCAACTTCATACAAAAAGAATCATTCAGGATGTACTATTTTCTGTCTGACTCCTTTGGCTCAGCAAAATGTGTTTGATATTCATCCACATTGTTGCTTGGATTAGTAATTCATTTTTTGATTGGTGAATAATATACTATTTTGTGACTCTCCCACAATTTGTTTATTCTTTATCGAATTGATGGATATTTAGGTTGTTTCCAGTTGTTGGCTATTATGAATAAAGTGACTATGAACATTTTTGCAGAAGTCTTTGTAGGAATACATTTTCATTTCTCTTCTCTTGTGACTTGGTTCAGCCAATGGGACAGTAGCAAACTTGATGCAAGCAGTTTTGAAAAATTACCCAAGTGTTTTTTCTTCCTCTTTTTAAACCTTGCCACTATCATGAGAACAAACACAGACTAGCCTGCTGGAAGATGAGAGATCATGTGGAATGGAGCCAAGTCAACCCAGCTGAGGCCATCCTAGACTAGCCAGCTGCCAGTCAACCCTGTAGCTGCTTGCAGATTCATTACAAAGTCCAGGTGAGATTAGCTTAGCCCAGTTCAGATCAACAGAATTACCCAGGTAACCCATGAAGTCATGACAAATAACAAATGGTGGATCCTTTAAGTCATTGGGTTTTGGGATGGTTTGTTATACAGCATTATCGTGGCAATAGATAATTTATACACACACACACACATATATATATAAATTTTTTTTCTTTTTTTTTTGAGACAGAGTCTCTGTCACCCAGGCTGGAGTGCAGTGGTGCCATCTCGGCTCACTGCAATCTCCGCCTCCTGGGTTCAAGTGATTCTCCTGCCTCAGTCTCCTGAGTACCTGGGATTACGGGTGTGTGACACGATGTCCAGCTAATTTTTGTATTTTTAGTATTGATGGGGTTTCACCATGTTGGCCAGGCTGGTCTTGAACTCCTGACCACAAGTGATCTGCCCACCTCGGTCTCCCAAAGTGCTAGGATTACAGGCGTGAGCCACTGTGCCTGGCCACATGTATCATTTTTCTATGCATGCATAACAAATTACCTGAAATCAAGATATCAGCCAGGCCTGTGATCTCATCTTAGGTTTGGGTCCTCTTCCAAGTTCACTGGTTATTGATAGAATTTAATTTGTTGCAGTTGTAGGACTGAGCACCTCAGCACTTACCAGCCACACATCATTCCTTGCCACGTGGCCCTCTCTACAGGGTGGCAGTTTGTTTTATTTTATTTTATTTTTGAGATGGTGTCTCTCTTTTGCCCAGGCTGGAGTGCAGCAGTACAATCTCGGCTCACTGCAACCTCTGCCCCCTTGGGTCAAGCAATTCTCCTGCCTCAGCCTCCCTAGAGAGTGGCAGTTTGTTTCCTCAAGGCCAAGAGTGAGCATCTCTGGCACTTCAAATTTTTCTGACTTCTGTCTGACTCTGACCTCTAGACTCCTCTTTTAAAGAATCAGCTGATTAGGTCACGCCTACCCAGGATAATCTTCCTTTTGAATAAGTTAAGCCAACTGGTTAGGGGCCTTATTATACCTCCAAAATCTCCCCACTTTTTCCATAAGAGGTAAACTAATCACAAAAAGATATCCCATAATAATCACAGGTCCCACCCATATTTATGGGGAGGAGACTTTACAGGATGTGTACACCAAAAAATGGAAATCTTGGGGGCCATCTTAGAATTCTGCCTACCTCAATGTCCCAAACCAAAATACATAATCAATTTTTAAAGAGAAAGAAATACATTTATTGTGCCAGGACAGTGGCTCATGCCTGTAATCCCAGCACTTTAGGAGGTAGAAGTTAGAGGATCGCTTGAGCCCAGGAGTTGGAGACCAGTCTGGGCAATATAGCAGGACCCTGTCTCTAGAAAAAAAATAAAAATTAGCCAGATATGGTGGCACACACCTAAGGTGCTAGCTACTTGGGAGGCTGAAGTGAGAGGATCACTTGAACCCAGGAGTTCAAGGCTGCAGTGAGCTCTGATGGCACCACTACCCTCCAGCCTGGGTGACAGAGCAAGACTCTGTCTCTAAAAAAGAAAGAGAGAGGAAAGAAATATATTTGTTGAGCACTGAAGATAAATTTATATAATATACAGTGTGCCATATAAGATATCATGTTAACCTTCAAATAAGCAGCTATTTGAAGGTTAGTATCATCTGTGCATAACATGTAATTCAATTAGCTCTATTAAACTGACCATAGGAAGACTTGATTATGGAAAGTAGGGGGTGAAGAAATGTGAAGGGAGTTATTCTGTGGAAGGTACATCCTTTTGTGCGGGGGGTCCATTTTCACTAACTTTTTTTTTTTTTTTTTTTTTTTTTATTCAGAGTCTCGCTCTGTCACCCAGGCTGGAGTGCAGTGGTGCAATCTTGGCTCACTGCAAGCTCTGCCTCCTGGTTTCAGGCCATTCTCCTGCCTCAGTCTCCCGAGTAGCTGGGACTACAGGTGCCCGCCAACACGCCCGGCTAATTTTTTGTATTTTTTAGTAGAGATGGAGTTTCACCGTGTTAGCCAGGATGGTCTCGATCTCCTGACCTTGTGATCCGCCCGCCTCGGCCTCCCAATGTGCTGGGATTACAGGCGTGAGCCACCACGCCCGGCCCATTTTCACTAATTTTAAAATCTTTTAAGGGCTCATGGTTGTCTTGCCCTTAAACTGCACTTAAAAATAAATTTATTACACAGAAAAACTCCTCAAGAGCAAAATAAAGTCTAAATACAAAAGTGTCTTAAGAAATGGAAATGACATGCATGTAAAATTGACTGAAGAGTCATAGAAGATAGTATCTCCTCATTTCTCTCACTTGGCATATATAAGCAAAACAAAACATTTTGTGTTTATCCAAACATAAAGCACAATTTAAACTTGTTCATATGATATTCTCTGACTAAAATCTGCAGCACCAAGTAGTGAATGTATCTTTGCCTGTACTGAAATATCACTTCTGGCTGGGCACAGAGGCTGATGCCAATAATCTCAGCATTTTGGGAGGTAGACATGGGAGGATTCCTTGAAGCCAGTCTGGGCAACAAACCAAGACCCCTGACGCTACAAAAAAAAGAAAAAAGAAAAAGAAATATTACTTCTTATAGCATATATTTAGTGCATTTTTAAGTGAAAAAGTAATAACACTAGGGGGAAAATCAATTACTGACTGAAAGGTGAAATAATTTTTCAAGAGCCATTACGGCAAAAAGTCATAAACTGAATGGTCATTATGTGAGTTAAGTCTATATGCCATGGCCAGGCGCGATGGCCCACACCTGTAATCACAGCACTTTGGGAGGCTGAGGCGGGCAGATCAGGAGGTCAAGAGATCAAGACCATCCTGGCCAACATGTTGAAATCCCGTCTCTACTAAAAATACAAAAATTAGCTGGGCATGGTGGCACATGCCTGTAGTCCCAGCTACTCAGGAGGCTGGGAGGCTGAGGTAGGAGAATCGCTTGAACCTGGGAGGCAGAGGTTGCAGTGAGCCGAGATCATGCCACTCATGCCACTGCACTCCAGCCTGGCGACAGAGCAAGACTCCATTTAAAAAAAAAAAAGTCTATATTCCTCTCTCATTAATTACAGATCCGAAGTTTTTTTAATTTTTTTTATTTTTATTTATTTATTTATTTTTGAGACAGAGTCTCCTTCTGTTGCCCAGACTGGAGTGCAGTGGTGCGATCTCGGTTCACTGCAACCTCTGCCTCCCAGGTTAAGCGATTCTCATGCCTTAGTCTCCCAAGTAGCTGGGATTACAGGCATGCGTCACTATGCCCGCTAATTTTTTTGTATTTTTAGTAGAGGCAAGGTTTTGCCACGTTGGCCAGGCTGGTCTTGAACTCCCGCCCCCAAGTGATCCACGAGTCAGCCTCTCAAATTTTTGGGATTACAGGTGTGAGCCACTGTGCCCGGCCCAGATCCAAAGTTCTTAATGTAAATTTACTGATCTGACATGTCCCATGTCCAATCAATACAACCATTTAGTGGCTGTTTACTAAGCAATCGTGTATCTGCCCAAGCTTTAGATACATGATTTAATTCAAACCTTATTACTAAATACTGAGGATGAAATTGAGATTTAGAAAGGCGAAGTAACTTGCTAAGGTCATAAAGCTGGAAATGAACAGAGTTGGGAATTGAACCCAAGTCTGTTCCACTCCAAATCCTGTTTCCACAGCCTCCACTTCTGCCAGTCTAAAATCAGTTTGGAGGCCAAGGCAGGTGGATCACTTGAGGTTAGGAGTTCGAGACCAGCCTGGCCAACATGGTGAAACCCCATCTCTACTAAATTCAAAAATTAGACAGGTGTCATGGTGCATGCATGTAATCCCAGCTACTCGGGAGGCTGAGGCGGGAGAATTGCTTGAACCCAGGAGGCAGATGTTGCAGTGAGCTGAAATTGCAGCACTGCACTCCAGCCTGGGTAACAGAGGGAGACTCCGTCTTGATGAAAAACAACAGCAACAAAAAGATCAGCTTCCATTAAAGTCCAGCCTCTGCCACTTACATAGCTGTTCAACCTTGTACAAGTTTCTTAACATCTATGAGGCTATTTTGTCATCTGTAAAATGGGGATAGTAATTCCTACCTCATAAGACTGTTTTGTTTGCTTGTTTGTTCGTTCGTTTATTTCTTTTTGTATGAATTAAAGAGACAGGCTGCTTACGGTGGCTCACACCTGTAATCCCAGCACTTTGGGATTATAATACAAATATATGCACATAGCAGGAGGATTACTTGAGCCCAGAAGCTGGAGACCAGCCTGGGCAACATGACAAGACCCTGTCTCTAAAAAAAAAAAAAAAATTAGCTGGATTTGGTGGCACTTGCCTGCAGTCCCAGCTACTTGGGAGGCTGAAGCAGGAGGATCACCTGAGCCCAGGAGGTAGAGGCTGCAGTGAGCTGTGATTATCCCACTGCACTCCACTCTGGGCAACAGAGCGAGACCCTGTCTCAAAAATAAGTAAATGAAAAGAGACTATGTTTGTGAAAATATGTTTAGCAGCATTTCCTAAATTATAGATGCAGCCTCCATAAATGGTAGGAGAATTTGGGTCTGAAACTCCTAATCTCTTTTCCCCCTCCCACCACCACAAATAAACCTGCTTCTGTCTTTGTTTTTCTTTCATGGTTATGGCATCTTAAGCCACTCTATCTGGAAAATTAAATCATGATTAAGTTCTCTTTTTCTTTTCTTTGAACCCTGTCACCACCCACACCTTCAAAATCAAATTCATTATCAAGACCAAGTAATTCTGCCTTGCATGTCTTTCATACCTGTTTCCAGCAGTTTTTTCACTGCATCTGCCAACGCTAAGAGCCTCATCAACGGTCATTGGAACTATTTGTGTCTTAATTATTTAAGTTAAAACATTTAATAATAATACATACACGTGATGTGAAAATTTTAAGGATACAAAAGGTTATACAGTGAAAGGTAAGTCTCCCATTACTGTCTCCCAGGAATCTAGTTCTCCTCTCCACAGGCAGCCACCGTTAAGAGTTGCTTGTATATCTTACCAGAAGCTACACATCTAACACACACACACACACACACACACACACTTACATACAATTTTCCCTTTTTTTTTTTAAGACGGAGTCTCGCTCTGTCGCCCAGGCTGGAGTGTAGTGGCTCGATCTCTGCTCACCGCAAGCTCCGCCTCCCAGGTTCACGCCATCCTCCCGAATAGCTGGGACTACAGGCGCCCGCCACCACGCCCAGCTAATTTTTTGTTGTTGTTGTTGTATTTTTAGTAGAGACGGTGTTTCACCGTGTTAGCCAGGATGGTCTCGATCTCCTGACCTCGTGATCCGCCCGCTTCGGGCTCCCAAAGTGCTGGGATTACAGGCGTCAGCCACCGCGCCCGGCCCACACACACAATTTTTCATAGATGATAACATATAATGCATATTGTTTTCAACCTTGTTTTTTTCACCAACAATATATATGTATATTTTTGGAGACAAGGTCTTGTTCTGTTGCCCAAGCTAGAATGTAGTGGTGCGATCACAGCGCACTGAAGCCTCGACCTCCCAGGCTCAAGCAATCCTTCCACCTCAGCCTTCCAAGTAGCTAGGACCACAGGCATGCACCACCACACCCGGCTTTTTTTTTTTTTTTAGAGAATCTGGGTCTCACTATGTTACCCAGGCTAGTCTGAAACTGCAGGACCCTAGCTATCCTCCTACCTTAGCTTCACAAAGTACTGGGATTACAATCATAAGCCACATGCCTGGCCCCAGTAACAATATCTTCTGAAGATAATTCTATATTAGTACCCATAAAACTGATTCATTCTTTTCAGGGGCTTCCTATTATACCACTTATGCATTATCATTATTTATTTAAACATCCTCTATGGACCTTTAGAATGCCTCCATTTTTTGCAACCGACATTCATATATATATATAATGTAATTCTGAACAATTTGTATTATAAATTTCTAAAAATGGAATTTCTGATTCAACATACATGTACATTTTAACTACTATAGATACTAATGTTTTGTAAAGGTATATACCTATACCAGCTATGCATGAAAGTGACTGTTTCTATGCACCTTCACTGACAAAATTTATTACCAGACTTCTTGAGTATTGCCAATCATCAATTAGGTGAAAAATGGTTCTTCTTGTAGTTTTGAGTATTCTTAAAGTTTCTACCAAGTTGAAACCTTTTGCCTCTACTTTACATTGAAATTGTAGAATGTTCGTTAGAATTATTTCAATGGCTTCCTCACTGGTCTCTCTGCCTCCACTTTTGTTTGTTTGTTTGTTTGTTTACCTTTCAGCCTTTCTGTATACCACCTTTAGAATTATTTTTTTCAAAAAACCAAACGGTTCTCAGTATGTGGCACCTGGTCTCTAAATCACTGGTTTTCAAGCTGTTTTGTATCAGGACTCCTTAGTACTCTTAAAAACTTTGGAGCTGGCTGGGCACGGTGGCTCTTGCCTGTAATCCCAGCACTTTGGGAAGCCAAGGTGAGTGGATCACCTGAGGTCAGGAGTTTGAGACCAGCCTGGCCAACATGGTGAAACCCGTCTGTACTAAAAATACAAAAATTAGCCGGACGTGGTGGCAGGTGCCTGTAATCCCAGCAATTTGGGAGGCTGAGGCAGGAGAATCACTTGAACCCAGGGGGCAGAGGTTGCAGTGAGCAGAGATTGTACCACTTCACTCCAGCCTGGGCAAAAGAGTGAAACTCCACCTAAAAAACAAACAAACAAACAAACAAACAAACAAACAATCAAGCAAACAAAAAAAACCATAGAGCTTTACAATCAAACAAGAGAAAGAAATAAGAAATAAAGGACATACAAATTGGAAAGGAAGAAGTTAAATTATCCTTGTTTGCAGATGTTATGATCTTATATTTGGAAGATCCCAAACACTACACCAAAAAAACTGTTAGAACTGATAAACAAATTCAGTAAAGTTTCAGGATACAAAATCAACATACAAAAAATCAGTAGCATTTCTTTTCTTTTGCTTTTTTTTTTTTTTGAGATGGAGTCTTGCTCTGTCGTCCAGGCTGGAGTGCAATGGCCTGGTCTCGGCTCACTGCAACCTCTGCCTCCTGGAAAGAGAATCACTTGAACCCCGGAGGTGGAGGTTGCAGTGAGCAGAGATCCCGCCAGTGTACTCCAGCCTGGGCGACAGAGCAAGACTCTGTCTCAAAATAAATGTATAAATAAATAAACAACTGGACTCATGGAGATAGAGAATAGAATGATGCTTACTAGAGGCTGGAAAGGGTAATCGTGGGGTGAGGATGGGGAGGGAGATGACTAATGAGTACAAAGAAATAGAAAGAATGAATAAGATCCAGTATTCAATAGCACAATAGAGCGACTAGTCAATAATAATTTAATTGTACATTTAAAAATAACTTAAAGAATATAACTGTAGGCCAGGCGCAGTGGCTCACACCTGTAACCCCAGCACTTTGGGAGGCTGAGGCGGGCAGGTCACCTGAGGTCGGGAGCTCAAGACCAGCCTGACCAACATGGAGAAACCCCATCTCTACTAAAAATACAAAAAAAAAAATTAGCGGGGTGTGTTGGCGCATGCCTGTAATCCCAGCTACTCGGGAGGCTCAGGCAGGAGAATCGCTTGAACCAGGGAGGCAGATGTTGCAGTGAGTTGAGATTGTGCCATTGCACTCCAGCCCAGGCAACAAGAGCAAAACTCCGTCTCAAAAAAAAAATCTATCTATCTATCTACATATACATATAATTGTATTGTTTGTAAAACAAAGGATAAAGGCTGAGATTAATGGATACCTCATTTACCTTGATGTGATTATTACACATTGTATGTCTGTATCAAAATATCTCCCATATACCCCATAAATATATACACCTACTATGTACCCACAAAAATTAAAAATTAAAAAACAAAAAACTGTAGCACTTTTGTTTATGCATATTTACCATATTTGAAATTAAAACTGAGAAAGTTTAAAAATGTTTATTACTTCAGTTAAAATTATAGCAATAAACCCATTGTATGTTTATATAACTAACATACTACATGAAAAATAATTATATTTTCTAAAATAACAATTAGTGAAAAAAATGGCATGTTTTACTTTTTTTGTTGTTTTTTTTTTGAGATGGAGTCTGACTCTGTCACCAGGTCGGAGTGCAGTGGCTGATTCTCCTGCCTCAGGTTCAAGCAGTTCTCCTGCCTCAGCCTCCTGAGTAGCTGGGATTACAGGCGGCCACCACCAAGCCCAGCTAATTTTTGTATTTTCAATAGAGATGAGGTTTTGCCATGTTGGCCAGGCTGGTCTCAAACTCCTGACCTCAGGTGATCTGCCTGCCTCGGCCTCCCAAAGCGCTGGGATTACTGGCGTGAGCCACCGTGCCCAGCCATGTTTTGTGAAGTTCTTTCATGTCTCGCTTAATAGAAAAGAGCTGGATTCTCATATCTTCTGCTTTCAGTCTATTGAGATATGCTGTTTTGGTTGAAGCATATGAAGAAAATCTGGTCTCATGCAGATATGTTATTGGAAAAGGGAAGAGTATTTTAAAAGTCTTTTTAAAAATAATTGTGAATATTTTTCTTTGGTATTATACCATAATCAACAAATTGTAGTTTCCTTCTGTTTTTTTTAATAGGATCTCACTCTGTCACCCAGGCTGGAGTGCAGTGGCATGATCTCGGCTCTCTGCAACTTCCACCTCCTGGATTCAAGCTATTCTTTTGCCTCAGCCTCCTGAGTAACTGGAATTACAGGTGCGTGCCACCATGCCTGGCTAATTTTTTATATTTTTAGTAGAGACAGGGTTTCAGGTTTCATCATGTTGGTCAGGCTAGTCTTTTTATTTTATTTTATTTTTTGAGACAGAGTTTCACTCTTGTTGCCTAGGCTGGAGTGCAATGGTGTGATCTCAGCTCACTGCAACATCCGCTTGCCAGGATCAAGTGATTCTCCTATCTCAGCCTCCCGTGTAGCTGGGATTCCAGTCATCCACCACCATGCCTGGCTAAGTTTTTGTATTTTTAGCACAGACAGGGTTTCACCATGTTGGTCAGGTTGGTCTCGAACCCCTGACCTCAGGTGATCCACCCGCCTCAGCCTCCCAAAGTGCTGGGATTACAGGCATGAGCTATTGTGCCCAGCCAGCCAGGCTGGTCTTGAACTCCTGACCTCAAGTGATCCACCTGCCTCGGCCTCCTAAAGTGTTGGGATTAGAGGAGTGAGCCACCGTGCCTGGCCAACAAATTGTAGTTTCTTAAAGGGTAGTTTTAATGTGGAATCTGAAACCACACCAATGAATTTTTGGTATTCTGTTACATCAAAATCCCTCAGTCTGTCTTGTAACGAGTGACTGTTCTACCCATGAATAATTTTGTAACACCATGCATTTGGAAAATATTGATTCACGAAGTTAAGCCAATCTTTCAAATAAAAGATTTCATTCATTAATATCATTATAAACATTAAAAAATCCCATTCATAATATCACAACCAATCTTATAATAAAAACCTTCAGTATTGCAAAGTTGTCAAGCTCAAGATGGCAAATACAACTTTTCCAAAATTCTCATTTTATGTGAAAGCTTGGATTTATTATTGGCAGTGAATACTATCAGTTGTTTTCCATGAATTAATGGTCTCACTTCACTCACTTTTGAGAAAAATGCCAAATACCCGTCTGTATAACCATAGTTTATCTGTCAGTCATTCTTCCAAGCAAAAATGGCATTTTATGAAAAAAAGGGCCCAGCAAGGTGGCTCATGCTTGTAATCCCAGAACTTTGGGAGGCCAAGGCCAGTGGATCACCCGAGGTTAGGAGTTTGAGACCAGCCTGGCCAACATGGTGAAACCCCGTCTCTACTAAAAATACAAAAATTAGCTGGGCATGGTAGTGGGAGCCTGTAATCCCAGCTACTTGGGAGGCTGAGGCTGGAGACTCTCCTGAACCCCAGAGGCAGAGGTTACAGTGACCGGAGATCGCGTCATTGCACTCCAGCCTGGGTGACAAGAGTGAAACTCCGTCTCAAAAAAAAAAAAAAGAAAAGAAAAGAAAAAAAAAGGAGCTATTCTGTTCCTAGAACTAGATCCAATCCCACAAATGCTTTTCCTTAAAGTAGTTATTATGCCTGGATGTACAGCAGAAGTGCTTTATTAAGAAGACATGTCTTGGCCAGGCGTGGTGGCTCACGCCTATAATCCCAGCACTTTGGGAAGCCAAGGCAGGTGAATCACCTGAGGTCAGGAGTTTGAGACAGGCCTGGCCAACATGGTGAAACCCCGTTTCTACTGAAAATACAAAAATTAGTTGAGCGTGGTGGTGCATGCCTGTAGTCCCAGCTACTCAGGAGGCTGAGGCAGGAGAATTGCTTGAATCTGGGAGGCGGAGGTTGCAGTCAACCAGGATTGAGCCACTGCACTCCAGCCTGGGTGACAGAGTGAAACTCAGTCTCAAAAAAAAAAAAAAAAAAAAAAAAAGACATGCCTTGAGGGTTGTGATTTGATAAAATTAAAATTAATAATTTTTACTACTTCACCAAGAACATTTGTTTTACTGTGTCAGTAAAGGTGTCGGTAAAGAGTGTAATGAGGGCCGGGCGCAGTGGCACACGCCTGTAATCCCAGCACTTTGGGAGGCCAAGGCGGGCAGATCACAAGGTCAGGAGATCGAGAGCATCCTGGCTAACAGGGTGAAACCTCGTCTCTACTAAAATACAAAAATTAGCCAGGGGTGGTGGCGGGCGCCTGTAGTCCCAGCTACTCGGGCGGCTGAGGCAGGAGAATGGTGTGAACCCAGGAGGCGGAGCTTGTAGTGAGCCGAGATCACGTGCCACTGCACTGCAGCCTAGGCGACAGAGCGAGACTCCATCTCAAAAAAAAAAAGAGTGCAATGAGTACAAGGTCAGCCTGATGCCACTGTGTTAAGGTCCAGCAGATAAACCTGCCATTGATTTGCAGCATCAATGCAAATGTCAGCCCAGTTAAAAAGGCTAATAACAGAATAGAAAATGGTGTACCTGCTATGGAAAACAGTATGGTGGTTCCTCCAAAAATTAAAAACGAAAATACTGTATGATCCAGCAATCCCACTACTGAGTATATACTCAAAGAAATTGAAAGCAGGATCTTAAAGAGATATACGCATACCCATGTTCATAGCAGCATTATTTACAATAGCCAAGAAGTGGAAGCAATCCAAATGTTCATCACAGATAAATGGGTAAACAAAATGTGGTGTATATATATGCAATGGAATATTACTCAGACTTTAAAAAGAAGGAATTTTTTTTCTTTCTTTCTTTCTTTTTTTTTTTTAAACAGAGTCTCGCTCTGTCACCCAGGATAGAGTGCAGTGGTGCCATCTTGGCTGATAGCAACCTCTGCTTCCCAGGTTCCAGTGATTCTCCTGCTTCAGCCTCCCAAGTAGCTGAGACTACAGGCACCTGCCACCACGTCCTGCTAATTTTTGTGTTTTTAGTAGAGACAGGGTTTCGCCATGTTGGCCAGGCTGGCCTCGAACTCCTGGCCTCAGGTTATCCACCCGCCTCGGCCTCCCAAAGTGCTGGGATTACAGGCATGAGCCACTGTGTCTGGCCTAAAAAGGAAATTCTGACACATGCTACAACATGGATGAATCTTGAGGACATTATGCTAAGTGAAATAAGCCAGTTACAAAAAGACAGCTTCTATATGATTCCAATTATATGAGATTTTTAAAAAAAGTTTATCAATCTCAAATAAACTATATATCTGTATATGCTGTATATCCAAGCATAATAAAAAACGTCTGTAATCCTAGCACTTTAAGAAGCCTCGGCGGGTGGATTGCTTGAGGTCAGGAGTTCGAGACCAGCCTGACCCACATGGTGAAACCCCATCTCTACTAAAAATACAAAAACTTGCCAGTTGTGGTGGCAGGCACCTGTAATCTCAGCTACTTGGGAGGCAGAGGCAGAAGAATCACTTGAACTTGGGAGGCAGAGGTTGCAGTGAGCCAAGATCACATCACTGTACTCCAGTCTGGGCAACAATGTAAGAGTCTCTCTCAAAACAAAACAAAACAAAACAAAACACAAATGTAGCAAGGAAGCCCCAAACCAGAATAGGTTCAGAAAGGCTCCCTTTAAAAGATGTCCAAAGTAGTTAAATACCCAGAAAGATAAAGTAGGACTGTGGCTGCCAGAGGCTTGCAGACGGGGAAAATGAAGAGTTGTTTAATGGGTATAGATTTTCAGTTTTGGAAGATGAAAAAAGTTCTAGAGATCTGTTACGCAATAATGTGAATATACTTGACACTACTGAATTATACATTTAAAAATGTACAAAGGTAGGCTGGATGCAGTGGTGCATATATCATTATAGACATTTAAAAGTCTTATTCATTAATATCACAATCAACCTTATTAATATAATAAAAACATTCAGTATCACAAAGCTGTCAACCTCATGATGGCAAATACAACTTTTCCAAACTTCTAATTTTATGTGAAAGCTTGGATTTATTATTGGCAACAAATACTGTCTGTAGTCCCAGCTACGCGGGAGGCTGAGGCAGGAAGATCACTTGAGGCCAGAAGTTTGGAGCTGTAGTGCACTATGATCATGCCTGTGATTAGCCACTGTACCCTAGCTTAGTAAACATAGCAAGACCCCATCTCTAAAAAAATAAATAAATAAAATTTAAAATTTTTCAATGTACAAAGATGGTACATTTTGTTATTTTTATCACAATTTTTAAAGGCAAATAATGTAGTATAACTATTATCATCATTACTGTAAGAATAGTTTTGACCTCATGAACCCTCTGAAAATGTCTCAAGGATTCTCCAGAATCCGGAATCCTTGAGAATCATTGCTCTAAACCAGGCATTGACATAATATTTTTGCCCTCATTTCTGCTTATATATTTCCTGCATTCAGAAACAAGTCCACACTCCACAACATGGCCTTCAAGACCATTCATGATCTGGCGGTATTACCCCTTTTTGTTCTGCCTTCTCTGTGTTCTAACCACAATGACATTTGTTGTACTCCGCACACAAAATACACTTTCACACTTCTATGATTTTGCTCAAGCCACATTCTGGGAACCCCTTTTCATTCCGTTAAAATCCTGCTTGTTGGGCCAGGCGCAGTGGCTCACACCTATAATTTCAGCACTTTGGGAGGCCGAGACAGGCGGATCACCTGAGGTCAGGAGTTCAAGATCAGCCCGGCCAACATGGTGAAACCCCGTCTCTACTAAAAATACAAAAATTAGCGAGGCGTGATGGTGGGCGCCTGAATCGCTTGATCTCAGGAGGCGAAGGTTGCAGTGAGCTGAGATGGCGCCACTGCACACCAGCCTGGGTGACAGAACAAAACTCTGTCTCAAAAAACAAAACAAAAAAAATCCTACTTGTCCTTTAGGATTCAGCACAAACACCTGTCCCTCACCAAGTCAGGATAAAATTTCCCTTTCTGTAGGCTCTCTGGGCATTTTATTTGTCCCTTTACCTTTCTACTTATTTTCTTTGTTCTCTATTTAGTCATTTGTGTGTCTGTCTTTTCACTAGATTGTAAAAATTCCCAGGGTGATTTTTACAGGAAACAGGTAACCTGTTTCCCTTGCTGCATACTTAGCACAGTGCCTCCTTGGGTGAGCTGGGCAAGTTAGCTGTTCTCCTAACTTCTGTTTCCTCATCTGTAAAGTAGGAACAACGACACCCATCTTGTAAGTTCCTGGGAAGATTCAGTAAGATCATATCTGTTGATGTCTAGCCTAGTTCCAGGCACATTGTAGGACTGAGGTGGGAGAATAGGGTCTGGAGACAGGAAGCCTAAGGCCAACCCATGGTTGCCTTCTTGGAAGTGGATTAAGAGGAAAACCCCACCTTTCCACAACAAAGTAATGAGGGACCAAAGGTCCCCTACTTTCTGAACCTCTCCTCCCCTACATCCTGAACAGGAATGTCTGTAATTGGTCTATTCTGAAACCTTCATTTGCATATATATCACAGGCAGGATGCCTCTGATTGGTCCTGGGCAGAAGTCTTCATTTGTGTAGGATATAACCCATACAAATCAGAGGTCTCTAAAGGGTACTTAGGGGTGTTACCATGCTCTTTTAATTCAATAAAAATCCCAAGGAACATTACAATCAGGGCTCTTGCTCCAGTGGTCTCCAACTCTGTGGAGTGTACTTGCACTTCAATAAATCTGTGCTTTCATTGCTTCATTCTTTTGCTGCTTTGTTTGTGCATTTTGTTCCATTCTTTGTTCAATGTGCCAAGAACCTGGACAACTGGCAGTCAAGACTTTCTATCCAGTAGGAGGACCACAATAAATGGGAAAGCCTTCCCTTCCCTTAGTACGTATTTAGTGAACAGATTTGAATAGGGAAGCATTATAAAATACAACAAGGGGATTTAGACAAATCTCAGAATGGTTATTAATAAACAATACTAGTATTATGATGTCCTAACAGTTGTTGCTACCAATACCTGGAGAAAATTTGTTACAAGGGAAATCTAGTCTTTTCTCCATAGGCTTCTGACTTTATCATCCAGGTTTGATCTCATGAGCCTTTTCATACTCCCCCAGGGAACCCTACCACTCAAAAGTTAGTAGAATAGGCCGGGCACAATGGCTCACACCTGTAATCCCAGGACTTTGGGAGGCTGAGGTGGCAGATCACGAGGTCAGGAGTTTGAGACCAGCCTGGCCAACATGGTGAAACCCCATCTCTACTAAAAATACAAAAATTGGCCAGGTGTGGTGGCAGGTGACTTTAGTCCCAGCTACTTGGGAGACTGAGGCAGGAGAATCGCTTAAGCCCGGGAGGTGGAGATTGCAGTGAGCCAAGATCGTGCCACTGAACTCCAGCCCAGGGAACAGAGTGAGATTCCAACTCAAAAAAAAAAAAAAAAAAAAAAAGTTAGAATGATCTTTTAGGCTGTAAGTGCAAGTCAGACAAAATCTATGAGATATTCAAAATTAAGTGAGGTATCAAATATTCAAAGGAATTGTTTCACTCTGGTAATATGTAAGAATGCAAGATTCTAAGATTCCTCTAAGTTCCAGTCTTTAAAACTCAAAACATTTTAAATGGAAGATACTAATATATTATAGGACCTCATCAAATTAAATGGTTTTAAGAATTTGAAAAAAAAGACATGTACACATCTGAAGAACCAAAGAAATGCAAAATCAATTAATTAACATGACAAGAATGTGAGAAAAAGATAAATTAGGAAATGGGTATATTTGATGTGGGCTGTGGTATCATTGTGTTATAACTCCACTTGATGTTACTGATTCATCAACATAATTTTTTTTTTTTTTGAGACAGAGTCTCGCTCTGTCACCCAGGCTGGAGTGCAGTGGCTCAATCCTGGCTCACTGAAACCTCTGCCTCCCAGGTTCACTCCATTCTGCTGCCTCAGCCTCCCAAGTAGGTGGGACCACAGGCACCCGCCACCACACCCGGCTAATTTTTTAATTTTAGTAGAGACAGGGTTTCACCATGTTAGCCAGGATGGTCCTGATCTCCTGACCTCGTGATCTACCCACTTCAACCTCCCAAGGTGCTAGGACTACAGGCATGAGCCATGATACAATAATTTTAAAGAGTTTTCAGTATGTCTTTGGTCATTCGTAATCTCAATCAATGTTTCCTTTTCTAGTCTACATCTTGAAACTCTGGAAAGTTTTATAATGTAATATAGAAAAGTTTAAGGGAATCAAGCCATATTATTAATATTTCTGTGTCAAGAAATTTGTAAACAATTGACATTTTATATACTTTTTTTAAGATAAATTGTTTCCAGATTGAAAGAGCCTACCAATGGGCCCAGCATATGAATTTTAAAAGCCTGGAATCACAGTGAGACCCCATCTCTACAGCCTAAGGCATGTCATCTAAAAATTTCAAACTGCAAGATATTAAAAAAAAAAATCCCTCAAAGTCTCCAGAGAAAAAACAGATGACATTCTGAAAGCAGAATGTAACATTGAAAGCTGAAAGACAATCGAACAAACCTTTTCAAACACTGAGGGGGAAAAACAGGCTGATCAATCTAATTTTCTTCAACTAGCCATAATATTAAGTGTGAGAATAGAATTAAGACATTTTCTTTCTTTTTCTTTTCTTTTCTTTTCTTTTTTTTTTTAGTCAAGGTCTCACTCTGATGCCCAGGCTGGAGTGCAGTGGAGTGCAGTGCAGTGGATCTTGACTCATCACAACCTCCACCTCCTGGGCTCAAGTGATCCTCCCACCTCAACCTCCTCAGTAGCTGGGACTACAGGTATGCACCACTATAACTGGCAATTTATTTATTTATGTATTTATTTATTATTATTATTTTTTTGGTAGAGACACGGTTTTGCCATTTTGCCCAGGCTGGTCTTGAACTCCTGAGCTCATGTTCCACCTGCTTTGGCTTCCCAAAGTGCTGGGATTACAGGTGTGAGCCCCTGCACCTGGCCAAAACATTTCCATTTTATAAAGATTCGGTAGATTTACCTTAGAAACTCTCTTCAATAGAGAAGCAACTGGGAGATGTGCTGCAGTAAAATAAGGGAATAATCCTACAAAGAGAATGAAATAAGATCAAGGAAGCGGAAGACACAACACAAGAAAATGGTGAAAAGAAGTCCAGTGGTAACATCTTGTTGCAGACCTAGACATCTAGCTCTTACTGCAGAATGTAGTAGTAGCGGGCTATGGAACAGCAATGTCGGTGGGGGGCAGGGAAATGGAATTGATTTGATCAGTTGAAAAATAGTATTGATAGGCCATACAGTGTATCGTGGAACACATAAGGAAAGCTGATCGTATGAATAAGGGAAACTAAGCAAATTTAAAAGTGAAGCAATACCTGTAGGAAAATACAACAGGACAAAAACTAAATTGCATAGAATACTCATTGGCATAGAAGTAAATAATGCTTATGAAACCATAATAATGCAAATATTGATTACTGATTCAATGAACAATTGTGATACTGGGAGAATGAAAAGAGGAAGAGGGAGTGGTGGGTATTAGGAGCTAAATTATCACTTACCTTAAGAAGTCAATGAATAATGTCTGAAGTTTAGAAATCATGGCTGGGAAGCGATGGCTCATGCCTACAATGTTAGCACTTTGGGAGGCCAAGGCTGGAGGATCTCATGAGGTCAGGAGTTCAAGACCAGCCTGGGCAAAATAGTGAGATCCATTCCCCCCTCCACTCCCCAATCTCTACACAAAAATTTAAAAATTAGCTGGGCATGATGGTGTGTACCTATAGTTCCAGCTACTCAGGAGGCTGAAGAGGGAGAATTGCTTGAGCCCAAGAGGTTGAGGCTGCAGTGAGCCAGGATTACACCATGGTATTCCATCCAGCATGGATGACAGAATAAGGTCCTGTTTCTAAAAAGAAGAACAGGCTGGGACTTTGGGAGGCCAAGGCAGGCAGATCACCTGAGGTCAGGAGTTCGAGAACAGCCTGGCCAACATGGTGAAATCCCATCTCTACTACAAATACAAAATTAGCCAGGCGTGGTGGGGCATGCCTGTAATTCCAGGTACTTGGGAGGCTGAGGCAGGAAAATCACTTGAACCCAGGAGGTGGAGATAGTAGTGAGCTGAGATTGCGCCACTTCACTCCAGCCTGGCCAACAAGAGCGAAACTCCATCTCATAAATAAATAAATAAATAAATAAATAAATAAAGGCCAGGCGCAGTGGCTCACACCTGTAATCCCTGCACTTTGGGAGGCCAAGGCAGGTGGATCACCTGAGGTCAAGAGTTTGAGACCAGCCTGGCCAACATGGTGAAACCCCGTCTCTATTAAAAATACAAAACATAATTAGCTTGGTATGGTGGCAGGTGCCTGTGATCCCAGCTACTCAGGAGACTGAGGCAGGAAAATCACTTGAACCTGGGAGGTGGAGGTTGCCCTGAGCTGAGATTGTGCCACCGCACTCCAGCCTGGGCAACAGAGTGAGACTCCATCTCAAAAAAAAAATAATAATTTAAAATAAATAAAAATAAAAGAAGAAGAGGAATAAAAAATAGTGTATCAGTATATGATTAAGAGATATGAAAGTAGATTTCAGAAAAAATATATAGGTAATATAGTTGACATCCTGGGAAGTGAAGCTAGTGGGCAGGGACTGGTAGGAAAAGGGTCACTGGGTTTCTTGATAATTCTACTTATATTAATTTATATATTAGTTTTATGTAATATTTAAAATTGTTTATATTTATATTTATATTTATTTATTTATTTTGAGACTGAGTCTTGCTCTATCTCCCAGGCTGGACAGTGTAGTGGTGCAATCTTGGCTCACTTCAACCTCTGCCTCCTGGGATCAAGCGATTCTCCTACCTCAGCCTCCCAAGTAGCTGGGATTACAGGTGCCCGCCACCATGTCCAGCTAATTTTCATATTTTTAGTAAAGATGGAGTGTTACCATGTAGACCAGGCTGGTCTCAAACTCCTGACCTCAAGTGATCTGCCTGCCTCAGCCTCCCACAGTGCTGGGATTACAGGTGTGAGCCACTGTGCTGGGCCAATATATTTATATTTTATTTTATTATTTATTTATTTATTTGAGACAGAGTCTCGCTCTGTCACCAGGCTGGAGTGCAGTGGCATGATCTTGGCTCACTGCAACCTCTGCCTCCTGAGTTCAAATAATTCTCCTGCCTCAGCCTCCCGAGTAGCTGGGACTGCGGGCATGCGCCACCACGCCCAGCTAATTTTTGCATTTTTAGTAGAGATAGGGTTTCACCACATTGGCTGGGATGGTCTCAATCTCTTGACCTCGTGATCTGCCTGCCTCGGCCTCCCAAAGTGCTGGGATTACAGGCATGTGCCACCACGCCTGGACTATATTTTAAAAATTGAAAATGATGCTACAATAAACATCAATGTATGTACATCATCATGCTCATTCTGATTATGTCCTTACAATAAATTCCAAGAAATGGAATTTCCGGGTCAGGACACATACATATGTTAAAGGCTTTTGACACAAGTTACAGAAATAACT
Source organism: Pan paniscus (assembly GCF_029289425.2). Taxonomy (NCBI): domain Eukaryota; kingdom Metazoa; phylum Chordata; class Mammalia; order Primates; family Hominidae; genus Pan; species Pan paniscus. The sequence goes on from NC_073249.2 coordinate 191,620,635, forward strand.
CTCCAGCAGAAAAATAACTCCTCTCAGCAGAGAAGTAGCCTGGCCTGTCATCTCCCAACCAGATTGTCAATAGCTCCAAAGCTAAATTAACAGATTATTCTCCTTGGCTTTCTGACTCATTCCTCTGCCTTTTATTAGAAACCAGAATTTTGAACTGGGAAGGTTTTCTGGTCAAACAAGAAGCCTGGGTGAGAAATACTATTTTGGCTACGCTACTGCCTGTCTATATGGTTTTGAACACCTCTCTTCCTTTCTCTGGCCTCAGTTTTATCATGTCTAAAGTGAGGTGCGTGGACCAGATTATTACTTCTCAACGTTTTTACTACCCCTCTCTTGAACACCGTGTTTTTATCTATTAAACAAAATGCATTTACTAAGAAATTATTTATTCTCCTTCCTGGTATGTATTACTCATATAAGATGACAGTTGACCAGGCGCAGTGGCTCACGCCTGTCATCCCAGCCCTTTGGGAGGCCAAGGCAGGTGGATCTCTTGAGGCCAGTAGTTCAAGACCAGCCTGGCCAAAATGGTGAAATCCTGTCTCTACTAAAAACATAAAAATTAGCCAAGTGTGGTGGCAGGCGCCTATAATTCCAGCTACTTAGGAGGATGAGGCAGGAGAATCACTTGAGCCCAGGAGGCGAGGTTGCAGTGAGCCGGGGTCGTGCCACTGCACTCCGGCCTGGGCAACAGAGGGAGACTCTGTCTCAAAAAAAAAAAAAAAAGATAACAGTCTATGAGAACTTCTGGATAGCAGGGGAGAGACACCCCTTGCAACCTAACTGAATTAATAAATTTAAGCCAAAAGAATATTATTTTCCAGCTTGCACAGCCTGACTGTAGCAAATAATGTAAACTATGTTAGCTCCCTTTGCTGCTTGTAGATTCCCCAGGGTGAATGGGGTGAGATAACTGTCTCAGATTCAGTAATCAATTTTCTCTACCTATGCCCCACCATCATCAGAGTTTATTCTGTCAAGACTGCTGCCCAGGCCAGGTGCTATGGCTCACACCTGTAATCCCAGCACTTTGGGAGGCCGAGGCGGGAGGATTGCTGGAGCCCAGGAGGTCGAGACCAGCCTAGGCTGTAGCCAGACTCCATCGCTACATTTAAAAAGAATTTTTTTTTAATTAAAAAGAAAAGAGACTGCTGTCTAGATAAATCAGTTAAACAACTGGCCTTGTACATATTTATGGAAGCTAGCCTACAGCAAAGGCCAGTGAAGCAAAGATTAGCACCAAGGCTGGGCATGATGACTCTAGCCTGTAATCCCAGCTACTCAAGGAAGTGGGTGGAGGAGGGTTTTGAGGCAAGAGGATGGCTTGAGCTTGGTAGGTCGAGGCTACAGTGAGCTGAGATGGTGCTACTGCACTCCAGCCTGGACTGTCGTAAAAAAAAAAAAAAAAAAAAAATTAGCACCAAGCCCTGTAAGGAGAGAAGGAGGGAAGGAGGATTTATTTTGAAGTTAATGGAGCTTAAATTTCAGGGCCCCTCACTTGCAGGGCCTCCTCTGAGAGATGGGTGTTGCTAGGAGTTGTAGTCTGCTCTAGATAAGGAGAGGAAGCGGTTTGCAATCAAGAAGAATTTCTGCATAAGCATTTCCGAAAAATTGCCTGGAATATCTCAGAAAAGAGGGATCTGAATCTCTGTCTTCAATAATTTGTGTTGATGTCTTTTCTCATTCCAAACAAATATTCACATGCATACTTAATACTGTAGTCATAATTTTGTATTCTTTTTCTTGGAAAGGGCCTGAGGAATTGCAAAAGCTCAGGCCCTACAAAACCTGGATCCACTCCAAATATAGAAATGCATCTCCTCCCAGCAAGATAAAAGCTAAAGATCTGGCTTATTCACTGGTAGCAGAAGAGAAACAGTTTTACTGCCTCTCCATCTTTGACCAGCGTATGTGGACAAATATCCTCCAGGCCAGGCCTGTAACGTGAGAGCACATGTGTAACCAACAATTCCAGTGTAGTCCCAGATTATTGCAGCTACCTCTCTGGGGACACTGATAGTCCATGCGAATGACCAGCTATTCAGATAATTTCTCAAAACTAATCTCTTCTTAACCATTGCTTTCAAATCTTCTTCCAACAGTCTTTTGCCCTCCCTTGTAATACATTTCGAAAGCAATGTGTTTGCTTTCCTATGCCTGGCACATTTGAAAGCATGCAATAAATAATTGTTAAATGAATAATTTAGGAGAATGAATCCTAGCCTTTCTGGTTCCCAGCCTCTGACAAGAGTGTGAATAAGCTGTAAAATTACAAAAATATGGGCAGTCGTAGGAAGTAGGATGACAGCTTTTCTTTTCTGTTTATTCACTAAAGCAGCGATTTGCAAGCTTAGTGTGTTTTAGAAAGTCATATTTAAAGTCCAGATTCACAGGCCCTGCCCCCAGAGGTCAGATTCGGTAGTCTAGGAAGGGATTCAGGAAGCCACATTTTTGTTAATGAACACTGGTGATTCTGATTGTAGGCCACTTTTTGAGAAACACTGAAAAAAATGACTGGGTCTGTCTGGGTACAGAATTTACTGATCTCACCAAAAGCAGTGGCTCACACCTGTAATCCCAGCACTTTGGGAAGCTAAAGCGAGCAACTTGCCTGAGCTCAGGAATTTGAGACCAGCCTGAGCAACTTGGCAAAACCCTGTCTCTACAAAGAAATACAAAACTTAGCTGGGCATGGTGGTACACGCCTGTAGTCCCAACTATTTGGGGGGCTGAGGCAGGAGAATCACTAGAGCCCAGGAGGTGGAGGCTGCCATGAGCCAAGATCTTTCCACTGCACTCCAGCCTGGGTGACAGAGCGAGACCCCATCTGAAAAAAAAAAAAAAAAAAAGAATTTACTGATCTCTTGCAATCATTCTGTCTGGGGGTGGTTCTAGAAGTTTGGTCCCTTGAGATTGTAGCAATCCTTAATTTTTTTTATGTACATAAATGTTAACAGCTGCTATAGTGGAAACAATACAGGTTTGAGAAATCAGACAGATCTGGGTTCAAATTGTTTAATCTCTCTGAGCCTCAATTAATGTGCAAAATAGGCATAATAATGCCACCATAATTATTGTGAGAATTAAATACACTGACATGTGAAAGTCTTGTGTACAATGCTAGTGCATACAGGCCTTCCATACAAAGCTGTTCAGTAAAAGCTCATTTTTTACCTCATTCTTTTGCCTGAATGATATGAAAGATGAAGGAATTTCCCCCAAGAACCATGGAATTCTCCCATTTAGACATTCACTTCCTAGGCTTCAGTCTTTAATTCTTGTTAAAATGTATATGGCTCTGAAATTAGTAACCAGACATCCCATTGTTATTTATATCTTAGTTAAATGCAGTTGCTGAGTTGTTTTGGGAAAGCAAAGGCAAGAAGAAGGCTTGGGGGGTGAGCAGCCTATGGTGGGAAAAGAGAGAGGGAAGAGGTTGAGGGAGAGGAGAAGGATGTAGGGGAAAAACTGTAGGCACTCTTTTCAAATGTTTATAGTCTCATGTGGGGCCAGGAAGCCTGCTGTGAACAATGATTTTCAGCCTATGCTCCTAGTGGCCATGTGAGGAAACACAAGGGGTCTGTTGGTGGGGAGGACGTTTTAGTGAAGAGGTGCTGAAAATGTTAGCAATTTTTGTGGCCAGGTGTGGTGGCTCACGCCTGTAATCCCAGCATTTTGGGAGGCCATGGTGAGCGGATCACTTGAGGTCAGGAGTTTGAGACCAGCCTGGCCAACATGGTGAAACCTGATCTCTACTAAAAATACAAAAAATTAGCAGGGCGTGGTGGCACATGCCTGTAATCCCAGATACTATGGGGGCTCAGGCAAGAGAATTGCTTGAACCCAGGAGGTGGAGGTTACAGTGATCCTGGATCCTGCCACTGCACTGCAACCCAGGGGGCAGAGTGAGACTCCATCTCAAAAAACAAACCATTTTTTTGTAAGGGAAGGTATTTCTCTGGAAAAATATCTTGGTAAAATCCTCTTGGAGTGAAGGCGAAACCTTAAGGGCATGACTGTGGCTAAACTACTTTGAGTTGAAGAGTTTAGTTTTTCTCCTGAGTGGAAGGGTAATGGAGAGTGGGGTTGGAAAAAGAAAGGTGGAAATGGCATGAAGGTGGTGACTCTGTGGAGTGAAAATTATTGGTGTAAAATCCTTAGCAGTGGGCAGCCAGATGACATTAGAAAGGAATGTCTGGCAGGGCGTGGTGGCTCACGCTTGTAATCCCAACACTTTGGGAGGGCGAGGTGGGTGGATCACCTGAGGTCAGGAGTTTGAGACCAGCCTGGCCAACATGGTGAAGCCTCGTCTCTACTAAAAATACAAAAATTAGCCGGGCGTGGTAGTGGCCACCTGTAATCCCAGCTACTCTGGAGGCCGAGGCAGGAGAATTGCTTGAACCCAGGAAGTGGAGGTTGCAGTGAGCTGAGATTGCACCACTGCACTCCAGCCTGGGCAACAAGAGTGAAATTCTGTCTCAAAAAAAAAAAAAGAAAAAAAGAAAAGAAAAGAAAGAAAGGAATGTCTGGTGTTCACATTGACATTTTTGATAGTAATATGGAGGTAATAGTTAATAGCCACTAGAGTGTGAGATTTCTGGGTTTTCCATGTCCATCTTTCATGGCTGGATAATTGCAATCCAGCTTTGGCAGAGATTGTTGACTGGCTCCCCCAAAGGCAGCCTCCTCTTCCTTGATAGTTATAGAAATTGTTATTATTATTATTATTTTGAGATGGAGTCTTGCAGTGTTGCCCAGGCTGGAGTGCAGTGGCACGATCTCTGCTCACTGCAAGCTCCGCCTCCTGGGTTCACGCCATTCTCGCCTCAGTCTCCCCAGTAGCTGGCACTGCAGGCGCCCGCCAACGCGCCCAGCTAATTTTTTGTACTTTTTTGGTAGAGACGGGGTTTCACCGTGTTAGCCAGGATGGTCTCGATCTCCTGACCTCGTGATCTGCCCACCTCGGCCTCCCAAAGTGCTGGGATTACAGGCGTGAGCCACCGCGCCTGGCCGATAGCTATAGAAATTTTAGCTGTGCATAGAGCTGCCTAGTAAAAGACCACATTTTTCGGTCTTCCTTGTAACTAGACGTGGCCATGTGACTAGGTTCTGGCCAATGGAATATGAGCAGGATGAGTGAAATGTCCAACTTCCAGGTGTGTCTTTAGAAGCAAAGAGTATGTCCTCCCTTTCGCAGTGGATGTGCGTGTGATGGCAGGTGCTAGAGTACCTATACCTATGCAACCACGGAAACTTCCATAATAGCTAGGGAAGCTACTTGCTGAGGAACACAGAACTATAGGATAGAAGAAACCTGGACCTCTTACTAATCGTGTGAAGCAGATTGCCCAACCAGGCCCCAACTGCTTTGTCTAGACCTTTTGTTTTTTTCTTTTTTTGTTGTTATTTTATGTATTTATTTATTTATTTTATTATTATTATTTTTTTTTTTTTGAGACAGTGTCTCGCTCTGTCGCCCAGGTTGGAGTGCAGCGGCGCGATCTCGGCTCACTGCAAGCTCCGCCTTCTGGGTTCACGCCATTCTCCTGCCTCAGCCTCCTGAGTAGCTGGGACTACAGGTGCCCTCCACTACGCCCGGCTAATTTTTTGTATTTTTAGTAGAGACGGGGTTTCACCGTGTTAGCCAGGATGGTCTTGATCTCCTGACCTCGTGATCCATCCGCCTCGGCCTCCCAAAGTGCTGGGATTACAGGCGTGAGCCACCGTGCCTGGCTGTTGTTATTTTAGAGACAGGGTCTTGCTCTGTCCCCAGACTGGAGTGCAATGGTGCAATCACAAGTTACGGTAATCTTGAACACCTGGGCTCAAGAGATCCTCCCACTGCAGCCACCCAAATAGCTGGAATTACAGGCACATGCCACCACGCCCCATTAATTTTTTAAAATTTTTAAATTTTTTGTAGACATGGGGGGTCCCACTATGTTGCCCAGGGTGGTTTTGAACTCCTGGCCTCAGGTGATCCTCCTGCCTCAGCCTCCCTAAACACTTGAATTACAGGTGTGAGCCAATGGAACTGGCCTGTCTAGACTCTTTTTAGAGAAAGAACTTCTATCATGTTTGAAATTTGGTTTTGTTTCTTTTTGTTATTGCAGTCAAACTTCCAACCTAAGCTAATATATAAGAAAATGCACTGGATTTGTTCTTGAGCAGAACTTTAAAAAGCACACATTTATTTCTTCATTATAAAAATAACCTGGCCGGGCGTGGTGGCTCATGCCTATAATCCTAGGGCTTTGGGAAGCAAAGGTGGGTGGATCACCTAAGGTCAGGAGTCCTAGACCAGCCTGGCCAATGTGGCAAAACCCCATCCCTACCACAAATACAAAAATTAGCCGGGTGTGGTGGTGGGCGCCTATAATCCCAGCTATTCCAGAGGCTGAGGCAGAAGAATGTCTTGAACCCAGGGGGAGGAGGTTGCAGTGAGCCGAGATCACGCCACTTCACTCTAGCCTGGGTGAAAGAGCGAGACTCCGGAAAAAATAAATAAATAAATAAATAAGTAAACAAACAAACAAACAAACCTACCAACAATACTCTTGATATGATGTGATGAGCATGGTACCTGATTTCTGTGGTCTTCTTCCCCAAAACCCATAACTCCAGTCTGATCATGAGAAAAACATCAGATAAGTCCAAATTGAGGTTTATCCTACAAAATACCTGGCCAGTGCTCCTCAAAACTATGAAAGTCATCAAAAAGAAGGAAGCCCAAGAAACTCACAACCAACGGGAGCTTAAGGAGACAGGACAACTAAATGTAATGTGGTGTCCTCTGAGGGATTCTGGAACAGTAGAAGGACATTAGATAAAAACCAAAGAAATCTGAATAAAGTGTGGACTTTTATTTATTTAATAATAAAATTCAATAATTTTATTGATTTTTATTACGTCAAAAATGATTCAGGCCCAGCACTTTGGGAGACCAAGGCAGGTGGATCTCTTGAGGTCAGGAGTTCGAGACCAGCCTGGCCAACATGGTGAACCCCATCTCTACTAAAAATACAAAAAATTAGCTAGGCATGGTGGCAAGTGCCTGTAATCCCAGGTTCTCAGGAGGCTGAGGTAGGAGAATCGCTTGAACCTGGGAGGCAGAGGTTGCAGTGAGCCAAGATCACGCCATTGCACTCCAGCCTGGGCGACAGAGTGAGACTCCATCTCAAAAAAAAAATAATAATAATGATTCAATAATAATTTAATATTGGCTCATCAATTATGACAAAAGATGTTAACAGTAGGGAAAATTGGGTATGAGGTATAAGGGAACTCTGTTCTATGTTTGCAACTTCTCTTTAATCTAAATTTCTTCTAAAATAAAAAATTTATTGAAAAAATAGGCTGGGTGTGGTGCCTCACGCCTGTAATCTCATCACTTTGGGAGGCTGAGGCAGGCAGATTGCTTGAGGCCAGGAGTTGGAGACCAGCCTGGCCAACATAGCAAAACCCTGTCTCTACTAAAAATACAAAAATTGGCTGGGTGCAATGGGTCACGCCTATAATCCCAGCACTTTGGGAGGCCGAGGCGGGCGGATCACCTAAGGTCACAAGTTCGAGATCAGCCTGGCCAACTTGGTGAAAACGTGTCTCCATTAAAAATACAAAAATTGGCCTGGCATAGTGGTGGGCGCCTGTAATCCCAGCTACTTGGGGAGGCTGAGGCAGGAGAATCACTTGAACCCAGGAAGTGGAGGTTGTAGTGACCTGAGATCATGACGCTGCACTCCAGCCTAGGTGACAAGAGCGAGACTCCATCTTACAAAAAAAAAAAAAAATTAGCTGGGCATGGTGGCGCATACCTGTAATCCCAGCTTCTTGGGAGGCTGAGATACGAGAACTGCTTGAACCCGGGGGGGTGGAGGTAGTAGTAACCCAAGATCACACCACTGCACTCCAGTGTGAGTGACAGAGCAAGAGAAAAGGAGAAGAAAAGAGAAGAGAAGAGAAAAGAGAAAGAGGCGGGGCGCGGTGGCTCATGTCTGTAATCCCAGCACTTTGGGAGGCCGAGGCGGGTGGATCACTTGAGGACAGGAGTTCAAGCCTGGCCTGGCCAACATGGCGAAACCCCATCTCTACTAAACATACAAAATTAGCCGGGCGTGGTGGCGCGTGCCTGTAATCCTAGCTTCTCAGGAGGCTGAGGCAGGAGAATCGCTTGAACCAGGGAGTCGGAGGTTGCAGTGAGCTGAGATCATGCCACAGCACTCAAGCCTGGTGACAGAGTGAGACTCCATTTCAAAAAAGAAAGAAAGAGAGAGAGAGAAGGAAGGGAGAAAGAAAGAAAGAAAGAAAGAAAGAAAGAAAGAAAGAAAGAAAGAAAGAAAGAAAGAAAGAAAGAAAATATTACACTTTGAATTTTTTGTTTGTTTTTTGTTTTGTTTTGTTTTGTTTTGTTTTGAGACAGAGTCTTGCTCTGTCACCCAGGCTGGAGCGCAGTGGTGCGATCTCGGCTCACTGCAAGCTCCGCCTCCTGGGTTCACGCCATTCTCCTGCCTCAGCCTCCGGAGTAGCTGGGACTACAGGCGCCCGCCACCACGCCCAGCTAACCTTTTGTATTTTTAGTAGAGACGGTATTTCACCGTGTTAGCCAGGATGGTCTCGATCTCCTGACCTCATGATCCACCCGCCTCGGCCACCCAAAGTGCTGGGATTACAGGCATGAGCCACCGCGCCTGGCCACACTTTGAAAATTTTAGAATACAAATTGAAATGAAAAAAAAAATCACCCCAAACACCATAATTCAGCAATTTGCTATATCTGCGTGTGTGCTTTGAATGAAAACTACCATACTGTATATACAATTTCTGTCTTATATTACTTAAAATTTATCCTTAAGCATTTTTACACACATTCATTTCCTAGCTTTTCAAGAGGACCTTAAATCAATGACATATAATAGCAATTAATACAGTTGGTTTCCAAAAGGAACAGAGCCCCCTAGAGAAATGACCGATTCCAGAGTTGGGACAGAATGAGCCTGTGGATATTGTGTGCCAGACAGTAAATAGTGCTCAAAGAATGACGGCATAAGTCAAGAGGACACATGAGTCAGCTCGAACAGGCTCCACTGGCCAAATCTGGGACAACTTGAGAATCAACATCAATAGAAAGTGTAATGAAAAATAACACATTGAATAAAATAAGAAAGCAATTGTACCAGTTTACTCTTCCCTACACTCTTGCCAATACTAGATATTAGCAATAGTTTACTTTTTGCTAATCTAAAGGGTAAAAAGTAGTATCTTACTATTGTTATGGTTTTAGGAATTGCTATTTATTAAGCAGGAAAATTTATTGACCATATGTGTTTCTTCTTCAGTGAATTTTTGACTCCTATTACTTGCCAAATATTTCAACTGGGTTATTTGTAATTTTCTTATTAATATGTGAAAATTCATACACATTATGAAGACTACCTTTTTGTTTGCCATGTGTTTCTTTCAGGGGCAACTATAATGTAATGGTCAAGAGTATGAACCCTGGAACCAGACTGGATGAGTTCAAAACTGGGCTCCACCACTTAATAGCTATATGATCTCTAGCAAAAGATTTAATCTTTTTTTTTTTTTTGGAGCCGAAGTTTCACTCTCCTCACCCAAGCTGGAATGCAATGGTGCAATCTCGGCTCACTGCAACCTCTGCCTCCCAGGTTCAAGTGATTCTCCTATCTCAGCCTCCCAAGTAGCTGGGATTACACGCACCCACCACCATGCCTGGATAATTTTCATATTTTTAGTAGAGACGGGGGTTTCACCATGTTGGCCAGGCTGGTCTTGAACTCCTGACCCTGTGATCCACCCGCCTCGGCCTCCCAAAGTGCTGGGATTACAGGCATGAGCCACCACACCTGGCCAAAGTATTTAATCTTGTTGTGCCTCCATTTCCTATCTATAAAAGGCAGATAATCATAATGCTTGCATCATAAGATCACTAGGATGCTTAAATGAGTTAAGACATGTAAATTGCTTAGAACAGAAATTGGCATGTATAAAGTGATAAATAATTGCTGGTTATTATGTTATTACTCTTCAGATAGAATGTCTAAAAAAAATTTTTTTTTGATTTGAAACAGAGTTTCGCTCTTGTTGCCCAGGCTGGAGAGCAATGACGCCATCTTGGCCTACTGCAACCTCTGCCTCCTGGTTCAAGTGATTCTCGTGCCTCAGCCTTCCAAGTAGCTGAGATTACAGGCGCCTGCCACCATGTCCAGCTAATTTTTGTATTTTTAGTAGAGACGGGGTTTCACCATGTTGGCCAGGCTGGTCTGAACTCTTGACCTCAGGTGATCCACCTGCCTCGGCCTCCCAAAGTGCTGGGATTACAGGTGTAAGCCATCGTGCCTGGCCCTACATTTTTTATGTAGTCAGATCTAGTGATCTTTTTCTTCATGGCTTCTTGATCTTCTTTTTTGTTAAGGAAGGTTTTATGAACCCCAAGAATAGAAAAATAAATGTTTCCTAATATCTCCTTCTAGCATTTGCATAGTTTGTTTTCTATGTTAGTATCTATAACAATATGCCAGGCATTCTGTTGGTTGCAGGGGATAGAAAGATGAGCAGGACAGAGGGGCCTGTTCTTGCCCCTCCTGGAGCTTACATTGTAGTGGGGTAACAGACAAAAAAACAAGAAACCTGGCTCAGTGGCTCACACTTGTAATCCCAGTACTTTGAGAGGCCAGGGTGGGCAGTTTATCTGAGGTCAGGAGTTCGAGACCAGCCTGGCCAACATGGTGAAAACCCATCTCTACCAAAAATACAAAAGTTAGCCGGGCGTGGTGGTAGGCACCTGTAATCCTAGCTACTTAGGAGGCTGAGGCAGGAGAATCCCTTGAATCCAGGAGGTGGAGGTTGCAGCGAGCCGAGATTGTGCCACTGCACTCCAGCCTGGGTGACAGAGTGAGACTCTATCTCAAAAAACAAAAACAAAAGCAAACAAACAAACAAACAAAAAAACACAAGAAAACAATCAGTAAAATGATAAATTCAGTAAGTGCCATGAAACAAAAACATTATAAACTTCTCTATATATTTATAATCTGTTACCTCCTCCCAAGAAAAGTCTCTCCCCAATCTAATGTAGGGAAAACAAATACAAAAGAAAAAAGGGAGAAGGCAATAAAGCTGTCCCAGCCACTTTTGGTACAGTTGTATTCCTTTTCCTCCATTTTCTGTGGCCTGGGTATTATCTCCATGGTTCTGTGGCATTGTAGAGCTTTCCTGTAACCTTTTGACTGTGTCCTTGCCATTGTGCCCTTAACATACCTCTTAGGACTTAAAGGCTTTGGTGTGGAGCAAGAAGTGACAGCTGGCCTCTGCAAGAAGGATGAAGGCTGAAGAAAGGCCTGGACTGGCTCAAAGGGGATATCGGTGACTTCCAGAGTAACAACTACCGTAACGTGTTTGAGACAAGGGCAAAATTTCAAGGCATTTGAGCTCGTCTTTAGTTGTGCTTGTGGACACTGCCAACCCTTCTAACCTCTGAATCAGTCCTTGTTCTCCTTCTTGAGGCCTGCTCTTCCTTCATTCAACTCTGCAGACATTCTCATTTCCACGAGTTGAAATATTTTCAAATCTAGAAATTGAGCCACTACTGTTTCACCAAAAAAGTTCTGACCACATGGGTTCATTTAGCCTCTTTCACTGATGAGAGGTACTTTACCCTTGTAAGATTAAGCATTCAGGTGACCAGATCGGAGAGTGGGATAAGGTTGCAATAGGGTTTAAATAGACTGGGAATGGCCAGGCACGGTGGCTCATGCCTGTAATCCCAGCAATTTGGGAGGCCAAGGCAGGTGGATCACCTCAGGTCAGGAGTTTGAGACCAGCCTGGCCAACATGGCAAAACCCTATCTCTACTAAAATTACAAAAATTGGCTAGGCGTGGTGGCACACACCTGTAATCCCAGCTACTTGGGAGGCTAAGGCAGGAGAATTGCTTGAACCCTGGGGGCGGAGGTGGCAGTGAGCTGAGATCATGCCACTTCACTCCAGCCTGGGCAACGGAGCGAAACTCAGTCTCAATAAATAAAATAGACCGGGAATGATGGCTTCTCAGAATGTACTGGGGTGGGCGACAGAGTGAAACTCTGTCTCAATAAATAAAATAGACTGGGAATGATGGCTTCTCAGAATGATCTGGGATGTAAGTTCCAGTTGCCATCTATTTACTGCTGTTCAAATCTACATTCCAGTAAAACAATAGCATGCATTTTTCCAGTATGTTTTATGTGCTATCTGCTGTTCTATGTGCTTTAAACAGTCATTTAATCTTCCTGATGATAAAGGTAAATATTATCAGTATTCTTGCATTTCATATTGAAGAAACTGAAGCCCTGAGAGGTTAAGAGATTTAACAAAGCCAGGCTGGGTATGGTGGCTCAGGCCTGCAATCCCAGCACTTTGGGAGGCTGAGCGGGGAGGATTGCTTGAGGTGGGAGGATTGCTTGAGGCCAGGAGTTTGAGACCAGCCATAACAAGGCCTCATCTCTACAAAACATTTTGAAATTAGCCGGGTGTGGTGATGCATACCTGTAGTCCTAACTACTTGGAAAGCTGAGTAAGGATGATCCCTTGAACCCAGGAGTTTGAGACTACAGTGAGCTATAATCGCACCACTGCACTCCAGCCTGGGTGACAGAGTGAAAGACCTTGTCTCTAAAAAACACAAAAGAAACACACACACACACACACACACACACACACACACAGAGAGAGAGAGAGAGAGAGAGAGAGAACAACAACAAAAAGGGAGACTTAACAAAACATTTACAACTAGTTAGTAAGCGGCAGACCCAGGATTCAACACCTAGACAATCTAGAGTCTACGCACCACTTTTTTTTTTTTTTTTTGAGACAGCATTTCACTCTGTTGCCATGCTGGAATGCAGTGATGATGTGATCATAGCTCACTGCAGCCTTGACCTCCTGGGCTCAAGTGATCCTCCCAACTCAGCCTCTCAAGAGTAGCTAGGACTACATGTGTGCACCACCATGCTCGGCTAATCTTTAAAATTTTTGTAGAGACAGGATCTTGCTATGTTTCCCAGGCTGATCTTGAACTCTTGGGCTCAAGCAATCCCCCAGCCTCAGCCTCCCAAAGCACTGGGATTACAGACATGTGCCATCTTGCCTGGCCTTAGAGTCTCTGTCCTTCTTAATAGCTACACTATATTGCCTCTCAAGAGTAAATTTGTTTCTATTGCCTGAAATGTTTTTTGTTATTTATTTATTTTTTCTTTCATGACCAAGAAACTGGTTTCAGACATCTGGAGGTAGGCAATTCCTTGAGAATGCTGAGAGCATGAGAAAATAGCATAGGGGAATTTTCTTACAGAGTTGGATAAGAGATCCCAAGAAAAGAGGTGGGAGGTGCTAAAGTTTTAGAAATAAGGGTTTTGAGCTTTTTTCAGAATCAAGGATTTCAGACTTGTGAGGCTGAGGTAATTTTCTGAAAAAAACTTGTTAACTCGGGGGAGACAGAGGGAGTAAAAGAGGCCATTCTCCCCGGAGTAGGCAACAGTGGGAAGGCATTTGGAAAGAAGGCAGTGGCCGGTGGTGGACGGGTGCTGAAATGATGGCCCAAAGGGGTTGCTGCGGGATTTAATCCAGTGTTATGAATATGCTGTTCATAGTTTTGGCCATTAACTCCAGATAATGGAGGCCAGCTGCAGAGAAGAGAGGACGCAGGCTGTTTAACTTTGTGCAGTGGATTACCGGGCTGCTGCAGAAGCATCAGATCCTCACTCCCAGGAGGGCTCTGAAGAGGCAGCAGGCACGTGGCTCGCGGTCTAAATTCAGCACGCAGTACAAAGGCAGTGGGGGAGGGCTGCAAGGTGGGCGATGCCGGACTGCGGAGGAGGTACTGGCAACCAAAGAATCTGGCTTACATCGGCGTTCGTAGGAAAATCTCTCCACTTACCCTTCTGGTTTCTTTCTCCTTCTCATCATCTTTCACTCTCTGCCTCAGATGTGTGTCTGTTTAAAAGACAGTCTCCTCTGTCAGACTCAGTCCTTGCTGTCAGCCATCCGCCAGGCCTGGTGAATCCTGAGTCCTGTTTCCAGGCTTGGTCTTGTTGGGGTGGCTCATAAGAAGCTCCGGGGGGAGGAGGAGGATGCACTTAGCAGGGTCTATTGGTGTCCACATAGAGGACTGGGAAAAAATGCAGCTGCCTGGGGTGGGGGATTGGCCCCAGGCCTCCCTGATGACTCCCTCCCTGGGCCCTCCCTCCTGTGAGTGGCATTCCTTGAATGAACTCCAAGGAGAATGTATTTACATCCGTGAGGTCAGACTATCAGAGAGGGCTTCATTAAGCACAGGAATAAAACACACGACTTTTCCTTCAACTAATGCACCATTGCTTAGCCAAAGACATCAGAGTACTTTACATTGACCTCATGTATTCTGACTCCATGAGAATTTTACAAGTGAAGGAAACTCAGGCTCCAGATTTGTGTTTCCATCTCTTTTGCTTATTAGAAAGGAACACATTTACTGAGCACCTAAAATTGGCCAGGTCCTGGGGATACATGTTTTCTTATTCTATCCTTGTTAATCCTCACAACAATGCCACAAGGGAGTCATGATTGCCCCCGTTTTTAGGTGACGAAACTCTGAGAGAAGCAACTTACTACAGTTACACAGCTATATTGATGAGGCTGGGATTCAAATCCAGGCCTATAAAGATTCTAAAATGCAGCCAGGTGTGGTGGGTCACACCTGTCATCCCAGCACTTTGGGAGGCTGAGGCTGGTGGATCGCTTGAGCTCAGGAGTTTGAGATCAGCCTAGGCAACATGGTGAAACCCTGTCTCTACAAAAAATACAAAACTTAGCTGGACATGGTGGCATGCACCTGTAGTCCCAGCTACTCAGGAGGCTGAGATTGCAGCAAGCCAAGATTGCACCATTGCACTCCAGCCTGGGCCACAGAGTGAGACTCCATCTCAAAAAAAAAAAAAAAAAAAAAAGTCGCCAGACAAGAAAATAAAAAAGACTCTAAAATGCACACTTTTTTCAACATACTTCACTTTATTTAACAGTCATGAAACATTCATCAAGCACCTAAGATATGAATTCACAGATGAAAAACATGATCCCGGGCTGAGCATGGTGGCTCATGCCTGTAATCCCAGCACTTTGGGAGGCTGAGATGGGTGGATCTCTTGAGGTCAGTAGTTCGAGACCAGCCTGACCAACATGGTGAAACCTCATCTCTACTAAAAATACAAAAATTAGCCAGGTGCAGTAGCAGGCATCTGTAATCCCAGCTACTCGGGAGGCTGAAGCAGGAAATCGCTTGAACCCGAGAGGCAGAGGTTGCAGTGAGCCAAGATGGTGCCACTGCACTCCAGCCTGGGCAACAGAGTGAGACTCCATCTCAAAAAAAAAAAAAAAAAAAAGATAAACGTGATCTCTGCCTTCAAAGAACTCACAACCATGTGGAGGAAACACACAAGTAAGCAGACAATTGAAACAGAATGTAGAGTGGTAAGTATAGTGACAAACAAAGAACAGGAGATTTAGGAGCCCAAAGGAGAAATGATGGACTCTGCCCAAGGAAGTCCCAGGAAGGCGGCCTTTAATCAATCCATGCCCACTGCATTCCTGGTCACATGAGCATGGAGGTGCTGAAGAAAAAATAGCTGACATTTCTTGGCGGGCATTTTACTAAATATGCATTATTTCACTTAATCCTCACAACCTTGATCCTGAATAGGGCAATGAAGGATGGCAAAGGGATTTATAGGCATGCCCCCTGTGTTAGTAAGGTGCTCATGGAGCCCAAGGTAGGTTATTCAATAATAATGAGAGCCTTGAAGAGTGGCAGTAAGCCTGGAGCTAAGGCCTCAGTCTGGGCCTGTCTGGGGGGAAGCAGGTGAGACGAGGCTCTTTTACTGCATTTACTGCAGTGCCAGTGTCCAACCTGGCTTCCACCACAGTGTCTTATCCCCTTTGTGGTCTGAAGAATATTGAAAGCTAATCCTGCTTGCCCCAAACACTCCCCTGCAGTGCACAGAATGCCTGCCAAAAACCAACCAGACTAGGTGATTTTGCCTGCTTGGCCCTGACCTTCCAGATTGTTTCCTTGTCTTCTCAGGAAATATCACTCATGCCATGCTTCCATTGTGTTCTTCTCTGCTTAAGCAGGTGAGATTATATCTGTCTATCTATCTATATAACATGTATTATTATATATTATATATTATACATATATACATATATATTATACATATATAATACATATATTTTTATATATAATGTGTATTTTTATGTTTTATATATATAGTCTCCCCTGCTTAAGCAGAGAAGAACCCAACGGAAGCATGGCATAAGTGATATATATATGTATTGTGTGTGTGTATATATATATATATATTTTTTTTTTTTTTTTTGAGATGGAGTCTTGCTCTGTCACCCAGGCAGGAGTGCAGTGGCATGATCTCAGCTCATTGCAACCTCCGCCTCCTGGGTTCAAGCGATTCTCCCACCTCAGCCTCCTGAGTAGCTGGGATTACAGGCACTCACCATCATGCCCGGCTAATTTGTGTATTTTTATAGAGACGGGGTTTCACCATGTTGGCCAGGATGGTCTTGAACTCCTGACATCAGGTGATCCACCTGCCTCGGGCTCCCAAAGTGCTGGGATTACAGGCGCCTGCCACCATGCCCAGCTAATTACAAGTTTATTTTATTTTATTTTATCTTATTTATTTATTTGGCACAGAGTCTCACTCTGTTGCCCAGGCTGGAGTGCAGTGGCATGATCTTGGCTCACTGCAACCTCTGCCTCCCGGGTTCAAGCAATTCTCCTGCCTCAGCCTTCCGAATAGCTGGGACTACAGGCGTGAGGCACCACACCCGGCCAAAAGTTTATTTTATTTTCTTATTTTATTTTATTTTCTTATTTTATTTTATTTACAGGCATGAGCCACCACACCCAACCAAAATAATTTATTTTAGATTAGTATATAGTTAAAGGCAACATTATACAGTTGTATTTATAAAGCTTTTTTCTTTTCTTTGCCAGACGTGGTGGTTCATGCCTGTTATCCTAGCACTTTGGGAGGCCGAGGTGGTCAGATTGCCCGAGCTCAGGAGCTCGAGACCAGCCTGGGCAACATGGTGAAACCCTGTATCTACTAAAATGCAAAAAAAAAAAAAAAAAAAAAAAAATTAGCCAAATGTGGTGGTGTGTGCCTGTAGTCCCAGCTACTCAGGAGGCTGAGGCAGGAGAATTGCTTGAACCCAGGAGGCAGAGATTGCAGTGAGCTGAGATGGGGCCACTGCACTCCAGCTTGGCAACAGAGCGAGACTCCGTCTCAAAAAAACAAAAACAAAAACAAAAATACTTCTTTTTTTATTAGTTTTTTTTTTTTTGAGACAGAGTCTTGCTCTGTTGCCCAAGCTGGAGTGCAGTGGCGTGATCTTGGCTCACTGCAAGCTCCGCCTCCCTGGTTCATGCCATTCTCCTGCTTCAGCCTCCCAAGTAGCTGGAACTACAGGTGCCCGCCACCACACCTGGCTAATTTTTTGTGTGTTTTTAGTAGAGACGGGGTTTCACCATGTTAGCCAGGATGGTCTCGATCTCCTGACCTCATGATCCGCCCACCTTGGCTTCCCAAAGTGCTGGTATTACAGGCATGAGCCACGGCACCTGGCCTTTTTTTTTTTTTTGAACTAGAGTTTTGCTTTATCACCCAGGCTGGAGTGCAGTGGTGCCATCTCAGCTCACTGCAACTTCCACCTCCCGGGATCAAGCAGTTCTTTTGCCTCAGCCTCCCAAGTCGCTGGGATTACAGGCATGCAACACCGCGCCTGGCTAACTCTTGTATTTTTAGTAGAGACGGGGTTTCACCATGTTGGCCAGAATGGTCTTGAACTCCTGACCTCAGTTAATCTGCCCACCTCAGCCTTCCAAAGTGCTAGGATTACAGACGCAAGCCACTGTGCCTGGCCTGTATTTATAAATCTTTAATAACACTCATAAACTGTAATTTTTTACACTTGCCCATTTAATTAGTGATACGTTTAATTTCAATAAATCATGTAGCAAAAACATCTATATATATATATTTGTGTGTACGTATATATATATGTGTGTGTGTGTGTGTGTGTATTTTGAGACAGGGTCTCACTGTGTTACCCAGGCTGGAGTGCAGTGGTGTGATCTTGGCTCACTGCAGCCTCGACCTCTTGGGGTCACGTTGATATGGACCAGAGGCAGGGAAATACTGGGTAGAAGAGGGTGGTTCCCCGCAAAAGCCCCACCCACAAGCCTGGGGCTGCAGCCCTAAATAAGAGCTTTACATCTCTCTTTTCCCACCCAAACGTTGCTTTTTCCAAAACCACCCTGGCTTGCCATGCCCACCATCCTGTATGCATAAAAACCCCAAACTCCACTGGCAAAGGAGCAGAGTAGCATGGCAGAGAAGGAGAGAAGAGAAGAAGCATCTGAATGTTGAAGAGACAGCTGGACTATCAGAAAGGAGGTCAGCTGGGGATGGCCGAACTCCAGGGGAAGATTATTTTCCCACTCCACACCCTTTCTAGCTCCCTGTCCCACTGACAGCCACCTCTATCACTCAATGAAACCTCCACATTCACCATCCTTCAAGTCCATGTGGCCAGATTCTTCTTGGGCACCAGAAAAGGACCTGGGTACCAAGAAGGAAAGGTGTAAAAGGCTGTCACCCTGACTCTCCACTGAGCTGGTTAACACTTAGCTGTCTGCAGACAGAAACTGCTAAAAGAGCATTAATTGTAGCATACCCTTAGATGCTACCATGGAGATGGAGCCCAAAAGCTCTCGTCGGAGCCCCAGCACCCACTTGCCTGCATGCTCCCCCTCCCACAAAGGGTTTCAGGATGGCAGCCGAGTAAGTGAGCCACACTCCTGTTGCAAGTCCTGTGAAGTGGCCCAGCGGGCTCTCCTGTCTTAAAGCAAGCCTCCCACCTCAGCCTCCCCAGTAGCTGGGACTACAGGCACATGCCATGACTCTCGGTTACAGTTTGTATTTTTTGTAGAGATAGGGGTTTCGCCATGTTGCCCAGGTTGGTCTTGAACTGGCTTCAAGCGATCCACCTGCTTCAGCCTCCCAAAGTGCTAGGATTACAGGCATGAGCCACCACACATGACCTACAAAAAATATTATTTTTCCATCAATCCATTTAAAAGTGGTATGTGGCCCAAGCATGGTGGCTCACGCCTGTAATCCTAGCACTTTGGGAGACCAAGGCGGGTGGATCACCTGAGGTCAGGAATTTGAGCCCAGCCTGGCCAACATGGTGAAACGCTGTCTCTACTAAAAGTACAAAAAATCAGCAGGGCATGGTGGCACACACCTGTAGTTCCAGCTACTCAGGAGACTGAGGCAGGAGAATCGCTTGAACCTGGCAGGCAGAGGTTGTAATGAGCCATGATCTGTCACCCAGGCTGGAGTACAGTGGCACGATCTCAGCTCACTGCAATCTCTGCCTCCTGGGTTCAAGAGATTTTCCTGCCTCAGCCTCCTGAATAGTTGGGATTACAGGCCTGTGCCACATACCCAGCTAATTTTTGTATTTTTAGTAGAGATGGGGTTTCGCCATGTTGAACAGGCTGGTCTGCAACTCCTGACCTCAGGTGATCCGCCCACCTCAGCCTCCCAAAGTGCTGGTATTACAGGCATGAGCCACTGCGCCCAGCCTCATATGTTGAAATTTAAACAGATCAAGAAATGAGCCCAGAGTGAAATAAATAAATAAATAAATAAATAAATAAAAATAAGTTTTTATTAATTTATTTTTTTGAGATAGAGTCTTGCTCTGTTCCCCAGGCTGGAGTGCAGTGGCTGGATCTCAGCTCACTGTAACCTCTGCCTCCCAGGTTCAAACAATTCTCCTGCCTCAGCCTCCCAAGTAGCTGTGATTACAGGCGTGCACCACCACACCTGGCTGTTTTTTTAAATTTTTAGTAGAGACGAGGTTTCACCATGTTGGCCAGGCTGGTCTTGGACTCCTGACCTCAAGTGATCCACCTCCGAAAATGCTGGGATTACAGGCATGAGCCACCACGCCTGGCCAATAAAAAGAAATTTAAACAGATATAACTATACATCAAAAAGATAATTCATAATTGGGTATTTGGGATTCTTCCATTTTATTTGTTAATGAATTCTTGCATTTTATTTTTTTAATCAATTACTGTATTTACAATGTATTTATAATTAGTGGACTTAAGAGAACATATTTTGTTTGTAAGAGATAGACACATTTTGGGGCTACTATTTGTATGCACTTTCCAAATAACATTTGTGAGCATAGGTAATCTTTATCCCCCCATAAATGAATAAGAAGTCCAACTGGATATAGTTATCCCTATGGACAGGATAACTTGCTGTTTAAAAGTCTGGATATGGACTATGCAGGTGTAAATCTTGGTTCTATCACTTCATAACTATGTGACTCTCGGTGACTTAATCCCTTATCTTAAAAAAAGGGGGTGAAATAAGAAAAATAAATAATTATGGGGTTGTGAAAATTAAATGAGTTAATGCACGTAAAGCCCACACACGTAAAATCCATTTTAGAAAATCTAGAAATTGCAGAAAAATAGGAAACCAGAAATCATCCAACCTTAGTAACTTAATGGACAGTGGCTAATCCCAATGGTGCTTTTGTACAAATTAGAAAAACTGGCCCTTCCTCAAGATACTTGACTGCTATCAGCCAGAAAGCTGTCTTAGTTGGGGGGGGGGGGGCACTATTTATTAATTATGCTGGGATATCAAACATAAACTAAGATTGTCTTAAGCAAAAGAAGACCTTGCCTCTGGATGACAGTGTAGGATGTTTTTGATTTAATGCTATTAGTAATCATGTGGAGATGAACAAATTTATACATAAAATTTTTTCTGTATTTAGAATTTAGGCTAGATTCCAGCACCTGGCAGGCACACAGAGGGTATTTGTTAAATAAATGAATGAATGAAAGCGGGGAGGATGTAGAGAGGGAGGGAGAGGGGGAGGGAAAAGGAGAGAGAGAGGGAGAAAATGAATTTGCCAAATTATTTTCCAAAAGAATTATATCAGTAGTGGTTGTTTAAATTTGTGTTAACTTAGATGAAAAATAGTCTCTCATTTTTATTTCTAGTTCTGTAGTTATCATCAGAGGATGAATATTTTCCACGTGTTAGTTCATTTATTTTGGCTATTAATTGGGATCTTGATTATTTTTCTTATAAAATTGTACACATCCTTTACATAGGAAAGATAGTAACCACTTATTATAATTTTTTCTTGCAATTATTTTTTCAATTTAACTTTTAATTTTTATTATCGTCTTAGTTTTTAACCTGGTGGTTTCTAATCTTCATGCAGGGAAATTTACTAATATTTTGTTTTGTGATTTATTCTATCAGAGTAAATCTTAAAAATTGCCCTTCCTGACAAAGATCTGATATTCACTTCTATTTTCTTCTCATTCTTTCTGGGTTTGTTTTAAAAATACACATATTTCTTTTATCCATCTAGAATCAGTTTGATTATATATATATATATATATACATATATAGCAAATTAAATACTCTAATACCATTTGTTGAATATTTCTTTCCTTTCTCATTAATTTCTGAAGTACACTTATGGTAAAAATTTATACCTACCTCTGAGCTATCTTCCTCCATTTGATGATTCTTTAAATCCATTTTTTTTTAACCTTTAAAATCAGTTCAAGTGGTAAACTTAGGGGCAGTTGAAAATAAATGCCTTCAAGACTAAAGTAACTGTGTGGAAAAAACCTGGAAAGACATTTAGTTCAGCGTGGGGGTGACAGGTGATGAATATGGGGTCGCTCATCATGACTAAGGAAGACCTCTCCCCATCCCCCAACACAATAAAGAAATAAATTAGATGGAGAAATAATGAAATAAATAAAGGTACTACAAACAGAGCAGGTTTTCCCTAAATAAAGGAAGGCAGTAACAGAGGAAGACACTGCAGTTAATCCAATGTTTCTCTCATTAAGAGAGGCAATCTAGATACTGATTAGATCTACTGGAAAATTTACCCAGGTATTGAAATCAACCCTTCCAAAAGGTTCTTTGCTTGGAGGCTCAATAACAATGGAGTAATGGAGTGTATGCCGCTATTTGCTTTCCAAGGAGATGGAGGAAGTGGCACAGCCACTGAGACACCTAGTGGTGAGGGTTTTACTGCACGGTTAGAGTTTGCCAGTTGGGCTCATCTAAGAGCCACTTCCTTGTGGGAGGCAGTGTGCATTTGAGGAGCTTAGATGTCCTTCTTTTAGCTCTCCTTTTCTGCCCCCAGAAAAATAATTTGAGCTCTCTATTGTGTGCATGAAGCCTCAGAGACAAGCGCTGATAGATTTGAAAACTGAATAGCCTCTTCAAAGTTGGAAGAGAGAACTACGAAGCTAAATTAACACCTGCTGACCAACATGGTTTCTCAAGCCCTGGGGGACAGCTGAAGATGTAAATTTAGTCAATTGAATTAATATTCATTAGAGAGAAGCAGCATGTTTCATCAAGCATATTATTTCCATCCCCTACCCTTCTAGGCCTTATAAATACTCAAACAAGAGGATAATTATAATTTTCATTTTATTGTAATTATAGTGTTTGAACTGTAAGTTCACCCACATTCAGAGTATTACAAGGTAAAGATTGTTCTACATATTATTCAGGCATGGTAATTTACCACAGATGTGAACTACAGAGTTGTGTTTAATATCTGAAATTTGTCATTTATGTTGAGGACATTCTTTAATGGTTCAGAAAAGGAAAGATTAATGGGCTCATTCACTTATTCATTTGTTCAAATATAGAGTATCACAGCACTAGGCCCTGAGGATTTGGTGCTTAAAAGAGAATCTCAGTCATTGTCCTCATGATCTTACAGGCTAAAGTGTACAATTTTGCAAGTCTCTATAATAAAGTGGGATGAATACTATAGGAGTGAAAGTACAGGATGCTAATGAAATGCAGCAACTTGGTCCTTGGGGTCACAGAAGGCCTCCAGAGAAGGGCAAGTGTAAGTCAAGTCCTGAAAGATGGATAAGAGCTAACCATAAAGGAGGGAGACGGTGACCAGGAAGATACTATTTCAGGTGAGAACGTGAGAAGTTAAAAGAACTAAAGGCAGTCAGTGTGACTACAGCAAAGAATTCAGGAGTCAGGGATGAGGCTGGGGAGGAATGTGATGGCCAGGGAATGGAGGGACATCATAGGAGTTAAAGAGGTTGTTTTTTCTTCTAAGGGCAATAGGAAGACAATAAGGAGTTTAAAAGAGGGGAACTGAAGCATCAGATTTGCCTTTAAAAATGATAATTTGCTTGCTGCCTGGAAAATAGGAAGGAGGAAGGCAATTGGGATGACCAGTCAGAAAGCTTTTGCAGAAGTCTAGGTGAGAAATCATGTTACATTGTTAGTTTCCAGTGTGTATCCTGGATGTAACAAAACAACGTTAGCTTGGCTGGGCATAGTGACCTGTGCCTGTAGACTCAGGAGGCTGAGGTGGGAGGATCACTTGAGCACAGAAGTTTGAGACCAGCCTGGGCAACATAATGAGACTCCACCTCTCAAGAAATAAAAAAGAGAGAGAAAGAATAATGTTACCTTGGATTACAGTAATGGTGGTTTTTTAATCTGAAAGATGAGAAAATAATACTATAAATCTCAGACTTGTAGTAAGAATTCAATATTAAGGCCGAGTACAGTGGCTCACGGCTATAATCCCAGCACTTTGGGAGGCCAAGGCGGGTGGATCACCTGATGTCAGGAGTTCGAGACCAGCCTGGCCAACATGATGAAACCCCGTCTCTACTAAAAATACAAAAATTAGGTGGGCCTGGTGGTAGGTACCTGTAGTCCCAGGTACTTGGGAGGCTGAGGCAGGAGAATTGCTTGAACCCAGGAGGCGGAGGTTGCGGTGAGCCAAGATCGCAATACTGCACTCCAGCCTGGGCGACAGAGCAAGACTCCATCTCAACAAAACAAAACAATACCAAAAATGAAAACACAATTCAATATTAAGTATTTACTACATTGTATGGCATAAACTAAATGATCAGTTGATTTTGGCTATTTTGATACTGGCTATTATTTGAAGTAGATATTACTCACAGTATTAAATAATTACTCTTTTGGTACACATACCAAACTTTTAACTTTTATTTAGAGACAGAATCTTGCTCTGTCACCCAGGATAGAGTTTAGTGGCACCATCACAACTCACTGCAACCTCCAACTCCTGGGTCCTGGCTTCAAGAGATCCCTCCACTTCAGTCTCCCAAGTAGCTAGGACTACAGGCACCTGCCACCACGCCCAGATAACTTTTCTTCTTATTACTTTTTTAGATATGGGGTCTTGCTATGTTGCCCAGGCTGGTCTCAAACTCCTGGCCTGAAGCGGTCCTCCTGTCTCAGCCTTTTGAATAGCTGGGATTACAGGCTCAAACCAGTGCACCTGGCTTTACTGAGCACTTAGAAAGTACTAAACACTTCACACGATCCTCACAATGTCCCCAAAAAGCAAGTGTGTCAGAAAAGTGAAAGATCTTGGGACAATACCCTGCTCAGATGGAAACAGCCTGTTCTTCACCATTATGCTTTTATTTATTCATTCACTCAACAAATGTTTATTTCTGTGCTAGTGTCTGTTTTAGGTGCCAGTGATACAGCCTTAAAGAACTCAGAGTTTCAGTCCAACAGAGGAGACAGATAATGGACAAATGAAGAAATAGGCTGCATGCGGTGGCTCATGCCTGTAATTCCAGCTCTTTGGGAGGCTGAGGCTGGCAGGTCACTTAAGGTCAGGAGTTTGAGATCAGCCTGGCCAACATGGTGAAACCCCATTTCCACTAAAAATACAAAAATTAGCTGGGTGTGTGAGCCAAGATCGTGGCACTGCACTCCAGCCTGGGTGACACAGTGAGAATCTGTCTCAAAAAAAAAAAAAAAAAAAAAAGAAAAAGAAAAAAGAAAGGGAAAAAAGAAATAAACAAGAAAACACAAGTTGTGAAGACAGCTATAACGTATATTACATACAGGATGTTGTAACAGAGAGGAGGAGCCTACTTTGGATGTGATCATGAGCACAGAAGACTTCTTTGAGGTGATTTTCAAGCTCAGATAGAAGGATGAAGAGATCATTCCATAAAGCAGCGAAGGAAAAAAAAAAAAGATTAAGAAGAGATATCTGTGCAAAGAGCCGGGGCGGGGCGAGTGGGGAGAACACTGCAGGCTGAGTAAAGAGCAAGTGCAAATGTCCTGAGGCAAAACATACAGGTAAAGTAACTTGATAAATCTTAAGAATAGCTAGCGCCGGTGGCTCACGCCTGTAATCCCAGCACTTTGGGAGGCCGAGGCAGGCGGATCACAAGGTCAGGAGATCAAGACCATCCTGGCTAACGCGGTGAAACCCCGTTTCTACTAAAAATACAAAAAATTAGCCGGGCGTGCTGGTGGGTACCTGTAGTCCCAGCTACTCGTGAGGCTGAGGCAGGAGAATGGCGTGAACCCGGGAGGCGGATCTTGCAGTGAACCGAGGTCGTGCCACTGCACTCCAGCCTGGGCAACAGAGTGAGACTCCATCTCAGAAAAAAAAAAACACAAAAGAATAGCTAGGGCTTAGTGCAAATAGAGTAGGGAACTAGGGAGATAAGACTGGGAAGGCAGGCAGGGGTCAGACCAAGTCAGGACGTGTAGACCTTGCTAAGGTATTTGGATTTTATTCTAACAACAATGGGAAGCCATTGAGGGCCTTTAAATAGGGGAAACAAATGACATCATTTGATTTTTTTTTTTTGAGTGAGCTGAGATCGCTCTATTGCACTCCAGCCTAGGTGACAGAGTGAGACTCCATCTCAAAAAGAAAAAATAAATAGATAAATAAACAAATAACACTCTAGCTGCCATGTGAAGAATGGATCAGAAGACCGAAATATTAGTGGTTGCAGGACTTTACGTGAGACATAGAGATGGAGAAGATTAGGATGTAGTGGTAGAGGGGGAGGATTCAAGATATACTTTGGAGGTAGAACCAATCTTTGGATTTTCATAAAGAGGACCAATTCTAGGTTTTTGTTTTGAACAACCAGGTGGTACTATTTACTATGCTGGGAGAGTTTGAGGGAAGGAATAGGTTCAGTTGATAAAATCAACAGCTCCAAGTTGGACATATTAAATCTGATATATTGGTCAGACGTAGTGGCTCATGCCTGTATTCCCAACACTTTGGGAGGGTGAGGTGGGAGGATCACTTGAGGTCAGGAGTTCGAGACCAGGAGCTCAATTACAGGCTCAAACCAGTGCACCTGGCTTTACTGAGCACTTAGAAAGTACTAAACATTTCACACAATCCTTACAATGTCCCCAAAAAGCAAGTGTGTCAGAAAAGTGAAAGATCTTGGAACAATACCCTGCTCAGATGGAAACAGCCTGTTCTTCACCATTATGCTTTTATTTATTCATTCACTCAACAAATGTTTATTATCTCTGTGCTAGTGTCTGTTTTAGGTGCCAGTGATACAGCCTTAAAGAACTCAGAGTTTCAGTCCAACAGAGGAGACAGACAATAGACAAGTGAAGAAACAGGCTGCGTGCTGTGGCTCATGCCTGTAATTCCAGCACTTTGGGAGGCTGTTCGAGGTCAGGAGTTTGAGACCAGCCTAGCCGACACGGCAAAAACCCGTCTCCATTAAAAAAAAAAAAAAAAATTAGCGTGGTGCCACGTGCCTGTAGTCCCAGCTACTCGGGAGGCTGAGGCAGGAGAATCACTTGAACCCATGAGGTGGAGGTTTCAGTGAGCGGAGATCACGCCACTGCATTCCAGCCTGGGCGACAGGGCGAGACTCCGTCTCAAAAAGATAAATAAATAAATCTGATACATCAACTAAGTAGTCTCCAGGCGGCTATGTCTAATAAACAGCTGGATATCTCAGAACTGGGTCCTTTTTTTTTTTTTTTTTTTGAGACGGAATCTCGCTCTGTCGCCCAGGCTGGAGTGCAGTGGCGCGATCTCGGCTCTGCAAGCTCCGCCTCCCAGGTTCACGTCATTCTTCTGCCTCAGCCTCCCAAGTAGCTGGGACTACAAGCGCCCGCCATCACGTCCGGCTAAGTTTTTGTATTTTTAGTAGAGACACGGTTTCACCGTGTTAGCCAGGATGGTCTCGATCTCCTGACCTCGTGATCCGCCCGCCTCGGCCTCCCAAAGTATTGGGATTACAGGCGTGAGCCACTGCGCCCGGCGAGAACTGAGTCCTAAAATATTTCAATGTTTGGAGGTCCTACAAGGAGGAAATGGGATGATCAGTGAGGCAGGAAGAGAAAAATCCTGAGTGTGGTGTCACAGAATGCCAGTGAAGAAAAAGTGCTTCAAAAAAGACAGATTACTATATATGTGGAATGTTGCTAACAGGTAAAAAAAGATGACTATAGATAAGTGTTTACTGGATTTGGCAACATGGAAATCATTGGTATCCTCCCCAACAGTTTAGGAGGAGTAGAGTGGACAGACTGGGGTGGATTGAAGAGGAAAGAGAAGTGAGGAAATGGAGACTGTGAGTGTAGACAACTTGTTTTAAAAGTGTTGTTACAAACATGGCCAGGTGCGGTGGCTCACACCCATAATCCTAGCACTTCAGGAGGCTTAGGCGGGTGGATCACTTGAGGCCAGGAGTTTGAGACCAGCCAGGCCAACATAGCAAAACCCTGTCTCTGTTAAAAATACAAAAAAAAAAAATTAGCTGGGTATGGTGGCACATGCCTGTAATCCCAGCTACTCAGGAGGCTGAAGTAGGAGAATCGCTTGAACCCAAAAGGCAGAAGTTGCAGTGAGCCAAGATCGGCCACCGCACTCCAGCCTGGGGTATAGAGCAAGACTCCGTCTCAAAAAAAAAAAAAAAAAAAAAAAAAAAAAAAAAAAAAGCCAGGCGTGGTGGCTTATGCCTGTAATCCCAGCACTTTGGGAGGCTGAGGTAGGTGGATCATGAGGTCAGGAGTTTGAGACCAGCCTGGCCATACGATGAAACCCTATTTCTACTAAAAATACAAAAATTAGCCAGGCATGGTGGCACGTGCCTGTGGTCCCATCTATTCAGGAGGCTGAGGCAGGAGAATCACTTGAACCCAGGAGGCGGAGGTTGCAGTGAGGCAAGCTGATGCCACTGCACTCCAGCCAGGATTTTTTGAGACGGAGTGAGACTCCGTCTCAAAAAAAAAAAAAAAAAAAAAAAGTTTTGTTACAAAAAGGAGCAAAGATGAGATAGGATAAAAGAAATGGGATGGTGATGATTCAATAGAAGTAATTGATAAAGAAAAATTCTGGTGAAGGCTTGTGGAGATGGGATCCATAGCACAAGAAGAGGATTTGCTTTTTTTTTTTTTTTTAAATAGTGCCAGTCAAGTGGGAATGGAGAAGGAACAAATAAATCTGTAACTGGTTGTGATCAATTAGTTGTAAACACCGCCGCACTCAGACCAGCCATGGGTTTGCCCTTTGATAAGGGCAAAGACACATTTTTTGTGGTATCAGGGACAAAGATTAAAAAAGACAAGGCAAATTTAAGTAGGCTCATGGCTTTTCCAGTTGGGTTGGAAAGTTCCTCTCCGATGACTGTTATATTCTCAAAGAAATATGAGGAGAGGGGCAGGGCATGGTGGCTCACATCCGTAATCCTAGCACTTTGGGAGGCTGAGGCGGGTGGATCATCTGAGGTCAGGATTTCAAGACCAGCCTGGCCAATATGGTGAAACCCCCGCCTCTATTAAAAATAAAAAAATTAGCTGGGCATGATGGCACGTGCCTGTAGTCCCAGCTACTCGGGAGGCTGAGGCAGCAGAATAGCTTGAACCTGGGAGGCGGAGGTTGCAGTGAGCCGAGATCGCACCGCTGCACTGCAGCCTGGGTGACAGAGCGAGACTCCATCTCAAAAAAAAAAAAAAAAAAAAAAAATAATGAAAGGAATCATGAGGTTACTGTGTTATGTGAGACAGAAAGAAAAGGGATGATCAGTAAGAGGCATGCTTGAACTAAAGATTTCAGAGATAGTGCAGTTACTGGTAATAACAATCAGGAGTGAGTGTGATGAGGGGAGGATGGGAGACTGGATGGTGATACAGGGTAGAAGAAAATACTAATGGAGGAGGTAAGGAACTGAGCATTAGGGTGTTGGGTGGGTCATCTGCCTGGATCTTTTTTTGGTTTTTATGAGACGGAGTCTCACTCTGTGCCCAGGCTGGAGTGCAATGGTGTGATCTCGGCTCACTGCAATCTCTGCCTCCTGGGTTCAAGCGATTCTCCTGCCTCGGCCTCCCGAGTAGCTGGGATTACAGGTGCATGCCACCACGCCCTGCTAATTTTTGTATCTTTACTAGAGAGGGGTGTTTGTCATGTTGGACAGGCTGGTCTCGAACTCCTGACCTCAAGTGACCCTCCCGCCTCAGCCTTGGGTCCCAAAGTGTTGGGATTACAGCCGTGAGCCACCGCACCCGGTCCCGCCTGGATCTTGAATGAAGAGAGTTAGACGCAGAAAAGAAGATAATAAGCTATGAGCTAATGTTGAGGGAGGAATGATTCCGCAAAAGGTCTGTGGACCTCAAAGAAACTGGAGATTGTGAAATACAGGCTGGGCGTGGTTGCTCACTCCCATAATCCCAGCACTTTCGGAGGCCTAGGTGGGTGGATCACTTGAGGTCAGGAGTTTGAAACCAGCCTGGCCAACATGGCAAAACCCTGTCTCTACTAAAAATACAAAAATTGGCTGGGTGTGGTGGCTTGCGCCTGTGGTCCCAACTACTTGTAAGGCTGAGGCAGGAGAATCACTTGAACCTGGGAGGCAGAGGTTGCAGTGAGCTGAGATAGTGCCACTGCTCTCCAGCCTGGGCAACAGAGCGAGACTCTGTGTCAAAAAAAATAAGACTCTGTGTCAAAGAAAATAAGAGAAAAATAATTGATGCATCTGACTGGTTAATACCCTATAGACATTGTAACATTGTAATTTTTTTTTTTTTTTTTTTTTTTTTGAGACAGTCTGGCACTTGTCGCCCAGGCTGGAGTGCAATAGCGCGATCTCGGCTCACTGCAACCTCCGCCTCCTGGGCTCAAGCAATTCTCCTGCCTCAGCCTCCCAGGTGGCTGGGATTATAGGTGTGCACTATTAAGCTCAGCAAATTTTTTTTTTTTTTTTTGAGACTGAGTCTTGCTCTGTCGCCCAGGCTGCAGTGCAGTGGCGCAATCTCGGCTCACTGCAACCTCTGCCTCCCGGGTTCAAGCAATTCTCCTGCCTCAGCCTCCCGAGTAGCTGGGACTACAGGCGTGCACCACCACGCCCAGTTAATTTTTGTATTTTTAGTAGAGACGGGGTTTCACCATATTGGCCAGGCTGGTATCGGATTCCTGACCTCGTGATCCACCCACCTCGGCTCCCAAAGTAAGTGCTGGGATTACAGGCGTCAGCCACCGCACCCAGCCAAATTTTTGTATTTTTTAGTAAAGACGGGGTTTCGCCATGTTGGCCAGGCTGGTCTAGAACTCCTGACCTCAGGTGATCTGCCCGACTCGGTGTCCCAAAGTGCTAGGATTACAGGCGTGAGCCACAGTGCCCAGCCTAACATTGTAATTTTTAAAAAGTACCTTAGTCTGTTCGTAAAGTGTTGAGTGGAATATTTACATTCCTCCTGTGATTGGTGTTTGTAAACGTGTATATATATACACATACACACAAGGGCTCTTTTTGAACAAAGCGCGCACCCACAGAAGCCTATTGAAAAGTTTATGCTGCTACAATAAATCTGTATTCCTATGAGGTTCCATAATGAAATCAGTTAAGACTGCGTGTGTTTGAAATCGGTAAGATTTTACTTCTCTACTTTCATTGAGTTGGCACGAGGTAGGGTAGACAGCAGGCACTCAATTTCTGATTTTGAATCGGAAAACATCTGTTTTTCTGGGCAAGGATATCAGTAGATTGCTCCTAGGGACAATCAAGAAAGAAGAGAGACCTCCAACGCTTCTCTGCAGGAGCGGATAGAGCCCTGGTTATTTGCTCGCAAGTGAAAATTGCCCTGGCATACCCATTCAAATTTCTCCTAGCAAATCATAGTGGCCTACAGCCAACGCCTTCTTCGCTCACTGGCCAACTGGAAACTTCAGTCCCTCCATGCCTCCCGCCTCTCACCCAGGGGCCAATAGGAAAGATCAGAGGTTCGCAACTTAGTGTCATCAGGCATAGTAATTGCAATTGGCTATTGGAGCTGTCGATCGTGGAGTAGGCGGGGCCGTGCCAGCTGGCCTATATAAGACGAGGACAAAGGCGGCGCGCCGCCTGTGTCATCCGCCATTTTGTGAGAAGCAAGGTGGCCTCCACGTTTCCTGAGCGTCTTCTTCGCTTTTGCCTCGACCGCCCCTTGACCACAGACATGTCTCGGGATCGGTTCCGGAGTCGTGGCGGTGGCGGTGGCGGCTTCCACAGGCGTGGAGGAGGCGGCGGCCGCGGCGGCCTCCACGACTTCCGTTCTCCGCCGCCCGGCATGGGCCTCAATCAGAATCGCGGCCCCATGGGTCCTGGCCCAGGCCAGAGCGGCCCTAAGCCTCCGATCCCGCCACCGCCTCCACACCAACAGCAGCAACAGCCACCACCGCAGCAGCCACCGCCGCAGCAGCCGCCACCGCATCAGCCGCCGCCGCATCCACAGCCGCATCAGCAGCAGCAGCCGCCGCCACCGCCGCAGGACTCTTCCAAGCCCGTCGTTGCTCAGGGACCCGGCCCCGCTCCCGGAGTAGGCAGCGCACCGCCAGCCTCCAGCTCGGCCCCGCCCGCCACTCCACCAACCTCGGGGGCCCCGCCAGGGTCTGGGCCAGGTCCGACTCCGACCCCGCCGCCTGCAGTCACCTCGGCCCCTCCCGGGGCGCCGCCACCCACCCCGCCAAGCAGCGGGGTCTCTACCACACCTCCTCAGGTCGGAGGCCCGCCGCCTCCGCCCGCGGCAGTCCCGGGCCCGGGTTCAGGGCCTAAGCAGGGCCCAGGTCCGGGTGGTCCCAAAGGCGGCAAAATGCCTGGCGGGCCGAAGCCAGGTGGCGGCCCGGGCCTAAGCACTCCTGGCGGCCACCCCAAGCCGCCTCATCGAGGCGGCGGGGAGCCCCGCGGGGGCCGCCAGCACCACCCGCCCTACCACCAGCAGCATCACCAGGGGCCTCCGCCCGGCGGGCCCGGCGGCCGCAGCGAGGAGAAGATCTCGGACTCGGAGGTGAGTGTTTATGGGAGCGACGCGTCGGCTCCCCTAAGATGGCGGCGGCCCCCTCCTCGCCCCCGCCCCCGCGCTGGGCTTCCATTTTGTCGGCTGCCGGAAGGGGCGCTTGCGCGCGCCGCCGCGGGGGCGGGGCGGCCTGCGGGGCCGTCGGTCGGCGTGGGATTGGCCGCTGCCGCGCCTTGCTCTCCCGGCGGGCGGAAGGCTAGGGGAGGTTTCCTTTCGGAAGGAAGCGCGGGGTCGCGGTGGTCGGCCCTGCAGAAGGTAGCCTGTCCCTGGGACTGGCGTAATGCAGAGCATGCGGCGTAGGTTTGGAGAGAACCGGGAAGTTCCATAAAAGCGCAGGCGCAGATCGTGTAGGTTACAGTGGCATTTGGACTTATTTTCCTATTTTAATTTTCATACTATTTAGATTTTTTTAAGGACACTCAACATATGTGGCTGACAGTTGCTGATGGACGTCTACTCTTCGGGGAAGTGTGTCTATTCTCGAACATTCTGGATGATGGGGCTCCTTTTTCAATGTTAAGATAGTGCTCATGTTAGAAATCTCACATAGTAAAACCTTGATTGTGACCAAACGGAACAGAAAGGCAACTGATAGGTTTCAGATAAGCAAATACTGTCTTGGGGATTTTCACTTGCAGAGGTCTCTGGTGTTTGAAAACTTCTTTCCTTTTTCATTAGGGGTTTAAAGCCAATTTGTCTCTCTTGAGGAGGCCTGGAGAGAAAACTTACACACAGCGATGTCGGTTGTTTGTTGGGAATCTACCTGCTGATATCACGGAGGATGAATTCAAAAGACTATTTGCTAAATATGGAGAACCAGGAGAAGTTTTTATCAACAAAGGCAAAGGATTCGGATTTATTAAGCTTGTGAGTGTAATTGTTTGATTTTACGTAGAATTAAAAAGGGTGGGAGATTTTTTTGTCACTACAAACGCTGAAGGCTTGGTTTTTAAACTGGGGAGGATAAATTGATCTTTTAGATTTTTCACCATTCTTACAGGAAAAATGTTTGCGGTATAATGCATAATTGTTGCTACCTAAGAGAAAAGAGGGGTGGGGTGGGTAAACTAAGTGGTGTTAGTGGGTGCTGCCTAAAGGTAATGCTCGAACTGAGCTGAAGGAAGAAAGGGAGTAGGAAGTAGGCTTATGACAATTTTAAGAGTAGACAACCAATTTTGAGGTCATTAACATGAGTGTCTCTGATACACAGGAATCTAGAGCTTTGGCTGAAATTGCCAAAGCCGAACTCGATGATACACCCATGAGAGGTAGACAGCTTCGAGTTCGCTTTGCTACACATGCTGCTGCCCTTTCTGTTCGTAATCTTTCACCTTATGTTTCCAATGAACTGTTGGAAGAAGCCTTTAGCCAATTTGGTCCTATTGAAAGGGCTGTTGTAATAGTGGATGATCGTGGAAGATCTACAGGGAAAGGCATTGTTGAATTTGCTTCTAAGCCAGCAGCAAGAAAGGCATTTGAACGATGCAGTGAAGGTGTTTTCTTACTGACGACGTAAGTTGTTTTGTTTATTCTAATAATTTCTATCAACTTATATGAGATGGTGGCAATAAAACTGGAACAAAGCTAAGATGGAACCATTTTTGTTATTAGAACTCCTCGTCCAGTCATTGTGGAACCACTTGAACAACTAGATGATGAAGATGGTCTTCCTGAAAAACTTGCCCAGAAGAATCCAATGTATCAAAAGTAAGATTGATTAAACTTTTTTGGCAGTTTTTAATTCAAGTGTAAAGGTTAAATTTATTTTAGTGATTTTCCAATTTTGCTTAAAATATGCAAAATTATTTGATGTGGATATGCTTATTAGTAAAAAATCTCAGGCTGAGGAAGATTTGAAGCTGTTATTCAGATAGCTGTTTGTTTCTAAGGTGGATACATTCACATGCAGTCCTGTTTTGTCCCTGCAATAATGGCATAAAGTCACGTGTGTGACTGAGTCTCACTCTGTTGCCCAGGCCAGAGTGCAGTGGCATGACCTCAGCTCTCTGCAACCTCTGCCTCCCAGGTTCAAGCGATTCTCCTGCCTCAGCCTCCCAGGTAGCTGGGATTACAGGCATGTGCCACCATGCCTGGCTCGTTTTCTATTTTTAGTAGAGATGGTCTTTCACCATGTTGACTAGGCTGGTCTCGAACTCCTGACCTCAGGTGAGTCGCCCACCTCGGCCTCTCAAAAGTGCTGGGATACAGGCATGACGCACTGTGCCTGGCTGAAGTACATTTTTTTTTTTTTTTGAGCTGGAGTTTCGCTGTTGTTTCCCAGGCTGGAGTGCAGTGGTGTGATCTCAGCTCACTGCAATCTTTGCCTCCCGGGTTCAAGTGATTCTCCTGCCTCAGGGCTCCAGAATAGCTGGGATTACAGGTGCCTGCCACCATGCCCAGCTAATTTTTTGTATCTTTAGTGGAGATGGGGTTTCATCATGTTGGCCAGATGGGTCTTAAACTCATGACCTCAGGTGATCCACCTGCCTTGGCCTCCCAAAGTGCAGGGATTACAGGGGTGAGCCACCGCGCGTGGCCTACAGTACATTTTTATGGGTGGAAAAAATAAGCCTCGGTAAGGAATTTGGCTAGAGGAAAACAATTAGAAAACGAGGAAGGTAGGATTTATCTCCAGTGCCTGTATTCTTTTACTGAGTGTTCTGAGTATTTTTGCTGTGAAGATATTTTTAGATGAATCAGGATAATTTTTGCCTTTTGTACTCTTTACAAGAAATAGAACAGGAAAAAGACCAGTACTAGGGCAAGTATTTTCTGGTATGCGTTCACAAATCGGTTCATGTTAAAATTTTGTGTATTGTTAGGGAGAGAGAAACCCCTCCTCGTTTTGCCCAGCATGGCACCTTTGAGTACGAATATTCTCAGCGATGGAAGTCTTTGGATGAAATGGAAAAACAGCAAAGGGAACAAGTTGAAAAAAACATGAAAGATGCAAAAGACAAATTGGAAAGTGAAATGGAAGATGCCTATCATGAACATCAGGCAAATCTTTTGCGCCAAGGTAAAAAGATCTGTGCGTGAACATCACTGCTAAGGTCAATTGTTTTTCACCTTATTAGAACCTTGTTAATGTGAATCCAAATATTTTCCAATGTTCAGATCTGATGAGACGACAGGAAGAATTAAGACGCATGGAAGAACTTCACAATCAAGAAATGCAGAAACGTAAAGAAATGCAATTGAGGTAAAATTGTGTTTAAGGTTTAAGCCTTCATTTTTTTTTTTCTTTGAAACGTATCATTCTGTTGCCCGGGCTGGAGTGCAGTGGTGCAGTCTCAGCTCACCACAACCTCCGCTTCCTGGGTTCAAGCGATTCTCTTGCCTCAGCCTCCCAATTAGCGGGGATTACAGGCATGCGCCATGACACCTGGCTAATTCTTCCTGTGTTTGTAGTAGATAACGGGGTTTTGCCATGTTGGCCAGGCTGGCCTTGAACTCCTGGGCTCAAGTGATCCACCTGTCTCTGCCTCCCAAAGTGCTAGGATTACAGGCATGAGCCACCACGCTTGGCCATTTTTTTTCTTCCTTTTTTGAGATGGGCCCAGGCTGAAGTGCAGTGGCATGATCATAGCTCACTGCAGCCTCAAACTCCTCAGCTCAAGCAATCCTCCTGAGTAGCTGGGACTAGAGGCACAGGCCACCACCCCCAGCTAATTTTTAAATTTATTTTGTATTTGTGGAGATGGAGTCTTCCTATATTGCCTAGGCTGGTGTCAAACTCCTGGCCTCCTAAAGTACTGAGATTACAGGCATGAACTACCAACCCTGGCCTTAATCCTTGACTTCTGCACTAACATTTATATTCTGACATTTAGGGAAAAGATGTACTTAGTTTTTCAGGTCAGTCAGGCAAAATACAAAGGTTAAATATTATGTCAGTGTTGGTTTAACACTTAAAATTGAATACAGTGTAAGATTATCCTTAATAAAGCCTATATTATTTGCCAGAATGTCTTTAGTACTATGCCCCTAGGCTCACTCTAAGCCCTTGTTTTAGCGCTAACCTAGTTCTTAGGTCAACTGCTAGGTTTCTTCACATTGAATTCTAAAAGATGTGGATAACACTTCATTGAATTCTAAAAGATGTGGATAACACTTCAGTTATGTACCTGATGGGTATTTCTAGGCAAGAGGAGGAACGACGTAGAAGAGAGGAAGAGATGATGATTCGTCAACGTGAGATGGAAGAACAAATGAGGCGCCAAAGAGAGGAAAGTTACAGCCGAATGGGCTACATGGATCCAGTAAGTCAGCCTTTACTGCCTTCCAATTGGAGTTGTCTATAGAACTTGCAGGTACCTAGAAGGAATTACAGGAAATTTTAATATCAAATTACAGTTATTTTCTGCTTTTTTTCTAACCAAGTATATTATGTTTGATTTCCTTGTATGGGTCAGAGGATTTAATTGAATAGGAAGTTTTTTTGTGATTTGTTTCTTGGTTTTTTTGTTTTGTTTTGTTTTTTTGTTTGGTTGGTTTTTTTTTTGGAGAGAGTTTTGCTCTTGTCACCCAGGCTGGAGTGCAGTGGCTTGATCTTGGCTCACTGCAGCATCTGCCTTCTGGGTTCAAGTGAGTCTCCTGCCTCAGCCTCTTGAGTAGGTGGGATTACAAGTGCCTGCCACCACGCTCGGCTAATTTTTGTATTTTTAGTAGAAATGGCGTTTCGCCTTGTTGGCCAGGCTGGTCTTGAACTCCTGACCTCAGGTGATCTGCCTGCCTCGGCCTTCCAAAGTGCTGGGATTACAGGCGTGAGCCACTGCTCCCGGCCTTGAATAGGAAGTTTTGTAGGTCTTTGGATAATTGAGTCTAACTTAGTTTTCAGAGTATTGATTTCAAAAATAATTCACATGATGAACTTTTGAACTTTACCATGTTTTTTATTTAACTCTTGAAAATTTCTCAGTTCTTAAGAATGCTTGCTGTGGGTATAGTGCAGGTATATTGAAAGGAATTTTTTTCTTGCAGAGGGAAAGAGACATGCGAATGGGTGGCGGAGGAGCAATGAACATGGGAGGTAAGTGTGAAATTTAAATTAATGATATAAGTAGAGAGTGGTGTTCCTGGTGGAGTTGTAACCACTATTTTTGTTTTCTAGATCCCTATGGTTCAGGAGGCCAGAAATTTCCACCTCTAGGTGGTGGTGGTGGCATAGGTTATGAAGCTAATCCTGGCGTTCCACCAGCAACCATGAGTGGTTCCATGATGGGAAGTGACATGGTAATGTATCCTGTGGGACGTAGTACCAAGGAAATTCTCATTTTCACGACTTAGGTGTGTTTGTTTTGTTTTGTTTTGTTTTTTTAAGTAGGTGACTGGACCTCTTTTAGTTTCCCCTACCAATTTCATACATAAATATGTAATATTGAGGAATACTTTGGCAACATAGAAAAACTCGGTGTGTGGTAACCTAAACAGATAACGGTTGCCAACAAGGAGTCAATGCTGTTAGTAGTATGTGGAATTACCTTTGGCAATAAGTAGATTTAGGTGCTTTTGAACTCTAGTGCATGGCAAATCCAAATTCTAGATGCTAGATAATGTATCTGATTATTCTACATCCAAGTGAGAATAATCAAATGGCAAACTGTCATTCTTTAAGCTGGTATTTGCCATAAGTAGGAATCAGACTTGTAGTTTGAAGCTTTAGGCACGTTTTAGTGATGTGTAGGACTTTGACCTATATTTGGTGTGGCTTCTATCCTATGAAAAGGGAATTGAGTGTTTTGACTCGTCGTTTCCCACCTGTTGGGCCTGTCTGTAGGTATACCTTCTAAAATCAACTGACATCTCCATTTTGCTACAGAGTAGCAAAAATCAACAATTTTTAAGCATACTAATGGTGTGCATTTGATCTGAACCTTCTTGATGCTATCATGTTTCAGCTGTGAATATAGCCTGTCAGATGCTTAGAACAATCAGTTGAACTGGTATGAGTGGCTGCATTAGGGCTTTACAAATCGTTAGGACTGAATTTTGGTGGGTTTAGAGAGTGCATTTTTATAGCTGAGTTGAATGTGATGAGTTCACTACAGGCTTTTGGCAAAGGAGGGGAGCTGCAGTGAGTAGCTCATAAGATTCATTTTATAAATAGAAACATAAGGATTTAGTATAAGGCCTCACCTGTTTGTAATCTACCTAAGACTTGGGAATAAAAGTTAGAATTATAAATGGCTGGTTGGGTAAAATGTAATACTATGGGCTTTCTTTAGATTTTTCAGAGTATGTGGGTAACATTTTGGTTTATATTCTTCCTAAAGACAGATTGTTAGGTAATGTGTAAAATCTAATTTGACCTTAATGTTCTCACAATTAAAGGTTTATATTCTAGATAACAGGTAGCTGATAGCTCCTGGGTTCTCAGCTGGTGTAATTAACATAATTATGAAAGCCCCAAATTTTTCTTTTTTTTAAGTTCTTAGAGGTAGAACACAGAACAATGAGCCAAAAACCCTGTAATTTATAAGATTTTGAAAAACAAAGGATAAAGGTTTAGTCATTTTGAGTAGCTCAATAGTATTTTGTTTAAAAAAATGTTGAAATTGTGTATAGGAACAGTTAAACCCTGATGCCCTTTTAGTTTTTTATTTGGAGTAATACTCTTAGTAACTGGTCTATTATAAATGGAATGAGAAAAAGTGTAGGCTGCTGTGTTTGCATACCTGAGGGGTCTGCTATTTAGGCACGTATGTTTCTATGAAAACTTCTATCTCCAGAATTACCTAAAACTAGATGGGAATAGTGAAGTCACTCACTGCTTTATTGCAGTTACTTTAGCTTGGTGTTTCACTGTTTGGGAAGTATCTAAAACATGGAATTACAGCAAAGTGTCTGCACTTTTCAAAGACCTAAGGGAAAAGATGGACTGATGAAGGTGGGTGGGGTTTGTTCATTTAGTTTGCAACAATATAGAATAGTACTGAGAACGTAATTGTCTCTGGTTATATAGTGATGGCTCGGAAGGTAGTGTGCCTGTGAGAATTTGGCAACATAAGTTTTTTTGATCAAGTTACTGTGCCGGTTAAGTGACTAAATCTATAGTCTTTTATGCTTTTTCTTTTTGTAGTCTGGTAGCATTTTATTAAAACTTTCAACCTTTTAAGATTTCTGCAACTTAGCAGATGTGTCTTAAGATCTTGAAAAGCACAAGGTTTCTTAAGCAGCACATGCCACTAACTGGTGAGTAGGTCTTTGTCACTTCATTGAGTGAATTGAATCTCTGGTTGGGCTTGTTAGGCTTACTTGGAAATTAAATTTCCTGTTCAGACGTTGAAAGTGAGAGTTTGCAAGTTTTTCAGTGGGTTAATCTGATGTGAAATTTCTTAGAACTCATTTTGGAATGGATTTTCACATCTGCACTAATTCTTAAATTTTTTAGCACTACAGGGAAGATCTGTTCTTTGAAACAGGTGTATGAGAATGGCTCAAGTGGGAACATACCACAAGGCATGTATTACCGTAAACTAATTTTCAAATTACCCTTTTTTCCTTTCTATGTTCCCGGTACCTGTGGATCGACTCATTGGTGATTGTATCGACGAACGTTGACTACGGAACCTTCTAAAATATTTACTTAACACACATGGACATCAACTACTTATAATGAACTGTTAATTACTGTTCCAATAGCGTACTGAGCGCTTTGGGCAGGGAGGTGCGGGGCCTGTGGGTGGACAGGGTCCTAGAGGAATGGGGCCTGGAACTCCAGCAGGATATGGTAGAGGGAGAGAAGAGTACGAAGGCCCAAACAAAAAACCCCGATTTTAGATGTGATATTTAGGCTTTCATTCCAGTTTGTTTTGTTTTTTGTTTAGATACCAATCTTTTAAATTCTTGCATTTTAGTAAGAAAGCTATCTTTTTATGGATGTTAGCAGTTTATTGACCTAATATTTGTAAATGGTCTGTTTGGGCAGGTAAAATTATGTAATGCAGTGTTTGGAACAGGAGAATTTTTTTTTTCCTTTTTATTTCTTTATTTTTTCTTTTTTACTGTATAATGTCCCTCAAGTTATGGCAGTGTACCTTGTGCCACTGAATTTCCAAAGTGTACCAATTTTTTTTTTTTTACTGTGCTTCAAATAAATAGAAAAATAGTTATAATATTGATCTTCAACTTTGCCATTCATGCTTCTATGCACATTAGGCTAGGTATTCCACATTGAAAGCATGAGAGTGTCTAGGCCTTTGAATGGCATATGCCATTTCTGGGAAATGTATCTGGAGGCTAAGTATTGCTTTCTACAAATAATTGCCCCCTTTGTTTTAAAAAGAAGAAATGCATATTGAAGTAGTTTGATGATTTGTTTGGCA
Organism: Pan paniscus; assembly: GCF_029289425.2. Taxonomy (NCBI): domain Eukaryota; kingdom Metazoa; phylum Chordata; class Mammalia; order Primates; family Hominidae; genus Pan; species Pan paniscus. The sequence goes on from NC_073249.2 coordinate 191,661,229, forward strand.
TATAGGAAGCACGCTGGTGCTAAGTATTTTTTAAATGGTTATGTAAGCAAAGCTGAACTGTAAATCTTCAGGAATATGTATTAAGATTGTGGAATGGGTGTAAGACAATTGGTAGGGGGTGAAAGTGGGTTTGATTAAATGGATCTTTTATGGCCCTATGATCTATCCTTTACTTGAAAGCTTTTGAAAAGTGGAAAGATCATTTTGTTGCATTTCCCCATTTCTTGTTTTTAAAAGACCAACAAATCTCAAGCCCTATAAATGGCTTGTATTGAACTTTTACATTTGAATTAAAGATGTTAAACATGAAGTCTTTTCATGTATTCAACTGATTTATAAAGATGGGGTGTAGTCTAAAAAACAAAACTTGAAAGTAAGAAGGTTTAGTAACTGGGCCGGGCGCGGTGGCTCACGCCTGTAATCCCAGCACTTTGGGAGGCTGAGGTGGGCAAATCATGAGATCAGGAGTTCAAGACCAGCCTGGCCAACATGGTGAAACCCCGTCTCTACTAAAAATACAAAAAATTAGCTGGGCGTGGTGGCAGGTGCCTGTAATCCCAGCTACTCGGGAGGCTGAGCCAGGAGAATTGCTTGAACCTGGAGGTGGAGGTTGCGGTGAGCTGAGACTGCCACTGCACTCCAGCCTGGACAACAGAGCGAGACTCTGTTTCAAAAAAAAAAAAAAAGGTTTAGTACTGAAGTAGGTTTAGTTATATATACATTTGTACTCTGTAACTTTTACATCTCCTTGTGCTACTTCTGTTGGGCAAAATCTATAGGACTATAAAAATCTATTGGTTCTCTTCTAAGAGCTAGTGGTGATTGTTAACAAATAGGGTTGCAGATAATCATTCTTATTGTAAATTTAACTTGTTTTCACATAGTTTCCTTTTCATGTAGCACTAAATCTGGAGAAAGTTGCTCATGCTACACAGTACAAATATCCCTTCCTCCCACCATAAAGGCTTGGAATGTTTCCATGGTGTTGTCAGTTAATTGTCAACTTCATTGAACCCCCTTCCATTAGAACAAGAGACTTTGACTATTAAAGTAGATTGTTTATTGTTGCCTGTTAGTATAATGGGAGCCTGATTTCCCAGTGTAAATATGTTAGAGGAACAGCTTCCTAACAGTAGGTAAAGTAATTGAATGGTTTGGCTTTGTTCTGAGTTATGTTCCATTCAAATCTGTACATTATAGAATTCTTACTATGGAATGTGTCTTCCTCCTTTTCACCTCTGTTCTTGGTGCTAATTGGCAAAAGAAAAATTCTAAGTCAAACCTTTATTAACATGCTGAAGTTTAGTATTGTGCCTGTGTACAAAAGGAGACCTATTGTTGGAACAATCTGAGCACTTTCTGCATAGGAAACAGGATAATGCTGAAAGTAAATAATAGTGTATAAAAGCATCTCACCAAATTCTGGTTGTATGACTGACAGGTACGTGGTGTGCTAAGGGAGAGAATCTCATTAGAAAGTAATGCTCATTATATCATTCACCAGCACACTCGGAAATATGAGTAGTTTTACCATGATTATATCAGTGAGGAAGTTTTGTCCCCAAACAGGTTATTAATTGGTGATACATAAGAGATTTTCTGTACGGAAACAAGGGTCTTGATTAGAAAGGAATCCATTACAGTTTGGTTGAATTATATAGTAGGGACTCTACTAAAGACAAGAAAATAAGGGGTGTTCATGGGACACCCAAAGAGGGTGAACTTTGAATGTGTGTGGGTGGGGGCTGGTCGGGAAATGGGAAAATCTGCCTATAAAATTAATGTTTCAGTTTATTTTTCAGATTACATGCCTTTCTTTATAAGGGATGCTGGCACAGACCCCCTAAAATAAGCTTTTGGTAGTACTGTACCTTTGAAGAGTGGTGAAGGATGCTAATGGATAATCTCCTGAAAGTTGTGGCTTTTGATACCCTTACTGTGGACTGTAGAGTTGCTAAACGTTGTTTAGCAAATAATGTTGCTTAGTTTCAAATGACATTTGACTTTCATCACTGAAACAGCAATGTACTCAGGGTTGTAAGCTTACTCAAATAGACTTTCAATAAGTCTTCAATGTATATATGATAGTTTTTAGCCTAATGTGAATTTAAATAATCTTAATAGTTTCCTGAAAGTCGATCTGAAACTTGGGGTGGGAAAGGGGAGGTAGCAATTTTGAAGTATTTTAGCCATTTTTTTCATTTAAAGAAACCACTTGTCCCCATTTCCTCTTCTCCACTTTCTCATAATTTTGTTTTAAGAGGAACACTGGTTGTTTTTTATACTTCTCCTAATCTTTAAAAACTGCATATTGTTAAGACCCCAGTGTATTTAATAGGTATTTTATAAGCATAGCCCATTGGCTCATGTTAGTGAAACCATAATCCTCTTTGCTTAGAACATTAATTAAACTCATAAGAAGTACTACAAACCCCACCACTCTTTATAGATGTATTGTACCACTAATATAAACAGCTAAAAAATGGGGAAATTGTAATGTTACGCCTGTGCAATTTTTAAGTGGCATATTATGGCAGATTAAAATTTAGATACTTGGCTTTTCTTGGGCAAGCCACTAAGTTGTGGCGGAATGTTTTGTGGTGTTCTTGGACTGCAATTATGCACTATTAAAGTAGTGGCCTGCTACATAACTGCATTTAGCCAGCATTTCTGCAGTGCGTAACTGTGAGGAACGTAGTACCGCAAATGGCAATGGACATTAGGACCCGGATGTAGTATTCCTGCTTGCTCCAAGATTCTCATTGCCGACTGCATACAGGTAGGTAACAAGCAATATAATCTAACTTGGTGACTTGTATGTACTTTTATTCCGTGGGCATTCTGGCATCACATTTCTGACAATGAAATTACAGTGCAGCACCTAACACTTGTATGGTAAAGCTAGCTTACATCAAAACTGTGTGGGTGTGGGGTTAGAGCTGTAATTTGTCAGGCAGAATTCAGTGCTGTTGCAGTTCTCAGATAAAAAGTGCAAACTTGATTCTTTGGTATATCTGACTCAGTTGTGTGGTTTCCTTTAGTTGCATTGTAACTGAAGATAACATGGAACACATCAGTGGTGTGGGGGAGAGGGAACTAAACTATACTTGGGAACTAGGGTGCTTTTAGCACCTTGAAATGGACCGTATAGCATGTGATAATTAGTCTTTATTGTAGCAAACTGACCTGCCCATAGATCGGCAATATCAGTAATTTCATTATGCAATCTTGGTAATTCTACAAGTTGAGTTGAACTAAAAGTACAGGTTTTTTTGTAATGCGATTTAAAATTTTTAAAAACATGGGCTTCATGAAAACACCATTGTTACTAACTTGGGCTTAGATGGGAATCTAATGTGAATAGTTCAAGTTATGGGACTTGTCTAAATATGTCTATACTCTAAACCTGGGGGAAGGTGGTGTGGAACATTGACTTGACTACAGTCGAATACATGTTGGGAATCATTCCCAATCATAAGACATCGTCGTTTCTGTAGGATGACTGCATATGTTCAGAGTAGCTTTTTGAATTTGGTTCCCTTAGCTTTAGGGATGTGATGTTATAGTCCAAAATGTTTACAAGAAAACCTAAGTCTTCAAAAGCACAACTTTTGTTGCTTAGGACTTTGCATCAACTGTTGTTCCAGACCTCACTTCAACTTTTTGGTCTCTGAACTGGTTTTAGCTAGCATGCATGAGAGACAGTTTTCATGTATAATGTTTCTGCTCTGTAACTGGAAAGTGGTTTACTTTGCATAAATGCTGATGAAAACTTCATGACTATGAGACTTTTCTTCTGTGTATCAAGAAAAAGCTTGCTCGTTGGCAAGCAATTCACAAGGTGGGGACAGACTTGTACTTGAACATGTAGTCCATTCAAGCAAACAACTTTGGACTCTACTGATAGATGAAAGAGCAAATGATGACTAGTTTAGCCTCTGCATATCAGCAATATAATGCAGATCAAGTATAATGCTCAGTATTAGTGACATGAGTATCACTAAATTACATAGAACCCTGATGGGGTTTCCTGTGTCGTAATCCATTAAATCGGTGGCCAGTGCTTGCTGCCGTGGTTTAGTGATTGGGTGTTAGAAATAAAAACTCAGGTCTATTTCTTACCAGTCAGTAACAATTTTTAGAGAATGTACTTGGTATATAATATATGGACTTCAGGAACTTTTATTGGGGTGGGGGGTTAATTTTGCCTTACCCTGTTCACTTTCAGATGACTAGGCTTTTGCACTTTAGAATGAGAAACTTGTGACGTTAGTGTGTTCTTACTAGCTTTAATTTGTATGTAGCAATGAATTGTGAATCTTAGTGCAGTGGGTTTTTTTAAAAAACTCAAAGCTGGGAATTAAGTGGTTTCAGTAATAATGCTATACCGAGGTGCTTGCATTGTATTTCATAATTTTGTTACAAACCAAAATTATTTTTAATGAGAACAGTCTTGGGTTCAGAGGTGTGATGCCAGAATGTATTTTCGTACTGTTAGGCCCTTGGAACAGATACCGGTGCTTTCTGAAAGATGAAAGAAATGCAATGGGTGCTCTTCATGCAAGGTTGCAAACCTACCAAGAATGCATAATAGTCTCACTTCTCCCCAATAAAGAGATGCGTGTGACTAGTTTTGGACTTTTAACCTTAATGGGGGTTGCATGTCTCCTATTGTTAATCATTGTCAGCTGCAGTGACATGATCCACAGTCCTGCATTTACTGCCTTTCACTTAATGATTTTGGACAGGTTTTAGAGAGCCAGGATGTTGGTCTGGGCCTTTATTTGGTTTTGGCTTTAGCTGATAATGTTTTAGTGATGTCAGCTAGTGCAGTTCTCAAATGGCTGCCTATTAGGAAAAGAATTCAGAGGATTTGACTGCTCCTAATCATCTGTCATTGCTGCTAGATAATGATTGGCAATTTTTAAGACTCAACTGGAAATCTCAACAGTTGCTGGTAAACCATTAACCATAAAAACGTTGCTTTTGAACACCAGTGCTGAAAAAAATTTTTTTTTTTTTTTTTTGAGAGCGAAAAGGGCTTGGACGTAAGATAGGACAATGTGGAGAATGGGGGGAAGAATGCAAAACGATATAGTATCCCTTATGGATGGTACATGTGCAACAGGGAACTCTTACTTCATATACCCTTTGCAGTAATCATTCAGGGAGGAAGAAAAACCTGGAACTTGAATGAAGGCTGATCTTTGTTTTGTGCACTGTGGCCCTGCCAGGCATATAGTGAAGGTGAATGTCTTCTCCCTCAGAAAAAAATTGGTTCCTTGCTGTCCCAGTAAGGCATAGCTTTTCCAGCCCTAACTTTAAAACTCAGTGAGGACTTAGATGGGAAAGAATGAGGTAAATACAGAGGATTGCAGGACAACAACTACAGCGTTGTGTACTGTGGGAAGGGGAGTTGGGCACTCTTGGAGGACTCCTGCTGAAGGTGGTCAGCCCACCTGACAATGGAAGACATACTTGAATGGGGAGCAGGGTATGTGCTTTCATATGAAAAAAGAGCTGATGTTAAAACTCATTTGGTGAGGTCAACGTTGTCACATACCTTCACATAAGGGATAGTATATTTTGGATTGCAGTCAAACTTGTGCTCAGACTGGTGAAACTGAGAGTTAGGCTTTTACATTTTAAAGAAAATACAGTTTTCATTCTAATTCAGGTGTCTACTTATTTTATGTAAGAATAATTTTAGATCTCCCCCCCACCATGAAGTTTCTTCCTATTTTTTTATGCTGTAACTTACCCCAATCTTTATCTCTGGATTTTTACTCTTTAAATTTTGAAGTTGACTAGCATTTTCAAACCTTTATTTTATACCCTTGTCTTTTATATTAACTTTTTCTTATTATTCTTTAGGTAAGAATGATTGATGTTGGCTGATATTGGAGTGCTTGTTCACATGAAGTAAGTTTCCTTTAGAAATCTTAACCCCTACAGGCTTTTGAGTTTGATTTAAATAATTTCATTTAGATATGTGGGGTGAAACTTCGATATTTGGGATGTTTACCGTTTCTAAGATAATATCCCTTTATTTTTGTTTGGAAATTAGGGATGTATGTGAGAAAGCAAGTGAGACACATTATAAATGTCAAACAATAGAATTTTAAAAAAGTGGATGGTTATATAACAGTCATAGAAGAACAGAAAAGAAAGCTTGACTTAATAAGGGGAAAGGCCATATTCTCAATATTCAATTTTAGACTCCATCTAAAACTCCATGATTCTTTTTTTATTTAAGAAAATGTAGGAGAAGGTCAGGCATGGTGGCTTTACACCTATATTCCTAGCACTTTGGGAGGCAGAAGTGGGAGGATTGCTTGAGCCCAGCCTGGGCAAAATAGTGAGACCATGTCTCTACAGAAAAAAATATAGCCAGGTGTTGTGGTGTGTGCCTGTGGTCCCAGCTCCCTTGGAGGCTGAGGTGGGAGGGATCGCTTGATCCTGGGAGGTTGAGGCTGCAGTGAGCAAGTTACATTTTTTGTTACAGGTGGATAGATACTTCTCAAGACATCACACAGCGTGAGTCAATCAAGGAGGGAAGCCACAAGCAGACTGACAACGTTTCTAGGTAAGTTAAATGATTCTTAGTCTGTTAAACTGTCTTCAGAAAGGCCCTTGGGTGGTACAAAAATAGCAATACTAATGTGGGAACCATTAATTTTTTATTTTTTGAGATGGAGTTTCGCTCCTTTTGCCCAGGCTGTAGTGCAGTGGCGTGATTTTGGCTCACTGCAACCTCCACCTCCTGGGTTCAAGCGATTCTCCTGCCTCAGCCTTCCAAGTAGCTGGGATTACAGGCATGTTCTGCCACGCCCGGCTCATTTTGTATTTTTAGTAGAGACAGGGTTTGACCATGTTGGTCAGGCTGGTCTCAAACTTCTGACCTCAGGTGATCTGTCCACCTTGGCCTCCCAAAGTGCTGGGATTACAGGCTTGAGCCACTCCGCCCTGCCTGTTAATTACAATTAATGCCATGTTCTTTCATTAAAAGATTTTTTTTTTTTTTTTGAGACGGAGTCTCGCTCTGTCGCCCAGGCTGGAGCAGTGGTGCGCAGTCTTGGCTCACCGCAAGCTCCACCTCCTGGGTTCACGCCATTCTCCTGCCTCAGCCTTCCAAGTAGCTGGGATTGCAGGCGCCCGCCACACACGCCCGGCTAATTTTTTTTTGTATTTTTTAGTAGAGACGGGGTTTCACCATGTTAGCCAGGGTGGTCTTGATCTCCTGACCCTGTGATCCGCCCTCCTTGGCCTCCCAAAGTGCTGGGATTGCAGGCGTGAGCCACCGCGCCAGGCCGATTAATAAGATTTCTTTGGTATTAGTTCACTTGACAGTTATATAATGTTATGTTTGAGAATTTGGTAACTCTGATTCTTGTATCCTTTGGAGTAATCATACCCTTTAATTAGCAGGATCAGGTGAGCTGTGTCCAGAAAACCAACAAGAAGGAGTGGAAGGAGGAATGAACGTTTCATTCTCGTTAATAAAGGCATTATCCTAATTATCCTTTGGTTTTGTTTTTGCTTTTTTAGTACTCTTTTATTTTCTAGAATTTACCTGACTTCAACATATTCAAAGTGACAAAAAAAAAAAAAAAAGATGGTCTGTATTACAGACACAGAACCAGATTAAGTATAATTCAGGATCCTATTGTGACTTGGCGGTGCTGCTTTCAGTCTCAGTTACTGATCAATTTTTATGGTCCATTTTAGATATTTGCCTTCACTGTAATTTTTATTTCTAAAATTAGCATGTTACTTAGCAATTACTACCTACATCTTGATTGGATTTCAGACATAGCATTTTGTATTTCCAACTTCTGTATGTACGAATTATAAGATGATGGTTATGAGATAGTCACATCGCTTCACAAGCAAGTATAGTCAACAATATAATAATATCCCCTTATCTGCAACCATGGTTAACCACAATCTCAGAGTTATTAATTTTTAAACTGTGTGCTTTTCTGAGAGGCATCCTGTCCTTCCCACCTTGGGCAGGATACTGGTGGGAATGTTGGATACTGCATATCCATTCTGTATATGCTATTTGCCATCCAAAAAGGCCATGTAGGCTAGGCTAGGCTTTGGTACCATTTGTGATTTTGGGCATCAACTGCGGGTGGGGGGGGGGCGGGTCTCGGAATGTTATCTCCTCAGACAAGGGAGGACTCTACTGTGTTTTTGATTGGTCTGAGTAATAACGAAGGGCTGTCAATTTCTCAAAGTCAAAATTTGATAATGGAGTGTGATCTGGGTAATTTTTGAGAATATCTAAATGTAAGGAAAAATCTGGAACTGACTTTAAAAGCTCCTAGTAAAAATTGTACACAAATTATCTGTCCCCTTCACTCTTGGAGCCCTTATACTAAAACTTGCCAAGCTGTTAGACTCGCACACTATTTATTATTATTACTATTTTTTGAGACTGAGTCTCTTGCCCAGACTGGAGCGTGGTGGCACCATCTCAAAACGTTGAATGCAACCTAGGTTTCACCACGTTGGCCAGGCTGGTTTCAAACTCCTGACCTCAGGTGAACCGCCCACCTCGGCCTTTCCAAAAGTGCTGGGATTACAGGTGTGAGCCACCACGCCCGGCGTCACACAAACATTCCAGTTTTACAGTATGTTTTGCCAAAGCAAGCGCTCACTAAAGCATTGGTTCAGGACGAGATCTGAGGCTCATGCTTAAAGGTAATTTGTGTTGCTGTGTTTGCCTGTGGACTTTAATTTGGGGCCTCATTACTAATATTGCAGGATTTCAGAAAGTTAATTATTTTGCTTCAATTGAGCAGAAAAAAATTCAGGTTTGCTTGAGATTATTTGAAATAGCCACAAAGAAAGGGTTAAGGTACATCATCTACTCATCCCGTGAAATTTTTTTTCTTTTTTTATTTGAGGTGGAGTCTCGCTCTGTCGCCCAGGCTAGAGTGCAGTGGTGCATTCTCGGCTCACTGCAAGCTCTGCCTCCCGGGTTCATGGCATTCTCCTGCCTCAGCCTCCCAAGTAGCTGGGACTATAGGCGCCTGCCAGCACACCCGGCTAATTTTTTTGTATTTTTAGTAGAGACTAAAAATGTTAGCCAGGATGGTGTTGATCTCTTGACATTGTGATCCACCCGCCTCGCCCTCCCAAAGTGCTGGGATTACAGATGTGAGCCACCGCACCGGCCAATATGAAATTTGTTTTGAGAAGTTGTGTACAGTTACTCCCAGGAATGAGACCAAGATCTGGTCAATTTTTTTCATACTGTGTTTTTTAAATAATCAGGTCAGCTTACACCCAAATCAAGAATCTTCTTGCAGTCATTGTTTTGGCTCAATTCTGTTAATAACTTGGTTTTCCCTCTTGTGGATCTGAAGCCTTGTGGATCTCAAGGCAAAAACAATATAAAGTGTATTATAGTGGTTAGGGGTATGTGAGGTCATACTACCAGAATTAATACATTATTTCTGCAATTTGCCTGGCTGCATTATCTTGTAAGTTTGTAAGTTTGTTTAGTTGTAGTTTGCTCATCTGCAAAACACCTTTTTCATAGGGTCATTGAGATAGAAAATGATGCAAAAACATTTAGCAGTGCTTAAGATGCAAAAGGAGCACATGGTATTTTCAAGTCTCTACCAGTGATAAGGTTCACAGGCAAAAAGGATATTTCCCTTAGTATACCATGTAATCATAAGAGCCTGATTAGCAGTTTTTGATAGCAGGGAGAAAATTTAACTTGCAGATCATGTAGTCCATAGGGAACAATTAGAAAGAGCCTAGTACTGAAAGGAATGGAAGTCCCAAGGAGAGGCCATCTGTTGCAAGTGTACTTAACCTCAAATGATAAGTAGAATTAAGTACAAGAATTGCTGCATAGCAGGGTTGTTGATTAGTTGGTATGTTAAGTACTTGACACAATACCTGACTCAGGTGTTCTAAAACAATAAGGGTGGAGAAGCCTAGAACTTAAACATGGCAAAGTCCACATTTTAACAAAATAGTGGGCACATAATGTTTTGTATCTAAAACAGGTTTAGTTCTAAACAGACTTGAAGAAACATAGCACTATTGAAATAACTAAAGGATTCAGAGGTAAAGAAATTGTGGAAAGAAGACACATAATTGGGGAAATACTCCATAATAACATTGTTAAATTAACATGGTAATACTTCACTAACTAGGCTGCAGATTCAGCATAATCCTAGCCAATTTCTTGAAATTGATAAACTGATTGTAAAATTCACATAGAATATTGTAAGAGACCCAGAATAGCCAAAACAATCTTGGAAACAAATCTTGAACAAAGTCGAATTCACACTTCTGATTTCAAAACTTAGTACAAAGCAATGTTAATCAAGGCTGTTGTACTAGCACAAGCATAGACGTAGAGTAATAGAATTGAGTCCAGAAATAAACGCTCATGCATATGGCCAGCTGATTTTCAACAAGGGTACCAAAATCATCCGATAGAGAAATAATGGTCTTTTCAACAAGTGGTGCTGGGAAACTAGGTAGCCACATGTAAAAAAAGTTAGACCACACCTCACACCATATACAAAAATTAAAAAATGGATTGAAGCCCTAAATATGAGAACAAAAACTAAATATTTGCAAATCATGCAGCTGATAAGGGATTTGTATGTAGAATATGTAAAGAATTCTTAGGACTGGCTGGGCATGGTGGCTCATACCTATAATCCCAGCTGAGGCAGGAGGATCACTTGAGGCCAGGAATTCAAGACCATCCTGCACAGCATGGCAAGACCCTGACTCTACAAAAAATTTAAGGTGGGTGTGGTGGCACCTGCCTGTATTCCCAGCTATTCAGGAGGCTGAGGTGGGAGGATCACTTGAGCCCAGAAGGCTGAGGCTGCAGTGAGCTGTAATGGCACCACTGCACTCCAGCCTGGGTGACAGAGCAAGACCCTGTCTCAAAAAAATGAAAAAAATAAGAATATTTAATAAACACACAAGACATAGGCACTGATGCCTGTAATCCCAGCACTTTTGAGAGGCCAAGGCAGGCAGATCACTTGAGGCCAGGAGTTCAAGACCAGCCTGGCTAACATAGTGAAACCCTGACTCTACTAAAAATACAAAAACTTAGCCAGGTGTGGTGGCTGGTACCTGTAATCCCAGCTACTCAGGAGGCTGAGACAGGAGAATCAGTTGAACCCAGGAGGTGGAGGTTGTAGTGCACTCCAGCCTGGGCGACAGAGCAAGACTCCATCTCGAAAAAAGCAAGGTGAATAGATATTTCTCAAGGAAAATTAGTAAGTGGCTAATAAGCTCCTGAAAAGATGCTAGACATTATTAGTCATTAGGGAAATCCAATCAAAACCCTTTACACTCATTAGGCTAGAATCAAGGCCAGGCTTGGTGGCTCACGCTTGTAAAACCAGCACTTTGGGAGGCCAAGGCGGGTGGGTCACTTGAGGTCAGGAGTTTGAGACCAGCCTGGCCAACATGGCGAAACTCCGTCTCTACTGAAAGTACAAAATTAGCCAGGTGTGGTGGCGCATGCCTGTACTCTCAGCTACTTGGGAGGCTGGGGCAGGAGAATCATTTGAACCTGGGAGGTGGAGTTTGCAGTGAGCCGAGATCGCGCCACTGCACTCCAGCCTGGGTGGCAGAGTGAGACTCCGTCTTGGGCGGGGGAGGCGGGGGGCAGAAATGGGAACCCTCATACATCACTGGTGGAAATGTAAACTGGTGCAGCCATGTTGGAAAACAGTCCCGCAATTCGGCAAATAAACATAGAGTCACCAAGTGACCCAGCAATTCCAATGCCCAAGAGAAACGAAAACATTTGCTCAATAACTTGTATGCAGATGTTTATACCAGCATTAATAATAGCCAAAAGGGCCAGGTTTGGTGGCTCACATCGGTAATCCTAGTACTTTGGGAGGCCAAGGCGGGAGAGTTGCTTGAGCCCCAGAGTTTGGGAGTAGCTAGCCTGGGCAGCATGGTGAAACCCCATCTCTACAAAAAATACAAAAATTAGCCAGGCATGGTGGCACTGTGCCAGAACACCTGAGCCCAGGAAGTCGAGGCTGTGGTGAGCTGTGATTGTGCCACCTCATTCCAGCCTAGGTGGCAGAGTGAGACCCTGTCTCAATAACTAAAAGGTAGAAACAACGCAAATGTCCATCAACTGATGAATGGATAAGCAAAATGTAGTATATCTGTACAAAAGAATATTATTAATCCATAACAAGGAATGAAGTACTGATAACATGCCACAACATGAGTAAAGATTGAAAACATGCTAAGTGAAAGAAGCCAGTCACAAAAGACCACATATTGTATTCACATGAAATGGCCAGAACATGGAAATCTACAGAGACAAAGTAGATTAGAGGAAGTGGCCGAGAGAGTGATGGGGAATAATAGGTGCATCATAGCTGAATGATGCAGGGTTTCTTTTTGAGGTAATGAAAATATTCTAGGCCAGGCACAGTGGCTCACGCCTGTAATCCCAACACTTTGGGAAACTGAGGTGGGTGGATCACCTGAGGTCAGGAGTTCAAGACCAGCCTGGCCAACGTGGTGAAACCCCATCTCTACTAAAAATACAAAAATTAGCCGGGTGCATGCCTATAATCCCAGCTACTAGGAGGCTGAAGCATGAGAATCACTTGAACCCAGGAGGTTGAGGTTGTAGTGAGCCAAGATGGAGCCACTACACTCCAGCCTGGGCAAGAGAGTGAGACTCCATCTCAAAAAAATAAAATAAAATATTCTAAAATTGAGTGGTGATGGATGCACATATCTGTGAATACACTGAAAACCATTGAATTGTATAAATGGATCAACTGTTAGATGTGTGAATTATATTTAAATAAAGCTTTATTGAAAAAAGACTTTTGGAGTGGTGTAAGAAGAGGCCTTGGCTGGGCGTGGTGGCTCATGCCTGTAATCCCAACACTTTGGGAGGCTGAGGTGCGCAGATCACCTGAGGTCAGGAGTTCGAGACCAGCCTGGCCAACATGGTAAAACCCCATCTCTACTAAAAATACAAAAAAATTAGCAGGTGTGGTGGCACACGCCTGTAATTTCAGCTGCTTACGAGGCTGAGGCAGGAGAATCACTTGAACCTGGGAGGTGGAGGTTACAGTGAGCCAAGATCGTGCCACTGCCCTCCAGTCTGGGCAACAGAGTGAGACTCCATCTTAAAAAAAAAAAAGAGGTCTTGTAGGCACGGGTGAGATCATAAAAAGCCTTGTAGGCCATGCTAAGTATTTTGAACTTTATCTGAAGAGCAGTGGGAATCCTTGAACAAGAGGCACTGAGAGCACCTGGATTATTAAAATCACTTCCTCACTGGTTTTACCCCCTACTGTGCTGTAGTCTGTTTCTTAGCACTACCTCTAGTTCAGTTATCTATTGCTTCCTAACACGCTACCCCTAAACTCAATGGCTTTAGACAACAACTCATTATGGTTTTCAGGGTTGGCTGGGCTTGGCCAGGCAGCTCCAGGTCAGAGGGAGGCCAGGTCTGAAGTCTTCTGAAGGCTATTGGTGTCCAAGTCCAAGATGGCTACTTCTCTTACATGTCTGACAACTCTGCTGAGATGATTGGAACACTTACATCCTTTCTTTTTCCTTTAAGTGATTAGATGTGTCTCAATTCCTAAAGGAAAAGGGACTGGTGATTGTTTTTCGGAACAGTGAGGAAGGTGCCTTCGGACAGTGTTCTACCCTGAGGCTGTGGCATGGAGAGGGAAAAGACACATGAATGACAGATTCTGTGGTAGTGATCACAATGGATTGGAAAGCCGACTTGCATCAAGAGAAAAGAGGAGCAAAGGAAGCCAGTCTGTGTCTGAGAAAAGGGCTTTGGACTGAGCAGTAAAAAAATATTTGTGTGATGACTTCTCCCTTGGCAAGACCTAAAGAAGAAGAAGAATTGCATCTGAGAATTTATCAATATTTTATCTTATGTCTTAGGTACTCTCCATTTACCTATTGGTTTGGAACCAGGAGTTTCTTTTCATCAAATATTAAGACAAAATAAAAACCTTTGGCTGGTGAATTTAACAAAACGGTGGTAGTACCACAAGGACTACTGGAAAAAACTAAAGATGATCCTGACGATATACACCCAGTTTATTTTGTTTTCTTATTTTCTGTTTCAAACTTTTTTTTTATTTTTTGAGACAGGGGTCTCACTCTGTTGCCCAGGCTGCAGTGCAGTGGCACAATCACAGCTCACTGCAGCCTCGACTTCCCCAGCTCAAGTGATCTTCCTGCCTTAGTCCCCCAAGTAGCTGGACCCACAGGCATGCACCACCATGCCTGGCTAATTTTTTTATTTTGTAGAGATGGGCCTCACTATGCTGCCCAGGCTGGTCTCGAACTCCTGGGCTCAAGTTATCCTCCTGCCTCAGCCTCCCAAAGTGTTGGGATTACAGGTGGGAGCCACCACACCTGGCCCTTTTACTTTTTATTTTTATTTTTTTGAGACCGAATCTTGCTCTGTTGCCCAGGCTGGAGTGCAGTGGTACGATCTCGGCTCACTGCAACCTCTGCCTCCCAGGTTCAAGTGATTCTCCTGCCTCAGCCTCCGGAGTAGCTGGGACTACAGGCGTGTGTCACCATGCCCGGCTAATTTTTGTAATTTTAGTAGAGACAGGGTTTCACCATATTGGTCAGGCTGGTCTCAAACTCCTGACCTCAGGTGATCCACCTGCCTTGGCCTCCCAAAGTGCTGGAAGTACAGGTGTGAGCCACCACAGGCGGCCTCCTTTTATATTTCTTAAAAGTCTTTAACTTCAGCATTTTTTGTATCTACCAGCACAGTTTGAATTCAGTGTCTCAGTTTATATAACCCCAATGGACTTTACCAGTATCCCTTATCCCAGTCTTCCTGCCTTTTCTCTCTCTGTTGACAAATAAAAATTATATATATTTATAGCATACAACATGATGTTTTGAAATATGTATACATTGTGGAATGGCAAATTGAGCTAATTAGCATATGCATCACCTCACATACTTATCATTTATTTGTATGAGAACAATTAACATTCATCCTCTTAGCAATCTGCAAGTATGCAATACATTGTTATCAACTGTAGTCACCATGGTGTACAATAGTAGAACTCTTGAATGTATTCCTCTTAACTGAAATTTTGTTGTCTCCCCAATCTTCCTTCTCACCCTCCATCCCCTGGTAACCACCATTATACTCTCTGCTTCTATGAGTTTGACTTTTTTAGATTCCACATATGAATGAGATCATGAGACATTTGTATTTCTGTGCCTAGCTTATTTCGCCCAGGTAATGTCCTCCAAGTTCATCTGTGTTATCAAAGATGACAGAATTTCCTTCTTTTAAAGGCTGAATAATACTCCACTGTGTATGTATCTTACATTTTCTTTATCTGTTCATCCATCAATGGACACTTGGATTGATTCCATAGCTGCCTTCACTCCTGCACCTTTTGCTCATGACATAGTTTCCTTCCTAAAACACTCACCTGATCATTTCTCTTCGGCTTGGAATCACTTTCTCTTGTACAACAAAGTTCAAACTCCTTATCAGGTCACACAAATCTGGTTCTTTCTTTAGTTCATCTTGCATTATGCCATTAAAACTATGCTCTATGTAAACCAAACTCTCTCTTTTTTTTGAGACAGAGTCTCGCTCTGTCACCCGGGCTGGAGTGCCGTGGTGCGATCTCGGCTCACTGTAACCTCCGCCTCCCAGGTTCAAGAGATTCTTTTGCATCAGCCTCCTGAGTAGCTTGGACTATAGGCATGGGCCACCACATCTAGCTAATTTTTGTATTTTTAGTAAAACGGGGTGTCACCATATTGGCCAGCCTGGTTTCAAACTCCTGACCTGGTGTTCCGCCCACCTCAGCCTCCCAAAGTGCTGGGATTATAGGCGTGAGCCACCGCGCCCGGCCCAAACTCTCTATTTCCCTGAGTGTATCTTGGGTTTTCTTCCTCTTTGCCTCTGTACATATTGCTCCAGCTTCACCCTTCATTTGTCAGACTGGCAAAAGCCAACTTTTATATATATATTATTTTCTAGGGTACTTTTGTTATAGCAAATGCCAACTTTTTTCTTTTTTTAAATTGTAAATTGACAACTTGTATAGACTTATGAATTCTGTGAAGAGGGTGTTGTGTAGGGAAAACATTTATGGGGTACAAAATGCTGTTACAATTTATGAATGCAATGTGAAATAATTAAATCAAGCTAGTTAACATATCCGTCACCTCAAATACTAAACATTTTTTTGTGGCAAGAACACTTGAAATTTACTTAGCAATTTTGAAATTTTCAACACTCTATTATTAACTATATTCACCAGGCTGTGCAATAGAACGCATAAAAAGAGAAAACATTCTCTCTGTTTGAAATTGTATACCCTTTGGGCCAGGCACGGTGGCTCATGCCTGTAATCCCAGCACTTTGGGAAGCTGAGGTGGGTGGATCACTTGAGGTCACAAGTTCAAGACCAGCCTGGCCAACATGGTGAAATCCCATCTCTGCTAAAAGTACAAACACACAAAAAAATTAGCTGGGTGTGGTGATGCATGCCTGTATAATGCCTGTAGTCCCAGCTACTAGGGAGGCTGAGGCAGGAGAATCACTTGAACCTGTGAGGTGGAGATTGCAGTGAGCCAAGATCGTGCCACTGCACTCCAGCCTGGATGACAGAGCAAGACTCTCTCTCAAAAAGAAAGAAAGAAACAAACAAAAAACCCAAGAAATTGTATACCCTTTGACCATCACCTCCCCATTTCCCCCATCCTCCAGCTTCTGTCACTACTGTTCTACTCTCTGCTTCTATAAGTTCATTTTTTAAATTCCACATATAAATGAGAACATGTGGTATTTGTCTTTCTGGGCCTGACTTATTTCACTGAGCATAATGTTCTCCAATTCTATCAATGTCGTCACAAATGTCAGAATTTCTCTTTTTTTTCTTTTTCTTTTTTTTTGTTTGAGATACAGTCTCACTCTGTCACCCAGGCTGGAGTGCAGTGGCGTGATCTTCACCCTCTGAAACTTCTGCCTCCTGGGTTCAAGCGATTCTCCTGCCTTAGCCTCTGAATAGCTGGGATTACAGGCGTGCACCACCATGCCTGGCTAATTTTTGTACTTTTTTTTTTTTTTTTGAGATGGAGTCTCGCTGTGTCTCCCAGGCTGGAGTGCAGTGGTACGCGATCTCGGCTCACTGCAAGTTCTGCCTCCCGCGTTCATGCCATTCTCCTGCCTCAGCCTCCCAAGTAGCTGGGACTACAGGCGCCTGCCACCACATCCAGCTAATTTTTTTTGTATTTTTAGTAGACATGGGGTTTCACCGTGTTAGCCAGGATGGTCTCAATCTCCTGACCTTGTGATCCGCCTGCCTCGGCCACCCAAAGTGCTGGGATTACAGGCGTGAGCCACCGCGCCTGGCCTAATTTTTGTACTTTTAGTAAAGACGGGGTTTCACCATGTTGCCCAGGCTGGTCTCAAAGTCCTGACCTTAAGTGATCTGCCCACTTTGGCCTCCCAAAGCGTTGGAATTACAGGCACGAGCCACTGCACCCAGCCACAATTTCCTTTTTCTTTCTTGGAGACAGAGTCTTGCTCTGTCATCCAGGCTGGAGAGCAGTGGTGTGATCTTGGTTCACTGCAACCTCCACCTCACAGGTTCAAGCCATTCTCCTGTCTAAGCCTCCCGAGTAGCTGGGACTACAGGCGCACACCACCATGCCCAGCTAATTTTTTGTATTTTAGTAGAAACAGGGTTTCACTGTGTTGCCCAGGCTGGTCTCAAACTCCTGAGCTCAGGCAATCCACCCACCTTGGCCTCCCAAAGCACTAGGATTACAGGAGTAAGCCACCGTGCCTGGCCCAGAATTTTCTTTTTTTCTTTTTTTTTTTTTTTTTGAGATGGAGTCTCACTCTGTCACCCAGGCTGGAGTGCAGTGGTGCGATCTCAGCTCACTGCAACATCCACCTCCCAGGTTCACACCATTCTCCTGCCTCAGCTTCCCGAGTATCTGGAACTACAGGTGCCCACCACCACGCCTGGCTAATTTTTTGTATTTTTAGTAGAGACAGGGTTTTAACTGTGTTAGCCAGGATGGTCTTGATCTCCTGACCTCGTGATCCACCCACCTCGGCCTCCCAAAGTGCTGGGATTACAGGCATGAGCCACTGCACCCGGCCCAGAATTTCCCTTTTTTTAAAGGTTGAATAGTATTCCATTATGTATATGCACTATAATTTTTTTAATCCATTCATCTGTTGATGGGCAGAGCTTGAATCCATAACTTGGCTACTACAAATAGTGCTGCAATGAACACAGGAGTGCAGATATCCCTTTAACAAACCGATTTCAAGTCTTTTGCATTAACACCCAGAAGTGGGATTTCTGGATCATATGATAATTCTATTTTTAGTTTGGATTTTTTTTTTAAATCTCCAGACTGTGTTCCTTTTTTTTTTTTGAGATGGAATCTCGCTCTGTTGCCAGGCTGGAGTGCAATGGCGTGATCTCGGCTCACTGCAACCTCTGACTCCCTGGTTCAAGCAATTCTCCTGCCTCAGCCTCCCAAGTAGCTGGGATTACAGGCACACCCAACTAATTTTTGTATTTTTAGTAGAGATGGGGTTTCACCATGTTGGCTGGGATGGTCTCGATCTCCTGACCTCTTGATCTGCCCACTGCAGCCTCCAAAAGTGCTAGGATTACAGGCATGATCACTGTATGAGATGATATCTCATTGTGGCTTTAATTTGCATTTCTCTAATGATTAGTGATGCTGAGCATTTTTTTATTATCTGTTAGCCATTTGCATGTCTTCTTTTGAGAAATGTTTTTATCACTGGAATGCAAGGATGGTTCAACATATGCAAATCAATAAATGTGACATGCCACTTAAATAGAATGAAAGATAAATACCATGTAGTCATCTCATTAGATGCCAAAAAGTGGCAAATACCAACTTTTAAGATACTCACAGTTTTCTTTTTCTTTTCTTTTTTATTTGACAGAGTCTCGCTTTGTTGCCGAGGCTGGAGTGCAATGGCTTAATCTCAGTTCACTGCAACCTCTGCCTCTCAGGCTCAAGCCATCCTCCCACCTCAGTCCCCCAAGTAGCTGGGACCACAGGGGCACACCACCACACCCAGCTATTTTTTTTTTGTATTTTCAGTAGAGACAAGGGTCTCTCCGTGTTGCCTAGGCTGGTCTCAAACTCCTGCACTCCAGGGATCCACCCACCATGGCTTCCAGCAGTGCTGAGATTATAGGCTTGAGCCACCATGCCCGGCCTCTTTGTTTTTTGTTGTTCTTTTTTTTTTTTTTTTTTAATTTTAAAAATTTTAATTTTTCCATAAATTATTGGGGGTACAGGTGGTATTTAGTTACATGAGTAAGTTCTTTAGTGGTGATTTGTGAGATTTTGGTGCACCCATCACCCGAGCAGTATACACTGTAGCCTATTTGTAGTCTTTTATCCGTCACCAACCTCCCACCATCCCTTGCCCCCTCCCACTTGTTTTTTGTTTTTTTGATGTTCTTTCTAATTTTTACCTGCTTAAGGGGTGCACACACACACACACACACACACACAGATACACACAAATAGAAATGATTATTCGTTTTTAAATTTTAAGAGATGGGGCTAGATTCCAACTCCTGGGCTTAAGCAGTCCTCCCACCTCAGCCTCCCAAGTACAAGTAGCTAGGACAACAGAGCTTGGCCTCACTGCACCTGGCTGATTATTCTGTTTTGTGCTGTTCATTGTTAACCAGTCATTCTCTACTGGATTTATTTTTACTTTTTTTTTTTTTAAACCAGGTCGTGCTCTTGTCCCCCAGGCTGGAGTGCAATGGTGCGATCTCAGCTCACTGCAACCTCCACCTCCCAGATTCAAGCGATTCTCCTGCCTCGGCCCCCCAAGTAGCTGTGATTACAGGCTCCTGCCACCACACCTGGCTAATTTTTGTATTTTTAGTTGAGACAGGGTTTCACCATGTTGGTCAGGCTGGTCTTGAACTCCTGACCTCAGGTGATCCACCCACCTCAGCCTCCCAAAGAGCTGGGATTACAGGCGTGAGCCACCGTGCCTGGCCTTATTTTTATTTTTCTTTAAAAAATATATTTATATTTTAAAATCCATTTATTATAGTTATATTAATATTACTATATTATGTTTATAAAACTAAACACATATTGTATTCTTTTTTCTTTTTTGACTTAGAACTTTAACTTTTTTTTTTTTAATTTTTTTTTTCAAGAGGGAGTCTTGCTCTGTTGCCCAGGCTGGAGTGCAGTGGCATGATCTTGGCTCACTGCAACCTCTGCCTCCTGGGTTCAAGTGATTCTCCTGCCTCAGCCTCCCTAGTAGCTAGGATTAGAGGGGCATGCCACCACGGCCAGCTAATTTTTGTATTTTTAGTAGAGACGGGATTTTGCCATGTTGGCCACTCTGGTCTTGAAATCCTGACCTCAAATGATCCTCCCACCTCAGCCTCCCAAAGTGCTGGGATTATAGGTGTGAGCCACCGTGCCCGACCTTTTTTTTTTTTTTTTTCCTATTAGCTGATTTTTTCTACTGCTATGGTTCACATTTTCCTGCTCCTTGACATGTCTAATAATTTTTGACTACATGCTGGACATTGTGAATATCATGTTGTCGAATGTCTTACTTTTAAGAGTAATTAGTTTTGTTTTGGCAGGCAATTAGATTTGATAGAGCAAGTCTGGAGTGACCTTTTCTCTAGGCCTAATTCTAGTATTTCCACTGGATGCCTTAGGTGTGTAACAAGGTTCTTCTATTCAGAATAGTCAGAATGTGAATGTCTCCCCAGCCTTTGTAAGCTCTAGGAATTGTTCAACATAAAACTCTCTAGTTGTTGTTCCTTTTTCAATAGTTGTTTTTTCTCTGACCTTGTGGAGTCTTGTTCTATACATGCACAATTTAGTATTCTGCCAATAACTCCAAATAAATTTTATGCAGATTCTTTTTCTGTATAGCTCCCTTCTTTTTAGTATTTTGTTCCACGAGTTCCAGCTGCTTCAGCCTTATCAAACTCCAATCTCTGGCTGGGCTCAGTGGCTCATGCCTGTAATCCCAGCACTTTGGGAGGCCGAGGTGGGTGGATCACCTGAGGTCAGGAATTTGAAACCAGTCTGACCAACATGGTGAAACTCCGTCTCTACTAAATATACAAAAATTAGCCAAGTGTGCTGGCGCGTGCCTGTAATCCTAGTTACACAGGAGGCTGAGGCAGGAGAATCACTTGAACCTGGAAGGTGTAGGTTGCAGTGAGCTGAGATTGTGCTGCTACTGCAGTCCAGCCTGGGCAACTGGAGACTCTGTCTAAAAAAAAAACAAAACAAAAAAAAACTCTGAACTCTGTCTCCTCAATGCAGCAAGAACTCCACGCTCTTGTTTGGGTCCTCTTCTCTACACCATGGATCAGATAAAGCTTCCAGGCAGATAGCATGTGACAATCATGAGTTTCACTTTCACCCAGGCTGGAGTGCAGAGGTGCTTGCCTCATTTACTACCCTTTTTTCAAGAATCACAATCCTGTATAGCCTATTTTGCAATGTGTTATGGACTGAATTGTGTCCCCCAAAAATCCAATTGAAGTCTTAACCCCTAGTGTATCTCAGAATGTGACTATATTTGTAGATAGGGCCTTTCAAGAAATAATTAAGGTAAAATGAAGGCATACGGGTGAGGCCTTACTCCATTACGGCTAATATCTTTATGAGAAAAGGAAGAGTCACCATGGATGAGTGGACCACATGAGGACCAGGAAAGGACACAGCAAGTAGACTGCCCTCTGCAAGCCAAGGAGAAAGACCTCAGAAGAAATTAAACCTGCCAACACTGCCATCTTGATCTTCTACCCTCAAGAACTGTGAGAAAATACACTCCTGGCTTTTTTTTTTTTTTTTTCCTGAAATGGAGTCTCATTCTTTTGCCTAGGCTGGAGTGCAGTGGCACAATTTCAGCTCACTGCAACCTCTGCCTCCCAGGTTCAAGCGATTTCTCCTGCCTCAGACTCCTGAGTAGCTGGGATTACAGGCACCTGCCACCATGCCCGGCTAATTTTTGTATTTTTAGTAGAGACAGGGTTTCACCATGTTGGCCAGGCTGGTCTCGAACTCCTGACCTCAAGTGATCTGACTCCTCCTCGGCCTCCCAAAGTGCTGGGATTACAGGCGTGAGCCACTGCACCCGGCCTATTTCTGTTTTTGTTTTGTTTTGTTTTGTTTTGTTTTGAGACGGAGTCTCGCTCTGTTGCCCAGGCTGGAGTGCAGTGGCATGATCTCGGCTCACTGCAAGCTCCGCCTCCCAGGTTCATGCCATTCTCCTGCCTCAGCCTCCTGAGTAGGTGGGACTACAGGCACCCATCACCACGCCCGCCTAATATTTTGTATTTTTAGTAGAGACGGGGTTTTACCATGTTAGCCAGGATGGCCTCGATCTCCTGACCTTGTGATCCACCCGCCTCAGCCTCCCAAAGTGCTGGGATTACAGGTGTGAGCCACCGCGCCTGGCCCCTATTTCTGTTTTTTAAGCCACTAGTCTGGTATTTTGTTATGGCAGCTCTAGCAAACACATATACCATGTATGAACAGCAGTTGTTTTGTATACTTCATGCAGTTTTCTAGTTGTTTACAGCACTAAGGGAAATCTGGTACCAGTTTTCTGTCTGAGCTGGAAGCTGAATACAACAGATTTGTTTTAACAGAGACAGAACAAGTTGGAAAAAGTTATAAATAGTCACACGAATTTCCATTTTACACAGGAAAACGTAATGAACATTTTAAAAAACAGCTTAAATGAAGTAATTGATATACAATAAACTGCACATATTTGAAGTACAAACTTGATAAAGTTTGACATATGTATACACCAATAAGATCATTACCACTGTCAATCTAAATAATAAAGAGAAAGAGGCTCTCTAAAAGAAAAAGAGATTTATTCAGGAGTTACGCATTGCAATGGGAATATGTGTGCCACAGTAAACTATGTATATGTATTGAATAGGTAAAGAAAGACAAAGGTTTTGGCTGGATGCGGTGGCTCATGCCTGTAATCCCAGCACTTTGGGAGACTGAAGTGGGTGGATTACATGAGGCCAGGAGTTCGAGACTAGCCTGGTCAACATGGCGAAAACCTGTCTCTACTAAAAATACAAAAATTAGCCGGGGATGGTGGTGCATGTCTGTAATCCCAGCTACTGGGGAGACTGAGGCAGGAGAATCAAACCCAGGAGGCAGAGGTTGCAGTGAGCTGAGATCACACCACTGCACTCCAGCCTGGGTGACAGAGCAAGACTCTGTCTCAAAAAAAAAAAAAAAGAAAAGAAAAAGAAAAAAGACAGAGGAGAAAGGTTTTCAAAGGAAAAAATGAAGAGGATTACATCATTGTTTTGAAATGATATCCTTGGCTATAAAAATCCTTAACAAGGGTGTTGCCTGGCTGAGGTTGGACAGGCAGTTGCTTGGTAGATGTCTTTGCAGATGAATTTTTTGTGTAAGTTTGTGATGGCTTTTTTGCAAGGTTGTGTTTTTTCAAGGGTCTTTTGTGATAGCTTCCGTTATCAGACATACAAGCCTTCCCTGGCTCTATTTTTTTTTTTTTAAAACACTAGTGACTCCTAGTGTTAAATCTCAATTCTAACAACTTTCACATTACAATCAAGATAAAATGGCTGCCACCCCCAAAAGTTTCCTTGTGTCCCTTAGTAATCCTTGACTCCTGTACCTATACATCCCTCCTTTGCCTCTACCAATCTACAGGCAACCACTGATCTGCTTACTCACCACTGTAGGTTAGTTTCCATTTTCCAGAATTTTATATGAATAGAATCTTTGACATGTGTTTTGTGTGTGTGTATGTGTGTGTGTGTGTGTGTGTGTGATGGAGTCTCCCTCTGTTGCCCAGGCTGGAATGCAATGGCGCGATCTCAGCTCACTGCAACCTCTGCCTCCCGGGTTCAAGCAATTCTCTGCCTCAGCCTCCCGAGTAGCTGGGATTACAGACACCAGCCACCACGCCCAGCTAATTTTTGTATTTTTAATAGAGATGGGATTTCACCATCTTGGCCAGGCTGATCTTGAACTCCTGACCTCATGATCCACCCACCTTGGCCTCCCAAAGTGTTGGGATTACAAGCATGAGCCGCTGCACCCGGCCCCTTTTTTTTATTTGGCTTCTTTCACTCAGCATTATTTTGAGAGTCATACACATTGTTAGGTGTATCAATAGTTTGTTGGGTTCTTTTCTGAGACAAGTCTCACTCTATTACCCAGGCTGAGTGCAGTGGCATGATCACAGCTCACTGCAGCCTCGACCTCCCAGGCTCAGGTGATCCTCCCACCTCAGCCTCCCAAGTAGCTGGGACCGCAGGTGCTCACTACCATATCTGGCAAATTTTAAAAAAATTTTTGCAGGCCAGGTGTGGTGGTTCACCCCTGTAATCCCAGCCTGTGGGAGGCCGAGGCAGGGCCGATCACAAGGCCAGGAGTTTGAGACCATCCTGGCCAACATAGTGAAACTCTGTCTCTACTAAAAATACAAAAAAAAACAAAAAAATTAGCCAGGAATGGCGGTGCGCGCCTGTAGTCCCAGCTACTTGGGAGGCTGAGGCAGGCGAATTGCTTGAACCCAGGAGGCAGAGGTTGCAGTGAGCTGAAATCACATCACTGCACTCCAGCCTGGGCAATGAGTGTGTCTCAAAAAAAAAAAAATTTTTTTTTTTTTTTTTTTTTTTTTTTTTTTTTTAGCAGAGATGAGGTCTTCCTATGTTGCCCAGGCTGGTCTGGAACTCCTGAGCTCAAGCAATCTTCCTGCCTCAGCCTCCCAAAGTTCTAGGATTACAGGTGTGAACCACCATGCCTATCAGTAGTTTGTTTCTTTATTTCTTTTCTTTTTCTTTTCCTTGTTTTTTTTTTTTTTTTTTTTTTTTGAGATGGAGTCTCCCTCTGTCACCCAGGCTGGAGTGCAGTGGCACAATCTCAGCTCGCTGCAATCTCTGCCTCCCGGGTTCAAACGATTCTCCTGTCTCAGCCTCCCGAGTAGCTGGGATTACAGGAGCCCACCACCACACCCGGCTAATTTTTGTTTCTTTAGTAGGGACAGCATTTCACCATGTTGCCCAGGCTAGTCTCGCACTCTTGGCCTCAAGTGACCCACCCGCCTCAGTCTCCTAAAGAAATACCTAGTTTTTGTATCTACGCAATGCAATGTATTCTAATAATTTTCTTTCTTTCTTTTTTTTTTTTTGAGACCGAGTCTCACCCTGTCACCCAGGCTGGAGTGCAGTGGTGTGATCTGAGCTCACTGTAACCTCCGCCTCCTGGGTTCAAGTGATTCTTGTGCCTCGGCCTCCCAAGTAGCTGGGATTACAGGCGCCTGCCACCACACCAGGCTAATTTTTGGTATTTTTAGTAGAGATGGGCTTTCACCATGTTGTTCAGGCTGGTCTCAAACTCCTGACCTCAAGTGATCCACCTGTCTCAGTCTCCCAAAGTGCAGGGATTATAGGTGTGAGCCATCATGCCCGGCGCTATTTTTAAATTTTAAATTTGGCAATGTCCAAAATTTAAACACTGGTTATAATATTCAACATAATATTAAATTTCAATACTGAAAAGCTCTATAAAAGAAAGAAACTATACTTAATAGTCACGTTCTATCTAATGCTGTTTTTTCTCCTAGTGAGAATAAAGCTGTTTTAAAGCTCTGACCGTAGCTCTTGAAGTTTCTGGTTCTTATTGTTGATCTCTGCTCACTGCAACCACAACCTCCCGGGGCAAGCAATTCTCCTACGTCATCCTCCCAAGTAGCTCGGACTACAGAGGTGTGCACCGCCACCTCTGGCTAACTTCTGTTTTTTTAGTAGAGATGGGGTTTCACCATGTTGCCCGGGCTGGTCTTGAATTCCTGAGCTCAAGTGACCTGCCCTCCTGGGTCTCCCAAAGTGCTCATGCTCCCAAAGGCATGAGCCACCGCGCCTGGCCTTAATTGTAAAATTACCTTTCATTAGGCACACTGCTTATTACAGGACTGGACTTTTCAGCTCTTCCATACTGTGGATTACTGAGCAAATTTCATCTAGCAGGTCACCACCTTCTACCAAGAAAATTTGCCCAAGCTGCTCAGAGTGAAACAGAATTCCAAAGTCTGTGACCTATTTCTTCATTTCTGTGTATGTAGTTCTTAGAGCATTAGGTGTAATTTTCTACATTTCCATATTCCTGAATTAATGTCACTTTATAGAATAATATGTTACTTCTGCTTTCAAACTTCTTAGATTTCCTCATAAAGACCTTTTAATTGAGGAGTTTATAGATTCTAAAATTCTAGAAGCTTCAATTTTCTTCAAGGCTAAATAATGTGACTAGCTACTTGAAAGAACATCTGAAGGCCAGGTATGGTGGCTCACGCCTGTAATCCCAGCACTTTGGGAGGCTGAGGTGGACAGATCACAAGGTCAGGAGTTCGAGACCAGCCTGGCCAATATGGTGAAACCCCGTCTCTAGTCAGGAGATGGAGACCATCCTGGCTAACACGGTGAAACCCCGTCTCTACTAAAAATACAAAAAAAAAAAAAAAAAAATTAGCTGGGCATGGTGGCACATGCCTGTAATCCCAGCTACTTGGGAGGCTGAGGCCAGATAATAGCTTGAACCTGGGAGACGGAGGTTGCAGTGAGCTGAGATGGTGCCACTTCACTGCAGCCTGGGTGATGGAGGGAGATTCCGTCTCAAAAAAAAATATATAGTATAGAAGATTCTAGTATGCCTCATTCCTGTAGACAACTACTATTTAAATATCATTCATTATTTAACAAAGACCAGACCAGGTCGTTTTCAAAGCCTCAAGAAAAAGAAAGTTACCGTTTTTTTTTTTTTTGTTTTTTTTTTTTTGAGACAGAGTTTTGCTCGTCTCCCAGGCTAGAGTGCAGCTGCACGATCTCAGCTCACTGTAGCCTCTGCCTCCCGGGTTAAAGCGATTCTCGTGCTTCAACCTCCCAAGTAGCTGGGACTACAATCGTGCACCACCACACCTGGCAAATTAGTTTGTATTTTTAGTAGAGAGGGGATTTCACCCTGTTGGCAGGCTGGTCTTGAACTCCTGACCTCAGGTGATCCATCTGCCTCAGCCTCCCAAAGTGCTGGGATTACAGGCATGAGCCACTGCGCCTGGCCAGAAAGTTAATATTATAATACTATGTGGGAAGTTATTTCTATTTTATTATTTTATTATATTTATTTTAGAGATGGGGTCTCACTCTGTCGCCCAGGCTGGAGTGCAGTGGCATGACCATGGCTCATTGCAGCCTCAACCTCCCAGGCTCAGGTGATCCTCCCATCTCAGCCTCCCGGGTAGCTGGAACCACAGGTGTGTGCTACCATGCCTAGCTAATTTTTCATTTTGTTTTGTAGAGACAGGGTCTTGCCATGTTGGTCAGGCTGGTCTCTAACTCTTGGGCTCAAGCAATCCTCCCACCTTGGCTTCCCAAAGTGCCGGGATGACAGGCCTGAGCCACGGCACCCAGTTGCTGTTTCTTCTGAAAAAAAAAAAAAAAAAAGAACTTTACGTGTGCCAGGTGTGTAGATTGATTTTTCCAAAACCCCTGGCCATGATTACCTTAGAGACTTTTATTGCTGTCTCCTGTAGGTAAGGACAATTTGATGCGGTAATGTCTTAACTAGAGTCACACATTGAATTGGTGAAGAGGATCCATGAGCTCTGCTCATGCTGAGATGTTTGAAGATCTGGTGTAGTTTGGGTCTTTAGTATCCTATGGTAGACTCTAGAAATTCTAAGAATAGCATATGTATTCAGGGGTTAATAAATAGGAATTGTTTTTAAATGTTCTTGATCAGAACAAGAAAATAACAGTTTATTTCACCCCTCAATAAACCTATCCAATAATTTTTTTTTCTCTACTTGCTTGGTTGTATAAGGTTTCATATATTTAATATTGGCATTAAATATGGAGTATTTTAGTACAACTAGATATAAAAGTGGTTTCCCCCTACTTTTTTAAAGAAAATTAAATATGGTTTTGTTCTTAAATATGCTGGAAACATCTTACTTATAATAACATTTTATTTTGTTTCAGTCTCAAGAAATTGAACAGATAGGAGAAATTTTTAAAAAGATTTTTGATGTGTTTTTTTGGTTTGAGATGGAGTCTCGCTCTGTCACCCAGGCTGTAGTGCAGTGGTGAGATCTCGGCTCACTGCAACCTCCACCTCCCAGGTTCAAACAATTCTCCCTGCCTCAGCCTCCCGAGTAGCTGGGATTACAGGCGCCTGCCACCATGCCTGGGTAATTTTTGTATTTTTTAGTAGAGATGGAGTTTTGCCATGTTGACCAGGCTGGTCTTGAACTCTCGACATCAGGTGATCTTCCTGCCTCGGCCTCCCAAAGTGCTGGGATTACAGGCATGAGCTGCCAAGCCTGGCCGATGTGCTTCTTTCATAGTATTTAAGAATTACGATTAGTCTTAAAAGTACTTAGCTTGATTTCCTTATCCAGGAACCTACTTTTCTCTCAGACTAGCCACTTTGGTCAGTCTCCTTTTTCTGTTTTGTACCAGTAAAATTTTTGTACCCTTTGATTTGCTTTTGCCTTCAAAGCCTATGATTAATTCTGTAAGAATATCCTGAGTGATGAGGAAACTTTGCCCTTTGAGGTAAAGTTACCTGGAATCTTCTCTGATGAATAAAATACATAATTGAATTGTTACCACGTGACAAATACTGTGCTAGGCACTTGATATGCATTATCTAAATTTATCTCTGCGGCCGGGCGCGGTGGCTCACGCCTGTAATCCCAGCACTTTGGGAGGCCGAGGCAGGTGGATCACCTGAGGTCAGGAGTTTGAGACCAGCATGGCCAACATGGCGAAACCCCCTTTCTACTGAAAATACAAAAAGTAGCCGGTGTGATGGTGGGTGCCTGTAGTCTCAGCTACTCGGGAGGCTGAGGCACGAGAATCGCTTGAACCCAGGAGGCAGAGGTTGCAGCGAACCGAGATTGCGCCACTGCACTCCAACCTGGTGACAGAGCGAGACTCCATCTCAAAAAAAAAAAAAAAAAAAAAAAAAAAGTTGCTCAGGCTCAAAGTACAAAATGATGGAAATGAGATTTGAACCAGTGTGGAATGACTCCAGAACCCTTGCTTTTAATCACTTTTACAGTCTTGCTCCATCCACTTAAGAGGCTCACTTGAGTGCAGCTTTGATCTCTGTGTGGAAATTCTCATGTACTTATCATCATCCCACATCAAACAAAGGCTATGAGAGTATCTCTTTTCCTGCTTCGGGGGTACTGCTTGCCATTTGGGGGCACAGCTTGTAAGTGTGGGGGAATTAATATCCCTGGGGAATTCTCAGTGGGAATTGGTGGATAAATGCCCCAACCTCCCTGCTCTTCAGCAGGACGGTCCAAAGTACTGTCTACATGGTTCCTTAGAGAGTCCCTATAAGATCGACCCCCAGTTGTTCTTTGCATGGTGACCACTTCAGTAACACCCTTTATTGGATTTTTTCCCCTTTCTTATTTCAATCATATTCTCCACTCCTTCACTTCCACTTTCTGGGGTCACTTCCCAAATAAACAACCACAACCATGTCTTTATCTCAGGCTCTGCCTTTAGGGAAAAAATATCTAAGAAATCTATGAATTCTGCCTCTAAGAAATGAGACTTAAAAAGTAATTGAACATGAATATAAAAACAAGAATATGGAACAAGATGTTCTATATATAGATGTTCTTATATTGCTTGTCAGTTGTTCTTGAAATATTATATCTGAGCCTCTATAGAATTCCTAGTGTCTGTGAGTCACTAATTCTACCAACATTTATTGAGGGATATGTGATACACAATAAAATGCATATATTTAAACTGTATAATTTGATACTTTTTAGTTTTTTTATTTTTTTAGAGACAGGGTCTCACTTTATCACCCAAGTTGGAGTGCAGTGGTGCAAAGATAGCTCACTGCTGCCTTGACTTCCTAGGCCTGAGAGATCCTCCTGGCTCAGCCTCTTGAGTAGCTGGGACTATAGGCCTGTGCCACTACGCATGGCTGATTTTTTTTTTTTTGAGACAAAGTCTCACTTTGTTGCCCAAGCTGGAGTGCAGTGGTGTGATCTTGGTTCACCACAACCTCTGCCTCCCGGGTTCAAGCGATTCTCCTGCTTCAGCCTCCTGAGTAGCTGGGACTACAGGCACACACCACTATGCCTGGCTAATTTTTATAT
This sequence comes from Pan paniscus, assembly GCF_029289425.2. NCBI lineage: Eukaryota > Metazoa > Chordata > Mammalia > Primates > Hominidae > Pan > Pan paniscus. The sequence goes on from NC_073249.2 coordinate 191,691,497, forward strand.
TTATTTAGTTAGTTAGTTCTTGAGACGGATTCTCGCTCTGTTGCCCAGGCTGGAGTGCAGTGGCACGATCTCGGCTCACGGCATGCTCCGCCTCCTGGGTTCACTCAATTCTTCTGCCTCAGCCTCCCGAGTAGCTGGGACTACAGGCGCACACCACCAGGCTTGGCTAATTTTTTTGTATTTTTAGTAGAGACAGGGTTTCACCATGTCAGCCAGGATGGTCTCGATCTCCTGACCTCGTGAGCCACCCGCCTTGGCCTCCCAAAGTGCTGGGATTACAGGCACCCAGCCCATGAGCCACGGCACCCAGCCCATGCCTGGATAATCTTTATAGTTTTAGTACAGATGGGGTCTCATCATGTTGACCAGGTTGGTCTCGAACTGCTGACCTCAAATGATCTGCCCACCTTGGCCTCCCAAAATGCTGGGATTACAGGCATGAGCCATCGCGCCCGGCTTATATGGCTGATTAAAAAAATTTTTTTTTTGTGGAGATGGGGGTCTCCCTATGTTGCCCAGGCTGGTCTCAAACTTCTGGCTTCAAGTGATTCTCCCACCTACAGCCTCCCAAATCACTGGGATTGCAGACATGAGGCACTGCACCTGGCCATCCGCAGAGTTTTTAACTCTTGGCCACATGGAGCCTCCAGGGATTTGTTAATTAAGTTTAAAGTGTCCCTACTACTACTGCCTTCAGCTGCAGGCTTCTCATCCTGGGCTTCTGCCCCCAGTAGGCTGTGTTTTTCTGTATCAGCTCATTTGTCTCTCCAGTTTGGGGGGGCAACAATTTGTCCTGTGACCTCAATTTTCTTATGGCTTTAAGAAGAGTTATTGCTTTTCAGTTTTTTCAGCTTTTTCTTGTGGTGAGGAAAGAAATGATGACTTTGTAGGGGAACCAGAGATCACCTCCAGCACCTCTTTAGCTATTATGTGGGCTCTTTGGCTGGATCTGGAAACCAAATTGATACCAGACAGATTAACAAGATAAAAGCATACAGATTGTATTGGTTTTACATGTGCATGGGGATCTTCACAAGACGGTGAAGTCTGAACAAGTGGTCAAAGCAAGATGCAAGATGCGTTTATACTTTTTTTTTTTAAGACAGAGTCTCACTCTGTTGCCCAGGCTGGAGGGCAGTGGACCGATCTCGGCTCACTGCAACCTCTGTCTCCCAGTTCATGCAATTCTCCTGCCTTAGCCTCCCAAGTAGCTGGGACTACAGGCGGCCATCACCACGCCTGGCTAATTTTTGTACTTTAAGTGGAGACGCGGTTTCACCATGTTGGCCAGGCTGGTCTCGAGCTCCTGACCTCAAGTGATCTTCCCGCCTCGGCCTCCCAAAGTGCTGGGATTACAGGCATGAGCCACCGTGCCTGGCTGTGTTTATACATTTTAGACAAAGGATGATGAATTTGAGAAGAAATGACAGGACAAAGCAAATCTGGCGAGGGGCAGTAAATTTCTAGGGGAGTCATTAGGCGATGTAGGGGAGGGTGTAAAACTAACAGAAGACAAGAGTTACTTGGTTAAGTATGTTTATTCAGGTCCATGGCAGCCCCCCCCCAGTGTGTCTCTGATAATGAGGGCTATTTTCTCACCCTGGTATGGGGAGGGTACTCCTCCTAGAGGAATCCTTATGGCTTGCTGCCTGCTGGAAGGCACAGGTTAGCTAGTTTTTCCCGAAACTACAATTTCGCCAACATTTTGTTTTGTTTTTGTTTTCAGACAGTCTCCCTCTGTCGCCCAGGCTGGAGTGTAGTGGTTTAATCTTGGCTCACTGCAACCTCCACCTCCCTGGGTTCAAGCAATTCTCGTGCCTCAGCCACCCAAGCAGCTGGGATTATAGGTGCCACCATGCCCAGCTAAATTTTGTACTTTTTGCAGAGTCAGGGTTTCACCATGTTGGCCAGGCTGGTCTCGAACCCCTGGCCTCAAGCCATCAGCCCACCTCTGCCTCCCAAAGTGTTGGGATTGCAGATGTGAGCCACCACTTCTGGCCTCACCAATGTTTTCAGCTAGAAATAATCAATATACCAATCCAGCATCTTTTGGGATGGCACGTCCTTCACTCCTTCAACATCAAGGTCTTTAAATTTGTACCAAATGTCCAGGTATCTGCAGAGGGCCTCCCTCAAATACTCAGCAGAGTGCTGATCAGTGCATGTGTGAGAGAAACTTCCTGAAGCTGAGATAAAACCATTAGAATGGATTGGAGAACAGTGCCTGGCACTCATACACGGCTGGGAATAGTGCCTGTTCTCACCAGCTAGACTAGAAAAACTCGTAATTCACCAGGCACTGGGAAAATACTCAGGTAGGGCTTGCTTCGTCTAATTAGCCCCAGCTTGAGCACTACTTCAGACCTGCTGGACAAATGACAAAAGTAGTAACAAAAATGATCAAACTGTTTCCACATAAGTTAACTGAATCCCAGAACAAAGAACAAGAAGTTGCATAAGAATAGAAAATATTGGGCCAGGCACGGTGGCTCACACCTGTAATCCCAGCGTTTTGGGAGGCCAAGGCAGGTGGACCACCTGAGGTCAGGAATTTGAGACCAGCCTGGCTAACATGGTGAAACCCTGTCTCTACTAAAAATACAAGATTAGCTGGGTGTGGTGATGCGCACTTGAAGTTCCAGCCATTCAGGAGGCTGAGCCAGGAGAATTGCTTGAACCCAGGAGGTGGAGTCTGTAGTGAGCCAATATCGCACCACTGCACTCCAGCCTGGGCAAGATGGAGCAAGACTCCATCTAAAAAAAAAATCAAGTAAGCAACAAGGTAAAATTCATTTCTACCATTCAATTAATGATTGTCAGACATGCAAAGTAAGAGGGAAACATGACCCATTTTGAAAAAAAAATAATCAAAACTAATCCTGAACTGACACAGATGTTAGAATTAGTAGACAAATCGTTCAAAAGAATTATTACCCAATGTTCATCAAAGCATAATCACAATAACCAAAGGGCAACAACCGAAGTGTCTATCAACTGATGAATGAATAAACAAAATGTGGTATATCCATATGATGGAATATTATTCAGCCATGAAAAGAAATTAAGTTTTGATATAGGATGAACTTTGAAAAAACTATATGAAATGAGATAAGCAGGCACAAAAGAACAAATATTGGAGGCCGGGCGCTTTGGCTCATGCCTGTAATCCCACCACTTTGGGAGGCCGAGGCGGGCAGATCACAAGGTCAGGAGATTGAGACCATCCTGGCCAACATGGTGAAACCCCGTCTCTACTAAAAATATGAAAAATTAGTTGGGTGTGGTGGCGGGCGCCTGTAGTCCCAGTTTCTCAGGAGGCTGAGGCAGGAAAATCATTTGAACCTGGGAGGCAGAGGTTGCAGTGAGCCAAGATTGTGCCAGTGTGCTCCAACCTGGGCGACAGAGTGAGACTGGGGGGAAAAAGAAAAGAACAAATATTGGTCTAGGAATGGTGGCTCACGCTTGTAACCTCTGCACTTTGGGAGGCCGAGATGGGCGGCCAAGGTGGGCGGATCACCTGAGGTCAGGAGTTTGAGACCAGCCTGGGCAACACGGTGAAACCCCGTCACTACTAAAAATACCAAAAAAAAAAAAAAAAAAAAAAAATATTAGCCAGGCATGGTGGTGGGTGCCTGTAATCCAAGCTACTTGGGAGGCTGAGGTGGAGAATCACTTGAACTCAGGAGGCAGAGGTTGCAGTGAGCTGAGATCACACCACTGCACTCCAGCCTGGGCAACAGTGAGACTCCTCTCAAAAAAAAAAAAAAAAAAAAAAAATATATATATATATATATATATATTGCCAGTATAGGCTGGGTGTGGTGGCTCACGCCTGTAATCCCAGCACTTTTGGAGGCTGAGGCAGGCAGATCACGAAGTCAGGAGTTTGACACCAGCCTGGCCAACATGGTGAAACCCGGTCTCTACTAAAAATACAAAAATTAGCAGGCATGGTGGTGCATGCCTGTAATCCCAGCTACTGGGGAAGCTGAGGCAGGAGAATCTCTTGAGCCTGGGAGGCAGAGGTTGCAGTGACAGAGCAGGACTCTGTCTCAAAAAAATATACATATTGTATGACTCCACTTACATGAGATCTCTCGGACAGACTAAGGGAGGAGACCACCCCTCATATTGTCTTATGCCCAATTTCTGTCTCCAAAGAAAGAAAAAGTAAAAACTAAAATGCAGAAATGAAATCCACAAGCAGACAGCCGGGTGCCACACCCTGGGCCTGGTAGTTAAAGATCAACCTCTGACCTAATCGGTTATGTTATCTATAGATTACAAAGATTGTATAGAGAAGCACTGTGAAAATCCCTATCCTGGCCGGGTGCGGTGGCTCGTGCCTGTAATCCCAGCACTTTGGGAGGCCAAGGCGGGTGGATCACAAGGTCAGGAGTTCGAGACCAGTCTGGCCACCATGGTGAAACCCTGTCTCTAATAAAAATATAAAAAGCATTAGTCACGCATGGTGGTGGGCGCCTGCAGTCCCAGCTACTCGGGAGGCTGAGGCAGGAAAATTGCTTGAACCCAGCAGGCAGAGGTTGCAGTGAGCTGAGATCACGCCACTGCACTCCAGCCTGGGTGACAGAGTGAGACTCCATCTCAAAAAAAAAAAAAAAGAAAAAAGAAAATCCCTATCTTCTTTTGTTCCGATCTAATTACCGGTGCATGCAGCCCCCAATCACGTACCCCCTGCTTGCTCAATCAATCACTACCCTCTCATGTGCACCCCCTTAGAGTTGTGAGCTCTTAAAAGGGATTGCTCACTAGGGGAGCTTGGCTCTTGAGACAGGAGTCTTGCCGATGCCCCCGGCCGAATAAACTCCTTCTTTTTTTTTTTTTTTTTTTTGAGACAGAGTCTCGCTCTGTCGCCCAGGCTGGGGTGCAGTGGCGCGATCTCGGCTCACTGCAAGCTCTGCCTCCTGGGTTCACGCCATTCTCCTGCCTCAGCCTCCTGAGTAGCTGGGACTACAGGCGCCTGCCACCACGCCCGGCTAATTTTTTTGTATTTTTAGTAGAGATGGGGTTTCACCCTGTTAGCCAGGATGGTCTCGATCTCCTGACCTCGTGATCCACCTGCCTCAGCCTCCCAAAGTGCTGGGATTACAGGCGTAAGCCACCGCACCCCACAACCCCTTCCTTCTTTAACTTGGTGTCTGAGGAGTTTTGTCTGGGCTCATCCTGCTACATTTCTTGGTTCCCTGACCCAGAAGCGAGGTGATTGGTGGATGGTCAAGGCAGCTCCTTAGGCAGCTTCTTAGGCAGCTTAAGCCTGCCCTGTGGAACATCCTTGCGGGGGACTCCGACCAGACCAGCCCAAGCGACGTGGATCCTGAGAGCGTTCCTGGGTAGGCATTTGCCCTGGTGGGACGCCTCGCCAGAGCAATGTGTGGCAGGTCCCCGTGGGGGATCAACGCAGTGGCTGAACACCAGGAAGGAATGGGCACTTGGAGTCTGGACATCTAAAACTTGGTAAGACTAGTCTTTGAAACTTGCCCACTCCATTTGAGTGGAAGTGTGGCCTGATCACCCACGGTGTGCGTGTACCGGCACTTTGGTTTTTGTTTCTGACTTGACTTGGATTGCTTGATACTTTGGTTTTGGTTTTGACCTGGCTTGGATTTCTGGATACTCTGATTTTGGTTTGGTGCAAACTGTAAAAGTGTGTGTGTGCTCTTTTTACCCGTTGTTTTGTGGTGTGCGTGTGGTGTGAGCGTGGTGTTTTGTCTCGAAGAAGATAGGTCAGGCACAAATAAGCCCACCCTATTAGAAACTATGTTGAAACATTTCAAAAAAGAATTTAAAGGAGACTATGGAGTACTATGACACTAGGAAAACTTAAAACTTTGTGTAAGATAGACTGGCTAGCATTAGAGGTAGGTTGGCCATTAGAAAGAAGCCTGGACAGGTCCCTTGTTTCAAAGGTATGGCACAAGGTAACCTGTAAGCCAGGGAACCCAGACCAGCTCCCGTACATAGACGCTTGGTTACAGCTGGTTTTAGACCCCCCACCCCCAACACACAGTGGTTGAGAGAACAGCAGCATAAGTGGCTGGCAGAGGCAAGGAAAGACCAGCAGAGAGAGAAAAAGGAAAGAGAGAGGACAAGAGGCAAAGAGAGAGAGGAAGAGACAGACAAAGAGGGAGTCAAGGAGAGAGAGAAAGAAAGAAAGGCAGAGAGAGAGAAAAAGAGAGGCAAAAAGAAAGTCAAAGAGAGACAAAGTCAAAGAGAGAGAGAGAGAGAGATAGAAGTAGTTTAAAAAAAAAGTGTACCTTATTCCTTTAAAAGCCAAGGTAAATTTAAAACCTATAATTGATAATTGAAGGTATTCTCCATAACACTATAACACTCCAATACCACTTTGTTATCAGTGTAAACAAGGGCATATCCCAAAAGCACTGAGGCCTTCCTATCAAAAATCCTTAACCTGGTAACCCACGGATGGCCCAGAAGCATTCAATCTGTAGCAGCAACTGCTTTGCTAACAACAACAAAAAATTAAAAAAAATAACCTTTAGAGGAAACCTCACTGTGAGCATACCTCACCAGTTCAGAAGTATCCTTGCCGAGCACGGTGGCTCACGCCTATAATCCCAGCACTTTGGGAGGCTGAGGCGGGTGGATCATGAGGTCAGGAGTTCGGGACCAGCCTGGCCAAGATGGTGAAACCCCATCGCTACTAAAAATACAAAAATTAGCCAGGCATGGTGGCGCACGCCTGTAGTCCCAGCTACTTGGGAGGCTGGGGCAGGAGAATCGTTGAACCCAGGAGGCAGAGGTTGCGGTGAGCCAAGATCATGCCATTGCACTCCAGCCTGGGCAACAAGAGCAAAACTTCATCTAAAAAAAAAAAAAAGAAGTATCCTAAGGAAAAAAAAAAAAGAAAGAAAGAAAAAAAGGGGGGGGGGGCGGAATTTATATAAAAAGAGTATTATATGGTAGATTCTTGTCCTGAAATAAGTTAACTGGTTGTTTAAAGAAAGAAATATTTGTAATAAGTCAGAAAGTTGAGGCATGTCGAAGAATTGTCTGTGAAAGTCATGAAAGAGAAAAATGTTATAAAAAAGAATTTATGCAAAAAATGTTGTATAATTTAAAAGTAACTAGGCCTCCTGAATGTAAAACTATTTAAAAAAAAAAACAGTTTATGTGCAAGGTGTATAAGAAAAGTAAAATATACCTTTGGTAAAAGGATTATAAGGAAGCATAAGAATGTACATTTTTACCTACATTAAAAAAAGAAAATTACTGTTTTGAAGGTTTAAACATGTTTTAAAATGTTAATTGTAAAGAAAACTCTGTGTGTAAACATATTAGCTAAAGTTAAAGAAGTATCATCCAGTTTTTCTGTGAACTGGACATTAAAGTAAAAGCATAACAGGTTTATCTTAAAGCACCAACCTGCTCTTTAGCAAAAATTATAAGGAAGGAGACCACTACTACTCCTGCTGCCCTCCTCTCCCCACCTTGCCTAGTTCACAAGACAGGAAGAGAGAAAAAGCAAAAAGCTGGAAAAAAACAAAAGTAAGATAAATAGCCAGACAACCTTGGAACCACCACCCGACCCTAGGAGTTAAAAAAAGTAATAATAACATCAACCCGTGACCTAAACTACTTGTGTTATCTGTAAATTCCAGACACTGTATGAAAAAAAGCATTGTAAAACTTTTTGTTCTGTTAGATGATGCATGTAGCCCCCACGCTTGCTTGATGTATCACGACCCTTTCACGTGGACCCCTTAAAGTTGTAAGCCTTTAAAAAGGCCAAGAATTTCTTTTTCGGGGAGCTCAGCTCTTAAGACGCAAGTCTGCTGATGCTCCCGGCCAAATAAAAACCTCTTCCTTCTTTAATCCAGTGTCTGAGGAGTTTTGTCTGCGGCTCGTCCTGTTACATTTCTTGGTTCCCTGACCAGGAAGCGAGGTGATTAAGGGATGGTCCAGGCAGCCCCTTAGTTAGCTTATGCCTGCCCTGTAGAGCATCCCTGCAGGGGACTCTGGCCAGCTTGAGCAACACGGATCCTAAGAGCGCTCCCGGGTAGGCATTTGCCCCTGTTGAACACCTCACCAGAGCAGCGCACAGCAGGCCCCCGCGGAGGATCAACGCAGTGGCTGAACACCGGGAAGGAACTGGCACTTTAAGTCTGGACATCTGAAACTTGGTAAGACTGGTCTTTGGAACTTGCCACTCCACTTGAGTGGAAGTGTGGCCTGATCACCCATGGCGTGCCTGTACCGGCACATTGGTTTTTGTTTTTGACTTGACTTGAATTGCTTGATACTTTGGTTTTAGTTTTGATTTTGACTTGACTTGAATTGCTTGATAAACAGACGTGCCTTTATTGGCACTTTGGTTTTGGTTCTGATTTTGACTTGGCTTAAATTGCTTGATGAACAGGTGTGCCTTTAACAACACTTTGGTTTTAGTTTTCATTTTGATTTAGTGTGAATTAGACGAGTGAGTGACCTTTTACCCTTTCCTTCTTGTAGTGTGAATGTTGTTTTGTCTCAAGAGAAAAATAGGTCAGACACAAAGTAAGCCTACTCCACTAAGAACTGTGTTAAAAAAAATTTTCAAAAAGAAAAATAAAAGGAAAGTCATCAAATCATCAAAACTTATTCCATTAAAATGCAGGTTACAGAACCTTAAGAAGGGTTTTGCAGGAGATTATAGAGTTAAGTTAACCCCTAGAGGCTAAGAACTCTGTGTAAATTAGAATTGCCCTCTTTTGGTGTTGGATGGCCCACCGAAGGAACTATAGACAGGGAACAATTGGCCATGTATTTAAGGTGGTGACAGGGGTTGGAGGACAGCCAGTATACCTAGATCAAATTACTTTATATTGACTCATGGTTAAATATAATATAGAAAAAATTGGCATAAATTTAGCCCTGTTTAACAGCTTATTGCAAAAAAAGCCAAAAGTAAAAGTAAGAGCAGCTTCGCCAGCAGACATGGAGTTAAAAAGGGAGTCCCAGAAACAGCAACAGAAGCCAGTTTTGCAGGAGCTGCCAGAGATAATAGAAATTCTTTCTCCATATGTCCCAGCCTATCCCCCTTTACCGAGGCCTACAGCCCCCTCAGAAATGAGATTCAGGAGCTAACATGCCCCAGGTCTCACCTCGAAGGGGAGGATCGGAGCCTCGAGAGGCCGAGGAAGGAAGTCAAGATAGTCAAGTGGGCCCTCTCAGATCTGGTCTTGCTCGAGCTATGCAAATGCCTCTCAGGGAGACGCGAGGACCTGTCTATTATAATGACCAGGCCCACATCTGGGGGGGCAACAGACTTTCATCTATCAGCCCTTTTCAACCATTGATCTACTAAACTGGAAATACCCTGAACCCTCCACCTTGCTCCTGGCAGCTAGAGCCCTGTCGAGCATAACTGTGTAGAGGTGTTGGACTCAAGTTTACTCTAGCAGACCTGACCTCCAGGACCAGCCTTGGGCATCAGTAAACTGGGAGCTATACGTGGACGGGAACAGCTTCATCAACCCACAAGGAGAGAGATGTGCAGAATATGCGGTGGTAACCCTGGACACTGTCGTTAAGCTGAGCTGATTGCTTTAATTCAGGCCTTAGAACTCAGTGAAGGTAAGACTGTAAACATTTACACTGACTCTCGGTATGCCTGTTTAACCCTCTAAGTGCATGAAAAATTATATTAAAAAAAGAGCCTGTTACTCTTGGAAAAAGGGGAAAAAAACCCAGAGAATGCAACTCAGCTTCAGCGTTTGCAGAGGTACTGAGAAGCACTTCTGCAGAGACTAAAAGTTGGTAGAAAAAAGCAAGTAATATAAGAAAGATTTCAGAAATTTTTCAAGGAGCTGACAAGAGCCTAAGTCAGTTTTATAAGAGACTCTATAAAGCATTCTGGCTTTACACCCCATTTAAACCTGAGGCTGCTGAAAATCAGTATATAGTGAATACTTCATTTGTAAAGCAAGCCCAGGGTAACATCAAGCAGAAGCTGCAGGCATGAATAACACCTAGTCTATAAAAGTGGCCACCAAGGTGTATGTTAACTGTGACCAAGGAATAAAACTAGGAAAGAGCAAAAGAAAAAAAAAAAGACTGAGAGTAAGTGTGAAAAAGAGAATCAGAAGGAAACAAGAGAGACAGACCGCAGTGCGCAGGGGCAGGGCCCGTGCTGTTGCCTGGCCCCACCAGCTGGCCGTAGGAGTAGGAGAACTCAGAAAGAAAAAAAAAAAAACAAAGACTTAAGAAAAAAAAGCCAATCTGTTAGCAACAGCTCTTATAAAAAGAAAAATTAGCAATGTGAGAGGATGTGGACGTGGATGTAGACGTGAAAGAAGTCAAGTTAGGCAAGGATTCAAGAGCCGGACAAGGCTAGAGAGAGATTAATGTGCGAGATGCAAAAAGAAAGGACACTAAAACGGTAAATGTTCAAAAGGCAATAAAGGAAATGGCCAAGGCCACAAGGCAAAGAGGGCCAAGGGCCGCCGCACCTTGGAGGAACAAAATATTGACCTGATCAGGCTGACAGGAACTAAAGAATGTAAAGACTAGGGCAGACTAGGCACCTTCTCATTAGGCTCCTAGGAGCCCATGGTCACAATAAAAGTTAAAAGCAGCAGATTCTGCTGTATCTGGATTCCAATTTCTCACTGAAGGTTAAGCACTAGATAGAGTTACAAAGTGGAGGGGGGAAGAACCCCTCCTCTAGGCAACTTAAACAGGAGAAAGAGCCATACCTTGTGAGAACTTGCTTGTAGACTTTACAGAACTGCCCCGTGCTGGAGGCTATCGGTACATGCTAGTGCTTGTTTGCACCTTTTCAGGGTACGTTAAAGTTTTCCCCACCAGGACAAAAAAAATTACAAGAAGTAACTAAAGTACTGTTAAAAGACATTATCCCCAGGTTTAGACTACTTCTAACTTTAAAGTCAGACAATAGGCCAGCATTTGTAGTTGAAATAGTACAAGATTTAACAAGGCTGTTAAAAATAAAATGGAAGTTAAACACAACCCATCAGCCACAAAGTTCAAGAAAAGGTGGAAAGCATGAACTGGACACTTGAGCAGCTACTGAAAAAAATATTGCCAGGAAATTCATGTAAGATAAAATCAGGTTTTTGCCTATGGTCCTCCTCCGAGTCAGGTGCACCCCCAAACAAACAAGGTATTTGCCCTATAAGATTTTGTTCAGTCGGCCACCCCCAAATCATAGGTCAAATTAAAGGGACCTCCAGAAACTACAGGAATTAACCTTAAAAAAGCAAATGCAGGCTTTAAAAATAGCCATACAAAGTGTTCATAATTAAATAAATAAAAATGCCTATAAGCCTGACACCCCTTTAAATCTAGTGACTCTGTTTAAAGTAAAAAAGTAAAATCAAATTTTTCTAGGACCCATATAGGATGGGCCCTATACTGTAACCTTGTCCACTCCCACTGCTGTTAAAGTTGCAGGTGTTGTGTCTTGGATCCATCACAGTCAGCTAACACTGGCAGCTCAGGACAAGTGGACCAGCCAGCAGGATGCAGATCACCCAACCTGGCTGATCCTGAGACGAGACTAAGCTGCTGCTGAGGACGACAGCCCTGCTCTGGTCACTCCAGAGGCTGACCAGTCTACGCACGGCCGAAGCTTGAGGACTCATCGAGCAAGTAAATGTAGTTAAAAATCTTAAGACTAATAGTTTTCCTGTAATACTAACTGTTTTCCTATTGTTCGGTCGCTGTATTCAACCTTTTTCCCAGGTAAGGACCTCTTTTTTCCTTGCTGGATACGAATATGCTGTACATTGTTTTGTTGTTGTTAACCCCCATAACCATGTTAGAAGAAACACCTATATAAGGTGTCCCCACTGTACACATACTACTTAGGAAACCCAGACCTGTCCAGCCCAGTAACAATTCCAAGTCTTTCAGTCATTCTTTAAACATATAAACCAGAAGTTACCAGAACCTCCTCCCTTAGCAAAAACAGAAAAATCCTATTTGCTCAGCTGGCTGAAAACATTGCTAGCTGCCTAGATGTTTCTTCATGTTATGTTTGTGAAAAGGCTAACATAAGAGACCAATGGCCTTGAGAAGCAAAAGAGTTAATGCCTCAAGATAACTTTAACTAACTCTTTCCCCAAACAGATGCCACAAGTTCAAGCATCTGGCTCTTAAAACTTCTATTATTAAAAAATACCGTGTTACTCGCTAGGAAAAAGCTTTTAAGACACAGTAAAAAAAACTAACCTGCTTAAGACATGACAAAGTTGGTACATGTGCATATACAGGTTTAACACAGGTCTGATCCTACGTGTTCATTTAGAACATAGTTTCCAGCTGTAAGAAAATTTAAAACCCTCATTGTAAGTGTATTACTAGTAATAGGAACTTGCTTGCTGCTCCCCTGTATATTATATTTGCTCCTTCAAATGATAAAAGGTTTTGTAGCTACCATGGTTCATCAGAAAACTTCAACACAAGTGTATTACATAAAACACTATCACTCTGTCTCACAAAAAGACTCAAAAAGTAAAAATAAAAGTGAGAACTCCCACTGATTAGTGAAAATTCTCAAAGGGGGAGATAAGGAAGGAGACCACTACTACTCCTGCTGCCCTCCTCTCCCCACCTTGCCTAGTTCGCAAGACAGGAGGAGAGAAAAACAAAAAGTTGGAAAAAAAAACAAAAGTAAGATAAACAGCCAGACAACCTTGGCACCACCACCCGGCCTTAGGAGTTAAAAAAAGTAATAATAACCTCAACCCCTGACCTAAACTACTTGTGTTGTCTGTAAATTCCAGACACTGTATGAAAAAAAGCATTGTAAAATTTTTGTTCTGTTAGCTGATGCATATAGCCCCCAGTCATGTTTCCCACGCTTGCTTGATGTACCACGACCCTTACACGTGGACCCCTTAAAGTTGTAAACCTTTAAAAAGGCCAAGAATTTCTTTTTCGGGGAGCTCGGCTCTTAAGACACGAGTCTGCCAATGCTCCCGGCTGAATAAAAACCTCTTCCTTCTTTAATCCAGTGTCTGAGGAGTTTTGTCTGCGGCTCGTCCTGCTACAATAAAAGGTTAAAAAGAGTCTATAAAATCTTACCTTATGGTCAAACATTAAAAATTAGATAAATATGTCTACAAGGTTTTATTAAAATTAAGTTTAACATTAATAACACACTAATATAAAAATAAAATTTAGCTTATCTGGTATAAAAATCATACGAGAAGCACTGTTAAGTGTAAAATGGTATTTGGCTTTCTTTGGTTTAAAAAGTAATAAAAATAGGTGCTAAAGGAAATTTCTCAGTAAAAAGGCACTAAGGAATATAAAGTCCACTGCCAAGGTCCCCACATTTAAAACAAAGGTCAATTTCTTTTTTTTTTTTTTTTTTTTTTTGAGACAGAGTTTCACTCTTGTTGCCCAGGCTGGAGTGCAATGGCGCAATCTCGGCTTACTGCAACCTCCGCCTCCCGGGTGCAAGCAATTCTCCTGCCTCAGCCTCCTGAGTAGCTGAGATTACAGACATGCACCACTATGCCCAGCTAACTTTGTATGTTTAGTAGAGACGGGGTTTCTCCATGTTGGTCAGGCTGGTCTCGAACTCCTGAACTCAGGTGATCTGCCCACCTCAGCCTCCCAAAGTGCTGGGATTACAGGCATTAGCCACTGCGCCCGGCCCCAAAAGGTCAATTTCTTAAAAATTATATACTTGGTTTATCTTCCACTTTCCTTTCTCTCAAAAACTAAAAGTCTTTTAGCACATGTACCACTCCTAGAATTTCCGGTAAACCAGCACCAGCCTGAAGATCACATTCTCATCAAAGGGTGGAAAGAAGAAAAACTCGAGCCAGCCTGGGAAGGACCCTACCTTGTGCTGCTAGCCACTGAGACTGCTGTTTGTACAGCCAAAAAAAAAAAAAAAAAAAAAAAAGAATGGACTCATCACACCCGAGTCAAGAAAACACCATCCCTTCCAGAGTCGTGGGCCATAGTCCCAGGGGAAAACCCTACCAAACTAAAGCTAAGAAAAATTTAACTCTTTTCATCTATTCTATTACTCTTTCTTCTTTCCTCATTCTATTGCTGACCATCTAGTTATTAACATAACCAAGTCAATTTCACCTCAAACTATTGCATTTAATGCTTGCCTTGTTATAACCTGTGAGGACTTGCCAAGTCAAAGACAGCTTTCTACTTCAGAAAGGTACTTCTATCTCTCCTGCCTCTCCTCAGACTGGGCATTAGTAAACTAGGACCATTTAATCCAGGGAGATTTCGATAAAGACCCCAGTGCCAACCAGGAGTCTTGCCCCCCAATGTAGAGCTTTCATGCCATAGTTGGTCCAATATTCTGTGGACCACTAAAGGGCAAGGATGGACTGCCCCAACCGGTTTTTGTAATTTCCTAAAACCATACATTCATTTTACTAGAGGATCATAGAAGTTAAAGACTTAAACTTTAGCAATTAAGACAGGATACCAAGATGAAAATGCCTGGTTAAAATAGATCCAATATTCCATCTGCATGTTAAACAAAAACAATTGTTTTGCTTGTGCACATGGCAGGCCAGAGGCCCAGATTGTCCCCTTTCCACTAAGGTGGTCCTCCAGTTGACCAGGTGTGGGCTACATGGTAGCTCTTTTCCAGGATTCTACAGCCTGGAGTAATAAGTCGTGCCAAGCTCTCTCTGCTATATACCAAAGTCCGGCACCCTGTGGGTCAGCCCCCGAGGACCATCCAGCCTCCATCTCCCAACACTAAGTTCACTTTGTGTCTCTCACGACAGGGAGGAAATTTAGCGTTCCTTGGAGACCTGAAGGGATGCAGTGAGCTTAAGAATTTTCAAGAACTTATCAATCAGTCAGCGCTTGTTCATCCCCGAGCGGATGTGTGGTGGTATTGTGGGGGACCTTTACTGGGCACTCTGCCAAATAACTGGAGTGGCACTTGTACTTTAGTCCAATTGGCTTTCCCTTTCACCCTGGCATTTCATCAACCAGAAGGAAAAAAATAAAGCATCGTAAAGCGAGAGAAGCCCCTTATGGGTCTTTCGACTCTCACATCTATTTAGATGCAATTGGAGTCCCATGAGGAATACCAGATCAATTTAAAGCTTGAAATCAAATAGCTGCAAGATTTGAGTCAATATTTTGGTAGGTGACAGTCAATAAAAATGTAGATTAGATAAACTACATCTATTACAACCAACAGCAACGAGATTTTCATGAGTTAAAAAAAAACTCACGTTGGCCCCAGCCCTGAGGCTACCTGACCTGACAAAACTCTTTACACTCTATGTGTCAGAAAAAGAAAAAATGGCAGAGTTTTAACTCAGACTGTGGGGCCCTGGCCAAGGCCAGTGGCCTATCTCTCAAAACAACCAGACAAGGTTTCCAAAGGCTGGCCCCCAGGTCTAAGGGCCCTAGCAGCAGTGACCCTGTTAGCACAAAGCACAAGAAGCAGATAAACTAACCATTAGGCAAAACCTGAATATAAATGTCCCCCATGCTGTGGTAAATTTAATGACTACCAAAGGACATCATTGGTTAACAAATGCTAGATTAACAAGTACCAAAGCTTGCTATGTGAAAATCCCCACATAATCATTGAAGTTTGCAACACCCTAAGCCCCACCACCTTGCTCCCGGTATCAGAGAGCCCAGGTGAACATAACTGTGTAGAGGTGTTGGACTCAGTTTATTCTAGCAGGCCCAACCTCTGAGACCATCCTTAAACATCAGTAGACTGTGAGTGGTACATGGACAGGAGCAGCTTCGCCAACCCCTGCAAAGTGACTCTGAAGAAGACGACAAGCCCTGCTCCAGTCACACCCGGACGCACGACCGAAGCATGAGAAAACTCATCGCGGGACTCATTTTCCTTAAAATTTGAACTTTTACAGTAAGGACTTCAACTGACCTTCCTCAGACTGAGGACTGTTCCCAGTGTATACATCAAGTCACTGAGGTAGGACAAAAGGTTGCTATGGTCCTATGATATTATGGTTATTATAAGTGTACTGGAACTCTGAAAAGAACTTGTTTGTATAATGTTATTCTATACAAGGCATGTAGCCCAGGAAATGACCAACCTGATGTATGTTATGACCCATCTGAGCCTCCCATGACCACAGTTTTAAAGATAAGATTAAAGACTGAGGACTGGTGGGGGCTCAAAAACGATATGAATAAAGTGTTAGGCAAAACAGAAGAAAAAGGGGTGCCCAAACAAATCACCTTAAAATTTGATGCCTGTGCTGTCATTAATAGTAATAAGTTAGGAATAAGGCGTGGTTCTCCTAATTAGAAAAGAGGCTATATGGCAGAAAATAAGTACATCTGTCATAAATTAGGACTGTGTGGAAATAAATGTAAATACTGGTTTTGTGTCATTTAGGCCACTTAGATTAAAAAAAAAAAATGAAAAGGATCCAGTCCACCTTCAGAAAGGAAAAAAAGGCCCTTCCTGTACTAAGGAACAATGTAACCGTCAGGCCTCTGAGCCCAAGCTAAGCCATCATATCCCTTGTGACCTGCACATACACATCCAGATGGCCGGTTCCTGCCTTAAATGATGACATCCCACCACAAAAGAAATGAAAATAGCCTGTTCCTACCTTAACTGATGACATTATCTTGTGAAATTCCTTCTCCTGGCTCATCCTGGCTCAAAAGCTCCCCTACTGAGCACCTTGTGACCCCCCCACTCCTGCCTGCCAGAGAACCCCCCTTTGACTGTAATTTTCCTTTACCTACCCATATCTTATAAAACAGCCCCACCCCTATCTCCCTCCACTGACTCTCTTTTCAGACTCAGCCTGCCTGCACCCAGGTGATTAAAAGCTTTATTGCTCACACAAATCCTGTTTGGTAGTCTCTTCACATGGACGCGCATGAAATTTGGTGCCGTGACTCGGATCAGGGGACCTCCCTTGGGAGAACAATCCCCTGTCCTCCTGCTCTTTGCTCCGTGAAAAAGATCCACCTAAGACATTGGGTCCTCAGACCCACCAGCCCAAGGAACATCTCACCAATTTTAAATCGGGTAAGTGGCCTCTTCTTACTCTCTTCTCCAACCTCCCTCACTATCCCTCAACCATTTTCTCCTTTCAATCTTGGTGTCAGCCTTCAATCTCTCCCTTCTCTTAATTTCAATTCCTTTCATTTTCTGGTACAGACAAAGGAGACACGTTTTATCTGTGGACCCAAAACTCCGACGCCGGTCACAGACTCGGGAAGGCAGCCTTCCCTTGGTGTTTAATCATTGCAGGGATGCCTCTCTGTTTATTCACCCGCATTTCAGAGGTGTCTGACCACGCGGGGACGCCTGCCTTGGTCCTTCACCCTTAGCAGCAAGTACCGCTTTTCTGGGGGGCAAGGACCCCCCAACTCCTCTCCATGCCTCTACCCCTTCTCCACTTTTCTGGGAGGCAAGAACCCCCCAACCCCTTATCTCTGCACACTGATCCCTTATTTCCATGCCCTGACCCCTTATCTCTGCACCCCAATCCCTTATTTCCATGCCCCAACCTCTTATCTCTTTGCCCCAACCCCTTATTTCCACACCCCAACCTCTTATCTCTGTGCTCCAACCCCTTATTTCCATGACCCAACCCCTTTCCCACTTTTCTAGAGGATAAGAACCCCCGAACCCCTGCCCTCTGTGTCTCTACTCTCTCTTTTCTCTCGGCTTGCCTCCTTCACTATGGGCAACCTTCCACCCTCCATTCCTCTCTCTTTTCCCTTCGCCTGTGTTCTCAAGAACTTAAAACCTCTTCAACTCACACCTGACCTAAAACCTAAATGCCTTATTTTCTTCTACAATGCCGCTTGACCCCAATACAAACTTGACAGTAGTTCCAAATAGCCAGAAAACAGCACTTTCGATTTTTCCATCCTACAAGATCTAGATAATTCTTATCATAAAATGGGCAAATGGTCTGAGGTGCCTGACATCCAGGCATTCTTTTACACATTGTTCCCTCCCTAGTCTCTGTTCCCAATGCGACTCATCCCAAATCCTCCTTCTTTCCCTCCCGCCTGTCCCCTCAGTCCCAACCCCAAGCATTGCTGAGTCTTTCTAATCTTCCTTTTCTACAGACCCATCTGACCTCTCCCCTCCTCGCCAGGCTGAGCCACGTCCCAATTCTTCCTCAGCCTCTGCTCCCCCACCCTATAATCCTTTTATCACCTCCCCTCCTCACACCTGGTCCAGCTTACAGTTTCGTTCCTCAACTAGCCTTCTCCCACCTGCCTAGCAATTTCTTCTTAAAAAGGTGGCTGGAGCTAAAGGCATAGTCAAGGTTAATGCTCCTCTTTCTTTATCCAACCTCTCCGAAAATCAGTTAGCGTTTAGGCTCTTTTTCATCAAGTATGAAAAACCCAGCCCAGTTCATGGCTCATTTGGCAGCAACCCTGAGACGCTTTACAGCTCTAGACCCTAAAAGGTCAAAAGGCCGTCTTATCCTCAATATACATTTTATTACCCAATCCACTCCCGACTTTAAATAAAGCTCCAAAAATTAAATTCCAGCCCTCAAACCCCACAACAGGACTTAATTAACCTCGCCTTCAAGTTGTACAATAATAGAAAAAAGTTGCAATTCCTTGCCTCCACTGTGAGACAAACCCCAGCCACATCTCCAGCACACAAGAACTTCCAAACACCTGAACCACAGCAGCCAGGCATTCCTCCAGAACCTCCTCCCCCAGGAGCTTGCTACAAGTGCCAGAAATCTGGCCACCAGGCCAAGGAATGCCCGCAGCCCGGGATTCCTCCTAAGCCATGTCCCATCTGTGTGGGACCCCACTGAAAATCAGACTGTTCAACTCACCTGTCAGCCACTCCCAGAGCCCCTGGAACTCTGGCCCAAGGCTCTCTGACTGACTCCTTCCCAGATCTTCTCAGCTAAGCAGCTGAAGACTGACACTGCCTGATTTCCTCAGAAGCCCCCTAAACCAGCATGGATGCCGAGCTTCGGGTAACTCTCACATGGAGGGTAAGTCCGTCCCCTTCTTAATCAATATGGAGGCTACCCACTCCACATTACCTTCTTTTCAAGGGCCTGTTTCTCTTGCCTCCATAACTGTTGTGGGTATTGACGGCCAGGCCTCTAAACCTCTTAAAACTCTCCAACTCTGGTGCCAACTTAGACAATACTCTTTTAAGCACTCCTTTTAATTATCCCCACCTGCCCAGTTCCCTTATTAGGCCGAGACACTTTAACTAAATTATCTGCTTCCCTGACTGTTCCTAGGCTACAGCCACACCTCATTGCCGCCTTTTCCCCCAGTTCAAAGCCTCCTTCACATCCTCCCCTTGTATCTCCCCACCTTAACCCACAAGTATAAGACATCTCTACTCCCTCCTTAGCAACTGATCATGCACCCCTTACCATCCCATTAAAACCTAATCATGCTTATCTCGCTCAATGCCAATATCCCATCCCATAGCATGCTTTAAAAGGATTAAAGCCTGTTATCACTCGCCTGCTACAGCATGGGCTTCTAAAACCTATAAACTCTCCTTACAATTCTCCTATTTTACCTGTCCAAAAACCGGACAAGTCTTACAGATTAGTTCAGGATCTGCGCCTTATCAACCAAATTGTTTTGCCTATCTACCCTGTGGTGCCCAACCCGTACACTCTTTTGTCCTCAATACCTTCCTCCACTACTCACTATTCTGTTCTTGATCTTAAAGATGCTTTTTTCACTATTCCCCTACACCCCTCATCCCAGCCTTTCTTTGCTTTCACTTGGACTGACCCTGACACTCATCAGGCTCAGCAAATTACCTGGGCTGTACTGCCGCAAGTCCTCACAGACAGCCCCCATTACTTCAATCAAGCCCAAATTTCTTCCTCATCTGTTACCTATCTTGGCATAATTCTCATAAAAACACACGTGCTCTCCCTGCTGATCATGTCCAACTGATCTCTCAAACCCCAACCCCTTCTACAAAACAACAACTCCTTTCCTTCCTGGGCATGGTTGGATACTTTCACCTTTGGACACCTGGTTTTGCCATCCTAACAAAACCATTATATAAACTCACAAAAGGAAACCTAGCTGACCCCATAGATCCTAAATCCTTTTCCCACTCCTCTTTCCATTCCATGAAGACAGCTTTAGAGACTGCCCCCACCCTAGCTCTCCCTGACTCATCCCAACCCTTTTCATTACACACAGCTGAAGTGCAGGGCTGTGCAGTCGGAATTCTTACACAAGGACCGGGATCGCATCCTGTAGCCTTTTTGTCCAAACAACTTGACCCTACTGTTTTAGGCTGGCCATCATGTCTCCGTGCATCAGCTGCTGCTGCCCTAATACTTTTAGAGGCCCTCAAAATCACAAACTATGCTCAACTCATTCTCTACAGTTCTCATAACTCCAAAAATCTATTTTCTTCCTCACACCTGACACATATACTTTCTGCTCCCCGGCTCCTTCAGCTGTACTCACTCTTTGTTGAGTCTCTCACAATTACCATTGTTCCTGGCCTGGACTTCAATCCGGCCTCCCACATTATTCTGGATACCACACCTGACCCTCATGACTGTATCTCTCTGATCCACCTGACATTCACCCCATTTCCCCATATTTCCTTCTTTCCTGTTCCTCACCCTGATCACATTTAGTTTATTGATGGCAGTTCTGCTAGGCCTAATCGCCACTCACCAGCAAAGGCAGGCTGTGCTATAGTATCTTCCACATCTATCATTGAGGCTACCACTCTGCCCCCCTCCACTACCTCTCAGCAAGCCGAACTAGTTGCCTTAACTCAAGCCCTCACTCTTGCAAAAGGACTACGTGTCAATATTTATAGCGACTCTAAATATGCCTTTCATATTCTGCACCAGCATGCTGTTATATAGGCTGAAAGAGGTTTCCTCACTACTCAAGGGTCCTCCATCATTAATGCCTCTTTAATAAAAACTCTGCTCAATGCCGCTTTACTTCCAAAGGAAGCTGGAGTCATTCACTGCAAAGGCCATCAAAAGGCATCAGATCCCATTGCTCTAGACAACGCTTATGCTGGTAAGGTGGCTAGACAAGCAGCTAGCTTTCCAACTTCTGTCCCTCATGCCAGTTTTTCTCCTTCACCTCAGTCACTCCCACCTACTCCCCCGCTGAAACTTCCACCTATCAGTCTCTTCCCACACAAGGCAAATGGTTCTTAGACCAAGGAAAATATCTCCTTCCAGCCTCACAGTCCCATTCTATTCTGTTGCCATTTCATAACCTCTTCCATGTAGGTTATGAGCCGCTAGCCCATCTCTTAGAACCTCTCATTTCCTTTCCATCCTGGAAATCTATCCTCAAGGAAATCACTTCTCAGTGTTCCATTTGCTATTCTACTACCCCTCAGGGATTGTTCAGGCCTCCTCCCTTTCCTACACATCAAGCTCTGGGATTTGCCCCTGCCCAGGACTGGCATATTGAGTTTACTCACATGCCTCGAGTCAGAAAACTAAAACACCTCTTAGTCTGGGTAGACACTTTCACTGGATGGGTAGAGGCCTTTCCTACAGGGTCTAAGAAGACCACCGCAGTCATTTCTTCCCTTTTGTCAGACATAATTCCTCGGTTTGGCCTTCCCACCTCTATACAGTCTGATAGCAGACCGGCCTTTATTAGTCAAATCAGCCAGGCATTTTTTCAGGCTCTTAGTATTCAGTGAAACCTTTATATCCCTTACGGTCTTCAGTCTTCAGGGAAGGTAGAACGGACTAATGGTCTTTTAAAAACACACCTCACCAAGCTCAGCCACCAACTTAAAAAGGACTGGACAATACTTTTACCACTTTCCCTTCTCAGAATTCAGGCCTGTCCTTGGAATGCTACAGGGTACAGCCCATTTGAGTTCCTGTATAGATGCTCCTTTTTATTAAGCCCCAGTCTCATTCCAGACACCAGACCAACTTGGACTGTGCCCCCAAAAACTTGTCATCCCTACTATCTTCTGTCTAGTCATATTCCTATTCACTCTTCTCAACTACTCATACATGCCCTGCTCTTGTTTACACTGCTGGTTTACACTATTTCTCCAAGCCATCACAGCTGATATCTCCTGGTGCTATCCCCAAACTGCCACTCTTAACTCTTGAAGTAAATAAATAATCTTTGCTGGCAGGACTATGCTGAATCTCCTTAGGCACTCTAATTAGATGTCCTGGGTCCTCCCAATTCTTAGACCTTTAATACCTGTTTTTCTTCTTCTCTTATTGTGTTTAGTTTTTCAGTTCATACAAAACCATATCCAGGCCATCACCAATAATTCTAAATGACAAATGTTTCTTCTAACAGTCCCACAATATCACCCCTTACCACAAAATCTTCCTTCAGCTTAATCTCTCCCACTCTAAGTTCCCATGCTGCCCCTAATCCCGCTTGAAGCAGCCCTGAGAAACATTGCCCATTATCTCTCCATACAACCCCCCAAAATTTTTGTCATCCCAACACTTTACCACGATCATATCACACGGGATATGATGGCTTAGCTTGGGCTCAGAGGCTTGACAGTTACAAACTGTCTTAAAAATAATCACTAATAAAACCAGCAGAGCTTTGACTATTCTGGCCCTGTAAGAAACTCAGATGAGAAACGCTATCTATCAAAATAGATTAGCTCTCAACTACTTGTTAGCAGCTGAAGGAGAGGTCTGTAGGAAATATAACCTTACTAATTGCTGCCTACACATAGATAATCAAAGGCAAGTAGTTGAAGACATAGTTAGAGAGATGACAAAACTGGCTCATGTGCCCGTGCAAGTGTGGCATGGATTTGATCCTAGGGCCAAGTTTAGAAAATGGTTCCCAGCACTAAAAAAAAATTTTAAACTCTTATAAAAAAGAGTTATAATAGTAATAGAAACCTGCTTACTGCTCCCTTGTTTGCTACCTGTACTTCTTCAAATGATAAAAGGCTTCATCGCTACCTTAGTTCACCAAAATGCTTCAGCACAAGTGTACTATATGAATCACTATCAATCTGTCTTGCAAGAAGACATAGGTAGTAAAAATGAAAGTGAGAACTCCCACTGTTGAGTGAGAGTCTCAAAGGGGGGGAATAAGGGAGGAGACCACCCCTCATATTGTCTTATGCCCAATTTCTGCCTCCAAAGAAAGAAAAAGTAAAAACTAAAAGGCAGAAATGAAATCCACAAGCAGACAGCCCGGAGCCACACCCTGGGCTTGGTAGTTAAAGATTGACCCCTGACCTAATCGGTTATGTTATCTATAGATTACATTGTATAGAAAAGCACTGTGAAAATCCCTATCCTGTTTTGTTCCCATCTAATTACTGGTGCATGCAGCCCCCAGTCTTGTACCCCCTGCTTGCTCAATCGATCACGACCCTCTCACGTGCACCCTCTTAGAGTTGTGAGCTCTTAAAAGGGACAGGAATTGCTCACTTGGGGAGCTTGGCTCTTGATACAGGAGTCTTGCTGATGCCCCTGGCCGAATAAACCCCTTCCTTCTTTAACTCGGTGTCTGAGGAGTTTTGTTTGCGGCTTGTCCTGCTTCAGACAAATTCATAGAGACAGAAAGACGAGACATTATCAGATGTTGCGGTAGGTATGAATGGGAGATTTCTGTTTGGGGTGATAAAAAAATGTGTAAATGGATTGAAGTGATGGTTGGATAATATTGTGAATGTAATTAATGCCACTGAACTGTATACTTCAAATGGTTAAAGTGGCAAGTTAAAAAAAAAACATTCAATAAAAGAAGAGCTCCCCCAACACCTTAAGGAGATTAGAGGGCAGGCATACATGCAAATAATTACAATACAACATGCTAATGTTATAATTGTGATGTATACAGAGTGTGAAGAGTTATAGGAGAGAGCTCATATGTTTGTGGGTGTTGGGAATTTGGAATAACCATGGTGGGTGCCGGAACCTCTCTCAGCTCAGTGTTAACAGGATGTGGAAGGAAAATATCTTGGGTCCCCAAAATCACTGAGCTACAGGGAAAAGTCAAGCTGGGAGCTGCTGAGGGCAAACCTGCCTCCCATTCTATTCAAAGTCACCCCTCTGCTCACTGAGATAAATGCATATCTAACTGCCTCTTTTGGAGAGGCTGATCAGAAACTCAAAGGAATGCAACCATTTGTCTCTTATCTACCTATGACCTGGAAGGCCCCTCCCCACATCGAGTTGTCCTGCTTTTGCTTCGAGTTGTCGCACCTTTCTGACCCAAACCAATATTCATTTTACATATGTTGATTGCTGTCTCTTGTCTCCCTAAAATGTATAAAACCAAGCTGTGCTCTGACCACCTTGGGCACATGTCATCAGGACTTCCTGAGGCTGTGTCACAGGCATGCGTCCTCAACTTTGGCAAAATAAACTTTCGAAATTAACTGAGATCTGTCTCAGATTTTCAGGGTTCACATTTTGGTAACCATGAAGGGATTCTGAGTGGAGGTGCCCCTGACCTTGACAAACCTCCTATCGGTGCTTGGTACCAGCTTGAGCTATCTTTATGGCTCAAACAAATAGGACAACTTGCTGAGGCCTGGATCACCCCCTCCAGAGAATCCCTGATTTCCCAAGATTTGGTTGAGATCTAAAGTTGATTTTGCTGTACAACTTCCTTTTTTTTTTTTTTTTTTCCAGTTTCACTTGCTTCCAACAAGGAAGGCAAGTTTTCCAGCTTCCATGATGATGGAAAGCAGGTTAACTTCTTTGCCGGGTTTGAGCTTGCTTCCAATAGGGAAGGTGAGTTTTTTTTTTTGTTTTCCTGCTTCTAGGATGGTAGAGAGCAGTCTTCAGCCTGAGACCCATCCCTAAGTAAGTAGCTGAATTGGGATTTTGTCTAGGCTAAAGTTAACAACCAGCTGGTCTTAATTTCTCTTTACTATTAGAGCACTCAGTAATCCATGTAAGTTGTGGGGTTGTTTGTTTTGCTTAACTGTTTTTTGTTGTTGTTTGTGTCCATTTTTGTTGGTGCTTTGGTCCTTTTCCCATTGGGTTTGACCAACTTTATCTGACTTGATCAAATCCAAAGGAAAGTTCCAAATTATGGGGAACAAGGCCCTGAAATGGTTAAATTCTCCCCCCACCCCCCCACACAAAGGTGGTATCGTGGGGGAGAAAAAACAGCCAGCAAAAGGAAAAAAAAAAAAGAGGAAAGATTTTTTTCTTTTGACTACTAAGGGGTTTATTTACATAACAAGGTCATGTTTTTGCCAGCCAGGCCAAACTGAAAGAGCAATAGCTGTACTTCTGAAATAGCAGCAGGTTGTCCTAGCTGAAATATGGTAATGAGGTTAAAAAAAATTTTTTTTAAAGGAGCTCAATGGTTAAAAGTCAGCTTAATTAAAAGCTAACATCCAAGATGTGTGTGTGATGGCTGGGTGCATTGGCTCACACCTGTAATCCCAGCAGGAGAATCTCTTGAAACTGGAAGGTGGAGGTTGCAGTGAGCCGAGATTGTGCCACTGCACTCTAGCCTGGGCAATAAGAGCAAAACTTCGCCTCAAAAACGAAAAACAAAAAACAAAAAAAACCAACCAAACAAAAAACGTTGCTGATTCTTTTTTTTTCATAGTAGTAAAATTTTTCTTTTAAGCTATTTACAGCTTTTAACAATCGAGTAAAGTATACTCCTATGAACAAAATTAGGAGCATATTTGTTTCTCTCTACCTGATTTCTACAGAATTTGGAAACTATTTGTGAGTATTCTTAACTTATGACAATACAATTGTTTGCATAAGTGCAATAAGAATCTGTTTTTGACTGGGTGTGGTGGCTCATGCCTGTAATCCCAGCACTTTGGGAGGCTGAGGCGGGCAAATCATGAGGTCAGAAGATCGAGACCATCCTGGCTATGGTGAAACCCTGTCTCTACTAAAAATACAAAAAATTAGCCGGGTGCAGTGGCGGGTGACTGTAGTCCCAGCTACTTGGGAGGCTGAGGCAGGAGGATGGCATGAACCCGGGAGGTGGAGCTTGCAGTGAGCCGAGATCGTGCCACTGCACTCCAGCCTGGGCGACAGTGCAAGACTCCATCTCAAAAAAAAAAAAAAAATCTGTTTTCATTTGTAACAGGACACAGTTGGAGAAACTGGATATTTTACCAAGGCTTTGACTTGAATGGTGTGCTTTCCTTTAAGGAATTGAACGTGACTTATGTAGCCAATAAAAGCCCCTTGGAAAAAACTGGCCTCATACTTTCATCTACACAGTCCCTGTACAGGGTTCCTGACCTGTGGTAAGTAAAGAATGTCACTTTCTGACAGGCCCAGGAGCCCCAGATATATCTTGGAACCTCAGAGGAGACGAATTCACCCAACTTGTAGGTATTTGATGATACAAATGCATGGCTGGGCTCACCTTTAAAAAAGTCTTATCTGAGATTCCTTCTACTGAACAAAGTTCCATCAAAGCCACTTTAAAAGCCTATGGAAAAAAATAATTATTCTTGCTGCAGTGTATACAAATAATCAGGCCAAGCATAATAAAGCAAATCAGTCCTACCAT
This sequence comes from Pan paniscus, assembly GCF_029289425.2. NCBI lineage: Eukaryota > Metazoa > Chordata > Mammalia > Primates > Hominidae > Pan > Pan paniscus. The sequence continues at coordinate 191,717,960 of NC_073249.2, forward strand.
GATTTGTCTTTAGTAAAAATGGGAAACTGGAGACAGAAAAATTATGTTTCAAAAACTTTAGTACACCTGTTGTTAGATTCTAGTCTTGCCTAATGTTTACCAATTTTTATTTTTTTCTACACTTTGGACCGAATTCTAATTGTCTTGGCTACGAGCCTGCAAAATATTATTTTCAATTTTTTTTCTCCTCCTTTTTCTCCATTTTCCCTAATTTGGAGTCACTGAAAATCAAGCTGTGCTTTCTTTTCTTTTCTTTTCTTTTTTGAGAGAGTTTCGCTCTTGTTGCCCAGGCTGGAGTGCAATGGCACGATCTCGGCTCACCGCAACCTCCGCCTCCCAAGTTCAAACGATTCTCCTGCCTTAGCCTCCCGAGTAACTGGGATTACAGGCATGCAACACCATGCCCAGCTAATTTTGTATTTTTAGTAGAGATGGAGTTTCTCCATGTTGGTCAGGCTGGTCGTGAACTCCCAACCTTAGGTGATCTGCCCACCTCAACCTCCCAAAGTGCTAGGATTACAGACGTGAGTCACTGAGCCTGGCCTAAGCTGTGCTTTCTTAAAGCCCTGCGAACTGAAGCTAGACAACTTAAATTTCAGAAGAAAATAACAACAACCTATTTACATAGATAAGCAGCTTTCATACCTGCCTACTGATGTATTGACTTCAGAGTATTGTGGCCTATATTGATTTTTCAGGATTGTTCTTTGTTTGTTGTTTTCTCCCTTCCTCCTCTATTTTGTCTTTATAGTACATGAGACTTCACAACCTTCTAAAAATGAGCTTTCTGGCCAGGTGCAGTGGCTCATGCCTGTAATCCCAGCACTTTGGGAGGTCTAGCAGGGTGGATCACTTGAGGTCAGGAGTTCAAGACCAGCCTAGGCAACATGGCAAAACCCTGTCTCTACTAAAAATATAAAAATTAGCCAGGTGTTGTGGCATGAGCCTATAGTCCCAGCTACTTGGAAGGCTGAGGCATGAGAATTGCTTGAGCTTGGGAGGCGGAGGTTGCAATAAGCCAAGATTGCACCACGGCACTCCAGCCTGGGTGACAGAGCAAGACTCTGTTTCCAAAAACAGGTTGGGGGGAAATGGAATTGTCATTTTATTTCTGAAAGGATATTATATTAAACAAAGAAAAGGGGATACAGAACTGCTGTACAGCCTCCTTAGAGGACTGAACAATAAGAAATATCATAGGCAACAGGAAGAGCTGAGATTTAAACAAAGAAAGAACTTCCCCAGGCCCTGGAACCAGTGGACAGGGAGATTTGAAGCATCTACTTCCCCAGGACATTTCAGTTCTTCTTTTACATACTATGAATGGAAACGGTATTTTTTTAATAAGCAGCCAGATGGATCATCTGAGGTCAGGAGCTCAAGACCAGCCTGGCCAACATGGTGAAACCCTGTCTCTACTAAAAATACAAAATTAGTCAGGTGTGGTGGCTAGCACCTGTCATCCCAGCTACTTGGGAGGCTGAGGCAGGAGAATCGCTTGAACCTGGGAGGCAGAGGTTGCAGTGAGCCAATATCGTGCTATTGTACTCTAGCCTGGGCGATAAGAGCAAAACTCCGTTTTCAAAAAAAAAAAAAAAAAAAGAAATAGAAAAAGCAGACAGAGAAAAAAGACACAGCATGTAGAGAATAAAGATAAGAATGACAGCCAAGTTCTTGAAGAAAATAATGCAAGCAGAGGTAGTAAACTCCTTCAAAGTACTGAAAGAAAAGAAAACAACTATTAACCTCTAATTCTATACCCAGCAAAAATATCTTTCAAAACAAAATGCAGGCCATTTGCAGTGGCTCAAGCCTGTAATCCTAGCACTTTGGGAGGCCGAGGCGGGCAGATAACCTGAGGTCAGGAGTTCAAGACCAGCCTGACCAATATGGCAAAACTCTGTCTCTACTAAAAATACAAAAAGTAGCTGAGCGTGGTAGCTCATGATTGTAATCCTAGTTAGGAGGCTGAGGCAGGAGAATTGCTTGAATCTGGGAGGCAGAGGTTGCAGTGAGCTGAGATCACGCCACTGCACTGCAGCCTGGTGACAGAGTGGGACTCCATCTCAAAAAAAAAAAAAAAATTAGCCCAGCATGGTGGCACATGCCTATAGTCCCAGCTACTTGGGAGGCTGAGGCAGGAGGATCACTTGAGCCCAGGAAATGGAGGTTGCAGTGAGCCGAGATTGAGCCACTGCACTCCAGCCTGGGGAACAGAGTGAGACTGTCTCAATTTAAAAGCAAAAGTAACTATGAGGGTTAACATAAAAGACTATTTAAAAAATTATTTACATGTCTTTAAAAGATAATTGCTTAAAGCAAAAAAAATGAGTTATGGGAGTTATAACATATGTAGAAGTATTGTATGATGAGTTCAAAAGTTGGGACGGCAGAAGTAGAAGTATATTGGTACAGGATTCTCATCCTATACGTGAAGTAGTGTAATATCAATTGAAGGTGAATATGTATACTACATACCTGAAAGCAACCACTTATAAAACAAACAAACAAACAAAATGAAGTGTTATACTAATGGTAAGTCAAGAAAGGCGATAAATATATTTATTTATTTATTCATTTTTGGAGATGGAGTCTTGCTCTGTCACTAGGCTGGAGTACAGTGCCACAATCTCAGCTCACTGCAACCTCCGTCTCCCGGGTTCAAGTGATTCTCCTGCCTCAGCCTCCCGAGTAGCTGGGACTACAGGCACATGCCACCACGCCCAGCTAATTTTTTGTATTTTTAGTAGAGACGGGGGGGTTTCACCATGTTGGCCAGGATGGTCTTGATCTCTTGACCTCGTGATCCACCTGCCTCAGCCTCCGAAAGTGCTGGGATTACAGGCTTGAGCCATCGTGCCCGGCCAGAAAGGAGATAAATGTATTTTTAAATACTTATTCCAAAGAAGCAAAAAAAAAAAAAAAAAAAAAAAAAAGAGAAAAGGGAACAAAGACAGATTGGTCGAATAGAAAACAAATAGTAAAATGGTAGATTTGAGCCAGGTGCAGTGGCTTACGCCTGTAATCTCAGCACTTTGGGAGGCTGAGGCAGGCAGATCACCTGAGGTCAGGAGTTCAAGTCCAGACTGGCCAACATGGTGAAACCCCATCTCTACTAAAAAACCACAAAATTAGCTGGGATTTGTGGTGCATGCCTATAATCCCAGCTACTCAGGAGGCTGAGGCAGAGGTTGCAGTGAGCCGAGACCACACCATTGCACTCCAGCTTGGGTGATAAGAGTGAAACTCCGTCTCAAAAAAAAAAAAGATGGTAGATTTGAACTTGATCATATTAATAACCACATTTTTTTTTTGGGACAGCATCTTGCTCTGTCACCCAGGCTGGAGTGCAGTGACACAACCTTGGCTCACTGCAGCCTTGACCTCCCAATCTCAAGCGACCCTCCCACCTCAGCCTCCCAAGTAGGTGGGACTACAGTGCATGCCACCACACCCAGATAATTTTTTGCTTATTTTTTTTGCAGAGACTAGATCTCACTATGTTGCCCAGGACAGTCTTGAACTCCTGAGCTCAAGGGATCTGCCCACCTTGGCCTCCTGAAGTCCTGGGATTACAGGCATGAGCCACCACGCCTGGCCACATTAGATATAAATGGTCTAAATACCCCAATGAAAAACCAAAGATTGTCAGATCATACTGAATAAAAAAAGACCCAATCATATGCCACCTACATAAAGGCCACCTTAAATATAAAAATAGACATAAATTAAAATAGGCTTATATTTTGATAATATAATAATTAGGTGTGTACCCTTATAATAGGGGACAGTGGCTCATACCTATAATCCCATGTTTTGGGAGGCCAAGGTGGGAGGATTACGTGAGGCCAGGATTTTGAGGCTAGCCGACGCAACCCAGTGAGACCGCGTCGTTACAAAAGTTTAAAAATTAGCCAGGCATGGTGGCACATGCCTATAGACCTAGATAGGAGGCTGAGAAGGGAGGATCACTTGAGTCCAGAAGGTTGAGGCTGCAGTGAGCCATGATCATGCCTCTGTACTCCAGGCTGGGTGACAGAGCAAGACCCTGTCTCCAAATAATAATAATAATGTTGGCTGGGCGCAGTGGCTCACGCCTGTTATCCCAGCATTTGGGAGGCTGAGGTGGGTGGGTGGATCACCTGAGGTCAGGAGTTCGAGACCAACCTAGCCAACATGGTGAAACCCCATCTCTACTAAAAATACAAAATTTAGCTGGGCGTGACGGTACGTGCCTGTAATCCCAGCTACTCAGGAAGCTGAGGCAGGAGAATTGCTTGAATCCAGGAGGTGGAGGTTGCAGTGAGCCAAGATTGTGCCACTGCACTCCAGCGTGGGCGATAGAGTGAGACTCCGTCTCAAAAAACAAATAAACAAAAAGACATACCTGTTCTAAACACTGCACACTTAATAAAGATTCAAAATACACAAAGCCAAAACTGCTAGAACTGCAGGAAAAATAGAGAAGTTCATAATTAAGTTTGGAGATTTCAGTATCCCTTCATAATCAATATACATTTAAATAACTCATAAAGGAGGAATCAAAAGGAAAATTAGAATTTTTTATTTTTTTGAGATGGAGAAATGGACAATTAAAAAAAATTTTATGGTTAAATATTACTTTTATGTTTTAATTAATGAATTAATTTTTTTAAATTGAGATGGAGTCTTGCTCTGTCACCCAGGCTGGAGTGCAGTGGCGTGATCTCGGCTCACTGCCAAACTCTGCCGCTGGGTTCAAGCAATTCTCGTGCCTCAGCCTCTGGAGTATCTGGGATTACAGGTACATGCCACCAGGCCTGGCTAATTTTTTTAATTTTTAGTAGATGAGGGTTTTGCCCTGTTGGCCAGGCTGGTCTCAAACTCCTGACCTTGGGTGATCTGCCCACCTCGGCCTGCCAAAGTGCTGGGATTACAGGCGTGAGCCACCATGCCCAGATACTTTTATTTTTCTACCTATTTTGGTTTAGGACAGATGCCTCTGACTTGAACAGACCATCAGAGATGTGTAACATTAATTTTAGAAAACCACTCAGAGAGCTCCCTTAGGAAACAACACAAGTTTCTGCTTTCCCACCACCCATGCTTCTGGACCTGTGCTCGCAGAGAAGTCCTCTGTTATCAGGCTGGCTTCATAAGTCAGTCCCAGAATCTTTGAAGGCATGTTGATGCTGAAATGGAAAGGGTTTCAGTGCAATCTCTTCCAGCTTCATAGATGAAGCCCTAGGACAGAAGTAAACTTTCCTATTTACAGCAGGTCCTTGAATAATGTTTTGTTCAACGTCATTTGGTTATAACATTGATGAGAAAAAAATCTGACTCCTGGCCGGGCCACTGTCTGTTTGCATGTTCTCCCCATGTTGGCGTGGGTTTTCTCCAGGTACTCCCACATCACAAAACTGTGCATGTTTGGTTAGTTGGCATGCGTAAATGGTCCCAGTCTGAGTGTGAGCGTGTGTATGAGTAAGCCCTGCGATGGGATGGCTTCCTGTCCAGGATTGGTTCCCGCTTTGCACTCTACGCTGCCAGGATAGGCTCTGGCCACTCATGACCCGACCCTGCACTGCTTATTCATTTCCGTGATGTTTATCCAGACTTTGTTCAAACTCATCTCTCCAGATTCAATCTTCTCAAGTTTTTTTGCTTGCTGAATAGTTCTTCATTAAGTTTGGGGATTTCCTGGAATGAGCTTTTCTGATTAGATTCCATTGTTCGAAATTTTTCCTTGAGGGCATCCAGATCCTCCTTGAGAGCAACCTGCATCCACACCAAGCCAACACAGGCCACAACACAGGCAGCGAGGGTGACAAAACCACAGAGCGGATAGCAGATCTTGCAGCATCGTCAATAGCCTCCCTTGGCAAAGCGAGAGCGATTTCCAACCACACCGAATTCCTCTTCCTCCTTGGAGCTGGACTCAGAGTCTAAGTCAGGAGGCTCAGGGCGAAGCAGGCGGTGACTGCTTGGGCTTCTTTCTCCGGCTGTCCCCAGCCAAACCAATCAATACATTGAGCTCTTTGGGCATTTTCATCTTCTTGTGTGGGGTGAGTGGAGCCCCGACTCCTGAGCTGCCAGGTGCGCACCCGACGCCCAATTCTCTTCCTGCGTTGGAGCTGCCTTCCAGGGTTGGGGATCCTGGGCCAGAGCCCCCTGGTCACTCCGCCAGGGACTGGAGATTGGAGCCCAGAGGAAGCTGGAACTCAGATGGGTGGGGGAAGTCACATAGAAATGGCCAAGGAGCTGATGACCCCAAGGATAAGGGCTTGTGGGCAGAGCGTTAGTAAAGAGGGTGGAAAGGGACCTTTATCTCCCAAAGGGCGAAAAAAGCCAAGTCAAAAATGAAGGATTCTCAGCCCTGATGAGTAGGCAATACTTCTAAGGGTGCTGCTCCAGGAGCTGGGGAAGGGCACACAAAATAGATGTTTTGGACCTCCGGGGCAGAATTTTCAATGGGGAGGGAAGAGAAACTTATTTATTTATTTATTTTTTCTTTGAGACGGAGTCTCGCTCTGTCGCCCAGGCTGGAGTGCAGTGGCACGATCTCCACTCACTGCAAGCTCCGCCTCCCTGGTTCACACCATTCTCCTGCCTCAGCCTCCTGAGTAGCTGGGACTACAGGCGCCTGCCACCACGCCCGGCTAATGTTTTTGTATTTTTAGTAGAGACGGGGTTTCACTGTGTTGGCCAGTATGGTCTCGATCTCCTGACCTCGTGATTCGCCTGCCTCGGCCTCCCAAAGTGCTGGGATTACAGGTGTGAGCCACCGCGCCCGGCCGAGAAACTTATTCTTGAGTGGGAAGAGTGGGGAGGTGCAGAGCAAGAACGTGGGAACGCGTCAGTCCCTTCCTAGCAGAAGAGGTGGCGGCAGGAGGGAGCTCCCAGCAGCTACAACCCCAACACTGCTTGGCCGCGGAGAAAATGCCCAGGCCAGGAAGCCGGCTGGGGTGTGTGATGATCACCGTTCTCTGGCCTCTGTCCTGAAAGTGAAAGGGGCCCGAGGCTGAGGAAGATCCGGAGCCCGGCTCTAAGGGCTCATCCTGAGAGAAGCCAGTCCCGCGCCTGCGAGACCTCCGCCCCGCTGTCTGGGCCTGGGGGTCGCCGTGCCGCGGGCGACGGGTGCTCAGCCAACCGATAGCGCTTCCGCCTGGAGTTTGAGGTCTCAGGCAGGGGCAACTCTCAGCCACTCAAACGCGCAGGCCCTACTCTAGCCGCAACTCTGGCTCCTGCTCTGGCTCTGGCCGCGGCTGCTCCCTACACGTTGTTGTTATTGTGGGCGGTGGAGGCCGCGGGCTCCAGACCCAGGCCATCGCTCCGGCCCCATATTTTTAAAAATTTATTTATTGAGACAGTGTCTTACTCTATCATCCAGGCTGGAGTGCAGTGGTACAGTCACAGCTCACTACAGCCTCGACCTCCTGGGCTCAAGCAATCCTCCCACGTTTGCCTTCTAAGTAGCTGGGACTACAGGTGCGAGCCACCACGTCCAGCTTTTTTTATTTTTTGCAGAGACGGGGTCTCACTATGTTGCCCAGGCGCTTTTAGCTTGTTTTGAAACATGTTAATTTTCACCTGTTTGGTAGGGATTTACTTTGCTGTTTTCTATGCAATTTTGTATTATATTTCATAATCCTTTTCTGTTGCTTACTTTCACGTGAAATGCATTTTCCTGTACTTATTGGGAGAGACAGGACAGAATAGCTTTTCTAGCCTCAAGGCTCATGAAGTTCTATTATTTTCAGAAAGTGACTAAAATAGCCTAATACTTTGAGATGTTTCCTCTGCTTCTCTCTCACTTCTGTCTATACCTTTTCTCTCTTTTACCTCTTATTGTTACTGTCCTGCTCAATTTGGAATCTACAACCTCAGAGGGGTTTTGTTTTGGAATGAAGCTCAAATTTGTTAGTTTCAAGAGTTCATGAGAACCTAGACCACTACATCTTCAGAACTTAGCACCATCCCCACAAACTCACGGGCAAATTGGAGTCTATAGAAACCTTCTGTGTTTTGACTGTTGCTAGAATTTTTTTTTTTTTTTTTTGAGATGGGAGTCTCATTGGTTCTGTTGCCCAGGCTGGAGGGCAGTGGCAGGATCTCAGCTCACTCCAACCTTCACCTCCCGGGTTCAAGCGATTCTCCTGCCTCAGCCTCCCAAGTAACTTGGATTACAGGTGCCTGCCACCACCACGACTGGCTCATTTTTGTATTATTAGTAGAGATGGGGTTTCACCAGTTGGCCTGGCTGGTTTCAAACTCCTGACCTCAGGTGATTCACTGTCTCTGCCTCCCAAACAGCTGGGATTACAGGCGTGAGCTACCACACCTGGTTCCAATTTTTTAAATTTTATTTTTGGCCTACCATGCTTTCCAGTGAAAACATGTTGAGTTGAGGGCTCTCCTATTCTTAATGCCATCAGATGTCCCATTGCCTTTCCTCCACGGCTTTCCACACAGATGTCCCAAGCAGATCTTATAGCTGCTTTTGAGTTTGTCACTATCTGATCATATTTTGGGACTGTGGAGATACCTTGTCACAAAGATTAGCAGTAGATGCTGTGCATGGATTTCTGCTTTAACTCTCCTAGTTGCTGTTTTTATGAAGGGATTTGGGGAGATTAACAAAAATGACACAACTATTTCTGACTTTTTTTTTTTTTCTGTGACAGAGTCTCACTCTGTCACCTAGGCTGGAGTGCAGTAGCACAATCTTGGCTCACTGCAACCTCTGCCTCTCACGTTCAAGCGATTCCCGTCTCAGCCTCCCAAGTAGCTGGGAATACAGGTGTGCACCACCATGCCTGGCTCATTTTTTTGTATTTTTAGTAGAGATGGGGTCTCACCATATTGGTCAGACTGGTCTTGAACTCGTGGCCTCAGGTGATCCACCTGCCTCGGCCTCCCAAAGTATTGGGATTACAGGTGTGAGCCACCATGCCCAGCCATCTATTTTTTAATGGACTTCTGATAATCTTTTATTTAGGAATATTTATAAGTGATAATGGTTGTCTAAGAGGTAGTAGAGCATGGTGATTGACAGCATGGGCTTTGGAGTCAGACTACCTGGGTACAAATCCAGTTTCACCCCTATTAGTTGTGTAATCCATAATGTGTTATTTTAGTTTCTTCTGTAAAATAATAGGTTGTTGTGAGAACTAAATGAAATAATATATGTAAAACACTGAGGGAAGTACTAGGTTACTTAATAGGCTAATAGGCATTCAACAAAGATAGCTGTTATACTTAATGTAAGTTTATTTTTTACATTATTGGCTGTATAATAGACTACAAGAATAGAAAACACTTGAAAATGAAAACAAGAACACCAACCTCGATTTTTTTTTTTTGAGATGGAGTCTTGCTCTGTGGCCCAGGCTGGAGTGCTGTGGTGCGATCTCGGCTCACTGCAAGCTCCGCCTCCCAGGTTCACGCCATTCTCCTGCCTCAGCCTCCCCAGTAGCTGGGACTACAGGCACCCACCACTGCGCCCGGCTAATTTTCTTAGTAGAGACGGGGTTTCACCATGGTCTCGATCTCCTGACCTCGTGATCCGCCCACCTCGGCCTCCCAAAGTGCTGGGATTACAGGCGTGAGCCACCGTGCCTGGCCCAACTTCTTGATTTTATGACAAGATAGAAACTACAACTAAAAACAGCTAGAAAATGATGAAAATGAAAAAACACATGGTTGACCAAGCTGACTTTAGAGGAAAGTTCATAGCCTTAAGCACTTCCATTAAAAGAATGAAAATACATGCAACACACATTCAATACTAGAGTTAACTTCTATTTTCTTTTTTTTTGAGACGGAGTTTCACTCTTGTCTCCCAGGCTGGAGTGCAATGGCACGATCTTGGCTCACTGCAACCTCTGCCTCCTGGGTTCAAGTGATTCTCCTGCCTTAGCCTCCTGAGTAGCTGGAATTACAGGCACCCACCACCACACCTGGCTCATTTTTTTGTATTTTTAGTAGAGATGGGGTTTCACCATGTTGGCCAGGCTGGTCTTGAACTCTTGACCTTGTGATCCGCCTGCCTTAGCCTCCCAAAGTGTTGGGATTATAGGCGTGAGCCACCGTCCCCAGCCTATTTTCTCTCTTTTTTGAAACGGAGTTTCTCTCTTGTTGCCCAGATTAGAGTGCAATTGTGCGATCTCAGCTCACCGCAACCACAGCCTTTGGGGTTCAAGCTATTCTCCCGTCTCAGCCTCCCGAGTAGCTGGTATTACAGGCATGTGCCACCACGCCCGGCTAATTTTATATTTTTAGTAGAGATGGGGTTTCTCCATGTTAGTCAGGCTGGTCTTGAACTCCCGACCTCAAGTGATCTGCCCTCCTCGGCCTCCCAAAGTACTGTGATTACAAGTGTGAGCCACTGCGCCAGGCCTGTTTTCTCTTTTTTAAGGTGGAAATCAATTAATTAGGGCCGGGCATGGTGGCTTATGCCTGTAATCCCAGCACTTTGGGAGGCCAAGGTGGGTGGATCACCTGAGGTCAGGAGTTCGAGACCAGCCTGACCAACATGGTGAAACCCCATCTCTACTAAAAATACAAAAAAATGAGCCAGGCGTGGTGGTGGGCACCTGTAATCCCATATACTTGGGAAGCTGAGGCAGGAGAATCACCTGAATCCGGGAGGTGGAGGTTGCAGTGAGCCGATATCACGCCACCGTACACTCCAGCCTGGGCAACAGAGCGAGACTCCATCTTAAAAAATGAAAGAAAGAAAGAAAGTAAAACAGGTATATAGAAGATACTGAGAATATTTTCTACAACTCTAGGCAAATGCATTTGAAAGAAAGCCTCAATGAAATGGATGTTCTCCTAGAAAAAGTACAAGTTATCAAAATTGATGAGAGGGTAAGGGAGAAACAGCTGGAGAAAAGTGCCAGAGAAATAGTCTTTAAAAAAAAAAAAATTCCAGGCCTAGATATATATACCACTTAATTCTTTCAAATCTTTGAATATCACATTTTCTTTGTTATTTAAACTTTTCTGGCTGGGCGTGGTGGCTTATGCCATAATCCCAGCACTTTGGGAGGCCCAGGCGGGCGTATTACCTGAGGTCAGGAGTTCAAGACCAGCCTGGCCAACATGGTGAAACACCATCTCTACTAAAAATACAAAAATTAGCCAGGCATGGTGGCGTGCGCCTGTCATCCCAGCTACTTGGGAGGCTGAGGCAGGACAATCACTTGAACCTGGGAGGCGGAGGTTGCAGTGAGCCGAGATCATACCATTGCATTCCAGCCTGGGCAACAAGAGCAAAACTCCATCTCAAAACAAAAACAAAACTTTTTTGAAGTATAAAGAAATAGTCTTTTCTTTGCAGGTTACTTAAATATAGTTATATTTTCATAACATGGCTTAATAATTTATTGTGCCATCCAGCTGAGATGTATAAATCAAAAACACAGCAGTGATTTTAACGTTTAAAGAGGACAGTCTACAAAAAAGGAAATACAAATGGCTCAAACAAATAAACAGATACCTAACTTCATTCTTGTTTGTTTTAAAGAGATAAGGTCTCACTCTGTTGCCTAGACTCTGGAGCATAGTGGTGCAATCATGGCTCACTGCAGCCTCAAATTTCTGGGCTTAAGCAATCCTCCTGCCTCAGCCTCCCAAGTAGCTGGGACTTCGGGTGTGCAGTACCACACTTCGCTAATTAAAAAAAAAAAAAAAATTGTAGTGATGAGGTCTTACTATGTTGCCAACCTCATCTTGAACTCATGGCCTCAAGTGATCTTTCTTCCTGCGTAGGCCCTCAAAGGGCTGAGATTATAGGTGTGAACCACCATGCCCAGTCCCCAACCTTATTCTTAAGTGAATATACAAAATTGTACTGAGATTAAAACGCCATTTTTAAAGTAAGAGATTAGGAAAGATCAAAACATTTGATAACACTTACAAAGATTTAATAGGCACTCTCATGCATTGTGGGTGGGACTGTAAACTGGCACAATCCTTATAGATGGCAACTTGCCAATATCTATCAAAAGTAAAAATGCACATATCTTAACCTAGTAATTCTAACTTTAGATTTCCAGCTTACAGTAACTCACTCATGTGCAATGTGACCTATATAAAAGGTTATAAAATGAATCATTATTTATAATAGCAAAAGGTTAGGAAAAAAATGTCAGCAGGGACTGCTCAAATATATTATGGTACATTCATACAATAACATCTGCAGTTATAGACCAAGAATCAAGAAACTCTTCATGTAACGACATGGGACAATCTCAAAAATATGTTACACAGAGAAGACAAGCTGAAGAACAGTATACACCGTACAATACCACTTAGGAAAAACATCTCTAGAGGGATATTTAAGGAAAAGATAACACTTTTTGGGAAGAGAAAATGAGTTCTAAAGGAGGGAAGGAGACTTCACTGTTTATCATTATGTGTCTTTTGAATTTTGAACAATTTTGAAATGAAAACATCCCAATGGAAATACAAGTCTTTTAGGTAAGTTCAAATGAGCATGTATTATATTTCTTTCATCTGACTGATAAACTTTTCCACAATTTCATTGAGTCTTTCAGGCTCCATTAGTTTATTTACCAACTCCTGCTCAACAGCCATTAGGGCTGGGCCAGTAAGCTTCTCTTGTCCCATGGTATTACATAAATATGTCTTAAGACGAGGCAGGGTAGAAAATGAGTTCTCAGTACTTGCTGAAGTAATTGGCCAAGACAAAGCAATATATAATAGCTTTGAGAGACAAGGAATATTACTGTGAAGACCATGCTGAATAAACAAACAGCCGAGACTGACGAAGTTTATGCAACTATCATCTATGACAAAGTTAAGCTTTGCATAATGTCGATAAAATCTAAGTTCTGGGATAATGTCCTCATCAAGTTTATAAAATTCCTGAACATGTTTTGCTGTTGTTTCATTTAATGGTTCATTCCATTTAAATAACAGTTCTGAAATTTGCTTTATTTTGCAATAATCAAACTCCGAAAAACATAACTTTAAATTTTGTAATATAGTATCTAATCCTTGGTAATAGATATTAATTTTATATTGTTCTTCTGTTGAAGTAGGAAAAAACATATTATCTGAATTGCCAAGATCTACTGATTTCTGAATTTTTCTTCTTTTCTGAAGAGAAGGTTTTTCAACTTTAAAACCTTTACAGGTTATTTTTTGACATATTTCCTCTGTTCCATCCCAGATTGTTTTAAAGTATACGTCATTTCTTTCAGATGATAAACATTCCAAAATTGCTTCTATTTTTGAAGACAAAGAAAAAATGTCTATGGTTTTATTTTGAAGCTCTTTGGAAAGAATTCCTGTAACACTCAGCACTCGATACAGGAATTTCAAACAAAAGACAAATTCAAATTTGGAAACCAATGTCAGCAAATGACTCAATTCATCGGCAAAACTTGTATTTGAAGAATGGCTTGCTATAACTTCCAATGTTTCAATAATCTCTGGAAGACTGTCAATCACAGATAGTAATGTACGATCATGGACTGTCCAACATGATTGTGATATATGTTTCTTGCATGTTTTGTTTTGACTTAGCCTATAAATGTTTCGAAAATTTGCCAACATTTCCCCAGACATACAAATAGTGTTGAACAAAGAACTGAGAGTTTTTAGAGCACTTCGGAGTTCTTTTACTTCTTTACAAAACCTAATTATTGATAAATCCAAAAAGTGTGCATAACAATGTATGTATAAAGCTCTTGGTTCTTCTTTCTTGAATTCTGCTGCTACTTTATTAAATTTTATCCTCAAATTAGTGGTGCTATCATAGGCCTGGCCATGTATTTTATCCATATCAACTCCAATTTGCTGCAGATAAGTTTTGATAGTCCTATGTAAATGGGTCCCAGTCATCTCCTCAGTATCAACAAAACCCAAGAATCTTTCCTTAATTAAGATAGCCTTTGATGATTTTTGTGGGTATCTTACACAAATTGAAAGCTGTTCTTTCATGGCACTATTGATTGTCTCATCACATATGATTGAAAATGCTGAGGAGTCATTGATCTCATTCACAATATCCTGCAACATTTCAGTCTTTATTATTTCAATAATATCACTTTGAATTTGTGTACTGTTATAGAAGTCAACTTGTGAATTCATAAGTCGAAATGTTTCTTCTCCTTTATCTTTTGCTCTCATTTCTAACAATTCTAAAAAATTGCCTTTATTCACAGATGAAACTGACTGGTCGTTTCCTCTTAAGGGTAAACACTGCTTTCCAAGAAATAAAATATTTTCAATTATAAGCTTTAGGTACTTTTTATTTCCCTCAATCTGTTTCGAATGAATAGATAAATCGTCACTGACAGCTCCGTCACAAAATTGGTATTCTCTCCAAAATTCCAATGACTTCAAATGCATTTCACTTTTTTCATGCTTTCTGAATTTTTCCAGGGTTTTTTTCCAATTAGAAGTTCCGTGGGTTGCAAATGACTCTCTTCCACAGCTAAAATATTTTTGGCAGAACAACTGGCATGAATAACAGAATACCACATCTTTTTTACTGTTTTCCAAACACTCAAAATCTGCACAACAAGATTTTTTAATACTTCGTGATTTACCTTTAACTTTTTGTACTTTGGATGTACATTTTGGGTGACATAGTTCATCACTTATTTTCATAGATTTCATATTGTCTTTTTGTACTTCTATACTGGAACCAATTGCATGCTGACTAAATACTGATGAAGATGGTGAAACGCTTGGCTGTTCCGTACTACTACTAGCAACAGCATTACTGGGTTCACTAGGTGAACTCTTAGAAAGCTTTGGGAGAAAATGAGAAAAGAACATTTAACAGTTTTCAAAAATTAATTAAAATATCAAATATATCTACTCTAATAACATAGTAAAATAAATGGCTGAGTTACAGTATGAGCTCCACTAGGGGGAAACGTTAACAATTACGTATAACTTATTTATTTGCAATCTAGATTCAGCATTAAATGTTTGAAGGACCTTTTGGTATGTAATTGTCATAAAAATAATTTTTATTGCTCAGATGACTCAAATTGTGTAGTATTTTTTTAAAAGAAGAACCCAGAGGAAAAAAATACTTCTGTTTAAACAATCTACAAACACACACACACACACCATATATGAATACATAATACATAAAATATATATTAAATATATAAATATAATATATAATAAATAATATACAATATATTATAATATATTTATATTATATATTATATATTTATATTTTTATATATTATAGTATATATTTTATATATATATATAAAATCTGCGCCAGGTGTGGTGGCTCATGCCTGTAATCCCAGCACTTTGGGAGGCCAAGGTGGGCAGATCACCTGAGGCCAGCAGTTTGAGACCAGGTTGGCCAACATGGTGAAACCCCTTCTCTACTAAAAATACAAAAATTAACTGGGCATGGTAGCAGGCGCTGGTAATCCCAGCTACTCAGGAGGCTGAGGCAGGAGAATCGCTTGAACCCAGGAGGCAAAGGTTGCAGTGAGCTGAGATCACGCCACTGCACTCCAGCTTGGGTGGCAGAGCGAGACTCTGTCTCAACAACAACAACAACAACAAAAATCTGCTTATTAAAAAAAGACAGTGGTAAAAAAAGTTAAAACTTACATCCACAATGACATCTGCTGTTGCTGTTACTGAAGAAACTGTATCTGTTAAAATAGAGCATAAATTCAAGATCTTATATACTATAACTTATAAAATAGCATCATAAACTATATTTGCTTATTTCATATAAGAAACAAAAAGAAAATTTAGCATATAGACAGATTTATCAAGTATGACAAAACAATATTTATGTCAAATATCTTAACATCAACTTTTACCTTGTAAGACATCAGTATTCATGATGGGCAAGGCAACATCGGTGTCTGCCAATGACACTATATTGCTTATAACTGGAGTCGTATCTTTCTTTGGAGAAAGAAGCTCTGTTGAAGTATCATGCACCACAGAAACAACACTTACTGACAAAAATAAAAAGATTTCTTATAAACAAGGCAAAATCAATCATCAGAAAGTACTGTTTAGTAATACTGTTTCAAGAAATAATGCAAGCATCTAATAGCTTAAGGAATTGGTAGGTACTGAAGTAATTTTTATTAGGGCTTAGGAATAGCCAGGTTCTTTAGTATCGTATTTATAATTACAACACTACACTGAAAATTCACACTTCTCCAACATTTTATGTCTTTTACCTTTGTACACAATTTCCCAGTCCTTTTAAAGAATTTGTTTAAAATTATGAGCAAATTTTTCTGTGAAATTACTCATGAAGAAAAGAGATTCTCATCGAATCTCCTAATGGGCATCTATTTCAAACTCTTCCAGGATTCATAAACCTTAACATCAATGGAGCGCTAGGTTGCTGCCCAAGCTACTATTGCAGAAATTTCTGTAACAAGCCAGTTTGTATGACTTACAAATCCCAGAGGCATTAGTCACTCTATGGTCTATGTAAATAGCACCACTGGTCCTACATGAGGCTTTTTGATGGAATACTTAGTTGGCTCAGATTATTTGTGCTTTTTTATTATTGAGTCTTAAAGCATTTACAATTACTTCTATTTCATGTGAAAAATGTAATGAAAACTTGTTTTTACAAAACAGGGCTAAGTAAAACATTCTATATTCTAATAAAAGCAGTCTTGTAAATGTATTAAACTCTATATTGATCAAGTGCCTCCTATGTACCATGTTTTGCAGTAGGTGCTCAATATATATTGATGTAAACATACATATATTCATTTACTAAATAATCTAAAAAAAGACATGTATGTTTTAATTTTTATTATTATTATTTTTGAGATGGAGTCTCACTCTGTCGCCCAGACTGGAGTGCAATGGTGCGATCTCGGCTCACTGCAACCTCCACCACCCAGGTTCAAATGATTCTCCTGTCTCAGCCTCCTGAGTAGCTGGGACTACAGGGACCCACCAACACGCCCAGCTAATTTTTTTTGTATTTTTAGTAGAGACGGGGTTTCACCATATTGGCCAGGCTGGTCTCAAACTCCTGACCTCAGGTGATCTGCCCACTTTGGCCTCCCAAAGTGCTGGGAATACAGGCATGAGCCACCATGCTTGGCCTACAAATATTAAATCTCTGGTGGTAAAGTAGCCTTCCTTTTATACAAAAATACTGAAAAACAGTTCTTTGCAACAAGTTTAGATTGTTTTGACTTTTAAAAGTCAGTTTAATTTGAAAATGAATCAAGGTTATAAATTAAAGTCAAATAATATTATTTATTAATAATTACTAAACCCCTACAATTGCTAAACAAACATTACCTGAAGAAGATTCCATCTTAGCTTTACTGTATGCAGAGAAACAATTAATAGAGCAGAAAAGCTCTGTCTTCCCCAAATCACTTGTAGTCTCAATCATTTCATCTGAGGGCTTCAATGGTTTGCAAGGAACAGATATAAGTGGTTTGGCAGGTTTCTGTTTAGAGATTAAAATAATATTCATATTCCTGGTATATGATATGTTGTTAATGAAGAAGAACCTATCTATTACCACTGCTTTTAGTTGGAATATTAAAAAGAATAACAATTAAGACAGTTTTTACATTTTCTTAAAAAGACACTACAGATTGCAATAACTAAAAGAATACTGGCAAATTTGAAAATGATTTTTATTATTTATCAGATATATTTAACAGCAATAATAATAATACCTATGAAAGCAATAAGGCCAGGTGCAGTGGCTCATGCATGTAATCCCAGCACTTTGGGAGGCCAAAGCAGGCAGATCACCTGAGGTCAGGAGTTCGAGACCAGCCTGGCCAACATAGTGAAATCCCGTCTCTACTAAAAATACAAAAAATTAGCTAGGTGTAGTGGCGAGCGCCTGTAATCACAGTTACTCAGGAGGCTGAGGCAGGAGAATCACTTGAACCTGGGTGGCAGAGGTTGCAGTGAGCTGAGATTGTGACACTGCACTCCAGCCTGGGCAACAAGAGTGAAACTCCTTTTCAAGGGAAAAAAAAAAAAAAAAAGCAATGAAGAAAGTGGTCACAGAAGTTTATTTCAGGCAGTCAAAGCCTACTGGATAAACAAAGGCCTTATATAGTTATAGATCTGTCCTCAATGGTAGCTTGGGAATTAACTTGTGAAGATGTCTACTGATGCTGAGGAGGAGCCAGGAAGGAGTGCTTAACTTAAATACCTTACAAGATACTGTGGGAATCACTGTTTTTCTAGGCTAACTTCATGGTAAAAATTAACAAGCATATTGTAAGAAAGCAGCATACAAGCAATAGAAAGTATAGAGTACTGTGAGTTCAGTAAGTAGTAACCGTGCAAAAGAAAGGATATAAACTTTGAAAGGCAGGCATTACTGTAAAGATTATGCTCACCACCTATTCTTTCTAGTCAAACAGGAACCAATATTCCTGGATTTCAGAATATGTCAGAGCCTAGGCACAGTGGCTCACGCCTGTAATCTCAACTTTCAGAGGTTGAGGCGGGGGGATCACTTGAACCCAGGAGTTTCAGACCAGACTGGTAAAATAGTGATACCTCATCTCTAATAAATAAATAAATAAAAATAAAAAATTAGCCTAGTGTGGTGGCGTGCGCCTGTAGTCCCATTTACTTGTGAGGCTGAGGTGGGAAGGATCACTTGAGCCCAGGAAGACAGAGGTTGCAGTGAGCCGAGATCATGCCATTGCACTCCAGCCTGGGTGACAGAGTAAGACTCTGTCTCAAAAAAAGAAAGAAAAAATAATACATCAGGCTCAGTGTGGTGGCTCTTGCCCGTAATCCCAGCACTTTGGGAGGCTAAGGCAGGAAGATCACTTGAGCCCAGGAGTTCGAGACCAGCCTAGGCAGCAAAGTGAGACCCATCTCTACAAAAAACACAAACATTAACCAGGTGTGGTGGCGCATGCCTGTGGTCCCAGCTACATGGGAGGCTGAGGCAGGAGGATTGCTTGAACACCTGAGGTTGGGCCTCCAGTGAGCTTTGCTCACATCATGCACTCCAGCCTCCATCCTGGGTGGAAAAGCAAGACTCAGTCTAAAATTAAAAAAAAAAAAAATCACCAATAGAACAAAACTGCTTTTGGAGATGCAAAGTACACAGACAGGCTGGGCACGGTGGCTCACACCTGTAATCCCAGCACTTTGGCAGGTCGAGGCGGGCAGATCATCTGAGGTCAGGAGTTCAAGACCAGCCTGGCCAACATGGTGGAACCCCGTCTCTACAAAAATACAAAAATTAGCTGGGTGTGGTGGTGTGCGCCCAAGTAACCCCAGCTACTTGGGAGGCTGAGATGGAAGAATTGCTTGAACCTGGGAGGCGGAGGTTGCAGTGAGCTGAGATCGTGCCATTGCACGCCAGCCTGGGCAACAGAGCAAGACTGTGTCTCAAAAAAACAAAAACAAAACAAAATAAAACCCACCAAAGTACAAAGACAAAAAAATACATATACGTTTTATTTTTCTGTGAGAGAACAGGATATTGGCAAAGGCACAACAAAACAAAAAGGATAATTTCAAAAATTTCTATTTTTATCCTTTATTAGTATGAAAAACTTTTATATTTTGAGAAATCTTAACAATTCACTAATCTTTAACGTTAAGCAACAATAGTGGCATAATTTATTTTTATTTCTTTATTTATTTTTGAGACAGAGTCTTGCTCTGTTGTCCAGGCTGGTGTGCAGTGGTATGATCTCGGCTCACTACAACCTTTACCTTCCCCAGGTTCAAGCAATTCTCCTGCCTCAGCCTCCCGGGTAGCTGGGATTATTAGGTGTGTGCCACTATGCCCGGCTAATTTTTGTATTTTTAGTAGAGATGGAGTTTCACCATGTTGGCCAGGCTGGTCTTGAACTCCTGACCTCAAGTGATCCTCCCGTTTGGCCTCCCAAAGTGCTGGGATTACAGGCGTGAGCCACCGCACCTGGCCCAATAGTGGTACCATTTATAATTAAGTTAGTTTAATATTCATAAGGGAAGGCTAACTTAATATATTCTATTAACATATGGCCAAAATAATTACAATTACATCTAATAATCCACTTTTTAAAAATAAAAAGCTACCCCATTTTTAGATTCACATATTTGGACATTTTTCTAATTCTGGATTATAGTTCACTAACATTGTAGATTTACTCCATTATCACTGTCACATGATGTCTTACATTCAGATGCAAGGGGAAAGTGTTAGGCTGTGCTTGTTAACTAACTCGTTTACCCAAATCAGTCTTGCCCCATCACATAAGCTGAACAACTGGGTACTCAATACAGGTTTTTTTTTTTTTTTTTCCTGAGACAGAGTCTCGCTCTGTCGCCCAGGCTGGAGTGCAGTGGCACGATCTCGGCTCACTGCAAGCTCCGCCTCCCGGGTTCACGCCATTCTCCTGCCTCAGCCTCCCGAGTAGCTGCGACTACAGGCGCCCGCCACCACACCCCGCTAATTTTTTTTTTTTTTTGTATTTTTAGTAACGATGGGGTTTCACCATGTTAGCCAGGACGGTCTCGATCTCCTGACCTCGTGATCCACCCGCCTCAGCCTCCCAAAGTGCTGGGATTACAGGCGTGACCCACCGTGCCTGGCATATAGGCTTTTAAAAACAGAACAAGGCCGGCCAGGCGCGGTGGCTCACACCTGTAATCCCAGCACTTTAGGAGGCCGAGGCGGTCGGATCACGAGGTCAGGAGATTGAGACCATCCTGGCTAACACGGTGAAACCCTGTCTCTACTAAAAATACAAAAAATTAGCCAGACGTGGTGGTGGGCACCTGTAGTCTCAGCTACTCGCGCTGAGACAGGAGAATGGCGTGAACCCGCGAGGCGGAGCTTGCAGTGAGCTGAGATTGCACCACTGCACTCCAGCCTGGGCGACAGAGCGAGACTCCGTCTCAAAAAACAAACAACAACAACAACAACAACAACAACAACAAAAACAACCCAGAACAAGGCCTATTGAGTGTCAAAAAGAAAGAAAGAAAAAAAAAAGGAATATTATTTCCTGCCTTTGGGAGAAGTCTTCTGTGCTTTCCGTTCTGGTCCCAAGGCAGGATACTCTCAAGATGGGGGCCATAGAAAAGATGTGAGTCACAAATGATCTATTTGAATTATGGCTTGTTTTGACTCCCATCTTCAACTGCTTTTTTTTTTTTTTTTTTTTTTGAGACGGAGTCTCACTCTGTCGCCTAGGCTGGAGTGCAATGGTGCCATCTCGGCTCACTGCAACCTCCACCTCCCAGGTTCAAGAGATTTTCCTGCCTCAGCCTCCCAAGTAGTTGGGATTACAGGCGCCTGCCACCATGCCCAGCTAATTTTGGTATTCTTAGTAGAGGCAGGTTTTCGCCATGTTGGCCAGGCTGGTCTCCAACTCCTGACCTCAGGTGATCGGCCAGCCTCGGCCTCCCAAAGTGCTGGGATTATAGGCATCAGCCACTGCACCCGGCCAACTGCTTGTTTTTAAGGAAGTCTGTATAGGGATAGAGTTGGGTCTCAAAATATGATATGAACAAGCAACATATCTAAGAAGTCCCACCTCATCTCATTTGCTCTTTCTCTGCTCTCAGAAGCACCCACCCAGAGCTTGTCTATCAGAAATACGGACAAATAATACTAATCTCACTGGATTATTTCCTCCTATGACTGATTCAGAGAAAGCATGTGATATTTTTTGTTTGTTTTTTTAAAGACAGGTTCTTGCTATGTTGCTCAGGCTGGTCCTGAACTCCTGGCTCAACTGAACCTCCCGCCTTGGTCTCCCAAAGTGCTGAGATAACAGGTGTAAGCCACCATGACTGTCCACATGTGACATTCTTGATTCATCTTTGCATTGTTTGGTGTAAGAGTTAAACACATGGAATTAAAAACAAAAACATGGCTAGGCTCACATCTGTAATCCCAGCACCTTAGGAGACCAAGGCAGGAGGATCAGCTGAGTTCAGGAGTTGTAAGACAAGCTTGGGCAACATAGTAAGAGCTTGTCTCTACAAAAAAATTAAAAATTAGCCAGGTGTGGTGGCGTGTGCCTGTAGTTCCAGCTACTCGGGACGCTGAGGTGGTAGGATCACTTGAGCTAAGGAGGTCAAGGCTACAGTGAGCCATGATTGCCACTGCACTCCAAGCTGGCTGACAAAGACCTCGTCTCAAAAAAATCAAAAAAAAAAAAAAAAAAAAAAAAAGCTGGGCACAGTGGCTTACGCCTGTAATCCCAGTTCCTTGGGAGGCTGAGGCAGGAGAATTGCTTGAACCTGGGAGGCGGAGGTTGCAGTGAGCCAAGATTGTGCCACTGCACTCCAGCCTGGGCAAGACAGCGAGACTCCGTCTCAAAAAAAATAAATAAGGTCAGGTGTGGTGGTTCATGCCTGTAATCCCAGCACTTTGGGAGGCCAAGGCAGGCGGATCACAAGGTCAGGAGATCGAGACCATCCTGGCTAACACAGTGAAA
This sequence comes from Pan paniscus, assembly GCF_029289425.2. Lineage (NCBI taxonomy): Eukaryota > Metazoa > Chordata > Mammalia > Primates > Hominidae > Pan > Pan paniscus. The sequence continues at coordinate 191,740,378 of NC_073249.2, forward strand.
CCCCATCTCTACTTAAAATACAAAAAATCAGCCAGGCGTGGTGGTGGCGGGTGCTTGTAGTCCCAGCTACTTGGGAGGCCGAGGCAGGAGAATGGCATGAACCCGCGAGGCAGAACTTGCAGTGAGCCGAGATCGTGCCACTGCACTCCAGCCTGGGTGACAGAGGAAGACTCCATCTCACCAAAAAAAAATAAAAAAAAAAAAAAATAAAATAAATACATAAAAATAAAAACAAAAATACTTTTGTGTTTGGGTTTTATTGACCAGCAGACTATTGTTATTTTTGCTATACTTATTTCTAGTTTATAAACCGGCTCCAGCCTGCTTGCCTTTTCTTTAAGGTGAGATAATCGATCTGAGATTATTTAGGAAAATCTCCATATAGCATTTATCATGAATTCTTATGCAAGAAGAAACCGTTAAAAGCCTTCTATTTCATCTTCATCAACTTATCGACATTATTCCAAAGGGTACCAAAAACTACTTCCCACATTTTCCTAGAGTGAAACCATTCATAGGCCAGTTAATAGAAGAAACAATAGGTCTTTATTCATACCTGCTTATATGCTGTAATACTCTTTGAACTATTAAAGTAATGAGACTGTCCTTCCATCTGAAGTATGTGGGACAGACTAGAGCTGGTGTAACAGTAAGTGCCACAGTTCTCACAGCAGTTCATGATGAAGTTGTTAGCAGAGTGAAACTTTGAAAGGCAGGCATTACTGCAAAGATTATGTTTCACATTTTGGTATTTTACTTCATACTGAATCTAGGATTTAATAAAAAGATTCAGTAAAAACTCTGATATTTAAGCAGAATCATCAGAATCCCTGTAAAGGTTATAATTGCAACTTACAATAGCAGTCTTCTGGCACATGCTGCACTTGGTCAAAATGCTATTAGTACATATGGTAACAAATGGTTTTCTTTTTTCTTCATATGATGAAAGACAAGATAGGCTGCAAAAAGTTTTGCAAGAGGTAGTGTCTTCCAGCTGGACACTGATCACATCCTTTGGATTTAAAATGTCTCTAAGAACAAATAACAAGGACATCATTAAACAGTTTAAACACAATTATAACTTCTCTTTATAAATGAAATGACCTCTCAAATTAGAGTAAGAACATTAGCCTTGAAATAAGAAAACCTGAATTTGGTACCCAGTTCTGTCACATTTATACTCCCTAAATTTTAATTTTCTCATCTATACATTACAGATTATAAAGCACATCTAATAGTGCAGTTTTGTTTTTTAAGAGATAGGGTCTTGCTGTGTTGCCCAAGCTGGCCTCAAATTCCTGGGCTCAAGAGATTCTCCCACCTCAATCTCCCACATAGCTAGGATTACAGGCACATAATCCCACCATGCCTGACTTTGAAGATGTAGTTTTGGAGACTAGCCAGCCTGTATTATTAGGTGGTGCTAGTGAAAACCGAGGGATGATGAGAGATCACATATTCACACGAGCAACTCGAGAATCTATAGGACAGAGAATCTTAAAATATGGTCTTCAAATCCCTGGGGGAGTCCCCAAGATCAAAACTATTTTCATAGTAAGATGTTATTTGCTTTTTCACCGTGTTGATGTTTGCAACATCACTTTGCAACTGATGTTGCAAAGCTAATGGTAGGACCCTGCAATCCCACTCCTTGGTAAACACCCAAAAAAACTGAAAACAGGTACTCAAACAAGCATATGTACGTGCATATTCATAACAGCACTATTCACAATGGTCAAAAGATGAAAACAGCCCAAATGTTCATCAGTAAGTGAATGAATGAATAAGCACATTGTGTTACATACATACAGTGGAATATTATTCGCCTATTAACAAAAAGAATAAAGTACTGATACATGTTACAACATGGACAAACCTTGAAAATATTATGCTAAGGGAAAGAACCAGACACAAAAAGTCACTGCACTCTAGCCTGAGCAACAGAGTAATAATACCCTGTCACAAAAAAGTCATATATGATTCTATTTACATGAGATATTCAGGATAGATAAAATCTATAGATATAATGCATACTGGTGGTTGACAGGCACTGGGGGGAGAGGGAAATTAGGAGAAACTGCTTAGTGTTTAAGGTGTTTTACTTTGAAGTGATGGAAATGTTTTGGAACAAGATAGAGGGGATGGTCACACAACATTATGAATATACTAAATGCCAATGAAATGGTTAATTTCTTGGTATACAAATTTCACTTCAATGAATTTGGAAAAGAAAAAAGGCAATGGTGGGTAAAACTGTCAGAGCCTTAGCAGAAATCAAGGCAGTGGCACCAAAATGTGCTAATATTCATGTTATTCCCTGCTATACATTCACTGCCAAAAAAAATTCTTTTTAAAGTATCAGTTTCACTTAAGGAAGTACTCAATGAAACAGCAAAATACTTTAAATTATTTAAACTTCATCCTTAAGTACATTTAAAAAATATTCTGTCTTGGCCAAGTGGTAGGGTGAGAAAAAAAAATTCCGTGTGACAACACAGGACATAAGCATAAAGTACTTCTGTACACCAAAGGATGATGGTTGTCTCAAGGAAAAGCCCATATGGAAATGTTGAGTTATAAATGAATTAGCCACTTTTTTCATGGAAAACATTTTTACTTGAAAGTACTGTAAACAGTTTACTGTAAATAAAGACAAACTATTATCCAGAAGTGGGTATCTGCAGATATTTTCTTGAAAATGAAAAAAATGAGACTGTCACTTCAAGTAAAACGACTGACAGTATTTATCGCCAACAATAAAATTTTGGCTTTCAAGTGATAATTAGAGTTTTGGAAAACTTGTATCTTCCAACTTCAACTTGATCGATACCCAAAACTTAACAACTTTTCTGAGATTAGTGGTGATTTTTAAAATACTGCATAATAAAATATGAGAACATCTAGAAGATCTGCAGAACTCGGTGAACCAGTATTTTCCAAACTACAATAGCATATTACAAAAATCATTCACGGGTAAAAGATCCATTCAAAGTACAAGATAGATTAATGAATTTTAACATAACAGTGCAAAAAGTTCACTGATCCACATGGTACAAAAAGTTTGATCCCACATTGCAACTAGCCTTTAAGAAACTACCACTTGATTTTTGGTTGTAGTATCAAAGAACACCCACAACGATCTAAAAGGCTACTAAAATACTCCCCCCTTTTCCAATCACCTATTTATGAGGCTAGGTTTTCTTCAGACTTCAACCAAAACAACACTTTGCAATAAAGTGAAGGCAGAAACAGATACAAAAATCCAGCTAGATGTAAAGTGATTTGCAAAACTGATAAAACAATGATACTTATCAATTTTTAAAAATATGGGTATTTTTCATTTAAAATGTCATTTAATTTTTGATACAGTTAATATTCATAATCTACATAACTAAAGCTCTTTGGGTGTTCAATAATTTTTAAGGGTACAAGAAGTCCTGAGACCAGAAAGTTTGAGAACAGCCACTATAGAAAATATCAATATACCTAATAGCAGGCGCAGTGGCTCACACCTTTAATCTTGGGAGGCCAAGGTGGGCAGATCACTTGAGGTCAGGAGTTCGAGACCAGCCTGGCCAACCCCGTCTCTACTAAAAATATTTAAAAACATTAGTATTTTGTGATCAATGTTTTGGGAGTTATGAACACAACACTGTAAAATCACAGACCACAGAAGAATTAATTTGGGGGGCGGGCGGTTGTAAGAGGAGAGTGAGGAATGGTGTGGGAATAGACAAAAGGTAAAGATATTTGAGGCATACCTTTCAGACAGAATAAAGACACCAGCCAGATGGGAAGGGAGGAAGAAGAAACTACATCAGCGACGCATGGAAGTCTGAAAATGCTTCTTAGTTTTTATTGCTATCAGCATACTAGATTGCTGGCTTCTAAGAATCTACTAAAGCTTTATAAAAAATTGAAAAATGAATGTTGGCCGGGCACGGTGGCTCACATGTGTAATCCTAGCACTTTGGGAGGCTGGGGCAGGCAGATACCTGAGGTCAGGGGTTGGGAGACCAGCCTGGCCAACATGGTGAAACCCCATCTCTACTAAAAATACAAAAATTAACCAGGCATGGTGATAGGCACCTGTAATCCCAGTTACTAGGGAGGCTGAGGCAGCAGAATCGCTTGAACCTGGGAGGCAGAGGTTGCAGTGAGCTGAGATCCCGCTATTGAACTCCAGCCTGGGCAAAACGGTGAGACTCCGCCTCAAAAAAAAAAAAAAAAAAAGAATGTTGGCTGGGTACGGTGGCTCACGCCCATAATGCCAGCACTTTGGGAGGGCAAGCCAGGAGGATCACTTGAGCCCAGGAGTTCAAGACCAGTCTGGACAACATGGTGAAATCATCTCTACAAAAAAATACAAAAACTGGACAGGCAGGGTGGCATGTGCCTGCAATCCCAGCTACTTGGGAGGGTAAAGGTGGGAGTATTGCTTAAGCCCAGGTGGTCGAGGCTGCAGTGAGCCAAGATGGTGCCACTGCACTCCAACCTGGGTGACAGACAGGGACCTTGTCTCAAAAAAAAAAAAGAAACGCCAACAAATTAGGAACAACTTTCCGATAAATAAATCAAACCTTAGTGCAGGGGCCTATTTTGGACTTTATTGATTGCATTCAGGATTTGCGGTTGGTTCCAACTGAGATACTAAAGTGAAGAAATGACACTTCTTAAATACAAAGTTCCCAAGAACAAGTCACATCTTTTTTTTTTTTTTGAGACAGGGTCTCACTCCGTTGCCCAGGCTGGAGTGCAGTCGTACAATCTCAGCTCACTGCAACCTCTGTCTCCTGGGTTCAAGCAATTCTCCTGCCTCAGTCACTGGTGTAGCTGGGTTTACAGGCACACACCACCACGCCTGGCTAATTTTTATATTTTTAGTAGAGACAGGGATTTGCGGTGTTGGCTAGACTGGTCTTGAACTCCTGACCTCCAGTGATTCTCCTGCCTTGGCCTCCCAAAGTGCTGGGATTACAGGTGTGAACCACCTCGCTTGGCCCACAAATCGCATCTTTCTAATAAGATTTAAAATGTCATCTTCAAAGTGATCTTCCATTTGGTCCATGAAATAGAATAAAAAGTGCATTGACTCAAAACAGATATTAAATCATTCCTATAAAAGAAATCTTAAAAAGTAACTAAAAATCAGGCAGGGTGTGGTGGCTCATACCTATAATCCCAGCACTTTGGGAGGCCGAGGAAAGCAGATCACCTGAGGTCCGGAGTTCGAGACCAGCCTGGCCAACATGGCGAAACTGCATCTCTACTGAAAATAAAAAAACTAGCTGGGCACAGTGGCACACGCCTGTAATCCCAGCTACTTGGGAGGCTGAGGCAGGAGAATTGCTTGAACCCAGGAGGTGGAGGTTGCAGTAAGCCGAGATTGCACCATTGCACTCTGGCCTGGGTGACAGATTGAGACGAGACTCCATCTCAGACAAAACAAAACAAAACAAAACAAACAAACAAAACTGAAAATCAGCACGGTGGCTCACACCTGTAATCCCGGCACTTTGGGAGACCAAGGCAGGAGGATCACTTGAACTCAGGAGTTTAAGATCAGCCTGGGAAACATAGTGACTCTGTCTCTGCAAAAATAAATAAATAAGTAACTGAAAATTATTTTCAGTTCAGGATGGTTTCACTGGAAGATAAAAAAACCCCAGAAGAATAGCTAAAATTTATGTAAAAGGCTAATTAATGTGGAATTTTTAAGTTTTGAAAAAAGCAGTCTACTCTGAATCATGGATGGCCTTTTCCAGCCTAAAATTTACTACCATCTTTCTACCTACTACAATATAATATTTTTTATAAAAAAATTTTATTCTAGAGGAAGTAAAACTTATCTCAGATTTTTACTCATATTGGATTTCCATGCCTAGGAGAACTTACACACTAAATCTTTCCTGCTTCAGCCTTTTTCAATCTGTCTGGGACATCTGCTGAAGATGTGTAGTGAGTCTCTAAGGTCCCTTCCAGTTTTATGATTCTGCAGGGAGAGAAAGCAGGCTGAAGAGAGTACTATATGGCCCATAGCAAAAAAGTAAAAAGACAAAAGACTAGTATAGTATTGAAGGGTTGAAAAGCAAAAGAGAATGGTAAGTAACGTGCCATGGAATAAGACCTGAAGCAACAGATAATAACTGAAGCAGCAGCCAGAGGAGCTGAAACAAACCCATCAAAAGGGTTTGTGAGTTTGTTAAGAGAATAATAATAGTTAACATTTATTGAGTTCTTACTACATGCTGGTATTGTTCTGACCACTTAAATATACTATTTAATGCTCATAATTCTTTTGTACATTTATCAAAAACAGGTACGAATACTAAATAACAAAGAAGTTCTCAATACTGCTCCAACTTTAGCATGTATAGGAATCACATGGGGATAAATGCAGTTCTGAATCAGCAGGTCTGGGTAAGACCTGAGAAAGTGCATTTCTTTTTTTTTCTTTTTGAGACAGAGTCTCACTCTGTCGCCCGGACTAGAGTGCAGTGGCCTGATCTCAGCTCACTGCAACTTTAGCCTCCCGGGTTCAAGCAATTGTCCTGCTTCAGCCTCCCAAGTAGCTGGGATTACAGGTGCATGCCACAGTGCTCAGCTAATTTTTTTGTATTTTAGTAGAGACAGGGTTTCACTGTGTTGCCCAGGCTGGTCTCAAACTCCTGAGCTCAGGCATTCTGCCCACCTTGGCCTCCCTAAGTGCTAGGATAACAGGCGTGAGCCACTGCTCCCAGCCTGAGAAAGTGCATTTCTAACAAACTCTTGGGTGATGCTGATCTAGCAACTCAGGGATGAAACTTTGAGTAGTAAAATATAACTAAACAGAAGAAGCAAAATTCAAATTATGGCAACCTGAGTCCAAAACAAGTATTATTTGAAAGAAACCTGTTATATTTAGAAGCACTGTGGTTGCCTATGGATTTTCTTGTTCTGAACAAGAACATTTAAAAATTAGCATATCCTAAGTGCTAACAACCATAATTATACAGCCTTAGGACTCTCAAAGCCAAAATGACACTGATTCTTCACACATTCTCACATAAATTTTTAAAAGATTACATAGAGACATGTAGGTTTATCTATGGCCAACAATTTTTCAAAAGAATCACTTCATTTACCATTATAAAAGAAATATAATATTATTCCACATCTTGGAAAATCCAAACTAACTGTCATAGGATTAATTTTTTAGTAGGTTGCTCCCTATACAGTTAAATAGAACAGAATGGATAAACAATAATCCCATTTACAGAGAATTTCAAATGAAAAGAGTAAAGGTGAAGAGAAACAGTACTTTTCACATGGTAATTTCTGCAAAAAAAAATATTTCTAGAGAATCCATCAGAGGAACTAAAAGTAGAAAAAACTTCTTTTTACTAAACCAAGACGACACGTCTTCAAAAGAAATGAAAATGGCTGAGCGCAGTGACTCACACCTGTAATCCCAGCACTTTGGGAGGCCAAGGCAAGCGGATCACCTGAGGTCAGGAGTTCAAGACCAGCGTGGCCAACATGGCGAACGAAACCCCATCTCTACTAAAAAATACAAAATTAGCCGGGCGTGGTGGTGCATGGCTGTAATCCCAGCTACTTGGGAGGCTGAGGCAGGAGAATCGCTTGAACCCAGGAGGTGGAAGTTGCAGTGAGCCGAGATCGTGCCACTGCACTCCAGCCTGGGCAACAAGAGTCAAACTCAGTCTCAAAAAATAAAAAAAGAAAATGTAGAAATTACAACTAAGACTATGATCAAGAACAAGGTAGGGAAATAAAAGGGGGCATAATTTAGAATTATATACTTTGAGCAGTTTGAACAAGTTCTCTTAGAAGGAACTGGTGAACTGGCAGATGAAATGTATTCAGTGATGCATGGTATGGAGCAGAAAAGTTGAGCAGATCCTTTCCTCTGATAAGCAGTTTGCCCCTTCTGGAGAATTTTTTTACAACCAGCACAGGAAACCTGAATAGCTGTGGTTGAAACTGAAGGAAGCATTTTATTCATGCCAGATGATGCCAGAGAAAGCTGAATGCCTGCAGTCAACTGTGAAGCTATAAAAACACAAGAGGGAGAAAAAAAAATTGTTATTTACACAAAATTAACTAGGCATTCTTTTATTTTCTTTCTTTCTTTTTTTAGAGACAGGGTCTTGCTCTGTTGCCCTCTTTTGCACTCTAGGCAGTGTAGTGATACGATCATGGCTCACTGCAGCCTTGACACCCTGTACTCAAGTGACCCTCTCACCACCTGGTGCGGTGGCTCACGCCTGTAATCCCAGCACTTTGGGAGGCCAAGGCAGGTGGATCACCTGAGGTCAGGGTTCAAGACCAGCTTGGCCAACATAGTGAAACCCCATCTCAATTAAAAATACAAAATTAGCCAGGTGTGGTGGCTAACGCCTGTAATCCCAGCATTTTGGGAGGCAAGGTGGGTGGATCACAAGTTTAAGAGATTGAGACCATCCGGGGCAACATGGTGAAACCCCGTCTCTACTATAAAAATTAGCTGGGCATGGTGACACATGCCTGTAGTCCCAGCTACTCAGGAGGCTGAGGCAGGAGAATCGCTTGAACCTGAGAGGTGGAGGCTGCAGTGAGGCGAGATCATGCACTGCCCTCCAGCCTGGCAACAGAGCGAGACTCCGTCTCAAAACAAACAAAATTATCTGGGTGTGGTGGCACGGGCCTGTGATCCTAGTTACTTGGGAGGCTGAGGCAGGAGCACTGCTTGAATCTGGGCGGCAGAGGTTGCAGTGAGCCAAGATCGTGCCATTGCACTCCAGCCTGGGCAACAAGAGCGGAAACTCCATCTCAGAAAAAAAAAAACAAACCTCCCGCCTCAGCCTCCCAAGTAGCTGGGACTACAGGCATGCACCACCACACCTGGTTTTTAAATTTTCTATAGAGACAGGATCTCGCTATGTTGCCCAGGCTGGTCTCAAACTCCTGCCCTCAAGCTGATCCTTCCACCTTGGCCTCCCAAAATGTTGGGATTACAGGCATGAGGCACCATGCCCAGCCTCTTTGATTTTCTTCTCTGTTTTTTTTTTTTTTTTTAGATGGAGTCTCACTCTGTTGCCCAGGCTGGAGTGCAGTGGTGCAATCTTGGCTCACCACAAACTCTGCCTCCCAGGTTCAAGCAAATCTCCTGCCTCAGCCTCCTGAGTAGCTGGGATTACAGGCATGCGCCACCACGCCTGGCTAATTTTGTATTTGTAATAGAGACGGGGTTTCAGTATGTTGGCCAAACTGGTCTCGAATTCCTGACCTCATGATCCGCCTGCCTCGGCCTCCCAAAGTGCTGGGATTACAGGCGTGAGCCACTGTGCACGGCCTCTCTTTCATTTTCTTACAGGTTACTTCTCCTGGACTTAAAACCCAACACAAACAAAGCAATATTCAAAGGCATTAAAAAGGAATGAATCAGCTGTCATATTGGTCTGAATAAACATAATTAACTTAAATAATTCTATTACCACTCTCTGAAAACACAGCATTTATTTTCAGTTCATTCTCCTGAGTTCTGGACTGTTGCCTATGACAATACTCCTAAAAAGAAAAAATAATAATAATTAAAAATAGTGAATACAATGAATTTAAGACAACCAGTCATTCAACAGAAAATGATAAATTGTGGTCAAGTCTGGTCAACGAATTGTATAACTGAATTGAACCAAAATACACAGGTATGCACTACCCTTTTGGTGCTCTTTGGCTGACAACACTAATCACCCAATACATTATTTCCTATGGTATCCAGGTGTGACATCAAAATCTTTGTCAACAAAATCCCTCCATTCACTATCAATAGGGAGCAGACATATTGAATTACAACTATTTTCCCTACTTGTTCTTTTTTTTTTCTTTTTTTTTTGAGACAAGATCTCACTCTGTCACCCAGGCTGGAGTACAGTGATGCGATCTCGTCTCACTATAACCTACTTCTGGGTTCAAGTGATTCTTCTGCCTCAGCCTCCCAAGTAGCTGAGACTACAGGCACATGCCTCCATGCCCAGCTAATTTTTTAATTTTTAGTGGAGATGTTGCCCATGGTCTTGAACTCCTGGCCTCAAGTGATCTGCCTGTCTCACCCTCCCAAAATGCTGGGATTACAGGAATGAGCCACCACACCCAGCCTTCCCTGCTTGCTCTAATCATTAACAGCTAATTGTCTTCATAAAGACCTTAACCCCAGAAATTGTTAATTGGGCAGAATGATTCTTACAAAGGACAATTTTTTCAGAGCAGGAGGCAATTTCATAGCCACCATATCTAAACTTGATCTATGCCTGAATGTCCATGGCATGAAGAAGCAATAGATAGTTCCTAAATGAGTAACATTCCCCAGTGTTAACAACTCAATGGTAAGCATACCCTTATTTAATATTAATCTACTTTAGGCTATTTCTAAATAGAATACTACAAATAAATTACCCTTTTTAGTGATTTTTTTCTTTCATTAGAACTTTCAGCTGGTTCACAGTTCATATACAACATTCCTTTTTTTTTTTTAAGAGACAGGGTCTTGCTTCGTTACCCAGGCTGGAGTGCAATGGCACAATCATAGCTCATTGCTTCCCTGAATTCCTGGGCTCAAGCGATCCTCCTGCTGTAGCCTCTCAAGTAGCTGAGACTACAGGCGTGCACCACTATGCCTGGCTAATTTTTGTATTTTTTATAGAGACAAGGTCTTGTCATCCGGTTGGTCTCAAACTCTTGGGCTCAGGTGATCCTCCCACCTTGGCCTCCCAAAGTTCTGGGATTACAGGTGTGAGCCACTGTGCCTGGCCATATATACAAACATTCTAAGGAATGTTTTCCCTACTTAAACAATACTCACAGTTCAAGTCAGTTCATCCTTTATAGGTTCTTTAGTGATATGTCTAAAAAAATTTTTTTAAATTTACATAAATTAATTTAGATTAAAAAATGTAATTTGTATTAAGTTAAGAAAAACAAAAACAAAATGTGTTAACCTTCTCTGGAAGTAGAATCTGGCAAAAGAAAAAAAGTGTTAACCTTAGCTAGGCCCACAACACCCTAAACAATCCTTTTACCTATGCAAAAACCCAATTCCAAACAGTCTAATCTTTCCTCAAATAATTTTCTTACATATACTTGTAGTGGCACTTAACACCATATACCTTGTATTATTTAATTAACTGCTTTGGAGGAGATAAGGATTTGAGTTTTTCAATGAATCATTTCAGCACCTTTGTAACTAAAATTTATAGTTAAATGCTGCTCTAGAAATAATGGAAATAAGGGAAAATATTTACTTGAGCATTGTCGGGTTCTGTCTTAATTTCATCTAGCAGCCCCAGCTGTGATGCCACTGCCTTGTCACACTCACCACCTAACAGTGGTTCTTTCATTTTAGTATCTGATGCAAAGGAATTCTCCAGTTCCAAACTAATGGGTTTCTTCCTGAAGAACAGTTTCCAGATTCCTAAAATAAAATATTGATAAAGAGTTTGATTTTAAAATTAGTCCTTTTAAATATGGTAATTTTCTAGAACCACAAAAGGGTCTTTAGACAGCTTGGCATCAAGGTTCCTTCATTGAAAGAACACTGGCTTCTTTCCTTTCATCCATTATTCTTCAATATAGTTTTGCTCTATACTTCTCTGGTAGCTACTACCAACTCTGTGCCTTCTTCTGGAAAGTCTCCGTTTCTGTTCCCCCAAGACTGAATGCAGCATAAAACCACCAAAACTTACAAGTTTATTTTTAACTTTTCCATAGGAGAAAATGTAAAGCTTTCGGCCAGGGTCAGTGGCTCACGCCTGTGAACCCAGCACTTTGGGAGGCCAAGGCGGACAGATCACTTGAGGTCAGGAGTTTGAGACCAGCCTGGCCAACATGGTGAAACCCCATCTCTACTAATACAAAAATTAGCCGGGTTGTGGTGGCACATACCTGTAATCCCAGCTACTCGGGAGGCTGAGGCACGAGAATCGCTTGAACCTGGGAGGTGGAGGTTGCAGTGAATGGACATTGAGCCACTGCACTCCAGCCTGGGTGACAGAGTGAGACTGTGTCTCAACAAACAAACAAACAAAAAAGAAATGTAAAGCTTTCTATCTGAGGTTAACCCAATCTGTACTCACTACCCCTCTCTGCCCTCCAGTTATCCTTCTCATTTGCTTCTTCAGTTCCTCTTCCCCTCCTATTGATTCCAGGATATAAGCATTTAAATACATTCTAGAATCTAAAGCTATCCGCCCTCTCTCTGACCACCCCTTTCCCCATTCTTGAAATTCCTTTCATTTTTCTTACTCCGAGGTCTCCTATTTCTCATTTTACCTCTTTGCCAGTATTTTTCACAAATACTTATTTTACCTGCTTCTAAAATGTTTGTGTTCCACAAAAACACAATTCCCCAGTACTCTCCTTGCCTGCTCTATGATCTTGAACTCCTGGCTTTAAAAAAATAACGAAGTTGGCTGGGCACAGTGGCTCACGCCTGTAATCCCAACACTCTGGGAGGCTGAGGTAGGTGGAGCACGTGAGATCAGGAGTTTGAGACCAGTCTGGTCAACATGCTGAAATCCCATCTCTACTAAAAATACAAAAAATTAGGCTTGGTGGCGTGTGCTGGTAATCCCAGCTACTCGGTAGGCTGAGGCAGAATAACTTGAACCTGGGAGACAGAGGTTGCAGTGGGCCAAGATCGCGCCATTGCACTCCAGCCTGGGTGACAGAGCAAGACTCTGTCAAGAAAGAAAAGAAAAGGAAAAGAAAGGAAAGAAAGAAAGAAAGGAAGGTAGGAAAGAAAGAAAAGAAAGAAAGAAAAGGAAAAGAAAAGAAAAGAAAAGACCCGTTGGCCGGGCACAGTGGTTCACGCCTGTAATCCCAGCACTTTGGGAGGCCAAGACGGGTGGATCACCTGAGGTCAGGAGTTTGAGACTAGCCTGGCAAACAAGGCGAAACCCCGTCTCTACTAAAAATACAAAAAAAAAAAAATCAACCGAGTGTGGTGGTGTGTGCCTGTGATCTCAGCTACTCAGGAGGCTAAGGCAGGAGAATCACTTCAACCCAGGAGGCGGAGGCTGCAGTGAACTGAGATCGCACCACTGCACTCCAGCCTGGGCAACAGAGCGAGATTCTGTCTCAAACAAACAAAAAAACCAAGTCTTTGGCCGGGCGCAGTGGCTCATGCCTGTAATCCCAGCACTTTGGGAGGCCGAGGCAGGTGGATCACCTGAGGTGAGGAGTTCGAGACCAGCCTGGCCAACATGGCAAAACCCCGTCTCTACTAAAACTACAAAAATTAGCTGGGCATGGTGGCAGGTGCCTGTAATCCCAGCTACTCTGGAGGCTGAGGCAGGAGAATCACTTGAAAACGGGAGGCAGAGGTTGCAGTGAGCCAAGATTGTGCCATTGCACTCCAGCCTGGGAGACAGAGCGAGACTCCATCTCAAAACAAAACAAAACAAAACAAACAAAAACCAAGTCTTTTTCTCTTTTTTTTTTTTTTTTTTTGAGACAAGGCCTCGCTCCGTCACTCAGGCAGTGGCACTATCTCAGTTCACTGCAGCCTCACCCTCCTGGGATCAAGCAATTCTCCCACCTTAGTCTCCCGCGTAGCTGGGACCACAGGCATGTGCCACAGTGCCCAGCTAATTTTTTTTTTTTTTCTTTTTGTAGAGAAGGTGTTTCCCTATGTTGCCCAGACTGATCTCGAACTCCTGGGCTCAAGTGATCCTCTCACCTCAGCCTCCCAAAGTGCTCGAATGACAGGTGTCCATCTGCGCCCAGCCTATGATCACAACCTCAGATTCAACTATCACCTATGGGCTGTTTTTCCCCAACATTCCTGAGCTGTGGCCCATATACCTAATTGCCTATTAAATATCTCCACTTGGCCGGGGCAGTGGCTCACGCCTGTAATCCCAGCACTTTGGGAGGCTGAGGCGGGTGGATCATGAGGTCAGGAGATCAAGATCATCCTGGCTAACACGGTGAAACCCCGTCTCTACTAAAAATACAAAAAAGATTAGCCAGGCGTGGTGGCAGGCACCTGTAGACCCACCTACTGGGAGGCTGAGGCAGGAGAATGGTGTGAACCCGGGAGACGGAGCTTGCAGTGAGCCGAGATCGCGCCACTGCACTCCAGCCTGGGAGACTCCGTCTCAAAATAAATAAATAAATAAATAAATAAATAAATATCTCCACTTGAATGTTCCACAGGTCCCTCAAACTCAAGGGATTTGAACTCTGGTCTCAAGCAATCCTCTTGCCTCAGTAAAACTATATTCTTTTATTACCCCCACAAACCTGTTTTACAGATATTCCTTTTTTTGGTAAATAGCAGTGTCATATACCTAATTTCCCATGCCAGAAATCTAGGATTAACCTGGAATTATTATTCTTCTCCCTAAATCTAATTATGAAATTAGATCAATCTACCTTTTAATTAAGTCTTTTTTTTTTTTTTTTGAGACAAGAGTTTTGCTCTCGTTGCCCAGGATGGAGTGCAATGGCGCGATCTCAGCTCACTGCAACCACAGCCTCCCAAGTTCAAGTGATTCTCCTGCCTCAGCCTCTGGAGTAGCTGGGATTACAGGCATGTGCAACCACGCCTGGCTAATTTTGTATTTTTAGTAGAGACAGGGTTTCTCCATGTTGGTCAGGCTGGTCTCGAACTCCCGACCTCAGGTGATCCGCCCGCCTCGGCCTCCCAAAGTGCTGGGATTACAGGTGTGAGCCACCACACCCAGTCAAATAAGTCTTAAGTCTATTTTCCCATCACACATGCCTGCCTGCTTCTCCTCACTATCCAAATCAATAGATTCCTTTTTGGTCAATCTTACAACTTTTGAGGAACTACGAAAGCAAGGTCTCTTTTTCTTTTTTCATTAAAGTTCTGGGGTGTATGTGCAGAACGTGCAGTTTTGTTATATAGGTATACACATGCCATGGTGGTTTGCTGCACCCATCAACCTGTCACCTATATTAGGTATAGCTTCTAATGCTATCCCTCCCAGCAAGGTCTCTTTTTCAAAGACAGACTGGTTCCTTGTTTTCTCCTTTTTCCTTGACTGAGGCCTACTTTCCACTTATCTGGTAGCTGTTACCTCTGATTCTAAATCCTTTGGAACCCCTTCCCTTCCTGCCACCCTAGCTTGGCTTCAGAGTGCAAGTCTTCCTGTCTCCTAGATCCTTAAAAAAGAGCCTTATAGGCCAGGCTCGGTGGCTCACGCCTGTAATCCCAGCACTTGGGGAGGCCGAGGCGGGTGGATCACGAGGTCGGGAGATCGAGGCCATCCTGGCTAACATGGTGAAACCCCATCTCTACTAAAAATACAAAAAAATTAGCCGGGCATGGTGGCGGGTGTCTGTAGTCCCAGCTACTCCGGGAGGCTGAGGCAGGAGGATGGCATGAGCCCGGGAGGTGGAGCTTGCAGTGAGCCGAGATCGCGCCACTACACTCCAGCCTGGGCGACAGAGCGAGACTCTGTCTCAAAAAACAAAAACAAAAAAACAAAAAAAAAAAAACAAAGCCTTATATCGGGCACCTGTAGTCCCAGCTACTCGGGAGGCTGAGGCAGGAGAATGGCGTGAACCTGGGAGGCAGACCTTGCAGTGAACCAAGATCATGCCACTGCACTCCAGTCTGGGTGACAGAACAAGACTCCATCTCAAAAAAAAAAAAAAAAAAAAAAGCCTTACAACTAATCATTATGGAGGGCAGATGATAACTAACACAAATGTGGAGAAGTTGAAGTTGTTACAGGATCACGTAGAATAATGGGCTCAAAAAAAGAAAAAAAAACAAAAAACCTCTTACAGGAGTAATTCCAGGACTATGGTTTTATTCTGGGTTAGTACATGAAAGACCCAAGTAATTCTGCCATTATTTTTTATTTCTGTGATTGGGGCTCAACCACCTTCCCTCATTTCCATCTTTAGCTCAGCTTTTGTTGAAAGTTCCTATCCCAATGCAGAAAGTTAAATAAGGCCTGAGAGTCAAGTGCAATAAATAGCTCATACAGCCTCTGTCCAGCCCATTTGAGCATTATACACAAACAGTAAAGCAAAACTCACTAAAAATTAACTATTTGTCATTAGGTAGATTCCCTTCACCTGAAAGTACATATGCCATGCAAGTCTAAACATCAATTAAAAACAAAGCACCGAGTTTTGTGCAGTGGTGGTATCACAGCCAATGAGGTTTACGTGAGGTACAATTATTGTTATTTGTAAGACAAAACAAAACAAAGTACCTATGAGCTTTGGCATCTTGCAACTCCTTCAAACGTGTCACCATACAAACATAAAAATAGTGGAGGCTGGGTGCAGTGGCTCATGCCTGAAATCCCTGCGCTCTGGGAGGCTGAGGTGGGTGGATCAGGAGGTCGGGAGTTCAAGACCAGCCTGGCCAACACAGTGAAACCCCATCTCCACTAAAAAATACAAAAAATAAGCCGGGCGTGGTGGTGGGCGCCTGTAATCCCAGCTACTCAGAAGGCTGAGACAGTAGAATTGCTTGAATCTGGGAGGCAGAGGTTGCAGTGCGCCGAGATCATGCCATTGCACTCCAGCTCAGGCAAGAGTGTGAGACTCTGTCTCAAAAACAAAAAAAAAAAAAAAAAAGGAAAGCATCCTGAAAATTTCTGAGGCAAGGGAAAATCCTATGCAACATTTGTTTGGCTATAAGAAGAGCAAAACACGTATTAGTGACAGATCCATTACTTCCTTTTCCAACAAGATGCACATTAGAGTAAAATAAGTCCTACAGACTTTCTTTTAATATAGCCCTACTCATCTTTCCAAACTAGGGCTAAATCATAGTATGAAAGAGTACAGGTATTAATAGTCAAAGGATGAATGTTGCACATCTTCCTGCTGGGCAATACTACTTGGTAGTAATATAAAATATATATACATATATATATATACACAGACATAAACACATTTTTGAGATGGAGTCTCACTCTGTTGCCCATGCTGGAGTGCAGCGGTACGATCACGGCTCATTGCAACCTCCACCTCCCGGGTTCAAGCGATTCTCCTGCCTGAGCATCCTGTGTAGCTGGGATTACAGGCACGTGCTACCAAGCTCAGCTAATTTTTGTATTTTTAGTAGAGACAGGTTTTCACCATGTTGGCCAGGATGGTCTCGATCACCTGACCTTGTGATCCGCCTGCCTCGGCCACCCAAAGTGTTGGGATTACAGGTGTGAGCCACCGCGCCCAGCCATAAAATATTTTAATTTAAACCAAAGAGAGAAATATGATAAGAGCAGACAACAAAATTCACATTCATTTTTTTTTCTTGAGATGGAATCTCTCTCTGTCACCCAGGCTGGAGTGCAGTGACATAATCTCAGCTCACTGCAACCTCCGCCTCCCAGGTTCAACCAATTATCTGCCTCAGCCTCCTGAGTAGCTGGGATTATAGGCACCAGCCAGCATGCCTGGCTAAGTTTTGTATTTTTAGTAGAGACCGGGTTTCACCATCTTGGCCAGGCTGGTCTTGAACTACTGACCTCATGATCCACCGGCCTCAGCCTCCCAAAGTGCTGGGATTACAGGCATGAGCCACTGCACTCAGCCCATATTCATTCTTAAAGTAAAACACGAGATCACAAAGAAACTGCAAGTTTCGAGGCCAGGCGTGGTGGCTCACGCCTGTAATCCCAGAACTTTGGGAGGCCAACGCGGGCTGATCACCTGAGGTCGGGAGTTCAAGACCAGCCTAACCAACATGGAGAAACCCTGTCTCTACTAAAAATACAAAAAATTAGCCGAGCGTGGTGGGGCATGCCTGTAATCCCAGTTATTTGGGAGGCTGAGGCAAGAGAATCACTTGCACCCAGGAGGCAGAGGTTGCAGTGAACTGAGATTGCGCCATTGCACTCCAGCCTGGGCAAGAAGAGCGAAACTCCATCTCAAAAAAAAAAAGAAAATGCAAGTTTCAAGAGTTATTTCCAGATACACATATAGACCTCCAGGGGATATCATCCAGATTCCTCCTGGAAAATTAGTACAATAGTATTTATATAACCCTGATGGTTCAAACTACTGTTAAAAAATGAATTTTTGGGCGGGCACAGTGGCTCACCTCTGTAATCCCAGCACTTTGGGAGCCTGAGGCAGGCAGATTACCTGAAGTCAGGAGTTCGAGACTAGCCTGGCCAACATGGTAAAACCCCATCTCTACTCAAAATTCAAAAAATTAGTCAGGTGTGGTGGCACACACCTGTAGTTCCAGCTCTTGGGAGGCTGAGACAGGAGAATCTCTTGACCTGGGAGATGGAGGCTGCTGTGAGTGGAGATCGTGCCACTGCACTCCAGCCTGGGTACAACAGAGCAAGACTCCATCTCAAAAAAAAAAAAAAAAAAAAAAAAAGGCTGGGTGTGGTGGCTCATGCCTGTAATCCCAGCACTTTGGGAGGCTGAGGTGGGTGGATCACAGGGTCAGGAGTTCAAGATCAGCCTGGCCAAGATGGTGAAACCCTGTTTCTACTAAAAATACAAAAAAAATTAGCCGAGCGTGGTGGTGGGCGCCTGTAATCCCTGCTACTCAGGAGGCTGAGGCAGAGAATTGCTTAAACCCAGGAGGTGGAGGATGTAGTGAGCTGAGATCAAGCTCACTGTCGCTCAAGCCTGGGCGACAGTGCGAAACTGCATCTCAAAAGAAAAAAAAAGAATTTTTTAATTGAAAAAAAAATTGCATGAGATTTCAATGAAATATAAGGCAGTTACAATAATGAAAGGAAACTGCATGACGATGAATAAGATTCACAGACATATAATCTCAAAACTAATTTATATAGAGACTTTTTTTTACTGCTACAGATTAAGTTATAATATTGATTGGAGACAGAGTTGAACAAATTTAGCAACAAACAGTCATTTTCTGCTTTTTATAAATAGCCCAGACTGTAGTCCCAGCTACTCAGGAGGCTGAGGCGGGAGGATCACCTGAACCTGGGAGGCAGAGGTTGCAGTGAGATATGATTGCGCCACCACACTCCAGCCTGTGTGACAGAGTAAGATTCCATCTCAGAATAAATAAATAAAATAAACTAATAACCCAATATTGAAAATTTTGGGAAAAAACCTTAAAATTCTGTATATATTGAAAATTTTGGGAAAAAACCTTAAAATTCTGTATGAATATAAATATGACTTGAAGAAATGATTTTAAAAAGCCACATTATGAATGACAGTGATTTATATAATGAAATTCAAATCTTCTATATTTTCTGTGATAACAATTTACCATGAGTAACCCAAATACAATGTTTAAACGTAATACATAAAATTGAATTCTGTCATCATTGATAATTTGCTTACTTTCAGTCCTGAAAACCACAGCTTTACACGTGTTTTTCTATTTGGTCATTACAAAGGTGTATTTGTCACGGCAGGAGGATAGAACTCATTTTATTCCACGATGTGTTAGCTTTATTTATAACTTTTAAATATTTAGACACAGAGTATGTGGGCTTCCATTCATACTCTTAGCAAGGACCCCACAAATGCTAGGGGCCAGTGTGAACCTAGCACTCCAACCACAAGTACATTTCAAAACTAGGCTGGGAATGAGGGGTACAGAATACTGATTTAACAATAATTCCCTATTAGAGCTAGGTGGCTGGCATGTGCCACACCAAAGGCAGGAAAGGGCAGGCCCAAGAGAGCTCTAGGAATGACTGTTCAAGGAAGGAGGCTATTGTCCCTGAAGCTGAAATGTAGTCAAGGAGGTGGTTTCAGGGTCAGCAAAGGACAGCTGCAGCCGAAGGGAGATCTACAACAACCACAGGAGAAAACACTATCCTCCTCTTTGGGCCAGAGGGAAAGGGAGACAGATGTCAAGGCAAAGAATCAGCTGCACCTTAACCTCCTCACTTTACTTGTCCTCATACTGCTTTCCTTCCTGCCAAAGTCATTTCTGCCTAATCAGATCCTATGCAGTTTGGAAACCAACTGAGCTCCAGATTTTAACAGACTAGCATGAAGTAAAAATAATATGGGGGCCGGGCGCGGTGGCTCACGCCTGTAATCCCAGCACTTTAGGAGGCCGAGGCGGGTGGATCACAAGGTGAGGAGATCGAGACCATCCTGGCTAACACGGTGAAACCCTGTCTCTACTAAAAATACAAAAAATTAGCCAGGCGTGGTAGTGGGCACCTGTAGTCCCAGCTACTTGGGAGGCTGAGGCAGGAGAAGAGCGTGAACCCAGGAGGCGGAGCTTGCAGTGAGCTGAGACAGTGCCACTGCACTCCAGCCTGGGCGACAGAGCGAGACTCTGTCTCAGAGAAAAAAAAAAAAAAAAAAAAAAAAAAAATGGGGCCAGGCATGGTGGCTCACACGTGTAATGTAATCCCAGAACTTTGGGAGGCCAAGGCGGGTAAATCACCTGAGGTCAGGAATTTGAG
Source organism: Pan paniscus (assembly GCF_029289425.2). Lineage (NCBI taxonomy): Eukaryota > Metazoa > Chordata > Mammalia > Primates > Hominidae > Pan > Pan paniscus. Next base: position 191,760,771 of record NC_073249.2, read on the forward strand.
ACCAGTCTGGCCAATATGGTGAAACCCTGTCTCTACTAAAAATACAAAAAAAAATTAGCCAGGGCTGGGCACAGTGGCTCACACCTGTACCAGCACTTTGGGATGCCAAGGTGGGAGGATCACTTGAGGTCAGGAGTTCAAGACCAGCCTGTCCAACATGGTGAAACCCCATATTTACCAAAAATACAAAAACTAGCAGGGCATGGTAGCACGTGCCTGTATTTCTCAGCTACTAGGGAGGCTGAGGCAGGAGAACTGCTTGAATCCAGGAGGTGGAGGTTGACGTGAGCCGAGATCACGTCACTGCACTCCAGCCTGGGTGACAGAGCGAGACTCTGTCTCCAAAAAAAACCAAACCAAAACAAAACAAAAAACGGATAAATCCAGGCATAACAGAGTAGCCTTTAGCATACTAAATCCTTTCACTGGAATTAATTACAAAATTTAACAGACTTTACTGGTAAGGGGACTTTCCATGACAAAATAGTGGAAACCCAAGCAGAAAACAGCAGGAGACAGTTAGAAGTACTGGATTCTAAAGTAGCTGGAACTCAAGAGGCACAATCTGGGAGAGGAGGGAACTACAGAAAAATAATATGCATAGAAATCTCCCCTCCTCCAAGTCATTGGCGGACTCCTAAACTGCACATTTACAGAGTGAGACTTCAAAAACTTAACAGAACACAGCAGTTAAACGTCAAAGAGCTAATAAGATTATAGCAGCTATGCTGAGTTGAGAGTTGAAATTTAAGACCAGCAAGATAGAGGGGTTTTGGTAAAGACCTGGATTTCGGGTTGAGACTCAAGGAGGGCCTTGCCCTAGGAGTAACGGCTATGCCCCAGGAGGAAAAGAGACCACTTCCAAGAAGAAAGGACAAACTGAAATAGACCAGTCTTAACAAGACCTATAATCAATCCTCAACAGGATCAATGTCATCTGCTACTACTATCCATGTGCCTAATGGCAACCTTAGTCTGCTTTGAAGGAAGTACATCCGGATGCTAATAATGTTCATCCAAAATTTCCAGAATCCAGTAATAATTTATGGACTAAGAGGAATTTTTAAAATCCCAAAACTGACTGGAAAAAAATGGCAATAGAAACAAACCCACAGGTGACTCAGATATTGTTCTTGTCAGGCAAGGACTTGGTTATGTTTGAGAAAACAGAGGAAAGATGGAGAAGTTCTGTAGTGACCTGGCATCCATCAAAAAAAAAAGTTAAATGGAAAATCTAGAATTGGAAAACACAGTGAGGAAATTAAGAATTCAATCGATGAATATCAAATTAGTGAAGAAGACAAGCTAGAAGGTACACTGATGCACAGAGATAAAAGGATGGAAAATTGAAATAATGTGCCATGTGGGATTCCTATTCAGTTCTAGAATAAGAATCTAGAATAATGTGCCATGTGGGATCTCTTATTCAGTTCTAGGATAAGAGAAAATAGACAATGCAAAAGAAGCAGTATTTGAAAGAAAATACCAGGCAAGGTGGCTCACGCCTATAATCCCAGAACTCTGGGAAGCCAAGGCAGGAGTTTGAGCCCAGGAGTTCGAGACCAGCCTGGGTGACATAGTGAGACCCTCATCTCTACAAAGAAATTAGAAAAATTAGCTGGGCATGGTGGTGGATGCCTGTAGTACAGGCTATGTGGGAGGCTGAGGCTGGAGGATCACCTGAGCCCGGGAAAGAGTTCCAGGTTACAGTGAGCTATGATCGCACCACTGCACACCAACCTAGGTGACAGACTGAGACACTGTCTCGAAAAAAAAAAAAAAAAAACCTACAATTTTTTAGGACAATTTCCTAAAACTGAAGAAAAACATCAAACCACATGAATTCAAGCTCTGTGAATCACAAATAAGATATAAAGAAAAACACGAGTAGGCATGTCATAGTTACACCGGTGAAAACCAAAAAGAAAATCTTAAAAGCACTAAGGTTGGGTGTGGTGATTCACACTTGCAATTTGAACATGTCGGGAGGTAGAGGACAGAGGACTGCTTAGCCCAGGAGTTCGAGGCCACCCCCTGGCAGCATAGTGAGACCCCCATCTCTAAAAACAATTAAAAGATTAGCTGGGTATGATGGTATGCATCTGGAGTCCCAGCTACTCGGGAGGCCGAGGTGGTAAGACTGCTTAAGCCGGGAGGGTGAGGCTACAGTGAGCTGTGATCAAGCCACTGCACACCAGTCTGGGGGACACAGTGAGACCCTGTCTTAAAAAAAAAAAAAAGAAAAGAAACAATGAAACCCCAGAAGCCAATGTAATATCTTTAAAGTGCTGGGGAAAAATCTACTTAAAATTCTATATTCAGTAAAAATATCCTTCAAGATTAAGAGCAAAATAAAGACATTTTCAGACAAATGAAAACACTGTAGAAATGCTACAGGAAATTCTTTTTTTATTTTTGGAGACAGAGTTTTACTCTTGTTGCCCAGGCTGGAGTGCAATGGCACAATCTCAGGTCACTGCAACCTCCACCTCCCGGGTTCAAGTGATTCTCCTGCCTCAGCCTCCTGAGTAGCTGGGATTACAGGCATGCACTACCACTCCCGGCTAATTTTTTGTATTATTAGTAGAGATGGGGTTTCACCATGTTGGCCAGGCTGGTCTGGAACTCCTGACCCCAGGTGATCCACCCGCCTCGGCCTTCCAAAGTGCTGGGATTACAGGGGCGAGCCACCACCCCCGGCTACTAAAGGAAATTCTTTAAGCTAAAGCAAAATAGTAGATGGGAATTTAGCATAAAAGTTGGAAAGCAGGCCAGGCGTGGTGGCTCACGCCTGTAATCCCAACACTTTGGGAGGCTGAGGCAGGCGGATCACTTGAGGTCAGGAGTTCGTGACCAGCCTGGCCAACATGGTGAAACCCCATCTCTACCAAAAATACAAAAATTAGCTGGGTATGGTGGTGCACGCCTGTAATCCCAGCTACTCGGGAAGCTGAGGCAGGAGAACTGCATGAACCCAGGAGGTGGAGGTTGCAGTGAGCCCAGATCATGCCACTGCACTCCAGCCTGGGTGACAGCGCATGACTCCATTTAAAAAAAAAAAAAAAAGTTGGAAAGGAAGAAAACTTTTTATTTGTAGACATGACTGCATATAGAAAACTCTAAGGAACCTCCCCCAACTCACTCCCCACAAAAGAAACTATTAGAATAAGTGAATTCAGCAGAATTATAGGATAATACAAGATCCACATTTTAGAATTTTTCTTATCGCTTATCTTCAACATTGTAGTAGAAGTTCTAGTTAGATCAATAAAGCAAGAAAAAATAAAAGACAAACTTTGAAAAGGCAGTAAAATTGTTATTCATGGATGACATGATTCTATACAAAGAAAATTCAAAAGAATCTCCAAGTTATTAAGCTTAGCAAGACATTCGAAAATAAATTTTGGCCAGGTGCAGTGGCTCACGCCTGTCATCCTAGCAATTTGGGAGGCAGAGGCAGGTGAATTACCTGAGGTCAGGAGTTCAAGATCAGCCTAACATGGTGAAACCCGTATCTACTAAAAATACAAAAGAATTAGCTGGGCATGGTGGTGGGCACCTGTTTCAGCTACTCAGGAGGCTGAAACAGGAGAATCACTTGAACCTGGGTGTCAGAGGCTGCAGTGAGCCGAGATTGTGCCACTGCATTCCAGCCTGGGTGACACAGCGCGACTCTGTCTCAAACAAACAAACAAAAAATCAATTTTATTTCTTTATACTAGAACAGAAATTTTATTTCTTTATACTAGAACAGAAAAATATAAAAATAACCATTTTCTGCAGCATCATAAATATCAAATATAGGAATAAATCTAATGAAAGCTATTAAAGAACTCTACAGTGAAAACAAAACATTGCTGAGAGAAATTAAGGAAGATCTAAATAAATGCTCATTGATGGAAAGAGTCAATATTAAGTTAATTTTTCTCCTAATTAAGCTGTAGATGAAAATCCCAGCAGGGGTTTTTGTGGAATTTGTAAGGTAATTCTAATGTATATACAATGTGCATACAGAGCCTAGCATAACCAAGACAATCTCAAAAAAAAAAAAAAAAAGTTGGAAGGGCTTATAAAGCTACAGTAAATTAAGATAGTGTGGTATGGACACAAGCAAAAACAAAACAGAGTCTGGAAGCAGATATACTCCTATCCCTTATTTCTTCGCATTATACCACTTCTTTATACATTACACTTTGCTAAGATTTATTTTATTCGGCCGGGCACGGTGGCTCCTGTCTGCAATCCCAGCACTTTGAGAGGGTGGATCAGCTGAGGTCGGAGTTCTAGACCAGCCTGGCCAACATGGTGAAACCCTGTCTCTACTAAACAAAAATTAGCCAGGTGTGGTGTAATCCCAGCTACTTGGGAGGCTGAGGCAGGAGAATCACTTGAACTGGAGGTGGAGGTTGCAGTGAGCTGAGATCGCGCTACTGCACTCCAGTCTGGGAGACAAGAGTGAAATGCTGTCTCAAAAAAAAAATTATTTTATTCAACTGAGTTCTGCAAGGTCTTTTACTAGCCTGATGGGAAGGCTGGAGGCAGAAGGCTATATGTTTTTCAAACCAAACTAAAATGTCCATGGTTAATTCTGCAGGCAATGAAGAGCCATCATTTCCGAAGTGCCTTGGTACTGGGTTACACTGATGAGTAGGATGTCCCAACCAGTAAGTATATACAAGGTACTGAGAAGAAATGAAAAAAGAAGACGGTCAGTCTTCTGGGAGGTGAAATTTGAGCTGGGTTTTAAAGTGTCTACCAACCAATGATGGCGGATATTCCTGGTATAGAGACAGCATGTACAAAACCACAAATAGCCGGGCACAGTGGCTCAAGCCTGTAATCCCAGCACTTTGAGAGGCCCAAGCAGGTGGATTGCTTCGATTCAGGAGTTCGAGACCAGCCTAGGCAACATGAAGATAACCTGTCTCTACAAAAAATACAAAAATTAGCTGGGCGTAGTGGGGAGCACCTGTTGTTCCACCTACTCTGGAGCCTGAGGTGGGAGGATCGCTTAAGCTCGGAAGGCTGAGGCTGCTTGTGAGCCGTGATCGTGTCACTGTACTCAGCCTGGGCCAAAGAGCGAGACCCAGTCTCCAAAAAAAAAAAAGAAGCACAAATATATGGGAGCTAGAAGGAGTGGGACTGTTGTTGCAGATAAAGTACAAGTGCAAGAGTGCTAGTAGAAGGAACTGGAAAGTTTGAAAAGTAGACATGGGTCATGTCAGGAAGGTCCCTGATACCAAATACCTTAAAATTAATCTTGTAAATCAGCGGCGTTCAAACTGTGCTTTTGGGGTTCAGCAAACATTTCATTTTTTTTTTTTTTTTTTTTGAGACGGGGTCTCGCTCTGGAGTGCAGTGGCACGATCTCGACTAAATGCAACCTCTGCCTCCCGGTTCAAGCGATTCTCCTGCCTCAGCCTCCTGAGTAGCTGAGATTACAGGCGCCTGCCACCAAGCCCAGCTAATTTTTGTACTTTCAGTAGAGACGGGGTTTTGCCATGTTGGCCAGGCTGGTCTCTAACTTCTGACCTCAAGGGATCCGCCCGCCTGGGCCTCCCAAAGTGTCGGGATTACAGGCGTGAGGCACCACGCCCGGCCAGGAGTCAAACTCTTGAAAAATCACTGCTCAGTGAAGGAGAGCTACAGGTGTGATGGGGCTTCTGAAACGGAGGCTGCGGAGCGAGACTAAAGTCTGAAGGCCCAGTTACTACACAGGAGCAGGAGGCGGCGAGAATCGCTGGAAGCGGGGAGCACTAACCCCCCCAGTCTATGAGGGCAAGGTTAAAGGAGGCGACAAACACAAACCAGGTCAGGGCCTGGCCCGGAGTTCCCGACCCCCATCTGGCGGAATCCGCACTCAAAGCTCCGTCTCTAAAACCCCGACCCGGCGCGTCATCCTCCCTCCGACCGACAGCAGAAACCCTGCCCCTTTCGAGTAAGGCGCAGGAGTAAAGACCGAAACCAGAGCCGCATGAGGAGGCTTACTAATTTCTCTCAGGGACGCCCGCCGCCCAACGCTTCTGAAACAATCTTCGAAGCGAAACGGCCCCGCCGACCCCGCCCCTCTCCCGTCGTGCTCTGCGGTTGAGCATGCGCAGGGCCGTTGGCTCAGGGTGGTCCCAGCTCCCTGAATTGGGAAGAGCGACTTTGGGATAGAAAAAGTGGGAGAGGGGGAGGGGAAGAGTCCTTACGGCCCGCATAGGATCTTACCCTTGAAGTCGTCGCTGGCTGGCAGCCAAAGTAGGACCCTTGACTCAGAGCTCAGGCAGGGCAGTTAGATTTCCTGGATTTGAGAGATGGCTTTACTACTTATTAGCTGTGTGCTAGTAAGCGATTTGACAACTTCTATAAATCTCCATTTCTTCGACCTTGAAATGGGGATAATTGTAGTGGCTGCATCGTAGGTTTGTAAAGATTAGGCAGGCTTCTGCAGAAGCTGGACTCAAAAAAAAAAATGACAGGCAATGTTAGCAAAGTGCCAGTTGCAGAGTAAATTCCTAGTAAAAGGAAATTATCCTCAGAGATAGGGAGGGAGTTCAGACTTCTTTCATTAGTACGTTAAAATTAAAATGACCCCAGGCTGGGTGTGGTGGGTCACACCTATAATTCCAGCACTTTGGGAGGCCGAGGCGGGTGGACTGCTTGAGTTCAGGAATTCAAGACCATCCTGACCAACATGGTGAAACCCCGTCTCTATTAAAAATACAGAAATTAGCCGGGCATGGAGGCGGGCGCCTGTAATCCCAGCTACTTGGGAGTCTGAGGCAGGAGAATCGCTTGAAGCCAGGAGGCAGAGGTTGCAGTGAGCTGAGATTGTACCACTGCACTTCAGCCTGAGCGACAGAGACTGTGTCTCAAAAAAAAAAAAAAAAAAAAAAAAAAAAAAAAATTAAAATAACCCCAAACTGCATGTCAAAAATAATGGCATATTTTAAATGTTTTTTGACAATACTTTCAACACCTAAAAAAGTATAGGACGAACTAACTGTGCTATTCCTAAAGGCATAAGAGGATTCTAAAATATATATATAAGGTTGAATGATGAACTTATTATAATCATATTTGACAATTACTTTTAAAGGAGATATTCTCAAAAATCTAAATTTGAGGCCCTTGTGAAGGTGAGGTCCAGACCAAAAGGGCCTCCTAATCCTTGCTGCTATGGTCCTTAAATATCCTTTGGAATTAGCCTCAAATCTAATATAAACCCTTTGGTAATTTGAAATATTATACGAGTAACTGAAGTTAATTTCTCCAACATTTATTATTACCTTCTAATATTCATAATAATCTATTTAGACTGTTAGGATTAGAAAGGACCTTACTGAAATGATCTCTCCTCTAATGCTCCCTTCCTACCAAAGGAAAAGCTGAAGGCAAGAGGATAAAGGTAATTTGCCCCAAGTTACACAGCAACTCAGTGACTGGGATTAGATTGGAACCCAGAAATGAGTCCTGGTTCAGTGGGCATCCAAAGGCAAGTGATGTCATTGTAAATGCCCCGTGGGTTCACCTTGCCCACTACCTAAACACAGTCCATTTATCAAGACGGGGAATTGCAATAGAGAAAGAGTAATTCACGCAGAGCCAGCTGTGCGGGAGACTGAAATTTTATTATTATTTAAATCAGTCTCCTCGAGCATTTGGGAATCAGAGTTTTTAAGGACAACTGGTGGGTGGGGGGAAGCCAGTGAGCCAGAAGCGCTGATTGGTTAGGTAGGAGATGAAATAATGGGAAGTTGAAGCTGTCTGTCCTCATGCGCTGAGTTAGTTCCCTGGTGGGGGCCACAAGATCAGATGAACCTGTTTATCGATCTGGGTAGTACCAGCTGATCCATCAAGTGCAGGGTCTGCAAAATATCTCAAGCACTGATCTCAGGAGCAGTTTAGGGAGGGTCAGAATCTTGGCCTCCAGCTGCATGACTCCTAAACCATAATTTCTAATCTTGTGGCTAATTTGTTAATCTTATAAAGGCACTCTAGTCCCCAGGCAAGGAGGAGGTTTGTTTTGGGAAAGGGCTGTTATTGTCTTTGTTTTAAACTATAAACTAAATTCCTCCCAAAGTTAGTTTAGCCTATGCCCAGGAAGGAACAAGGACAGTTTAAAGTTAGAACCAAGATGGAGTCCATTAGGTTAGATCTCCTTCATGGTCTCAGTCATAATCTTGCAATGGTGGTTTCATCGTCATTACTAACTTCCTTGGGAGTTGAGTTGAAAAAATGGTAGGATTCATGATATCATAAAAAATTGTAAGGATGTGTGATAATTTTGAGATGTGATATTCCAACCACCCCCAGTGATAGATCTGAAAATTTGGCCCAATATTTCAAGCAGTAGATGTAGGTCACAAGTTGCATGCGTCTTTCTTGCCCTGAAGTCTCAATAGTTTATACTGGCTGAAAGATTAAGTCCTAAGGAATAGGAGGAGAGCTCTGGGAGATAGGAAGCTTGATTCATTCTTTTTCTTTCTTTCTTTTTTTTTTTTTTTGAGACAGAGTTTTGCTCTTGTCACCCTGGCTGGAGTGCAATGGCATGATCTTGGTGGCTCACTGCAACCTCTGCCTCCTGGGTTCAAGCAATTCTCCTGCTGCAGCCTCTCAAGTAGCTGGGACTACCGGAGTGCCCCATCATGCCCAGCTAATTTTGTATTTTTAGTAGAGATGGGGTTTTGCCATGTTGGCCAGTCCAGTCTTGAACTCCTGACCTCAAGTGATCTGCCCACCTCAGCCTCCCTGGGTGCTGTGATTACAGGCGTGAGTCAACGTGCCTGGCTGATTCATTTGTTTTCCTTTCTTTTTTTTTTTGAGATGGAGCTTCGCTCTTGTTGCCAGGCTGGAGTGCAATGGCGCAATCTTGGCTCACCGCAACCTTCACCTCCTTGGTTCAAGTGATTATCCTGCCTCAGCATCCTGAGTAGTTGGGATTACAGGCATGCGCCACCATGCCCAGCTAATTTTGTATTTTTAGTAGAGATGGGGTTTCTCCATGTTGGTCAGGCTGGCCTTGAACTCCTGACCTCAAGTGATCCGCTCACCTCAGCCTCCCAAAGTGCTGGGATTACAGGTGTGAGCCACCACATCCGGCCAGAAATTGAACCTTTTTTTACTGGGGGCATATGGGTAAAATCAATTTGCCAGTCCTGTCCTGGAAGGTGTCCCCTGGCTTGACAGGTTGGGAGAGAAGGGGGTCTAGTGTTGCAGTGGGGTGAAGTTTTCTGGCAAATAGAGCGTTGATGGGGAATGGCTTTTAACTGTTCCTTTGTATCTGGGGTTATGTGTATATGGGAACTTAAGAAATGTAGAGGGCAATGGCTAGTGTGGAAGAGGTTGTGAATGTCCCGTGAAAGAGTTGCTTTTTCAGGGTCAGGTAGGACTAATTTGTTTTGTATGAACCAGTATGGGGGTTTGAATTGTGCCCTTGCCATGATTAGTTGTTGTATTTGGTGTTCTGGATAAAAGGAGGGGATACGTTGTATGAGGGGAAATAGGTATTGGGGAATTGGGTGATTGGTTGAGCACAATAGTCAGCCTCACAGTTCCCTAAAGAAATGTAGCTTTTATCTGACTGATGTCTTTGCAATGAATAACTGCAACCTTTCCTGGAAGTAAAGCTGCCTTTAGTAGATGATGTATTGGTTTTCCATTAATGATAGTTGTTCCCTTAACTGTGAGATAGCCCCACTTGCTCCACATTTGGGCATTGGAATGGTTGATGTTATAGGCATATTTGGAATTGGTGTATATATTAACTTGTGTGGTTTTTGCTAGGGTTAATGCTCTTATTAGGGCAACTAATTTCTGCTTTTTGGTAGGATGTGCCCAAAGGCAAGGGGGCAGCCTCTACAACTCTTCTAGGTGGGAGAGAGTGGGTATCATCATGATATCCCTCAGTAATGGCATATCCTCTTGGAGGGGAGGGTTTTTTGATGGCTGCCATCTATAAACCAATCCGGGGCTTCCTTTATGTGAGTGGAAGTAAGGCAGGAGAATCACTTGAACCCAGGAGGCAGAGGTTGCAATGAGCTGAGATTGTGCCATTGCACTCCATCCTGGGCAATAAGAGTGAAACTCTGACTCAAAAAAAAAAAAACAAAAAACAACAAAAAAGCAAGACCCAACATATTGCTGCCTACAAGAGACTCACCTCACCATTAAAGACAAACACAAGCAAAGTGAAAGGATGGAAAAAGATTTTCTATGCAAACAGAAACCAAAAGTAAGCAGGAGTAGCCACACTTATATCAGATAAAATAGAACTTAAGTCAAAAACTGTAAAAAGAGACAAGGTCATTATGTATGACAAGGGGGTCAATTTAACAAGAGGATATAACAATTATACATATATATGTGCTACCATCCTGGCTAACACAGTGAAACCCCATCTCTACTAAAAATACAAAAAATTAGCTGGGCGCAGTGACGGGCGCCTGTAGTCCCAGCTACTCAGGAGGCTGAGGCAGGAGAATGGCGTGAACCTAGGAGGCGGAGCTTGCAGTGAGCCGAGATCGCGCCACTGCACTCCAGCCTGGGCGATGGAGGGAGACACTGTCTCAAACAAATTAAAAAAAAATATATATATATATATGTGCCCAACACCAGAGCACCCCAATATATAAAACAAATATTACTAGAGCTAAAGAGATAGACTGCATACAATAACAGTACGGGACTTCAACACCCCACCCTCAAAAATGGATAGATCATTTAGCTAGAAAATCAGCAAAGAGGGCTGGGTGCGGTGGCTCATGCCTGTAATCCCAGCACTTTGGGAGGCTGAGGTGGGTGGATCACGAGGTCAGGAGTTCAAGACCAGCCTGGCCAATATGGTGAAACCCCATGTCTACTAAAAATACAAAAATTAGCTGGACATGGTGGCGCGTGCCTGTAATCCCAGCTACTTGGGAGGCTGAGGCAGGAGAATCGCTTGAACCCAGGAGGTGGAGGTTGCAGTGAGCCAAGACGGCGCCACTGCACTCCAGCCTGGTGACAGAGTCTCAAAAAAAAAGAAAAAAAAAGAAAATCAACAAAGAAACATCAGACTTTAGCTACACCGTGGACCAAATGACTTAACAGACATTTACAGAACATTCCATCCAACAGCTGCAGAATACACATTCTTCTCAACTGAGCATTATCCAGGATAGACCATATATTAGGCCACAAAACAAATCTCAGCAAATTTAAGAAGATAGAGATCATAGCAAGTATCTTTTTGGACCACATGGTATAAAATCAACAATAAGAAAAACTTCAGAAATCTTACACATGTGTGGAAAGTAAACAAGATGATCCTGAATGACCAATTGGTCAATGAAGAAATTAAAGTGGAAATTTAAAAATTCCTTGAGGGCAGCCATGGTGGTTCATACCTGTAATTCCAGCACTTTGAGAGGCTAAGGTGGGTGGATCACTTGAGATCAGGAGTTTGAGACCAGGCTGGCCAATATGGTGAAAGCTCATCTCTACTAAAAATACAGAAAAAGATTAGCTGGGCATGATAGCGCACACTTGTAATCCCAGCTGAGGCAGAAGAATCGCTTGAACCTGGGAGGCGGAAGTTGCAGTCAGCCAAGATTTCACCACTGCACTCCAGGCTGGGGGACAGAATGACAAACAACATGGAAACACATCATCACAAAATCATAGGAACACAGGAAAAGCAGTTTTAAGAGGGAAGTTCCTACCAAAAAATGGATCAAAAAAGAATGATTTTCCTTCCTTCCTTCCTTCCTCCCTCCTTTCCTTCCTTCCTTTCTTCCTTCCTCCTTTCCTTTCCTTTTTTTCTTTTCTTTTCTTTTTTTATTTCCTTTCTTTGTTGTTTCCTTTCCTTTCCTTCTTTTCTTTTCTTCTTTTCTTTTTTTCTTTCCTTTCTTTCTTGTTTCACTCTATCACCTAGGCTGGAGTGAAGTGGTGTGATCATAGCTCACTGCAGCCTGGAACTCCTTCACTCCAGCAATCTGCTTGCCTCAGCCTCCTGAGTAGCTGGGACTACAGGCATGTGTCAACATACCTGGCTAAAAAAGGAGAAATAGTTCTCTTCCTTTCTTTCCTTTCTTTCCTTCCTTCCTTTCTTTCTTTCTCCCTTTCTTCCTTCCTTCCTTCCTTCCTTCCTTCCTTCCTTCCTTCTTCCTTTCCTTTCCTTCCTTCTTTCTTTCTTTCCTTTTTTCTTTTTTTTTTTTGACAGAGTGTTGCTCTGTTACCCAGGCTGGAGTGCAGTGACGTGATCTCAGCAACCTCCACCTCCTAGGCTCCAGCAATTCTCATGCCTTAGCTCCCTGAGTAGCAGGGACTACAGGCATGTGCCACCATGCCTGGCTAATTTTTCGTATTTTTTGTATTTTTTTTTTTGAGATGGAATCTCACTCTGTCACCCAGGCTGGAGTACAGTGGTGCAATCTCAGCTCATTGCAACCTCTGCCTCCCAGGTTCAAGTGATTCTCCTGCCTCAGCCTCCCAAGTAGCTGGGACTATAGGCTCCCACCACAATGCCCGGCTAATTTTTGTATTTTTAGTAGAGACAGGGTTTCACCACATTGGCCAGGCTGGTCTGGAAATCCTGACCTCAGGGGATCCACCCGCCTTGGCCTCCCAAAGTGCTGGGATTACAGGCATGAGCCACTGCTCCCAGCCTTTTTTGTATTTTTAGTAGAGATGGGGTTTCACCATGTTGACCAGGCTGGTCTTGAACTCCTGGCCTCAAGAGATCTACCCTCCATAGCCTCCCAAAGAGCTGGGATTACAGGTGTGAGCCACCACGCCTGGCCAAGAAGAAATATTTCTAATTAACTACCTAACCATGCACCTCAAGAAACTAGAAAAACAAGAAAAAACTAAACCTGAAATTGATAGAAGGGAGGAAATAATAAAGCTCAGAGCAGAAATAAAAACATAGAGGCTAAAAAAAAATTCAAAAGATCAATAAAATGAAGAGTTGGTTTTCTGAAAAAAAAATTAACAAACTTTTAGCTAGACTAACCAAGCAAAAAAGAGAAAAGACCCAAATAAATAAAATGACAGATGAAAAAGAAGACACTGCAACTGATATCACAGGAATTCAAAGGACCATAAGAGACTATCATGAATAACTATATGCCAATAAACTTTAGAAGATTAAATTCCTGGACAAATACAACCTGCCAAGATTATATGATGAAGAAATAGAAAATCTGAACAGAGCAAAAATGAGTGAGGAAATTGAAACTGTAATAAAAAGTCTGCCATCAAAAAAACTCCAAAACATAAACACATCCAGGACCCAATGGCTTCACTGCTGAATTTTATTTTATTTTATTTTTTGACATGGAGTTTCTCTCTTATTGCCCAGGCTGGAATGCAATGGTGTGATCTCGGCTCACTGCAACCTCCACCTCCTGGGTTCAAGGAATTCTCCTGCCTCAGCCTCCCAAGTAGCTGGGATTACAGGCATGCACCACCACTGGCTTATTTGATAGTTTTAGTAGAGACAGGGTTTCACCATGTTGGTCAGGCTGGTTCGAACTCCTGACCTCAGATGATCTGCCCGCCTTAGCCTCCCAAAGTGCTGGGATTACCGGCATGAGCCACTGCGCCCAGTTTTCACTGCTGAATTCTACCAAACATTTAAAGAAGAACTAATGTCAATTATTCTCAAACCATTCCTGCAAATTGAAAAGAAAGGAATACTTCCAAACTCATTTTAAGATGCCAGCATTACCTTGATTCCAAACCATACAAAGACAAAACAACAACAAAACTACAGTTCAATATCCCTGATGAACATAAATGCAAAATTCTCAAGAAGATACTAGCAAACTGGAAGGCTGGGTGCAGTGGCTCATGACTATAATTCCAGCACTTTGGGAGGCTGAGGTGGGAGGATTGCTGGGGCCCAGGAGTTAGAGATCAGCCTGGGCAACATACTGAGACTTTGTCTCTACAAAAAATTAGAAAAGTTAGCCAGGCATGATGGCATGCACCTGCAGTCCCAACAACTCAGGAGGCTGAGGTGGAAGGATCACTTGAGCCTGGGAAGTCAAAGCTGTAGTGAGCCATGATTGCGCCATTCCATTCCAGCCTTGGTGATAGAGTGAGACCTGACCCTGACTCCAAAATAAATAAATAAATAAATAAATGGCAGCAAACTAAATTCAAAAGCACATCAAAAATATCATTCACCATGAACAAGTGGGATTCATCCTAGGGATGCAAGTATGGTTCAACATATTCACATCAATATGATATATCACATTAACAAATAGAAGGCTGGGCACAGTGGCTCATGCCTGTATTCCCAGTACTTTGGGAGGCTGAGGTAGGCAGATCATCTGAGGTCAGGAGTTTGAGAACAGCCTGGCCAACGTGGCGAAACCCCATCTCTACTAAAAATATTAAAAAAATTGCTGGGTGTGGTGGCGCACACCTGTAATCTCAGCTACTTGGGAGGCTGAAGCATGAGAATTGCTTCAACCTGAGAGGTGGAGGTTGCAGTGAGCCAAGATCATGCCACTGCACTCCAACCTGGGCAACAGAGTGAGACTCCATCTCAAAAAAACCCAAAAAACAAAAACCCATTATTTCAATATATGCAGAAAAAGGATTTGACAAAATTCAACATCGCTTCATGATTAAAAAAAAAAACCCTCAAGAAGTTAGGCATAGAAGGTATGTAACTCAACACAATAAAGGCCATATATGACAAACCTGTCGCTAACATTATCATATATCACAAACCCACAGCTAATATTAGCTTTTCTTGTAAGAACAGGAAGAAGACAAGGATGCCCACTTTCACCACTCCTATTCATCATAGTACTGGAAGTCCTAGCCAGAAGAATTAAGCAAATGAAAGGAATAAGAAACATCTAAATTGGAAAGGAGGAAGTCAAATTGTCTCTGTTTGAAGACAGCATAATGTTTTTATTTTAAACAACATAATCTTATATATAGAAAATCTAAAGACTCCACAAAAATCTGTTAGAACCAATAAACAAATTCAGTAAAGTTGCAGGATACAAAATCAACATAGAAAAATCAGCAGTGTTTCTATATATTAATAGTGAACTGTTAGAAAAGTAAATCAAGAAAACAATTCTATTTATAATCGCTACAAAAAAGATACCTAGGAACCAACTTAATTAAGGTGGTGGAAGATCTCTACATGGAAAACCATAAAACATTAGTGAAAGAAATTGAAAAATACCCAAATAAATGGAAAGATATCCCATATTCACAAATTGGAAGAATTGATATTGTTGAAATCCCCACACTACCCAAAGCAATCTATAGATTTAATGCAATCTCTACAAAAATACCAATGACATTATTCACAGAAATATAAAAAAAATCTAAAAATTCAAATGGAACCACAAACAACTTCAAATTGCCTAAGCAATCCTGAGCAAAAAGAACAAAGCTGGAAGCATTATTCTATCAGACTTCAAAATATACTATCAAGCTATAGTAACCAAAACAGCATGGTACTGGCACAAACACACACACATAGACCAACAGAACAGAATAGAAAGCCCAGAAATAAAGTCATGCACCTACAGCTAACTGATTTTCAACAAAGGTGCCAAGAGCACACATTGGGTAAAAGACAGTTTCTTCAATAAACAATGCTGGGAAAATTGGATATGCATATGCACAAGAATGAAGCTAGACTCCTACCTCTCACCATATACAAAATTCAATTCAAAATGAATTAAAGACTTAAATGTAAAACCTGAAACCATTAAATTACTAGAAGAAAACACAGGGAAAATGCTTAATAACATTGGACTGGGCAATTTTTTTAAAAAAATAAGTCCTCAAAAGCACAGGCAACAAAAACAAAAATAGACAAATGGAACTACATCAAACTAAAAAGTTTTTGTGCAGCAAAGGAAACAATAGAGTGAAGAAAGACAATCTATAGAATGGGAGAAAATATTTGCAAACTATACATCTGACAAAAGGTTAATATCCAGAATATATAAGGAAGTTAACTCAACAACAAAAAAACAGATAATCTGATTTTAAAATGGACAAGATAACTTAAGAGACATTTCTCAAAAGAATTAATTCAAATGGCCAACAGGTACATGAAAAAATACTCAACATCACATATCAGGGAAATGCAAATCAAAATCACAATGAGATAACACCTCACTTCAGTTAGAATGACTATAATCAAAAAGACAAAAAGACAGGTGTCAATGAGGATATGGAGAAAAGGGAACACTTACACACTGTGGTGAAATTATAAACTAGTACAGCCACTATAGAAAAATGGATAGAAGTTCCTCAAAATATTAAAAATAGAACTTCCAGGCCAGGTGCAGTGGCTCATGCCTGTAATCCCAGCACTTTGGGAGGCTGAGGCAGGCAGATCACCTGAGGTCAGGAGTCTGAGATCAGCCTGGCCTACATGGTGAAATCCCATCTCTACTAAAAAACCCCGTCTCTAAAATTAGCCGGGCGCACCTGTAGTCCCAGCTACTTGGGAGGCTGAGGCAGGAGAATCGCTGGAACCTAGGAGGCGGAGATTGCAGTGAGCCAACGTCATGCCATTGCCCTCCAGCATGGGTGACAGAGCAAGACTCCATCTCAAAAAAGAAAAGAAAAGAAAAAAAGGACTTCCATTTGATGTCACGTCTAAGAATTCTTGCTTAATCCCATGTTATGAAGATTTTTCTCATACTCTTTATTCCAAAAATTTTATAGTTTTATATTTTACATTTAGATCTAGGATCCATTTTGAGCTAATTTTTGTGTGAGATGAGAGGTGTAGTTTTATATATATATATATATATATTTTTTTTTTTTTGCATATGGATTTCCAGTTGTTCCAACACCATATGTTGAAAAGTCTGCTGTCTCTTCATGGAATTTCCCTTTTACCTTTGTCAAAAATCAATTGGCCATATTCGCCTGCATTTCTCCTTGACTGTCTACCCTCTGTTACATGAATCTATGTGTCTATCCCTTTGCAAATACCACAGTTTCTTTTCTTCTTCTTCTTTTTTCTTTTCTTTTTTTTTTTTTTGAGGCAGAGTTTCACTCTGTTGCCCAGGCTGGAGTGCAACGGTGTGATCTTGGCTCACTGCAACCTCTGCCTCCCGGGTTCAAGCAATTCTTGTGTCTCAGCCTCCTGAGTAGCTGGGACTACAGGCGCCTGACACCACACCTGGATAATTTTTGTATTTTTAGTAGAGACGGAGTTTTGCCATGTTTGCCAGGCTGCTCTTGAACTCCTGGCCTCAAATGATCCTCCCATCTTGGTCTCTCAAAGTGCTTGGATTACAGGCATGAGCCACTGCACCTGGCCAACACAATTTCTTGATTACAGTAGCTATACAGTAAGTCTTAAAAATTTTAGGCTGAGTGCTGTGGCTCACGCCTGTAATCCCAGCACTTTGGGAGGCCAAGCAGGGAGGATCACTTGAGACCATGAGTCCAAGACCAGCCTAGCAAAATAGCGAGACCCTGTCTCTACAATTTAAAAAATTTTTTCATTTTTCCATAGGTTATCGGGGGTACAGGTGGTGTTTGGTTACATGAATAAGGTTTTTTGTTTTTTTGTTTTTTTTGGACAGAACTTTGCTCTTGTCGCCTAGACTGGAGTGCAATGGTGCAACCTCAGCTCACTGCAACCTCCGCCTTCCGGATCCAAGTTACTCTCCTTCCCTAGCCTCCCAAGCAGCTGGGACCACAGGCGCGCACCACCATGCCTGGCTAATTTCTGCATCCCTAGCAGAAATGGGGTTTCACCATATTGGCCAGGCTGCTCTCGAATTCCCGACTTCAGGTGATCCACCCACCTCGGCCTCCCAAAATGCCAGGACCACAGGAGTGAGCCACTGCATCCGGCCATGAGTAAGTTCTTTAGTGGTGATTTGTGAGATTTTGGTGAACCCATCACCTGAGCAGTATACACTGCAACCCTATTTGTAGTCTTTTATCCCTCACCCCCACTGCCAACCTTCCCCTCTACAAAATTAAAAAAAAAATTAGCCAGGCATGGTGGTGCGTGCCTGTAGTCCCAGCTACTTGGGAGGCTGCAGTGGAAGGATTGCTTGAGCACAGGAGTTAGAGGTTGCAGTGAGCTGTGACACACCACTGCATTCCAGCCTGGGCAACAGAAGGAGACCTTGAGTTTTATTTTTATTTAAATAAAAATATTTAGGCTGAGCGCGGTGGCTCATGCCTGTAATCCCAGCACTTTGAGAGGCCAAGGTGGACAGATCACTTGAGGTCAGGAGTTCAAGACCAACCTGGTCAACATGGTGAAATCCCATCTCTACTAAAAATACAAAAATTAGCCAGGCGTGGTGGCGTGTTCCTGTAATCCCAGCTACTCAGGAGGCTGAGGCAAGAGAATCACCTGAACCCGGGAGGCAGAGGTTGCAGTGAGCCGAGATTGCACCACTGCACTCCAGCATGGGTGACAGAGTGAGCCCCTGTCTCAAAATAATTAAATAAGTAAATAAAAATATTTAAATACTTTGATGTTTTTCAAAATTGTTTTGACTATTTTAGTTCCCTTGATTTTACATAATATTTTAGAATCAGCTTGTCTATATTTACAAAAAAATTCTGCTGAGATTTTTTTTTTGAGATGGGGTCTTGCTATGTTGCCCAGGCTGGCCTTGAACTCCTGGGCTCCAGTGATCCTCCTACCTTAGCTTCCTCAGTAGTTGGAACTACAGGTGCAACAGGTGCAATTACCACCTTTGCTGAGATTTTGATTGTGTGAAATTTATGGATCAATTTGGGAAGAATCAGTGTCTTTACTACATTAAGTCTTTCAATCATGAACACCTATAGCTCACCATTTATTTAAATCTTCTTTTAATTTCTTTCATTATTCTTTTCAGCATACAACACAGAACATGTTTTATTAGATTTATATCTAATTATTTCATATTTTGAGCTATTGTGAATGCCATTTAAAAATTTTTATTTTTGGCCAGGCGCAGTGGCTCATGCCTGTAATCCCAGCACTTTGGGATGCCCACGCAGGTGGATCACCTGAGATCAGGAGTTCAGGACCAGCCTGGCCAACATGGTGAAACCCCATCTCTACTAAAAATGCAAAAATTAGCTGGGCGTGGTGGCGTGTGCCTGTAATCCCAGCTACTTGGGAGGCTGAGGCAGGAGAATTGCTTGAACCCAGGAGTTGGAGGTTGCAGTGAGCCGAGATCAGGCCACTGCACTCCAGCCTGGGCAACAAGAGAGAGACTCCGTCTCAAAAAACCAAAAAATTATTTTCTAATTGTTCATTGCCAGTATATAAAAATACAATTGGTTTTTGTGTGTTAACCTTGCAACCTTACTAAACATATTTATTAGTTGTAGGAGGTTTTTTTTATAGATTCCTTGGGATTATGTGCATATAAAATCATGTCACGTGGGAGTCTCTCTGTGCCTATTATGGCTCAGGAGGCTGCTTGATTTGAAAAAAAGAAAAGTGGCGGGGCGCAGTGGCTCACACCTGTAATCTCAGCACTTTGGGAGGCTGAGGCAGGCAGATCACAAGGTCAGGAGTTCGAGACCAATCTGGCCAACATGGTGAAACCCCGTCTCTACTAAAAATACAAAAATTAGCTGGGTGCGGTGGCAGGCACCTGTAATCCCAGCTACTCGGGAGACCGAGGCAGGAGAATTGCTTGAACCCGGGAGGCAGAGGTTGCAGTTAGCCAAGACTGCGCCACTGCACTCCAGCCTGGGCAACAGCAAGACTCCATCTCAAAAAAAAAAAAAAAAAAAAAAAAAGGAAAGAAAAGTTGTATTTATTTCTTTCCAATCTGTATGCCTTTTATATTGGCTAGGACTTGCAGTACAATGTTGAATTGGAGTGGTGAGAGTAGACAATCTTGGCTTATTGACGTTAGGGGGAAAAGCATTCAGCCTTTTGCCACTAGGCATCATGTTAGCTACAGGTTTTTGCAGATCTCTATTATCAGGCTGAGGAAGTGCCTCTTTATCCTGCTATTCTGAGAGTTATTTTTCTTTTTTAAAATTATGGATGCTGAGTTTTGTCAGATACCTAGAAAGGTATCTGATGCAGAATATCAACTGTGGAAATGGATATGATCATGTGGTTTGTCTTTAGATTATTAATATGTGATTATGCTGATTGATTTTCAAATATTGAACCACATTAGGTGCGATGGCTCACACCTATAATCCCGAGGATGACATGGAGGATGGCTTGAGCACAGGAGTTTAAAGCTGCAGTGAGCTAGCTATGGTTGCACCACTTTACTCCAGTCCAGGTGACAGAGTGAGATCCTCTCTCTTTTTTTTTTTTTTTCTTTTTTGAGATGGAGTCTCGGTCGGTCGCCCAGGCTGGAGTGCAGTGGCGCGATCTCGGCTCACTGCAAGCTCTGCCTCCCGGGTTTACGCCATTCTCCTGCCTCAGCCTCCCTAGTAGCTGGGACTACAGGCGCCCACCACCATGCCTGGCTAATTTTTTTTTTTTATTTTTAGTAGAGACGGGGTTTCACCGTGTTGGCCAGGATGGTCTCGATCTCATGACCTTGTGATCCGCCCGCCTCAGCCTCTCAAAGTGCTGGGATTACAGGCGTGAGCCACCACGCCCGGCCTAAGATCCTCTCTCTTTAAAAAATAAAATAAAATAAAAAATACACACACACACACACACATTTATATATAAATATATATAACACATAATTATATAAATTACATAAAATTATATAAAACCAGACTTCCTGGAGTAAACCCCACTTAGTCATGGTGACTTAGTCATGGTGTGTTATTCTTTTTATATATTAAATTTAATAATATTTTGAAGACTTACTAATATTAGATTATTGGTAAATCTCATATTTTTGTTGAGGATTTTTGTGTCTATATTGATGACAGATATTGGCTTGTAGTTTCTTTTTTTTTTTTTCTTTGAGATGGAGTCTCGCTGTGTTGCTCAGGCTGGAGTGCAGTGGCGCGATCTCGGCTCACTGCAACCTCTGCCTCCCGGGTTCAAGCAATTCTCTGCCTCAGCCTCCCGAGTAGCTGGGATTACAAGCGCCCTTCACCATGCCAGGCTAATTTTTTTTTGTATTTTTAGTAGAGACGGGTTTTCATTATGTTGCCCAGGCTGGTCTCGAACTCCTGAGCTCAGGCAATCCGACCGCCTTGGCCTCCCAAAGTGCTGGTATTACAGGTGTGAGCTACTGCGCCTGGCTGGCTTGCAGTTTCTTATCTGTCTTTGTCTTGCTTCAGAATCAGGATAATTCTGCTATATAAAATGAGATGAGAACTGTTTCCTTTTCTTCTGTCTTCTGGAGGCTACTCTGAAGATTTAATGTCATTTTTTTCGTTAAATATTTGGTAAGATTTACCAGTGAAATCATCTGGGCCTGGAAATTTCTATTTTAGAAAATGTTAAACTACGAATTCAATTTATTTAATTTGTATAGAACAGCTTATCTGGTTTATCTTGGATGGGTTTTGCTAGTTTTTGTTTTCTGAACTCTTGGTCCATTTCACCTAAATTGTTGAATTTTTATGGGTAGAGTTGTTAGTGGTATTTTTGTTCTTTTAATGTTTGTGTGCCCTGTAGCAATATCCCCTCTTTCATTCCTGATATTAATAAGTTGTGGTTACTCTAATTTTTCTTTACCAGTCTTGCTAGAGGTTTATCCATCTTACTGATCTTTCCAAAGAGCCAAGTTTTGGTTTTATCAGTTTTCCCTATTTTAATTTCATTGATTTCTGCTCTTTATTTCCTTCCTTCTGCTTGCTTTGGAATTATTTTCCTTTTCTTTTTCTAACTTCTTAAGATGGAAGCTTAGATTATTTATTTGAGATCATTCTTCTTTTCTAACGAATTAATGCCATAAATTTCCCTTTAAATACAGTTGACTCTTGGCCAACCACCCTGCACAGTCGAAAATTCATGTGTAACTTTTGAATCCCCCAAAACCTAATTACTAACAGCCTACTGTTGACCAGAAGCCTTACCAATAACATAAACGTCAATTAACTATATTTTCTATATGTATTATATATTATATTCTTACAATAAAGTAAGCTACAGAAAAGAAGATGGTATTAAAAAAATCAAAAGGAAGGGAATATATATTTATTATTCATTATGTGTAAATGGGTCATAAAAGTCATTTTTTTTTTTTTGGTGCCGAAAGCCGGGAATGAACCAGTCATAAATGTCTTCATCCTCCTCATCTTCAGGCAGAGTAGGTTGTGGAGGAGGAGGAAGGGAAGACAATGGTCTAGCTATCTCAGGGGTGGCAGCGGGGAGAAAACCTACATATAAAAGTGGACCCATGCAGTTCAAACTCATATTGTTGAAGGGTCAATTGTACTGCTTTAGTTGTATCCCACAAATTTCGATAAATTGTATTTTTTTGTTCAATTAAAATATTCTAATTTTATTTGAGTCTTCTTTAATCCATGGTCAGTGTGTTTAGAAGTTTTAGAAATACGTTGTTTAGGCCGGGCGCAGTGGCTCACGCTTGTAATCCCAGCACTTTGGGAGGCCGAGGCAGGCGGATCACGCGGTCAGGAGATAGAGACCACGGTGAAACCCTGTCTCTACTAAAAATACAAAAAATTAGCCGGGTGTGGTGGCGGGCGCCTGTAGTCCCAGCTACTCGGAGAGGCTGAGGCAGGAGAATGGCGTGAACCCGGGAGGTGGAGCCTGCAGTGAGCCGAGATCACGCCACTGCACTCCAGCCTGGGCGACAGAGACTCTGTCTCAAAAAAAAAAGAAATATACTGTTTAATTTCCGTGTGTTTGGAGATTTCCTGCTATCTTTCTGTTATTGATTTCTAATTTAATTTCTGTATGACCAGGGAAAATGTTTATTACCTTAATTATTTTAAATTTGTTATGGTTTGTTTTATAACCCAGGATATTGTCTATTTCGGTAAATGTTCCTCATGTACTTGAAAGAATGTATGTTCTACTGTTGTTGGGTGGAGTGTCCTATAAATGTAAATTAGATCCAATTGTTTGATGTTATTCAATTTTTCTATTTCCTTGCTCATTTTCTGTCTACTGTTTCTATCAACTACTTTGAGAGGAGTGTTGAAGTTTCCAACTATAATTGTGGATTTGTCTATTTCTCCTTTCAGTGTTTTTTTTTTTTGTTTTTTTTTTTTTTTGAGACAGGATCTCACCGTGTTTCCCAGGCTGGCCTTGAACTCCTGGGGTCAAGCAATTCTCCCGCCTCAGCCTCCTGAGTAGCTGGGATTACAGATGTGCACAACCACGCCCGGCTGATTTTTATATTTTTAGTAGAGACGGGGTTTCACCATGTTGGTCAGGCTGGTCTTGAACTCCTGACCTCGTGATCCACCAGCCTCGGCCTCCCAAAGTGCTGGGATTACAGGCGTGAGCCACTGCGCCTGGCTGAAACTTTCTTTTTTTAAATCCATGCAGATTACAGATGTACTGGATATCTGTCATTTCGGGCTATCTAGCATCTATCTCTCCACCTATCTGTAAACACCTTGATCTCCCTTTTAGGGAAATTCTTCATTATGAGTGAGGGCAATTCTTCTGCCTTCTCTTTTAGTGCCACCTCTCACAGTGGAAGTAAAGAGGGACAGATCCTTCCTATATTTCTTTCCTGATAGAACTAGTAGGTTAGCATGTGACCTAAACTTGTCCAATCAGGTGATCCTTCTCAGAACTTTGAATCTTGTTCACGTAATATTGTGATAGAGATCGTCAAATGTTCAGCAAACCCTATTTCCTTATCTTCTTGGGCATACAGATGGACTACATTTTTTTTTTTTTTTTTTTTTTTTTTTTGTTAGCTGCGGCCTTATGTCTTGGGTTCCGGACGATAGAATTTAGATAGAAGCTAGGTTCAGTGGCTTGTGACTGTAATCCCAGTTACTTAGGAGGCTGTGGTGGAAGGACTGCTTGAGGCCAGGAGTTCTAGAACCAGCCTGGGCAACATGGTGAGATCCCATCTCTAAAAAAAATTTAAAAATTAGCCATTGGTTTGTGCTTGTGGTCCCAGATACTCGGGAGGCTAAAGTGGGAGGATTGCTTGAACCCAGGAGTCTGAGGCTGTGGTGACCCAGGATCATGCCACTGCACTCTAGCCTGGGTGACAGAGCAAGACCCTGTCTCTTAAAACAAAACAAAAGGAAACACAGCAAAACTTAGCTGAATGTGGTGGCACGTTCCTGTAGTCCCAGCTACTCTAGAGGCTGAGGCTGAAGAACCACTGGAGCCCAGGAATCTGAGGCTGCAGTGAGTTATGATGGCACCACTGCACTCCAACCTGGGTGATAAAGTGAGGCCCTGTCTCTTAAAAAAAAAAAAAAAAGGCCTGACCTATTAAAACCTCCCACATTTGATCTTTGCCCTCTCTTTTCCTCTCCAAGAGAAGATGGAAGGAGTCTGGGTCCCTGAGTCACTGCCTGGAGGAGAGCTGCCAAGAAAGCCACTAGACCAGAAGCACCCATGCTGGACTGTTGTGTGAGACAGAAATAAACTTCCGTTGTGTAAAACCTCTGTGATTTGGAAGGTTATTTTAGCATTTGTTCTTACCCAGATTAAAAGACAGAATGTTTGGCATAAGGTTTATTTTAGCATTAGCAGTGATGTGGATCAAGCTGTTCTTACTGACAGATCTTGGGAGGTCCCTGGTTCTGCCTATTGTCTAAACCTTTTATCTTAGCTTCTCATCGTTTTGTAAGCCATCAGTATCCTTATTACACATTTCCCCTTTTTGGCTTAAAGTAACCAGACCCGGTTTCTGTTGCTATAACCAATAATTTAGATGTATTTATTAGATAAGAATTTAAGGCCTTAAATGGCAAGTGATTTGCCCAAGGGCACAACTGGTTAAGTGGCAGATTTAGGATTACAAACCTGTGCCTGGTATCTCCTGCTTCAGTGTACTTTCTACTGTACTACTGGGAATTCGAAGGGAGCCCAATAATTAACACTGCTCTTCCCCACTCACTTCTAAACCAATTGAGAAATAAGAGTCAATAGAAATGGCAAATAAAAGATAGTATCACCTTCATTACTGGAAAAAGCTAGGTTGGAGGGTAGAACCTCCTTACATGACAGGTCTGCTCCTGTGAGATTTAAGGCAGAAAAGAGCAAAGAATAACTAGTGTTCTCTGTTGACAACTTGCTTCTAAGTAGAAAGAAAAGAGGAAGAGGCTGGACTGCACACAATGAGTTTCTCCTTCCAAAGTTTCCATTTAGAGAAGTCACTACCTCAACTGGGTAAGAATGAGAGGGTGGACAGGAGTCAGGACTAGAATGCGAATAATTGACACTTTACATAAAAAAAATGGGAAATAAGGCTGGGCGCAGTGGCTCATGCCTGTAATCCCAGCACTTTGGGAGGCTGAGATGGGCAGATCACGAGGTCAAGAGTTCGAGGCCAGCTTGGCCAACATGGTGAAACCCCATCTCTATTAAAAATCCAAAATATTAGCCAGGCATGGTGACGCGTGCTTGTAGTCCCAGCTACTTGGGAGGCTAAGGCAGGAGGATCACTTGAACCTGGGAGGTGGAGGTTGCAGTGAGCTGAGATTGTGCCACTGCACTCCAGCCTGGGTGACAGAGTGAGACTCCATCTCAAATAAATAAATAAATAAATAAAAATAAAAGGGAAATAAGATGTCTATATTTCTTTTTTTCTTTTTTTGACACGGAGTCTTGCTCTGTCACCCAGGCTGGAGTGCAGTGGTGTGATCTCGGCTCACTGCAAGCTCTGCCTCCTGGGTTCATGCCATTCTCCTGCCTCAGCCTCCCAAGTAGCTGGGACTACAGGCGCCTGCCACCATGCCCGGCTAATTTTTTGTATTTTTACTAGAGACGGGGTTTCACCGTGTTAGCCAGGATGGTCTTGATCTCCTGACCTTGTGATCCGCCCGCCTCGGCCTTCCAAAGTGCTAGGATTACAGGCGTGAGCCACCGCACCCAGCCAAGATGTCTATATTTCTATCTATCTATGTATCTATCTATCTATATCTATCTATCTTGATTGACAGATAATGTTTTGGCTGCTAGAAATACTTTATTTCTGATGATACATGATTGGGTTAAACATTGAAACAAAATCCCCTAACATTCTCCCCATCACATTTAAATGTTATTAACAGTTTAGTAGTATGTGTCCTTCTTTATGAACATGCTGAAGTTGAGTTATGGTGAGGATTAAAAGATTAATCTGTGTGAAGCACCCAGCATGGTGCCTGGTACAGGAGGAACTCACTTGCTTCCTTTCTTCCTTTCTAGTGTCCCAGAGCCTTCTGTAGTCTAAGAATCCATGACTAGTGTTAGACTAGGCCGATGTGACCATAGAATCCAAGGTGTGTCCTGGCTTTTGGGGGTGCTGACAGACTTAGGCCTGGCAGGACTGCCAGAGAAGAGTAGTTAGGGGCTCAAGGCCATGGCAGGTGTCCACTGGGGAGGAGCTGTTCAGCCTAGCCAGGCTCATGGCCTTTCCTACCCTGTTCCAGGTGGGCCCAGAGCTTGGGACTGCCTCCTGGGTTAGCACACTGTCCTGTGAGCTCTCTGTGTGAGCTAGGACAGGAGTTTCAAGCACCAGGGCCAGTCTCCTTCTGGGCCTCTCTCATAGGACAGTCAGGCATAGGGCTGGATCCTATGAGGTCCCACAAAGGCTGGCTGGTTGGCTGACTGCTGGGTTAATGTGGTGCCACCTCAGCTCTGCCTGAAACTCTGCCTGATCTTGCTCCAGCCTCAGGGATGTCCAAGCCCCTGCCCTCCTTTGTAGATTTCTGGACTTAGCAGGAGAAAAGAAATGTGGGAGCTGAGGACACAGCAGGAGAGGAGGGGCGAAGGAGGCAGCACAGACTGAGAGCTACCTCTGCCTGCCTTTGCCCTCTGACTTAGTTCAGAGGTCTTCCTTCCTCCAGGAATTCCTCCTGAAAGCCACCTCTCTTTCCCCTAGGCCAAGTTAATCAATCCCTCCTCTATTCTTGTTAATAGATTTTTTCTGGCCGGGCGCAGTGGCTCACGCCTGTAATCCCAGCACTTTGGGAGGCCGAGGGGGGGTCGATCACCAGAGGTCGGGAGTTTGAGACCAGCCTGACCAACATGGAGAAACCCCGTCTCTACTAAAAATAGAAAATTAGCCGGGCATGGTGGTGCATGCCTGTAATCCCAGCTACTCGGGAGGCTGAGGCAGGAGAACTGGGGAGACAGAGGTTGCAGTGAGCCGAGATCGCGCTATTGCATTCTAGCCTGGGCAACAAGAGCGAAACTCTGTCTCAGAATAATAATAATAATAATAATAATAATAACAACAAATAGTATTTCCCCCATGTTTGTCTCTCTACTAGGGTGTAAACTTTAAAGGCCAACATTTATTTCATCCATCTATATGTATCTAGTGCTCAGCACTGGCTCTGGCTCAATGATACTCAATGACTTGAGACTCAGTGATCTAGAAAAGGAAAGGTGGCACCCTAGAGATGAATTATATAAGTAAGGGTGAGGGCAAGAGAGAGAAAGGAAATACCTTTTTGTGGCTGGACTAGGTTTTGTAATCAGAACCTCTCTGACAGCCAAGTTGTTCACTGTGGAAGGAGCTGCAAGGAAGAAGTCAACTTCCTGTCTTGAAAACTGCAAAGAGAGGCTGGAGACTCCTATAAGAATGCTGCCGTGGGGATTCAGGTACGACACAAACCTGAGATCATGTAACCACCAAGGTGCATTGCAACTCTGAATACACTAGTCTGAATACAAGACTAGTCCCAGAGATGCAAAGACTCAGAAGATTACATATCTGTTTTGTCAAGGTTAAGGTTGCTGGGAGGACACTCAGGATAATGTCACAGGCTCATCAGCCTCTACTCTTTCTATCCCTTGCATGCAAATACATATTCACAACAATTTAAATAACAAAAAAACTGGCTGGGTATAGTGGCTCACGCTTGTAATTCCGGTACTTTGGGAGGCCAAGGTGTGAGGACTGCTTGAGGCCAGGAGTTCAAGACCAGCCTGGGCAACATAGTAGGACTCTAAAGTCTCTAAAGTCTTTAAGTCTCTAAAAAAAAAAAAAAAAAAAAAAAGTCACGTAAAACTTACATAATCACCTGCCTGTATATACATGTTGCAATAAATTTTTTTGGGCTGTCAAATTATTTTTTATTGAACATCTTTTTTGTACATTTTAACTAGTGGAACATTCCGCTGCACCATTGTTGATGTCATCTATGATGTCATGAGGGCGGGTGACAATCAACATTGCAGCCCACAGACTGGGCAATCCCCAAGATCTCTTTAATGGTTCTGGCCAAAGACTGGTGCCACACCTGTTGGGCAATGTTGATTATCTCATCAAAAGTGACATTTCCACTGTGTTTAATATTTTTGTTTCTATCTCTTGGAGGTTCCTTGAGGGCTTAGAGGATCAGTGTTACTGGTGGCAGGTATCCGAGTTATGCCGGCAGCAAATCCGTACAGGTCTGCA
This sequence comes from Pan paniscus, assembly GCF_029289425.2. NCBI lineage: Eukaryota > Metazoa > Chordata > Mammalia > Primates > Hominidae > Pan > Pan paniscus. Next base: position 191,789,195 of record NC_073249.2, read on the forward strand.
GCAACTTCAGTCCTTGCCTCCTCAGAAGAAAGAATTCAACTGAGGGGCATAAGGCAGAAGGAGAGACTGAGACAAGGTTTCAGAGCAGGAGTGAAACTTTCTTAAAAAGCTTTGGAACAGCAAGGAAAGGAAGAAAAGTGTTATAAAGTTTTGGTGCCGCAAAAGAAATAGCACTCGAATATAAAAATTTCTTTTTAATTCTCAGCAAGTCAAGTTACTTCTATATAGAAGGGTGCGCCCTTACAGATGGAACAATGGTGAGCGCACACCTGGACAAGGGAGCGGAAGGGGTTCTTATCCCTGACACACGTGGCCCCTGCTGCTGTGTTGTTCCCCTATTGGCTAGGGTTAGACTGCACAGGCTAAACTAATTCCTATTGGCTAATTTAAAGAGAATGACAGGGTGAGTGCTTTGGTAGGAGTCAGGGCAGAGCAGGTAGCAGGTAATGAGTGCAGGTGGAGCAGGTGATCGGAATGAGTCAGGGTGGAGCAGGTAATCGGAAAAGGTTGCTTTACAAGGAAGTTAAGTTTAAAAGTAGAAGGCAGGGGGGTGGCACCAAGATGGCCGAATAGGAACAGCTCCAGTCTGTGGCTCCCAGCGTGAATGACACAGAAGATGGGTGATTTCTGCATTTCTAACTGAGGTACTGGGTTCATCTCAGTGGGGCTTGCCAGACAAGTGGGTGCAGCCCACGGAGCAGGGCAGGGCATCGACTCACCCAGGAAGCACAAGGGGTTGGGGAATTCCCTTTCCTAGCAAAGGGAAGCCGTGACAGACGTCACCTGGAAAATCGGGACACTCCCACCCTAATACTGCACTTTTCCAACGGCCTTAGCAAACGGCACACCAGGAGATTATATCCTGCACCTGGCTCGGAGGGTCACATTTAAAGCAGTGTGTAGAGGGAAATTTATAGCACTAAATGCCCACAAGAGAAAGCAGGAGAGATCTAAAATTGACACCCTAACATCACAATTAAAAGAACTAGAGACACAAGAGCAAACACATTCAAAAGCTAGCAGAAGGCAAGAAATAACTAAGATCAGAGCAGAAATGAAGGAGATAGAGACACAAAAAACCCTTCAAAAAATCAATGAATCCAGGAGCTGGTTTTTTGCAAAGATCAACTATCCTAAATATATATGCACCCAATACAGGAGCACCCAGATTCATAAAGCAAGTCCTTACAAAGAGACTGAGACTCCCACACAATAATAATGGGAGACTTTAACACCCCACTGTCAACATTAGACAGATCAAAGAGACAGAAAGTTAAGAAGGATATCCAGGAATTGAACTCAGCTCTGCACCAAGCGGACCTAATAGGCATCTACAGAACTCTCCACCCCACATCAACAGAATATACATTCTTCTCAGCACCACATCGCACTTATTCCAAAATTGACCACAAAGTTGGAAGTAAAGCACTCCTCAGCAAATGTAAAAGAACAGAAATTATAACAAACTGTCTCTCAGACCACAGGGCAATCAAACTAGAACTCAGGATTAAGAAACTCACTCAAAACCGCTCAACTACATGGAAACTGAACAACCTGCTCCTGAATGACTACTGGGTACATAACGAAATGAAGGCAGAAATAAAGATGTTCTTTGAAACGAATGAGAACAAAGACACAACATACCAGAATCTCTGGGACACATTTAAAGCAGTGTGTAGAGGGAAATTTATAGCACTAAATGCCCACAAGAGAAAGCAGGAAAGATCTAAAATTGACACCCTAACATCACAATTAAAAGAACTAGAGAAGCAAGAGCAAACACATTCAAAAGCTAGCAGAAGGCAAGAAATAACAAAGATCAGAGCAGAAATGAAGGTGATAGAGACACAAAAAACCCTTCAAAAAATCAATGAATCCAGGAGCTGGTTTTTTGAAAAGATCAACAAATTGATAGACTGCTAGCAAGACTAATAAAGAAGAAAAGAGAGAAGAATCAAATAGACACAATAAAAAATGATAAAGGGGATATCACCACCAATCCCACAGAAATACAAACTACCATCAGAGAATACTATAAACACCTCTATGCAAATAAACTAGAAAATCTAGAAGAAATGGATAAATTCCTGGACACATACACCCTCCCAAGACTAAACCAGGAAGAAGTTGAATCCCTGAATAGACCAATAACGGGTTCTGAAATTGAGGCAATAATTAATAGCCTACCAACCAAAAAAAGTCTAGGACCAGACGGATTCACAGCTGAATTCTACCAGAGGTACAAAGAGGAGCTGGTTCCATTCCTTCTGAAACTATTCCAATCAATAGAAAAAGAGGGAATCCTCCCTAATTCATTTTATGAGGCCAACATCATCCTGATACCAAAGCCTGGCAGAGACACAACAAAAAAAGATAATTTTAGACCAATATCCCTGATGAACATTGATGCAAAAATCCTCAATAATATACTGGCAAGCCGTATCCAGCAGCATATCATAAAGCTAATCCACCACAATCAAGTTGGCTTCATCCCTGGGATGCAAGGCTGGTTCAACATACACAAATCAATAAACGTAATCCATCCTATAAACAGAACCAAAGACAAAAACCGCATGATTATCTCAATAGGCGCAGAAAAGGCCTTTGACAAAATTCAACAGCCCTTCATGCTAAAAACTCTCAATAAACTAGGTATCGATGGGATGTATCTCAAAGTAATAAGAGCTATTTATGACAAAACCACAGCCAATATCATACTGAATGGGCAAAAATTGGAAGCATTCCCTTTGAAAACTGGCACAAGACAGGGATGCCCTCTCTCACCACTCCTATTCAACAAAGTGTTGGAAGTTCTGGCCAGGGCAATCAGGCAGGAGAAAGAAATAAAGGGTATTCAATTAGGAAAAGAGGAAGTCAAATTGTCCCTGTTTGCAGATGACATGATTGTATATTTAGAAAACCCCATCGTCTCAGCCCAAAATCTCCTTAAGCTGATAAGCAACTTCAGCAGTCTCAGGATACAAAATCAATGTGCAAAAATCACAAGCATTCCTATACACCAATAACAGACAAACAGAGAGCCAAATCATGAATGAACTCCCATTCACAATTGCTTCAAAGAGAATAAAATACCTAGGAATCCAACTTACAACAGATGTGAAGGACCTCTTTAAGGAGAACTACAAACCACTGCTCAGCGAAATAAAAGAGGACACAAACAAATGGAAGAACATTCCATGCTCATGGATAGGAAGAATCAATATCATGAAAATGGCCATACTGCTCAAGGTAATTTATAGATTCAATGCTGTCCCCATCAAGCTACCAATGACATTCTTCACAGAATTGGAAAAAACTACTTTAAAGTTCATATGGAACCAAAAAAGAGCCCACATGGCCAAGTCAATCCTAAGCCAAAAGAACAAGGCTGGAGGCATCATGCTACCTGACTTCAAAATAAACTACAAGGCTACAGTAACCAAAACAGCATGGTACTGGTACCAAAACAGAGATATAGACCAATGGAACAGAATAGAGCCCTCGGAAGAATACCACACATCTACAACCACCTGATCTTTGACAAACCTGAGAAAAACAAGCAATGGGGAAAGTATTCCCTATTTAATAAATGGTGCTGGGAAAACTGGCTAGCCATATGTAGAAAGCTGAAACTGGATCCCTTCCTTACACCTTATACAAAAATCAATTCAAGATGGATTAAAGACTTAAATGTTAGACTAAAGCCATAAAAACCCTAGAAGAAAACCTAGGCAATATCACTCAGGCCATAGCATGGGCAAGGACTTCATGACTAAAACACCAAAAGCAATGGCAACAAAAGCCAAAATTGACAAATGGGATCTAATTAAACTAAAGAGCTTCTGCACAGCAAAAGAAACTACCATCAGAGTGAACAGGCAACCTACAGAATGGGAGAAAATTTTTACAATCTACCCATCTGACAAAGGGCTAATCTCCAGAATCTACAAAGAACTTAAACAAATTTACAAGAAAAAATCAACCCCATCAAAAAGTGGGGGAAGGATATGAACAGACACTTCTCAAAAGAAGACATTTATGCAGCCAACAGACACATGAAAAAATGCTTATCATCACTGGGCATCAGAGAAATGCAAATCAAAACCACAACGAGATACCATCTCACACCAGTTAGAATGGCGATCATTAAAAAGTCAGGAAACAACAGGTGCTGGAGAGGATGTGGAGAAATAGGAATGCTTTTACACTGTTGGTGGGACTGTAAACTAGTTCAACCATTGTGGAAGACAGTGTGGCGATTCCTCAAGGATCTAGAACTAGAAATACCATTTGACCCAGCCATCCCATTACTGGGCATATACCCAAAGGATTATAAATCATGCTGCTATAAAGACACATGCACACATATGTTTATTGTGGCACTATTCACAATAGCAGACTTGGAACCAACCCAAATGTCCATCAATAATAGACTGGATTAAGAAAACGTGTCACATATACACCATGGAATACTACGCAGCCATAAAAAAGGATGAGTTCATGTCCTTTATAGGGACATGGATGAAGCTGGAAACCATCATTCTGAGCAAACTATCTCAAGGACAGAAAACCAAACACTGCATGTTCTCACTCATAGGTGGGAATTGAACAATAAGAACACATGGACACAGGGTGGGGAACATCACACACTGGGGCCTGCTGGGGGGTGGGGGGAGGGGAGAGGGATAGCATTAGGAGATATACCTAATGTAAATGATGAGTTAACGGGTGCAGCACATCAACATGGCACATGTATACATATGTAACAAACTTGCACGTTGTGCACATCTACCCTAGAACTTAAAGTAAAATAAATAAACAAATAAAAAGAAAAAAAAAAGTAGAAGGCAAAGAATTGAACATACTGACATATTAATTCTTTGAAAAGAAATTTAGAACTCACATCTAACAAAAGGAAAGAAAAGAAGGAAAGTACAACTTGGAATAGGGCAAACGGGCGACTTGAGAAATCAAGTGTGCAGCTTGACTTCTTGACTTGGGGTTTTATACATTGGCATACTTCTGGGATCGTGCCTTACTTCTCCCCACCCCTGAGATCTTATTGGGAAGCTGATGATCAATTTTCAGGCGTTTTCTGTCTATTAGGAGACTGCCTTTCCCCAGCACTGGCTGTGACCAATTATTTAGAGAAACAGTTAACAGCTGCCTGACCATCACCTGATGGTTGCCCTGCACTCCTGGTGTGTGTGTGAGCCCTTTCTTGCTCTGCTCATACCAGGCTAGCTACCTACTGTAACATCAGGACAGAGGCAAAAGGTCCCAGTTCAACCTGAGTCTGTCTATTCTGAAGGGTCAATGTCACTGTAATCCTGAAACCCTTCTAGTCACCCATTAACTTGGTGATGTCATTGCCAACCATTTTTGGAGATGGACCCAGGGGCTTGATCTTAGGAGCCGGGGCAGAAATGGCACTGACTTCCCCATCGGTACACCTCAGGTTTGCAACATTAATCTTGTTGGGGTTGAACTTAGGCAGTACGGTGGAGGTGGCTGGTGTCAGATGTACCCAGATGTGAGATGACGGAAGAAAGTTGCACCTTAGGCCAGGCATGGTGGCTCATGCCTGTAATCTCATCACTTTAGGAGGCTGAGGTGGGTGGATCAGAAGGTCAGGAGTTCAAGACCAGCCTGACTAACATGGTAAAACCCTGTCTCTACTAAAAATACAAAAAATTAGCCAGGCGTGGTGGCACACACCTGTAAGCCCAGCTACTCAGGAGGTAGAGGGAGGAGAATTGCTTGAACTCAGGAAGCGGAGGTTGCAGTGAGCCAAGATTGTGCCAATGCACTCCAGCCTGGGCAATAGAGTGAGACTCCATCTCAAAAAAAAAAAAAAAAAGCAAGTTGCACCTTGGCCTCCTCTGAGCAGAAAACCAAAAGGCTTGAATGTCTTCACAGGCAAACATGTTAAAACCTATACTCAACACTAAACAAACACTCACTTGTCTACATTGATACACACCCCCTCACCCTAACTAAAACTTCATCCATTGTTTCTAGACCTAGAGAGCCATGGAGTTTCTTCCTCTTGGAATTGGCTAGGTAGCCCTGAGAAAGGAACAAGAGGAGAAGGCATGGCCTGCCTGTGATGGATAGGATTAATCTTCTAAGATGAAGAAACAAAATAATTAAATTCTTAATCACCCCTAAGCCAGCACGGCTGATATAGCTGAGGGAGGGAGGGGGCTCTGAGGCCCAGACCAATATCCTAGAAATGGAGAGGGACTTAGGAAGAGTGGCACAGACAGAACTTTTTAGGCCAGAAGGAAAACCAGTAGGCAGGTAGGCAGGAAGGCAGATACACCTAGCTAGTGCCACAGAATCTTTCTTTCCAAGAGGAAATGGAGAAGCCCTGGAAAGAAAGCCTCCCATCATCCACTAAAACAGGGTGTTAGGAGGGTCTGGGCCCTCTTCAGCCCTCCCCAGAGCCCTTCCTGCCCCTCCATGGGAAGCATCCTGGGAGTGTATAGGAATAGTAGAAATAGTATACAGGACTCACAAATTGCCTGGAACCTTGAGTTTCATCAGGCATAGGGTCAACATTCCTCCTGGGATCCCCAGCTCTCAGTAGTGACAGGCCTATTTTCTGGTTTGGCAGAATGGCAGGAGATGATGTCTTCTACACAGATTCTTTGGCTCCCTTCAGAAAGTAAAATAGGCTGGGTGTGATGGTTCACATCTGTAATCCCAGCACTTTAGGCGACTGAAGCAGGAGGACTGTTTGAGCCCAGGAGTTCAAGACCAGCCTAGGTAGCACAGTGAGACCCTACAAAAAAAAAAAATCAGCTGGATATGGTGGCACATGCCTGTGGTCCCAGATATTTGGGAGGCTGAGGTGGGAGGATCATTTGAGCCAGGAATGTTGAGGATGCAGTGAGCTGTGATAGCACCACTGCACTCCAGCTTGAGTGACAGAGTGGGACTTTGTCTCAAAACAAACAAACAAACAAACAAAAAAAACAAAAGAAAAACAAAAAGTAAAATAAAAATAGTGATAAGTATTTGATAGTAGAATTGACAAGAACTAAATTCTGATTTAAAATGTCTTCCTGGCTGGGTGAGGTGGCTCACGCCTGTAATCCCAGCACTTTGGGAGGCCAAGGGCGAGTGGATCACCTGAGGTCAGGAGTTCCAGACCAGCCTGGCCAACATGATGAAACCCCGTCTCTACTAAAAATACAAAAAGTAGCCAGGCGTGGTGGCATGCGTCTGTAGTCCCAGCTACTAGGGAGGCTGAGGCAAAAGAATCACTTGAACTCAGGAACTGGAGGCTGCAGTGAGCTGAGATTACGCCACTCCAGCCTGGACGACAGAGCGAGACTCCATCTAAGAAAAAAACAAAACAAAAACAAAATGTCTTCCTCCTGAAACCTGAGTAAAATGACATTAAAGGAATTTTTTTTTTTAAAGCTACAGAAGGGCAAGAAGAATGGGAAAGGAGATACCAAAGAATGAAAGAGTTCAACACATTTTTGAAGACCGAAAACTTACAGAAGGTGAAAACTACTATGTACCTGCAGAGGTAGGTACCTTAGAAGGAAGTCAATCCATTCCACAGAACTCCAGAAGGGCTCAAGGTGCAGAGGCATTTGGCGTCTCAGAGGGTGAGTGGTGACATCGGGATGAAAACATAGGAATTGGTAGAAACTCTAAATGTGGATCAGCTAGATCCCCTAGTAATCTCTCCAGCATCCATTACAGCCAGACAACAACCCAGACCAGACTCTTTCATTTTGGAGAAACAACCAGAGAGACTTCATGTTTGGGGATATCTGGCACGATGTAGAGTAGAGACGATGAAAATGGGGGGAATAGGGAATGAAAAGAGTGGAAGTCTACAGAGTGATAGGGCTTGCAGCCCTCTTCCTCCATGTTGTTCTCAGATCCGTGGTCATAAGGCAAGAACTTGAAGGATTTTTCTTTGGAGAAACCGAATGACTCTAGAGTAAAGATCTTTAGATGGGCCATTTGGTGATCCCTCAATGAAAAAGCCAGTGGAGCCCACTTCTCCATGTGCTTTACTAAAAAATGAGTAAAGCAGCAGGGATCATAGACATTTGAGGAAACTTTAAAGGTGAAAGAGAGACTACAATTATTAATAAGAAGCAGGAAAAAGAAACCTGGAGTAAATAAGGACAATACAAGAAACAGAAAATTATTTAAGAAAATTACTTAAGCCAGGCGCAGGGGCTCACGTCTGTAATCCTAGCACTTTGGGAGGCTGAGGCAGGCGGATCACAAGGTCAGGAGATCGAGACCATCCTGGCTAACACAGTGAAACCCCGTCTCTACTAAAAATACAAAAAAAATCAGCTGGGCATGGTGGCAGGCACCTGTAGTCCCAGCTACTCGGGAGGCTGAGACAGGAGAATGGTGTGAATCCGGGAGCGGAGGTTGCAGTGAGCCAAGATCGTGCCACTGCACTCCAGCCTGGGAGACAGAGGACAGAGTGAGACTCCGTCTCAAAAAAAAAAAAAAAAAAAAAGAAAGAAAATTACTTAAAAAGCTCACCAACATTAGTTAATATACCTGAAGAGTTACTATACTTTTCATATGGATAAAACAAGAAGCAATGCTATGAAAAAAAAAAAAAACAGAATAAGGGAGTAAGAAAGAGCTCTTGGAAATTAAAAATACAGTAGTTAATATTAGAAATTTAATAGAATAGGCTGGTTGCAGTGGCTCACACTTGTAATCCTAGCACTTTGGGAGGCAGAGGTCAGGGGATTGCCCAGCCAACTTTTGTGCTTTAATAAAGGACACCATTAAGAAAGCGAAAAGACAACCCAAAGAATGGGATAAAAGTTTTGCAAATTCTATATCTGATACGGGACTTGTATATAGAATATACAAAGAACTCTTACATCTCCGCTGGGCGTGGTGGCTCACGCCTGTAATCTCAGCACTTTGGGAGGCCAAGGTGGGAGGATCACTTGAGGTCATGAGTTTGTGACCAGCCTGGTCAACATGATGAAACCCGTCTCCACGAAATATACAAAAATTAGCCAGGCATGGTGGCACGTCCCTGTAATCCCAGCTACTTGGGAGGCTGAGGCAAGAGAATGGCTTGAACCCAGGAGGCGGAGGTTGCAGTGAGCCGAGATGGCATTATTGCACTCCAGCCTGGGTGACAGAGTGAGACTCCATCTCAAAAAAAAAAAAAAAAAAAAGAAGTCTTACATCTCAATAATAAAAGGACAATTAAACCAATAAAAATGGACAAAGAATCTAAATAGACATTTCCTCAAAGAACATACACAGTTGGCCAATGAGCATATGAAAAGATGCTCAACATCGGCCAGGCGCAGTGGCTCACGCCTGTAATCCCAGCACTTTGGGAGGCCGAGGCGGGCGGATCAAGAGGTCAGGAGATCGAGACCATCCTGGGTAACATGGTGAAACCCCGTCTCTACTAAAAACACAAAAAAATTAGCTGGGCGTGGTGGTGGGCGCCTGTAGTCCCAGCTACTCGGAAGGCTGAGGCAGGAGAATGGCGTGAAACCCGGGAGGCGGAGCTTGCAGTGAGCCGAGGTCGCGCCACTGCACTCCAGCCTGGGTGACAGAGCAAGACTCCGCCTCAAAAAAAAAAAAAAAAAAAAAAAAAAGAAAAGAAAAGATGCTCAACGTCATTAGTCACAAAGAAATGCAAATCAAAATCATGGAGAGAGAGCGATACCTCTTTGTGCCAAGATAGCTATAATAAAAAACAGAGATAACAACAAATGTTTTTGAGGGCAAGGAGAAAATGGAACTCTCATACACTGCTAGAGGGAATGTCAAATGGGTGCATCCACTTTGGAAAACAGTATGGCAGTTTCTCAAATGGTTAAACATAGAGTTACCATATAACCCAGCAATGCCACTCGTGGGTATATAGCTAAGAGAAATGAAAACATGTCCACACAAAAGCTTGTACATGACTGTTCATAGCAGCATTTTTCATAATAGCCAGAAGGTAGACACAACCCAAATGTCCATCAATTGGTGAATGGATAAATAAAATGTGGTATAGCCATACAAGGGATAAATAAAATATGGTAATCCATCCATATTATTTGGCAATAAAAAGAGGCTTGGCATGGTGGCTCATGCCTGTAATCCCAGCACTTTGGGAGGCTGAGGCGGGTGGATCACTGGAGGTCAGGAGTTCTGGACCAGCCTGGCCACCATGGCGAAACTGCATCTCTACTAAAAATACAAAAACTAGTCGGGCATGGTGGCATGCTCCTGTAATCTCAGCAACTCTGGAGGCTGAGGCAGGAGAATCGCTTGAACCTGGGAGGCAGAGGTTGCAGTGAGCCAAGATTGCGCCACTGCACTCCAGCCTGGGTGACAGAGTGAGACTCCATCTCAAAAAAAAAAAAAAAAAGGAAAAAAAGGAATAGTAATATTTGCTACAACATGGATGAACCTTGAAAGTATTATACTAAGTGAAAAAAGCTAGTCGCAAAGAACCGCATATTGTATGAATCCACTCATACAAAATGTTCAGAACAAACAATTCCATTGAGACAGAAAGTGGACTGATAGTTTCCTAGGGGTCAGTGGGAAATGGGGAGTGACTGCTAATGGGCAGGGTTTTTTTGGTTTTTTTTTTGGTTTTTTGAGATGGAGTCTTGCTCTCTTGCCAGGCTAGAGTGCAGTGGCGCAATCTCGGCTCACTGCAACCTCCACCTCCTGGGTTCAAGTGATTCTCCTGCCTCAGCCTCCCAAGTAGCTGGGACTACAGGCGCACGCCACCATGCCCAGCTAATTTTTGTATTTTTAGTAGAGACAGGGTTTCACCATGTTGGCCAGGATGGTCTCGATCTCTTGACCTCATGATCCGCCCGCCTCGGCCTCCCAAAATGCTGGGATTACAGGCATAAGCCACCGTGCCTGGCCTTTTTTTTTTTTTTTTTTAGCAATGAAAATGTTGTAATATCAATTGTGGTAATGGTTGCACAATTCTGTGAATAAACAAATCCATTGAATTGTACCCTTTAAATGGGTGAATTGTATGGTATGTGAAATGTATCTCAAAAAAGCTGTTATAAACTTATTTTTCAAAGAAGAAAACCATTCCACGAGAGCCATTTACAGGACATGCTCAATTTAGAGGCAGGTAAAGCACCAGAGTACCAGAAGGGGAAGTCCCAGAGAGAGCCTCCTGAGACCCTTTCTGGCCAGCAGAGTTACAAAAAAGAAGTTCCATTCCTAGAGGTCAGATAACAGAGGCAAGCTGGTGGTTTCTGAGTCACATAAGGACAATTTAATCCCACAAAGGAATTCTGGGACCCATGGGAGAAATCGTCTTCCTCCTCCTATAACCAGAGAAAAAGGAAATGCCAAGTGCAGAGAAGCCCAGCAGACAGAGTGCGTCAAGCCTTGACGTAAAGGAAGAAAAATGAAAGAGACCTCACTTCTGAGGCCTGTGGAGCAACAGCTGGAGGTGAGGGTGAGAATCGAGGCCAGAGTGGGTCCAGTCAGAGGATGCAGGGCCAGTGTGTGCAGGTGTGTGCAGAGCTGAGGAGCTGGGTCAGCTCTGGCCATGGGTGGGAGATCTATGATCAAGGCTGAGGGAGAGTGAGAGAGTGAGAATATTTCTATGGTCTCTGGGAAGCAGCAGTTTCTGGATTAGAGCCTGAACCAGTTCTGGCCCCACAGAATTAGGGCATAACCAGAGTGTTTGTGGGTGGGGGCAGTGATTGAGTATTGTTCTCTCTGCTGGAGAGAGGGGGAGCCCAAGGCAGTCAGATGGTAGCTGCTGAGGTGTAGCAAGAGAGTTTTTCTCAGGTCTGGGACCAGCATGTGGTCAAGGCCAAACCAGGGCTTCAGTCCACGTAATTCCATGGATGCATTTGTCCTCATTCTGGGTTGAGGAAGGGACTTTGCATCAAATCTCTGAAGGTTGAAATAAACCTACAGCGGAGGCATGCTGAGAATATTGGCTGAACACTATCCTGTGTGGGCTCACGTTCCTGGGATAGTTCATATTCACTGTCTGACTCTTCTCCAGATGCCTCTGGGTACAGCCCTTGCATTGACTTGTTTTTCTGCCCTGAACCCAGAAGCTTGGTGTTGGAGTTGGTTTTGGCACGATGAACTGGGCCCTTTTACCTCTATTTGCAGGTTCTTGTTTGGTCTTGCTATAGGTCATGTGACTTCGTGTTGGCACCATTGTTCCCCCAATTTTCCCCTAAGTCCACCCCCTCATCTGGTTGCCAGAAGACTATTTATCCTCCCAATTTAAAATTTATCATTACCAGCCTGGAAAAGATTGTGAGTCCTTATTGCTACAAAAATTTTTTAAAAAAATTAGCTGGTCATGGTAGGGTGTCCCTATAGTTCCAGCTGCTCAGGAGGCTGGGGTGGGAGGATTGCTTGAACCCAGGAGCTCAAGACTTCAGTGAGCTATGACTGCACCACTGCACTCCAGCCTGGGTGACAGAGCAAGACCCTGTCTCAAATAAATAAAATAAAATAAAATAAGGCACTCACAGAAGGATTCCAAAGTTCATTTCCTCAGAAGTAGGCCTTCTGGAGGGCTAGTAATGTCCTATATCTTGGTCTGGTTAATGGTTAAAATACTATATTTGCTTTGTAATAATTCATGGACCTGGCCAGGTATGGTGGCTCACACCTGTAATCCCAGCACTTTGGGAGACTGAGGCAGATGGATCGCTTGAGCTCAGGAGTTCAAGACCAGCCTGAGCAACATAGTGAGACCCTGTCTCTATAAAAATACAAAAATTAGCTAGGCATGGTAGTGCATGCTTGTAGTCCCAGCTACTCAGGAGGCGGAGGCAGGAGGATCACTTGAGCCCAGGAGGCAGAGGTTGCAGTGAGCTGAGATTGTGCCACTGCATTCCAGCCTGGGTGACAGAGTCAGACCTTGTCTCAATAATAACAGTAATAATAATAATAATAAAAAAATTCATGGAGTTTTACACTTATAATTTGTACTTTTTTATGTTTATGGATCTGCCATACCAACAACCTGTGAACTTCTATGTATGTAAAAGAGAAATAAATTTCCATCTTGTTTAAGCCACATATGCAGACCAAGGTAGTGCTCCCAAATCGCCAGAAAAGGGGTGATGTAAAGTGCATATTAACAAAAACCTCATGCCTGTAATGCCAGCACTTTGGGAGGCCAAGGCAGGTGGATCACCTGAGGTCGGGAGTTCAAGACCAGCCTGACCAACATGGAGAAACCCTGTCTCTACTAAAAATACAAAATTAACCGGGCATGGTAGCGCATGCCTGTAATCCCAGCTACTTGGGAGGTTGAGGCAGGATAATCACTTGAACCTGGGAAGCAGAGGTTGCAGTTAGCTGAGATCATGCCATTGCACTCCAGCCTGGGCAACAAGAGTGAAATTCCATCTCAAAAAACAAAAACAAAAACAAAACAAAACCTTTTCCTTGATTCTTACCATCATAAACAGAAACTTCATGAGAAAGTAGGAAAAGTTTAAACTTAAATTTATGGGTCCACAGTCTCTTACTTAACAATCTTGAAATTTGAAAGGCTCTAAAAATGAAAGTTTTTCATAATTCAGTTGGCATAATATGACTAGACCTGAACTCTTTTAGCAGCAAAGCCTGACCAGAACTGATGTGAGGCTATGTTTAGTTTTATTTACTCTATTTAGGAGAAATAATCACTAAGTTTTGCTGAAAAAATAATATATTGGGTTATGAAATGTTTTTAAAATGTTGCTGGAGGCCAAGTGCCATGGCTCACGCCTGTAATCCCAACACTTAGGGAAGCCAAGGCAGGCGGATCATTTGAGGTCAGGAGTTCAAGACCAGCCTGACCAATATGGTGAAACCCCGTCTCTGCTAAAAATACAAAACTTAGCTGAGCGTGGTGGCATGTGCCTGTAGTCCCAGCTACTTGGGAGGCTGAGGGAGGAGAATCGCTTCAACCCGGGAGGTGGAGGTTGCAGTGAGCCAAGATCGTGCCACTGCACTTCAGCCTGGGCCACAGAGCGAGACTCCATCTCAAAAAAAAAAAAAAAAAAAAAAAAAAAAAGAGTTGCTGGAAAGTGATAGGCAACTCTCCAGTTACTGAGCATAGTGCAGGGTGGGTGAGTAGTAACTGGGGAAAATCCTAACTGAAACAAGGATAAAGAAAAAAGGCTTATATGATTCCAGGCATTAAAAAGAACATTTTACTTATAAAGGAAAGAGAATTAGACTAGCTTTGCATTTCTCTTCTACAGTACTGTGATAGAAACTAAAATCCAAGAATTTTATGCGTAGCTATCATTCTTGGGCAAATTGATGACAGTTTTGGGAATACTGTACAAGATGTTAGGGAGATTGCTAGCCTTCCAGTAAAATTCAATCTTCTCCTTTCCTGTGGGATTATAATTGTAGCCTCAAACATGACATTCTATTTCCCAGCCCCCACTGTAGTTAGACGTGGCTACGTGGACTAAGCTGTCTCTAATAGAATGTGATCAGAAGTGTTATGTGCCATTTCTGAGCCCAGTGACTTAAGACCAGTGTGTGCCCTCTTCACACTCTCAGGAAGATGTGCCTGTGACTCAGTTTCAATGATAAAGAAACAAGATGGGGGAATACTATGTCCATAAATGATTGTGTAGCAGCATAACTGCGAATGTCCTAAAACAATGCTCTGAAATGCAACATGAGAGAAAAATAAACTTCAATTTTGCTTGAGCTATTGCATTTTGGGGTTTCTTTGTTATAGAAATTTAGTCATTAACTAATAATCAGGGATTCAGGCAGTATATCATCCATAACTTTATCTGAGAAAAGTAATTGAAAGAGTACTCTAACTAGTTTTCAAGGTAGGAGAAAATAAAAAGAAAGAGTAATAATAAATCTGTAATCTATACAGTGAAATCTAAATACAACATAACATTGCAACTGGGAATTTTTCATAGAAGGACAAAGAAAACATTCTTGAAACTGAACACGCATACTGAGAGGAAATTGTTAATAACATCAGACTAAAAGCTGCAAACTATTTTAGTGTGTCAGTTGTCTGTTGTTATATAGCAAAGTACCCCAAAACTTCGTGACTTAAGATGATAATTTGTTATTTCTCACGATTCTGTGATTGGCTGGGCTCAACGTGGGAGTTCTGTTCCACTTCATGTTGACTGGGGTTATTTCTGTGGCTACATTCTTCTAGGAGCTTGCTGGAACATCCAGAATGGCTTCACTCATGAGCCTGGGACATTGGCAGGGAGGTTCTGGGACTTTTTTTTCCCTCTCTCTCCATGCGGTCTCTCCAGCAGGTTGGCCAGACCTATTTATGTGGTGGCAGAAGTTGCCAATCCTCTTAAAACCTACACTTGTAACTGTCACAGGGTCACTTCCCTTGCAATTGATTGGTCAAGGTAAGTCACAGTCCAGCCCAGATTCAAGCGGTGGGAAACTAATTCCACTTTCTTTTCTCTCTTTTTTTTTTTTTTTTTTTTTGAGACAGGGTCTCACTCTGTTGCCCAGGATGGAGTGTAGCAGTGTGATCTCGGTTCACTGCAACCTCCACCTCCTGGGGCTCAAGCAATCCTCCCACCTCAGCCTCCCAGCCTCCTGAGTAGCTGGGACCACAGGCATGTACTACCAGGCCCGGCTAATTTTTGAGGTATCTTGCCCAGGCTGGTCTTGAACTCCTGGGCTCAGGCAATCCACCTGCCTAGGCCTCCCAAAGTGCTAGGATTACAGGTGTGAGCCGCCAGGCCTGGCCTTCCCACCTCTTTTAAAAATTATTTTTATTTTTAATTTTTGTGGGTACATAGCAAGTATATATACTTATGAGATACATGAGATGTTTTGAGACAGGCATGCAATGTGTAGTAATCATATCATGGAAAATGGAGTATCTATTGCCTCAAGCATTTATCCTTTGTGTTACAAACAATCCAATTATACTTTTAGTTATTGTAAAATGTACAATTATTATTGACTATAGTCACCCTGTTGTGTTAACAAATGTTATGTCTTATTCATTCTTTCTAATTATTTTTTTGGTACCCATTAACAATCCCTACTTTCCCACCACCCAACTATCCTTCCCATCCTCTGGTAACCATTACTCTCTATCTCCAAGAAGTCAATTGTTTTGATTTTTAGATCTCACAAATAAGTGAGAACATCTTATGTTTGTCTTTCAGTGCCTGGCTTATTTCATTTAACATAATAACCTCCATTCCATCCATGTTGTTGCAAATGACAGGATCTCGTTCTTTTTTATGACTGAATAGTACTCCATTGTGTATAAATATCACATTTTCTTTATCCATTCATCTGTTGATGGGTGCTTAGGTTGCTTCCAAATCTCGGCTGTTGTAAACAGTGCTGCAACAAACATGGGAGTGCAGATATCTCTTCGATATACTGATCTCCTTTCTTTTGGGTATAAACCCAGCAGTGGGATTGCTAGATCATATGGTGGCTCTAGTTGCAGTTTATTGATGGACCTCCAAACTGTTCTCCACCGTGGTTGTATTAATTTACATTCCCACCAATAGTGTATGAGGGATCCCTTTTCTCCACATTTTCGCCAGCATTTGTTATTGCCTGTCTTTTGGATAAAAGCCATTTTAACTGGGGTGAGATGATATCTCATTGTAGTTTTTATTTGCATTTCTCTGATGATCGATGATGTTAATCTTTTTGCCTTTTCATGTCCACCTTTTCATGTGACTGCCATTTGTATGCCTTCTTTTCAGAAATGTCTATTCAAATCTTTTGACTTCTTTTTTGTTGTTTTTGAGATAAAGTATGGTTCCGTTGCCCAAGCTGGAGGGCAGTGGCACGACCTTAGCTCACTGCAACCTCTGACTCCTGGGCTCAAGCCATCCTCTCACTTCAGCCTCCCAAGTAGCTGGGACCACAGGTAAGCACCACCACACCTGGCTAATTTTTGTATTTTTTGTAGAGACGAGGTTTTGCCATGTTGCCCGTGCTGGTCTTGAACTCCTGGGCTCAAGTGATCTTCCTGCCCTGGCCTCTTAGAGTGCTGGGATTATGATTTGATTTCTGTATATGGCGAGAGAAGGGGGTCAAGTTTCAAGTTTCATTCTTCAGGGTTTGGATGTCCAGTTTTCCCTGAACCATTTATTGAAGTGACTGTCTTTTCCCTAGTGTATGTTATCGGCCCCTTTGTGGAAAATGAGATCACTGTAGGTGTGTGGGTTTGTTTCTGGTTGCTCTATTCTGTTGTATTGATTTATGTGTTTGTTTTTATGCCAATATCATGCTGTTTTGGTTACTATAGCTCTGTAGTATAATTTGAAGTCAGGTAATGTGATTCCTCCAGTTTTGTTCTTTTTGCTTAAGATAGCTTTGGCTATTCTGGGTCTTTTGTAGTTCTATGTAAAAAAAAATTTTTTTTTTTTGAGGTTTGGAGTGCATCGTCTTACTGCAACCTCTGCCTCCTGGTTTCAAGTGGTTCTTGTGCCTCAGCCTCCAAGTAGCTGGGACTACAGGCAGGTACCACCACACCCAGCTAATTTTTTGTGTGTTTTTAGTAGAGACGAGGTTTCACCATGTTGGCCAGGCTGGTCTCGAATTCCTGACCTCAAGCAATCCTCCCATCTTTGCCTCCCAAAGTGCTGGGATTACAGGTGTGAGCCATTGTGCCTGGCCAGTTCTATATACATTTTAGGATTGTTTTTTCTATTTCTATGAAGAATATCATTGGCATTTTGATAGAAATTGCATTGAATCTGTAGCTTGCCTTGGGTAGTATGAACATTTTAACAATATTGAGTTTTCCAATTCATGAACGTGGAATAGCTTACCATTTTATGATGTCCTCTTCAATTTCTTTCATCTGTATTTTATAGTTTTCATTACAGAGATCTTTCACTTCTTTGATTAATTCCTAGGTATTTAATTTTATTTGTTGTTACTGTAAGTGGGATTACTTTTTTAAATTTCTTTTTCAGATTATTCACTGCTGGCATATAGAAATCCTGCCGATTTTTGTATATTGATTTTGTATTCTACGACTTTACTGAATTTATCGATTTTTTTTTTTTGAGATGGGGGCTCACTCTGTCACCCAGGGTGGAGTGCAGTGGCATGATCTTGGCTCACTGCAAGCTCCACCTCCCAGGCCCAAGCAATCCTCCTACTGCAGCCTCCCAGGTAGCTGGGACCACAGGTGCACACCACCACACCTGGCTAATTTTTTGTCTTTTTGGTAGAGATGGGGTTTCACCCTGTTGCCCAGGCTGGTCTTGAACTGCTGAGCTCAAGCAATCTTCCCACCTTGGCTTCCCAAAGTGCTGGGACTACAGGTGAGTCACCGTAGCTAGCAATTTATCACTTTTTTTTTTTTTTGAGACAGTCTTGCTTTGTTGCCCAGGCTAGAGTGCAGAGTGGTGCGATCTCGGCTTACTGCTTCCTGCAACCTCTGCCTCCCGTGTTCAAGTAATTCTCCTGCCTCAGCTTCCCGAGTAGCTGGGATTACAGGTGCGCGCCACAATGCCTAGCTAATTTTTGTATTTTTAGTAGAGATGGAGTTTTGCCATGTTGGCCAGGCTGGTGTCGAACTCCTGATCTCAGGTGATCCATCCGCCTTGGCCTCCCAAAGTGCTGGGATTACAGGTGTGAGCCACCATGCCCAGAGGAATTTATCATTTCCAATAATTTTTTGGTGGACTCTTTAGGTTTTTTCAAATATAAGGTCCTATCATCTGCAAGCAAAGATAATTGGACTTCTTCCTTTCCAATTTGGATACCCTTTTTATTTTTATTTTTATTTTTTTGAGATGGAGTCTCACTGTGTCACCCAGGCTGGAGTGCAGTGGCATGATCTTGGTTCACTGTAACCTCCACCTCCTGGGTTCAAGCAATTCTCCTGCCTCAGCCTCCGGAATAGCTGGGACTACAGGTGTGTGCCACCATGCCCAGCTAATTTTTGTATGTTTAGTAGAGACGGGGTTTCACCATGTTGGCCAGGCCGGCCTTGAACTCCTGACTGCAGGTGATCCACCCACCTCGACCTCCCAAAGTGCTGGGATTACAGGCATGAGCCACTGTGCCCAGTGATACCCTTTATTTTTTTCTCTTGTCTGACTGCTCTAGCTAGGACTTCATTACTATGGTGAATAACAGTGGTGAAAATGGGCATCCTTGTCATGTTCCAGATCTTAGAGGAAAGTCTTTCAGTTTTTCCTCATTCAATATGATACTAGCTGTGGGTCTGTTGGATACAGATTTCATTATGCTCAGGTATGTTCCTTCTATACTGTGTTTTAAGGGTTTTCATCTTGAAGGATGTTGAATTTTATCAAATGCTTTTTCAGCATCAATCTGAAATGATTATATGGTTTTTGTCCTTCATTCTGTTGATATATCACAATGATTGATTTGCACATGTTGAACCATCCTTGGATCCCAGAGATAAATCCCACTTGGTCATAGTAAATGTTCTTTTTAATGTATTATTGAATTCTTTTTGCAAGTATTTTATTGAGGACTTTTGCATCAATATTCATCAGAGATATTGGCCTGTAGTTAATTCCACCTCTTGATGGGAGAAGCATCATGCACATCAAAGATGGGATTATTGACAGCATCTTTGGAAATAATCTTTTCTTTCTTTCTTTTTTTCTGTCTCTTTCCTTCTTTCTTTTCTTTCTTCTCTCTTTCAGTGTCTCACTCTGTCACCCAGGCTGGAGTGCAATGGCACAATCATAGCTCACTGTAGCCTTGACTCACTGCAGCCTCAACCTCCTGGGCTCAAAGGATCCTCCTGCCTCCATTTGCTGAGTAGCTGGGACCACGGGCACATGCCACCATGCTTGGTTAAATTTTGTATTTTTTGTAGAGATGGGGATCTTACTATGTTGCCCAAGCTGGTCTGAAACTCCTGAGCTCAAGTGATCCTCCTGCCTCGGCCTCCCAAAGTGCTGGGATTATAGGTGTTAAGCCACCACACCCAGCCCAGAAACAATCTTTCATCGTTCACCTTCTGGCCACAGCAATCCACATCCTTTCCCAATCAAAACACACTCATCCACTCCACCAAAAGTCTCAAACCATTATGGCCTTGGATCAAAGTCCAGCATTTCACTATCTAAATAAGGCCCATGAAGAAGAAGTTCCTGTGGTATAGTTTATTGGGTGTACAGGTACAACTTCTTCAACCCAGAGACCTGTGAACTAAATAGATGACTTACCTGCTCCCCTTATTCCTCACTCCCCACACCCACACACCAACACACTTGCAAAGATAGAGACATAATGACTCCACCGAATACTCCTATTCAAAAAGGGGAAGAATAGAAGGCACATTAATAGTTATTGATTCATAATAATTCTGAAATTTACCTGGACACCTGTTCTCCTACTCTGAGGATAGGAATTGTTCTTTGATTTGTTTTATTGAATGGCTTTTTTTTTTTTTTTTTTTGAGACTGAGTCTCACTTTGTTGCCCAGGCTGGAGTGCAGTGGCATGATCTTGGCCACTGGGCTCAGGTGATCCTCCCACCTCAGTCTCCTGAGCAGCTGGGACTGTAGGCACGTGCCACCACGCCGAGCTAAGTTTTGTATTTTTTTTGTAGAGACAGGGTCTCACCATGTTTCCCAGGCTGGTCTCGAACTCCTGGACTCATGTGATCTGCCCACCTTGGCCTCCCAAACTGCTAGGATTACTGGTATGAGCCACTGCCCCTGGCAGGAATGGTTTCATGATCCATTTTATTTTCAGAAGCTTTTAATTCTGCCTTTTGCCCTCTGAGATCTTGGCTTCACACCCTGAGAAAGCATTTTCCATAAGAAACGGCCCATATTTGTAGTTGAGTAGCTTTTTCAGTTTCTTTCCACCCACAGAAAGTTGAGGGCCCAGGGATCCTTTTTGTTTCAAACTGTCTTTGCCCCTTATAATCTATAGTTTCACTTTTGCCAATATACTTCTCTTTAAAACTTTGTGGGTATTTTATGAATATTACTTGGATTCACACCATACCCCCCAAACCACATCCATACTTCTTTCTGAGACAGAAGTCTCTCTACTTTGGATGTGTCTGATTGCTGTAGTGCAATGCCCTTATGTTTCTCCGAAGTCCTTCTGTCTAGGTGAGATGGTCTACAAGGCACTGCCTAATTCCTTATGAAGTCTTACAGCTGCACTCTTGATTTGATCTGAGGCCTCATTTAACTTGCAATTTCCTAAATTTGATCTTTGCTCTGAAGCCATTTCTTATTTTGGTGATCTTTTGCTAAGTCCTTAGTCCTTTACTCACTAAGTCCTTTACATTTTGTCTCATTTCTGCTTGAAAATTGAATAATTTCTTCTTTGGCTTATTTCTCTTTTGCAATACAACATCCTATGTGGTTAAAAGAAATCAGCAAACGCTTTTAACATTCTGCATGGGAATCTCCTAAGGCAGATCCAGAAGGTCATTAAGTATGTCTCCTAGCTTCTAAGTTATCACAGATGACAGTGCTGCCAAACATTCTGCCAACGCATCACACTGGTTGTTCTCTCTCCAGGCTTTAATAAGTTTCCTCACTGCTCTTCTAACCTCCACTCAAAGCCTCCTTGCTGTCTTTCCAGGCTCTGCCTGCTGCCTGGTCCCAACATCAATGCCACACGTTTTATGTTTTAGTTATGGCAGTATCCCATTTCTAGATATCAGTTCTCTAACAGTTATCTACAAAGGGGTGTTTTGTTATGTAACAACAGATGCTGTAATCATCTAGTAATCTGGAGGATATAAGATGGCTTCACTCATATGTATGGGGCCTTGGTGCTGGCCATGGGGTCACTCTCCATATGTGATTTCTCATCAGTCAGCAGTTATCCCATTTAACTTTGACATGGTGGTAGGAGTGTTCTATGATAGCGTAAGCAGAAGCCCCAAGAACAATAGAGGCCTATGCTTAGGAACTCTTTTGGTATCACTTCTATAACATTTTGTCAGTCAAAATAATTCACAAGCCCAGTCAAGAAACAACAGGTAGGAAAAAAGACTATGTATTAGTCAGGGTTTTCCAGAGAAATAGATCTAATAGGATGCGAAGATTTATTATTATGAAGAATTGACTCACATGATACGGAGGCGAAGAAGTCCCACAATCTGCTGTCTGCAAGCTGGAGACCCAGGGAAACCAGTGGTGTAATTCAATTTGAGTCTAAAGGTCTGAGAAGCAAGGGAGCTGATGGTATAAATCCTAGTACAAGGGCAGGAGAAGATAAGAGGGGATGTTTCAGCTCCGACAGTGAGGCAGGAAAAAAAAAAAAGAGCGAGAGAGAGGGCAAATTCCTCCTTCCTCCACCTTTTGTTCTATTCTGGCCTGGCCTTCAGTGGATTGGATAATGCTTTTCTATATTGGGAGGACATTCTATTTTACTGAGCCTACAGATTCAAGTTGACACAAGAAATTAACTATCACAGACTCCCTCTCTCTCTCTCTTTGTTTTTAAATCTGCCATCTGCACACTAAAGACTCCTCTCGATGGGAAAAGTTGTAACAACTTTATGGCCATATTTAACCTTCCACAGGTAACTACAAACATCTTAAAGTAAATATAATATTCAATAATTTTATGTTGAAAGCAACATAACAGGAACAAGATATAGATGCCCAATATCACCATTTCCATTCAACACATTACTACAGGTTTTAGCCACTGCAATAGGCAAGAAAAAGAAATAAGTTATATAATTGGAAAGAAATAAAATGGTCATTATTCTCTACATAGCTGGAAACAGTAAGTAAGAAAAATGGCTAGACTATTAGAATTAGTTTAATTAATAATTCAGCAAGAGTGCTAGCTTCAAGACCAACATACAAAAATTATTGTATTTCTATATTTACACTGAAAACAATTAGAAAATAAAAATTTACATTTAAAATGACATGAAATATTAAATGCCTAGAATAAATCTAACAAAGAGGTGTGCAATATCTACACTTAAAAACTACAAAGCATCAAGATAAATTACAGACACCAAAATAAATGGAGGAATATATCATTTTTATGGATTGAAAGATTCAACCCCACAGAATGCTGTTATTAGTTTCCTAAGGCTGCTTTAATAAAGTACCACAAACTAGGTTTAAAAAAAACAAACAGAATTTATATCGCCATTCTTGGGGCTAGAAGTCTAAAATTAAAGATCGGTAGGGTCATGCTTTCTCTGAAACTTTTATGGGAGAATCTTTCCTTGCCTCTCTTAGCTTTTGGTGTTATCAACAATCCTTAGCATTCCTTGGCTTGCAACTGCAGTACTTCAATCTCTGTTTCCATCATTGCATGGGGTTCTCCTCCAATGTGTATGTCTTCATATCTTCCCCTCTCTTAAGGACACCAGTCATAATGGATGAAGCGCCCACCTTCCTTCAGCGTGGCCTCATCTTAACTAATTACATCTGCAACAATCCTATATGACTAAATAAGGTCCCATTCTAAGGGTTAGGACTTCAACATATCTTTTTAGGTGACACAATTCAACATAATGAATAACAAACACCAATTCTCCAAAACAGGCACACCACTTCAGTATAATACTAAACAAAATCCCAACGGATTCTAAAATTTGTAAGGAAAGTTTTGTCACAACTGACAAGCTGATTCAAAAATTTACATGAAGATGCAAAGGACCAAGGAAAGCCAAGATAATCCTGAAGGACATAATATGAGGGAGGACTTTTTCTATCATATACTAAGATTTATTATAAAGCTATTACAGAAATTAAGACAGTATGGTATTTCCACAAGGAGAAACAAAAGGAACAGCCTTCATAGTCCTGAAACAAACCCACACATATATAGACAACTGATACATGACAAAGGTGTCAATGCAGAACAGTGGGGAAAAGGACAGTCTTTTTAAAAAATAGTGCTTAATCCATGCAAAATTCACATGGAAAGGTTGAAATCTGACTTACCTTACACTATACACATAACCCAACCACAGATGGATTATAAAACTAAATGTGAAAGACTAATAACACTTCTAGAAATTTTCTTCATTTGGTAGGAAAATATTTCTTAAGAGAATACAATAAGCACTAAGCACAAAGGGTTTTTTTTTTTGTTGTTGTTTGTTTGTTTTTTGGATGGAGTCTTGCTCTGTCACCCAGGCTGGAGTGCAGTGGCATGACCTCAGCTCATTGCAACCTTCGCTTCCTGGTTCACGTGATTCTCCTGCTTCAGCCTCCCGAGCAGCTGGGACTATAAGTGCACACCACCATACCCGGCTAATTTTTTTTTTTTTCCTGAGGCAGAGTCTTGCTCTGCCACCCAGGCTGCAGTGCAGTGGTGCGATCTTGGCTCACTGCAACCCCTGCCTCCGGGGTTCAAGTGATTCCCCTGCCTCAGCCTCCCTAGTAGCTAGGATTACAGGTGCCCACCATGCCCAGCTAATTTTTGTATTTTTAGTAGAGACAGGGTTTCCTCATGTTGGCCAGGCTGGTCTCAAACCCCTGGCCTCAAGAGTTCCGCCCGCCTCAGCCTCCCAAAGTGCTGCTATTATAGGCATGAGCCACCGTACCCGGCCACAAAGGTCTTTTAAGTTCATCGAAAGACACCAATAACAGAGTGAAAAGGCAAGCACTGAGTGGGAGAAGATATTTGCAATATATACAGTAGTCCCTCCCTTATCCATGGGGATATGTTCGAAGATGTTCCACAGATGCCTGAAACCTCCAGTAGTATCAAACCCTATATATGCTATGTTTTTTCCTATACATACATACCTATGATAAAGTTTAATTTATAAATCAGGCACAGAAAGAGACTAACAACTAACAATAGAACAATTATAACAATAGACTTTAATGAAAGTTGTTTAAAACTTATGAATTATTTGTTACTGGAATTTTCCATTTAAGATTTTCAGACCGTGGTTGAGTGTGGGTAACTATGACTTCAGAAAGCAAAACCGTGGATGAGGGGGGCTAGTGTATATTCAAAAAAGACTTATCTTAGTGTATTCCTGATTGCCAAAAGAAAATGCCACAGACTGTGTAATTTATAAATAGTAGAAATTTATTTCTCACAGTTCTGGAGGTTGGCAAGTCCAAGATCAAGGCACTGGCAGATTTGTTGTCTTGGAATTACTCTCTAATTCCAAGATGAAACTTTGTTGTTGTCCTCTTGCTGGGAGGAACATTGTTATCATACAGTGAGGGGTTAAAAGGGCAAAAGGAATGAATCTTTGTGAAGAGCATGAATGCCCTCTTTTGTAAGGTTATGAATCCCATTCAAGAGGATGGAGTCCTCATAGCCTAACCCCTCCCAAAGGCTCCACTTCTTATACCATTGCCTTAATGTTTAAGTTCCAATATATGAATTTTGAAGGGACACATACATTCAAACCATAGCAGGATTCATATCTAAAATATATGCCCATAAGAAAATGTCAATCCAATACAAAAATGAGCAAGAGACTTGAACAGGCACTTATGGGGGATATCCAGATACCCAAGGAACAAGAAAATGGGCTCATCCTCATTAATAATCTGGGAAATGCAAATTAAAACCACAGTGAGATACCACTATGCCCCCATCAGAATGGTTATAATTAAAAAGATATGCAGTAGTAATTATTGGCAAGGATGTTGGGAAACTGAAACTCTCATACATGGCTGAAGGGAGTATAAACTGAAACCACCATTTTCTAAAATTGCCTGAGATTATCTACCTAAATTTTACATATACATAACAAGCAATTTCACTTTTAGGTATGAACCCAACAGAAATGTGTGCATATGTATCACTGTTAAATAAAACTTGTAGGCCATTGTTTCGGGCTAAGCTCCTGCAGTAGGTCTCAATGAACCAGACTAAAAATCAAAATGGAGTCACTCACACTGAGGTTCCATGTCATCAAATGGAAACTACGTTGTTATTTGAAGTTCTGAAAAGTCAGGAAAAAGAGATGATAAGAGTCTAATTTCCCCTGAGTGCCAGTTTCAATTAGCATAATCATGAAATTTCTTCTGCTTTAATCGTTACCAAAAAAAGATAAACTGAAGTTACCTGATGTTAACCAATCAGTTATTTCTCTATTGTTTTGTTTCTTGGTTCTGCTTTACAAGGAAATTAACTTATTTATTTATTTTTTGGAAAGTTACTTTGAAATGAACCAATCTGTTTTTTGTTCTTTATTTCTGCTTTCTCCAGCCCTTCTCTGTCTATAAAACCTACCTCTTCTGCTCAGCTCATTGGAACACTTGTTCTATTTTATGGAATGAAGTGTTGCCAGATTCTAGAATCACAAATAAAGCTAATTGAGATATTTAAATTAAATTTGTTGTAATTTTGTCTTTTAACATCACCAATGACAAGAATGTTCACAGAAGCATTATTCCTAATAGCCACAAATTGGAAACAACTCAAATGTCCATCAATAGTAGATGATTAAAATTGTATCATATTCATAAAATAGAATACTATACAGCAGTCAAAATGAATGAACAGTCACAAATCATACATGTATCGTGAAACAATGTTGAATTAAAAAAACCAAATCTCAATTTTGAGCAAGTTTTTTCATTTATATCTCAAGAGATTAAAAAATTATACCTCTTAGGGTTAAATGGTGAGGATTAAGTGGGATGGTGCATGTGAAGTGCTCAGCAAGCCAAGTATTATTTAATATCATGCTCTCTCAGTAGGCCACCTTTCAGGAAATGGGCACTAAAGGATGCTACAGATTAGCTAGGTGTGGTGGCACGTGCCCGTAAGCCCAGCTACTCGGGAGGCTGAGGCAGGAGAATCGCTTCAACCCAGGAGGCGGAGGTTGCAGTTAGCCGAGATTGTGCCACTGCACCCCAGCCTGGGCAACACCGTGATACTCTTGTCTCCAAAAAAAAAAAAAAAAAAAAAAAGAATGCTATAGAGCACTTACAGCGCCTTCTAACGCCATCTCCCCCTTTTCACTATTGAGCCTCGGTCTCTTTAAGAAGTGAACCATAATTGAGGAAAGAGGAATGCTGGGAAGTTCTACTCAGCTCAGGTCCGGAGCCTGACGGGAAAAGAGGGCGGAGACCAAGGCTGCGCAGGCGTGGTTGGCCGGCTGTTGCGTTGGGATGGATCAGGCGGAATTCCAGAAGAGAAAATAATCCCTGTCTAGACGCGGAGGACTTGGTTTCTAGACGCGGAGGACTTGGTTCCTATTCGCAAATTTCCCGTCCAGTGCTCCTCCGGTAGCAGGGAGGCGACAGAAGGTGGGTGCGACCGCAGTGGTAGTGGGCGGGACGGCGGGGCGGAGGCCACGCCACGTGACGAGGCGTTGCGGCGGGGGCGGTGCCAGGTGGGCTGCGCGGCTGGGGCGGCTGCGGATGTCGCCTTAGGGACGCGTTGACACTCACTGGCTAGTCCACCGCTCTCAGTCGGAGACCACATTGCCTCGTTAGTCCTCAATGATGGGAGTGGGAATTCTTGGTGGGAAGGAGAATTTCGGAAAGCGTGCGGTTCTCAGAGGAGGGATGAGCGCCCGTAGATATTTTGTGGCGAGTGCGCAAAAGTTCTCATTTCTTCTTTGAAACAGGCTTTTCAACCAGTTGTCCGTTTCCATCCCTGACTATTCGGATAAAGACAACTTTGAAGAGCTTTTTGTTTTAGGTTTAATTCGTCCCGTTTAGTTCTTTGACTTTCAGGGGAAGGGAATTTACTGAATGGCCAATTGAGTTTCTTTTCTACAGGAAGGCGATTGTGAAGCGGGGCTCTGAGGGGCTTGATGCCCCCCACCCCTCACACGGAGACCTTGAAAGAGGCAGGTGACTCACTTTCAGTAAGGGCGTTCCTGTTGTTGGCCTGCGATGGATGGCATCTTGAGCTCACATCTAGCGTTAGGCCGAGAAATGGGGCCCTTAGGGAGGCTTCCAGTGAAGGTTGAGTTATTAGGTCAGGGCCGGGAGGTTGTTGTGCCCCTCTTTGAGAAATAAAAGCCGACGTGGGCCTCTAAGTACTGATTCTTATGGGGTCAGAAACTATTTCTTGAGTCCGTTCTTCTCAGAGTTTATTACTTCCTCCCACGTTTTGGTCTGCTGGTCTAATTTCCTTCAATAACCTTCAACATAGGAAAAAACCAGAGTGTGTTGTGTGTCTTTAAAGATATTAGAGAAGTGGGAGCTGTTGCCCCAAAACTGTTTTCTTATGTAGCTACTGAAGGAACAGAAAGCAGGAAGAAAGAAAAAAGTTAGTTGTGGCCCCAGAAGAGTTGTTTTTCAAATGCCGAGCCGTGAAGCCTCATGCACTCAACACAAAGTTTTTCTTTCATATAGATAAGCCTGAAAAAAAAAAGAGTAAGCCTGAGTATGTATTTTAGGTGTCCAGCTATCCATTACCAAGAAGAAATCTATTCGTTTGAGCCTGAGACACTCTTTGAGGTAAAAAATTAGAATGAAAGAACCTTTGGATGGTGAATGTGGCAAAGCAGTGGTACCACAGCAGAAGCTTCTGGACAAAATTAAAGAAGAACCAGACAATGCTCAAGTAAGCATTTCATCTTGATTTAAAAATTTAAAAAAATTCCTTCTTTTCCATCTGGTCAACGGAAAAATTTTAGTTAAACGGTTTCTGGTTTGTAAGTTTAAAATAACCCGAACTGAGACAGGCTCTCGCTGTCGCTGAGGGTGTAGTGCAGTGGTGCGATCTCCTTAGCTCACTGCAGCCTGCACCTCCCAGGCTCAAGTGATCTTCCCACCTCAGCCTCCTGTGTAGCTGGGACCACAGGGCACACACCAACATGCTCAACTATTTTTTTGTATTTTTGGTAGAGACGGGGTTTGGCCACGTTTCCCAGGCTGGTCTCAAACTCCTGAGCTCAAGCAATCCACCCACCTTGGCCTCCCAAAGTTCTGGGATGACAGGCATGAGCCACCATTCCTGGCTGGTTTTTTGCTCTTTGAATGAAAGCTATAACTACATGATTTTTTTGTGTGTGGAAGGAAAGTAATATATTTACCATTTTTCCATACTTGTCACTTAAAAAAAATTCTCTTGTATCTGGTAGTACTTTCCTTTATTCTGTTAAGAATTTGTGGTCTGTGCTAGTCTCTGGGGATCCAGGATTGAGCAAAGTCAGCTTAGTCCCTTCCCTTGTAGAGCTTATATGTTAGTAGAGGAGGCAGAGATTACAAAAATATTGGTCAAGTAATATATATAATTACAAACTATGACAAGTACTCTGGAAGAAAAGCCTAAAATGGGGAATCTGACCTAGTTTTGGTTGTGGTCTGCCTGGGGATGGCTAGGGAAGGCCTCTCTAAGGGAAGGATGTGTAAGCTGAATTATGAAGAATGAATTGATTAGGCAAAGGGTATGGAGAAGAGTATTACAGACAGAGGGAACTGTGAATAGGAAAGCCCTGAGTTGGAAAGATGCATGGTTCTTTTTAAGACCTGCAGGAACAGTGAGCTTGGAACAGAAAAGGTATGAAAATGGTGATGATGATAATGATTAAAACAACAACAATAAAAATAGCTGGCATTAGTATATCAGTATGTAGTATATATTATATCATAATCATATGTGACATTATTAACTTAATATTTATATATGCTTAAGAGTGTGTCAGGCACCATTCTTACCACCATATTATTATCCCCATTTTACAGATGAGGAGACCAAAGCTCAAAAAAGCCAAATAGTTTACCACAGATCACAGTTAGTAGTAAATGACAAAGACTGGATTCAAATCCAGGTGGTCAGACTCCAGAACTTGTGCTATTCTGCTTCTCTATGATAAGGCTGTATATATAGTTTAAGGCTGGATTATGTAGGACGTAGCGGACCTTGTTATAAATTTTGGTTTTTATCCTAAGAGCAGTCGATAGCCATTATAGGGTTTTTTGTTTTTGTTTTGAGATGGAGTTTTGCTGCAATGTTGTAATCTTGGTGGCTCACTGCAACTTCCATATCCCGGGTTCAAGTGATTCTCCTGCCTCAGCCTCCCCAGTAGCTGGGATTACAGGCGCCTGCCACCACGCCTGGCTAATTTTTTGTATTTTTAGTAGAGACGGGGTTTCACCATGTTGGCTAGGCTGGTTTCAAACTCCTGACCTCAGGTGATCCACCCACCTCAGCCTCCCAAAGTGCTAGGATTACAGGCGTGAGCCACCACACCTGGCCAATTGTAGGGTTTTAAGTGAGAAAGTAAGATGAAACAGATTTGTGTTTGGAAAGATCATTCTGGCTACCCCATAGGGACCCAGAATGGAGAGCACGGAAATCAATGTGGAGGCTGGGCACAGTGGCTCACGTCTGTAATCCTAGCACTTTGGGAGGCCAAGGCAGGCAGATCACGAGGTCAGGAGATCGAGACCATCCTGGCTAACACGGTGAAACCCCGTCTCTACAAAAAATACAAAAAATTAGCTGGGCGTGGTGGCGGGCGCCTGTAGTCCCAGCTACTTGGGAGGCTGAGGCAGGAGAATGGCGTGAACCCAGGAGGCGGAGCTTGCAGTGAGCCAAGATTGCGCCACTGCACTCTAGCCTGGGCGACAGAGTGAGACTCCGTCTCAAAAAAAAAAAAAAAAAAAAAAATCAATGGGAGAGATGAGTTAGTTGTTTTGGCAAGGAATTTTTCTTCTGGGACAGTTCTTTTGCTTTACACTCATAGTTATTGACTTTATTGTATAAGCAAAGCAATTATATTTTAAAATAATAAAAAACAATTTTATTTTTCACACCATCTCACAGGCAGTATCATTCCTTTTTTTTTTTGAGATGGAGTCTTGCTCTGTCACTCCCAGGCTGGAGTGCAGTGGCGCGATCTTGGCTCACTGCAACCTCCGCCTCCCAGGTTCAAGCGATTCTCCTGCCTCAGCCTCCTGAGTAGCTGGGATTACAGGTGTGCACCACCACGCCTGGCTAATTTTTTATATTTTTGTTAGAGACTGGGTTTTGCCATGTTGGCCAGATTGGTCTCAAAACTCCTGACCTCAAGTGCTCTGCCCACCTCGGCTTCTCAAAGTGCTGGGATTATGGTTGTAAGCCACCATGCCCAGCCACAGGCAGTATCATAAGAAGACAGGGATGTCAGGTAGGTTTTGTTTCACTCATGAACTCTATGCCTTGCTAGAGTGCTGGGCTAAGAAGAGTTCTGAGGTAGTGTCTGTTAGATGTGGAGTGGGGGATGGTGGCATCCATGCTACTTGTTTTCCCTCCAGATGGTAAATTCTTACTCTTTCTCTGCCTAAAGTAACCATTTCTTTGCCAGGTTTTGTGGTTTTTAGCTTTTAAATATTTTTTGTATCTGACCCATGATGTTCTTCTATATTTCATTATTTCTCTCTCTCTTTTTTTTGTTTCCTTTTTTTGAGACAGGGTCTCACTTTGTTGCCCATACTGGAGTGCAGTGGTGTGAGTATGGCCACTGCACTCTAAACGATCCTGCCATCTCAGCCTCCCAGGTAGCTGACCACAAACATGCTCCACCACACCCAGCTAGTTTTTGTAGAGATGGGGTCTCCTTATGTTGCCCAGGCTGGTCCTGAACTCCTGACCTCAAGCAATCCTCCTGCCTTGGCCTCCCAAAGTGCTGGGATTACAGGCATGAGCCATCATGCCTGAACTATTTCATTATTTTTCATTTGGACTTTTATAATAGTTTCCTACCTATTCTCCTTCCTTCAGTCACATATCCCATCAAAACACTCTACAGTGATGCCATTGTACTGTATAGATCGAGTGATATTTCTCCCTTTAAAGACCCTGTTTCCTCCAGTGTGATGAAGCAAAGATCTTTCAATGTGACATCCAAACCATCCATGTTTAGGCCTTTGTTTCCCTCTCCAGTGTCATCATTCATTGTTTCCACCTTTTCTAATCTATGCTGCTGCCAACTATTTGCAGTTCACTCAAAACTATCTTCTAAAACTCGGTTGCATTTTATTTCCCTGCCTTTGCACCTGCCATTTCTTGTGCCGGTGGAAGAAGAAATAAGCTAGGTAGGCTGGCAAAATTTTGTCCTCTTTTAAGATGAAGTTTCTCACTCACAAGTAGAATGAGCTGTTCTCTCTCTCTTTTTTTTAATTGTATAGTGCAATCACTTTTATTATGGTATCTACAGGTCAATGAATTTTGTCTTCATACTGATTATACTAATCTGGCCATCTCCTCCTCATCTTTCATTGACACACTAGACTGCAGTCTCTCTGAAGTCAGAAATTGGTCTTATTGACCTGAATCTCCAATTCCTAGCACAGGATTTGGCACAAAGTACATGTTCAATAATTGGAATAAAAGAGCCTGTTTCACATATAAGGAAGCTGAACCTGAAGGAATAAGTGACTTCACCAGTGTCTCATGGTAAAACTGGGATACAAACCAGTTTGTTGTTACTCCAGATGCAATATTTCTTTCATTATACCTTGCCTATACACTTAACAAATAATGTGCTTTAAGTTAATTCAATGTTCTTTCTGAATATAAAAATTGTGATAATGGAAATCTCCCTAGCAGCTTAGATTGTATATTTAAGAGGGTAGGAACTGCTCAGTTGTCTTTGGTTTATATTAATGTTTTCAGGTGAATAGGCTATACTTTTTCATGATCGAGGGTATAGACTATGATTGAAAAGCCAATTGAACAAATTGTGTATTATTTTCTATGTTGCATTGATGAATCTCCTTTGAATATTGGAAAATAAGAGATAAATAAAAATGTTTTTTATTTTCTGATTTTCTAAGAGTTTGTTCTGGATATTAAAATTATAGTTGAAGGCCAGGCGCGGTGGCTTGTGCCTGTAACCCCAGCAGTTTGGGAGGCTGAGGTGGGCAGATCCCTTGAGGTCAGGAGTTCAAGACCAGCCTGGCCAACCTGGTGAAACCCTGTCTCTACTAAAAATACAACAATTAGCCGGGTGCGGTGGTGGGCGCCTGTCATCCCAGCTACTCAGGAGGCTGAGGCATGAGAATCACTTGAACCTGGGAGGCGGAGGTTGCAGTGAACTGAGATTGTGCCACTGCACTCCAATCTGGACGACAAAGGGAGACTCCATCTAAAAAAAAAAAGTTGCAGTTTAGTCCTTATATTCATATATGTTGAGTATTCATATTCATTCAGTGAGTTTTTATTCTTGCCTACTGTAATCCATAATACTTGAACATTGTTGTGAGCAGTTTACATACCTTAATCCATTCGATGCTCACAACCCTGAGTTAAGTACTGTTTCTCTTCCCACTTTACCCATGAGGAAGCTGAGTCCTAGATAGTAACCCATTAAAAGTCACATAATTAATAAATGGTTGAGTCAGGATTTGGACTCCAGCAGTCTGATTCAAGAGCCCAAACCCTTAACCAGGATGGTAAACTGTATTAGTTACTTTGTTTTCAGAAAGGCTACAGAGATGAAAAGATAGGACTTCTGCTCTCAAGGTAATTGATAGTGTAATGGAGAGAAAAGTTATGAGAATGAGAGAAGTAATATTTGTTGAGTGACTGTGCCTTGTGAGAAGCTATGCTAAGCATATCTTATGCATTCTCATTTAAACCTAATTGTCTTCAAACTTGTATGCTTTCTGCAGCTTTGTGCCACCTTTTTTTTTTCCTTTCTTTTTTTTTTTTTTTTTTTTTTTGGGATGGAGTCTTGCTTTGTAGCCCAGGCTGAAGTGCAGTGGCGCCATCTCGGCTCACTGCAACCTCCACCTCCTGGGTTCACGCAGTTCTCCTGCCTCAGCCTGCCGAGTAGCTGGGATTACAGGTGCCCACCACCACACCTGGCTAATTTTTGTATTTTTAATGGAGACGGGGTTTCACCATGTTGGCCGGCTGGTCTCGAACTCTACCTGCCTCGGCCTCCCAAAGTGCTGGGGTTACAGGCGTGAGCCATCGCGCCTGGCCTGTGCCACCTTTTGTGCAAATACAAAATCAAGGCCATGAGTGGTGGCTCATACCTGTAATCCCAGCACTTTGGGAGGCCGAGGTAGGTGGCTCACTTGAGGTCAGGAGTTCAAGACCAGCCTGGCCAACACGGTGAAACCACATCTCTACTAAAAATACAAAAAAATTAGCCGGGCTTCGTGGCACATGCCTGTGATCTCAGCTACTGGGGAGGCTGAAGCAGAAGAATCACTTGAACCCAGGAGGCAGAGGCTGCAGCGAACAGAGATTGCTCCACTGCACTCCAGCCTGGGCAACAGAGCAATATTCCATCTGAAAAAAAAAAATACAAAATCACAGTCTTATGTAAGTGCTTTAAAATTGTGTGAGGTGCATTGGGAGCATAGGGGAAGGAGCCCTAAATCTATATGGGAAGGAGAGGAAGGTTTCACATAGCAGGTAGCAATTGAATTATAAAAATTGACTAAGAGTTTCAGACAGAGAAAATATAGCAGAGAAAATAGCCACGTCATGGAGGGGTGAGAGAATGTGGTGTGTTTAATAGTTGAGTATCAATAATAAAGTGGGAAAAGATAATAGATTTAAAAATGGTTAGGTAGGATTGATCAAATTTAGAGATTGTTTATGGGTGTGAAGGTCAAAGAGGAGTCCAAGGATACTTACAGGTTTTGGGGTTTATGGTGATACCATTTACTGAGGGGTTAGAACAGGATTTTGGAGGAAGTACTAAGTGCAGTTTGAGGTCTGTTGTGTTTAAAGGGCTTGTGGGACATTCAAGTGGTAAACTGCACAAGGAGGCATTTGCACATAAAAATCTGGGATTTGAGATTGGAAAGTTATCTACTTGGAGATGTAGGGCTTCCAGATAAAATACAGGATGCCAGGTTAAATTTGACTATCAAATAAACAATGGTGATTTTTACTATAAGTGTATTGCTTGCAATACTTGGAACATAATTATTCTAAAATAGCACTATTTCAGCTATAGCTAAAAAGAAGGTTTCCTTTTCCTGTAAGATAGCAGGACAGTTTGCTGAGCAATTTGTAGGTAAGGTGGAGGGGGTTGAGGGATGTTGAGGGAGTTCTTAGTTACTTGTTTTTACCTGGTGAAATTGAAACATCAATGAGCAGGAAAGATGTAGAGTTGGGACTCGTGAGCTATGAAGGTTTAGAAAAATTACTTTGTGAGGTGAAAGAAACTGGTCAGGGAAATATAACAGAAATACTAGAAAAATTTTAGAAATCAAGTTGATAAGGCAAAGAAATTTTTATTGAACCTGGCCGGGCGCGGTGGCTCATGCCTATAATCCCAGCACTTTGGGAGGCCGAGACGGGCAGATCACGAGGTCAGGAGATCGAGACCATCCTGGCTAACATGGTGAAACCCCGTCTCTACTAAAAATACAAAAAAATTAGCCAGGCGTGGTGGTGGGCGCCTGTAGTCCCAGCTACTCCGGAGGCTGAGGCAGGAGAATGTCGTGAACCTGGGAGGCGGAGCTTGTAGTGAGCCGAGATCGTCCACTGCATTCCAGCATGGGTGACAGAGCGAGATTCCATCTCCAAAAAAAAAAAAAAAATTTTATTGAATCTTAAACGCTCATTTTGGTAATTTGAAGATGTATATAATATTTTTAATGTCCTCTTCATTTTGCAAGTGTCAATAAATATTGTTATTTAAGTATAATGTTTAAGAACATGCACTTTGGATTGAATAGACTTAGATTCCTTCATTTAGCAAGTATTCATTAAATGCCAGTTATGAAACTAATAAATAAGTATGAGAACTAGCATTTTGGCCAGGTGCAGTGGCTCACGCCTGTACTCCCAGCACTCTGGGAGGCCAAGGCGGGTAGATCACCTGAGGTCAGGAGTTCGAGACCAGCCTGACCAACATGGAGAAACCCCGTCTCTACTAAAAATACAAAATTAGCCAGGCGTGGTGGCGCATGCCTATAATCCCAGCTACTGGGGAGGCCGAGGGAGGAGAATCGATTGAACCCTGGAGGTGGAGGTTGTGGTGAGCTGAGATCCGCCATTGCACTCCAGCCTGGGCAACAAGAGCGAAACTCCATCTCAAAAGAAAAAAAAAAAAGAACTAGCATTTTGTGTACATATCGTGCTTGCTTTTGACTAACTGTAAGATGTCATTCTGTATACCTTATTTATATTAAGTCATTTGCCCCCTCCCTCCCTGTTGGCCCTATGGGTTAGGTAATATTATCTTTATTTTACAGATAAAGAAATTGAAACTAAGAAAGATTAAATAGCTTGTTTAGGAGTCAAGATCATATCTGTTTCTGTCTGCTGTTAGAACCTATAGTCATTACTGTTATGTTGACTGTGTTGGGCGATTGGGTATACAGGGGTGAGAAAAACAGATATTGTCCATAATGGATGTGATCTTTTTAGTCTAATGTGTGTGTAGGGGGAAGGATGAATGTTAAGCATTAATCAAATTATCCAAATAAGCAATGAAATGATTTACTGTGGTAACTGCTGTGAGAGAAAGGAGATGGGAGAGACTACTACAACAGGGGAACTTAATTTCAGTTGGACCAGAGTTTGAATTCATTGTAGTAATTACTTTATATTTTCACATCTATGACAGTGCTATCTTGGGTTTTAGAACAGAGAGACTGGCTGGGTGCGGTGGCTCATGCCTGTAATCCCAGCACTTTGGGAGGTGGAGGTGGGAGGGTCACCTGAGGTCAGGAGTTCAAGACCAGCCTGACCAACATGGTGAAACTCTGTCACTACTAAAAATACAAAAATTAGCTGGGCATGGTGGTGAGTGCCTGTAATCCCAGCTACTCAGGAGGCTGAGGATCACTTGAACCCGGGAGGCAGAGGTTGCAGTGAGCCGAGATGGCACCATTGCACTCCAGCCTGGGCTACAGAGCGAGACTCCGTCTCAAAAAGAAAAAAAAAAAAAACAGAGAGACTGGGTTTGATTCCCATCTGTGCACGTAAGTCTCTTTGTGACCTTGGGCAAGTTGCTGAACATCTCTTAGCTTCACTTTCCTCATCTATAAAGAAGGCATATCTTACAGAGAGCACCTCTTTGGGTGCTCATAATACATATCATGGGAAGTGGTGAATTAATGCAATGGTTCCTAGTTTTTGGCATTTAATAGTCTAAAGAAATTTCTAAAGTAACTTTGGAACTAACATAGCTACTCATTTATTTTGCTATGTGTGGAGAGATTAAAAATACAACTGCCATTTATTACCATCATTGATTCAGAAAAGTAAGACTTTAAAAAACTTCCTGTTTTGAAATATGTAAGGGTATTTTAACATTAAAAAAAGGATGGTTGCAATTTCAGAATAAAGATAGGCATTTACATTTTAAAAGTGTTTCATGATTACATTTTGTTTTAAAACGTTTTAAAGAATGTGGTAAGAATAAATAGGATTTTGTCTGTGATGATTTTATGTATAATGAGCAGATTGCATTGACACTCTTGTATCTTTTCTGCCATTAACAGAAAAGGCAGCTTGTAAATCTAAAATGATTGAAATCCAAACTCTAAATCATTCAGATTTAACTTTTCTTTTTTTCTTTTTCTTTTTTTTTTTGAGACAGAGGCTCGCTCTGTTGCCCAGGCTGGAGTGCAGTGGCACAATCTTGGCTTACTGCAGCCTCCTTCTCCCGGGTTCAAGTGATTCTCCTGCCTCAGCCTCCTGGGTAGCTGGGACTATAGGTGTGAGCCACCACACCCAGCCAGATTTAATTTCATTTATTGCTCCTTTTTGCCGGGTGCAGTGGCTCACACCTGTAATCCCAGCACTTTGGGAGGCCAAAGTGGGCGGATCACCTGAGGTCAGGAGTTCAGACCAGCCTGGCTAACACAGCAAAACCCCTTCTCTGCTGGAAAAAAACACAAAAATTCGCCAGGTGTGGTAGCGCAAGCCTGTATTCCCAGCTACTTGGGAGGCTGAGGCAGGAGAATCGCTTGAACCTGGGTGTTGGAGGTTGCAGTAAGCCAAGATCACGCCATTGCACTCCAGCCTGGGTGACAGAATGAAACTCCAGCCTGGGTGACAGAATGAGACTCCATGTCAAAAAAAAAAAAAAAAAAATTTTTTTTTTCTCATTTATTACCCCCTTTTAAACGCACTACCTAAAAAATAGGTAGTGCTCAGCATTTGGAATAGCTATGTATTACTCCCATATATCAAAATTCCATTTGAAAAGTAGATAAAAGTATTTTAAAAGATTCTCTAATTCTGAAAGATTGTCTTTGTAAAGATTAGTGTAATAACTTGTAAATTTTGACTTTTGAGGTGTTTGTGAAGGTATTTATGATTAGACTGTTTAAGAGATGAATAGGGCCGGGTGTGGTGGCTCACGCCTGTAATCCCAGCACTTTGGGAGGCTGAGGTGGGTAGATCACAAGGTCAGGAGTTCGAGACCAGCCTGGCCAATATGGTGAAACCCTGTCTCTACTAAAAATACAAAAAATAGTTGGGTGTGGTAGCACATACCTGTAGTCCCAGCTACTCGGGTGGCTGAGGCAGAAGAATCACTTGAACCTGGGAGGCAGAGGTTGCAACGAGCTGAGATCACGCCACTGCACTTCAGCCTGGGCGCCCAAGTGAGACTCCATCTCAAAAAAAAAAAAAAAAAAAAAGAGATGAATAGGATAGAATAATTTTTTTTTGCTTGAATTTCTAGTTTACTTACATACATTGTATTCATTGCTCTTTTTTCTTTTCTTTTTTTTTTAAAGGAGTATGGATGTGTCCAACAGCCAAAAACTCAAGAAAGTAAATTGAAAATTGGTGGTGTGTCTTCAGTTAATGAGAGACCTATTGGTAAGAAATGGAACTGTATAAGTTAATTACAATTAGTATTTGCTTATTCTGACTTTTAAAATTGAGGGAAAGCATCTTTTCATGTATGTCTTTCTCTTTCTTTAGAGCTGTGTTTTTTCAAACTGTGAGTAGCTGGTTTTCAGCAGCGTTTTAAAAAATAGAGTAAGATTATATCAGAATATGATATGTGTAGTAAGGAAACATATTGTTTCATAAAACTTCTGTTTCAGTGATTAAATTGTACATACATCCCCACATTTACAAACATATGTATGTGAGAACTGGGTTATAATATTAAATGTATTTCTTGCGTTGAGTAATGGTTAAAAAAAAATTGAAACCTCTGTTTTAGAGCTCTTATTGCCTCATTAACTGGATTTCAAGATTGGGAATTTGTCCTAAAAAAGAGAGACTGGGCTGGGTTTAGTGGCTAACACCTGTAATCTCAGCAACTTGGGAGGCTGAGGCAGGAGGATCGCTTGAGCTCAGGTGTTTGAGACCAGTCTGGGCAACATACCTTATCTTTGCTAAAAATTAAAAAAAAATTAGCTGGGTGTGGTGGCATGTGCCTGTAGTCCTAGCTACTCAAGAGACTGAGGCGGGAGGATTGGTTAATCCTGGGAGTTTGAGGCTTCAGTGAGCCTTGATTGCACCACTGCACTCCAGCCTGGGTGACAGTGAGACCCTGTCTCAGAAAAAGAAGAGAGAGAGAGAGAGAGAGAGACTGAGACTATATATGCATTAGTATTGATACTAAAACTTTTTTTATTTTGTTTTGATAGCCCAGCAGTTGAACCCAGGCTTTCAGCTTTCTTTTGCATCATCTGGCCCAAGTGTGTTGCTTCCTTCAGTTCCAGCTGTTGCTATTAAGGTTTTTTGTTCTGGTTGTAAAAAAATGCTTTATAAGGGCCAAACTGCATATCATAAGACAGGATCTACTCAGCTCTTCTGCTCCACACGATGCATCACCAGACATTCTTCACCTGCCTGCCTGCCACCTCCTCCCAAGAAAACCTGCACAAACTGCTCGAAGTATAAAATTCTTAACATCCCTTTTTACTTTACCTTTTTTTTAGTGTGTATATTGTTTAGTTCAAACATACTGTTGATACTTTAAATCTCTTTAGCATGTATCTGTAGAAATAACTTTTTAGTTAATGGAAGAATTCACCAATTTTAAAGTTTTGCAACATTAAATAAGTGACTTGGTGTTAGAATATTGCCTAAACCAGTTTTCTATCACTTTAAATTTTACTATGGAAAGAAATAACAAATGACATGTGGGAATTGCAGGACTATCCTGTAATTGTAGACACCCACCATTTAAATTTATTTAACAGTTATCTTGAAAGCTATTTGGTACAGCATAAAATAATATCACTCTTTTAATAGTATACAAAAGCTATTTAATTCTTTAAAAAGTAAAAACTCTACATGGTCACAAAAATGTGTTTATTTCTAATGTCCTTGTGGGGTCATTGTTGCTTTACAATAATGCTTAGATGCAGAGAGAGGAAAAAACAGCAACAAAGTCACATAAATCTTTCCCTGCCTTAGTACATTTGAAGGATTTGGCATATTTTGCCTATTTCTGTGGTAGTGTAATTTGAGGAATACAGTGTGTTGTTAATAGTCACTACAGGCAAAAAACAGTAAGAGCTTGCTTTTAAATTGTGGCTCTGTCATTTATCTCTGTGACTTCGGGCTAGATGTTTAACTTTCTAAGCCTCCATTTCTCATCAGTAAATAATAGTTGCTTCCTAGGACTTTAATGAGACAGTGTTAGCAAATGGCCTAGCACATAGCAAGTACTTAAAAAATGGAATCCTGTTATTATTAATAATAAAAATTATATCGTGTTACTATTTATAATTAACATAAATAAATATAATAAATATATGTGTATATAATACATATTACTATGTATACTTAACATATCACTTGTAGGCCCCTATTTTGTCTTTGGCCGTGTTTATCTGCTTTGTGTCTTGACTTAAACTATCTAAAAGTAGATCCTGCTGTATGGAAATTTCCAAGTAAAGAGGAGAGAGGATTTTTTTTTTCTTTGTTGCCCATGGTGGAGTGCGGTGGCGTGATCACAGCTCACTGCAGCCTTGAACTCCCCGGGCTCAGATGATCCTCCCACCTCAGCCTTTCAAATAGCTGGGACCACAGGCGCATACCACCATGCCCGACTAATTTTTGTATTTTTTCGTAGAGATGGTTTTGCTATGTTGCCCAGGCTGGTCTCAAACTCCTGGGCTCAAGCAATTAGCTTGCCTCAGCCTCCCAAAGTGCTGGGACTATTGGTGTGAGCCATCACATGTGGCCAGGAGAGAGGAATTTTAAAATATTTATATGCTCTAAATTAGTTTGTTGCAAAATACCCTCCTAATTAATGCTTTTATGTCATTCTCATGAAACTAATCTGAAAGAGTAAACTTAGTTTTCTATTTTTAGATATTGTTTCAACATACCAAATACCAAAATAAAATTAAATAATTTTAAAGAACATAACACAACTTATACATCCAAATGCCTATTGTTTTCGTAAAAGTAGTCACCCCCGTCAATGACTTTTTAGCATAAGGTTAGGAGACAGATTCTTATCTTTTCAGCATGCATTTGATTTTTACAAATTTTCAAAGGCTGCTTGATACCTTAATCAGGCCAGTATATTAGCTAATTAAATTAAGTCATACTGTTAAAACATGATATTTATAAAATTAAAAGTTAAAAAATAGTCTAAGGGTTTATCTTAAGTTTTATCTTAAAAAAATTAGAAAAATGTTTTGAGCTATGTTATTGTTGGAAGGTGTGGTTTTTCTATAGTAAATGTTACGATATAACACTCATTTGCATGTGTAAGGTTCAGAGTACATTTATAATTTATGTGCACAGATTTTCATTATAAAGTCATTCTCTTTGATTTACATATTTTTACTTGCTATTTTTGTACTTATTATGCCACTGGCAGATTCACCTTATTAAGTGAAACTCTTTATTGCTCTGTTTTCAGTAGAAAAATCACTTTTCAAAATTAATA
The DNA here is from genome assembly GCF_029289425.2 of Pan paniscus. Lineage (NCBI taxonomy): Eukaryota > Metazoa > Chordata > Mammalia > Primates > Hominidae > Pan > Pan paniscus. Next base: position 191,830,862 of record NC_073249.2, read on the forward strand.
CTTCATCTGTGTATAAGCATATTCTTTTGGTTTCTAAGATTTGCTGTCATATTTTTACAGTTGAGTTTTAAAGAATTATAATAATTTTTGTTGTTGTTATTTTCTCATGGTTTACCATTGAATACACCTGTATAATAAAGGTGCAGGATGGGAGGCAGGATAGTGGAATAATTAATTCCATAGACTAGAATCAGATTGCCTGGATTAGTATTTCAGCTTTATTGCCTACTAGCAATATGACTTTGACAAGCTATTTAACCTCTCATTCAGTTTCCTCATCTGTAAAGTGGCAGTTACAGTAATACTTAACCTCATAGTGGTTTGGGGATTGTTTTTTTTTTTTTTTTGAGACAGGGTCTCACTCTGTCACCCAGGCTGGAGTGCAGTGGTGTGATCCCAGCTCACTGCAGCCTCTACCTCCCGGGCTCAAGCAATCCTCCCACCTCAGCATCCTGAGTAACTGAGACCATGGGCATGAGCCAGCATGCCCTGCTAATTAAAACATTTTTTTTTGTAGAGATCGGGTCTTGCTCTGTTGCCCAGGCTGGAGTGCAGTGGCGTGATCATGGCTCATTGGAGTCTTGAACTCCCTGGGCTCAAGCAATCCTTCTGCCTTGGCCTTCCAAAGTGCTAGGATTATGGGGGTGAGCCACTGCACTCCATCATTTTTGTGGTATTTAAATTGGGTAATTTGAGTAAAGAGAATAATGCTTGGCACATAGTAATTACTCAACACACTTATTGTAGTATATATTATTGCCATTATTATTTACTTTGTGGCCTGCACTAGTGTTTATAATTAGTGACTATTTCCTTTAGTTTTTATACTTGTCAGAAGAATGGCAATACTTAACCTCTGTTTTACCAGGGTATTGCTATTTGTGCTTATTGCAATAATTAGCTCTTACAAATTGGCTCTAGGAATCTCACAGAACCACCCAATTATTTTTGTTCTTCCTGTCTCGTTCTTGTTTCCATCTGTCCTCTGATACAAAGCCTTAACAGCCCTTTTGTCATATATCATGCTTATTTTTTGTCTTCTGTTAGCTCATTTGTTTCTCAAAATCTTGCACTTTTAATTTTTAAACATTCATTTATTGTCTTGGCTGGACACGGTGGCTTATGCCTGTAATCCCAACACTTTGGGAGGCTGACGCAGGCGGATCGCGAGGTCAGGAATTTGAGACCAGCCTGGCCAATATGGCGAAACCCCGTCTGTACTAAAAATACAAAAATTAGCCTGGCATGGTGGCACGTGCTGGTGTCCCAGCTACTCGAACCGGAGGCTGAGACAGGAGGATCGCTTGAACCCAGGAGGTGGAGGTTGCAGTGAGCCGAGATCATGACACTGCACTCCAGCCTGGGCAGCAGAGCGAGACTCCGTCTCACAAAAAAAAAAAAAAAAAGAAAAAAGAAAAAATTCATTTATTGTCTCATTTCAGTTCTACTTTGGGCAGCCTCTGGTTAATGAGAGAACCAGTGTCTTGTGGTCTGGAGTTGTGGGATGGACACTGATTGGTCCCATTGGCTATAGCAGATGAAACTTGGTTGGGGCTGGAAGCCTTCCTATTTTTGTCTTCAGCATCTGGCTGGTCATGTATATATATATATATATATATATATATATATATATATATATATATTTTGTTTTTTTTTTTTTTTTTGAGACGGAGTCTAGCTCTGTTGCCAAGGCTGGGGTGCAGTGGCACAATCTCGGCTCACTGCAACCTCCACCTCCCGGGTTCAAGCGATTCTCCTGCCTCAGCCTCCCGAGTAGCTGGGATTACAGGCGCCCACCACCACGCCCATCTAGTTTTTGTATTTTTAGTAGAGACGAGGTTTCACCATGTTGGCCAGGCTGGTCTCGAACTCCTGACCTCATGATCTGCCCACCTTGGCCTCCCAAAGTGATGGGATTACATGCATGAACCACCGCACCTGGCCCTGGCTGGCTATATTTTAAATATAATTCACTCTTGACAAATTTGTGAATTAGATATTATAAGCCCCATTTTATACATGAAGAAATTGAGATAGTAATTGCATCATTCATTGTCACTCACCTGATAAATAGCAGAACTCATCAAACCCAGGTTTGCAGATGCCTTATCCTTTTTCTACCATACAGTACCTGCCCTTAGTAAGTGTTATTTCAGCTCACAAAGAGGAGGAAGTTACAGTTGTGAAGAATACATTTCATTTTTACCTTTGTTATTTATTTTTAGAGACATTTTAAATCCTAAGGATGTGATCACAACTCGCTTTGAGAATTCCTATCCTAGCAAAGATTTCTGCAGCCAATCATGCTTGTCATCTTATGAGCTAAAGAAAAAACCTGTTGTTACCATATATACCAAAAGCATTTCAACTAAGTGCAGTATGTGTCAGAAGAATGCTGATGTAAGTTACATTTTACTTTTATTGGGATTCTGCTGAAAGAGATTTTTTTTAAACTGGCTCTGCTTATTTTGTGTGTGTATGTGTGTGTTTATTTCCTAGACTCGATTTGAAGTTAAATATCAAAATGTGGTACATGGTCTTTGTAGTGATGCCTGTTTTTCAAAATTTCACTCTACAAACAACCTCACCATGAACTGTTGTGAGAACTGTGGGAGCTATTGCTATAGTAGCTCTGGTCCTTGCCAATCCCAGAAGGTTTTTAGTTCAACAAGTGTCACGGCATACAAGCAGGTATGAATATCTATTTGTTGCATGTACTTAGGCCCACTCCTTCTGATTTCGCTGCACAGGGATGAACTACAAAATGAGAGTGAGCTCCTCCCATTAGTCCATCCTGATATGTGATTTCCCTTCCAGAAAATGGGATAGATTCTGATGGTGTGAGGGATGATTGTGGTGGTAAGTTGATATAGGTAAAATAGGTCCCTTTTTTAAGGCTGCCTTCATAGCTAAGAATTTACAAATATGATTTCTTTTCTTTTTTTGAAATCGAGATAGGGTTTTGCCATGTTGCTCAGGCCGGTCTTGAACTCCTGAGCTCAAGCCATCCACTCGCCTCAGCCTCCCAAAGTGCCGGGATTACAGGCATGAGCAATCACACCTCAGCCTCATAAATGTAGTTTCATGATTTTCTGTGAGCATGAAATATTTTGTGATGTATTGATAGCAAGAAAACCATATTATAAATAAACCATAAGCAAGAGTTAAGATGATAAAATCAATGAATCTAAACAAAGCTTGTCTTTTTCATTTCAAAATGTGTTTGGGAATGAATTGTAATTATTTGGTCAACACTGTCTCATGAGAATACTTCAAGTAATTTTATTTATTGTAATGAATAATGGATTAAGCTGGTTACTAAATATATCACCTTGTGTCAATTTAATTATTACTGATTTGTGGTTTTAAAAAGTTTTTCTTAAAGAAGTATCTTGTAAGGCCGGCGCGGTGGCTCACGCCTGTAATCCCAGCACTTTGGGAGGCCAAGGCGGGTGGATCACGATGTCAGGGGTTCGAGACCAGCCTGACCAACATGGTGAAACCCTGTCTGTACTGAAAATACAAAAATTAGCTGGGCGTGGTGGCGGGCGCCTGTAATCCCAGCTACTCAGGAGGCTGAGGCAGGAGAATTGCTTGAACCCGGGAAGTGGAGGTTGCAGTGAGCTGAGATTGTGCCACTGCGCTCCAGCCTGGGTGACAGAGCAAGACTCTGTCTCAAAAACAAACAAACAAACAAACAAAAAAAACAAAGACGTATCTTGTAAATGATAATTAAACTTTTTTTCAGTTAGCAAGTTTGATTTGTTGCTTCCTTTGAGCAGTTGGTAATGGACATATGGACATTCATCACTGAAAAGAATCTCTTTTTTTAAGATTTGCCATTTTTGGCAGTCTGGTTCTACTTTCACAGGAAAAGAATCCATGTTATTTTATATATGATCCCAAAATCAGTTCCATTTCTAATTTTGTTACTAGTATTGTACTCTGTCTTTTTACTAGGAAGATTATGTAGTGAAACCTCACAATTTATATTTTCCTACAATTTCTTTTCATATCGAGAGACCTTATAATGTATCACTGACAGCATAGTGTAGTGGTTAGGAGCCTGAACTTTGGAGCCTGATGAAATGAGTTTAATTTCCTACTTCTTCTGCTCATCTGTTAATTTAAACTTTTTGTTAATGTAATTTTTGAGAGCGCCTCACTCTGTCGTTGAAAGGATTCTGTGATACACTATATACAAATTTCTTAGCCTGGGGCCTGACTCATGGTAAGCATTCAGTAAGTTATAATATTGGTTATGTAAATGGTAGCTATTTTTATTATTTCTTAAAACATGAATAAACTTATAAGCAGATTTTATTATGAAACTCAGCTTGAAAAATAGGTAGTTGTGTAGTATCTCTATTAATATACATTAAGTATCATTTCTATCTCCTGCTAAAGAATCTCACAAATTAAGTAACCTTAAAGGTGGTAGACTCTTCTAGATTGATGTACAAGACTATACCAAGAATGGCCCTTTGGTTCATGGGTTAGCTGGTCTTCTCTGGTTATTGGTGATTAAAAAGTATGTAATGACTATTTAGTTCATTACTTGTGTTTGAATTCATGTGTTTTGTTTGCTAAGATCTCTATCTGAATAGTTACTAATTTTCTTCAGTTTCTATTTTATTATTGTCTGGAAGAACTTATTTTCCCACCTCCCAATAGTGTGGTTTCATCATCATGCTCAAATATTTCAACCAAGGACCGTGGTTGTAGGTAGCTTTTCTTTTTACTTTTTTGAACAATAAGTAAATATGTATGCTTGTACTAGGTATCTAATGTTATTTTATTTTAATAGAATTCTGCCCAAATTCCTCCATATGCCCTGGGGAAGTCATTGAGGCCCTCAGCTGAAATGATTGAGACTACAAATGATTCAGGAAAAACAGAGCTTTTCTGCTCTATTAATTGCTTATCTGCTTACAGAGTTAAGACTGTTACTTCTTCAGGTAATGTTTAAATTTGATAAATTTATAGATTTAATAACTATTGAAGAAAAACGTAACTGCTTTTCTCTGATTTTGTTACAAGCTAAATTTATCTATTTAGTTAAATAAAAACCCAAGATTGACTTTTAAATAACTGACTTTTATGTGAAAATAGTTTTTCCCCGATTTTCTTGGTTGCAATATATACGGTATTTTATAATTTCATATGTGAGAGGAAAGAAAAAACACTTAAAATTTCCAAGTTAGTTTTTGTGTAAGTGGGACTTAATAGAGGTTAGTTGTGGTTAGATTTCAGATTTTTATAAAGTACCTTGATTTTTTTGGTATATTATTGATTATTTAATTTTTTCATTCTCCCAATACATTTTTGTATTGTTTGTTCATTGGTATAACTTAATCATTGTTTTTAATTTTTTGTCACCAAGGTGTCCAGGTTTCATGTCATAGTTGTAAAACCTCAGCAATCCCTCAGTATCACCTAGCCATGTCAAATGGAACTATATACAGCTTCTGCAGCTCCAGTTGTGTGGTCGCTTTCCAGGTACGATCTAAGGTAGCACATCAGGCATGTGGTTCTGTTAGGCATCGATCTGTGGCACAGTGTTAACTGCCGAAGGCCTGTTCTTATGAAAGTTTAAATTTGAATTAAAAAGAAAAAAATTTGTTTCATCCAGGGGCCCAACCAGTTCATTTCTACAAAATATCTGAACCCAGATATTGGGTCTCAGCAGTTTCTTCTTTATTTAGGATCCTAGCCTAAACTGTCATTCCCTCCCACTTTCTCCCTTGGGTCTCTCCCCTTCAAAAAGATGGAAGCTAGGATTGTGGTTTGGGTAGGTGGTATGGTGAAGAACAGTAGCCTGATGGGATTCACATACCCCTTCCTCTCATCCTATGTCAGAAACATAGTGACTCCTGGCATGGAATTGTAAGCATCCACTTGTCCCATTTTCTCCTCCCTCTCTGCAATACACACACAAAGAGTAGAGTTTAGTAATCTCCAGGGTAGGAACATGCCTGATGTAGTATCCCTGGCATTAGGGAGAAAGAGACTGCTGGTAGCTATTGTGTCTTAGTAGCCATCAGAAGCTGGTTGATGATGGGAGTGCAGGTAGGGGGAAGTTTTAGGGGGAAGGAGAGGCCTGCTCTAATTTATTAGAGGCATATACTGGAGGTCTTTGTCAGGAAAGCCTGAATTCCAGTCCTTGACCTTTTAATGTTGTATTTCTCAGTCCTTTTATTCTGGAAGTATACCATTTAAACTCTTTCTGTGAGATAGAAAATTTTAAAAAATGTTTGTGGGAGACTTGATTTATTAAAATGAGGAAATGAAAAGTACAAAGTTATCTTATTTCTCAGTTGATAAAATCTTTACCTTATTTGTTTTCATTCAGAATGTATTTAGCAAGCCAAAAGGAACAAACTCTTCGGCGGTGCCCCTGTCTCAGGGCCAAGTGGTTGTAAGTCCGCCCTCCTCCAGGTCAGCAGTGTCAATAGGAGGAGGTAACACCTCTGCCGTTTCCCCCAGCTCCATCCGTGGCTCTGCTGCAGCCAGCCTCCAACCTCTTGCTGAACAATCCCAGCAAGTTGCTTTAACCCATACAGTTGTTAAACTCAAGTGTCAGCACTGTAACCATCTGTTTGCCACAAAACCAGAACTTCTTTTTTACAAGGTAAAGAGAGATCATGAAAGGGATTGTATATAAACTCATCCAGTAGAAACACTTTTGTGTTTTCAATTTTGATCACTCAATTTGCTTTGACATGAAAAGGAGTTCTTAAAGATAAAGCAACTGTTTAGTTGGCTCTTAATGACTGTTGTTTCTCTGCAGGGTAAAATGTTTCTGTTTTGTGGCAAGAATTGCTCTGATGAATACAAGAAGAAAAATAAAGTTGTGGCAATGTGTGACTACTGTAAACTGCAGAAAATTATAAAGGAGACTGTGCGATTCTCAGGGGTTGATAAGCCATTCTGTAGTGAAGGTAAAGACAAAGTTGTTTTATTCACAGAGCATGGGTGGTTATAATTCATGACGACCTGGGCAATTAAGCCATGATTAGTTTTCACATTCTTTTTGTCTTACAAGGTGTAATTAGAAGTATTTTGGAGGCCGGGCATGGAGGCTCACGCCTGTAATCCCAGCTACTTGGGAGCCTGAGGCAGGAGAATTGCATGAACCTCAGAGGCAGAGGTTGCAGTGAGCTGAGATCATGCCATTGCACTCCAGCCTGGGCGACGAGCGAAACTCTGTCTCCAAAAAAAAAAAAGGTTTTTTTGAATTGTGTTTATAGTTAATTCACTTTAAAGTCAATCTTTTTATTTATTATTTTTGTTTGTTTATTTTTTTGAGACAAGGTCTTGCCCTGTCACTCAGGCTGGAGTGTGGTGGCATGATCTTGGCTTATTGCAGTCTCTGCCTCCCCGGTTTAAGGGATCCTCCCACTTCAGCCTCCCAAATAGCTGAAGCTACAGGAGCGTGCCACCATGCCTGGCTAATTTTTTTAATTTTTGGTAGAGACGGGGGGTTTCACCATGTTTCCCAGGCTGGTCTTGAACTCCTGAGCTCAGGTGGTACTCCTGCCTCGGCCTCCCAAAGTGCTGGGATTATAGGCGTGAGCGACTGTGCCTGGCTGAAAGTCAGTCTTTTTAAATGTTGCAGTAATTGCAATAAAAAACTGTAAAAATGATTACATCAGTGGTATTAATAAAGAAAATCTCTTCATAAGTTTAGCTATGACATCAGAGATCTTTTTGTTCTTGCACTCATTTGTGAAGAGGAACTTAAAACAGTTGCTGCTTCTTGGCTTAAAAAACTTTTATACCTCTAATGTTTCTGAATATAAATGGCCTAATATTTAGAGTATATTTAAAAGGTGGTGGCAGGGCGCAGTGGCTCCCGCCTGTATTCCCAGCACTTTGGGAGGCCAAGGCGAGCCAGATCACCTGAGGTCAGGAGTTTGAGACCAGCCTGGCCAACATGGCGAAATGCCATCTCTACTAAAAATACAAAAATTAGCTGGGTGTGGTGGCAGGTACCTGTAATCCCAGCTGCTCTACTCGGGAGGCTGAGGCAGGAGAATCGTTTGAACCTGGGAGGCAGAGGTTGCAGTGAGCTGAGATTGTGCCACTGCACTCCAGCCTGGGCAAAACGAGTGAGACTCTGTCTCAAAAAATAAAATAAAATAAAAGGTGGTATGAGTTTGCTTTGTGAATATAGAGACTGTCCTGTAATCTAGAGGCAAATAATTGTGTATTAGAAATTAGCTTAAAGTTTCATATCTAAGACCACAGAAACTTATTATACCTCCTCAAGTTAATGTAAATTTGATTTTTCTTCCTTTCATCCCTCTGATCCTCAGTTTGCAAATTCCTCTCTGCCCGTGACTTTGGAGAACGATGGGGAAACTACTGTAAGATGTGCAGCTACTGTTCACAGACATCCCCAAATTTGGTAGAAAATCGATTGGAGGGCAAGTTAGAAGAGTTTTGTTGTGAAGATTGTATGTCCAAATTTACAGTTCTGTTTTATCAGGTAAATGTGATAATATACTTTTTTTGGCTTTCTGAAATCAGTGCAAATTGTTTTTATTTAAAATGTATTCAAATTATGTGAAGAAAAATTTGGTGTTTAGCACTGGATAAAATAAGTTATGGGCTATAATAGAAAAATTCAATTGAATATAAACATGAAATCTTCGGGATAAAAAGTATAGGATTTCTGCAGACTTTGTTGTTGGTTGGATATGTTCCTTTTATTTTTGCCTTCTTATGAGGCACTTTGCCCTTATTTGACTTCTTTCAGGTTAGAACTTCACATAATGTTGCCTGAAGTGGCTCTCTCATTCAGGTTACTCTGAGGAATTTGAAGTTAGACCTTGTCTCACTTCATAGGTCAAAGGACAATAGCTGGCAACCATTCCTACCTCATTTTTAAAAAGATTAACTTTTTGAAAGGCTAACAATGGTAGCTACGGTTAATTGAACCACTAATACATGTCTGGTGCTCTGTAAGTGTCATTTCATTTAATCCTTACCATAGTCCCAAGAGGTAAGTATATTACTGCCATTTTATAAATAAGGAAAAGGAGAGAGGTCCAGGGAAGTTAAGTAATATGCTCTTGAGGAAGCTGGTAGGTGACAGCAAGACAGCATCTATAACACTCTGGTAAATCACTGTTTGTTTTTCTACCTCTAAAAAAATAGAATTTTATTGTTGGGGGAGGGTCATATATTTTTCATGATTATACAATTAGGGCCAATCACAGTGCTTAAGACAAAGGATGTCTAATTAAATATTTGCTGAATGAATCAAAATCTTTATGACTCCAAAGCCCATATTATATCAACTACTGTAAGCTGCTTCTTAATTTTTTAGAAGTTGAACCTATCTTTATTTTTTTTTTACTTATTTTTTTCATTGTGTATCTTTTCTTCCCCCATCCCACCTGCCCACCCCCCATCCCCCAGCCAGACAGAATCTTGTTCTATTGCTCAGGCTGGTGTGCAGTGGCGTGATCAGTGGGCGATGTTGGCTCCCTGTAGCCTCCGCCTCCTGGGTTCAAGTGATTCTCCTGCCTCAGCCTCCCAAGTAACCAGGAGAGGTGGGCACCACCATGCCCAGTTATGAACCTATCTTTAGATAGATTCCCTTATTGGTAATTTTGAAAACAGAAGAGCATTTTTTTTTTTTTTTCTATTGAGACAGAGTCTTACTCTGTCACCCAGGCTGGAGTGCAGTGACGCGATCTCGGCTCACTGCAACCTCTGCCTCCTGGATTCAAGCGATTCTCTTACCTCAGCCTTCTAAGTAGCTGGGATTACAGGCGTGCGCCACCACACCTGGCTAATTTTTGTACTTTAGTAGATACGGGGTTTCACCATGTTGGTCAGGCTGGTCTTGAACTCCTGACCTCATGATCCGCCCACCTCAGCCTCCTAAAATGCTGGGATTACAGGCGTGATCCCACAATTACTGTGCCTGGCCACAATTTTTATATTATCTTGATTTAGGGCATCTATATAAAACAAATAATTAAATAAAATCAGTATTTTAAGGTAAGAACCTTACATTTTGTAGTCTCAACTGACTCATATATCCTGTTTTCGTAGTGCCTCTTTTTATGATTAATGTTATCTTTTCATTATTTTATAGTTTTAAGCCTATCTTGTCTAACATTTCTTTCTCAGATGGCCAAGTGTGATGGTTGTAAACGACAGGGTAAACTAAGCGAGTCCATAAAGTGGCGAGGCAACATTAAACATTTCTGTAACCTATTTTGTGTCTTGGAGTTTTGTCATCAGCAAATTATGAATGACTGTCTTCCACAAAATAAAGGTAAAATTAAACTTAGCTAATGGGATTTTTATGTCAGTGCTAGGACACTATCAGCATATACAGTTATAAATAATATAATAAAAACAAAATTTCATTGGATTCAAATAGCCTGAATTTCCTTAAATTTTTCTTTAAGAAGTCTTTAAGATTTCCCCTTGAGGGAAAAGTAATTCTAATACTTTTTGCTCTGATAGTCAAGCACACCAAAAGGCCAATAATGTATATGCACTAATTTTTATAGGAAACTTAGATTTGATTGCTTTTTGATTGAATGTATCTGTACATAAATAACTTAAACTAGGGATATATACTATTTAGTTAATAAACCAGAAATAAAAACAGAAAATCAGGGCAAACAAAGGGAGAGTATAGTTAATATAGTTGCTGTGACTAGTGTAAAATTTGTTTCAGAGCTTGCTTATAGGCAAGGAGAAAAGGACAACACGTTAATTATCTCAGAAAATATAAAATGGAACAGTTCTTCATGGGTAGCAAAGTTTATCCTAGCTAAGAATAAAATAATTTTGCAAGTAGGACAGCTAATGTGGTCAGAATATCCAGGTGAGTAGATAGATCCATGATATATTCATAAAGTAGCTCTCCTAAGTATTTCTTTCTAAGTATTAGATTAAAAACATTTGGTAGCCGGGTGCAGTAGCTCGCACCTGTAATCCCAGCACTTTGGAAGGCTGAGATGGGCAAATTACTTGAGGCCAGGAGTTCGAGACCAGACTGGTAAACATGGTGAAACCCCATCTCTACTAAAAATACAAAAATTAGCCAGGTGTGGTGGTGTGTGCCTGTAAGCTCAGCTGCTCAGGAGGCTGAGGCACGAGAATTACTGGAACCCAAGAGATGGAGGTTACAGTGAGCCGAGATCGTGCCATGGCACTCCAGCCTGGACTACAGAACGATATTCTCTCTCTCAGAAAAAAAAGCCACTTGCTATTATGTTCTCTGATCAAAGCCTGGAGTGCTACCTGATTGACAGAGCTTTGGCTCTTTGCAGTCTGGCCATTGCCTACCTCTGCAGTCTTATTAATGATTACCTTAATTATAAATGCCTTGTGCTAATCTTTCGTGTTAGCCCTCCATTCCCCAGAACCAGTCAGGCTGGTAGTAGAATATTCATTTTATAATATGGGTTAAGAAAACTAGTGTTATGGGGTTGGACAGCTCCCTCATTAACTTATTTATAAAAATTGTCATGTTAAGTTTTTATCCGATGCATGCTTAGGTCTAGGAGTTTTAATAGTCACTAATAGAACAGTCCAGTGAATCCTGAAGCTAATACCTGTCTTTTTTTTTTTTTTTTTTTTTTTGAGACTAGGTTTTGCTATGTTGCCCAGGTTGGTCTTGAACTCCTGGGCTTAAGTGATCCCCCTGTTTCAGCCTCACAAGTAGCTGGGATTACAGGCTGGTGCCACTGTATCCAACACCTGTATTTTTACCTGTTAAATGTCATTTGAGGTTTATGACTTTATATAATTGGACTCTCTTTAAGTCCTAAAGAACACTAATCTGACCAGAGTCACCCAACCTAACATGATACAGAATCAGATATTTATATTGCTTCTTGAAAACCTAGTTACTAAACAGGGTTTTGTGTGTGAGTGTGAGTGTGTATGAGAGAGAGACCCTTTTGCTTATTCCAGATCTTAACTTTTTATTTTAATCAGTAAATATTTCTAAAGCAAAAACTGCTGTGACGGAGCTCCCTTCTGCAAGGACAGATACAACACCAGTTATAACCAGTGTGATGTCATTGGCAAAAATACCTGCTACCTTATCTACAGGGAACACTAACAGTGTTTTAAAAGGTATGACTTGATATAATGGCATTTGGCTAAGCCATAGAAGTGAGTGTTGTCTAGCCTAAGTAGTTCTCTCTTTTTGAGACAGAGTTTCACTCTTGTTGCCCAGGCTGGAGTGCAATGGCGTGATCTCAACTCACTGCAACCACCGCCTCCTGGGTTCAAGCAATTCTCCTGCCTCAGCCTCCCGAGTAGCTGGGATTACAGGTGCCTGCCACCACGCCCAGCTAATTTTGATATTTTTAGTAGAGACGGGATTTCACCGTGTTGGCTAGGGTGATCTCAAACTCCTGACCTCAGGTGATCCACCTGCCTCGGCCTCCCAAAGTGCTGGGATTACAGGTGTGAGCCACCGTGCCTGGCCAGTAGTTCTTACTGGTAATATCTTTCTTTACGTGATGTAGGGGAACATGCACCCCCTCCCACCGCCTCCCCACCCCCGCCTCAGGGGAGTGGGTAGCAAGCAAGGTGGTGTGGATGGGAAAGGAAGTGTTTTTATTTTTGTTTTTTCAATTTTAAATTTTTTTTTTTTGAGACGGAGTCTCACTGTGTCACCCAGGCTGGAGTGCAGTGGCGCAATCTGGGCTCACTGCAACCTCCGCCTCCCGAGTTCAAGCGATTCTTCTGTCTCAGCCTCTTGAATAGTTGGGTTTACAAGTGCCTGCCACTACACTCAGCTAATTTTATATTTTTGGTAGAGATGCGGTTTCACCATGTTGGCCAGGCTGGTCTAGAGCTCCTGGCCTCCCGCCTTGGCCTCCCAAAGTGCTGGGATTACAGGCCACCACACTGGGCTAATTTGTTTGTTTTCTTTTTAATCAGGCAGGCTCTTGAGCCATAGAAGGCTCAGAGATACTCCCTGGGAAGTGATATTTTTTTAGGAGCCCACATGATTTTAATATACCTACTCCTTTACTGCCAGAGATTCTAATACAGTTGGATGGGATTGGGGCCCAGGAATCCTTACCGTTATTAAGCACCCTGGGTGATACTGATGCAGTTTCCTTGTACCATTTTTCTGAGAAACTCTGATTTAGACTCTAGCCCAGCTTAATGGGAGGAAAGTAACTTCTTGATTTCAGTGTTTACTTCTGTATATTCTAAGGATAATAATATTTGTTTTAATTTACAACAGGTGCAGTTACTAAAGAGGCAGCAAAGATCATTCAAGATGTGAGTTTAATTGTTAATACTTTTCTTGATAATGCCACTTGGGCTTATTTTCACTTTGGATATGGCATTCTTATATATCTGAATACTTTTCTTTTTGCTGGAAGAGGGTCCTAGTCATTAATCTAGGTCTTGGGCACAACTAACAGTAAAGTGACTGGCATAGGCTTTTGACCATATTTCGGCAGCAATTACTGTTTTTGAAGATGACGTAAATGTGGATTGCTGTTCATAGTGGCAAGCTTAGTCTTTAAAAAAGTGGAGTAATAGATGGTGTGCTTTTGTTTTGAATCTTACAGTTTAATCTTAGATCATTAGTAAGAATGCATTCTTGATTTATTTTATTATTTGTATTCAGGTTCTTTAATTTATTTAAATTCTTGTTAATTCCACCTGGTTGGAAATAACAAAACTACATTATTTTTCTCTTTTACTATATTCAAGTATTTTCCTTTAAGTTTTGAAAGTTCAGTGTAGTCCTGTTTTATGCAACTTTGAATTATGTGAGACTGAAAATAGTGCAAAGTAAAAATATATTTAGACTTTCACTTTATGTCTCAAATTTGAAATATTGTGAGACTTCTCAAAATTAAAAGAAACGTTCAAGAAATGCATACTTCCAAGTCTGGCCGGCTGATTGCAAATTATGGCATTGTTGCCCTGTATCAGCATCACTTTAGCAGGAAAACAAAATTCCCATCATCCTTTATTAGTATCACATGATACTGTATCAGGTCTTGGGTTAATGTTTTTGATGACTGTTATGCCTTTTTTTTTTTTTTTTTTTTTTGAGACAGGGTCTTGCTCTGTTGCCCAGGCTGGAGTGCGGTGGCATGATCATAGCTCACTGCAACCTCGAAATCCTGGGCTCAAGCAGTCCCCTACCTCAGCTTCCTGAGGAGCTAGGACCACAGGTGTCTGCCACCACACACAGCTTATTTTGTTTTTTTTTCTTTTGTTGAGATAGGGTCTCAGTCTTGCTATGTTGCCCAGGCTAGTCTCAAACTCCTAGCCTCAAGTGATCCTCCCGCCTCAACCTCCCAAGCTGTTGTGATTACAGGCATGAGCCGATGGCGCCCAGCTTGTGCTGCTGTCCTAACATTTGCTCTTGATATAATTAAAACTTTTTTTATATCGTAGAACAATGCCATTTAAGTGTTATATTAAGTGGTGGTGCTAGTGCTAAAAAATGTGCCCCAAATTTAATAACTTTAGAACAAAAGTTAGATGTGATAAAAAAATCTATGAAGATGACCAAACCACTGCTGTGATATCTCATGCTATTAATTTAGGAGAGTGTACCCAGCAGAATATTAGCAGTAGTGCTCAAAAAACTGAAAGCAGTATTAAAGCAGGTATGCCTCTTAGTTCACAAAAATTATAACCAGGCAATGATAATGGAATAAATGGAAAAAAATTCTGGTAACACAAGTTGCAAGATCAGTGCTGCCATAATGCACCCCTGAGGGCAATCTATCATCTATGCTAAGGCATCAGTATTTTGATTTTGATTTGAAAAGAGATGACAATGAGACAAAAGGTTTACTACAAGTTATGGCTGGTTCTCCAATTTTAAAGCCCACCAAGGTTTTAGGAATATAAAAATGCGCTGGCAAGCTGTATCTGCTAACTCCAAAGCTATGAAAACATTTCAGCTTTACCATAATTTAAAGAGGCTTTAACTTGGAAGACAACATAACACCTGCTAATAGGGAATCTGTGTAAGTAGAACAGAAGGTAGATTTGCACAGAGTTCCTGAAGAGGATATTGAATATTTGCTTGGGTTGTCCCCCATGGATTAATAAAGGAAGTCTTGCTAGAATTAGAAGAACAAAAGCAGCTGGAAGAGTTGCTTTGCAGTCAATCCGGGCCTTGGGCACAACTAACAGTAAAGTGACTGCCATAGGCTTTTGACCATATTTTAGCAGCAATTACTATTTTTGAAGGTGATCTAAATGTGGATTGCTGTTCGTGGTGGCAAGTCTAAAGATGAAAAATGTGTCTGCATACCAAGAAATCCTCAGTGATAAAAAAAAGAAAGAAAAAGCTCTCAAACCACATTAGAGTCATTCTTTAGCAAAAATCTTCCAAGGAATCAGACCAGCCTTCACTGTAATGTGGAGAGGTAGCTTATCCTAATTTAGTGTCTCGTAACTCTCTCATTATTTGTGTTATTGAAAGATGATAGTAATTTCTCCTTAATTATTTTCAAGCAGTATACCACATTAGATAATTAACTGTCATTAAGTTAACTTGGTATTTATTTGAATATTATGTATTGTGCATTAAATTATATTTTAAAATTACATAATAAATCACTGTGTTGTACATTAATTATTAACCACACAATTGTATAATCAAGGTATTAATGTATTATTATATATTAGTAAGTATTAACATGTATTCATAAAAACATTCTATATTAGTTGTAGATTTATGTACTCTGAGAATGCTTCTTTCCTCTGTATATATGAGATAATTAGTCTTGAATTATGTTAGTTTTGAATTATTTAGTTCTTTAGGAACATATACCTCATATTTCATGTAGCTGCCCTATATATGTTTTCCCTATGTGGAGTATTTCTATAATTCACCAGTCATTTAAACTATGTTACAGAATAGTTTTGATTAATATTTTTACTTTAGTCTATAAAAAGTATAATAAATAATGTAGTGCTCTTACAATGTGAAAAAAAAAAAAAACACCTGACAGTTTTAGAATCTTTTCTTGGTTTCTCTGAGAACTTTGTTGTGAATCTCCCTCAAGTTACTTAAATGATTTTAAATTTTTGGGAAAGGTGAAAAATACAGAAAATTACAAAGAGGAAAATCTGTAAAACTCAGCAAACTTTTTCTATAAAAGTCTAGATAGTAAATATTTTAAGCTTTGCAGGCTCTATGGTTGCAATTGTAGACTCTGTCACCTCTGCCATTGTAGTGAAAAGCTGCCATAAATAATACATGAAAGAGTGAGTGTGGCTGTGTTCCAGTAAAATTTTATTTACAAAAACAGATGGTGGGCTGGACGTGGTGCACAGGCCATAGTTTGGCAACCCCTGCTCTATGATATTCCCACTATCCAGAATTAACCATTGTTAGATTTGGTTTATTTGCTCAGTTTCTTTCCCCTACCTTTTTCTTCTTTTTAAAAAAATTAACCACTACTACCAGTTAGTTTCCCTTTTACATCCCTGGAAGCAACTGCTATTATGAGTTTAGCATGTGTTCTTTTAGACAATCTTTAATATTTAATATTAAATGGAAAATATTTAATATTGTTTTAAAAAATATCTATCCATGTTGATACTGAGTAGGTTTGGTACATTCCTGTTGATTATAGTAATGTTTTGCCTATAGGTACCACATTTTATTTATCCATTGTCCTACTGATGAACATTAGATCGTTTCCAGGTTTTTGCTATTAAAAATCTTTGCAGTTAGGCGCGGTGGCTCACGTCTGTAATCCCAGCACTTTGGGAGGCCAAGGTAGGTAGATCTCTTGAGCTCAGGGGTTTGAGACCAGCCTAGACAACATGGCAAAACCCCATCTCTACTGAAAATACAAAAAATTAGCTAGGTGGTGGCAAGTGCCTCTAGTCCCAGCTACTTGGGAGGCTGAGATGAGAGAATCACCTGAATCCAGGAGTTCAAGGCTGTAGTGAGCCTTGATTGCACCACTGCACTCCAGCTTGGGTGACAGAGACCCTGTCTCAAAAACAAAAAAAAGAAAAAAAAAATCTCTGGGGCGAAGTGTGGTGGCTCACGCCTGTAATCCCAGCACTTTGGGACGCCAAGGATCACTTGAGTCCAGGAGTTTGAGACCAGCCTGGGCAACATGATGAAACCTCATCTCTATAAAAAAATACCAAAAAATTAGCTGGGTATGGTGGTGCACGCCTATAGTCTCAGCTACTTGGGAGGCTGAGGTGGGAGGGTTGCTTGAGCCTAGAAGGTAGGTCAAGGCCGCGGTGAGCTGAGATCACACCATTGCACTCCAACCTGGGTGACAGAGTGAGACCCTGTCTCTAAATAAATAAATAAATAAAAATATCCGCTACAGTGAATATCCTTGTATATGTCTCCTGTGTGTGTAGATGTGTAGAAATGGGAGAGTAGAATTGTTAGGTCAAAGAGCATTTTCATTTTTAGGGCTGTTCCAACTTTTATCCCTACCAACAGTTATGACTGTACCCATATATTACAGCCTCACCATCATTTAGTGTTGTCAAATTTAAACTTTTTTTGCTAATCTGTTTGGTGGTATCTTACTGTTATCTTATTTTATGTGTCACTGATTACCAGTAGGTTTGCTTATATTTCTGTTTTTTGGTCATTTGAATTTTGTTTGAATTTCCTGTTTTTAATTTTTCCCTATTTTTGTGTTGAATTATCTTTTTCTTAATGATTTTTAGGTGGTCTCTCTATAATCTGGATTTTCCCCCTTTTCAACTCATTATTTTCATCAACACAAAAATATGCAGTCCTACATCTTATCTGAGAATAATCCTTTTTTAACACCATGGCCCTCCAGCAACTATCCCTTTTCTCTGCTCTCTTTATGGAAAAACTCCTCTAAAGGTAGCCTGTTCTTGCCACCTCTGTCTCCTTATCTGTAATCTCTCCTTAGGTCATTCCAGTCAGGCTTTTGTCTGCACCACTGCATTGAAACTGTTCTTGTCAATATTGCTATCAGTCTTTATATTGCCAAATCTGGTAGTCAATTTACTGTATTTAACACAGTCACTCTTTCCTCCTTTCTTGAAATACTTTCTTCATTCAACTTCCAGGACATCATACTTGGCCCTTTTCTCAGTCTACATTACTTTTAGTGAATTCATGCAGTCCTGTGGTTTTATTTATTTACTGATTGAGACAGGGTCTTGAGTGCAGTGGCATGATCTCAGCTCACTGCAACCTCCACCTTCTGGGATTGAGAGACCCTCCCACCTCAGCCTTCTGGTAGTTGGGACCACAGCGGCACGCCACTATGTCTGGCTAACTTTGTACATTTTTAGTAGAGATGAGGTCTCGCTGTGTTGCCCAGGCTGGTCTCAAACTTCTGGACTCAAGCCATCCTCCCGCCTCAGCCTCCCAAAATGCTAGGATACAGGTGTGAGCCATTTCTCTTGGCCCAGTCCTGTGGTTTTAAATACCACCTAGATGGTGATTGATTCCTTCTAGATTTATTTAGATTTATTTCTCTTACCCTGACCTTTGAGCTCCAGATTCCTGTATCCAGCTGCCAACTTGACATTTACACTTATATGATTAACAGCCATCTCAAATAATATATCTAAAACAGAACCCTTTTATCCCTCCAGACTTCTCTTCAGTGATCCCTACTTCTTACCACCTCCATTACCACCTCCTTAGTCTGAGCATCATCATTCTTTTGGATTATTGCAGTGACCTATCTGTCTTCCTGCTTCCATTTTTGTCCTTTGCAGTTTTTTCTCTACACTGTTACCAGAATGATCTTTTAAAAACCCAAATCAGATCATGTCATTCCTCCACTCAAAAACCTTCAATGACATTCTGAAAAGAATAAGGGAGGCAAAGAGCAAGTTTCCACATATTGAAATTATAGGAAAACTACAGATATAAAGCTACGTAGTTAAAACAATTGGTACTGGTGCACGAATAGACAGACAACCCAGTAGAAAAGAAATCCAGAAATAGGTCCAAACATATATATATATTTTTGAGACGGAGTCTTGCCCAGACTGGAGTGCAGTGGTACAATCTCAGCTCATTTCAACCTCCGCCTCCTGGGTTCAAGCAGTTCTCTGCCTCAGCCTCCTGAGTAGCTGGGATTACAGGCACGTGCCACCACGCCTGGCTAATTTTTGTATTTTTAGTAGAGACAGGGTTTCACCATCTTGGCCAGGTTGGTCTTGAACTCCTGACCTTGTGATCCGCCTGCCTCGGTGTCCCAAAGTGCTGGGATTACAGGCATGAGCCACAGCACCTGGCCCAAATATATATTTAATATATGGGAATTTAGTAATGATAGAGGTGGCATTTCAGATCAGTAGGAAAAATATGGATTATTTAATAAATAATGCTGTGACAACTGAGTAGACATATGGAAGAAAATATAGATTTGCACCTCACAATTTAGACCAAAATAAAGTTCAGATGGAGAAAGACTTAAGAAATTGTAAGTATGTACTCAGAAAAATATAGAAAAAAATTTTAACAGTGTAGAGGTCTTTCTAAATATGTCACAAAACCCGGAAGCCATAAAAGAATCAATGGGGAAATTCAACCATATTTCAAAATCAAAAGACAAATGACAAAATGAAAAGGTTACATACAACTCATGTTACAAAAATCTAGTGTTTTTTAATATGTAAAGAGCTTCTATGGGCCAGGTGCGGTGGCTCATGCCTGTAATCCCAACACTTTGGGAGGCCGAGGTGGGCAAATCTCTTAAGGGCAGGAGTTCAAGACCAGCCTGGCCAACATGGTGAAACCCTCTCTCTACTAAAAATACAAAAATTAGCCGAATGTGTTGGCACATGCCTGTAATCCCAGCTACTCAGGTGGCTAAGGCACGAGGAATTGCTTGATCCCGGGAGGCGGAGGTTGCAGTGAGCCGAGATCACGCCACTGCACTCCAGTCTGGGTGACAGAGTGAGACTGTCTCAAAAAACAAAACAAAAACAAAAAATCCCCAAGGAGCTTCTATGAATCATTTTAAATGCCAGTAGGAAAATGGGCAAAAGTAACATATGCAAAGATATTTAACTTCAAAATGAGAGAAATGCTGGTTAGAACTATGGCTTAATTAGATTGGCAAAGAAAAACGATGGATAACACTGCTAAGGTATTCTTATTGCCAGTAGGAGTGTAAATTGATAAAAGTGCTGCAGAGGGCAATTTAGTAGAACCTGTTAAAATTTTAACTTCCATTTACCCAGGAACTCCATTTTTAGGAATTTATCTTCCAGATACATTTTGTACATTTATGAAATGAAGCATGTACAAGGATTTTAATCATAGCATTGTTTATAGTAGCAGAAGCTTGAAAACAACCTAATTAAAATTTCACCAGTGGTCAGGGCCATGGTGCATTCACTCTGAGTTATTGTGTGAATTAGAAAAAAATAGCTCTACATGGGCAGGGTCTGAAATGTACCCTTTTTGAATTTCACACCTATTTATATGGCCTGGCAAGTAGAGTTGCTGTGCAGGCATACACAGTGGCCTTGTTCAGGCTGTAGTTAAAACTGAACAAGGTATATATCCATAACAATGGAATATTACACAGTTGTTAAAAAAGAATGTGGCAGCTCAGTATATACAGACATAGAGCAGTCTCAAATATCATAAGTGAAAAAAGACACAAAATTGTGTAACATGGTGCCATTTGTGCTACACACACACACACACACACACACACTTGTATATATGTATAGACTATCCCTGGAAGACAACTAATAAATGGGTAATAGTGGTTGCCTCTAAGGATAATTGAATGACTAGGGGAGAATTTTAAAAGGGAAAATTATTTTTTCATTGTGTATTACGTGAATCTTTGAATTTTTTGGCACATCTGTTAAAGAAACATTCATAGAATTTTTTTTTCAAAAGATAAAGGAAAGTGGTAATGAATATGAATAGAGAGTTCACAGAAGAGGGACTACAAATAATGCTTACATGTGAAAAATATCTAACTACACTAAAGTAAAATAATTTTTCACTCATTGAGAAATAACAAAATGGTAATACTCTATTGACTAGGATACTGGGAAAGGCCTACATCTATTGATAATGGTCACATAATTTGATATAATGTCTATCAGTACCATCAGAATTAAAATTATATATTTGGGACCCACCAACAACACTTCTAAGACTTTATTCTGTAGATAAACTAGCACATGTAGAATTAATTTATGTCTAAATATACTCATTGTAGCATTGTTTATAATAGTAAAATATTTATAACATCCTAGATATGTTCATCAGGGATTCTTCAGATTACTTATGGTACATTTAATAATGGAATACTATTCAAGCTGTTATTAGGCAGCTTTATACAATGTTATGTAAATGGACCTCCAAGATAGTTTGCTAAGTGACAAGAGCAAGGTTCTGAATCTTGGTAATAATAGGCTACACTTTGTAGTCAGAAGCAACTTTGTTTAATTACATACACCATCTCTAGAAGGATATATAGTAGTGCCACTTATCTGTGGCTTGAAAATATTAAATGGAAAATTCCGGAAATAAACAATTCGTAAGTTTTAAATTGTGTGCCATTCTGAGTAGCACGATGAAATCTCATGCCATTCTGCCTGGGATGTAAATCATCTCTGTCTAGCATATCCACACTGTGTATACTACCCATCACTAGTCAGTAGCCATCTCAGTTATCAGGTCACAAGAAGAAGGATGAGTACAGCACATTAAAATATTTTGAGAGAGAGTACCTTCACATAACTTTTATTATAGTATATTGTTATAATTGTTCTATTTAGTAGTTACTGTTAACCTCTTATGCCTAATTTATAAATAAAACTTTATCATAGGTATATATGTATAGAAAAAACAGTGTGTGTGTGTATATATATATAGAACCCTATATATATATAGGCAACATATATACATATACAACGTATATACATATATTGTATATGTGTATACAATCCTGTAGACATATTTCAGGCAACACAGTGGTTGCCTGAAACCATGAATCATACCAAACCCTATATACATATATACATATGTATATATATAGAGAGAGAGCACTTAGCACTTACCACTACCTGGAATTATATATATATATACACACATACATATGTGTGTGTGTATGTGTGTGTGTGTGTATATATGTATATGTATACATATATACTTACGTATATACATATATACATAAGTATATATATTACATATTATATATACGTAAGTATATATATTACATATTATATATACGTATGTAAGTATGTATACATATATACATATAGATATGTATATATCCATATTATGATATATTATGGATATATGTATACATATATATATATGTCTATATATACACACATATATACATGTGTATATAGGGTTTGGTATGATCCATGGTTTCAGGTAACCACTGGGGGTCTTGGAACATATTCCCGGCAGATAAGGGGGAACAACTGTCTAAGAAACTGGGAACAGTGGTTGTGTTCAAGGTTGAGTCTGGGTGGACGGCAGTCATTCATGTATATATTACTTTAATTGCAAAAACCACAATTATTTTTGTACCAATGCAATACTTCTATACATTTTGAATTTTGCACTGAGTTCATGTATTACTTTTGTTTAAATTAAATTTAAATATAACCTCCAATGGCTTCCCATCACATTTAAAATACAATCCTAATTTTGTTTTTGACTGAGACCTTCCAGATCCTATACAATTTAGTTTCTGCCTACCTCTCCAAATGTATCATTCTCCCCTTGCTTACTGTCTTTCAGCCTTGTTCTTGTTGATGTTCCTAAAGCATGCCAAGCTTTCTCCCACTTCAGGGTTTTTGCACCTATAGTCTGCCTGCCTGGACTCTTCAGACCTTAGACCTTTGCATGGCTTACTCTTTTGAATAATTCAAAAGGTCTCTGCTCAGATGTTTACTTCAGAATTGCCCCTCCTCCATGCCATCACTCTCCATTCCTGTACGCTGCTTTATTTTCTTCATCGCACTTATCACTACCTAGAATTATATATTATTTGTTTTACTTGTTTATTTTTTGTGTCTTCCTCTAGAATGTAAGGCTCATACGAGCAGAACTTTGTCTTGTTTTCTGCGGTATCTCCAGGGCTTAGAACAGTGCCTGGCTTGTAGTAAACATTCAGGAAATAAATATTGAGTGAATACACATGTTTTAAGTACATTCCTCCACTCTGTTGTTTGCCCTATAACTTTGTTTTATAAAGACCTTTGTTTACAGAAGTTTTTTTTTTTGGATTAAAAAACTTTACTTTTTGGCCGGGCGCGGTGGCTTACGCCTGTAATCCCAGCACTTTGGGAGGCCAAGGTGGGCGGATCACGAGGTCAGGAGATTGAGACCATCCTGGCTAACACGGTGAAATCCCATCTCTACTAAAAATGCAAAAAAAATTAGCCGGGCGTGGTGGCGGGTGCTTGTAGTCCCAGCTACTCGGGAGGCTGAGGCAGGAGAATGGCATGAACCCAGGAGGCAGAGGTTGCAGTGAGCTGAGATCATGCCACTGCATTCCAGCCTGGGTGACAGAGCGAGACTCCGTCTCAAAAAAAAAAAAAAAATTAATTTACTTTTTAAGAGCTTTATTATGATAGGCAGAATAGTAGCCCCCCAAAGATGTCCATGTCCTTGTCCACAGAATCTGTGAATATGTTACATTACATGGCAAAGGTGAATTAAGGTGGCAAGTGGCATTAGGGTTCCTAATCAGCTAACCTTAAAATAGGGAGATTATCCTGGATCATCTGAGCAGTTTTAAATTTTGAGGTAGTCAAATGTATCAGTCTTTTCTACTTTGATTTACTCTTTTGTGTTTTATTTAAGAATACTTTGTGATCCCAGCCGGGAGTGGTGGCTCACGCCTGTAATCCCAGCACTTTGGGAGGCCGAGGTGGGCGGATCACGAGGTCAGGAGTTTGAGACCAGCCTGGCCAACATGGTGAAACACCATCTCTACTAAAAATATAAAAAATTAGCCAGGCGTGGTGGCGCACGCCTGTGGTCCCAGCTACTCAGGAGGCTGAGGCACAAGAATTGCTTGAACCTGGGAGGTGAAGGTTGCAGTGAGCTGAGATTGTGTCACTGTACTCCAGCCTGAGTTGACAGAGTGAGACTCCGTCTCAAAAAAAAAAAAAGAAAAAAGAAAAGAATACTTTGTGATCTGTTTATTTGAAAGTTCTCTAGTGACTTTAGTTCTTTTTTTTTTTCCTGAGATCTTTAATTGATGTGGAATATATTTTTGTGTATGGTCTGAGGTTGGATCTAATTTTTCTGAGTAGCCAGTTGTCCTAATCAGCAAGATTAACAATTGTTTTCATTGTTTTGATCATACTTATTTTAAAAATATATATTATATGTATAATTTTTATATAGTTTATAAATATATTTTTATATTTATAGTTTATACATATATTTTTATATTTATAGTTTATACATATATTTTTATATTTATATTTATAAATGTTTTTTAAAATCAGTAAATTAAACTAATACTGATTGGGAGAAGTAGGAATCTGTGTATTTTCCAAGGTGACTTTTTTATTGCAACCACTCTTTCAGAGGAATTATATTTCTCTTGATGTATATGAACTTTCAATTGATAGCAATTATAGTCAGTGATAAGGTACTAAAAAAAATCTTTCTTTGGTTTCTGAATTTGCTTTTAACTAGGAAAGTACACAGGCAGATGCTATGAAATTTCCATCTTCCCAATCTTCCCAGCCTTCCAGGCTTTTAAAGAACAAAGGCATATCATGCAAACCCGTCACACAGACCAAGGCCACTTCTTGCAAACCACATACACAGCACAAAGAATGTCAGACAGGTAAGTATCCTTGTGCGTTCCCATGTACAAAGCTTGTTTTCTGGCTTGTTTGTTTTTGTTTTTTAAGAAAGGAAAAGAAAATAATTGACAGATTCTTAAATGTGAAAACATTCCTTTTCTTGGATCACATGCTTTGAATACTTAATTTATTGCTTTCATAATTATTAACACTAATAACCAGCTATCATAACAAGCTATTATAATTACTAACATACAGTTTTAGTTAAAAGCATTAATGATTTAACCTGTTTTTTTTTTTAAATACTGCGAATTCAGTTGTCAGTTGCTAACAGTACAATTAATTTACCTGAGGTATTGGTGACGATGAAAATTGTTTGAGCTTTACTTGAAAAAGTTGTGAAGTATTACTTTTAATCCCACTACCCTTAGATTTTCAATTGCTTTAATAGTCTACTGTGCCTAAAGCATTGGTTTTTTTTTTGTTTGTTTGTTTGTTTGTTTTTTTTGAGATGGAGTTTCACTCTTGTTGCCCAGGCTGGAGTGCAATAGCGTGATCTTGGCTCCCTATAACCTCTGCCTCTTGGGTTCAAGCGATTCTCCTGTCTCAGCCTCCTGAGCAGCTGGGATTACCGGTGCCTGCCACCATGCCCGGCTAATTTTTGTATTTTTAGTAGAGACGGGGTTTCATCACTTTGACCAGGCTGGTTTTGAACTCCTGACCTCAGGTGATCTGCCTGCCTCGGCCTCCCAAAGTGCTGGGATTACAGGCATGAGCCACCGCCCCTGGCCTGATTTTTGTTTTTAATAATAATTTTACTTCATAGAATACACTATATTTAAAAGCTTAGTCTGTCAACAAGTAGTAAGTTTTTATGTAGGGTACCTTTATTTTGGTAGAAGTCAAGCAGAATCCTGTTTTCCATCCTCAGGAAATTTATTTTATATTCCTATTAAAACAATATATTATTTGTACCTGAATTTATATTATATACACGTTCACACATGGAGAGTACTAAAGGATCTGTGGGCATCTATATGTGTGTATGTGTGTGTGTATGTTTGTGTGTGTGTGTGTGCTTATGTTTTGAGTTCTAGATTAAATATTGAATTGTTGGTCAGACGCGGTGGCTCATGCCTATAATCCCAGCACTTTGGCAAGCCAACATGGGCGGATCACCTGAGGTCAGGAGTTTGAGACCAGCCTGACCAATATGGTGAAACCCCATCTCTACTAAAAATACAAAATTAGCTGGGCATGGTGGCACAGGACTGTAATCCCAGCCACTCAGGAGGCTGAGGAAGGAGAATCGCTTGAACCTGGGAGGTAGAGGTTGCGGTGAGCTGAGATCGCGCCATTGTGCTCCAACCTGGGCAACAAGAGTGAAACTCCGTCTCTTTTAAAAGAATAAATCTCGAATTGTTTTCTAACAATCGAAATTACTTTTTCATTTGACATTGCATTGGAAACATTATTCCACAACAATATAAATTTAAATATACATTGAGATTATTTTTTTCCAATTTTTATTTTATTATGTTTATTTTATTTTATTCAGGGGGTACATGTGCAGATTTGTTACCTGGGTATGAGATTCTTAACATAGATTTCAGTGTATATAATATAACCAACTCCGTAAGATTGGAAATTTAGATATTTGCATTATAAGCAATGTTGGGTTAAGCTATGTTAATGGATCTTTGTCCACTTGCCTAATTATGTCCTTAGGATAAATCCTAATCAGTGGAAGTATTGATTCAAAGACTATCATCGTTTTTTTTTGTTTGTTTGTTTGTTTTTTTTTTTGAGACAGAGTCTATCTCTGTCGCCCAGGCTAGAGTGTAGTGGCGCGATCTTGGCTCACTGCAACCTCCACCTGCCAGGTTCAAGCGATTCTCCTACCTCAGCCTCCTGAGTAGCTGGGATTACAGGCATCCGCCACCATGCCCAGCTAATTTTCTTTTGTATTTTTAGTAGAGACGGGATTTCACAGTGTTGGCAGCGCTGGTCTCGAACTCGTGACCTCATGATCCGCCCGCCTCAGCCTCCCAAAGTGCTGGGATTACAAGCGTGAGCCACCGCGCCGGCCTATCATCTATTCTTAAGTATTTTGATACCTGTTGCCTAAATTGCCCTCCTGAAAAGTTACATCAATGTATGCTCCAACCAGCAGTGTTCAGGAGGATCCATTTCTCTACAACCTCACTGACACTGAGTATCAAAATTCAGAAAGGTTGAATATACAGTACAGTCAACACTAGTATACTCTTCATCCAGATTAATGAAATGTTAACTTTTTGCAATATTTATTTTCTTTTTTTTTCTGGATTGTTTGAAAGTAAAACATTATTTTTCTGTCTCTTTTTCTTCCTTTTCTTTCTTTTTTTTTTGAGATGGAGTTTCACTCTTGTCTCCCAGGCCGGAGTGCAATGACATGATCTCGGCACATTGCAACCTCCGCCTCCCGGGTTCAAGCGATTCTCCTGCCTCAGCCTCTCAAGTAGCTGAGATTATAGGCATGTACCACCATGCCTGGCTAATTTTGTGTTTTTAGTAGAGACGGGGTTTCACCACGTTGGCCTGGCTGGTCTCGAACTCCTGACCTCAGGTGATCTGCCTGCCTTGGCCTCCCAAAGTGCTCGGATTACAGGTGTGAGCCCCATGCCTGGCCTTTTTTTTCTTTTTCTTTAAAAAATTTTTTTGACACCAGTGTCACTCACCAATAAAAAATTTATTCTTTTTGTTTTTTTTGAGACGTAGTCTCAAGAGTGCAGTGGTGTGATCATGGCTCTCTGCAGGCTTAACCTCCTGGGCTCAGGCAATCCTCTTGCTTTAGCTTCCCACGTAGCTGGGACTATAGGTGTGTGCCATTGCATCCAGCCAATTTTTTTTCTTCTTTTTTTTTTTTAAAATGTAGAGATGGAGTTTCGCCATGTTGCCCAGGCTGGTCTCTAACTCCAGGGCTCAAGTGACCCACCCACCTTGGCGTCCCAAAGCACTGGGATTATAGGTGTGAGCCACCCTGCTCAGCCAAAAAGTTTATTGTTAATTTGATGTGTATCATGGTCTTCAGCCCTAATTTCAATAACCTATTGGGTGCTTGGGATTACTTGTACATGTACCACATCCTACAGTTTTATTATACCTAGTGATCAAGCTTTGGGCAAAGGAGAAATTCAGTTTTCAGTAGCATCATTGGAAGTATTATGACTTGTGCTTAAACTTTTACCAGTGCATTCTTTTGATAAATAGAAATAGTAACAAAATATGAATTTTAAATATGTGGGGAGATACATAAAGAACATTGCTTATTTGTTCTTGAAAATAACAGTGATTCAAATATTTCATTTAGATTTACCTATGCCTAATGAAAAAAATGATGCAGAACTTGATTCTCCACCTTCAAAGAAAAAAAGATTAGGTTTTTTCCAGACTTATGATACAGAATATTTAAAAGTTGGTTTTATTATCTGTCCTGGATCAAAAGAAAGTTCACCAAGGCCACAGTGTGTCATTTGTGGAGAGATCTTATCCAGTGAAAACATGAAGCCAGCAAATCTTTCTCATCATTTGAAGACAAAACATTCAGAATTAGAAAACAAACCAGTAGATTTTTTTGAACAAAAATCTTTAGAAATGGAATGTCAAAATAGTTCTTTAAAAAAGTGTTTACTAGTTGAAAAGTCACTTGTGAAAGCTTCTTATTTAATTGCTTTCCAAACTGCTGCAAGCAAGAAGCCATTCTCCATTGCTGAAGAATTAATTAAACCATATTTAGTAGAAATGTGTTCAGAAGTTTTGGGTTCAAGTGCTGGAGACAAAATGAAAACTATTCCACTTTCTAATGTTACAATTCAACACAGGATTGATGAACTATCTGCAGACATTGAAGACCAGCTGATTCAAAAGGTCAGAGAGTCAAAGTGGTTTGCCCTTCAGATAGATGAGTCATCAGAAATCTCAAATATCACACTTCTTTTGTGCTATATTCGTTTCATTGATTATGATTGTCGTGATGTAAAAGAAGAATTATTATTTTGCATTGAAATGCCTACTCAAATAACTGGCTTTGAAATATTTGAACTAATAAATAAATATATTGATAGTAAATCTCTGAATTGGAAACATTGTGTTGGTCTCTGTACCGATGGGGCTGCAAGCATGACTGGCAGGTATTCTGGTTTAAAAGCAAAAATTCAAGAAGTTGCCATGAATACAGCGGCATTTACACATTGTTTTATTCACCGTGAACGTTTAGTGGCAGAAAAGTTGTCTCCATGTTTACATAAAATTCTTTTGCAGTCAGCACAAATTTTAAGTTTTATAAAGAGCAATGCATTAAATTCACGTATGTTAACAATTTTGTGTGAAGAGATGGGATCTGAGCATGTGAGTTTACCGCTTCATGCTGAAGTACGTTGGATATCAAGAGGGAGGATGTTAAAAAGATTATTTGAATTACGACATGAGATTGAAATATTTTTAAGTCAAAAGCATTCAGATTTGGCCAAGTATTTTCATGATGAGGAATGGGTTGGAAAGCTGGCCTACTTATCAGATATATTTTCACTTATAAATGAATTAAATTTAAGTCTCCAAGGAACTTTGACTACTTTCTTCAATTTGTGTAATAAAATTGATGTATTTAAGAGAAAGTTAAAAATGTGGTTGAAGCGCACACAAGAGAATGATTATGACATGTTCCCTTCATTTTCTGAATTCTCAAATTCATCAGGCTTAAATATGACAGACATCACAAGGATTATTTTTGAGCACCTGGAAGGACTTTCTCAAGTGTTCAGTGACTGTTTTCCACCAGAACAAGACTTGCGTTCAGGAAATTTGTGGATAATTCACCCTTTTATGAATCACCAAAATAATAATCTCACCGACTTCGAAGAAGAAAAGCTAACACAGCTATCTTCAGATTTAGGATTACAAGCACTATTTAAATCAGTGTCTGTAACTCAGTTTTGGATAAATGCAAAGACAAGTTACCCAGAACTCCATGAAAGGGCAATGAAATTTTTATTACCCTTTTCAACTGTTTATTTATGTGATGCTGCCTTTTCAGCTTTGACTGAGTCAAAACAAAAAAATCTGTTGGGTTCTGGCCCTGCCCTAAGACTTGCAGTCACATCTTTAATTCCAAGGATAGAAAAATTAGTGAAGGAGAAAGAGTAGCAATATGCACATTGCTTAACAGTGAAGTCAATAATCTTGTGTTAAGTTTTGTATAAGTATCCTAAAAGATAATTTCCTAATGTGGATTTGTGTTTTCAGTTATTAAATGTTTTAATAATTTTTCCCTTTTTGTTGAGGAATTTAATAATTATGATTGTTATAAATAATTATGTATAATTATAATCTAGGGTAGAAAATTTAGTTATTTCATTAAATTTGGATTAGTGACAAAGACTGCAGGTAATGAGAAGCCCAGTTTATAATGTAACAGCACAACCTGGATGTTGAAACAGCTTGGCCTTTAGAAGCAAGTGGAACATTTCAGTCTTCTAGCCAACCAGCTACTTACCCCTGCAAGGTTGTGAGTAGGTGGAAAAATAGATCTTTTTTTTGAGATGGAGTTTTGCTCTTGTTGCCCAGGCTGGAGTGCAATGGCGTGATCTCGGCTCACTGGAACCTCTGCCTCCTAGGTTCAAACAATTCTCCTGCCTCAGCCTTCCAAGTAGCTGGGGTTACAGGCATGTGCCACCATGCCCGTCTATTGTATTTTTTTTTAGTAGAGACGGGGTTTCACCATATTGGTCAGGCTGGTCTCTATCTCCTGACCTCAAGTGATCCACCTGCCTCGGCCTCCCAAAGTGCTGGGATTACAAGTGTGAGCCACCGTGCCCAGCTGGAAAAAGATAGATCTAAGCAGCTTGGGTAACTATAAATGGAAGCAGCAGGGGGATTTGAGACCCCTGCTTGGGGCTTTCTGGCCCAATATACCAGGGCTTAGCAAACTTTTTAAATAAAGAGCCAGATAGTAAATATTTTCAGCTTTGCAGGCCATACTGTCACAACTACTCAATTCTGCAGTTGCAGTGCAAAAGCAGCCATAGACAATATGCAGATAAGTGTGGCTGTTTTTAAATAAAACTTATTCGTGAACACTGAAATATGAATTTCATATAATTTTCCTATGTCACACAAGCTTCTTTAAAAAATGTTTTTATCATAAAAAATGTAAACAAACATTATTAGCTTGGGGGAAGGGGAGAAGCATGGAAAAAAATCAGACATCTGGCCAAATTTGGCCCATGGTTTGCCCATCCCAGCTTTAGACAGATTTCCAGGTAAGAGCAAATGGGCCAGGAGTGGACTGTAGGGCTTGGTTCAGTGAAAGCCTCTCTATCCATGCAAGTATCTGAATTTTCAAACACCTTTCACATTTCATTGTCAGCCGAGATAAATTAGAGGGAAAAGATATCTCAGGCAAAGAGACTTATTTAATAATTAATGGTTATTGATTTATTACAATTTTATAAATTAATTTACTAATTTACAAATAACTTTCTGAGCTCTTAACATGTGCAGGCACTGTGCTAGGCCTGTTACAAACTCTGGAGAACTGAGTTATCCCCATATACAGATGCAGATACTGAGGCCCTTTGGGGTGGGTGACAGCTCAGATCCCACAGCTAGTGTGGCACAGGCAGGAACGAAGCCCGGGGTCTTTTGATGGTAGCTGAACCGCACCCAGACACCCACCCGTGTCTGCTAGCACTCCGTATTGGCTGGGAAACACTCCCTGAATCCAAAGGTGCCGGTTTAGTCAGTTACCAGCCAGTGGTCCTCAAGTGTCCCCACCTGTAAGATGGGGGCGCCCTGCCCCAGTACTGCAGCCTCGCGACCCCCTGGAGGGTGGGGGACGGTAGCTCAGGCGAGAGTCTTCCGGCTGCCCCGGGGAGGGAGGAAATGAGCCGGCGGCAGGGGCGGGTTTTCGGCGGGGCCAACCCACGGTGGGGGGAGCGCGGCCATGGCGCTCCTGCTTTCGGTGCTGCGTGTACTGCTGGGCGGCTTCTTCGCGCTCGTGGGGTTGGCCAAGCTCTCGGAGGAGATCTCGGCTCCAGTTTCGGAGCGGATGGTGAGCGGCGCGGGCGGGCGGCAGGGGATCGGGCCCGCGGCGGCGTGTGCTCCGCCCTGCCGCTCCTCGCCCCCGGCCCGGCAGGCAGCCTTCGGGCTTCCGAGGCTCAGCTGGAGCTGGGGGAACGCGCCTGGCTTTCGACTGAGGCGCAGGTCCTGCCTGGGGAGTTCCTCGAGTTCTCTGGATCTTCCCTAGACGGAAGGGGACAGAACCTCCCCTTCCTGCAGAATATTGGTGGCCCCAGGCAAATCTAGAGCCTTAGGAGGTCCCTCCCACCCCCCCGGACCCTGGGGGAGGATGATGCGGTGGGAAAATGAGCTCACTCCCCGCTCTCTTCCCTCTTTTCGCCGTTTGCTTCA
Source organism: Pan paniscus (assembly GCF_029289425.2). Lineage (NCBI taxonomy): Eukaryota > Metazoa > Chordata > Mammalia > Primates > Hominidae > Pan > Pan paniscus. The sequence goes on from NC_073249.2 coordinate 191,863,079, forward strand.
GTTTTTGGGAGGTTCGTGGGGTTGGGGTGTAGTAATCCTGGCTTTGCAGGGAAGGAAGCCCGCCCTGAAGGGCAGGTATATCTGCTAAAGATTGCACATCTAGTCAGGAAGCAGGACACAAGCTAGACACTCCTAACTCGGAACCCAGAGAGGGAAGCCTCTCTCGGAAGCCTGAGAGGGATGCCCTGAAGTCGTCTTTCAGCCTTCTGTCTAGTTCCAGACTCATGGGAAAGCTTTCATATCCTGTTCACCAATCTCCCCAGTCCCTCAAAAGAGCCAGACTTGTAGACCTCTGCTGGCATCTCTCTCCAAGGCCTGGATAAATCCCCAGAGACAGACAGCTTAGAGCTGCTTCCCAGCAGAGCTGAGGAGGGGAGGTAGAGCTGAGGAGTGGGAACAGGAAAAAGTATCCCCGAAAGTAAGGATGAAGTTGTCATTTGACTCAGGGGAGGGCCTGCCTTGACAAGAAGAGTCACTTTGAGCCCACCTAACTCTGCCTCACCTCCAAATATTCCCTGTACAGCAGCCTTAAGAGAAACCAGGCCAGGCACAAAGAAGGAAACTGTGGAATTCCCCAGGCCTTGGCACTAGGGAGCCAAGCCCAGCCCCCTCCTCCTGGGATTTGGGGCTGGGTTGTAATCTCTTGAGAGGTCTAGTGAGAAAATCAATCTCTGTACCACTTGGAGCATGGAGCCTGTTTCCTGATTCCAAAGCTCAGCGCCACAGGGCAGCCCTCTCCTCTTCAGGCTGACCTCAGCCCTGGACCTGACCTAGAGTAGTAGTTCTTTTCTCTGGGAAGTTGAGGGCACACGCATAGATATGCCATGGAGCATCTGGGGAGCTCATCCTTGTTGAACAATGAGGCTAACAGGCATTCCTTGCCACCCCTAGAATGCCCTGTTCGTGCAGTTTGCTGAGGTGTTCCCGCTGAAGGTATTTGGCTACCAGCCAGATCCCCTGAACTACCAAATAGCTGTGGGCTTTCTGGAACTGCTGGCTGGGTTGCTGCTGGTCATGGGCCCACCGATGCTGCAAGAGATCAGTAACTTGTTCTTGATTCTGCTCATGATGGGTAAGGGGGCCAACTGGCTTGAGAAAATGGGGTCTTCTGGGGGAGGATTATGGAAAGACCTGGCTGTTCCCCCTTACTGTTGCCACCCTTCTTTTTTCTCTGGGATCAAGAGCACTTCCTGCTCTACCACAGTTTCCATGGTCTTCAAACTAGCACAGGTATTTATTTATTTATTTATTTATTTTGAGATGGAGTCTCGCTCTTTCGCCCAGGCTGGACTGCAGTGGCACTATCTCTGCTCACTGCAACCTCCGCCTCCTGGGTTCACACCATTCTCCTGCCTCAGCCTCCCGAGTAGCTGGGACTACAGGCGCCTGCCACAGCGCCCGACTGATTTTTTTGTATTTTTAATAGAGACAGGGTTTCACCATGTTAGCCAGGATGGTCTCGATCTCCTGAACTCGTGATCTGCCCGCCTTGGCCTCCCAAAGTGCTAGGATTGCAGGCGTGAGCCACTGTGCCCGGCCTAGCACAGGTACTTTTTAAACTTAATGTGCTAGAACATTATCACATGTTAAGTGTACCTTCTACCTCCTCAATTCTAATGGCTGCATAGTATTGCCTTGTGAAGATATATTGCAAGCTCAGCGCCTCTGCTCCTTCCTCCACACATCCACTCCTGGGATGAGGGGATGGAGGAGCAGCTGCCATTTGATGCATGTGTCTGGCAGATTGGTGTAGAGAGCAGGGAAGCTGGAGAACCTTGAACAGGAAGGCAGAGAATTTCCCTAGGGAGTCCCCCTCAAGTAGCTCTGCCCACAGGAACTGCTGATGTACAAAGACAGCTGTTGCTTCAAAGGCCAGATATCTTCAGGCTCTTCTATATGCCCTGGCATCTGTTACCATTGCTGCCACTGCTACCAGGCTTGCTTCCATCTCTGGAGCTTCTCCCATTTTCAGATCTTTCCCATACCTCCAACCAACAGCCCCTGGGCTAGTCCTTCCCTCCATCTTAATCTTAGTAGATGTAGGATTAAGAAAGGAGAAGGGGCCAGACACGGTGGCTCACGCCTGTAATCCCAGCACTTTGGGAGGCCGAGGCGGGCGGATCACAAGGTCAGGAGTTCAAGACCAGCCTGACCAACATGATGAAACCCCGTCTCTACTAAAAATACAAACATTAGCCAGGCGTGGTGGTGCGCGCCTGTAATCCCAGCTACTCAGGAGGCTGAGGCAGGAGAATCGCTTGAAGCCAGTACCCAGAACCCAGTAGCCCAGCTACTCAGAAGGCTGGCAGGAGATCACGCCATTGCACTCCAGCCTGGGTGACAGAGCAAGCCTCTGCCTCAAAAAAAAAAAAAAAAAAGGAAAGGAGAAGGATCAGGGAGATTTTTTTTTCTAAAATCTATCCACTCTAGCCACTGCCCTATTTGGCTGGGTCATTCCCGTTTCTTTCTTGTCCTCTGAGAGGGGCAACTGTTGCCACTGCTGCTGTTGTTCAAGAGGCTTCTAATTTCCTGGTCCTGCTTTCTCCAGGAGGCTAGAGATGAATGCCGCTAGTTTTGGGAATGTGCGTTAGGAGTGGTGGGGGTGTTTAATGGGAGGGCTTGGGCTGGAGTGGGTCAGCCTAAACTAGAGAGCCCTGAGCTCCTGGATCTCCTGGGTTCTTCCAAGGAGCCTCAGGGACCTCACTTTCCATTCCAGGGGCTATCTTCACCTTGGCAGCTCTGAAAGAGTCACTAAGCACCTGTATCCCGGCCATTGTCTGCCTGGGGTTCCTGCTGCTGCTGAATGTCGGCCAGCTCTTAGCCCAGACTAAGAAGGTGGTCAGACCCACTAGGAAGAAGACTCTAAGTACATTCAAGGAATCCTGGAAGTAGAGCATCTCTGTCTCTTTATGCCATGCAGCTGTCACAGCAGGAACATGGTAGAACACAGAGTCTATCATCTTGTTACCAGTATAATATCCAGGGTCAGCCAGTGTTGAAAGAGACAGTTTGTCTACCTGGCACTGCTTTCTCTTTTTAGCTTTACTACTCTTGTGAGGAGTACATGTTATGCATATTAACATTCCTCATGTCATATGAAAATACAAAATAAGCAGAAAAGAAATTTAAATCAACCAAAATTCTGATGCCCCAAATAACCACTTTTAATGCCTTGGTGTAAGTATACCTCTGAACTTTTTTCTGTGCCTTTAAACAGATATATATTTTTTTAAATGAAAATAAAACCATATATCCTATTTTATTTCCTCCTTTTAAAACCTTATAAACTATAACGCTGTTTCATGTCTCTTTTGCCTCATTGCTGTTAATGGCTGCATAGTATTCCATTGCAAGGATGTACTATAATGTATTTAATCCCCCATGAGGAACATTTGGGTTATTCTCAATTTTTTGCTCTTGTAAGCCTCACAGTAAATCACTTTTGCATACTTATTTTCTTCCCCTAGAAGTGAGGGTGCTGGTTCAAAACACATGCATGTTTTTAAGGTTTTTAATACATAATTAAAACGTACAGGTTCTGTATGCAGAGCTTAAGTACTTGCTTCTGCCTATGCCCTTTGAGACACATTAGAGATTCCCTCCCACTCCTTTTTTTCTCTGACATATTAGATGTGCAGAGCTAACAGGTAGGCATTGAGTCATTTGACAGGACCTGAAATCAAGCTCTGGTGGTGATCTGTGGCACCCAGTCCAGTGCTCCTTGACACCTACGTGGAGATGAGGGACAGCCAACTCCATGAAATGCTGAATGGTACAGCAGGGCCCAAAGCCTGGGAGGAATCCCAGAGGTCCTTGGGGGTAGGAAGGGTGCATATGTGTGACAGTTCTCGGGGGAAAAGTGGACAACACGTTAGGGCACCTGCTATTATGTCACCACCATCTTTATCTTAGGTTGGCAGGGCTGTGGGCTTTTGGGAAGTGATGTACCTCCCATGAGGGACTATAGTGAGAAACAGTTCACTTATTTATGCAAATATTCTAGCTATCAGCCTACAGATTGCTTTGAGGGTGGAAAAGAAGTCTCTGTTACTCCATTTCATGTTCACTACAAAATGCTAATTCCCATTCTGACTAGTGTGAACCTCAGGCAAGGTGACACTCTCAGTTGGATTTTTTTCTTCTGAGTCTGAAAGCATAGTGGTGTAGTCTGCCTATAGTAAGGATAGATAGATTACACTAAATAAATGGTAGTGTCAAAACAATAAGGAAACCTTTTCTCTCATGTAAGAGGTCCAGAGATAACCACTTCAGTTTCAGTGTTGGTCAGTTTGCCTAATGATGGCATCAAGAATCAACATTCTTTAAACTTTCTGCTCTGCTGCTTTCAGTGTATTGGCTATTGCCCTCAGAATTGCGAAATAGCTGCAGCAGCTCCAGACAGTGCATTTGCTATAATATTGAAAGGTGAAAAGAGAGGAAGGGTGCCTTAGAAGACCCTAGATTTTCACATAGATCTCACTGGGCAGAGCTATGTCCCATTTCCATTCCTAGACTAATGACTGGCAGGAGAATGAAATTCCCATGATGGACTTAGACTAAGATTTACCCACACTGGTCAGCAAGGAAGAAGAGGGGGTAGACAATGGTTTCTGTCACTTACTAGCTTATTTGAAAACTATGGATAATGATAGTAACTATTTCATAGCCTGGCACATAGTAAATGTTCAGTAAATGCTAGTCATTATTAAATATTGATTTGTTTTACAGATGAGAAAATGCATTTGGAAAGCTTGAGTGCCTATATATCAGACCTGGAACTAGAACTAAGTCCTAATTGATTCCAGAACTCAAACTTTTCACTGCACCAGCTGCCAAAGCTGAAAATGGACAGGCATGGCACCCCTGCTCTCTTCAATCTGAGGGTAGATGGGATGACCTGTCTGGGGTGATGAAATCTGCCCTGCTTTCCCAGCATTTCCCCTCTGATTGGAATTTTTTTTTTTTTGAGATGGGGTTTCACCATGTTGGCCAGGCTGGTCTCGAACTCCTGACCTCAGGTGATCCACCTGCCTTGGCCTCCCAAAGTGCTGGGGTTACAGGCATTAGCCACTGTGCCCATCTTGCTTGAAAATTTTGAAGACCCTGAAAGTAGAGCCTGGAGCCCCGAGGATCCTGGCCTTATTCTTTCTCCACCCCTTCCAGGATGCCACCGCCAGCCCGTCTCCTGCCAGGATGGACTTTGAGTAAAACCTCTCGCAGCTAGCATTAGATTGAGGGCTCCTGTTTACCAAGTCTGGGTCTGTAGGCTGATAAGCAGCTACTGGGCCCCCCAAGCTTGGCTGTAGGACTGCCCAGCAGCTGCAGGAAAGTCAGGGTGCTAGAGGAGTAGGCTGGGCAGCTGGTGTGTACGAGCAGTTGGGATTGACAGCAGCAGGAGGATCTTGAGCCCAAGCAGTGCCTCCTTAGCAGCCCAAGGAGAAGCCAGGCCTCAGGAAACGTGCCCCCCAAACTACAGCCTAAATCTAGGTCAGCTCAGCACGATGACGTTCAGCTGCCTGCCCTTCCTAATACATTTTTATCTCCCTCCCTGTGCTGAAGGCTTTCTTGTCCTCCGATGACACTCCCTTCCCTTGGGGCCCTACTGCAGCCCCAAAAACCCAGCTCATAGCTGCCACAGGTGGGCTCCAGCCCTTCCAGCTGTCGGACCCATTCTTCATGTCGTTTCTTGGGATTAGCTGGCGATAGGAGGGTCTGGGATGTGTGGGTGGGAGGGGATTCTCCCCTGTCTCAGATCCTTAAAGTCAGGACCCCAGAGAGAACTCCAGCAGCCATTATAGCAAGAGGCAAGAAAGGAACAGTCTGGTAGGATGGCAGGGGATGGGTCAGGGTGGGGCTACAGGCATGGAGAACAGAATAGAAGAAGGTGGGAAAGGAAATACAGTTACCCAGGGTCTCAGAAAGGATTGGAGCCTGAGATGCTCAAAGGCAAAAATGCAGATTTTGGAAGAACTGAGTTTTAGGACATCATAGGAGTGTGTAAGTGTGTCACAAATAGTAACAGGACATTGGTTTGTGCACTTACTCCCTTGGGAAGAGGGTAGGAATATGCCCAGATGTTTTTGTGTTGTTTTGTGTGCCTGGGGTGTCTGTGTCTCTGACACACTGTGTGTGCCTGTGTGAGTGTACACATTTATCTATGTGCTGCCTAGAAGGGAAGGGAACTAACAGTAATGAAGTATCTCCCCAGTGTCAGCCACAGGGCTCAGTTTTACTTAGGTTTTCTCATAATCCTCCCAACAACCCTGTGAGGTAGGTATTTTCATCTCCATTTTACTGCAGCAAAGACAGGCTCAGTGAAGCTGAGTAATTTGCCCAAGGTCACATGGCAAATAGATGTGTGTTATCTAGAATCTGCCTGATTGCTGGGTCTGTGCACTTTTTGCTTTTCTGTCCAGAGGTTTGAGTCTGACCCAGGACCTCTTTGTGGTCAAAAAGTGAGGGGGGAGGAAACAGGATGAAAGGCTTGAGAGTGGCAAAAGCTTTTCAGCCCAGCCAAGGGTGCTCCAGGCAAGCGCTGGGGCACCTCTCTGGGAGAGGACCTTCACCAAGGCAAGTCCGAGGTCAGTGTGCATAGGCACTGCACCGCAAGCCCATTCCTCCATCCATGCTTCTCATCTGGGTGGCACAGGGATGGGGGCGGGGAGGGGGGGGCGGGTGTTGGGGCTTTTTCTGGAAAGGCCTCTTCTTTATATTTCAGCCTGTTTCTCCAGAACTCCCTGTTGGCTCAGTCCTATGTGGGTTTACTGCACAGGTCTGTGGCCCAACATGTATGAACCATACTCCATCTGTGAGGGGCATCTCTACCCTCTCAGTCACTAAGGTTGGAAATTTCCAAGTTATCTAGGACTCCTGCCTCTTCCTCGCTTCCCACAGCTTGTCACCAAAAACTCTGGAGTCCATACCCTCCTCTCAGCAGCTGCTGGCCAGGTTCGGTCTTCATTCCCTCTCACATGGACTCTGCCTCTAGTGTCCCCTCCCAGCAAGGGCTGAAGAAGAGGAGACTGGGGTGGGAGAAGGTGGAATGGGGGCTGCCTTTGTCTCTAGCCTCCGCAGTAAACTTTCTTCTGCCACTTCAAGGTCAGAGATGAACAGCAGTGTTGGGGACCTGGGTGTTGGCGCCTGCAGCCTCTGGGATGACCCTGCTCGCTTCATCGTGGTGCCCGCGGCCTATGCCTTGGCACTGGGCCTGGGGCTGCCAGCCAACGTGGCGGCCCTGGCAATGTTCATCCGCAGCGGCGGGCGCCTGGGCCAGGCCCTGCTTCTCTACCTGTTCAACCTGGCTCTGGTTGATGAGTTCTTCACGCTCACGCTGCAGCTGTGGCTCACCTACTACCTGGGCCTGGCCCGGAGGCCGCCTGCCACGCGGCCGGGGCCACCTACTACGTGTCCACCTATGCGGCGGTGGTCTTCGCCGCGCTCATCAGCGTGTGCCGCTGCGGCTTCGTACGCGGCTCCGGGCCCAGGGCGGCTGCCCGCCTGGCCGGGTGCCTACGGCGCCCCGCGCGCGCTGCCTGCGCCTTCGCCTGGCTGGGGGCCTGGCCCCTCCCTGCCTGGAGCACCGCTGGGCAAGCTCGGGGCTGGCCTCCGCCACGGTGGCCTTCGCGGCCGCCTTCCTGCTGGTGCTCGCGGCCAACGTGAGCCTGGCGCGGGCGCTCAAGGCGCCCTCTGGCCCGGGCCCGGGCCCGGGCCCTGCAACCGCCGGCGCGCACCGGCGCGCGGCCAAGACCATGGTCCTGGGGTTCCTGCTGGTCTTCGCCCTCAGTCTGGCGCCCTACCACCTGCTGCTGGCGCCCTAGGTGGCTAGGGGGGAAGACAACGGAGACCGGTGTCGCGCCGCCTCCACGCTCGACATCCTGCACACCCTCAGCCTGGCGCTGCTGAGCCTCAACAGCTGCCTGGACCCACTCATCTGCTGCTTCTTCGTGCGCCGCTTCCACCAGGACTGCTGCTGGGCACTGAGCTGCCGCCTGGTGAAGGGGGCGCCCAGGGCGCATGGGGCCTCCTTGGCCTCCTCTTGGAGAGTCTCCTGGCCTCCCCTCCTGTGTCACCCCCCTGTCACCCTCCCAGTGGCATCCAGGGTGGAGAAAGCTCTTTGGAAAGACCTAGATTCTAATCCTGACGCAACCACATACTACCTCTGTAGCTGTGAACCTCCGGGCTCATCTGTACCAAGGACATAGAACATTCTTTGTAACCCGAATGTTCCCTGGATGTTGCCAGCTTTTGGATACAAATAATATACCACTGTGTTTTTTTTAAACCTCTTGGGATAAAACCCAAAGTCCTTATCATGGCCTACAAGGCCCTGTCTGATTTGGCTCCCCTTTCTCTCCAGACCTTAACCCACCACCCCTGCGTCTCCCTGCAGGCAGTCACCTTCTTAGGCCCGGGAAAATGCCGGTCTCCTACTCTTCACGGCCTTTGTACCTGACTTGGCCAGGAATGATCTCTGTTCCTCTCTTTCACTAAGTTAGTTCTTCTTCACCCTCACTTCCTCTAAAGTAACTCCTTATAGGGAAGCCTTTCTTGGCTGGCAACACACACACACACACACATACACACACGACTGAATCAGATCGGATTGCTCTTTGATAGCTCTTTTCATAATTGTAATCAAGCAATTAATTGGGTAATGCGTTGTTGTTGTTTTCTTTCTCTCTTGCCAGAATGTATTCATGTTGACCCATAAGACATTATCATTTTTATAAGTCCCCAAAAGTTGAATATTGGAAATTTTATTTCCACCCAATTCAACTTAATAAATTCTGTGTTTACCTTGCTCACTGCTGTATCTCCTGTGGTTGGTACTGTGCCTTGCATATAATAAGAGCTCAGTGTATCAGATGCGTGAGTGAAAACTGAATATCATTAATTTAAATTGCTTAAGTACTCACTCAGACATTCCAGTCTCTGATAGCTTTTCCTCAAGTGTTTCTGAGATTCTCCAAGCTTGTCTTACCCACCCCCGACCATGCATTCCTAGCCCAGTCCTGATGACTGTCTCCTTCTGCTGTTGCTGGATACTTGCAGTTCTGCCATCACCTCCACTGTACCAAGACTTGGTGGGAAGTAAGCTGGAGATCCAGGCTGCTGGATATCCAATGCCTGCTGCCTCCAGACTCTTTCATGAGCGCCAATCTCTGCCAGGGGCTCCGGCTACCAGTGCTTCCCCTTCTGTGCTTTGACAACTCTGCAGTCTGCTTCTAATGGGAAAGGGCACCACTCTCCTCAGCCACATTATTGGGGCCCCACAGCAAGACTGCTTGGGTCTCAAGGAAATCGAGCTTAATGAATGAGAGCAAACCCTCTTCATTTGGCCATGTCAGCCTGTCAGGAAGGGTCCATCAATCAGCCACCATGTCTTACCTGCCTTTAGGTCCTGTTGCTGAGTTTGACTTCTAAGGATACATTTGGTAAATTCCTTTTTTTCTTGATGAATTACGTCTTATTGGTCCCTAATTCCTTCTTTAACTTTTTTCTTTTCCATTTTAAAAGCAATATAGGTTCATAAAAGTAAATTCAAAGCAGTAGAGAAAAATGTAAGATAGGAAGTACTAGCCTGGGCAACGTGGCGAAACCCTGTCTCTACAAAAAATACAAAAATTAGCCGGGCGTGGTCCTAGCTACTCGGGAGACTGAAGTGGAAGACTTGCTTGAGCCCAGGAGGTCAAGGCTGCAGTGAGCTGTGATGGCGCCACTGCACTTCAGCCTTGGAGACAGGGGAGACCCTATGTCAAAAAAGAAATAAAAAGAAAATAAAAGTCCCCTAGTGATAGCCACTATTCACAGCTTCTCATTTGTGTAGCTTTCCAGATATTTTCGATTCCACTGTAAGTCCACATGTCATCAGTTTTCTTTAAAAACCTACAAATGGGATAGTATTGCAAGGTTCTTCTGCAATTTACTTTTCTCATTGTTTCTTATATATCGTTCCATATTAGCACATATAGATAGATTCATCTCGTTTTTTCAATAGATGCAGAGTATTCATTTTACTCAATTGGTCCCCTACTGATGGGCATTTGTTGCCATTATTTTACTGTTATAAACAATGCTTCAGTGAATGCTCTTGTTCACAAATGTTTGCGTACTTGTAAATCTGTAGAATAAATTCCTGGCAACGAAACTGCTGTCAAAGAGTATCTGTGTGCAAATGTTTAATGACAGCAAATTGCCTTCAAGAACACTGCACCAGGCCAGGCACGGTGGCTCATGCCTGTAATCCCAGCACTTTGGGAGGCCGAGGTGGGTAGATTACGAGGTCAGGAGTTCAAGACCAGCCTGGCCAAGATGGTGAAACCTCATCTCTACTAAAAGTACAAAAAAATTACCCGGGCACGGTGGCAGGCACCTGTAATCCCAGCTACTCGGGAGGCTGGGGTCGCTTGAACCCAGGAGGCAGAGGTTGCAGTGAGCCAAGATCGTGTCACTGCACTCTAACCCGGGCGACAGAGCAAGACTCCGTCTCAAAACAAACAAACAAACAACAACAATAGCAAAAAAAACACTGCACCAAATTATACACATCAAAAGCATGTAATGGTCCCTCACCAGCACTGGGCATTATCACCTGCCCCTTCTTGAGTCTGGACTTCTGTTGGTGCCCTAGTTCCTCTAGATGTATCTGAATATATCTGCATTCTAATTGTGAGCATGGTCAATTTGTTTCTTTTTCCTAGAAGACTTCTCAGTTTCCTCCATAGCTATTTGAAACCTGACTGGGTCAAACTAAGATATCATACCAGCCAAATCTTAGCTGTCTTGCTTGTTGAAGGGATTAAATGAAAACCCAAATGCAAACTGGTAGGTCCTTAATAATTAATTCCCTCCCCTTCATTGGGAATTAGGCTGGCTCATGCCATGCAGCACTGACCAGCATCTCAGCCCAAGGCCAGGAGGCAGCCTGGGCCCACATCATGAATTCATTTGCTGTGGTGGAATGAGTCGCTCAGCTCCAGGGGCCATGCAAGGTTGGGTCTTTGAGAAATAACCTGGCATCCACACTAGAGCCAGCTGAATCTCCTGAGGCGGAATTTGGTTCTACCCAAATAAAAAATAATTCCTTATGGCCGCATCCCATCCCTGCAGTCTTGTACTATCATGCTTTTGATGTGACTTTTCCCCTAGTAGTCAGTTTCCTTTGGGAAATGTCTAACTTAGTCTTTTGTGTCTTACCTGGGGAAAAAGAGCCTGAGAGTCGATTGCTTCTGGCAGGTCAGACACGATGGAAAGAAGCCTCTGTCTAGAGTGACAGTGTGTGGGGGTCCCCTCCTCCCTCTGCGTTGACTCAGGGAAGGAGGAACCTTGGGTGAGGACCTAAAGGTGAAGAACCCGAGGAATGAGAGAGAACAGACTGCCTTGCACTGGCAGTCCTTTTGTACTCTCAGTCTTTATACTTATTTCAAACCATCACGAATTTGACCTAAGATCCTTCCTCAATCTAGCAAGGAAGAGAATGGAGTCCAGGTTGTTCAGGTTGGTTGGAGAAGGGAGCTCCCTTCCTCTAGTAAAGAAAAGAAAGGAGCTTGACTAGATAGATGCTGGACACCCACTTTCTCCAAGGATTCAGGGAAAACTCATCTGCAGCTGTTCTCAGTAGCTACCAATTAGTCTGCCCCAGACTCCCCCACAGTCTTGCAGGGCCAGAAATACCCTATCCATGCTCCTACCCACCCAGGCCACACCTTGTGGCTGTGAAGTGCAGACATGGTCCAGGGAAGCTGCTCCTGGCACACAAAGAACAAAATTCCCTTTCTCTACTGGACTCTACTCTTTCCCTCAGCTCAGTCACAGTCCAGGTCTCTGAACCCAGCCCAACCCAGTTCTTGACCTTGGCCAGGACTGTCCCAGGTCCTTGGCTGTGCACACACCCCCCTGGGCCCTTCCACCAGCCATGCATCCTCTGTGACCCTGCCTGCTCCTGCTGGGACCTTCACTTCCAGCCCCCGTGCCACCTGCTCCCCAGGCCTCTGTAGGGAAGCCTGCCAGAGTCAAGCTTGATCTCTGTCTTGGGGCCTCAAGGCATTCTCTGCAACTGATTCTTTGCTTGACATCTGTCTCCCTCTCCTCTGGCCGTAGGAGGAGGATAGTGTTTGCCCCTCTGGGTCCTGCAGATCTCCCTTGGGCTGCAGCTGTCCTTTGCTGACCTTGAAACCACCTCCTTGAACTATATTCCAGCTTCAGGGACAGCAGCCTCCTTTCTTGATCAACCATTCCTAGGCCTCTCTTAGGCCTGCCCTTTCTTGCCTTTGGTATGGCACGTGCCAATCACCTAGCCCTGACAGGGAACTATTGTCATTAAATCAGGCTTCCTCACCCCTTATTCTCAGTGCTCACCAGCCTAGTTCTGAAATGTATTTGTGGTTGGGATGCTGGACTCATGTTGACCTGTAGCATCTGTGGCAAGAGTATGAATGGTGGCCCACATACTCTATGTCTATATATTTAAAAATTATAAGTCAAGCTAACACATTGCTGAATAAAATGCATTTCATCCTTCTGCATTGACAAATCTACCTTTGTGATGACAAAATAGAAAAATATGTGGGAAGCTGTGGTTTTCAGGACTGAAAGTAAGCAAATTATCAAAGACGACTACCTTCAATTTTACATATTGTGTTTAAACTTTGTGTTTGGGTCATGTATGATACATGATTATCACAGAAAATATAAAATATTTGAATTTCATCATATAAATTACTATCATCCGTAATGTGATTTTTTTTACTATTTCTTCAAGCCATATTTATATTCATACAGTATTTCTTATTTTTTTCAAAATCTTCAATGATGGTCTATTAATTTAAAAAACAGAAATTCACTGTTGTATAATGACAGTTTGTTGTTAAACTTGTTCAAATTTCTCTTCAATCAATTAATACCTTAATCTGTAACAGTCAAAAAATAGTCTCTGTAGAAATTAGTTTTGAGACTATTTGACTGTGAACTCAGTCACTGTCTTGCAAACATTTTCCTTTCATTGTCCTAATTGCCTTATATTTCATTGAAATTTCACTTTGGTTGTATATTTCATATGCAGTTTTCTTCCAAACTAGAAAAACCATGTTCTGATACCTACAGAAATATTTTTTAATTTTAAAAGTAAAGTAGTTAAACTTAGTTGTCTAAGTCTGTTTGTTTTGCTATAAAGGAATATCTGAGACTGAGTGATTTATAAAGAAAAAAGGCTTATTTGGGTTATGATTCTGCTGCCTAGAAGGTTCAAGATAGGGCATCTGGTGAAAGCCTCAGGCTGCTTCCACTCATGGCGGCAGGTGAAGGGGAGCTGGCTGTGCAGATATCCCATGGTGAGAGGAGAAGCAAGAGAGAGAAGCAGGGAGGTGCCAGGCTCATTGTAACGAGCAGTTGCAGGAGCTAACAGAGTGAGAACTCACTCGTAATTGCAAGGTCAGCACCAAGCCTTTCATGAGGGATTTGCCCTCGTGATCCAGATACCTTCCATTAGGCCCCACCTCCAACACTGGGGATCAAATTTCAACAGGAGGCTTAGGGGACAAACATCCAAATGACAGCATTAGTCAATTGTTTACATAAGCTTTTACTAACATTTTAAATAGCAAACAATAGTGCAAATCAACTAACAATAATACATCTCTAAAATTAATATGTTTTTCCATCAAAGACCATAATTTGTTATTTGAGAATGTTGGTTGTCTCATTTAACTTTTTCAGTACATCTCATATCTTAAATACATTCAATTTAATTTATTTAGCAGCATTTAGTTGGAATTGCCATAATGTGTCTGAGAGTAGTTCCGAGGTCAGATTTGATGTGTTTCATCAATATGTTCCATCTTTGGGTATATCCAGAAAATATTGTGTATAATCTGGATTACACCCAAAAATGTCATTGGTATTAGCACAGTTGAAACTATGTCTTCATGGCCAAAGAATACTTCTAGAATTTTGGCCGGAATTTTGCCCGGCATACCTTTCTTTGTTCGTCACATTAGCATCATGACTGTAGGCTTGTCATTGGCAATCCTTTAAATCATTGCTGACAATTGAAAGCTGGGTTTTTTTTTTTTTCAGTTCCTCATTCAAATCATACTTGTACTTTGAGATTCTGATTTGTATAGGAGGTAGCACCCTAACACTGCACTCTTGTTTGCAATAACGAGAAAAAGCCAAATAAATGACAAAAATCATATGTTTAAGATACTGGAGAGCTGTGGAAGCAACAATGACTAGAATTTGAATTCAGACAGGGAGTATCCCTTCTGAGTTGAGCTGATGGTCATGGGATGTTTTCTTCCTGGGAACATTTGCTTGTTCTGTGTATGAACTGAGTATTGGGCTTAATTCGTACAGAGGGCTTCTACAATTGCAAGACTTTTGGTAGTTAAGTGGGGCTTTTGCGAAAAGTTGGGGTCTCAAAAAACACAGCTTGCTGGGCATGGTGGTTCATGCCTGTAATTCCAGCACTTTGAGAGGCCGAGGCAGGCAGATCAATTGATGTCAGGAGTTCAAGACCAGCCTGGGCAACATGGCGAAACCCCATCTCTACTAAAAATACAAAAATTAGCCAGACGTGGTGGCACATGCCTGTAATCCCAGCTACTTGGGAGGCTGAGGCAGGAGAATTGCTTGAACCTGGGAGGCGGAGGTTGCAGTGAGCCGAGATCACACCATTGTACTCCAGCCTGGGAGACGAGAGCGAAACTCCATCTCAAACAACAACAACAGCAACAGCAACAACAACAACAACAACAACAACAACAACAACAACAACAACACAGCTGGTTGTAGCCGTATGACATTTTCCAGGTCCTGAGATTGAGTGTGGAAGGCTGGGAAGCTAGGTTGAGGGCTTCTAAAAGCTGGGGTGATATCCCCACTAATCTTGAAATGCTTAGAACACAAAGTCCCACTAGAGGAATGAGGCCTGATACAAAAACATGATGGTATCCCCTTCAAAAAAGTAGCCAGTTTATAGCTCCGAGGGTGAAGAGGAGTTTGGGAAAAAGGCTAAAGTGCTAAGCTCAGAAACTTCCAAGGGAATCTCCTGTGTCTAACAGGGCTGAGGAGACAGAGAGCCACAAGACTTTTAATCAAAAGCCTAGGAAGCCCTCACATGAAAACAGGAATGTATTGCAGGTGGACTGCATCTATCTATCTATCTATCTATCTATCTATCTATCTATCTATCTATCTATCTTTTTTTGAGACAGAGTCTCGTTCTGTTGCCCAGGTTGGAATGGAATGCAGTGGTGTGATCTTGACTCTGCAACCTCTGTCTCCCGGGTTCAAGCAATTCAAGCAGTTCTCCTGCCTCAGCCTCTCGAGTTGGGACTGCAGGCGTGCGCCACCATGCCTGGCTAATTTTTGTATTTTTTGTAGAGACAGGGCTTCACCATGTTGGCCAGGCTGGTCTCGAACTCCTGACTTCAAGATATCCTCCCACCTCGGCCTCCCAAAGTGCTGGGATTACAGGCGTGAGCCACCACGCCCAGCCATGGACTGCATCATATTAAAACTGCAGCCCAGCTCTGCCTCAGTTAACTCCTGATTGGATTGAGGTGATCAGTCCCTCAACCTATCTGCCTAACAGAAAGGTGGAACTTGGTGGGAGATACCATGCAGAACCTCTACAGGTCTTTCATATACGGGTCTCTGCAGCTCTTTTTAAATAAAAAGCCACTAGATATCCAAAGAAGCAGGAAAATGTGGCTGATAATCAAGAGAATAGAGAGACAATAGAAATAGACCCATAAATGATCCAGATGTTGAAGTAATAAGACACGGACTTTCAGTAACTGTAATTAAATAATTATAGGCTGGGTGTGGTGGCTCACACCTATAATCCCAGCACTTTAGGAGGCCAAGGTGGGAGGATCACTTGAACCCAGGAGTTTGAGACCAGCCTGGGCGATATGGTGAGATCCCTGTCACTATGAAAAACATCTAAAAATTAGCTGGGTGTGGTGGTGGTGCATGCCTGTGGTCCCAGCCACTCAGGAAGCTGAGGTGGGTTGCACCATGGCACCCCAGCCTGGGCAACAGACAGAGACAGTCTCCAAAAAAAAAAAAAAAAAAAAAAAACCCAAACTATTAAAAAAAAACCCAAACTATAATTAAATAATTATAATAATGTAATGATATAATGATAATTAAAGTGATTTTAAAATAGAGGAAAATATTAACAAATGAGTGAAAAATGGATATTTTTTAACAATTGGAATTCATAAAAAGGAATAAAATTATTGATTTGACAACTATAGATAACATTAGCAGGATGTGGGATTCTTTTACAATAGAATAACAGCTAATAAACAGAATTCGATGTTGTATAATTTCTCTCAGTCCAAACCCTATAAAGTACAACAAATTAATTGACCTCTTGCCAGAAGCAAATCTATCAATAAACATTAGTAATTTATGTTACATGGTAAAATTTCACCAGAGATATCTGGGAAGAAGGAATCACTAGCATTTCAACACTGATGGAAACAAAGTAAGAAAAGTCTGCTATGAAATATTTTATTGGCTTCAGCCATTCAGGAGGATGAGTGTTCCAGGTCCTCCCGACATCCTGTAAGCTGCCAGGGCTTTTATCCTGGGGCATTAGAGGAAGTTAGAGGTGGGGTAGGTTACCCTTGAACACTCTAAGTACAGCAGCAGTTTTCGGAGGCAAGGGGGAATCACAGGAGAAAACTGTCTTTGTAAAAATGTCAGCTGAGAAAAAATTAGATATCATTTTGGTTTGAAAGAAAATGGAAAGTCTAATATTCCAATTAATTAAAATCATTTTGCTTGGATTGTCAAATTCTGCTTGGAAATTAAGGCATGATGAAAGCCTGGAATACAGATGGGAAAAAGCATGGGATCTGGAGTTAGAGAGACCTAGGATAAAATCTCAGCTCCATCATGCTCCAACTATAGACTCTTAGCAAAATGTTGCCCTTCCACATGCCCAGTTTTTCCCAGGTGTAAAGGAGGAGGCAGCATCCATAAGACATTTCATATAGTGCTTGGATATATCAGGGGTCAATTGGTAGTGGTGATAATTCTTACAAGTGGGATGCAACTGATATTTGGAGATAAAATACTCATTATTTTGAGTTTTTTTTTTAACCTCCAGTTAAAAAATGGAGGTTATGGAATGCTGGATTTTTTTTTTTTTTTGTCTCGCTCTGTTGCCCAGGCCAGAGCACAGTGGTGTGTGTGATCATGGCTCACTGCAGCCTTGACCTCCTGGGCTCAAGCAATCCTCCCACCTCAGCCTCCCAAGTAAGATTTTGTTTTTAATTGGGCTTTGTTTGAGCAGATTTGCTTCTATGGTGCGGTATAAATAAAATACAATATGATTGAATATGAAATGTGGCATCTAAACACATGTCACATGCTCTGAACAGACTCTGAAACTATACATCTACTTCTGAATATTGAAATGGAAATTTGAATATGTGAAAATGTATTTACATTTATGTATTTTTTTCCAAAGTAAAACAGAGAAGATGGAATGTAACAATGAGCAGAAACTAATTAGCAGCACAAATGTCAGAAGCGGAGACGTTTGAAATTCTGTGCTATAATTTATCTTCTGCATTGTGAATTTTAACTAAAACAAGAGGCTGTGCTGAAAAAATAGATTCCTCTGGCTAATTCAGAGGAATGACCATTCTGAAAAGCCTGCTGTTATCACAAGGTGGGACAAACTTGAGCAAATGGGAACAGCAGCTTATACCCCTGCTAAAAGAAATGCTTACAGATTTCCACTGCAAATGGAACAGAGAATGGTGTTTGCCAGAAGGGTCCCCTTCTAACACTACTTCTTAGCAAAGACTGTGATTGGCAATGACTGGTCAGAGTTGGGCTTCCAAACTGAGCCTACAGCCCAACTCTGATTAAACTCCCCAGGTATCACCATTTGCCAAGAAAACAAAAAATAAGACTGAGTTTCTCCTTTTTCCAAAAAAAAAAAAAAAAAAAAAAGGACCAAATGGACATTTCGAACTAAAAAGTACAATATCTGAAATTAGGAATTCCTTGAATGGATATAAGAGAGGACTCAATGTAGATAATAATAAAATTAGCCAACTTGAAGACGGGTCATTAGAAAATATCCAAACAGAATGTAAAGAGAATTAAGAATAAATTTATTTATTTGTTTGTTTATTTTATATTTATTGATTTAATTTATTGAGACAGGGTCTCACTCTGGTCCCCTAGCTGGAGTGCAGTGGTGCGATCACAGCTCACTGCAGCTTTGACCTCCTGGCTCAGGCGATCCTCCCACTTCAGCCTCCTGAGCAGCTGGGACTACAGGTGTGAGCTACCATGCCCAGCTAATTTCTTTTTTTAACTTTTATTTTAGGTTTGGAGGTACATGTGAAGGTTTGTTATATAGGTAAACTCATGTCACGGGAGTTTGTTGTACAGATTACTTCATCATTCAGGTATTAAGCCTAGTACCCAATACTGGCTAATTGTTTGTATAGATGAGTTTGGCCATGTTGTTCAGGCTGGTCTCCAACTCCTGGCCTCAAGTGATCTGCCTGCTGTGGCCTCCCAAAGTGCTGGGATTACAGGCGTGAGCCACCGTGCCAAGCCAAGCATTATTATTATTATTTTTTTAAAAGAATAGGTCATAAAAGACATGTGGGATCAATCAAAATGCCATTATGCTTGTAAATGTAGTGCCAGAAGAGAGGAGAGATGGGGCAGACGGCATATTTAAAGAAATGAAAGCCAAGAACTTTTCAAAACTGATAAAAGGCATTGCTATGGTTTAATATGATTTGTCTCCCAAAATGTATGTATTGAAGACCTAGTTCCCAGTGTAACAGTGTTGAGAAGTGGTGGGACCTTTAAGAGGTGTTTTGGTCCTGGGGACTCTGCAGCTCTCTCAGGACTGGATCCATTACCATGAGAGTGGCTTGTTTGTTGTTTTTGTTTTGAGACGGAGTCTGTTGCCCAGGCTGGGCTGCAGTGGTGCGATCTCAGCTCACTGCAACCTCCCTGGTTCAAGCAATTCTCCTGCCTCCGCCTCCCGAGTCGTGGAGATTATGTGTGAGCCACCACGCCTGACTAATTTTTGTATTTTTAGTAGAGGCGGGTTTCACCATGTTGGCCAGGCTGGTCTCGAACCCCTGACCTCAAGTGATCCACCTGCCTCAGCCTCCCAAAGTGCTGGGATTACAGGCGTGAGCCACAGCACCCAGCCTAGCTCTGAAAAATTTCTTATTTCACCTTAATTATTTATTTATTTAGAGACAGAGTCTCACTGTGTTACCCAGGCTGGAGTGCAGTGGTGTGATCATTGCCCAATCCCACCCAAACTCCTGGGCAGGAGCAATCCTTCTGCCTCAGCCTCCTGAGCAGCTGGGACTACAGGTATATGTTATCCCCCTGGCTAATTTTTAAATTTTCTATAGAGATGAGGTCTCATTATGTTTCCCAGATTGATCTTGAACTCCTGGCCTCAAGCAGTCCTCCTGCCTCAGCCTCCCAGAGTGTTGGGATTACAAGCATGAACCATCTCACCTGACATTTTTACCTTTATTTTTGAAGAATTTTTTCTAGGTTTCCAGTTTCCCCCCCCCCCAACACTTTAAAGATGTCATTATATTGTCTTCTAGCTTGCATATTTCCTTTGGAAAAATATTTGTCAGTCTTATTACTCCTTTGACTGAAATGCGTCTTTTCTTCTGTATGATTTTAAGACTTCCTACTGTCTTTGGATTTCAGCTGTTTGACTATTATGTGCCTATGAGGTTTAGTTTCGTTGCTTGGTGCAATAAAGAAAGAAAAAGAAATAAATATTAAAAAGATTGGAAAGGAAGAAATAAAACTATCAATACTTGTAGATAATTGTGTACAAATCCAAAGAATTGACTATTAGAATTTAAAAATGAATTTACCAAGGCCACTGGATATAAGATCAATGTGCAAAAACAATGGTATTGAAGCATATAATTAGGAAATAAAATAAAATAGTATCAGTCACTATAGTGTATACACTCATACGCACAAACACACACACACACACACAAATCCTATGAACAAAGCCAATGAAAGATGTTCTTGACTTATAAACTGCAAACTACAAAATGTTTAAGATATTCTTAAAGAAGATTTATATAAATGAAGGGGTATACCATGCTCATGAATTGGAAGTCTCAATGTTTTTAAAATGCCAGTGCCCCTCAAATTGATCCATAGATTTAATACAATCCAGTAACAATCCAAACAGGGTTATTTTTGTGGAAATTGACAAGCCGATTCGAAAATTCATATTAGAAATATAAAAGACCTAGAATAGCCAAGGCAGTCTTGACAGTAGAACTAATTTGGAATACTTACACTTCAGGTATCAAGACATATTTTAAATTTCATGCTTGATTCAGTTTGCTAATATTTGTTGTAGACTTTTTGTATTTATATTCATGAGGTATATTGACCAATAGCTTTCTGTTCTTGAGAGGTTTTTGTATGACCTTGGTAATACAGTAATGCTGATCTTATAAACAAGTTGGGAAATGTTTTTATCTATTTTCTGAAAATGTTTTGTGTAGAAGGTATTATTTCTTATTTGATATTTCTAGGGTCCCTCAGTTCTTCCCATTTTTCCTCTTGTTCGGACAGAGAAACACAGAGTGCCTTGACTGCTCTGTGCCCTGGCCAGCTGCATGTTTTATCATATGCAGGCTTGAACCCAAACCTGGGTCTTGAATATGCCCAGACACTGATAAACTTGTTTAGGTTGTTGCCTGAAATACACATTGCTAAACATGTAGAAAAAACTAGCTCTTACTCTGAGCCAAATTCCTTAAACCCTCATATCAACTCCATAACCTGATCCCCTTCCTTGCAGACATACTTAGGCAGAACCTCTCTTTCTCTCACTGTTCAATGCAATGATCACTGCATCAGGCTATAAATTGCCCTAATACATGTTTTGGACTGATCACCTTGGTGTTTAGTGCCTTTTTCTTTGGAATTCGAACCAGCCCCATATCCAGAAGGTCTGGAGTAGACCCTTGAAGGAATTCCCCTGCCATTGCTTTTGGGGAAACTCTAGCTATGGGTTCAGCTGGATGGAACAATGATAGAATTCACCAGAATTCATCTGGGTTGAGAGGTTTCTTTGTGGGAAGGTTTTTAATTAGAAAATCAATTTTTTTTTTTTAAATGGGATCTCATTTTGTTGCCCAGGTTGGAGTGCAGTGTTGCGATCATGGCTCACTGCAGCCTCGACACCCCCAGGCTCAAGCGATGCTCCCACCTCAGCCTCCTGAGTAGCTGGGACCACAGGCATGTGTCACCACACCTGGATTTTTTTTTATTTTTATTTTTATTTTTTGTAGCGATGAGGTCTCCCTGTGTTGCCCAGGCTGGTCTCAAACTCAAGTGATTCTCCCACCTCAGCCTCCCAAAGGTGCTGGGATTACAGGTGTGAGCCACCGTGCCTGGCCCAATGCTTCAAGAATATAGAGCTATTGAAGTTTTCCATTTTTTCTCCAGTCAGTATTAGCTATTTGTTTCTTCCATGGAATTTGTCAATTACGTCCAAATTGTTGAATTTATTAGACAAAATCGCCATAAGATTATCTTGTTATCATTTTAATCCCTGTAGGATCATGATGTTTCCCCTTTCATATTTGACATCAATAAATTGTGTCTTCTTTTTGTAATTAAGGTTTATAAATTTTATTGACCTTTTAAAGAACAGCTTTAAATTTCATTGATTTTTTTCTTTTTCCTTTTTTTGAGACAGAGTCTTGCTCTGTCACCCAGGCT
Organism: Pan paniscus; assembly: GCF_029289425.2. Lineage (NCBI taxonomy): Eukaryota > Metazoa > Chordata > Mammalia > Primates > Hominidae > Pan > Pan paniscus. The sequence goes on from NC_073249.2 coordinate 191,884,862, forward strand.
GGAGTGGCTGGCCTCGGCTCACTGCAACCTCTGCCTCCTGAGTTCAAATAATTCTCCTGCCTCAGCCTCCCGAGTAGCTGGGATTACAGGCACATGCCACCGTGCCCGGCGATTTTTCTATTATTTGTTTTCTACTTTTTAAATTTTACTCTTATCTTCATTATTTCTTTCTTTCTACTAATAAGTAGAAGGAAACTCTCTTTGAGTTTAATATATGCTTCTTTTTTTTTCTGAAGGTGGAGTCTTAGATTATTGATTTTTGACCTGTATTCTTTTCTAATATAAGCGTTTAGAAGTATACCTTGGCCGGGCTCGGTGGCTCATGCCTGTAATCCCAGCACTTGGGGAGGCCGAGGCGGGCAGATCGCCTGAGGTCGGGAGTTCGATAGCAGCCTGGCCAGCATGGTGAAACCCTGTCTGTACTAAAAATACAAAAATTAGCCAGGCGTGGTGGCAGGTGCCTGTAATCCCAGGCACTGAAGCAGGAGAATTGCTTGAACCCAGGAGGTGGAAGTTGCAGTGAGCTGAGATCACGCCATTGCACTCCAGCCTGGGCAGCAGGGCAAGACTCTGTCTCAAAAAAAAAAAAAAAGTACACATTCTTTGCTAAGCACTACTTTAGCCATACCCTTATACATTTTGATATGTTGTGCTTTCATTTTTATTCAGTTTTAAGTATTTTCTAATTTCTCTTGTGATATTTTCTTTGACCATGAATTATTTAAAACTATGTTAATTCCTAGACACAAGTTATTTTCATATATGGCTGTTTTTTACTTTTAATGTAATTTTGTTATGGCCAGAGAACACATTCTGTATGATTGAAATCCTTTTGAATTTATTGAGATTTATTTTGTGGCTCAGTGTATGGTCTTATTTTGGTGTACGTTCCCTATGCACTTGAGAAAAATATTTATTCTTCTGTGTTGGTAGAGTCTTCTATTAATGCTAATTAGGTCAGGTTGGTTGATAATTTTCAAGTCTTCTACGTATTTACTAATTTTTGTCTCCTTGTTCTATCAATTACTGAGAGAGGAGTATTGAAATTTCTAACTATAATTGCAGATATGTCTATTGTTTTTCTCTTCTCTCCGTTTTTGCTTTATCCTGCTTAAAGCTCTTTTATTAGATGAATGTAAATTTAGAGTTATTATGCCCTCTTGTTTAATCAACTCCTTACTATTATGAAATGTAGCTCTTTATTGCTGGTAATAGTCCTTGTTTTGAAGTCTACTTTGTTAGATACTAATATAGTCACTTCACTTTATTTTGTTGCATGCTGTATCTTTTCAATCCTTTGACTTTTAGCCTGTCTTTTTTTTTTTTTTTTTTTTTTTTTTGAGACAGGATCTCGCTTTCTGGAGTATAGTGGTATGATCTCGGCTCACTGCAGCTTCCGCCTCCCAGGTTCAAGCGATTCTTGTGCCTCAGCCTCCCAAGTAGCTGAGACTACAGATGTCACCACCATGTCTGGCTAATTTTTGTATTTTTAGTAGAGATGGGGTTTTGCCATGTTAGCCAGGCTGGTCCCAAACTTCTAGCCTTAAGTGATCTGCCCACCTGGGCCTCCCAAAGTGTTGGAATTAACAGGCATGAGCCACTGCGCCAGGCATGGACAATTGGCTGGGCTCAGTGGCTCACATCTGTAATCCCCACACTTTGGGAGGCCGAGGTGGGAGGATCACTTGAGGCCAGGGGTTCAAGACCAGGCTCAGCAACATGGCAAAACTCATCTCTACAAAAAATACAAAAACTAGCTAGGTGTGGTGGCGTGTGCCTGTAGTCCCAGCTACTCAGGAGGCTGAGATGGGAGGATCACTTGAGCCTCGGAAAGTTGAGGCTGCAGTGAGCCATGATTGTGCCACTGCACTCCAGCTTGGATGACAAAGCTCCAATAAATAAATAAATATGGCTCACGCCTGTAATCCTAGCACTTTGGGGGGCCAAGGCGGGCAGATTGCCTGAGTTCAGGAGTTCAAGACCACCCTGGGCAACGTGGCAAAACCCCATTTCTACTAAAAATACAATAAATAAATAAATAAAAATAAATAGCAGGGAGTGGTGGTGCCTGCCTGTAGTCCCAGCTACTCGAGGCCGAGACACAAGAATCACATGAACCCAGGAGATGGAGGTTGCAGTGAACCGAGATCACACCACTGCACTCCAGCCTGGGTGACAGAGCAAGATTCTCTCTCCAAAAATAAATAAATAAAGAATAAATAAAATAAAAATAAAGTGGACAATCTCTGGCACTTTATTGGAGTGTTTTGACTATTTACAATTAATGTAATTATTGACATGGTTGATTTTAAATTTACCATATTGCTTTTTTTCTTTTCTTTTATTATTTTATTATTTTATTTTATTTATTATACTTTAAGTTCTAGGGTACATGTGCACAACGTGCAGGTTTGTTACATATGTATACATGTGCCATGTTGGTGTGCTACACCCATTAACTTGTCATTTACATTAGGTATATCTTCTACTGCTATCCCTCCCCCCTCCCCCACCCCACGACAGGCCCCGGTGTGTGATGTTCCCCTTGCTGTGTCCAGGTGTTCTCATTGTTCAATTCCCACCTATGAGTGAGAACATGTGGTGCTTGGTTTTTTGTCCTTGCGATAGTTTGCTGATAATGATGGTTTCCAGCTTCATCCATGTCCCTACAAAGGACATGGACTCATCCTTTTTTATGGCTGCAAAGTATTCCATGGTGTATATGTAAGTGCCACTCATTTTATTTTATTTTATTTATTTTTTCTTTTATTATTATACTTTAAGTTTTAGGGTACATGTGCACATTGTGCAGGTTAGTTACATATGTATACATGTGCCATGCTGGTGCGCTGCACCCATTAACTCGTCATCTAGCATTAGGTATATCTCCCAATGCTATCCCTCCCCCCTCCCCCCACCCCACAACAGTCCCCAGAGTGTCATGTTCCCCTTCCTGTGTCCATGTGATCTCATTGTTCAATTCCCACCTATGAGTGAGAACATGCGGTGTTTGGTTTTTTGTTCTTGCGATAGTTTACTGAGAATGATGATTTCCAATTTCATCCACGTCCCTACAAAGGACATGAACTCATTCATTTTTTATGGCTGCATAGTATTCCATGGTGTATATGTGCCACATTTTCTTAATCCAGTCTATCATTGTTGGACATTTGGGTTGGTTCCAAGTCTTTGCTATTGTGAATAGTGCCGCAATAAACATACATGTGCATGTGTCTTTATAGCAGCAAGATTTATAGTCCTTTGGGTATATACCCAGTAATGGGATGGCTGGCTCAAATGGTATTTCTAGTTCTAGATCCCTGAGGAATCGCCACACTGAGTTCCACAATGGTTGAACTAGTTTACAGTCCCACCAACAGTGTACAAGTGTTCCTATTTCTCCACATCGTCTCCAGCACCTGTTGTTTCCTGACTTTTTAATGATTGCCATTCTAACTGGTGTGAGATGGTATCTCATTGTGGTTTTGATTTGCATTTCTCTGATGGCCAGTGATGATGAGCATTTTTTCATGTGTTTTTTGGCTGCATAAATGTCTTCTTTTGAGAAGTGTCTGTTCATGTCCTTTGCCCACTTTTTGATGGGGTTGTTTGTTTTTTTCTTGTAAATTTGTGTGAGTTCATTGTAGATTCTTGATATTAGCCCTTTGTCAGACGAGTAGGTTGCGAAAATTTTCTCCCATTTTGTAGGTTGCCTGTTCACTCTGATGGTAGTTTCTTTTGCTGTACAGAAGCTCTTTAGTTTAATTAGATCCCATTTGTCAATTTTGTCTTTTGTTGCCATTGCTTTTGGTGTTTTAGACATGAAGTCCTTGCCCATGCCTATGTCCTGAATGGTATTGCCTAGGTTTTCTTCTAGGGTTTTTATGGTTTTAGGTCTAACGTTTAAGTCTTTAATCCATCTTGAATTGATTTTTGTATAAGGTGTAAGGAAGGGATCCAGTTTCAGCTTTCTACATATGGCTAGCCAGTTTTCCCAGCACCATTTATTAAATAGGGAATCCTTTCCCCATTGCTTGTTTTTCTCAGGTTTGTCAAAGATCAGATAGTTGTAGATATGCGGCGTTATTTCTGAGGGCTCTGTTCTGTTCCATTGATCTATATCTCTGTTTTGGTACCAGTACCATGCTGTTTTGGTTACTGTAGCCTTGTAGTATAGTTTGAAGTCAGGTAGCGTGATGCCTCCAGCTTTGTTCTTTTGGCTTAGGATTGACTTGGTGATGCGGGCTCTTTTTTGGTTCCATATGAACTTTAAAATAGTTTTTTCCAATTCTGTGAAGAAAGGCATTGGTAGCTTGATGGGGATGGCATTGAATCTGTAAATTACCTTGGGCAGTATGGCCATTTTCATGATATTGATTCTTCCTACCCATGAGCATGGAATGTTCTTCCATTTGGTTGTATCCTCTTTTACTTCCTTGAGCAGCGGTTTGTAGTTCTCCTTGAAGAGGTCCTTCACATCCCTTGTAAGTTGGATTCCTAGGTATTTTATTCTCTTTGAAGCAATTGTGAATGGGAGTTCACTCATGATTTGGCTCTCTGTCTGTTGTTGGTATATAAGAATGCTTGTGATTTTTGTACATTGATTTTGTATCCTGAGACTTTGCTGAAGTTGCTTATCAGCTTAAGGAGATTTTGGGCTGAGACAGTGGGGTTTTCTGGATATACAATCGTGTCGTCTGCAAAGAGGGACAATTTGCCTTCCTCTTTTCCTAATTGAATACCCTTTATTTCCTTCTCCTGCCTGATTGCCCTGGCCAGAACTTCCAACACTTTGTTGAATAGGAGTGGTGAGAGAGGGCATCCCTGTCTTGTGCCAGTTTTCAAAGGGAATGCTTCCAATTTTTGCCCATTCAGTATGATATTGGCTGTGGGTTTGTCATAGATAGCTCTTATTATTTTGAAATATGTCCCATCAATACCTAATTTATTGAGAGTTTTTAGCATGAAGGTTGTTGAATTTTGTCAAAGGCCTTTTCTGCATCTATTGAGATAATCATGTGGTTTTTGTCTTTGGCTCTGTTTATATGCTGGATTACATTTATTGATTTGCGTATATTGAACCAGCCTTGCATCCCAGGGATGAAGCCCACTTGATCATGGTGGATAAGCTTTTTGATGTGCTGCTGGATTCGTTTTGCCAGTATTTTACTGAGGATTTTTGCATCAATGTTCATCAAGGATATTGGTCTAAAATTCTCTTTTTTGGTTGTGTCTCTGCCAGGCTTTGGTATCAGAATGATGCTGGCCTCATAAAATGAGTTAGGGAGGTTTCCCTCTTTTTCTATTGATTGGAATATTTTCAGAAGGAATGGTACCAGTTCCTCCTTGTACCTCTGGTAGAATTCGGCTGTGAATCCATCTGGTCCTGGACTCTTTTTGGTTGGTAAGCTATTTCTCCCATCTCTTCTTTGTTTCCTTTATCCTCTTCTCCCATTTTCTTTTGGAGTTAGTATTTTAAAATTCTTAGTTAATCTCCATGCACTACTGGCTTATTAGCTACATTCTTTGTTTTGTTTGTTTAGTGGTGGTTCTAGGATTTACCATAAATATATATATATATATATAAACTTATTTCTATTAACTTCCAACTAATATTATTCTACTTCACATTTCACCTATTATATGAGAACTTCACAAGAGTATACTTCTGTGCCCTCCCTCCCATCCTTTGTACTAGTGTTGCCATGCATTTTATTTCTACATATGTTATAAACTCCTATAACAAATCATTACTATTTTTTCTTTAAACATCAGTTTTTTTTTTTATCGTGGCAGAAAAAAACCACATAGCATACAATTCACCCTCCCAACAATTTCCAAGTATAAACTATAATATTATCAACTACGTGCCCTTTGTTGTGTGACAAATCCCCAGAACCTCCCTATTCTGCGTGACTGAAACTCTACATCCGCTGAATAACTCCCCATGTCCCCTCCGTTAATTATGGTTTACAGACTTTAAAAAATAATAAAAATGTTTTCATAGGCACTGTTTCCAGCACTTTTTATTCCTTTGTGTAGATCCATGTTTTCATCTAGGATAATTTTTCTTCTACCTTAAGAATTTCCTTTAATATCTCTGCAAGTGCAGGCCTGGTGACTATGAATTATCTCAGTTTATTTTGGTCTGAAACAAACTTCAGCTTCTCTTGATTTTCAAAACAGCATTATTGAAGTGTAATTTACATACCATCGATTCGCTCATTTTCTTCATTTTAGAAGAATATCTTCTCTGCATATAGAGTTCTAGGTTGATGGAGTTTTTTTGCTTTTGTTTTCTGTTCAGTACTTTCAAGATGTTATTCCTTGTCTTCTGGAACTTGCTGTGTTTCTGATAAGAAATTTGCTTCCATCCTTGTTTGTGTTTCTCTTATTTGTATTTTGTGTTTTGTCCTGATTGCTGTTAATATTTTCCCTTTATCACCACTTTTTAGGAATTTAAGTATGATGTGCCTTTATGTGCTTTTTTTGGTGTTTATGCTGCTCTGGGTTCTTTGGGCTTTGTGGATCAACAACTTTAGAGGTTTTACCATATTTGGACAAGTTTTGGATTGTTTCTTAAAATAGTATTTTGTCTTCCTCCTCCTGTTTTTCTGTGACTCCAATTACAAATATATTCAACCCCTTGAAATTGTTCCATTGAGTCTCTGTTTATTTTTCCCACCCTTTCTTCCTCTATTTTTCCTTTTGAGTAGTTTTTATTGTGTCACTGATATTTTTTCTCCAGTTTCTAATTTGCTAATAATTCCATCCAGTGATTTTTTTCATGTTGTATTTTTCATACCTAGAAGTTCCATTTATTTATTTATTTATTTTGAAACGAGTCTCATTCTGTTGCCCAGGCTGGAGTACAGTGGTGTCATCCTAGCTCACTGCAACCTCCGCGTCCCAAGTTCAAGTGATTCTCCTGTCTCAGCCTCCCAAGTAGCTGGGATTACAGGTGCCCACCACCACACCTGGCTAATTTTTGTATTTTTAGTAGAGACGGGGTTTCAACATGTTGGCCAGCCTGGTCTTGAACTCCTGACCTCAGGTGATCCACCTACTTTGGCCTCCCAAAGTGCTGGGATTACAGGTGTGAGCCACCATGCCTGGCTTAGTTATTTTTAAATCTTCCATTTCTCTTTTCATTATATTCATATTTTTCTTCACATTCCTGAATATATTAAACATATCTATGATAGCTATTTTGTTTTCTAATTCCATAATCTTTCTCATTTCTGATGTTGTTTTTATTGACTATTTTTTCTGTTGTTTATGGATCACATTTTGCTGTTTCTTGGTGTATCTGTTATTTTTGGATTGGATGTTAGGCATTGTGAAATGTATGTTACAGAATTTTAGTGGCTTTCTCTAAAGAAATTTGGCCTTTATCCCGTGAGGCAGCTAAGTTACTTTAAGATCATATTGATCCTCTTGATATTGAGAATTGAGTCTTGTTTTTAAGTTTTATGAGAGCTGGTCTGGAATAGTCTCTACTCTACAGATTTTTGTTTGTTCGTTTGTTTTGAGACAGAATCTCCCTCTGTTGCCCAGACAGGCTGGAGCACAGTGGCGCCATCTTGGCTCACTGCAACCTCCAACTCCCGGATTCAAGTGATTCTCATGCCTCAGCCTTCTGAGTAGCTGGAACTACAGGCATGCGCCAGCACGCCCAGCTAAGCTTTGTATTTTTAGTAGAGATGGGGTTTTGTTGTATTGGCCAGGTTGGTCTCAAACTCCTGGCCTCAAGTGATCCACCCATCTTGGCCTCCCAAAATGCTGTGATTACAGGCTTGAGCCACTGTGCTCAGCCAGATCTACAGATAATTTTGCTCTACTACTAATACATGACCCTTCTGTTCTTTACTAAATGCCAAGGGTGTTTAATGAAGACTCTTCACTCTGGCTGGTCAGAGCTTGAATGTGTCCTAACCTTGTGTGAGCTCTGATAAATTTCCACTTTACAACCCTCTACATGTTCTTTATCTAGCTTTGTGGTGTTCACCCTTTTGTGCATGGCTTAGACTTTGGCATAAACTCAAGGGGACCCCTAAACAGATTTCTGAAGCTCCTTTTCTATAGAGTTCTTCTTATGTATAACTTTGCCCTGCTACTTGCAACTACTGTAGGCTCCATGAGTGCCAGTTTCTGTTCACCTCAACTAAACAAGACTTCCATACTCTCCTGGGATCTGTTATCCTGCACCATGGTCCAGAATGAATCCTCAAGGAGAAAGTTTAGGATTCATAGGGCTTACTATGCTTATTTTCCTTTTCTCAAGTTCACAGTTCTGTACCATTTGTCTGATGTATGAAAAAAATAGTTTCTTATATTTTGTCATGTTTCCTAGTTATTTTGGTAGAAGCATAAGCATGGGCCCTATTACTCCATCATTGCTCAAAGTGAAAGTCAAGACATGTATTGCTTTAAGAGTGTGTAATTAGGCTGGGCGCGGTGGCTCACGCCTGTAATCCCAGCACTTTGGGAGGCCGAGGCAGGTGGATCACAAGGTCATGAGTTCAAGACCAGCCACGCAAACATGCTGAAACCCCGTCTCTACTAAAAAAATACAAAAATTAGCCAGGCATGGTGGCATGGGCCTGTAATCCCAGCTACTCAGAAGGCTGAGGCAGGAGAATGGCTTGAACCCGGGAGGCAGAGGTTGCAGTGAACCGAGATTGTGCCATTGCACTCCAGCCTGGTTGACAAGAGCAAGACTTCATCTCAAAAAAAAAAAAAAAAAGAAAACCCAAAAACAAGATAGCCCATGGAACAGAATAGAGAGGAAGAGACAGGCCCCCACATATACTGTCCTCTGATTTATTACTAAAGTCCTACTGCAATTTAGTGGGAGGAGGAAGATCTTTTAAATAAATGATAGAGAAAAAAATGAACTATATCCCTACCTTACATCATCCATATAAATTAATTGGGGATGGAGCATAGACGTATGTGTAAAAGGATAAAGCTTTCAAAACAAACCATGGGAGAATATCTTCATAACCTTCAGGTAGGCAAAGATTTCTTTTTCTTTTTTTTTTTTTTTTTTTTTTGAGACGGAGTTTTGCTCTCCGGGCCACCATGCCTGGCTAGTTTTGTATTTTTTAGTAGAGATGGGGTTTCTCCATGTTGGTCAGGCTGGTCTCAAACTCCTGACCTCAGGTGATCTGCCCACCTTGCCTCCAAAAGTGCTGGGATTACAGGTGTGAGCCACCGCGCCCGGCGAGGCAAAGATTTTTTAAACAGGACATAAGAATAACTGAAAGAAAGACTAGTAATTGACTTCATTAAAATAAAAAACTTCTCCTCAACCAATCACAAACTTAAGACAGTATAAAGGCAAACCACAACTGGGGAGAGAATGTTTGCAATACATATTTTGGAAAAAGAACTCATAACTGGACTATATCATGAACCTTTTCAGAGCAATTTTTTAAAAAGACTGACAACACAAGTTTCAAAAAGATCAAAAGACTTGGATAGACATTTCGCAAAAGAAGATATCCAAATGGCTAATAAACATTTCTAAAAGTGTTCAACGTCATTATCTATCAAGTACAGGCAAATTAAAACTACCATAAGGTAGCACCTCATATCCATCTAATTTTAGAATGACTAAAGTGAATAGGCTGAGAAATCTAAGAGTTGGTGAAGATATAGAGAAACTAGGAGTCTCATATATTGCTTATGTGAGTATAAATTTCCATAAACATTTTAGAAAACTACTAGGCAGCATCTACTAAAGCTAAGCAAACATATAATGCATGACTGGGCAACTCAGCTCCTGGGCTGAGTATATACCCAAGAGAAATGAATGCATATGTCCACTGAAAGACATGTATATAGCATACTCATAGCAGCATTAATAGTAATAGCCCCGAATTTGAAGTGAACCAAATGTTAGTCAACAGTAGAATGAATACATTGTGGTATAGTTGTATCTGGAATACTACACAGCAATGACAAATGATTAACTGGATGCAATAACATGGGTGAACCTCACAGACATAAAGTTGAGCAAAAGAAGACATGAAAAATTACCCTCTTTGGGCTCTCTTTTTATATAAAGTTCAGGTAAACTATTGTATGATGATAGAGTTCAGAATAGTGATAATATTTCTTGAGGGGTATTAGCTGATATAGTGCATAAGGAGACATTATGGGGTTCTGAAAATTCCTATATCTTTATCTGATGGAAATTACATATGTAACAATGGATCTGTACACTCAAGATTTGTGCACTTTGTTGCCTATAAATTACATCCCAATTTAAAAAAATCTTGTATTTCTTACAGCAAGCATAAAACTAATGATGTGCTAATTATTTTTGACTTCCATATTTTCTTCTGGTAGTTCACATTATATATATTAAAGTTAGTTGTTCAACATGACTCTGGTTCCTGCACAATCTAGTTGAATGGAGTAATAGTTACATTTTGAAATTTTATGTATGCAGTGGTTCCTTGGTATCCATGGGAGGCTGGTTCCAGAACCCTCTTGGATACCAAAATCTGCAAATGCGAAAGTCCCTGATATTAAATGGCATAGTATTTGCATGTAACCTATGCACAGCCTCCTGTGTACTTTAAATCATCTCCAGATTACTTATAATATCTAATGCAAGGTAAATGTTATATAAATAATTGTTATATTGTATTGTTTGGGTAATAATGGCAAAGAAAAAAGTCTGTGTATGTTCAGTGCAGACACAACCATTCATTTTTTTCCTGAATATTTTCGATCCCTGGTTGGTTCAATCCTTGGATGCAGAACTGTGGATACAGAGGGCCGACTGTTATTTCTTCTCTCACTATGTTGCCCGTTAAACTATTAATTTCATTTTGAACTCGCCATCTCAGACAGTGATTGTTTATCATTACTTTTTTTATCCATTTTACATGTTTGTCCATTCTATCATCAAATTTCAAAATCGTTTCTACTAAACCTAGAAAATAGATATTTTTCTTTCCTGGAAATAATGTGCTTTTGTTGGCTAAATATCAAAACATAACATTATTCTTTTAAGAATATCATGCCAACATTTTATATCAAAGTTTATATTCATTTAATACTCTCAATTGTTGCTATTTTTAAGCCTTTTTTTAGATATAATTATTAGATACAATTTCAACAGCTCTGGATTCAGAGAGACAGATATCGATGTGTTCTTTAATAAATTGTGGTGTGTGTGTATGTGTGTGTGATGTAAGGCCCTCTAAAGCACAGGGACCAGAGATAGACTCCTTTTGCCTCAATTCAAAGAGGCTACTGGCTGGGTTCATCTGTTTTTTTTGTTTGTTTGTTTTTGTTTTTGTTTTTTTTTCTGAAAAAAGATTTTTCTGTTTTATTGTCTTTTACATTTAAAAAAATTGGAATGTGGAAACAATTCAAAGACTACAAAAGGATATATAGAAAAAGTGAGTTTCTTTCGCTCATTCCCACTGCCTTTGCGTCCCAAGGCAGCATCCGGTCCTGGGCACTGTGTCTCCTCTAAGAGGCTTTCCACACACATCTAAACACACACACTCTAACACTCGCTCCGTTTCCCCCACAATCCGCAGCATGCAGCCTGCTGTGTCCACCTCACATATGCACTGGACCTTGTCCTCACTGGGACGTCCAGATGAGTGAGTGGCTACAGAATAGCATGGCTGGTGAGCGCCTGGTGAGCTGACAAACCAGCTCTCCAGAAAAATTCAGAGCTCTGAGCCGTAGCCATTGCCAATGCTCATGGTGTAAATATTGCACCGTGGCTGGGCCAAGCTACCAACAGTCTAACAACTGACTGGCGAATTGTCCAGAATACTTTTTTTTTTTTTTTTTTTTTTTTTAGTATTTATTGATCATTCTTGGGTGTTTCTCGGAGAGGGGGATTTGGCAGGGTCATAGGACATTAGTGGAGGGAAGGTCAGCAGATAAACATGTGAACAAGGGTCTCTGGTTTTCCTAGGCAGAGGACCCTGCGGCCTTCCACAGTGTTTGTGTCCCTGGGTACTTGAGATTAGGGAGTGGTGATGACTCTTAACCAGCATGCTGCCTTCAAGCATCTGTTTAACAAAGCACATCTTGCACCGCCCTTAATCCATTTAACCCTGAGTGGACACAGCACATGTTTCAGAGAGCACGGGGTTGGGGGTAAGGTTATAGATTAACAGCATCCCAAGGCAGAAGAATTTTTCTTAGTACAGAACAAAATGGAGTCTCCTATGTCTACTTCTTTCTACACAGACACCGTAACAATCTGATTTCTCTTTCTTTTCCCCACATTTCCCCCTTTTTCTATTCGACAAAACCGCCATCGTCATCATGGCCCGTTCTCAATGAGCTGTTGGGTACACCTCCCAGACGGGGTGACGGCCGGGCAGAGGGGCTCCTCACTTCCCAGACGGGGCGGCCAGGCAGAGGCGCCCCTCACCTCCCTCCCGGACGGGGCGGCTGGCCGGGCGGGGGCTGCCCCCCATCTCCTGGACGGGACGGCTGCCGGGCGGAGACGCTCCTCACTTCCCGGACGGGGTGGCTGCTGGGCTGAGGGTCTCCTCACTTCCCAGATGGGGCGGCTGCCGGGCAGAGGGGCTCCTCACTTCTCGGACAGGGTGGCCGGGCAGAGGCGCTCCTCACATCTCAGATGATGGGCGGCCGGGCAGAGACGCTCCTCACTTCCCAGACGGGATGGCGGCCGGGAAGAGGTGCTCCTCACTTCCCAGACTGGGCGGCCGGGCAGAGGGGCTCCTCACTTCCCAGACGGGATGGCGGCCAGGAAGAGGCGCTCCTCACTTCCCAGACTGGGCGGCCGGGCAGAGGGGCTCCTCACTTCCCAGACGGGATGGCGGCCAGGAAGAGGCGCTCCTCACTTCCCAGACTGGGCGGCCGGGCAGAGGGGCTCCTCACATCCCAGACGATGGGCAGCCAGGCAGAGACGCTCCTCACTTCCCAGACGGGGTGGCGGCCGGGCAGAGGCCGCAATCTCGGCACCTTGGGAGGCCAAGGCAGGCGGCTGGGAGGTGGAGGCCACAGCGAGCCCAGATCATGCCACTGCACTCCAGCCTGGGCAACACTGAGCACTGAGTGAGCGAGACTCCGTCTGCAATCCCGGCACCTCGGGAGGCCGAGGCGGGCAGATCACTCGCGGTCAGGAGCTGGAGACCAGTCCGGCCAACACGACGAAACGCTGTCTCCACCAAAAGATACAAAAACCAGTTAGGCGTGGTGGCGCGCGCCTGCAATCCCAGGCACTCGGCAGGCTGAGGCAGGAGAATCAGGCAGGGAGGTTGCAGTGAGCCGAGATGGCAGCAGCACAGTCCAGCCTCGGCTCGGCATCAGAGGGAGACCGTGGAGAGAGAGGGAGAGGGAGAGGGAGACCGGGGAGGGGGAGGGGGAGGGGGAGAGGGAGAGGGGTTCATCTGTTTTTTTCCCCTAACACCTGTTTGTAGTAAGCAGTTGTAAATATCCCGATATTGAGAGCACTTCTCATTTCAAATATTTAGTTCTGTTGTCCCCATAGGAAAGAGTGGCTAACATTTACTGAGTGTTTCCTATGTGCCAGACATTGTTCTAAGCATTTTACATTTATTTACTCATTAAATACTCAGCATTTACTCGTAAGAATTCTGTAAGTCCGGACGCAGTGACTCATGCCTGTAATCTCAGCACTTTGGGAGGCCGAGGTGGGTGGATCACCTGAGGTCAGAAGTTCGGGACCAGCCTGATCAACATGGCAAAACCCCATCACTAATAAAGATACAAAAATTAGCCAGGCGTGGAGGTTCACACCTGTTACCCTAGCACTTTAGGAGGCTGAGGCGGGTGGATCACTTGAGGTCAGGAGTTTGAGACCAGCCTGGCCAACATGGTAAAACCCGTCTCTACTAAAAATACAAAAATTAGCTGGGTGTGATGGTGCATGCCTGTAATCCCAGCTACTTGGGAGGCTGAAGCAGGAGAATTGCTTGAACTGAGGAGGCGGAGGTTGCAGTGAGCTGAGATCATGCCATTGCACTCCAGCCTGGGTGGCAAGAGCGAAACCCTGTCTCAAAAAAAAAAAAAAAAAGAATTCTATAAAGTAGGTACCATGATTATCCCAATTTTACAGATGAAGAGACTGGATAGAGAGGTTAAGCAAATTTCCTAAAGCATTGAAACATCCCAAGAATGTCAACACTTCGGTATTAAAAGCTTCTCTCTTAAGTCTGGGAGAAGCACAAAAACGTGTTTGTCATCAAATCTACCTATCCAGCCCCAACATTCCCCTGGAGTTCTAATCCCATAAGTCCAACCGAGTACTAGAAATGTTATTTTACATGTTCCATAGGCATCTTCAACTCATGTTCAAAATCAAACTTATAATTTTCTCCTCCATACCTCCTTTCCCTCCTGTGTTTCTTATTTTAGTGAATGGCACCACAATCCGCTCAGTCATCCACGCCAAACTCTGGGATGATCTTGGGCTCTTCTTTCTCCTACCACCGAGTCCTTCTTATTTGAACATATACATGCATACTGACAATGTTCTGTTTCTTGATCAGGGTTGGTGACAGGCATATGTTTACTTTGTGACATAGTTATCAAATTGTACACTTCTAATTTATGCACTGTATGCAGATATATATACACATCTATATACATATACAATGCAATTACAATTTAATAAAACTATTTAAATTTTAAAAATTTAATTCATTAAAAATGAAAAATGTACTTTAAAAATGTACCTCTAAAACTGCTTTAAATTATATAAATGTAACAGAATGCCATGATTAGGTACGAATTAGGGCTCAGGTCTTTCGGAGAAAAGTTAGGCAAATCTCTTCCCTTTGTATCCATTTGTATTTACGATTTACATAAGGCCTGAGTAATCTCTGAAGAGAAGTCGTGACCTATTTCAGACATATTCAAATATGACTATGGACTGCGGGTGACCCCCACAGAAGCCGGAGGGCAGGGAAGGAGATCAGAAGTCAGTGAGGGAGACTCACTATAAATAGAAGGAGTTGGCACATGAACCAACTCTAGCAATAGATCGTAAGTAATGGAACGGAGTGCTGGTTCCAGGTACAAGACAGAGGCTGATACTGGAGATGATTTAAATTTGGTCACTCCAGTGGTAGATGTGCACCCTGGGAGACATGGGTTATGAGTTTGAGTTGAAAGAATGAAACCACTGATCTCTAAAACGTAATGAGGTTTAGTCAACCTTACTACGATCCCCTCCTCTCTTCCACTGAGTACTCCTCAAAGGGAGCATCTCTTTCTTACTTCCAAGGAGCAAAAACACAAACCTTCTCCCTTGAATGCAATGCAGCCTCCAAGTTCCATGGCCTTCAGGCTACGGCCGAATTCCCGCTCCACCTGCATGTGGCATGGCTGCGTTCCTGCTTCATTGGTTCCTAGCGGTGGTGGTGGTGGTGATAACATCAGCAGGGATAGAGTTACAACAGGAGTTTGACTCTTGTGAAATTATTAGGGCCTGAGGTTATGGAGTCCCTGCCTGGATGTCCATGGCAATGAGAAAAAGAGCCATATAACTAACAGCTCAGGCAATTTCACTGCAGGACTTCTCCAACTGAGCATAACACAGAAAAATCATTCTCTCCATTTCACAAGAGATAACTTTAATCTCAGGCATCAAGCCAAAGCAGCAGCATTTCAATTCCACTAACAATGGCACATGGCAATGATTGGAGTCAACTGCCACTGTGGAGAGGCCCTTCCCTGAATGGTTGGGTTCTGAGTATGCAGATTTATGGCTTGGCTAGCCATGGCCTAAAGCCTCCACATTTTGCTTGCTTGCAAAAATTCTAGGTTAGCCAGGCATGGTGGCTCATGCCTGTAATCCCAGCACTTTGGGAGACTGAGGCAGGGGGATCACTTGAGCTCAGGAGTTTGAGACCAGCCTGGGCAATATGGTGAAACCATGTCTCTACAAAAAATACAAAAATTAGCTGGCCATGGTGGTGTGTGCCTGTTGTCTCAGCTACTTGGGAAGTTGAGGCAGAATTGCTTGAGCCTGGGAGGAGGAGGTTGCAGTAAGTCAAGATTGTACCATTGCACTTCAGCCTGGGTGACAGAGCAAGACCTTGTATCAAAAAAAAAAAAAGAAGAAGAGGAAGAAGAAAAGAAAAATCTCAGAAAGTTTGAGATTTCTGCTTACCTTTATGAAATTTTTATTTTTTTTATTTTTAGATGGAGTCTGACTATGTTGTCCAGTCTGGAGTTCAGTGGCTATTGACAGGCATGATCATATCACACTGAAGCCTCAAACTCCTGGGCTCAAGCTGTCCTCCTGCTTCAATCTTCCAAGTAGCTGGGACTACTCAGAAGTGGCCCCTGCACCCAAACCTTTGTGAGATTTTATAATACCTCAGAATGAAAGTCTAGGATGCAAGAAATAATAAAAAAGCAAATGGTAAATATGTGGATTAATAGGGCCGGGCATGGTGGGTCACACCTATAATCCCAGCATTTTAGGAGGCCAAGGCAGGAGGATTGCTTGAGTCCAGGAGTTTGACACCAACCTGGGAAGCATAGTGAGACCTCATCTCTACAAAAACTAAACAAAAATTAGCTGGGCATGGTGGTGTGTGCCTGTAGTCCCAGCCACCTGGGAGGCTGAGGTGGGGATCGCTTTAGCCTGGGTGGAAGAGGCTGCAATGAGCTGAGATTGTGTCACTGCACTCCAGCCTGGGTAACAGAGCAAGACACTCTGTCTCAAAAAAAAAAAAAGATAAATATAAGTAGATCTTGAGTGTATAAAACTGTAATAATAAGGTCTAGTGGGTTTTTCAAAGGTACAATTAAAATATAAGACAATTGTGTGTGTGTGTAGGTATACATATATATATATAGAGAGAGAGGAAAGAATGGAGTTACAGTGTGTCTTAAATTTCTTGTATTTTGGAGTCTGATTAACTTCAGACTTTGATAAGTTAAGTATATATGCTAAAATTTCTAGAGCAATCATTAAAAGAATAGAAAGAATGTATAAATTCCAAAATAGTTGTAGGAAATTTGAAATAAGAGACATTCAAGAGAAGTGGAAATCCAAGTACCATTTCAGAATGATTACACTGTGTGGGGATAGTGGTAAAAGATGAGGTTAATGATATAGGAATCGACCTCATAGGTTGTGATGTATAAAATATATAATATATATATAATCTAAGCTTTATGTATGTGTGTGTGTGTGTGTTTATGAAATCCACCAGAACTTATTTGTGTGTGTGTGTGTGTGTGTGTGTGTGTGTTTTCCAGACATGATCTCACTCTGTCACCCAGGCTGGAGTACAGTGGTGCAATCATGGCTCATTGCAGCCTCGACCTTAACCTCCCAGGCTCAACCAATCCTCCCACTTCAGCCTCCATGTAGCTGGGACTACGGGTGCATGCCACCACTCCGGCTAATTTTTTTTTGTATTTATGTGAAGATGAGGTCTTGCTTTCTTGCCTGGGCTGGTCTCAAACTCCTGGGCTCAAGTGATCTGCCCACCTTGGCCTCCCAGAGTGCTGGGATGACAGGCGTGAGCCACTGTGCCTGATCTGGATTTCCTTTTAATTATTCTACTTGAAATTTGTTGGGCGTCCATAGCTTGATATCTTCATCAGTTCTGGAAAATCATCAGCCCTTGTCTCTCCACGTATTGTTCCTGCTCCATTCTCTCCCTCTTTTTTGGGCTTCCAATTAGACATACCTTGGACTGTTTCATGTTCCCTTCTTAACTTGTCTCTCACAGTCTCTCTCTAGGATGCTTTTTGTGTGTATTTTTCAGCTCTCTCTTCTTGCTCTTTGATTCTATTAGCACCTGCTTCCAGTTGGCTGTAAAACCAATTTATTGAGTTTTATGTTTCAGTTATATTTTTCACTTCTAGATGTTCCATTTAGGTCCTTTCCTTATTTACTTGGTCATTCTTTAAAATTTTCTGTTTTCTGCTCATATTTTGTCTTTTATTTTTTAATGGACTTAAGATTCATAGAATTGGATAAATCATAATTCTTGGTTTATGGTTCACTGTCATCAGTGCACATGGACCTCTTATTTGTGTATGAGTATATATCTGCAGATATTTGTAAAACAATGTAATAAATGCCTAGATTCCCACCACCCAACCCAAGAGCTACAAGAGTACTCTCCCCAACTCTCCCCTATCCTACAACTCTGCCTCCTCCTTTCCAAATTTGTGATTTATACTCTGGTTTCTCTTCAAATTGTATAAATCTTTCGCCTTTTACCAAATTTGTGATTTACATTCCCTTTGTTTTTATAGTTTTATCAAATGTATATGTGGCCTAAATATTATTCAGTTTTAGTCACTTTATGGTATATATAATCTTCTAGGACTTTTCAGAAAAAACCTCAATGTCATATTCACTTAGATTTATTCATATTTTTGCATGCTCTATATAATATTTCATTGTGTGACTATTTTGTGATTATTTTATCCATTCTTTTGTTAGTGGGCATTTGGTTGTTTCTAGTTTTCTTTCCCCTACCACGAACAATCTTGCTATGAATATTCTTGTATCTGTCTCTTGATTAACTATGAGCAGAAGTTCCATTGGGTACATATTAATAACTAGTGGTGAAATGCTAAGTTTTAAGTGTATGAAAGATTAGTAGTCGGCCAGTACACATCAGCAGAACTATTGGCTAGCATCTGGTTTGGCTGGATCTGTTCTGCTCGGTCAGTCCCGTGTGGTACTGGTTGTTAAAACTTTGTATGTTATCCTTGAGGGACTATGAATGGCAAACTTTGCAAGCCAAATTATTTTAAAATGCTTATTCTAATCTATACACCACCAAAAAATGTGTAAGAAATCCTATTGATTCACATTCTGTCCAACAGTTGAGATTGTCAGATTTCTTAATTTTTGCCAATCTGATGAGAGCACATTGGTTTCTCATTCTGGTCTTCATTTGCATTTCCCTTGTTACTAATAAATTTGAGCATGTCCTCAAGCATGTATCTGCTATATGTGTTTTCTCTGAGAAGTGCCTGCTTATGTATCTTGCTTATGTATCTTATGTATCATGCATTTTTCTATTTGATTGCCTTTTTCTTATTGATTTGAAGGAGTTCATATTAAAAAAAATCCTAGATCCTGATTCTTGGTCAGTTACGTATGTTACAAATATCTCCTCCCCATTTATAGTTTATCTTTTCACTTTCTTTAAGATGATTTATGAATAGAAGTTCTTAACTTTAATATAGTCAAAGGTATCCAGCTTTTCATTCCTAGATAGTGCTTTTCTTTTTTTCAACTTGTTTAAGAAAATCTTCTTAATTCAAGGTCAGAAAGACATTTACCTATACATCTGTGATGGTTAATTTTATGTGTTAACTTGAGTGAGTCATGGAGTGCCCAGATACTTGGTTAAACATTATTTCTGTGTGTGTTTGTGAGAGTGTTTCTGAATGAGATTAACATTTAAATTGCAGACTGAGAAAGCAGATCACCCTCCCCAATGTGGATGGGCCTCATCCAGTTCATTGAAGCCCTGAGTAGAATAAAAAAGCTGAGTAAGAAAGAATTCTTTTTCTCTGCTTGACTGTCTTCAAGCTGGGACATCAGTTCTTCTTCCATCTTTGGACTTGAACTGGAACTCTACTATTAGCTTTCCTGGGTCTCCAGCTTGCCTTACTGCAGATCTTGAGACTTCTCAGCTTCTGTAATTGTGTGAGCCAATTCATTATACTTATCTATCTACCTGTCTGTCTATCTATGCATCTATGCATCTATGCATCTATCTATCTATCTATCTATCTATCTATCTATCTATCTATCTATCTCTATCTATCTATCCATCCATACACACACACACACACATACACGCGCACACACACACCTTTGTTGGTTCTCTTTGTCAAAAGAACCCAGACAAATGCAACTTCTTTTTATTTATTAATTTTTTTTGAGACAGAGTCTCCCTCTGTCACCCAGGCTGGAGTGCAGTGGCACAATCTTGGCTCACTGCAACATCCACCTCCTGGCTTCAAGTGATTCTCGTGCCTCAGCCTGCCGAGTAGCTGGGACTATAGGTGCGTGCCACCACACCCAGGTAATTTTTGTATTTTTAGTAGAGACAGGATTTCGCTATGTTGGCCAGTCTGGTCTCAAACTCCTGGCCTCAAGTAATCCACCCACCTTGGTCTCCCAAAGTGGTGAGATTACAGGCGTGAGCCACTGTGCCTGCCTGCAACTTCTGTTAAGAGTTTTGCATTTGACATTTAAATCATTAACCCAATCCAACTGGAGATGAATTGTGTATTGTGTGAAGTAGGAATTCAATTAATTACTTTTCCAAATGGGTAATCCTTTCCCCTCCTTTTTCCACTTATCTGCCATGCTGCCTCTGTTACATATCTAAGTTCCACATATAAATATGTTTTTGAGCTCTCTAGTCTATTGTACTGATCATGTTGTCTCTCTGAGCCAGCATCACATGGTCTTGATGCTATATCTTTTTAATAAGTCCTGATCCTGATAAGGCAAATAACACCTCTTTATTCTTCTTCTTCAGAAGTGTTTAGGTTAATTAATGAGATCTCCTAGTACCCAGTTTGGAGCTTTTAATACCATTTTGAATTAAAAGCATTCTAAATCCTTGGAAAAAATGGCTATTTTGTACAGAAAATGCACAAAATTAATTGAAATGCTTTCTTGTATTAAAAAGCAAGGAAACTACCAAATATGGGCTTGTGAAGGACCCAGCAGCCAACTTAAAGAAGCTACCTTTGGTCAAATTTGGGAAAAATAGAGCATAATAGAAGAATACCTTCAATGGATTAAAATATATCAAACATGTTTAAATGCATGAGTTCATTATCTTACCAAAGGCCGGGCACAGTGGCTCATGCCTGTAATCTCAGCACTTTGGGAGGCTGAGGTGGGTGGATTACTTGAGACCAGGAGTTCAAGACCAGCCTGGGCTACATGGCAAAACCCTGTCTCTACAAAAAATACAAAAATTAGCTGGAGGTGTTGGTATGTGCCTGTGGTCCTAGCTATTCTGGAGACTCAGGCAGGAGGAGCTTCTGAGCCTGGGAGGTTGAGACCTCAGTGAGTCATAATTGTGCCACTGTACTCCAGCCTGGGTGACACAGTAAGACCCTGTTTCAAAAAAAAAAAAAAAAGTTATAACTTTACCAAAGAAAACCCCACAAAATCCTTATTAGTCACCTTTGTAATATGCAAGAGAACCAAATTATTACTTTTATTTCATTTTTATTGAGTTAAAAAAGACACATACTAAAGTGCATCTTAAAAGTATAGATCTTAATATATACAACCTAATGTACAACCTTAAATGTATTGATTGATGAAAATTGACCTGTATGTATATCTATGTAACCATTACTCAAAAGATATATATATCTACTAATGGAAATATACAACACTACTAATGAAATCTTGCCCAAAAATTGAACCTGTATCTGAGCAAACCACTAAAACTAATTACAAGTTTACAGGAAATATAGGTGATAGAGAAATATGATAAAACTTCAGAGGCAAAATCCAAACTGGGAAATTCTCAGGATAAATGATTTGGTTTCTTCAACAAATACAATTGCTGGAATAAAAAAGAAGGAGGGAATCTACAGATTAAAAAAGACTTAAGTGGGCCGGGAGCCATAGCTCATGCCTGTAATCCCAACACTTTGGGAGGCCGAGGTGGGTGGATCATTCGAGGTCAGGAGTTCGAGACCAGCCTGGCCAACATGGTGAAATCCATCTCTACTAAAAATACAAAAATTAGCAGAGTGTGGTGACGCGTGCCTGTAATCCCAGTTACGCTGGAGGCTGGGGTGGGAGAATTGCTTGAACCCAGGAGGTGGAGGTTTCAGTGAGCCAAGATCATACCACTGCACTTCAGCGTGGGCAACAGAGTGAGACTCCATCTCAGAAAAAAAAAGCTTAGATTACATCAATTGATTATAATGTATAAGAAAAATCAGAGAAATTTGATTGGATATTTAACTAGATATTTAATGATTATTATGATATTAAGAAATTATTAAAATTTTTAGATGTAATGGTATTGTGATTATGTTTAACAAAAATTTTTTTATTATAGAGATAGCTACTAAAATATTTATTGATAAAGTACAATGTTTAGCAATTGCTTCAAAATAGTACAAAGAGAGGAAGAGTAGAAAGTATAGATTACGGCTGGGCATGGTAGCTCACATCTGTAATCCCAGCACTTTAGGAGGCCAAGGCAGGTGGATCACCTGAGGTCAGGAGTTTGAGACCAGCCTGGCCAACATGGTGAAACCCCGTCTCTACTAAAAATACAAAAATTAGCTGGGCATGGTGGTGCCCACCTGTGGTCCTAGCTACTCAGGAGGCTGAGACAGGCGAATTGCTTGAACCCGGGAGGCAGAGGTTGCAGTGAGCTGAGATAGCACCACTGCACTCCAGCCTGGGCAACAGAGCAAGACTCCATCTCAAAAACTATATGTATATATATGTATATATATGGATTAGACAACATTGGCTAAAAGTTTATAATAATTGAATCTGGGTAACAAATACATGGGGAGATATTTTTCTATTTTATTTAAAAAATATGTTTGAAACTTGTCATGATAAAAAGTTAAATTGTAACTTAGTTCTTGATTCTTAACTTTTTCATACTAATTTAAGAATCAGGTTATCAAATTGCATGTATTTTGATTGAAATTGCATTGAATCTAGGGATTAATATTGGAAGAACTGACATCATTGCAAATTATAATTTTTTAATCCATGAATGTGAAATATTTCTCCATTTATTAAGTCTTTTAAAATGACTATCAGTAAATATTCATAATTTTATTAATCTTTTATTATATTTATTATTAATATATAACTTTTTGTAATGATTGTAAATGGTATACTTTTAAAATTATGTTTTATTATTGTGCAAATATAAACATGCAAATGACTTTTGTATATTGATATTTTATCCAGACTCCTTGCTAAATACAAGTACTCTAACAATTTGTTTAGATTCTTTTTTATTTTCTAGTTAATTATTATGTCATCTGAAAATAATGATAGTTTTATTTTTGCCTTTTTAATCCCAATATGCGTGCACCTAATAAAATAGAATTAAAATATATAAAGAAAATTTGATAGGGCTACAAAAGACAAGAGGTAGACAATCCTCCACCATGGTGGGAGATTTCAATACATTTAAAAAGTTGTTGATAGGTCAAACAGATAGAAATTTAGTAAATATGTTGAAGATATGAACAACGAAATTGAAAAACAGAGACTTAACATATACATAATTCTGCTTCTTACGGTCAGAGACTACAAAATCTTCAGAATTGTCTTGGTTGTCCAATTGCTGCAGAAACTTGGTAGTGTAAAACAACTACAAGTATTTATTATTTCTCAGATTCTGTGGGTCAGAATTTAGGAGTGGCTTAGTTGGGTGATTTTGGCTTAAGATTTCTCATGAAATTCGGAGAGATGTTGTCAGGAGCTGCAGTCATCTGATGGCTTGACTGGAGCTGAAGGATCTGCTGTCAAACTGACTCACTCACATAATCACCAGGTTGGTGCTAATGGCTGGAGGTGATGCAGGACCGATGAGCCCCCACATTGGGGCTTAGCCCAGGAGGGTCCTTGGCTTCACCCAGGAAGGAATTCAAGGGCTAGCGGTGGTGGTTAGACAGCACCTTGTAACTTCTATTGAAGTGGCCGTGCACAGTAGCAGCAGAGCTGCTGCTCCTTGAAGAGCAGGGCTACCCTACTGGCAGTGTGCCCAGAGTAGCAGCTCAGAGGCAGTTCTGCACTCATATTTATACCTACTTTTAATTATATGCAAATTAGGGGGCAGGTTATGCAGAAATTTCTAGGAAAAGGGTGTTAACTTCTGGATTCATTGCCAGGTCAGGTCATTGCCATGGAAAGGGGCAGTAACATCTGGATATTGCCATGGCAATGGTAAACTGACATGGCACACTGCGGGGGGCATGTCTTATAGAAAGCTGCTTCTACCGCAGCCCTGTTTTAGCTAGTTGTCTATTTGGTCCCGTGTCCCCACCTCTGGAGTTGAGTCCCACCTCCTACCTCAGAAGGAGGGCTCACTTCCTCCCCATGTAGGTCTGCTTGAATGTCTTCATGACATGGCAGCTGGCTTCCCAGAGTTAGCTATTGAGCTACCTCAGACAGCAAGGTGAAAGCTGCAATGTATTTTATGATCTAGCCTAAGGAGTCATACACTGTCATTTCTGCAAATTCTATTGCTTGTACATGTTATCCCTATTATCCAATGTGGGAGGAGGCTACCCAAGGTCAGACATACAACGAGATGAGAGTGAATGAAGCCACCTTGGAGACTGACAGCTGCGCACACACACAGAACATTTACAAACTTTGATCACATACTAGTCACAGAGCAAGTTTCAACAAACTTCAAAGAATAAGTACCATACAGGCAAGATTCTTTGATCACAATTCAATTAAGTTAGAAGTTAACAACAAAAATATAAACTAAATATTACTATCTAGAAATGAAAAATACACTTCCAAATAACTCATAGGTCAAAAAAATCATAATATGAATTTAAAAATACTTGGAACTAAATGATAATGAAAACATATGAGATGCAGTGAAAACAGTTCTTTAAAGATAGTTTATAGCCTTACATATTTATATTAAAAAAGAAGAAAAGCTGAAAATTAAGGAATTAAAACAGTTCTTTAAAGATAGTTTATAGTCTTACATATTTATACCAAAAAAGAAGAAAAGCTGAAAATTAAGGAATTAAAACTGTTCTTTAAAGATAGTTTATAGCCTTACATATTTATATTAAAAAAGAAGAAAAGCTGAAAATTAAGGAATTATATTTTCAACTTAAGCAGTTACTTAAAGAATGAGTAAACCCAAAGAACGTAGAAGGAAGTAGATAATAAAAATGGGAGCAGAATCAACAAATTAGAAAAGATACAACAGAGAAGATCAACAAAGTTAAGAAGCTAAGCATTTGATTCTTTTTCTTTTTCTTTTTGAATAGAGACAGGGTCTCACTATGTTGCCCATGCTGGTCTTGAACTCCTGAGCTCGATCAATCCTCACACCTTAGCCTCCCAAAGTGCTAGGATTACAGGCGTGAGCCGCCACACTTGACCTAATTCTTTTTTTTTTTTTTTCTTGAGAAGGAGTCTCGCTCTGTCACCCAGGCTGGAGTGCAGTGGTGTGACCTCAGCTCACTGCAACCTCTGTCCCCTGGGTTCAAGCGATTCTCCTGCCTCAGCCTCCCGAGTAGCTGGGACTACAGGCGCCTGTCACCACACCCTGCTAACTTTTGTGTTTTTAGTAGAGGCGGGGGTTTCACCATGTTCTCCAGGCTGGTCTCGAACTCCTGACCTCAAATGATCCACCCACCTTGGCCTCTCAAAGTGCTAAGATTATAGGCATGAGCTACCACACCTGGCCTAATTCTTTAAAATGATTAAAATATGGATCTCTGGCAATGTGAATCAAGAAAAAGAAAGCAGGTACAAATACATATTATAAAGGAGGACATAATTATAGGTAAAGCAGAGATTTAAATGATAAAATAATTTTATAATAACTTTATGGCAATACATTTGAAAACTTAGACAAAATAGACATATCCTTTAAAAATATAACCTATTAGAAGTGGTTAAAAAATAGAAAGCCTGAACTAGTACTTTAGGTAGTCCTGTGATATGGTTTGACTCTGTGTCCCCACCCAAATCTCATGTTGAATTATAATCCGCAGTGTTGGGGGAGGGGCCTGGTGGGAGGTGATTGGAAGATGGGAGTGGATTTCCCCCTTGCTATTCTCATGACAGTGAGTTCTCACAAGATCTGGTTGTTTAAAAGTGTATAGCACTTCCCCCTTTGCTCTCTCTCTCCTGCTCCTACATGTGAAGACGTGCTCAAGTCCCCTTTGCCTTCTACCGTGATTGGAAGTTTCCTGCGGGCTTCCAGTCATGCTTTCTGTACAGCCTGCAGAACTGTGAGTCAATTAAGCCTTTTTTCTTCATAAATTACCCAGTCTTGGGTGAGAACTGGATAATTTACAGCAGTGTGAGAATGGACTAATACATCCTGTTAAGGAAATAGAAGCAATAGGAAAAAAAAATTATAAACACCAGTTCTACAGATGAAACACATGTCTTACACAAATCTCACAAAAACTTACAAATATCAGATAATTCCAGTCTTATACAAACTTTTTCAGAGAAAAAGAAAAGAGGTGGTTGGGTGCGGCTACAGATTAGCTGGGCATGGTGGTGTGCCTGTAATCCCAGCTACTTGGGAGGCTGAGACAGGAGAATCGCTTGAACCCTGGAGGCGGAGGTTGTGGTCAGCCGAGATCGCACCATTGCCCTCCAGCCTGAGCAACTTTGAAACTCTGTCTCAAAAAAAGATAAAAAGGAAAAGAAAACAGGTAATACTCCCCTAACTCATTCTACAAGGCTAGACTAACCTAGATGCCAAATCACAGAAAACAAAGAGGAAAATTCAGGCTTATTTTTGTTTATTAATATAGATGCAAAAATCCAAAACAAAATATTTGCTGATTGAATCTGATGATATTATCTATGTAAAATAAACCATAACACTCTATGAGTGAGTTGGGTTTATCCCAGGAAAGTAAAATTTAATATTAGGAAAATCTCTAAATATAATTGAACACATTATATGATCAAGTGAAAAGATCCAGCCTTTGATTAATTTCAACATACATTTGACAAAAACTCTCAGTAAATTAGAAATAAAGTGGAACTTCATTCACCTGATCAAGACGGGTCTCCAAAAACCCTATAATAAATGTCATCCTAAAGAAGAACTGTCAGAAACATTAAAGTTATGAACATGACAAATACACCCACCATCACCGCTTCTATCCAACATTGTACTCTAGGACCCAGCCAGCACAATAAGACAAGAAAAATAAGTCAAAGGAGCAAGATTATTTTATTTCTCTAAATATACTCAACATAGTTATTTTATATTCTGTGTCTCATAATACTATTAGTTGTTATTTGCAGGTATTTTTCTACTATGTGTTGTTTTTGCTGGTTGTATCAGTTAGGGTTCTCCAGGGAAATAGAGCCAGTGGTCTATATGTAGACATATGGAAGGGGATTTATCAGGGGAATTGGCTCACACAATTATGAAGGCCAAGAAGTCCCACGATACACTGTCTGAAAGCTGGAAAACCAGGAAAGCCAGTGGTGTAATTCAGCCTGAGCCCAAAGGCCTGAGAATTGAGGCAGACAATGGTATAACTCTCAGTTTGAGCCTGAAGGCTTGAGAACCAGGAGCTCTGACGTCCGAGGGCTGGAGAAGACGGATGTCCCAGCTCAAGAAGAAAGCAACTTTGCCTTGCTCTGCCTTTTTTGCTCTATTTGGGACCTCAATGGATTGGATGATGCCTGCTTACACTGATGAGGTCAGATCTGTACTCAGTTTACTGATTCAAATGCTGATATCTTCTGGTAACACCCTCACAGACATATCGAGAAATAATGTTTTACCAGCTATCTGAGTATCCCTTAACCCAGTCAAGTTGACACATAAAAATGAACAATCACATTGTTTCTTATTTACAGTGCCATGTTTCCTTGTGTGTTCAGTGACAGACATTTAACTGTGAGTTATTCATTTTCTTTGGAATTTTATCTGTGGAAATTATTTGAGGCCTGAGACAAAGATTTACATTTGCTTCTGCTGGGCACCTGAGGCACTACCAATCTGGTACATTTTATACCAAATTCTTGGCTTGAGTTTTTCCAGATCCTTTAGGTAAAGTGGATCTGACTGCATGTGATGTGAAATTTAACTCGTAGTAATGGATACTCAGGAGGTGATTCTTCCTTCCTACACTCATTACTACTGCCAAGGTTTAAAGCTTGCAATTTTCTTACAATTTCCTAGGTTTGGGGATGAGGTTTTTTCTAGCTCTCCTGTACATTGAGAGTACAGCCCTTTGGGGTTCTAAGCTTACGCAGGGGAGTATGTGACCATCTTGGGCAGACTCGGGTTTTATCTTTTATCTCTGGTGCCCTGAGAGATCATGAAAACTGAAGTTAAATTTCATCTGTCAGCAAATGACCCTGTATTAGTTATTAAATGCCATAATATTGCGGCATAATACCATACCATACCAAAGCTCAGTAGCTTAAATTAATAAGCATTCATTATTGCTCAAGAGTCTTCAAATTGGCTCGACAGTTCTTCTCATTCAGCTGGTCTCATTAATGTGTCTGCAGTCAGCTGTGGACAGGTAGATATCTCTGCTGCTCTTGCCTGGGCTCTCTCACATGTTTGGAGATCTGCTGGCTATAGGCTGGTCCATGATGATCTTGGCTGGGACGGTTGGGATGGTATAGCTCTCTTCCACCTTGTCACTCATCCTCCAGCTGTCTCAGGCTTGAGGCTTGTTCTTATAGTGAAGGCAGGAGACCAAGAGAAATAGTAGAAGTATTCATGTCTCTGAAGGCCTAGGCTCAGAACTGGCACACCATGACTTCTTCCAGATTCCATTGGCGAAAGCAAGTTACAAGTCCACTCAGATTTAAGGGGTGGGAAAGTAGGGTCTGCCTCTTTTTTTTTTTTTTTTCTCCTCAGAGATCCTTGTTCCAAAGAGTCCACCTGTTGATGCAGGGAGTTGCAAAGTCACAGGGCAAAGGAGATGGATTCGGGTGGAGATAGAGAATTGGTGCCCTTTTTGCAACACATCTTTCACAGCCTCCAAGGCTAAAGTTGGCTTCAGTGCTCTGCTTACTTCTCTGGTTCTGCCTTTACCTAGATTTTGGCTGGAGTGATTCTTATTTTCTTGCCAGCACATTGATACATTTAAGAATATTAAAAATGTACATAGTTATACATATATATTCTCTTCTTTATTGTGTTTTAATAAAAATATTTTATCTTTTTTTTTTTTTTGCTATTTATCATGCTTTCAGTGGGAAGATCAACTAAGGCAACTGTCATACTGATTGACACTGAGTCTCTGTCTTTGCACATGTGACTCTCTACCTGAAAGTCTCTCTCCCAATCTTTGAGACTCCATTCAAATGCTTCTTTTGTGCTTCTTTTTTTTTTTTTTTTTTTTTTTTTTTGAGATGGAGTCTCGCTCTGTCGTCCAGGCTGGAGTGCAGTGGCATGATCTCTGCTCACTGCAAGCTCCACCTCCTGGGTTCATGCCATTCTCCTGCCTCAGCCTCCCGAGTAGCTGGGACTACAGATGCCCGCCACCATGCCCGGCTAATTTTGTTTTTGTATTTTTAGTAGAGACGAGGTTTCACTGTGTTAGCCAGGATGGTCTCGATCTCCTGATCTCATGATCTGCCTGCCTTGGCCTCCCGAAGTGCTGGGATTACAGGCGTGAGCCACCGCACCCAGCTTTTTGTGCTTCTTTGACTATCCTCTTCACCTAGGCAGAGCTAGGCCCAGGGTGAGCCCCTTGTCCAAAAATTATTAACAATTTTAAGACAGTGACAGCAGAATATTCTACCAAGAGTGATGCCCTTCTACATGTGGGGCTCTGTACGACTGCACAGGTCACACTCCCATGAAGCTGGCCCTGATAGTAATTATTGGTTTACATCTCCATCTCCCTTATTAATCACTTATTAATCACTGGATGGCTATGGGAGAACACTGTCTAAGGTAAGCCTGTCTGATTAATCTGTATGCCCCCAAGAGGCTAGCAAGGTGCCAGGTATAATCAGTAAAGGGTTGTTGAATGAACAAATGAAAATAACATTGTGTTCTCAATTCTAAAATGCACCAACTCTAATAGCTTTAACAGAAAGGTAGAAGAGCCATATTAAATGTCCCTGTTTATTGTAAGATGCTTTCCAGTTTCAGAATAGTTTACAAAATACAGGTCTTAGAACTGCGAAAACACCGTGGTGCTTTTTAACATCCTCTATCACAGCTGTTCTTTTTTTTTTTTTTTTTTTGAGACGGAGTTCCAGGCAGGAGTGCAATGGTGCAATCTCTGCTCACTGCAACCTCTGCCTCCCGGATTCAAGCGATTCGCCTGCCTCAGCCTCTGAGTAGCTGGGATTACAGGCGCCCAACACCACACCGGGCTAATTTTTGTATTTCGGGTAGAGACAGGGTTTCACCATGTTGCCCAGGCTGATCTCGAACTCCCGACCTCAGGTGATCCGTCTGCCTTAGCCTCCCAAAGTGCTGGGATTACAGGCGTGAGCCACTGTGCCCGGCCGTCAGCTCATCCTTTTTTTTTTTTTTCTTTAAGACTGAATCTGGCTCTGTTGCCCAGGCTGCAGTGTGGCACAATCTCAGCTCACTGCAACCTGTACCTCCCGGGTTCAAGCAATTCTCCTGCCTCAGCCTCCTGAGTAGCTGGGATTACAGGCACGTGCCACTGCACTCGGCTAATTTTTTGTATTTTTAGTAGAGACGGGATTTTACCATGTTGGCCAGGCTGGTCTTGAACTCCTGACCTCAGGTAATCCACCCGCCTTGGCCTCCCAAAGTGCTAGGATAATAAGCATGAGCCACTGCGCTTGGCCCAATGGCTGTTCTTATGCTCCACGGAAAGTGAGATGTTTCCTTCAGTTCTAAAGTGGGTTCCTGGGAACAACTTTCTTATTTTCATGACATCTGCTCTTGACTGAACCCTGGGCTGGAAATGGTCTGCAACCTCACTTCATGATTGAAGAGACAATGAACTGTTCTTGTGAGCAGCAGGGTAGGTGACCAATCTACTAGTCTCTTACCAGACTTCTAGGTATCCCTTGGGAAGAGGCTCTCCAAGCCCCTTATGTTATTTAATGTAATGTGGCATCTTAAAACATCATCTCCCTGGGGAAAAGAGGTCTTGGCTCCCAGTTCTAGCTCTTCTGGGCCTTTGGCTTCTCCTTTCCGTGCCTCACTTTCCCCCTTTATACAGGGAGGAGAGCCGGTGGCCCCACAAGGAAACAGAGAGCAGGGAGTTGTTGGGGTGCGGGGTGGGGGCCGTTGAATCAGAACAACTCCAAGGTATGTTCCTAGAGAGGTGGACAGTCTCTCAAGCCTCCCAAGCCCACACCTCACCATCCCAAGCTTTCAAGACCGGAAAAGATAGAGGAGGGAAGAGGGCTTTAAGGATGCCCACTGAACCTCCACCCCCAACTTTTAGCGCCGGAGGCAGTGTTCCCTCACACCCACCCTGGAAAGCCGGAATCCGGAGCCACCCCTTCCCCCACGTCTTCAGCCCCTCCCCCTGCGGCTTCCCCACCGTGGCCCCCTCCCCCCCATTACAGCATCGCTCTGGGCGCCAAGACGGATTCAAGCCAGGGGACTGCTGCAGTCAGCTCTCCGCCTCTCGGCTCCCGCAGCCTGTGTCCGGGCTCTGCAGCCTCCAGCTGTGCTTCGGACAGTCCCTTTCCCCCAACCCCGACCCCGCCATGGCACAATCCCAGGCTCAGGGCCCAGAGGCGGGCGGGCACAGTGGGCACGGGCGGGGGCCCAGCACAGGCGGCAGGTACAGCGGGGTTCTCCCTCCACACTGGGGATGCCTCGGCTGTGCGGACTGTGGGTGGGGGACGCCTGCCAGCGGCTCCGAGGCCGGGCACAGCGCCCCATCCTGGCAGGGGCTGGGGCCGAAGAGGGGGGCTCCCTGACCCCAGGCCAGGAGCTGAGGTTAGGCGGCCGACCGGGAAAGCCCGAAGGAGAGTCTCCTAAGCGGACGGGCCTGGGGGCTGTGTGTGACATTCAGGGCGTGACTGCCCCTCGGCGGGGGGCGAGACCCGGTCCGTGAGGCTGAGCTGGTCCCCGCCCGCCCGCCCGCCGCTGCCGGGCTTGGGTCCGTGTGCCCAGGTCGGCTGTGCGTGGCCGTGACACTTCGGGTGCCTGTTCCTGGGTCCCCGGGGAGGGGGATCTCATTCCTGCCCCTACGCTGGGCGCCCCCAGCACCGTCGCTCAGCGAGGTGGGCGCTCCTCCGGGACCCCGGCGGCCGCCCGCGGGCGGCGACCTCGGCCCTCCTGGGTCCGCGCGGGGGCGGGGAGCTCGGTTCCCCTCCCTCTTCCTCTCCCTCTCCCTCTCCCTGCTCGGCTGCCCTGCGCGGGGGCGGGGGCGGGGGCGGGGGCGGAGCGCGCGGGCGGGATCCCCCCGCCTCCCCTTCCCGGTCCCCGGGAAATCCAGCCTCCGTGGCTTGGCCGCCTCCCGCTTCCGCGCCCGCTGCCGCTCGGCGCTCGCTTGGGGCTCCGCAGCCGGCGCGGCCCCTCAGCTGGGGGCTCCGCAGTGCCGGGCCCCGGTCCCTGCCCGCCTGCCCAACGCCGCAGCGCCCCCGGCCCGGGCCGCCGGCACCATGTAACCCGGCCGGAGCCCGAGCCGGGCCAGGTAAGCCGCGGGGAGGAGTGGGGACGGGGCCGCGCTCGCGGCGCCCTCTGCAGCGCCCCCCAGGCACGGCCCGGCTGCGGCCCCGGCGCCGCCCACGCCCCGGGCTCCGGCACTCGGCTCCCGGCCCCGGGAGGGGGGAGGGGCTGGGCCTCCTCAGCTGCCCCCGCTCCTGCCCCGGCCTGGCTGCCCGCGGGCCCGACCCGAGGGGCGGGCAGGGGACCACGCGGACCGCGGACCCACTCTCCCGGTCAGGGCCGCGGGGGCAGGCCAGCCCCGGCCCAGCCCTCGCCCGGCTGGAGGCTCGGGTCTGGGAGGGAGTAGCCAGCTGGTTGTGGGGGGAAGTCGTGGTGCTGGGGAGATCCGGAGAGAAGTTTCCTCTGCAGGTGTGTGAATGTGAGTGCGTGTCGCTGTGTGTCTGTGCCGAGTGTGTCACTGTGTGGGTCTGTGGGCGATTGTGTGTGCCGGTGAGTGTATGCCGTGAGTGTGTGCGTGTGTCACTGTGGGCGAGAGTGTGTGTGCATGTTAGTGGGTGTATGCAGCGTGAGTGTGGAGGGTGGTACTGTGTATGCATCTGTGGACATGTGAGTGAATGAGTGTGTGCTGTCCCTATGTGTGCCTGTGTGTGTCTGTGAGTGTGTGAATGGATGTGTGTGCCGGCGTGACTGTCCCTGTGAGTGGGTCCCGGTATCTGCCCTGTGTGACTGTGTGTGTGTGTGCGCGTGTGCGCGCGCGTGCGTTGGCTGTGTGAGAGAGAGTGTATCTGAGCGCGGTTCACTCTGAATCACCCACACCTGTGCTCTGTCCCCCCCACTGTCCCCCCATTCCTGGTGGGATATGGGACAGGGAGATGAGACTTTTCCGAGGTCAGATCATTCCCCCCTTCTCTGGGGACCCCTGACCCTTGATTCAGGCAAGAGCTTTGTGGCACTCCCCAGCTTGGTCTCTACCTTCACCTACCTCAGGGGATGCCCTCTGGGATGTTGCTGGTCGTGTCCTTCCTGCACGCTAAGGCCCCTGGTGGGTGGGAGGGGGGATCTGGGGCGAGCTGGAGTATGTGCCTGCGTGTGCTGCTTCTCCTTTTGGGGGCCTGGGAACTTGTGTCATCTCAATAATGCTTCACCAAGGGCCTTTTAGAGCTAGGAGATGAGGAGGCCAGGTGGAAGCGTCTGCCCTGTTAGTCATCAGAGCAGGTGGCGCTCTCCCAGACTTCCAAGTCCCAAACCTTCAAGTTCTGGGTCATTGGTTCAGTCCACTGGCTCCGGGTGGGTCTGTACTAAGCTCTTTGAAGTAATAATAATAAAATAATGCCCTCATATTAGTTCAGGGCTTTTGAAAATGCTGCCCTCTGAACTCTTCTCATTTCCCCAACAGCCTTGGGAAGCAGGCAGGACAGGTATCACGTTAAGCCATATGCAACTGCAATATTCAACTGTTTTTATTTAACCTACAAAAACAGCAATTTCATATGGTTCAACCAAATATAATGCCGATTTACAGATGAAGATGTTGAGGCTTGAGAAATGAATTGCATTTTCCACAACCACACACTGCTAGTTAGTGGTACAGCAAGACTTCAGCCCAGGTCTTTCAGTGACCCAAAGAACTGGGCTGGGCCAAGGTTAGAGAGTGGTACTTCCTGGTGTGCTCTCTCTGACCCTGGGGGCACTGCCCTCTACCACTGCGCAGCATTCCCTGAATGCTGGGGCTACTTCTGCACCCAGCTGCCAATGCCTAAAAGAGTGGGGGGGTGGGGGGAGAAGAGAGGAGGGAGGGGAGGGAGAGGCTTCGTGAGTTGGCAGTGAATCAGGGTCTAAAAAGGGAGCTGGGAGGGCTAGGGTGGCAGGTGTTTCTAAAAGGAACATGAACATAGGATGAACGGCCTCACATACAGCCCCCGCATCTCCCACCCGCCACTGCCCCACTGATCTGGCAGGCAGGGCCCGCTGAATTTTGTGCCAGGGGGCTCACATCCAACGAGTGAGCTTGTATGTAGCTGTAGAATGATGGCCAGGAGAGGAACCTTAGTATTGACTTGGTCCAACCTCTTCATTACAAACCGGGGACTCTGAAGCCCCAAGAAGGGAGGGGACTTGCCCAAGGTCACACAACAAATTTGTGAGTTCCTAGGCTAATCTTAGACGAGGAACTTTGCAATCCTCCATGTTGCCTTCTATTCCTGAACTCTCCCCACCCCCATCAGAGCTGAGTACAGGGGATTTTTGGAAAAGAAATGAAGACTCAAAAAGCCTAAGGCTGTACATCTTTCAACTTGGGACTCCTTGCCAAAGAGAGGGCGCTACAGATGTCGCTGGGGGTAGGGATTCCTAGCCACACCCACCACCGAGGTAGGCCATGGGCTTGTCTTGTCTTGATTCCTGCTGGTGAGGGGCTGGAGCTGCTACAGGCCAGACTCCCAGACTTTCTCATGTTAGTACCTGCTTTCAGCGGCTGCCTGACACCTAACATCATCTCTTCCAGCTGATGTTGGGGCTCGAGCTGGCTAAGCTTGTTTTCCTTCATCCTCCCCAGTTTCCAGTGCATTTTGCCTCTAGCTGGATGGACCATTCCTTACCTTATTGGGTTCCTAATGAATAGAGAAACTTCTGGGGCTTGTCTGATTTAGGAAGGGTCTGTAGTTACCCCCAAACCCTTTCTAATGAAATCTTCCAGGAGTCTAGGACAAATGATAAAGGGATTACCCCCATTTTACAGGTGGGGAGACTGAAATTCAGCAAGGGGCCCCGTATTTGGTTGTTTTTTAGTTTTTTTGGGGTGAGGTGATGAAGGGAGCAAATGATGATAAAAACTTTTGCCTAGAGGAGCTTCCAAAGACCCCTTCTGGTCTTACCATCCCCACGGTCAGGAAACCTTCCCAGATTCTGATTTCATTCCCACTTGGTAGAGTCAAAGCTTTGTCACTCAGTGGGGGTTGGAAGAACAGCTGCGTACCCTCCACTATGCAAGCATTATGTCTTGATTTCCTCTTTATCCACCCTGCCCCTCCCCAGTCTGAAGGCTGCTGGCTCAGCGGGCCTCCTGCCGTCTGGGGAGTCTGGGTTTGAGCTGGGGTGAGGCGGTGGCACCATCGTTATGGTAACGAGGTGCCAGCTCATCATTGCTAATAACTTGTCAGGCCCCTGGGCTCCATGCAGCGTCTCTTCCTACCAGCCCTTCTTCCCATGTCACAGACAGAAAAAGTAAGGCTTTGATGGAGGGGTCTGGGAATAAGGGAGTCTGGAGAAGTGGGTGGCCTTGTCCCTGGGGCTGTAGCTGGAGAGCTGCGGGGAGGCTGCTTGGAAGTTGGTTTACACACATGGTTACATAGGCTTGCATATGATTGCGTGGGCTGTTAACATGTGAAAACACTCAGAACATGCTTATATAAACTTATACAGGCTAGCTGACATGTTCATGTCTTTTTACACAGCAGCCCACAGGCAAACATGCTTCCAAGCATCAGAACATGCTTGTGCCTGAATACTGTCTCTACCATCTGCACATAAGGCACCCAAGAAATCTGGGTTTGTGGGGGTGTCCAGGTATGTGGGTGGGGATCTGATCTTTTTCTGATGCAGCTTCAAAGTGTCTTGTTAACAAAGGGACAGAATGGTCCCAGGGTTCCTTCTTCTTCCTTCCAGTTAAGAGCTCAGAGTGGAAGTGGGCTGGGGATGGTGTCGGGGGCCCAAGCTCCCAGCTCCCAAAGGCCCCTGCTTCTATGCCCTTTGAGCTCAGGTAGACCCTGCCCCCCTCACTGTCTGTTCTTTCTCATCCTCTCCTCTTCCTGTGTGTAAATATTAAAGAGCTGAGCCTGCAGGGCTGATGTAGACATGGGGAGAGAATGAAATTAAAAAGGATTCCCTCGCCCCCATCTCGACACCCCCGCCCCGCAGTCCCTCGCTCCTGCTTCTTCCCCTCTCCCCTCTCCCCTCCCCTCACTCAGTGCTTCCACATGTCTCTCCTCCCCCCAGTCCAGATGGGAGCTGGCTCCTTCAGAAAGGGGGCTCAGAACAGGGTGTGGGGAGCTACCTCTCTCTGCCTCCCCCCACCACATCTGTCTGCAGGGCTGGGAGCCCCCACGTGAGTATTTCTTTTATTTTTGGGGTGGTGGTTAAGAAGGAAAGTGGTTTTTAGAACCAGCTGTGAGTGGCATTGAGAGGCTCTGGGCTGAAGGAAGGTGGGTGGGGTCCTCTCTCAAGGTTCCCTCAGGGAAGCCCCATGTCTGGGTTTCTTTTCTCTCTTGGGACATAGAGGGAAGGTGGGGGGGGGGTTGTCAGGTGCCCCCGGTGGATGGGAGCGACAGTGGGAGGGGCAGGGGAGAGGGGCTTCTGTTCTAAAGGGGGTGTGTGGTGGGGTAAACCTGTTCCTTCCTGGCATCCTGCGTTTCTGGCTACCGGGGCCGGCAATGTAGCTGGGAACTGTCCCGGGTGCTGAGTGGGACTCGGCGGGGATTTGCTCCTTCGGAGCTGTCCCGAGTGCTGAATGAGGCTTCGTTCGGTCCCGATGGTGGAAAGGCGGAGGGCAGTGGGGAGGGCTCACTAGAAAAATTCTCCCAGATGACCCACTTTCCAAGGGCAGAGTCCCTGGATGGAAATATGGATTTGGAGTTCTCCCTATGGTTTAGGTTTCACAGTTGTTAGTGGTATTTAGGAACCCTTCCCCCAAGGGGCCCCTCTCCCCTTTTGCTGTTTCAGTTCCCTCTCTCCCTTCCAAAACCATTGTACTGTTATTATCGGGGTAGAGTTGGAGAATGATATTGTGCCTGTGAGATCTCATCTCCTGGGAACGTTTTTTTAGCGCAACAAGCTCAGAGATATTGATACCAGCCTTTCACCTACTGGGTCCCAGAATTTCAGGCTCAAGGTGGTTCTGGATTAAGAGAACGTGGGTCTTTCTGGTTAGGTGTGGGGTGGTTACAGCTCAGGAGTTCAGGATAACTTGACTGGCCACTTGATATTCCCTTGCCCATCATACTTTGGGATTTGGGACAGGGACACTGAAATATTCTGCAAGCCTGTCCTGTGTTCTGCCCACTTCCAAACCTAGCTCAGAGCAGCATTTGGGAGAGACTTTTGTTGGGGAGGAAGATTTTTAAGCAAAGGATTCAAGGAGTGGGTGGGGTTGTTCAGTGCCATGGAGAAGAGAAGGGGGAGGCTACTGGAGACAGGGCAGTGGGAAAAGAGGAAGATCTGGGGGAGTAAAAAATATTCAAATGGAGGGATGAGGTCTGGGTTTCAGTCTTTAGTTCTCTTGGATATCTTTCTCCTTATGGCTTAGAGTCAGGGTCATTTCAAGTATCTGTATTCTTATGCACTGTCTTTGTAACCATGAAGGGAATAGAGCAAGGAGTTTCTTAAGGTCCCTTCCCTTGTCATCCCAGGGGGATGAAAGCCAAATGTCAGGACATGCAGATGAGTCTGTAGGGGAACAACAGGCAGGAAGGGATGATGGTGGCTTCACTTCCCATCCCCAAGAGCACAATCAAACATTCAAATGGGATCCTCCCTGTGAGGGGAGGAAGGAGACAGTTTCCAGATAATACTGGGCAAAAATTGGGTGTGGCAGGGAGTTCAAGAAAAGGGAGAGGTATCTAGGGATCTCAAACTGAACCAGTTGATCCCTTCCCACATGTGACTTGTAGTTCATAAGGAGCCCCTCACCCATCATGTTTTTGATGTAACTCATCAAGATGATTCCTGCCTTCTCTAGCTGCTTGGGAGGAGCTGAGTTTTCCTCTGCTGTGGGTGCTGGGAGGTGGTGGGTGTGGGTGTGGGTGCCTGTTTGGGGAGGGGAGGTGTTTGTGCTCCACTCAGCTCCCTTGGTTACATAACAGCTTTGATAAGACTTTACTTTGGAGCTGCTGCTACTGCCTGAAGCAGTCACCCCTCCACCCCCACATGAAATGCTAGATGTCCACCCCCTTTTCCCTGGCCCCTTAGAGAGTCCTGCTCTTCCTGATCCACTGTTCCAGCAGCTGCTTCCTTGCCAGGAGGTGTCTGCAGCTTGCCTCCCTGCTCCCTTCCCAGCTTCTGCTTTCAAAATACTTGCTTCTTTTGTTATTTGAGCCCAGGTCACCACCTTTACATTTTTAAGCCTCCTGGTCTACCCTCTCCCTTGTAGGGCCCACAGGCTGGGAAGGGAGGGATTCACTGATCACGAAGCTCCCCTCTAGGGAAGAAAAGGGGTGTTTTCTAGGAGGTTTTAGCACCCACAGTTAATTTCCTTACTATTTCTTCCTCTGCCCCAGTAACTTTTGGAGTTTGAGAGTGTTAGACCTTTACCCAGAGGTGCTGGGAGGAAGGATTTTGGCCTTGATATTTTCTCTTTCTTTTCTTTCGTTCTTTCTTTTTTAGAGTTAAGGGGTTGCATATACGGGGGGATTGTCTCCTGGGTTTGAAGAGGTACACCTACTTTATTGTTACTCCTACCCAGGTTGTCTGAGGAAATACTCGTTTCTCTAGGCATGGGATGAGGGCATGACAGGGCCCTTTTAAAAAAAAAAATGACGATTTTTTCCCACTGAGAGTGGGTGGGAATGGGATGTGTCCAGGAGTGGGTATATCTCATTGATAACAGTAACAACTTTCCAAATAGAGAAGTGGGAGACTAGCAAGAGGAGAGAGCAAATGCAAACTTGTGATGTACTTGGAGAGAATATGAAGGATAGAAGCCAGGGGAGGGGCTGGATATCTCTGCAAGATCTGGGACTCCAGTACACATGCATGCGTATTTCTGCCTGTGAGTGAGTATATGACTGTGTATATGTACATAAGTATATGTGAGTATGCTGTGTATATGTGTATAAGCACATCTATTTGTATAAGTGTGGATGTGTGTATATATATATGACTCTATGTATGCATTCATGTATATATGTGAATGTGAAGGAAATTACTGAATTAAACCAATGTGTGCATGTCTGTGTGTGTGTATGTGGTGTGCTTATCCAGTAATGCCTTTGTGTGAGTGTAAGCATGCATGTGAGCATGTATGTGGGGCATGCATATATGTACCGTATCAACCACATATGAATATATGTACACAAGTTGAGGCAAACCTGTGAATAAATGTAAGAAAGAGAGAGAC
This sequence comes from Pan paniscus, assembly GCF_029289425.2. Lineage (NCBI taxonomy): Eukaryota > Metazoa > Chordata > Mammalia > Primates > Hominidae > Pan > Pan paniscus. Next base: position 191,924,273 of record NC_073249.2, read on the forward strand.
TGATTCTGACTGAACATTGGGCTACCCAAAAGTGTCTTCCCATCAGCTTGAGCTTGATCACCCTGCTACTTGTAGCTCTTCTCCAGAAAGTAGGCTCCCTGAGGTCTCTCAAATTCTCATGTCCTTGGGAGCCAACTGTTCTCCATCATATGAAAGAAGTTTGTGGAGGGAAAACCTGTAAGGCCTTGGGGATAGCCAAGTAAGAAATCCAGGCTCCAGGCTGTTCAGATGCTATGGTGCTCAGGGCTGTATGTGGGGAAAGAGGATCAGGGCTTAAACATTGGCATTGCTACAGAAGTTTCAAAATTCAACAAGTTGGTCCTAGTGGATGAAAGGGGTAGTGAGTAAGAGGGGGGCCCAAGTGCGTGCATAAGCCTCATACATACAAGATGTGACAATACACGTGTACAGGTACATGTGCATATTACTTGTCTGTGCCATAATAGGCATATATCAACGTAGGTGCACTTTCTAACATGTACATCCATTAACAAATCTACAGGAGTGTCTATACCAACACGGGGATTTGTCAGCATGCACATACATGCTAACATGTATACTTGTGAACAGAATTTACAGAAATATGTGGGCATATGCTAACACTTGTCTGATTACAACCTATGGCCATATATATGTGCATCTCACTCATCTGGGTTAACAATAGCCTGCAAACATACCCTTCCCCATCGCACGTGCCTCACCCAATGCATCCATTCATTTAACCAGCATGTATTTTATGCCTCTAATCTGCCACATGCTGTGCTGGGCACTAGGGATGGTCCTTGACCTCAGATAACTTGGAATCTTGGGAGAGCAAAGGACCTGGAACCAAATAAGGAGAGTGTTAAGGAAGGTAGACACACGTAAGTGTTCTTTGGAGGGAGTGGGGACCTAAAGAGAGGTAGGTTGGCTCTGGAGTGAGGAAGGGAAAGGTTTGGTAAAGGATCCATAGAAGGGGAGGCTTTTGAGTTGAGGTTTAAAAGTTGAACAGGTGCTTACCAGGTGAGCAACTGTGGGAACAGGTATTTCAGTGACAGGAAATGTTCCAGATGGTCTTCCCACTTCCACCCTTGCCAGCCCCACCTCCGTAGACTCTTTCCCAAAAAGCAGCCAGAGGAAAATGAGGTCTTGCCTTTCCAGTGGCTTTCCATCTCACTCAGAGTGAAATCCAAAGTGTAGTGCGTCCTGAGCAACGTGAGTGCTACGTGTGCAAAGCCCCCTATTACCTCCTGGATCTCAGGGGCCACTCCTACGTGGGTTTCTTTTCTGTTTCATAAAAAGCACAGTTCCTTGTGGAGGCAATTGCGCTTGCTTTTCCCCTCAGCCTGAAATGCTCTCTAGGCAACTCACTTCCTCACTGTATCTGAGTCTTTGCTTAAGTCACATTTTTGGAAAGACCTCCCCAACAGTCTATCTTAAATAGCCCATTGTCATTCTATCTCCTCACTCCATTATTATTACTATTATTATTTATCTCAGTACTTGCCACCACCATTATTTTATATATTTGGTCATCATCCCTCTTTTTCCACTAGAATATAAACTTCATGAGCATGGGAGCTTCATCTGCTTTGTTCATTGCTGTATCTACAGTGTCCAGAAGAGTATTCTGCTTGGAGTAGGCAGTCGATACATATTTGTTGAATAAAGAAATTTTAGCTAGCCGTCAGCCAGTGAGGAGAAAGGATCAAGGTGAACAAGATGCAAGGCAGGGAGACCAGTTAGGAACCTGTTGTCATAGCTTTGGTGAGCAATTAGGATAAGAGTGGCCTGATGTAGAACACCAGCAGTGGGAGTGGAGAAAAAGAGACACAATGTACAAACACATGCATGCACAAATGTACATGCATGTGCTTGTACTTTAATCACATCTGCTGTTTTAGTAGGGGAAGGCTAAGGAGGAAAGTAAAAGTGTCTTTATGTGTATATGTGGTATGTATGTCATGAACACCTCATGACAGGCTGGACACCCTCCAGCTAATGCCAACTGCAGTTCTCCCTTCCTTTTGGATCTTGTCACCAATATCCCATGTATGTTCATTCCTGCCAGCCAGGCTGCAGGGGGCTGCCATGCGGGGTCTCCGTGGTTCCACACTGTCAGTGATGCAGGGCTCCTGCCATAGGGAACAGGAGTTGGGAGCCAGGTCTTGAACAAAGGGAATGGTCTTAGGAGGTCAGAGCCACAGACAGAGACTTAGAGACACTTGGAGAGAGGCACGTGGACTGTGAGAGGAGTAGAGAGAAGGGGAATGGCTGCGGAGAGCTCAGAGATGGAGAGCTCAGGCATGGCCCAGACTTCCTGAAGCCAGATGTGGTGGGGGTGGGACAGCATCCTTAGGCAGCTTCTAATGCCTGGCCCCAACCTCTTCCCTTCTTCTCCTGCTCCACTTCTGGTCCTCTACCCTGGTGGTGTGGATGCCTTAGCCAAGTATGGACTTAGGAATGATTTGTCCCCAGGGTTGTGATGTGAATTCAGGTATATGGGGAGACCTGGAGGAAGGGGTCCCCATTTCTATAACACATTTTGTGGTCTGGCAATAGGGGAGTAATTTCTCTGAGTGTCTCAACTTTTGTTCTTTTCTTTTCTTTTCTTTTGAGATGGAGTCTCACTCTGTCACCCAGGTTGGAGTGCAGTGGCATGATCTCAGCTTACTGCAACCTCTGCCTCCTGCTTTCAAGCGATTCCCCTGTCTCAGCCTCCTGAGTAGCTGGGATTACAGGCACTTGCCACCACGCCCGACTAATTTTTGTATTTTTAGTAGATATGGGGATTTCACCATGTTGGCCAGGCTGGTCTCGAACTCCTGACCTCAAGTGATCCGCCCACCTCGGCCTCCCAAAGTGCTGGGATTACAGGTATGAGTCACTGCACCCGGCCTGGTTGTTTTCCTTTCTCCCAAGAGAGCATGGAGAATTGAGCTTGTGTTGCAAAATGAGCAACTGAGGTTAAACCTCAGGCAGGACCAATCAGCTGCTAGCATTAAGAGACTAAGGCATAGTATGTGGGGAAAGCTGGGAGGACAGCTGCTAAGAAAAGGAGGAAGTGGGAGTTGGGGGTCTGCCCCACCCCATGCCACTCCAGGGACCTCTGGTGGAGGGGAGTGGTCAAGGCCTAAGATCCTCTTTGACACTTCCTCCCCCGGACCTGCAAGCATGGGGCTGGGTTGCTTCATGACCGAGAGGCCAGTGATAGAGCCCCTTCCAGGCTCTAGGGGTGAAGGGGGGCCTCTTGCCTCTCTCCTCTCTCATCTGGGCTAGGGGCCAGGGTGCTGCAGCCGCTCCCCTCCCACCTGGGCTGTGAGCATGGGGGTTGGGCCGAAACAGCCGCCAGAGCCGCCCACCTGCCCGCGGTGTCATGGCAACGACTCTGCCCACGTGGACGATGAGGAAAGGGAGGAGAAGAGAGGAGAGGAGGCATCACAGCAGACACGAGGATGGGAGGGGCTCTTCAGGGTCCTGCGGGCGGAAGCCCCCACCCCTCTAGCTTGGCCCCGGCCCTAGCTCCTTTCACCCCAGATCCCCTGGGGCAGGGTGGGGCTGGTGTTCCAGCTCTGGCCTCGGAGTGTGCGTGTCCTTGGATGTCCTGAGTAATGATGACCTTGGCTTCCTGCACTGTGGGGCCCTGGCCAGGGTCCTAGGGTATATGGGGCTTTGGCATGTTCAGGCGTCTCCCTCTCTCCTTACCCCGCAAGTCGGGGATGGTGCCTGGGGCTGAGGGGATAAGAGCCCGACCTACTTCTCCATTTTCTCACTATTTTTCAAAAGGAAAATGACCCACTTTTCAGCCAATCGGACTGGGGCCTGTTCCCCGGCTGATTTCCTGAGCCCCCCTGCCCGGGCCTCTGCCCCATCCTCAGCCTATTAGCCACGTGGGGGACCCACTTCCTAAGGGTAGCAGGTGAACCTGTGTGGAGGGGTCCTCCCCTGCCATCTGCACCAGGCTGAGTCTGTTCTCAGTGAGGCAGGGGTGGGCCAAGGCCTGGCTGAGACCACATCAGCTCCGCATTGAGCAGACCCCCTTGTCTGCCTCCACCCTGGGCACTGTAAGGGTCCTGCTTGCCATCCCCATAGACCCCCAGGGCACACCTCGAGGTGAGGCAGGAAGGACTTCGGAAGGGTGGAAGGAGGATTCTGCCTCTCCTCTCTCCCTGTGTCAGTGGATGGTGGCAGGCTGTCTTCCCAAGCTGCTTCATTTCCACATGGAAAGGGAGCCTGTGGCACTAGAGAACCATGCTTGTCTGTCTGTCTGTCTGTATGCCTGGCTGGCAGAGTTCCTCTGAGAGACCCCCCCTCTGAGGGTTCTGCCTGTGCCTCATTTCCCAAGCCCCTCCTTTTCTCTAGGATATTGGTCTGGGCCTCCGAGCCCCCTCCCTCCCTCAGCTATATTGGCCTGGGCTGGCTTGGGGGGTGATTAGGGATTTAATTATTTAGTTTCTCCAGCTCAGTAGATTAATTCCATCCATCACAGGCAGGCTGAGCCTTCTTCCCCTCTCTGGACTGCCTGGCCAACCCCAGAGAGAAGGAGCATCATGGCTCACCTGGGCCTAGTACTGGATCTGGGAACAATGGATAAAGTTCTTGTTTGGGGAGGATTTAATGAATGACCTTGAGCAGATGTGGGTGCCTAAATGCTGTGAAATGAACATGTATTTCTGTCATATGGGGATAAACATGTGGACATGTATTTAAGGTTTTGTATCTGTGCAGCTTCTATGCACACAAGCATCAAAGTCTATTGGATGGATAGCCACGGTGGCTCAAGCCTATAATCCCAGCACTTGGGAGGCCGAGGCAGGAGGATCACTTGAGCCCAGGAGTTCAAGACCAGCTGGGGCAACATAGTGACACTGTCTCTACAAAAAAAATAAAAAATTAGCCAGGCACGGTGGTACATCCCTGTAGTCCCAGCTACTTGGGAGGCTGAGGCAGGAGGATTGCTTGAGCCTGGGAGGTCAAGGCTGCAGTGAGCCATGACAGTGCCACTGCACTCCGGCCTGGGTGACAGAGCAAAACCCTATCTCGAAAAAAAAAAAAAAAAGAGGAAAAAGGATCTATCGGATGGAAATGCACATGAGGTGTATGAACCCTCATAGGAACAAGTTTGTGTGGGTCTGTGTATACAGCGTGACGGTGACTATATAGATGAGGTCAGGTGCTGTGTAAGTTGTGTATGGATGACTGCGTGGCTGTGTAATTTGCCTCTGGCTGAACACCTGTTAATTTGTGAATGAACAGTCTTGGGGCAGTGTATAGCTGTGTATGAGGAAGAGATGACAGAGATGGAAGGTTTCCTGAGGCTGAGTGATGAGAAAGGGCACACTGGGGTCCACCTATTGGCCTCCTCAGACCAGTTTGGTCAGGGAGACATGCTACTTTAAAGGTGCTCTGAGGCCGGGCGCGGTGGCTCACGCCTGTAAGTCCAACACTTTGGGAAGCTGAGGCGGGCAGATCACGAGGTCAGGGAGACCGAGACCATCCAGGCCAACATGATGAAACCCTGTCTCTTCTAACATGCAAAAAAGAATTAGCCAGACGTGGTGGCACGGGCCTGTAGTCTCAGCTACTCGGGAAGCTGAGGCAGGGGAATTGCTTGAACCTGGGAGGCAGAGGTTGCAGTGAGCTGAGATCGTGCCACTGCACTCCAGCCTGGCGACAGAGCGAGTCTCTGTCTCTAAATAAATAAAATAAAATAAAATAAAATAAAATAAAATAAAAAATAAAAGTATTCTGCTCAGCCTAGGCCTTGGTCAGGCCTGGATCCAGACTCAGATTCAAATCCTTCTTCCACCATCTGTGTGACCTTGGGAAATTTTCTTTACATTTCTAAGCTTCAGTTTCCTCACCTGTAAAATGGGAGTAATAATAGTGCCTACTGCAAAGGATAGTTGTGAGGATTATATGAAGAAAAACATCTAAAGCACTTAACACTGGGTCTGGACAGTTGTAGGTATTCAGGAGCCTAACCTTAGACTTCAGAGTTGAAAGGCACCAGAGGTTGTCTGGTCTGAAATGTATTCAATGTATTCAGTGCTTGAATGCACTCTGTACCATCCTGCAAAGCAGTCCTCAACCTCTGCTTGCATGCCTCCCTGGACGGGACACTCCCACCTCTTTAGGAAAGCCACATCACGCTGGAGCGGTTCTATCTGCTGGGGAGTTCTGGTCCAGCTGCAGGGAGTCATTGCCTTCCTTTTCTCCCCTGTTTCTCCCTGTTGCGCTATGCCTTAGCTGTGGGGCACTCCTTGATGGCTCAGTTGCTGACCCTGAACTCACTGAGCACCTACTGTATGCCATGTGTGTTCATACAGAGATAGATCCCCTGAATCCTGGCCTTCAAGGAACTCACAACTTACAAACAACTCTTTACCCTACTGTGGGGAATAGAGGTATGAGACCCAAGAGGAGCTGGCAATTGTGGTGTCCTGGGATTGATGGGAGGGCAATTTTAGGGGAAGGCCTCTTGGAAGAGAGTACACCCGTGCAGCAGCAGAGGGTTTAAGGTTGGGAGGACAGGGGTTTTGCAGTCTGAGCTGCCTTTTCTATGTGCTCTCATGCTGTGTCCCTTAGCTCCTGGCTGTCTTCTCTGAAACCCAGAGAGAGCAGAGGTATAGATATCCTTGAAGGTCAGGCAGGGTTTCAGGCAGAGCTGAGGGGTGGGAGGTGCCACGACGTGAACCTGGCAGTCAGCCAACCAGCCAGCCTTCATGGTTGGCTTCCTGTGCTGGACTCTCCTGTGGGAAAGGCTCAGAAGGAGGGCTCAGGCCTTGTTGCTAGAAGCCCCTGTCTCAGCTCACACAGAGAGCTTACGGGACAGTGTGCTAATCCAGGAGGCTGTCCCAAGCTCTGGACACCAAGAGGGGACCAGATGCCTGGGCCAGAGAGTAAGAAAGGTCATTGGTATGGCCAGGCTGAGTAACTCCTGCCCAGTGGACCCCTGCCATGGGCTTGGGCTCCTACCTGCTATTCTTTGATGGCCCTGGCAGGCTCAGGTGTAGAGCATCCTGGAAGCTAGGGCAGCACCAGTCCAAATCACATACAAATGAAAGAAGGTGCTTTGGTGCTAAAGTCAAAAGAAGCCAACATATAGAGACATATGTGCAGTTTCTTTGGATAGGTCAGCTTAGTTACTCATTGCCACAAGCTAAGGAGGTAGGTATTGTGATCCCATTTTACAGATGAGAAAACTGAGGCTCAGGCAGATAACACAAATTGCTCATGGGCATAAAGGTAGGTTGTGACATAATGGATGGAGGTGGATGATTGGCTTTCCAATACCCAGCTATGAGGTTGCTGGGCTTTCCCTTCCAGATCCCTGGAGTTGCAAGAGAGACCACTAACCCTGGCTACAGGGGTTTGTGGGAGTCTGCAAATCAAGGTCCTCTAGTCCTCTCAGGTGCCACCATCTTTGGCTACCAGGTCTTTGCTCTGCTGTCTTTGGTACGCTTAGGGTGTGGGAAGTCTTCAAAAGAAGCCCAGGCAAACAGAAATTCCTGCATGCGTGAAACAGATGAGTTTTCAGACCACCCATTTCTGATCCAAACCAAGTCATGTATGGATAGTTACAGCCTTTGCCCAAAGCTGTCTAGAGATCCTCTCCCTGTCTCCAAGTCTCATGCATTTAAGTAGTTTCTCCCTAGTTAACAATAGCTAACCCTTAGCACCGTGCTAGATACTTTACCTGCATTATCTTAGTCCTTGTAACATCACAATGAGAAAGGGACTACTCTTGCTCCCATTTGAAAATGGGGAAACTGAACTTGAGAGAGGCAAACAGGCTTCCTTGAGGCCACACGTCTAGTAAGTGGTGGACCTGGGATATGGACTCAAAACAGTTTAGCTTAAGACCCAGAAGCCACAGTTGCTCACCAGCTGCCCCTAACGAGGGTCCTAGAGGAGTTCGGGTCCTAGAGGAGTTCTGGTCCTAGAAGTCGTCTCTCAGCAGTGTGCAGTCTTCCCCAAAGAAGGCCCCTGGAGACTTTCAGGAGAGGGGAAAAGTGGAAATGATAAGGCAGCACAGCCTAAGAATTGGTTCAGTTGACAGAAAAGGAAGAGATAGCTGAGAAAAGGCTGGAAGCAGTTGGCCATGCCTGCAATTAGGGGGCATGAAGGAGTGAGGCTGATCAGGCTGAATTGTGTCTCAAAGGGCCTATGGCAGCCCTGGAGAAGGAGGAGGAACCTCCTCCAATGCCTGTTGGGTACATGGCCCTAGCTGGGAAGGGAGCTGGGGCCCAGCAAGTCTGAGTGAAGAGACCTATGTGGGGCTGGGTGGTAGACCCCGAACCCTGCTCCTGCAGCCCATCCCTGAAAGTTGTGCCTCATTCTTTCTCTCTGCAGCATGGGGAGGGCCACCTTTTTCCTTCTTATTCTCCCTTCTCCCTCCACTACCTTCCCTGAGCTATGCAGAGGGACATATCTGGGGGAGACCTAGATGCAACTGGAAAAGAACCATCTTTACCTGCTAAGCAGAGCGGCTAGACAAACATCATGAACAAGGCTGGGTATAGAGGCTGGATTTCTAATACCAGATTCTCCAGGACTCTCCAAAGCCTTTGAAGAGAAAGGAGTGGAGGTCCTTTCTGTGGGCCATTGTACATAGGAGCAGAGTGGGTGAGGGCAGCAAGGGAAAACATTCATTCACAGAATAGGTATTTTTTGAACACCGTTTAGTGGCAGGCATTGTTCTAGACACTCAAAATGCTGCAGCACACAAACAGACACAGTCCCTGCCCTTCTGGAGCTTATATTCTACTATGGGGAGACATACTATAAACACGCAATAGACAAAGAAAATAATTTCAAAGGGCAATCAGTGCTCTGAGGGCAATGAAGCAGGTGATATAGAGCATACCCAGGGTTGCAGCTCAACTTTAGTTGGAGCGAGTGATCAGGTAGGCCTCTCTGTCTCTTCCGAGGCAGAGGAAGCCATGGGAATATCTGGGGCAGAGTGTTCCAGCAGAGAGAACATCAAGTGCAAAGCCCCCTGAGGTGGGATTTTCAAAGAGATTATAGGTAGTGTGGGTTATTCACAGGCCGAGCACCGTCCAGTGGGTCAGGAGATGGATTTAGACTTGTATCTGCCTAAATGGCTCGAGTGTTTTGGAGCTGTAAACCCATTTTCTGTAAAATTTCTGCCCTAAGCCCCTAGGAAGAGTTGATTAAATAAAGTAATAAAGATGAATGAATAAAACGGCAAGCCTTCCTCCTTCCTTTCTGTTCCCCCTTCTTCCTTCTCCATTTTCTGGGGCAGTGAGGGGAAAAGGAGGTGATTTCCCTTGGGGTCCTAAGGAGTGGGGTTGGATACAAGGCATGCCAAGTCTTCAGCAACAGGGCTGGCTAGTGGGGTTGAGGGAGGCCAGGGACTAGGACACCAGCCCAACTACAGAGATCCTGCCACAGGCATCTGGGCAAAGCCAGTGTCAAATCAGTCAGGGGGGCTCAGTCAGAAATGGATGCAGGAAGAGACAAGGGGCTGGGCCGGAGTGGGCAGAGGGATGCCTATCCATGGGCACAGTTGAATAATCAGGGGTATGAGCTGCAGGTCAGAGGCTCTGTGTTAGGGCTCCCAGTGTGAAGGGCTGGACAGAGAAACTGAGGCACAATCCTGTCTATACTGGTTGGTTAACACAGGGAGAGGGAGTGGGTAGACAAAGCCTAAAACTTTGGGATCCCAGGGACACACATGGCTTATCACAGGCATGGAGGAGCCAGGCCAACAGCAGCAAAATGAATTCTAGGCCTCACTTGCTGGAAGTTCTGCTGTGTTGGAACTGGTGTGGGGATGATCTCATAGGCTCCAGGTGAGGGGATTGGATAGGGCTGACCTTCACAAGGGAACAACTCTTAACATTTTGCTGCTGTTTGGATCGTCATGTCCAGCTTGTAGCTCTCCCAGACAGCTTCCTGGGGAAGGAGTGAATTGGCTAAAATTTGACTTTTGAAGTCTTCATCTTGGCCCAAGGCATCACTTTGTGCCAAATGCTGAGATACTGGTCTTTGTCAAACACACCTGGATCTCTGGGTACCCAGATGTGGACAATCTAGAGTAAGAACACCTTATCTTTTCCCCAGGTGAGTATCTTTGGTCTTAGATGGTAATCCAGAGAAATTAAGTGACCTACCCAATGTCACACTGTAAACCAATGGAGGAAACAATGATAAAGATAGCTACCGTTAGTGAGTCTTTATCATGTGCCAGGGACAGTTCTAAGGGATTTATATGCTTTACCTTGTTAAACCTTACATCATTCATACCTTTATTATGGCCCTAATATTATCCCCATTTTACAGATTAGGAGACAGGTTAAGAGAGGTGAATCACCTACCCAAGTACACACAGCCAGTAAGTGAGTGGAAAGGGATTTGAGCCCACAGAGTCTGATGACAGAGTCCACACCAACAACTGCTTTAATCAAGAGAGTTTGTGAGTTGCCTAGGTCTCAAGAAAGGAAAACCAACTGATTTGGCTGGGCAGGGCCCTGGTGGAGAGGGAGAGAAAACACTCTGACTCCTTCTCCCATTTTCCTTCTTTTTCTGGAAGGTAATTGCTTGGGGCAGTGACAACCTCCTGGCGAATTACACAGCTGGTTTCCCAGTGAGATTTGTAACAACAACCCCGCCAGCCTGGCAGCCCCCAGCAAGTTCCGGTTTAAGAAACTAATTGCTGGATTGTGTAGTTGGTGCTAAATTGGGTAATTTCTTGGTGACGGCATCTGTGCCACTTCTTCCATTCCCAGATAGATTCGAGCTGCATCAGAGAAGAATTTGTCACACACGGCACCCTCCCAGACTCCTTCACTCACCATTTTCCAGCCAGCCATAGGCTACTGCAAAAGTGGCTGCTTCCCTCGGCCCCCAGCTTCACCATTCGGGCAGCTCTCTGTGTCCTGGGATAGTGGATGGATGATTTGGTGCAATAAAAATGGGAAAATAACACCAGCACCCAGAATTGTCATAGGACTTCAGGGAGCGTCCTTTATTCTATACTAATCTGACCTTGGGCTTGGTATAAACTCAGTGCTCACCACACATGGGAAAAGGCTAAATCACACTCTGGTTAGCTCTGGGAGATATGTATGGATGAGGTCTTTTTATTTGTTTGTTTGCTTGAAAAAAACATATTCACTTCCATTACTGTGCCCACTTCAGAATGGCATTGAATAAGTTTGACTTCTCTGGGCTGGCAACACAGACAGGGGAAAAGCTAAGGCTTTGGAATCGGCCAACACTGGATTTGACTTCTGGCTTTGACAACAGCTCTCGGTGTGACCTTGGGGAGCTCAGTTAGCCTCTCCAAACCTCAGTTTCTTCTTCTGTACACTGGAAGGTGGAGGGGGGGGGGTTGTGGATAATATCTATCCTTTGGAATAGTTGTGGGAATCACATAAAATATCATAAACGAAAGCATCTTGTTCTTTGTAGACTCACATTCACTCAACAAATGCCTGCCATATGCTAAGCATTGTTCTAGGGACTGGGGAGAATTCAGTGGATAAGATGGATAAAATTCCTGCACTTATGTGGAGCTTACATTCTAGTGGGAGAGATGGACAATCTAGGAGTCACACAAATTTAAAATGGTAACAATATAAGAGACAGGTACATGGTGCCTTGAGAGCAAACAGCAGGGGGATCTGACCTAGTCAGGGAGGCCAGAGAAAGCTTCCCCGAGGAAGCAACAACTGGGCTGAGATCTGAAGGGTGTGTAGGAGTTAGCAAGGCAGAGGTGGGTAGGAAAAGCTTTCCCAACAGGGGGAATAGGCCCCGTGATGTGAGGGATCATGGGACTGACAAAAGACTGTCCTGGCTGCCGCAGAGAAAGCAAGGGGAGCATGTTGTGAGAGGATGTTGGAAAAGTAGGAAGGGCCAGACCCTGCAGGCCTTGTTGGACAAGCGAAGGCATTTTATCCTAAGAACATCAATAAACCAATGAAGAGTTTTAAGCAGAGAAGTGACATGATGAGATTTGCATTTTCAAATGACCATTTGGATTGGAGCGGGGTAAGAACGGAAGCAGGGAGACCAGTTAGGAGAAGACGTGCAGACATGCAGGCAGGAGATGGTGTTCTCAGGAACAGTTGGATTCGTTAGCAGTGCTTTCTGCTGCAAATACTACAGGAAATCTGGCCAACAGTGGTTTAAATAAAGAGCGCATTCCTTATCACATGTAGACCTGGAGTAAAGCAACTGTTAATGTTGGTTCCATGGCCCGATGATGCCAGAACTGACATCTCTGCAGTTCTCTAGGCCTTTTGTGGTGGCAAGATAGCGGCCCTAGCTCTGGTTGTAGTCAAGCCAAGAATAAGGGGAGGAAAGATGGCACTAGCAATTCCTACCCCTTTGGTCACAAAGGCAAAATCTTTCCCAGAAACCCTCATCATGCTTCCATGTGTATATCATTAGCCAAAATGGAATCATGTGGCCTCTAGTTACAAAGGAGGCCAAGATAAGGACAAGGAGGCTGGGAATGAGTTTTAGTGAGTCAGCCAACAGTGATTTGGTGGATGTGGAATAAATGGCACATCTGTTTTTTTTTTTAGGAAGCAAAATCCATAGGGCATGGTGGTGGATTGAATTATTAGTCCCTTCCTCACTTGTTTTTCCCTCCCATTGATTTTGTTTAGTAATGGAGTGAAGGTGGGTGATGTGGGGGGAGGAATATGATCATAAAGCATAATATATAGGAGGAAGCCAGTTGTTAATTAAATATTTGCTTTAGAAAATCCATAAATTGGATATCTCCTGCTCCCAGTAATTTGGATTTGATTATATTGTTTACTATTTGGACACTGGGGATTTTGTAAATCCAAAAGAAAGGCTTCTCATGAGGGATTACACGTATTAATGTTTTAGAGTTTGTAAGAGTGATTTTATTATTTGATACCTATTGAAATCCTGGGAGATAGGTGAGCAGGTGTCCTGAGGCTTAGAGAGGGTAGGCCGCCTCTGCTACGTCAGGTGTCACATACGTTCTGGTCTCAGGACTTGTGCTTTTCCACTATACAGGGCTGCCCTGTAGGATCTGGGTAAAGGAGTTGAGGGGTGATCTGTCTGGAGAGCAGCAATTATAGGGCCCATCTTCTCCAAGACGAGAGCAAGGAGAACATGGATTGATGCCAGAGGGGCTGAAGTTTCATAGGATCTTGATGAAAGCTGAGCAGCTTGCCAGCAGCACCTGTGTGAAGCAGGAGACAGAGGGGCACCTGGGAATGTCCACCCCTGGGAAGTTCTGTGAGGCTCTAGCTTGATGTCACCATGCACAGAGCAAATGGGATAGTCTGGGCTTCTGCCAAAGTGGCCTTTTGTGCTGTGAGTCTCAGATATGGGTCCTGTCTGGGGCAGGAAGAGGGAAGAGAATGACATGGATGAAGGACCAGGCTTTCTGTCTTCTTTCCAAGGCAGAGAGATGCTTCCAGGTGCTTTTTCAACAACTATTTGAGAGGCTATCTTGATCTGATATTCCCTCTGTTTCCCCAAAGAAGGGCAATGGAAGATAATTGTCATCTAGAGCCAGGCAGTTGGTATCTGTGAGGTCACCCTAGTCTCTCTTTGGGCAGGGTAACCAACAGCTTCTACAGTCCAGGCTCCAGGGTGGGCCAGGGGCTGGGTATGTCTCACCTTGTCCTCTATGGAAGATTCCTAGGAAACCACAATCTTCTTCATTGTCTCAATCCTTCAGGATCAGGAAGTTCTTCCTGATGTCTGACTGTGCCTCTTCCACTACTATTAATCACGCTTGCAAAGCTAGCTCTTCTTCCTGACATCCCTGTGTCTAATAATGACATCATTAGTCTTCCAGTCACGGCTGCTGCAAACTTCAGAGTCGTCTTCCTTTCTGATTTTCTCTCTCCTATTCCCACTATTTGCCATTTCCTGTCTGCCAGAACTTTCCGAGCCTACCCCTTAGAATTCCCTATTTGCACACCTCTTCTCCCTGTGCTTGTTGTTTCCTCCACTGGGTAGGTTCTTTTCCCCATCACCTATGTGTATGGGACACACAGACATCTTGTACTCCATCACAAACATCCTCTCCTCTGAGAAGTCTTCCTTGATTGACCTCTATTGAATCTTGTCCCATCCTCATCTGAAGTAGCCTAACATTTTGGTACCTCTTTCCAGCACAGTCATTTATTCATCTACTTAGTGAGTGTTTATTAAGGACTGGCCCTGGGCAAAGCCCTGAGTTAGGTGCTGGAGATCCAGAGATGAATAGGACTTGGTTCCTATTCTGAAGAAGACCACATTCTAGGTGAGGAGATAGAAACCGAAACAGACATTTTCAATGCAGTGTGATAGCTGCTTTCATGGGGACACCCAGGGTGTTATAAAAGCCCGATAAAGAGCATAACCTAGAATAAGAGCACAGAAAGTCTTTAAGGGAAGGTGGGGCTTAATATGAGTAAGTTTTAGCCAGGGGGAGGGCTTTGAGGTGGATGAAAGGAAATTCTAGAAGGAGGGAAGAGTTAGTGCAAAAATAAAGTGGCCTGAAATAACTCTGTCACGTGAGAGGTTGTTCCCCTGTTAGACTATAAACCTCTCGAGGGCAGGGACCACTCTTAAATCACCTCTATACACTTCTCACTCTCTTGCTTATGGTAACTGTTCAATAAATGTTTGTGGAATGGAATCATATTTGAGGGCAATGGAAAAAAAAAAAAAACAACGCAGTGGCTCAGCACCATGGACAGATCCCACAGACACCTGCAGTTGGAGGTAGTCCAACCTGTAAGCTCATTTGAATGTATTTGCATAATGAAGCCGACCTCATTTCCCTGGGGGTTCAAAGGCTCTGCATCATGGGGGATCCAATCAGTCCTGGTTTGGGGGAGTTGGGAAGGGAAGCTGTCAGGGCCAGAGACCGGTCCTCTGAGGACTGTGGGAAAATGTCTCTCCCCTTTTGCTTACCATCCTTTTCTTTTCCATCAGGATTCAGTGGTCCTGAGCCTTCTGAAGTTAGGCTTCTGCCTGGTGGTGGGGATCCTGACATCAAGGATGGGACACCCTGGATGGTGAGTGATAGAAGAGTCTGGGAGATGGGGATTAGACTCAGGTTCTCATACCAGAATAATGGGTTTGAATCTTGATTCAAAGTGACTCATCCACTTACTGGCTTTGTGACCTCAACGTTTTGAGCTCAATTTTCTCATGGGTAAGTGTGGATAATGTCTGCATTACAAGATTTCAGTAAGATTAGAGAATATCAGGTATGCACAATACCTGGTATATAGCGAGTACTTGGGAAATAGTAGGAGATGAGGGGTGAGCAGGATCTGGAAGAAAGGTGGGTGTGGGGAGGTGGTGGTAGGGAGAAAGAGAATGAGTCCTGGAGGTGTTGCTGTCTGGAGCCTTTGAGGCTGTCATCCCTCCTAGTCAGCAGATGGCCCAGGAGCCTGGTCGAGGATGAGGGAGGGCACCGTCTGCCAGCTCCTCTGTCCCTGTCCCTCCTGCTGTCACTCCCTCCTGCCGTAGCTCCTATCCTGGCAGCTCCTGGAGTCCTGATTGGAGGCAGCTCTTGCTGAGAGCTGACCTCTCTGTCCTGTAGCCTTGGCAAGCCTGGGATGGGGGCCAGGAGCACTGGTTCCAGAGTTTTTTCTCCATCGCTTTCCTGCCTTGCCTTCCCTCTGTTCCTGGGAGGAGGAACTCCTGGGTTCCAATCCCAGTTTAGGATTCAGATGCTACTGTGTGTAGCCGCTGTTCTTCTTCTTTATGGATTTTCCTCCTTCATGATTCCCCTCCAGTGGAATGGGAATGGAGGGTGGGGGTAAAAGGCAAAAGGGGTAATTTCATAGGGAAAATATTTGGAACCCAGAAGAGGAAGGAGGAAGAGTCATCTCAGATTCTCCTTATTTCAGTCCACAGGGGAGGGAGAATGAGCCTGCAGCCAGATGGAATGCACAGGGTGTGGAAGGAAGGGGAGGAATTTTTCTGTGGGATGGTGCTGGATATGTAGATTTGGGTCCAGTGTTCTCTTTGTTCACAGCAGCTGGGAGCTATGACCCTGAGGCCTGGCTCTTGCAACAGTGGGGTGTAGGGCAGGGTTGGAGTAGAGATGTGGCTGTGGATCTATTTGCCTAATGCCAGCTTGTTAAAAGCTAGTTCACCTAAAGACTGGTTTCTTTGACTATTTTATGTCTCCCTGGGTATGCTTTTGTTTTTGGTAATCTAAGGACATATTCACACACATACACACACATCCCAAAGTATATCTATATATTTACACATAAATGTGTATATATATGTATATATAAAAATATTTCTATGTGTATATAAAAATATATATGCATTTTTAACTATTTATTAATATACATTTACAAATATAAAAACAAACAAATATATATATATAAATTTAGAGGCCAGGTCTCGCTCTGTTGCCTGGGCTGGAGTGCATTGGTATAATACAATCATGGTTCACTGCAGCTTTGAGCTCTTGTGCTCAAGTGATCCTCCCTTCTCAGCTTCCCAAGTAGCTGGGACTACAGGCATATGCCACCACACCTGGCTAATTTAAAAAATTGTTTTGTAGAGACAGGGTCTTGCTTGGTTGCCCAGGTTGATCTCGAACTGCTGGGCTCAAGTGATCCTCCTGTCTTGGCCTCCCAAAGTGCTAGAGTACAGGTGTGAACCACTGTGCCCAGGCTCTAAGGACATTTAAAAACCCATTTGACTGAGGGAATATCTTCTTGTGAATAAGTATTTATCAGATTTGCAGCATTCATTGAATGATGGGATTATTTTGTGCCCTTGAGTATCTATGTCTATTATGACCATTTAAAGGACTTTTTAGTCCATTTGTGGGAGGATAGTGTGATTAATCATAATAAATTGATATGTATTACCTAAAGGGATACAAGGATGCCTAATAAAAGATGCTTTTAGGTGAAGAGGGCTGTTCAATTCAAATACCTTTTCTCCCTATTTTTCCAGGAGGTTTCTGGGGCCTGGCCCCCAAGACTATGAAGAGCCTTTGCTGAGGCCATGAGGGGTTACCATGGCGACCGAGGCAGCCATCCCCGCCCAGCCCGCTTTGCTGACCAACAGCATATGGACGTGGGCCCTGCTGCCAGGGCCCCATACCTGCTGGGCTCCAGGGAGGCCTTCTCCACCGAGCCCCGCTTCTGTGCCCCGAGAGCTGGCCTGGGACACATTTCTCCTGAAGGGCCCCTGAGCCTGAGTGAGGGGCCGTCGGTAGGCCCTGAGGGAGGGCCAGCGGGGGCCGGGGTTGGGGGGGGTAGCAGCACCTTCCCCAGGATGTACCCTGGCCAGGGCCCCTTCGACACCTGTGAAGACTGTGTGGGCCACCCACAGGGCAAGGGTGCCCCCCGCCTGCCTCCTACACTCCTGGATCAGTTTGAAAAGCAGTTGCCAGTTCAACAAGATGGCTTCCACACACTACCATACCAGCGAGGGCCAGCAGGGGCAGGGCCCGGGCCAGCGCCAGGGACTGGCACTGCCCCAGAGCCCCGCAGTGAGAGCCCTAGCCGCATCCGGCACCTGGTTCATTCTGTGCAGAAGCTCTTTGCCAAGTCCCACTCTCTGGAGGCGCCGGGGAAGCGGGACTATAATGGGCCCAAGGCTGAGGGAAGAGGTGGCTCTGGAGGAGACAGCTACCCCGGCCCGGGCTCCGGAGGCCCCCACACCTCCCATCACCACCATCACCACCACCATCACCACCACCACCAGTCCCGGCACGGCAAGAGGAGCAAGAGCAAGGACCGCAAGGGGGATGGGCGGCACCAGTCCAAGTCCACAGGCTGGTGGAGTTCCGATGACAACTTGGACAGTGATAGCGGCTTCCTGGCGGGTGGGAGGCCCCCTGGGGAGCCTGGTGGTCCCTTCTGCCTGGAGGGTCCAGATGGGTCCTACCGGGACTTGAGCTTCAAGGGGCGCTCGGGCGGGTCGGAAGGCCGCTGCCTTGCCTGCACTGGCATGTCCATGTCACTGGATGGACAGTCGGTCAAGCGAAGTGCCTGGCATACCATGATGGTCAGCCAGGGCCGGGATGGATACCCAGGGGCCGGGCCAGGCAAGGGACTCCTGGGTCCGGAGACCAAGGCCAAAGCCAGGACTTATCACTATCTGCAGGTGAGGCTTTTTTGGGGTTGGGGAACAGAGTCCTTAGCCTTCACCAGTCTTGTCAACTAGGGAGCAGTGGAAAGGGTTGGGTGGGAGCCAGCTGTCCCTGTGATGGAGGGCCTGGGTGTAGGGAGGCTCTGCCCTGCCCCATTGGGTCACTCTGAGCTCCTTTGGGGCTTCACTTTCCCCATTTGTGCAATGAAGGGGCCCTTCTGTTCTAATGATGTGTCTGTCCCTAGAGACTTTCCCTTGACCTACTGTTTTGGACAGGCTGTGCTGATCTCTGTCTTCGGAGGTTGGAGGCATAATGAAGTTGAGGGCAGGCAGTAGACAGGATAGAGAGGCGCACCTTAGTTGTAGCTGCTCTCAAGATTGAAGGTTGGCAGTTGGAAAGCAGTTCTCCTGCCCCAAAGCCTTCTCCAGCCCTCTTTTCTGCTATAATCCGGATGGCCCACATGTTTGAATATGAAGATCAGTTATTTCTAGAATGTGCCTCTGCTGAGGTTTGTCATTCCGGGGTACCGGTGCTGGGATAGCCGAAGCTGTGGAGGGGTCCTGGGAGTTTCATGTGTCTCATGTGTTTTCCTAGGCTGGGGGACAAACTGGGTTTCAGCCCTGATACAATTCAGGCAGGGCCTCCTGGGAGTGGATGGTGCAGGTGATAGCTGGCATGCTGTTCTCATCTTGTCTTACCACCTTTATGGTCTCTGCAGGTGAGGCCAGGAGCTCTGATTCCTACTTTTTATGGAGGCTTCACCCCAGCCTCATCCAGCCCACATCGTTTTCTTAAGTCCTGCCGTAATTTTAGGAGAAAAAGTCAATACAAGTTCTGGAGGTCCAGTGTATTTCCGCATTCCACATAGTTGATACAGATCTATTTATTCAATGAGCATTTTCTGGGTGCTGTGGATACAAAGATGAAGATACAGATGCTGCTTGTGAGGAGCTCACAGTGTAGAGTGGGAATAGACAAGGAAGCAGATAGAATACAGTGTGATGAGGCTGTGATAGGGGAGAGCCCTGGACATCTTGGGAACACAGAGGAGACACCTCACTGACCTGGGTGAGGAATGTCCCCTGAGCTGAATCTCAGTGGAGGAGTTGCAGTTGTTGAGTGCTGGCTAAATGTGTATTGGGAAGAGACTATACAGCATGTTCAAAGGTATGGAGAATAGAGGCTGTGTGTGTCTTTGTGGGACATTGGCCTTGCTGGGTAAGTTGCGCACAAGTTAGGGCTCTCCTCGAGAACTCATGAAGGCCCAAGGGAGCACATAGGGCCACAGTGCAAGCAAGAAGGGACTTCTGGATTGGCCTGGTTTGCCCCCTCCCTGGGTAGGGAGGTGCTCTAAGCTGGGAACTGCAGGGTGCAGGGAGGCAGCACCCATCCTTTCTCCCCCATAGCCGATTCCTTGCCATCCCTGAAGACTTGTTGCCATTTTTCTCCTCCCTGCTGCTTCTTCAGGGCTGCCCTGACCTCCCTGGGGGCTTCGTTTTTAACATGCACCTCACAGTGTCCTGCAGAGGAGCTCTGCAGTGGCTAGAATGGGAACCCTGCAGTATGGCCTTCCCATCTGCTGGCCTGCCTCTCTCCACCTGCCTGCTGCTCTCTGTAGAGAATGGGGAAGGGGAATGATCCCTCCGGTCTGGAGTTCCAGGGCATCTGAGGACTGGGAAGTCTGAGCCCATGTGGGGAAGAACCAAAGGGCTATAGGGACCCTCCAGACAGCCTCGCACTCCCCTGGTACAAAAGCAGGGGAGGCTGGCCCCATGAGGCCGGGTGTCTTTGTTGGACTCCCGATCTGATTGTCGAAGCCCTGTTTCTCCCACTGGGTACCAGCTTTCTCTTAAGCCTTTTCCAGAATCCCTCTGTCCACTCTGAGCCCCTGTTTCTTTATGGAGCCTCATCTCTTTGTTTCCCATTATCCAAATGAGCCCCAGCCCCTTGAAGAGCCCTGCTCCTGCCCGTGGGTTCCTTCAAGGGACCCCATCTCATCCCCAGAGTCTCCACCTTTCCCCTGAACCCTATGCTCTCCCTGAGGCGTTACCCCTTTTGGAGCTCCCATCCCTACCCCATTTAACCTGTTCTTTACACAAGTGTTTTAAATCCTCCCTACCTCCCCCAGTCCTCTCCCCCACGTCTTCACTTACACCTCATTTTCCGAAGTGTAGGCTGACATCACGGACTCCCTCAGCTTCCTGACAGCATCTCTCTAGACACATCCAAATTCCCAGCCACCCTCGTCCCCTTCCTTGGCTCATAGGAAAAGCTGGGACCACCCATCCCAGGCTGATCCTTCCTCCAGGGCTTGATCCCATCTCATCATGACCCCCTCCATCCCTGAACTGTTCTCCCTTCTGAGGTTTAAAGACTATTTTTACTGGCTCTTTCCATCATTCTGAAAACATGTCCAAAGTCGCTTGCATCCTAAAAAATATTTCTGCAGCCCCATCCCACCTTCCATGTCCTTCATAATCGAGTTCTTAGAGCATAGACACCTACTATTCACTTCCCTTCAATTCTCCCCTCACTGCGGTCTGATTTCCAAACTCCCTGTCATTGACATGCCCTGGCAGTGGCCACAGATGATCTCTTGAGAGCTATCTTCAAAAGCTACTTTTCAGTGCCTATAATAATTGTTACCATTTATTGAGCACTTTCTATGTCCTGGAAACTCTCTATTGGCTCATTTATCTTTGCCACCAACCCTCTGATGTAGGCATAAGTATCATGACCAACTCGCAGACAAGGAAACTGACACTTAGAGGTTAATCCGTTTTGCTTAAGTTCACCTATCCAGCAAGTGATGGGGCCAGAATTGCACATGGATCTTCTAACTCCCGAGCCTGAGTTACTAACCTCTGAACGCACTGTGGCATTTGACATAATCGACTCCTTTTATTCTTGAAATGTCTCCTGTTTCTATGACATGGCATTTTCCTGACTTCCCTCCTACCCCTCTGCCCACTCCTTCTCAGGTGACTTCACAGGCTCCTCTTCCTTTCTTCACAGTCCCTTTTTAAATGTCAGTGGATCTCTGCTCATCTCTCTTCTTCTCTCCCCTGGGCTGTCTCATTCACTGCTATGGATTCAGCTGCCGCCCATGACTCCCACATGTCCGCCTCCAGCCCCGATCTCCCCACTGAATCCCAGAACCAAACATCCAACCACCTGCTCAACAGTTCTATGCCAAGCTCAAGGTGCTCAACCCCGACCCTACCACCTTTCCCCAGACTTGTTTCTCTGGGGTTCTATGGCTCAGTGAGCAGCAGCACCCTCCCCCAGGTCCTCAGCCAGCAGCCTGGCAGTCATCCTCGACTCCTCCCGCCCCCTCATCCCCCACGTCTAATCAGGCTCACTGATGCTCCTTAACACCTCTCATTTCCATCTCCTCCTCTTCCCCCTCATTGTCATTGTCTTAATTTAGGCCTCATCATCTCTTGCCTGGATAACAGCATCAGCCTCCTAATTGGTCGTCCTCTCACCACTTGAGCCTCTGCCCTGCTCCTGGCCCTCCACAATCCAGCCTCTGTTTGGACTGTGGGAGAGCTCTTTCTGCAACATAAATCTGATGTCACTCTCCTGCATGAAGCCCTCTGTGGCTCCCCACAGCGGGGAAGGAGAGAGGATTTGGAATGTAAGCAGGTTGAAAGGATGAAGGAGAAGGAGGGGTAGAAGGTTGACTGAGGTCAGGTGATGCCTGACTGCTGGGCATGGGATTGACACAGGTCACTTTGGCCTCTGATCATCAACCGCTTGACGCCTGCCATGTCACTCCCTCAGACTCTCTAGGTGGCCCTTAATTAAGTGCAGAAGGTCTGTGGAGGATGACGAGGTGTCTCTTGTAAGGGACGGGGACAGCCTGAGACCCTACCTCCCCTTCTGCCTCTGCATGTACCTGAGTGTGCCTGTTCAAGCCAGGGCAGGGCATCTCCCACTGGCAGTGGGGAAAGAGTCCTGGCCTCTAGATTTAATAGGGTCATGTCTGAGAGACAGAGACCCCTGTTCCTGCAGGTGCCGCAAGATGACTGGGGGGGTTACCCCACCGGTGGCAAGGATGGGGAGATCCCCTGCCGCAGGATGCGGAGCGGCAGCTACATCAAAGCCATGGGGGATGAGGAGAGCGGAGACTCAGACGGCAGCCCCAAGACATCTCCCAAAGCAGTCGCCCGACGCTTCACCACCCGTCGCTCCTCCAGCGTGGACCAGGCCAGGATCAAGTAAGGACAGGGAGGGCCAGGGGGTGCGGGGTCAGGAGGCTGATGCTGGACTCCTGCGGGAGATGTGTGTAGAGTGGGTGCCAGTCAGGTAGTCCTGCTTAGGTTTCAACTGGGGTGTCTCACTCCACTCCATGTAAAGGGAGGGTCTTGGTGGGAGTCCTTCTCTGGTGCCTCTTTGGGAGTCTCTTTACCCAGGGTCTCCTAAGGGATCTCTCTTTGGGGGTTCTGAGGAATAGGACTTACTCAGGGGCCCCAGTGCTATTATCTCCCCTCCCCCACCTCCTAGCAGTCCACTGTTCTGACTCCGGAATTTTGCCCTTTTCCAGCTGCTGTGTCCCACCCCGGATCCACCCCCGGAGCTCCATCCCTGGCTACAGCCGTTCCCTCACCACTGGACAGGTAGGGAGAGGCCCAGTATGCCTGGAGGAAAGAGTGAAAAAGGGATTCAGTCCCATGCTCAGCTTAGGACTTAAAATCAGAGGGTCTGCCTGTGGAGAGAGCTCAGGCCTGGCTCTGGGGAAACTGGGAAACCTGCCTTAGGACTCCTGGAGCTGACTCAGGCTGGGAGTCTGAGAGAATCACAGCCTTAAAACCCACCAAGTGTCCTCAAAGTGATGAGCTTGTAAGGGCAACGCCAGTGCCCTGGGGCTCTTCACAGGCCTGATTGCTCCCTCCTTGCCCCCATGTAAAAGGTAGGATTGGCCGGGTGCAGTGGCTCTCACCTGTGATCCCAGCACTTTGGGAGGCCGAGGTGGGCGGATCACGAGGTCAGGAGATCAAGACCAGCCTGGCTAACACGGTGAAATCCCGTCTCTACTAAAAATATAAAAAATTAGCCTGGCATGGTGGCGGGTGCCTGTAGTCCCAGCTACTCGGGAGGCTGAGGAAGGAGAATGGCGTGAACCCAGGAGGTGGAGCTTGCAGTGAGCCGAGATGGTGCCACTGCATTCCAGCCTGGGCGACACAGTGAGACTCTGCCTTAAAAAAAAAAAAAAAAGGTAGAATTGATTTGTACAGACAGGGCGCAGGCCAAGCTGCAGTCTCAGACATGATCTGGGCCTGAATTCTGCCACCTTACCCCCCTGTCCCGAGAAACCACCAGCAAAAGACCTTACTTTTCAACACCTCCGTTTCTCATCTTTAAAATGGCAATGGTAGGGACAGTTGTTTTGCAGGGGTTTTTGAGAGTTCAGTGAGAAAATGTATGCAAACACAAGGTACTTGGCCCGAAAATGGCATTTTATAAATGTGAGTTCCATATCTAAGTGTAGACTTTCCCCTTAATTAGACGGAAGCAGCAGCATTTAGTGATTAAACACATGAGATGGGGTTGAATTCCAGCTTGGCTACTTACCAGCTGAGTGACCTGGGGCAAGTTACTTGACTTTTTTTGAGCCCCACTTTCCCTTTTTAAAAATAGGCATCATAATAGTGTTCTTGGCACATAGCCAGCACTCAATAAAGGTTAGCTATTTTTACTGTATGCTGGGGAAAAAAATGCAATGCAAAAGACTGTCCACATTGGCTCTCATTGTTCACTGCTGCAGTCTCTCAGTATGCCTTTGTTCCATTGCCTGAACCAGGAAATCTGATTGGCACAGCTCGCTTTTTACATCAGACCAGCCTATGTTGTTAAACCCACGAGTTAATGCTTAGCCCTCATTTTACCTCACCCATCAGCCACATGTAACACAGTTGAAGACTCCTTCCTTCCTGAAAGACTTTACTTGGTTGGCTTGGAGGACACCACACCTTCTACATTCTAGATTCCCTCCCTGGCGGCTTATCCTCAGTCTGTGTCTTGGGTGCCTCTATAACTCCCCAGGATCTAAACACTGGAGTTTTCTAGGGCTCAGTCCCTGGACTTCTCTCTATACCTACTCCTTAGGTGATCTTGTCTGGGCTCATGGCTGAGAGCCTGATGACTACCAAATGTATATCTCCAGCCCAAACTCTCCTGTAAATGCCAGGCATATATGTCTAACTGTGTATTGAAATCTCATTTGGATGTTTAGTAGACATCTCAAACTTAAGATGTCCAAAACTAAACTGCTGATACACACACCCTCCACAATCCCCTCCCGTCCCTGGCTGCCGCAGTTGCTGCTCTATCCTCTGAATTCTCCGTTTCAGATAATGGCAACTTTATCCTTCTAGAAGCTCTGGTTTAAAAGCCTGAAGTCAGTCTTGACCACTTTCTCTCTCTCACAACTCACCTCCAATCCTTCAGCTTATCCTGCTGGTCCCACCTTTAAAATATATCCAGGATCCAACCACTCCTCACCATCTCCACTGCCACCGGTTCTTCCAGGCACCATGTCCTTTTGTCTGGACGATGGCACTGCCTTGTAGTTGGTCTCCTGTATTTGCTCTTGCTCCACTTCATCCTCTCTCATTACAGCCCACATGATCTTTAAAAACTATAATCACACTCGCTCTTCTGTTCAAAACCCTCACGTTGCTCAGAGTAAACATCAAGAACCTAACCATGGCTTTCAAGGCCTGCATGACCTGGTGACCTCGCTGGAGTGGAGCTGCCTCTTGAGTTCCTCTCCTAAGGCTGTTCCCCTCCCTCCCACTCCAGCCACACTAGACTCCCTAGGGCCCTTGCATTTGCCACTACCTTTGCCTGGATGTCCCCTTCCCAGCCACTCCCATGGATCACTTCCTAACTTCTTTCAGGTCTTTTCCCAAATGCCCTAAAATTTTAATTTAACTCTCCCTTTCCAACATTTCCTATTCCCCGTCCCTGTACTGTCATTGTTGAGGTCTTCTCTGTCTTCTTCCTCCTGCTCTTTCTCCTTCTTCTTAGCACTTTGCATTATCTAACATCACATATACTTGACATATTTAGCCTGGAGGTATGGCTTCTTATTCTTGCTTTATAGAAGATGAAATAAGTTTAAAGCACTAGAGATGTCACCCTATTATGTCTCATAATACTTTTTTCCTCTTCAGTCTATTTTTTTTTCGTTTAGTATTTGCCTAAAACACCTTTTTCCATCTTTTACTTTAAAGCTTTTTGTCTATGTCTCAGGTATATTTTTTGAAAATAGTTATAGCTACATTTTACCTATATCCATTCTGATAATTGCTTGAGAGTTTAGTACATTTATATTTATTGTGATTACAGATTATCTGTGATTACCCCTTGGCCTAAACCTAGGGTAGTGTGATGACCCTAGCCCTAACCCTTGGGTTTATTTCTGTCATCTTATTTTGTGCCTTCTATTTATCTTGCCTTTGGACTGGTGCTTTCCTGCTCCTTTGCTGCCTCCTTTTGGTTTGAGTTTTCTTTATTCTTCTCCCCACCAAATCCCACACTGGTTTAGTAGTTATATATTCTATTTTATTCTTTGTGGTTACCCTTATAATTTTCATATGCATATTTGACTTAACGTCTGAAGCTGACGGTTTTTTCTGTGCTCCTCCTAAACAATACAGAGACCATAGGACAGTTTGATTTTGTGTGTGTGTGTGTGTGTGTGTGTGTGTGTGTGTGTGTGTGACGGAGTCTGGCTCTGTTGCCCAGGCCAGAGTGCAGTGGCTAGATCTCTGCTCACTGCAACCTCCATCTCCCGGGTTCAAGCGATTCTCCTGCCTCAGCCTCCCGAATAACTGGGATTACATGTGTGCGCCACCACACCTGGCTAACTGTTTTGTATTTGTAGTAGAGATGGGGTTTCACTATGTTGGCCAGGCTGGTTCCCAACTCCTGATATCAGGTGATCCACTCACCTTGGCCTCCCAAAGTGCTGGGTTTACAGACATGAGCCACCACACCTGGCCGACATTCTGATTTTGATGACCTCTTCCCTTCTTGTTCTTCTTTTTTTTGGCAACAAAAATTTATTTTCTCACAATTCTGGAGGCTAGAAATCTGACCAAGGTGTCAGCTGGAGTGGTTTCCACTATTCAGTAATTTGTATTTTTATATTTTTTATGTTGTTGTTTGGAGAACAAAACATTTTAAACTTGATGATGCATAATTCATCAATTTTTCTCTTCTTGATTGTGCTTTGGTGTAAAATTTAAGAAATCTTTGTCTAATGCAAGATCACAAAAATTTACTCTAATATTTCTCCTAAGAATTTTGTAGTTTAACATTTATATTTAGATGTATGACCCACTTTGAGTAGTGTGTGTGTGTGTGTGTGTGTGTGTGTATGTGTGATTCAAGTTAGGGGTCCAGCTTTATGTTTTTGAATGCGGATATCCAATTTTCCCAGCATCATTTGTTGAAAAGGCTTTTCTGTCCTCATTGAAATTTCTTGGCCCCTTTTTCAAAACCAATTTACCATAAATGCATGTGTTTATTAATGAACCTTAAAATTTATTCCACTGGTCTGCTTGAACCTATCTTTATGCTATTACCACATGCTTTGATTGCTGTAACTGTGTGGTAAGGATTGATTTTGGTAAGCTGAAATTATACAATTTTGTTACTCCTTTTAAAGACTGCTTTGTGTTTTGTGTTTCCTTTGCATATACACATGGATTTTGGGTAGGCTTGTTGATTTCTATAAAAAATATAGTTGGGAATTTGAAGGGATTGCTCTGAATGTGTAGATTAATTTATGGAGTATTGTATTCTTAACAATATTAAATATTATTATCCTTGAATATTGGATGTATTTCCATTTATTCAGTTCTTCTTTGATTTCTTTCAGCATTTATTTTACTTATTATTATTATTATTTTAATTTCTTTTTTTTTTTTTTTGAGACAGTCTCGCTCTGTCGCCCAGGTAGGAGTGCAGTGGCATGATCTTGGCTCACTGCAAGCTCCGCTTCCTGGGTTCACGCCATTCTTCTGCCTCAGTCTCCGGAGTAGCTGGGACTACAGGCGCCCGCCACCACGCCTGGCTAATTTTTTTGTATTTTTAGCACAGACGGGGTTTCACCGTGTTAGCCAGGATCGTCTCGATCTCCTGACCTCGTCATCCGCCTGCCTTGGCCTCCCAAAGTTCTGGGATTACAGGCATGAGCCAACGCTCCTGGCCTATTTTACTTTTAATTTTTATTATAAATTGACAAATTGTGGGTGTATATATTTATGGGGTATAAAGTAATGTTATGACTTATGAATACAATATGGAATAATGAAATCAAGTGAATTGACATACCCATCAACTCAAATACTTAAGTGATCTTAGGACACTTTAATTTCCTTGACTTCTTCCCTTCTTATGTGGACTTATTGCCCAGTATTTTAGTTCTACCTTTTAACCTGTCAAATTAGTCTCTATTATTATTGTTACTTTTTATATTATTAGCTCTTGATTGTATGTACTCACATCTCTACCTTTTTTACTCCTCACTTTACCTCCTTACATCTCATTGTTTCCTCCTAAAGTATATTCTTTAGTAATTTTTTCAGTGAATATCTGTTAGTAGCAAACTTGGACTTTAACAAAAAATATATTTTACCCATACTGTTTGATACAGTTTAGCTTATTGTGGGAATTCTAGCTTAACATTTATTTTCTCTAAGTGTTTTGAAGATATTCTTTTGTCATCTGTCTGTTGTTGCTGTTAAGGAGTCTGCTATCATCCTGATTGTCTTTGTAGGTAGTTTTAATTTCTCTCAGGTTGCTGTTGAGATCTTGCTTTGATTTTATTGTTCTGCAGTTTTGCTATGATATGTTCATGTGTGTGCTCCATAGGTCTGTGGATTCATGTTTTTCATCAATTCTGGAAAATTCTCTCATGGTATAGTTTGCATAGTATATCTTTTCCCCATTCTTTTACTTTCAACTGTTTGTGTTTCAGATTTAAGGTATGTCTCCTGTAGACAGCATCTAATGGTTTTTTTTTTTTTTTTTGCTTTATCTTATCACTATGCCTTTTGAATGAGTGTTTTGTCCATTCATGTTTTATTTTATTTATTTAATTTGTTTTTGAGGAAGGGTCTTGCTCTGTCATTAAGCTACAAGGTAGTGGTGTGAACATGGCTCACTGCAGCCTTGACCTCCCAGGCTCAATCAATCCTCCCACCTCAGTTCCCCAAGTAAATAGAGGTAAATACAAGAGCCTCTATAAATATATTTTCCTCACTTCCTCTCTTAACTTCTTTAAAAGATGTAAGATTACACAAAGCACTTATTATAATACCAATGTTGGTTTATAACAAGTGTTAGGTTTAAAACATATATAGGTAATATATGACAGTAATAGCACAAAGGGGGAAATGAGTTATATTAGAGCAATGCTCCTATATTTTACCATAATTATATTTTGATAAGCTAAGATATACATTGTAATTCCTAGTGCAATCACTAAGAAAGTAACTCAAATTGTATAGTAAAAAATTAACAAATAAATGTAAATGGTACACTAAAATATTTATTGATTTAATACAAAAGAAGACAGTAAAGAAGGAACAGAGGATCAAAAAATAATATGACAGTCCAACCACATCAATAACCACATTAAGATGTGAAGGTCTGTGAATTTCAATTAATATGTGAAATATATTTCACATATTTACCATTTCTGGTGCTCTTTATTTCTTCTTCTGTATTTGAGTTACCATTGGGTATTACTTTATTTTCCCTTTAGCCTGAAGGACTTCCATTAGTGCTTCTCATAATATAAGTCTCCTGGCAATAAATTATTCAGTCTACATTTATCTGGAAATGTTTTTATTTTTACTTCATCTTGGAAGAATAGTTTTGCTGGATATAAAATTCCTGGCTGACAGTTATTTTTCTTTCAGCACTTAGAATATACCATTCCACTGCCTTCTGGTGTTCATTGTTTTTGATGAAAAGTGAGTTGTTTCCCTCTATGTGATGAATTGTTTTTCTTGTGCTGCTATTAAGATTTTCTGTTTTCAGCTTTCAACATTTTGACTGTAATTTGTGTGAATATAGATCTCTTAGTGTTTAACCTACTTTAGGTTCATTGAGCTTCTTTGATCTCTAATGTTTTTTGTTTTTTAATTAAATTTGGTAGGTAGGCACAGTAGTGGGCACCTGTAGCCCTAGCCACTTGGGAAGTGGAGGCAGTAGGATTGCTTTAGCCCAAGAGTTTGACCTGTAGTGCACTATGTTATGATTGTGCCTGTGAATAGCCACTGCACTGAAGCCTAGGCAACATAGTGAGACCTCATCTCTAAAAAAAACAAAAACAAAAAACGAGAACAAAAACAAAAGGAAAGTTTTTGGCTATTGTCTCTCCAAATATTTTTTTCTGCCCTATCTCTTCCTTTTCCTCTTTTTTTTCCCTCCTCCTTCTGGAACTCCCATCACATGTATGGTGCTACGCTTGATGTTGTCCCATAGGCCTCTGAGGCTGTGTTCATTTCTGTTTAATATTTTTTCTCTCCATTATTCATATTGGATAATTTATACAGATCCATCTTCATGTTTACTGATCATTTATTATGGTGAGCCCCTCTACTGAATTTTTAATTTCAGTTACCCTACTCTTCAGCTCCAGAATTTCCATTTGTTCCTTTTTTTAATCTCTCTCTCTTTGTTGTGATTTGTATTCATGAAGTCATTGTTGTCATGCTTTCCTTTAAATCTTTAAGCATGGTTTCCTTTAATTCTTTGATATATTTATAATAGCTGCCTTGTAGTCTTTGTCTGATAAAAGCAACATTTGGGGATATGCATACCTTCTTGTTTATTTGCATGTTTCATAATTTTTTGTTAAATACTGAACATTTTAGATAATATATTGTAGTAATTCTAGATTATGTTTTCCTCTTGAAGATTGTTATTGCTTTGTTTGTTAATCCCTGAATGAAATCTGTGAAATCTGTCTTCCCTACAACATGTGGCCTCTAATGTTTCCATTCAGTTTTATTTCCTTCTTATTTTTATTTTAAGCCTTGTTTCTTAGGGATTTCCCCCATATCTGCATAGCTTAGTGTTCAGCCAGAGATTTTTCGGAGGTTGTGCTCAAGAACCTCAAGCTAGTTAGACTTTCTGTCTGCCTATAGTTCTATGTGTGAGCTGGGGAGGGCAAAGTTCAGGTTGTTTTCAAACCTACCCTGGCTTTTACTCTTCACCAGACTCTTTTATTTCCCCTGCGCACATATATAAGCTCCATTGGCTAGGGATGTGTGGGTGGCTCAGGCTTCTCTGGTCTCTGCTGTGCATTCACCCAGCTTCGAGTTAACCCAAGATATGTGGAGAGCTTATCAAACTCCCTTGGTCTGTCTCACTCCCTGGAATTTTCTGATAAATTCCTGGTTAGTTTGCCAGTCCATTGTTTGGCCCAAACATTGCTGAAACCCAGCCTAACAGTGCTTCTGGCCTTTCCTGTTCTTGATATTATAACTGACAATGCTCCAAATTAAGTGGAGCCCTCTGGCAGAGGCAGTGAAGCAGCTGATTTTTCACAGGCGGCACCACGTTTGTTGAAGTATTGCAACTGATAGCATTGGGAGCCTGGTGAACGAGAGCAGCCTCAGGCAAGAATACTATAGAGTCGTGCTATTCTTACCCAAAGTCCAGTAATTTTTATGAATACATGTTTCTTTGTTGTATGTCTTTGATTGATTTGCAGAGTGATAAAATGGTGGGTTTTGACAGTTTGTCCTGCTTTAGAGTCGTATTTTCTTCTGTTCTCAGTTTTATCTTTTAAGCTTGGAACTTTTAAACATCATTTAGAAGTTATTTTATTTTAGCTAAGGTAGCACTAGCTGCTTTAACAGAGAAATCTTGAATTCTCAATGGCTTAACTCAATAAAAGTTAGTTTTTGTTTATGTCACAATTTGTATTTTCTATTGCTATGTAAGTTATCCCCAAATGTAGTATCTTTAAACAACAAATATTTATTATCTCACAGTTTCTGTGGATCAGGAATCTGAGTGCAGCCTGGCTGGGTGCGACTGGGTCAAGTGTCTCACAAAGTTGCAATCAAGGTGTTGGCCAAGGCTGCAGCATCTCAAGGCTTCACTGGGTGAAGATCTGCTTCCATGCTCACTCACATGGCTGTTGGCAGGCTACAGATCCTTGCTGGCTACTAACCAGGGACATCAATTTCTTCTATGTGAGACTCACTACAGGGCTACTCACAGCATAGCAGCTTGCCTCCCCCAGAGCAAAGGCTTTGAGAGAAAGAGAATAAAAAAAGGTGTCTAAGATGGAAGCCACGGTCTGTTTGTAACCTAATCTCAGAAGTGATATCCCATTGTATCTGCCATATTCTATTCATTAGAAGTGGGCCAATAAGTCTGGTCCACACTCATGAGAAAGGGATTACACAAGGGTGTGAGTTCCAGGAGATGGAGATCATTAGGAGCTATTTCAGAGGCTGTCTCCCACATAGTACACTCACCTTCAATGGAAATTTATCTGTGAGAAGCATGAGCAGCTTGGGTTAGGAGTGAGTTCCCCAGGAAATATTTTGCAGTTGCTTCTGTTGGAATATCCCTGGTTTGGAACTATTTTATGCTAATTTTTAATTTTAGGGGTGTGGCCCATGAAGGTTCATGCAGATACACAGTACCGTGGCTGTGTGAGGACCAGCTTGTAGGTACAGATTCTTAGGGGATTTGCCTCTTTTCCCTTCCCGCCATCCCTGTACTTCAGACCAGCTTCCTTGTCATCAGCCTGTGGTGATGACTAATTTTTTTATTCTAGTCTACATTTTCATCAAAGGTTTCACTTTTCCTAACTTTATGCAGGTTCTCCTTTCCAATTCCGCGCTTCATGTGGGCCCAAAGCCTTCCTCCTATGCCCAAGTGGGTGTTAAAACCTAAGCCTTTACCAAAACGCTGAGACCAACAGCCCCTGCCCCCACCTCCCGCCTCCACTGGGCTGTTTGCAGCATTGGCTCACACAGTTAATATTCTGATTTTCCAGTCTCCTCTTTGCTTTTGTCCCCTGGGGACTTATCTCGCTTTCTTGTGAGCTCAGCTATGCATATAAAGCAACATTTGTTATATTTTATCCAATGTTTTGAAATGGGAGAGTTTTCTAAAGGTTATCTAAACTAAATAACTCAAGTAAAGTATACACGATGTTGCCTGGCCCCCTGTTGGACCCACCAACTCTAGTCTGGACAATTTCCAATTAGACACAAAGCATTTTTACTTTAAATATTTCATGAGCTTGGAAATGGCTACTGATTCCAGTCTGGTTTGGAGAAAGGCTAAGGATCTCATCCCAAGAGGATTCTTTGACTTTGAGTCTCCTGTAAGTGGATGTTGGGGGAAGCAGGGTGGAAGTCAGTGCAGGGATAATAGGAGCATTCACAGTACAATGTTACAGTTTTATAATTGTAGGATAGTAAAGATCAACATGGGTGTAATATTTCTCTGAGAGTCTCTGAGTCCGTGTTTCCCTTGTGTCCTGGTCTCCTGTTGGAACCCCAGAAGCTCCTCTTGGCCAGCTGAGCTGGCGGGTATATGACCCCAGGGAGTTGTTCACCTTCTTTTGTCTGCCTTGGATAGAATTGGTTGTGAGTATTGCCTGTGGGTGGGATTTCAAGAGCTGCAGAACCCCAGGGAAAGAGGCACTTCTCATTCTGAGTGGTATTGTCACTGCGATTTAAGAGCCTCTTGTTGCTAATAATAGTAGCTATAGTTTATTGAGCATCTACTGTGTGCCAGATATTATGCCTAGTGCTTTATACACAGAAGAGGGCTAGAGATACAGAAATATACAACAGAGTGAGATTCCTTTCATCCCTGGTGTCTGGACTCGAGACCAGCGTGCTTTCTGCTAGGGTTAGATTAGCTCCCCTGTGCTCCAAGAGGGACACTCTGGGCTGCATTTGTTCTAATTGGGGAGTGTCTTGAGCCTAGCCCAGAAAT
This sequence comes from Pan paniscus, assembly GCF_029289425.2. NCBI lineage: Eukaryota > Metazoa > Chordata > Mammalia > Primates > Hominidae > Pan > Pan paniscus. The sequence goes on from NC_073249.2 coordinate 191,957,334, forward strand.
AGCAGGAGTTAGTTCAGTTCCTGTGTTTTAGGAAATACACTGGCAACTGTTGTCTTTGGTGCCCCAGAAATACAGAGACAGAAAGGCTGAGAGGTAGATGACAGAGCATCATGGTGAAAGCCACAACTGTCACACAAGTGTGGCTTGTGTCAGTCAAATATGAGAGAACTTAACTTCTGCGGGGTCTCGGATTGATTTTCCATGGCCTGGGATTTCCATACACTTGTAATGAAGCTCCTTTAGAAAAAGCTTCAAAAAGTTCAGACAGTCCTTCTTTTCAATTAGTAGGCCCACATTGGAACCAACGAATCTAAATCTCCAGCAAATTTGGCTCTGAGCTTCTAAGCAGCCAAAGCAAGAGAAGTGTTTTGTTAACCCTGGGTTCAGATCCTTGGGGTGGGGCCTGAGTTAATGTAGGTTTAACAAGCTCCCCAAGAGAATCTGTTGCTCAATCAGCCTTACATGGGAGCCAGGAAGCATGACATTTAATTTCAGTTTTATCACCTACCAGCTGGGCATCCTTAGACAATTCACCTGCCCTCTCTGGGTCTTGTTTGCCCATTAATAGATTGGAATAGAAATGGCTCTATTTGAAGTAGAATCCAGTGAAATCATGTTATGCTTTGGAGGCTGAATTATGGAAACACTGAGCTGCAGTTTACACATGGATCAGTCCACTCCTTTGAGCCTCTGTTGACTGCACGTAAATATAATGCCGTGAATCTTTCCTGGGAGATGTCACAAGATGCAGCCATGTGATACTTGCTGTTATGTTTGCCATGGGATGCTGTCGAGGACCTTGTCCATGACTTCATCCAATGGACTCTACATAATCATCCACAGGGGATGATTGTCTCTTAGTCTCAGGGACAGGAATTGTTGTGGTTCTCATGGGCATCTGGCCTGTGTTTACCAGGGAGGCCCTGAGACCTTCGCATGCCGCTAGCCGAGGGCTTACTATGTGCCAGTACCTGTACCAAAAGGCTCACATGTTTTTCTTTCAGTCCCCTCAATAGCCATATGAAGATGGTACCATTATCACTCCCATTTGACAGGTGAGCAAACTGAGGCCCCCAAACTTTAACTTTCCCAGGCCATTCTGCTAGGAAGTGGTAGAGCCAGCACTTGAATCTAGGAGAAGTCTCACGCATAGCCCATGCAGGCAACTCTGAGGCTATACTCCCTGATGCTTTGCCTGCTTGGAAGCTCAGGGTTAAATATGTGCCCATCTTGAGCAATGTTCAGGACTTTGTCACCTGTGTTCTGGGTGTAGCACTTACCTCTGGTAGCACCTTTTCCTGCCTTTACTTTTTCTTTGCACCAGTTCTCTCTTGTAATGTGAATGAAGCTGCAACCTCTGTGGTATATTTAGTCTTCGTGTGGTGGTGTGCGGCACAGTTCCACGAACAAAATTTTTGTTTTGCTTTTTTTCATACTTTAACTTTTTTTTTTTTTAACACCATGGATTCTGCACCACCAAAATACGAAAAACAAAACCAGAACCTCATCCAGCAATGGCTAAGCTTTCCTCAGTGGGGGAGGGTAGAGAAGGAACCCACAGGTTAAGCCAGAACCCGAGTGAGTGGATAGAAGGTTGGGGAAGGCAAGGGCCGGGTGCGGTGGCTCACGCCTATAATCCCAGCACTTTGAGAGGCCAAGACGGGCAGATTATGAGGTCAGGAGATCGAGACCATCCTGGCTAATACGGTGAAATCCCGTCTCTACTAGAAATACAAAAAAATTAGCCGGGCGTCGTGGCAGGCGCCTGTAGTCCCAGCTACTTGGGAGGCTGAAGCAGGAAAATGGGGTGAACCCGGGAGGCAGAGCTTGCAGTGAGCCGAGATCGCGCCACTGCACTCCAGCCTGGGCAACTGAGCGAGACTCTGTCTCAAAAAAAAAAAAAAAAAAAAAAAAAAAAGAAGGTGGGGGAAGGCTTGGGACACTGGTAGGTTAATAACTTTGCTCCATCACTTACGCATTAGTTTCCATCCTGCCAGTTGGTATTTTATATATATATAGCATATATACATGTAGTGTATATATATATATAGTATATATGTAGTATATATATAGTACATATATGTAGTGTATATATATATAGTGTATATATATAATGTATATATATATATACACAGAGCTTTCAATCAATTTTGTAATGTAATGGATTATAAATAATAAAAGATGTCCTCCATGAAGTCCCCACCCCCATACTGGGCAGGAGGGTGCATGCCAGGTCCCTGGTCCTCTCTGTTGGGGTCAGGTGAGAGAAACGTCAGGGGATGGGACTAGGTGGAGAGAAAAACATGGTGGTCTGCAGTCTGGAGTGCAGCCAGCCAGACACCTGGAAGAGGCATAGGTGGGGTGGAGGTGGGGGTGGGGGTGGGATATTTAGAGGAAAGACTGGGCCCCAAGACAAGCCTTGGGAGCAGAGTGGGGCAGAGATGCCCCCATCTTTCTTTGCAAAGAGTTAGGGTTTCTTTTAGTTAAAATGCGGAAGAGTCGCCTACAGCCTCTGCAGATATAGAGAGGTCTTCCCCTAAGGCAGAGCACCCCAGGGACTTCCACCCCCTCCCGGCACCTTATAACTGTCCTCCCGACCCCCTGCCCCCCAGCTCAGCGATGAGTTGAACCAGCAGCTGGAGGCCGTGTGCGGGTCGGTGTTTGGGGAGCTGGAGTCCCAGGCCGTGGACGCCCTGGACCTGCCCGGCTGTTTCCGCATGCGGAGCCACAGCTACCTCCGGGCCATCCAGGCCGGCTGCTCTCAAGACGACGACTGCCTGCCCCTCCTCGCTACCCCTGCCGCTGTCTCAGGGAGGCCCGGCTCCTGTGAGTACACCTTCCTGCCCCTGGCCCGGCCCTAGGCAGGAGAGCGCCCTGGGTCCGGGTTCTGGCCTCCCCCTCGACTGTGCTGTGACCCGCGCAGATCGCTCGCTCCCGGGGTCGGATGACGGGGAGAGCGTCCGTTGGCGTGTGTGCAGCAGCATGTGGAGTGCGCGCCGCTGCAGGGTCCCGTAGGGCCTCTTGAGGGTGGGAGTCGGGCGCGGGCCCAGGACCCAGGCAGGGCCGCGAGCCTCACCCACTGCGTCTCTGCGCTCGCCGGCCACAGCCTTCAACTTCAGAAAGGCCCCGCCCCCCATCCCGCCGGGAAGCCAGGCCCCGCCCCGCATCTCCATCACCGCCCAGAGCAGCACCGACTCCGCGCACGAGAGCTTCACGGCGGCCGAGGGCCCCGCCCGGCGCTGCAGCTCCGCCGACGGGCTGGACGGCCCCGCCATGGGTGCGCGCACACTGGAGTTGGCGCCGGTGCCGCCCCGGGCCAGCCCCAAGCCCCCCACACTCATCATCAAGACCATCCCTGGCAGGGAGGAGCTGCGGAGCCTGGCGCGGCAGCGGAAGTGGCGGCCGTCCATTGGGGTGCAGGTATGGAACGGGGAGGCGCCCACGAGGGCTCTGACCCTGGTCGGTCGGGGCTGGGGTGAGGGGCTGGAAGCGGCCTTCTGGATATATCGACATTCTTTCTGGCTTGCCCTGAGCTGCAAGTGAACCCCGTGCCTGGACATCGACGGGGCTGCTCCAGCCAGCCCCCGCCCACTCCCTCGTCCCTCGTCCTGGCACCATCGCCCCTCCTGACTAATGGAGGGCTGGAGGGCCGTGCCCAGTGGTTGCCACTTTGAGGCCTGTGACCTACCGCCTGGGTCTCTCATCTTGTTCAGGCAGATGGTCTTTGCAGGACCTGCCAGCTGGCTTGGGGCGCAGCCATTGCTAGCCGTTCTCCCCGGGAAGGGCTTTCACCTTGGCTCGCCACAGCCACTGACTCCTCCACCCTGCCACCAGGTGGAGACGATCTCAGATTCGGACACCGAGAACAGGAGCCGGAGGGAGTTCCACTCCATTGGAGTGCAGGTGGAAGAGGACAAGAGGTAAGTCACGGTGGGAGTGCCCAGGCTTCGTTGGGAGACAGGAGGAGAGAGGGCTGCATAGTGTCCCCACTAGCCCAGTCTCCCTGCACATCCTCTTTTCCTGGAAGTGAGACCAAGCCTTTTTATAGAGGGTGGTCAGAGCAGCCACAGGGGCTGTTCCATAGAGATGTCACCAGAGGAGTCATCAAACCTAGAGTTCTTGTGCCCATGCCCACCCCAGGTGCTCAGAGGCAGACGGGAGATACACAGCAGTTGCAGGGAAGGAGAGAATGGGAAAGGTTACATGTAGGTGCCGAGCAGGCCTCCAGCAATTGTCCTTTCCAGGGGATGATAGGATCTGCCAATCCCTCATTACATCCTGTGGTGTACAAGTATGTGAGCTCAAAAAGAAACAAACAGGAAGATTGCCTCTCAGGAGCCCCTGGCAGATATAACACTCCTCCTCACTTGGCTCACACAAGCATTTAACCAGTTGGGGGTACCTATTACATGCCTGAGTCTGTGGTGTACCTGAGATAGTACAATTAGCAGCAGCCACTATTCTGGCATTAGGTGGCCTCAGAAACATTGACTCCTTAATTTTCACTGAAGAATTAGCATTGCCAGCTCTGGAGGGGATACCAGAAAGAGGCCTCTCTGTTGTTGGGTGCCTATGGGGAGAAAGGGTGTCTGGGAGCTTGCCAGGGGCTGGCCATAACGGTTTCATGGTATCTGAGCTTCCCAGGCCATACGACTGGAGGAATAAAACTAGTGTCCCAGGCCAGGTGCGGTGGCTCACGCCTGTAATCCCAGCACTTTGGGAGGCCAGGGTGGGCAGATCACTTGAGGCCAGGAGCTTGAGACCAGCCTGGCCAACATGGCAAAACCCCATCTCTACTAAAAATACAAAAATTAGCTGAGCATGGTGGCACACTCCTGTAGTCTCAGCTGCTCGAGAGGCTGAGGCATGAGAATTGGTTGAACCCAGGAGCCTCAGGTTGCAGCGAGCTGAGATTGCACCACTGCACTCCAGCCTGGGTGACTGAGTGAGACTATCTCAAAAAAAACCCAAAACACAAAAAACCGGTGTCCCACTAGCAGTGGTTCCTCGCAGCTCTGTTCCCAGTTGCCGTCCTTCGCCCAGATTTCCCCAGCTATTTCTGGGATGTCCTTGGGATGTCTTGTGTTTGTGCCTGATGAAGTTTTTTTGGTGTTCCTATGGGATTCACCATTTTTCTCAACTTCTGATTTGGCTCCGTGAAGTTCTGTATGCTCCTGGGGCTGTAAATGCCTTCATCGAGGGTGGCATAATGCTGCCCTGGTTGCCTGCATGACTTCTAAACCTGCTGTCCACCAAACTTTTACTGTGCCACAAAGATTTCAGAAGAATAGCATTTTATGGCAAACCCAATTTGCAAATCTGTGACTTGAATTATTGAGAGATGGGGTAGGAGTCATGGATGGATGCAACTCTATGTTCTGAATCCTACCCACCCCCAATTCTAGTGCTATCCCATGGACCACCAAGCCCACTCACTCCCTTTAGAGGCTTTTTGGTTCCTTGTCTAGATAGGTCCAGGGGGGTGGGGGTTCCCCACATTCCTCCTAATAACCCTTGAATCCTGGGAAGAGTGCTGCAGGCCTTCTAGCTGAGACTCTTGCTAAATCAGCAAACTCTTGTCATTGATTGATTGATTCATTCATTCATCAGATACTTACTAAGCACGTGTTGTATGACAGCTCCTATGCACTGTGTTAAATGCTTCAGGAAACATCAAAGACATGACTTCTGCCCTCACAGAAGCTATGGTCTAGAGGGAAATCAAGGCAATGAATAAATAATCCTTGAATAAAAATATGACAACACATTATGATATAATAAGTAGTGGGATTTTATTGCATATTACGTAGGAATATGAAAGAAAAAGGAGGAGATAAGAGAGAAGAAGGGACCTTATTTAGATTAAGCAGGTGACATTTAAGCTGAGACTTGAGGATTGACTAAGAACTCTCAGGTGATGATTGGAGGAAAAGCATTCAGGGGAGAGGGAATAGCATATGTGGAGGTGTTGGGGCAGGAAAGAGTTTGACATGCATCGGGAACTGAAAGAAGGTCCATGTGGCTGGTGTGGAGTGGGGCAGGGGAGTGGGAAGGGAGTTAATTGGAGAACAGGCAGGGGCAGGTTATGCAGAGCATGGACATGATAAGGAATTGGAATCTAATTATGAGTAATGAGTAGCCATGTAAAGGTTAAAGAAGGAGTGCAACATGATCTAACTTATGTTCATGAAAGATCACAAGCTGCTGAGTGGAGAATGAATTCGAAGAAAGCAATAGTGGAAACGAGAAGGCTAGTTAGGAGGATTTTTCATGATCCAGAAGAAAGGTGATTGTGTTTTGCAATGTGGTGGCTATTGTGATTGGGATGTTTTTCTTCTATTGCATTTTACAACTAGGCACTGCTAGTGTGTGGTAGCACTGTTAGGTTTATTTACTTTTATTTTTATTTTATTTTTTTTGAGATGGCATTTTGCTCTTGTCGTCCAGGCTGGAGTGCAGTGGCATGATCTCAGCTCACTGCAACCTCTGCCTCCCGGGTTCACGCCATTCTCCTGCTTCAGCCTCTCAAGTACCTGGGATTACAGGCACCCGCCACCACACCTGGCTAATTTTTTGTGTTTTCAGCAGAGACGGGGTGTTGCCATGTTAGCCAGGCTGGTCTCAAGCTCCTGACCTCAGGTGATCAGCCCGCCTCGGCCTCCCAAAGTGCTGGGATTACAGGCGTGAGCTACCACACCCGGCCTCTACTGTTAGGTTTTGTATGTTTTGTATGTTGATTTTGTATTCAGTAACGTTGCTGCTGAATTAGGTCTCTCTTATTAGTCTCACAGGTTATCTGAAAATCATGATGGGCTTCCTATATAGTCAGTTATTTTTCTGTGAATGAAGATATTTCTTTTAAATCTGTATTTTCATTTATTTTTCTTGTAATATTGCATTGAATAGGACTTCTGTTCACTGTTCAGTAGTGTTGACTTTAGTGGCTATGTTTTTCAAGATGATGTTTGCTACAAATTTTGATGGATACCATTTGTCAGGTTAAGGAAATTCCTTTCTATTCCTAGTTGGATAAGCATCTTATTTTTATTTTTTAAAATAGAAAATATGAGTGAAATTTTATTGAATGTTTTCTCAGAATCTATTTAGATGATCATAGATTTTTCTCCTTCCATGTGTAACATGGCGAATTATATGAATGAATGGATTTTCCATTCTTTCATTCCTGGGATAAACCCTGCTTGATTCCATTGTCAGTTTGGATTAAATTTGGCTGTGAGTCACAGGGCCTCAGTAGTGTCTTAAACAAGTGTATTTTTCTCTCACTTAAAAAAAAAAAGCCAGCTTAGATGTAGGGAGTGCAGTGTCAGAACTCCAGGCTCCTTCTATTTTGTACATCACTTCATGTCTAGGGACCTTAAGTTCAAGCTCCCCCAGTCATGTCTGCATTCTGAGCAGTGAGAAGGAGGAAAGAGGAAGAGGGATGCAGTCCATCCTTTTTAAAAAGACTTCCTGAAAGTTACACACAACCAGTTTCATCACATTGGCTAAAATCTCATCACATGGTGGCACCTAGCTGCAAGGGACGCTGTAGGGTATAGTCTTTTAGCTGGGAAGCAATGTGGAGGGTGTAAACTACATAGCTAAGAATCAGGGTTCTCATGACTAAAGACAAAGAATAGCTATGTGGAGCTCTAAGGGTTTTTGTTACAGTTTTGCTATATTATTTTTATATACATTATTAGATTTTTGAACAGTTGCTACTTTAAAATTTTAAATCATTTAGATTTATGAATATATCATAAGTGATATATCATAATAATTGTAAGCCTACAATTTTTTACTGCTTTTCAATTCAGGTATTAGAGCTAAGATAGGCTCCTAAAATGAATTTGGTAGGTTTCTCTGTGTTTTTGTTCTTTGGAACAATTTGTGTAAGACAAGACTTATCTATTCTTTAGGTTTGGTAAAGGTTACCTATAAAATTATCTATGCCTGATGCCTTTTGGGGATAGGAGAGACTTTTAAAACTACAGCTTCAGTTTCTTTAGTGACTATTGACCTATTCTGGTTTTATTTTTTTTCTTGAATCATTTTGGTGATTTATATTTTATTTAAAAAAGAAACATTTTATAAGAATTGACAGTTTTCAAAGTTTTTGGCACAAATATTCTTTCTCATAGTATTAAAATGTTATCAATATTTATTGCATCTCTATATTGATATCTCCCTTTGCATTTCTTCTTCTTTTTTTTTTTGAGACAGAGTCTCACTCTGGAGTGCAGTGGTGTGATCTTGGCTCACTGCAACTTCCACCTCCCGAGTAGCTGGGATTACAGGCATCTGCCACCATGCCCGGCTAATTTTTGTATTTTTAGTAGAGACGGGTTTTCACATGTTGACTAGGCTGGTCTCGAACTTCTGACCTCAGGTGATCCGCCCGCCTCAGCCTCCCAAAGTCCTGGGATTACAGGCGTGAGCCACTGTGCTTGGCTCCCTTTTTATTTCTAATACCATGTATTTATGTCTTACCTCTCTTTCTTGAGTCAGCCTTGCCTGAGGTTTGTATATTTTATAATTAAACATATTTTTAGGCTAGACCTAGTAACTCATACCTATAATCCCAGTACTTTGGGAGGCTGAGGTGGGATTGCTTGAGATCAGGAGTTCAAGATGAGCCTGGGCAACGTAGTGAGACCTGATCTCTACAAAAAATGCAAACATTAGCTGGGCATGGTGGCATGCATCTGTAGTTCCAGCTCCTGGGGAAGCTGAGGCAGGTGGATAACTTGAACCCATGGGTTTGAGGGTGCAGTGATCTCTGATCACACCACTGTACTTCAGCCTGTCTCTGAGACTCTGAGACCTTGTGTCAAAGAAAGAAAAGGGGGGGAAAGAAAAAAATACGTATGTTGAAACTTACATTTTATTCGTCTTTGAAAAAAACTAGTTTTTTGTTTTGGTGAGCAATCTTTAATATTTCCTTCCTTCTACTTTTGGTTATTTTCTTTTGTCTGCTGTGTTTGTCTTTCTTTATGCCTCTTGAATTCATCCCTAACTTTCAATATTTTTTATTTTTTAACATGTGCTGTTAGGGCTATAATTTCCCTTATAACTATATCCTTTTATGGCTATATCTCATAAGTTTTGAAAAGCGGTATTTTTATTGTACATATTGAATATGTAACTTTCATCTTTCATCACTTTTGTCGTAATTTCCTTTTTAACCTATGAATTTTTAGAATTTTTTTTTTTTAGTTTTCAAATGAATTTTTTTGACAAGGGACAGCCTTTTCATTATTGATTTCTAAATTTGCTACATTGTGGTCATATTATGTATCTATTATATTTATTGCTTAGAATTTGTTGAGACCTCCTTCATTATATGTATATATATCATGTATTAGGGGGTCCCCAAACCCCAGGCCGGGGACTGGTATTTGTCCATGGCCTGTTGGGAACCAGGCGGCACAGCAGGAGGTGCGCAGCAGGTGAGTGAGCATTACTGCCTGAGCTCCGCCTGCTGTCAGATCTGCGGTAGCATTCGATTCTCATTGGAGCCTGAACCCTATTGTGAACTGCGTGCATACGTAAGGGATCTAGGTTGTGTGCTCCTTATGAGAATCTAATGTTTGATAATCTGTCTCCCGTTACCCTCAGATGGGACCGTCTAGTTGCAGGAAAACAAGCTCAGGGCTCCCACTGATTCTACATTATGATGAGTTGAATAATTATTTTATTATATATTACAATGTAATAATAATAGTAGAAATAAAATGCCCAATAAATGTAATGTACTTGAATCATCCCCAAACCATCCCCTACTACGCCCCCCCGCAGCTTCTGGAAATTTTTTTTTTTCTTTTTTTTTTTGAGGCGGAGTCGCGCTCTCGCCCAGGGTGGAGTGCAGTGGCGCGATCTCGGCTCACTGCAAGCTCCGCCTCCCAGGTTCACGCCATTCTCCTGCCTCAGCCTCCCAAGTAGCTGGGACTACAGGCGCCTGCTACCATGCCCGACTAATTTTTTTTGTATTTTTAGTAGAGACGGGATTTCACCATGTTAGCCAGGATGGTCTCCATCTTCTGACCTCGTGATCCGCCCGCCTCGGCCTCCCAAAGTGCTGGGATTACAGGCGTGAGCCACCGCGCCCACCCAGCTTCTGGAAAAATTGTCTTCCACAAAACTAGTCCCTGGTGCCAAAAAGGTTGGGGACGGCTGTCATATATGGTCAAATTTATAAATTATATTTTTCAAATGTTTATCTTTTTTTTGTACATTTGATCTATCAGTTCTGAGAGGTGTGTTAAAAATGTCTCACCATGATTGTGGATATGTCATTTTCCCTGGTAACTTTGTTGATTTTTACTTCAGTTTGAGAGTGTGCTGTTTATAAGCATTCAAGCTTATGATTGTTGTATCTTCTTGGTGGCTTGGCTCTTTTATTATTAAATAGGCTGCTTTTCATCCTTACTAATGGCTTTTGCCTTGAAGTCTTTTTTACCTGATTTTTATTGCTATGGCTGCTTGCTTTTGGTTAATTTTCCAATACATCTTTTTCCATCCTTTTATTTTCAACCTTCCTATATCCTTATGTTTTAGATGTGTTGCTTATTTTTTTATTTTTATTTTTATTTTTTTGAGATGAGTCTTGCTCTGTCACCCAGGCTGGAGTGCATTGGCGTGATCTCAGCTCACTGCAACCTCGCTTCCTGGGTTCTAGCAATTCTTCTGCCTCAGCCACCTGGGTAGCTGGGTTTACAGGCATGTGCCACCACACCTGGCTAATTTTTTTGTATTTTTAGGAGAGACAGGGTTTCGCCATGTTGGCCAGGCTGGTCGCGAACTCCTGACCTTAGGTGATCCACCCCGCTCAGCCTCCCAAAGTGTTGGGATTACAGGAGTGAGCCACGATGCCTGGCCTATATGTGTTGCTTATAAGCGATTTATAGCTAGAGTTTAGACATATTTAATCCATGTATATATTTTTCATTACTGACTTGAGTTTATTTCTATCATCTTGACTTGAGTTTATTTCTAGTTGACATGCTTTTTCTTTGCTTTCTCCCTTTCTTTTTATCTTATGTTGAACTGATCAACAGTAAATAGAGTTTACTTTCTCTTCTTCACTCCACTGGTTTGGAAGTTTACATTTTAGTAGTGATTTCCCTTAAACATTTGACAGATATACTTAATTTCATATTTTCCTAATAACGTCTAACATTAGTCAGTACTTCTGTCCTTCTTAGGCACCAAACAAGAATCTTGGAACACTTTAATTTCCTTCTTAGTTTTCTCCTCCCATCTTCCATGTTATGTTTATCTAGTAGTTTGATTATACCTCTTTAAAAGTCTCTGTGAAATCAGCTGCTGTTGTATCTTTTATGCTTTAACAGTTTAGATTTACAAACGTGTTTCCGTAATTTGTGTGTTCACTATTGTTTTTTACTGCCCTCTTCTTCCTCCTGGTTCAGTTTCCTTCATGCTGAAGCACTGCTTGAAGTTTTAAAGTTAATATCTCCCTTTGAGGCTTGAGGTTTCTTGTGTTTCACAGGTAATACTCATTTGAACCCCACACCTCCACACAAGGAAGCCTTCATGTTCCGATTTCCCAGCATCCTCCTTCCAGGCCACATTCCTGCATCCCTGGCATGAGCGTTTTGAGTCCAAGTTTGCAAATGAAACAGACCTTCTTGGCTGCCGACTTTGCGCACAGGGTCTCTTTCCAGCTCCCCTTGCTGCACAGGTTTGGGGTCTCTCCTCTCATCCTCCCTCAGCGTTTTCATCCAGCCTCTAGCATATGTCTGGTCTGATCTCCCTGTGGTTCACTTGGCTTAGACCCCCTCTCACTATATGTGCTTTGAATTTCCTTCCTGTTTCTGATACCTGGAAATTTCTCATTCCTATTTTCAAACCCAGCATTGTAGCAAAAACACCTTTTTGATTTTTAAAAACCCAGTATTTCTATGCGTTTAGGGTGTGAGTGGGAGCTTCCTAAGTTAATTCAGTCTACTCTATTGATCAGTGGTCTGGGTAAGGCTGATAGCAGTGGATACAGAGAGAAGTGGGCCAATTTGAGCAGCATTTTGGAGTGAAAGTCAGGGAAGGGAAGGGACAGGCAGAGAACGTGGCCTTCCTTGCTCTTGTGTAAGTGCTTGGTGAAGTCTTGATGTGGTGGGCTGAGTAGAGGACATGGTGTTGAATAAGCATCTAAAGAACCAAACTGCCTGGGACAGGTGAGCACACTGGGAATTCAGAGGGAGTGACAGGTGGGGAGAGGGGAAATCTGGCCCATCTCTTTGGCCAGGCTCCCTGGCCTGTCTGCTGCAGGCGTCCTTAGTCATACACCTGCCCAGTCCTTTCTGTCCCTTATGTCCCTGGCACTTTAAGTCTGACTCCTCACACACCATGCCCCAACTGGTGCATAAAAGCGAGCCATGAATTCCAGCAGCCTCGCCTGGCCAGCATTCAGGCCTGGCCCGCCACACACAGCCCAGCCCCATTTTCTTTGACTCTCTTGTCCTTACTGCTGTCTCGCTCATCCCAGTATCTGTTTCTCTCTCTATACTTTGGTTTTAAAAATTGCTGAGCAGGAAAGGTCTCTTCTCTTCTGCCTTTCAGGGTGTTCCCTGCTCACCTCTTGGGTGAGGATTTTGGACTTATTGTCCCTTCTGTCTGGGAATTGTCTGTGAGTCCTTCCAGTTGCCCAGTGTCAGTGATGACTTGGCTTAGAATATAAGGGGAGGGGGCTGACACCCCTTCAGTTCTATCTCCACTGCACACCCCCACCCCCCGCCAAGATTCATCTGTCCACAGATATTTATTGGATCTGTATTATTTGCCAAACACTGTGCTGGACACTGAGGATGCAAAGGTGAGCAGAACCAGAGACAGCTCCTGCCCATGCAAAGCTTACCACGAAGTTAATCTAAGAATCTCATTAATAATGTAGCCGCTGTGCCGGCTGCCACAAAGGAACGGCATGTGAGCCATGACAGTGTAGACTATGGGGCTTTGAGTCTGCCAGAGGGGTCAGGCATGGCTTCCCTGGGAAGTGACATTTGGGTGGAGATCTGAAGGATGAACAAAAATTAACTGAGTGAAAAATGGGAGATAAGGTTCCAGGCAGAAGGAATAGCATATGCTAAGGCCTTGTGGTGAGAGAGAACATACTTAATCAGTTACCAGCCGTGTCTCAACATGTCCTTATGGCACCTGTTTCCCTAGACCCAGCACACTCTGGGCCATGATAAAAGGATGCATCAGATGTCTTGCTGAATATTAGCAAGGGGCCCTCTGAAGTCATAGAAAATGGGATTTTTGCCTCCAACTCTTTCTAACCGTAGGGATCTGCCTGTATCTTCCACCTCTAATTCCTCCCAGACAGACCTTACCTTAAATTGTAAATTTAGCAAAAACAAAACCAAAAACATCAACAGCAAAACCCACCAAAATAAAGAAACAAAAACCACCAGGATGCCCAGTTAAATTTGATGATCAGATAAACAATGAATGCATTTTAGTAAGTCACATGCAATATTTGGGACATACTCATAGTAAAAAAATCTGTTATTTATCTGAAATTCAAATTCAACTGGGAGTCCTATATTTTATCTGACAACCCTACTCATACCTGCTTGTGCCCACGAAGGGCCACCTGGAGAACTCTGTGGAGGAAGACCTGCCTACCCTTTCCTTAACATTATGGTCATTTCTAGCTTTGGGAGCTTGGGAAGGGTATGTGCTGAAAGAATGGCCCCTTGAGGCCTGGGAAAGAAGCTTCCATACCCATTAAGTTATATTCCAAGAACAGTCCTGCAAAAGCAATATGAAGCTGACTACCCAAAGCCCTGGGCACAGATGCTACCTCCATTCCTGAGCCTGCAACTTTAGGACGGTTCCTGACTGACCCTCATGACTCCTCCTGAATCTCCCACCCTAGCCCCACCTTGGCATCCCTGTCACAGCCCCCAGGCTGGAGTGGTGGGTTCAGTGACCCCTGCTTGATTATATGTTTAGGCTCTTAGATGCCTTCATACAGGAGCTTCTATAGAAGCTAGTTTGAAGGCTATGCCTAGTTGAAATGACACCGTCCTTCCCCCTCCCTGCCCACTCCCCCTCCCACCCTTCCTGCCTGCTGCCAAATACTCCTGGCAAAACCTCTTGACAACTTCTGGATATAGAGCTTTCCTTGGATACTGTGTCTCTTGGGATAATCCAGCTTCTACCCAGAGGCTTTTATGTTATCCCCCAGAGAATCACAGTAGAAACTCTCCCTGAAGTAGAATCGCAGTGGAAACTCTCCCTGAAGTAACCATGATAACAACTTGCAGAATCATCAGGAATGTAATCATTGTCACCTTGGAGCACTCAAAGGGAGGAGGCTTCTGCAGCCACATTTAAAGGCTTGGGAGAAAATATTGTGAACGCATTGTTACGCATTAATGACAATTCACAGCTGAAGCCAGTTTTTATCCTGTGCTGACAGCTGTTGGTGGAGACCACAGCAAATACTGCCAAATCCAAAACTAAATAGCGACATAAGCCCTTAACTTCACTATTCTAAAAATTCATCTGTTATAGTTAGGAGTGGGTTTGACTGTGAGTTATAGAAAACCCCCCAAACAACAGTGATTTAAATATGATAGAAGTTTATTTCTCTCTTACTTAGAGGAAATCCAGGGAGAGTTAGTTGAGGTCTGGTAGATGCCCCACAGTGTCAGGACCTGGAGGCTTCTATCTTATTCCTCATCCCCCACCCCACTTAGCACTTCCCTTTGGGCTCATGCTCCAGAATGGCTGCTTGAGGTCCAGCCATCATGTCTGCATTCTGGTGATCGGGAAGGAGGAAGAGACAAGGAAGGGCATACCCCCTCCTTTTAAGGACACTTTCTGGAAGTTGCACATGCCACTTCTACTTTTATCTCATGGGCTAGAACTTAGGCACATGGCTACACTTAGTTGGTAGGGAGATTGGGAAAGAATCTTTATTCAAAGTAGCCATGTGTCCAGCATAAAATGATGGGGTTCTGTTACTAAGGGGGAAATGGAGAGTGGATCTTGGAAGACAGTTAGTGGTCTCTACCATCCTTCCTTCCAACCAACCAACCAACCAACCAACCAACCAACCAACCAGTGTGATGAACTGCCCTATTTAGTGAGGAGACACTTATGCAAATAACCAGCCATGATACAATGTGATATGGAGTATAAAAGAGTTTTGTTCAAAGCGCTGTGGGAGAACAGATGGAAATGATCAACAGCAATCATAATAATTAATAACTACAATGCCCTAGCCGGGTTCTCAGTGCTACATTCCGATGATTGTGTTTGTCCAGCTCCCTCTCTTTTCAGTGAGAGCTGCAAACCATTCTACTTCTCTAGAATAGCTAACACAATGGGCAGGCAGGGTGCTGTTCTGAGTTCTTTATGGATATTATCTCACAACAATCTTATGAACTGCTACTATTATCATTCTCATTTACAGATGGGAAAATGAGGCACAAGCCACCGAGCTGGGTTTTGGACCCGGGCAAGGCTCCAGAGCACACGGGCCTAACCGCTCTGTTCTGCTGCCCCCACCCAAAGCTGCTCATTTTCATTCCTTCCCCTACTCCCCAGACATCTCCAGCAGATAACCACCCCCCATCGCCCACTTCATTGTGATGATTGGGGTCAACTGGTGGGACTTCTGTCCACTTCCAAGCCAAACCCCAGCTTACTTAGATATCTTCCCTTGCCTCTTCCACCAGCCCTGCCTTCATCTTAGGAGTCAACCCCTCTAAGCCTCGGTTTTCTGATCTACAAGTAGGGCTGACACTAACATCCATAGAGTGGGACTGTTTGTGAGGATTGAGCATGTTTATTCATGGAAAGTGCTTCTCCTGGCACATACTAAGTGCTTAGAAGATGTTATTCTTTTTTATCCTCCTTATATCTGGTTCCTTCTCTCTTCTCTCTCTTCATTTCATTTCTCTTTACAGGTTGTGTTAATGTTGTATTCCTGCTGAAACATTATCACAAATTCAGTGATGGAAAACAATACATATTTATTATCTGGGGTCAGAGTCTCAATGGGGTTTCAAACTGGGCTCTGGGAGGCTCTGGGAAGAATCCATTTGTCACCTTTTCCCAGTTTATAGAGGCTATCTGCATTCCTTCACTTGCAGCTTGCTTCTATCTTCAGAGCCAGCAGTGGTGGGTTGAGTCCCTAGGTTGCATTATTCCAACCTTGATTCTGTCATTCCATTTTCTTCTCTGACTCTTCTTCCTCCCTCTTTCATTTATAAAATGTGATTACACCAGGATAATCCAGGAGAGTCTCCTCTTCTTAGTATCCTTAACTTAATCGCATCTGCAAATTCCTTTTTGCTGTGGAAGGTAACATATTCCTGGGTTCTGGGGATTAGGATGTGGATTCCTTTGGTGGCTATTATTCTGCCTACACCACAGGTTCTTTCCTCTTGGGATACAGCAAGCAAGAAGCACCCAAAACAAAATATCCCTCTTTAACAGTACATTCTCTTCTGTCTTCCTCCCTTCTCAGCCAGGCTTTTTGAGGGTTGCCTTGACTAGTTTTCTCCACCTCCTGACAACCTGCTGCAGTCTGCATCTGCCCCCACATTCCACCAAACCCACTCTTGCTTGGATCACCCGTGGCTTCCAGATTGCAAGATCCGTGGGCACCTTTCATTCTTAACCGGCTGCGTTTTCCATGTTAGCTGCCCATTCCTTCATGAGACCTTTCTGTCCCCTCTCTGATTTTATGTCACTTTCTGGTGGTTTTCTCCCCCTTCCTTTCTGGCTTAGACTCCTCTATGAGCTGCACCGTCTCCACCCACCCCTGAAATGTCCGTGTTCCCCCGGGGTTTGGATCTTGGATCCATTGTTCTTTTCTTGGGTGAGCTTGTCCCACACTGCTGGTTTTAAATGCCACTTGCACAGGGATAAGCGCCTCCTGCTTGTGCTGTACACATCTCTGGCTGCTGGCCAGGAGCGTTGGTGAGGACTGTGCTTCTGGTCATCCCATCAGCTCCTCGACTTCCTTGGTCTCCTTTGAGGCAGACATGTGAGAGAGCTCACTGAGGCAGTGGCTTGAGAAGCATGCAGCCTGGGGCACTTGGTCCTTCTGTTCCCGGCAGTATGGCTGTTTCCATCGCGATGGAATGGGATCCTCTCAAGACATCTCAGAGGACAGGCGGAAGGCAGCGAACATGGCAGTGCCGAAGGACAGAGCTGTGTTTAGCAGGGGTGACAGGAAAGCACGCAGGTGTGGCAGATCATCAGGCGCGTATTTATTGGAGCAACCCCCTCCTTTACCTTTGTGGTTTGCAACAGCTGTAGCTCTGAAGGAGCCACAAGCTAACTAGAGCACAAAGGCACAAAAACATTCAAAGCAAGTCAAGGTGCATCCTAACAGTGCAGCTAGACACTCAAGACTCTCACCAGAAAGAGAACAATCTGCCTGAACGGCAGGGCTGCCTCTGAAGCCAGGAGGGCTGCTGAGGGAGGTGTGGTACTCAGGAGTGGTCTCGTGGGCAGTGGAGGGTGAAACAGGTGAAACAGGACTTAAGCAGGGAATGGACAAGGAGCCAGGAGGAGGAAGGCCGTTTCAGGCAGAGGAGTAGCGTGTGCAAAGGCTTGGAGTCAGGATCGCTTCTAGTCGATTCAAGGAACAAGGAGAATGTGGGGGAGATGAGGTTGAAGAGGAGGACTGTGTCCAGGACATCAGGGCCTCAGATAATGCTGGTACAGGAAGTCTGAACTTTGTCTTGTCGGTAGTAGGGGGCTGTGGAAGGGTTTTGAGTAGGGGAATGACTTGGCAGAGCTCAGCTTTAGGAAGACTATTCCAGTCTTGGGTGGACTGGGGAGGGCCCCAGATCTTAAAATATGCAAAATATAATTTTAGAGAGAGGAACTACCTTGGCAATTACTTATCTATTTCTATAATTGTATATATGCGTGTATTTTAGATGTATATGTGTGTATATTTATATCTAATACATATATTTTAAATACATACACACATACACATTGGATGACCTAGATGGAGGGTGAGTGACAAAGGCACACAGTGAGAAAGCCAGCATTAGAACTCAGAGCTAACTCCTGGCCCCGTGCTCTTCCTCTGCAGGGTACTGATGGAGGCAGAGGTATCTGAAAGGAGGCCAGTCTAATCATCAGGGCAGATGGTGATGCAAACCTTGACCAGGGCAGGACAGGGCAGACACTGAGGGGAAGACTGTGTGGGAGGCAATGAGGATATGTTCTCTCTCCTTCTCCCTCTCTGGGTGGGGGTTGGGACATAGGGCTCGTTGGAGACTGCACATGAGTGCATCTCTCCTTCCTGGGTCCTGCAGCATCCTTCTGGGCCTGGTTTCTATGGCAACAGGCTCCCAGCAGGCAGCCTGCCAGCTGGAGAGAAGTAGGCAGGCAGGCAGGGAGAGAAGGCCTGGGCAGCAAGAGAAAGGCTGAAGTTGCGGGGGTTGGGAGAGTCTCTTGAGGAGGTGGAGGGACCCTAGAGCTGGGCCCACAATCCCTTCTGACCATGTAGGGGTGGAGGTAGCTCAGGACACACAGGCTTTTCTTTTGTGGTCCTTGAATTTCCAAACCTTGATCTTCTGTTTATCCCCCACCTCCCACATCTCCTGACTCCCACTTCTTAAAGTATTGCCTGGTCCCAACCTCATGCATCTTAAGCGGCCACTGACTTCTTTATAGAAAAGAACTCTGAATTCAGGGAAAAAATGAACACGGCCAGTTGACTTTTTGGTTTGCATAAGATTTGCATATTATTAACTCAAGACAAGAAATTTCCAGGCCCTATGTCATTCCTGCAAACAACTTAATTCAGCTCCACTGGCACTGACTTACTGTGTCTGGCCAGGCTCTGGGCTGAGCCATCGGGGTCCCTAGAGAAGTCCTCCCAGCTGCAGGCCCACTCCACCTCCAGCTGCTCCAAGGCATTTCTTCCTGTGATGTTCTAGCAGCTGGTGCAGTGGGAAGTGCTTGGACTGTGGAGCCCGGCAGCGCTGAGTCCAAATCCTGGCTCTGCTACTTTGAAGCTGGGTTTACTTAGTTTACTCATCTCTAGGTAGAGCTGAGGACACTCTAGTGCAGCTGGTATAAACTAGCATAGACATAGAATTTGTTAAAATATTGAAATACTTCGGCCAGGTGCGGTGGCTCACACCTGTAATCCCAGCACGTTGGGAGGCCAAGGCGGGTGGATAACCTGAGGTCGGGAGTTCGAGACCAGCCTGACCAACATGGAGAAACCCTGTCTCTTCCAAAAAGAGACAAAAGGCGCATGCCTGTAATCCCAGTTACTCGGGAGGCTGAAGCAGGAGAATCGCTTGAACCCGGGAGGCGGAGGTTGCGGTGAGCCAAGATCGCGCCATTGCACTCCAGCCTGGGCAACAAGAGCAAAACTCCATCTCCAAAAAAAAAAAAAAAAAAAAATTGAAATACCTTCTGCCTTCACTGGTAAAGAGCCACCACCCTGGCTCCTCCCTGACCCCTCTAGCCCACCCCACAATCTAACCTCTCCAGGGCACTGCTGCAGCATTTTGGTCTGTGCCTGCTCTGCCTGGTGTATGCCAGCATCTGCTCTGTCCATGGACTGAACTGGTTGCTAAATAGCTTGGATATCACCCCTATCTAGAGGCAGTGCAATAGGTAGGTATATTATGTATGTAGCTGTTGCAAGGACCAATATATTTAAAGTGCATAGGTTAATGTCCATCACTTTGTAGGTTCCCTTTCTCATTCCCTTCCTTTTTTTTGCTTGGGGTGGGGGTGAGAGCTGGCATGAGCCTGGGCAATGGGGGATGACAGCCACCCCTCTCCCCAGGCGAGCAAGGTTCAAGCGCTCCAATAGTGTGACGGCTGGCGTGCAGGCAGACCTGGAGCTGGAGGGCCTGGCAGGCCTGGCCACGGTGGCCACAGAAGACAAGGCCCTGCAGTTTGGACGCTCCTTCCAGAGGCACGCCTCTGAGCCCCAGCCTGGGCCCCGGGCCCCCACCTACTCAGTCTTCCGCACGGTCCACACGCAGGGCCAGTGGGCCTACCGCGAGGGCTACCCACTGCCGTACGAGCCGCCGGCCACCGATGGGTCGCCCGGCCCTGCCCCCGCCCCCACCCCCGGCCCTGGGGCCGGCCGCCGTGACTCCTGGATAGAGCGCGGTTCACGTAGCCTCCCTGACTCAGGCCGCGCATCCCCCTGCCCACGCGATGGCGAGTGGTTCATCAAGATGCTGCGGGCAGAGGTGGAGAAGCTGGAGCACTGGTGCCAGCAGATGGAGCGTGAGGCGGAGGACTATGAGCTACCCGAGGAGAGTGAGTCACGGCATCGGAACAAGGGACTCTGGGGACCATGGCCTCGTGTGTGCTCAGGAGACCCTGATGGGGGTGGCTGGGGCTGCAGTGTAACAGGAGGCCCCTTCGGTTGGTGCCTCACTGGTCTTCTGCACTGGAGCGTGGCGGGTCAACATCGGCAGCAAGACATGCTGGGAGCTCTTGAAAGGGAGCAGGGTGCACATGGTGCAGCTTTAGAGGCCAGGGCTGGGACTGCAGACACTGCAGGCCAAAGGGCTGGGCCTTCTATGGATGGCTGCTAGTCCAAATCACCAAGTTTATGGGGACTAAGGGAACTCCGTTCAGATCTGGACTGGTGTGGGGATCCAGGTGGTGCGACCAAGATTACAGAGAGGGAGGCAGTTCACAATGTCAGATCCTGTCTGAGGCACAGAAGAGGGAGATTCAGCCAGGGAGATGTGGCCCTGGCCCGAGGGAGAGCATGGCCCTTCCTGTAAGTCAGATCCACTGGGAGACACAGTCTTACCCCAGAATCTCTGAGTTGAGGGGACAGTGACTATGAAGATGTGTTATGTACGTGAAATTACTTGGTCATTCTTAAAGAGCCAAGGAGTCTTGCATGCACTGGGGAGTGATGAACAAAGCTTAGCCAGTGGGTGGTCATTGAGCTAATGCCCTGGCCAAGGCTATAGGGCTAGGCTGGGGCTGGTTTCCGTCTGTTCTCTGATACGGGAGGGAGAAAGGATAAAGGAGGATGAGCACTCAAGAAATGTAGGCTGTATGAAGGAGGGAACATCAGTGTCTGAGGATACAGTCTTGGTGTAGTGGAGCGAGAACTTGTTAGGAACTTGAGGATGGGATGGGGCTGGGGCTGGAGGAGACTGATGGATACACAGTGCCAAGCAACCGAGGGGTCAGCGTCATTCAGGGCAGACTTCGTGGAGGCTGGGGAAGGAGACGCATCATTTCCCTCCCTGAATTTCCTTCTGCTTTCTAGTCCTGGAGAAGATCCGCAGTGCTGTGGGCAGCACACAACTTCTCCTGTCCCAGAAGGTTCAGCAGTTCTTCCGGCTGTGTCAGCAAAGCATGGTGAGTGCCCGTAGTAGTAGATCCTACCAGATACATGTGACCCAGAGTGTGTGTGTGCTGGAGGTGAGACAGGCAGGTGACCCAGAGTGAGTGTGTACCAGAGGTGAGACCAGGCCTGCATGCCTGCTGGGGTAGCTGTGAGTCTTGTGCCTGGAGGTAGGACCAGGTGTTTGTGCACAAGAAGGGGAGGCCTGGGCTCGCTCTTGTCCCCCTGTCTCCCAGCCCCCACTCACTCTCCCAGGCTGAGCTTCCTGGCAGTAAGGGTGGATAGGACTTTCTCTTGTCCTGGCTGGGGCTCAGACCTCCTTGACCACTTTCCCTCCATCTTCCTCTGTTGCAGGATCCCACTGCGTTCCCTGTGCCCACCTTCCAGGACCTGGCGGGTTTCTGGGACCTCCTACAGCTCTCCATCGAGGATGTGACCCTCAAGTTCCTGGAGCTACAGCAACTCAAGGCCAACAGCTGGAAACTCCTGGAGCCTAAGGTGGGGCTGGGGTCCCTTCAGGCAAAGAGGCCAGACTCTGGGAAATTCCCCTCCCCAGAGAGGTAGAGGGTGGGACGAACAAGGGGGCAGGGGAAGGGATCCATGGGCAGCAAGGGCAGCCTTGGACAGGTGATAGGTGACCATCCCCTTCCAGAGTGACCACGCTCGTGGCCACTGCCGTCTGCTTGGCCCCAGTGCTCATCACTGCTTGAGCTGCCAGAACCCCAAGGCTTCCTCAGCGTGGGGGAGCGGGGTTGGGGGGATGGTGGCGGCTGCAGCTGGAGAGAGCAAAAGTAGACCTTACGGAAGGACAGACTGTCCTCAGTTCGGGCCTAGGCATCGAGGGCAGAGCCTTGAGGGTCCCCTCAGCCGCCAGGTCGCTGGACCTTGTCTGCGATGAGGGCCAGAGGCCTGGTATGTGCACCCTCATTGCGGAGCCTGGGTCGGGAACTCCCTCCACTGGGTCGGGACCCGGAGTGAAAAACCGGCTCTGATGCCAGCTGTTGAGAACGGCGCCACCAGGGGGCGCTCGAACGCGCCGCGCTTTGGTGGAAAATGTGGGGATTTGACCTTGTCGGAACAGGAGCACCTGGGGCTTCAGGTCACGGGATCCGTGGCGGATTCTGAGCGCCATCGCGTTCGGAGCCACGCGGTTGTCAGCACTCCGGGCGCGGGGGTGCGGGGGCGGACACCTGGGTGTTGGGATGGTTCGGCGCCCCAGCTCAGCGACGCCCTCTGCCCCGCAGGAGGAGAAGAAGGTCCCTCCGCCGATACCAAAGAAGCCCCTGCGGGGCCGGGGCGTGCCGGTGAAGGAGCGCTCCCTGGACTCCGTGGACCGGCAGCGGCAGGAAGCGCGCAAGAGGCTCCTGGCGGCCAAGCGCGCCGCTTCCTTCCGCCACAGCTCGGCCACCGAGAGCGCCGACAGCATCGAGATCTACATCCCCGAGGCCCAGACCAGGCTGTGACCGGTCCGGCCCGCCCAGCCCGGCCCGGGCCCGCGGTTCTCCACCCGTACTGTACACCCAGCGTCGAGGTCACTGTGAACGCGGGCCGCCCCGTGCGCCCGCCCCACCGGCACCGGACGCCCCGGCCCCCGGGCCCGTCACACTCTCGTGGGTTTTTTACCTTCCTGATCCCACGCGAAGGCGCCCGGGCTGGGCAGGGGGCCGTGCCTCTCCGCCCTGCGCCCCTCACCTGGATCCCCTGCCCACCTGGTCCGACGCTTTGTCCCCACCTCCTCCCCATGGGCACCATCTCTGCCATTCTTTCCCCCGCGGGCCAGGCCGGGCCAGGTCCCTCATCTGGGCTCTGCGTCCCCCCCCCCACCCCGCGGGGCTGGGCTTCGTGGGGATCAAGCTTCGTGGCTTTTTATGAAGAATCCCGAACCCTGCCTAGGAGCCCGCCCCACCCTCCCAGGGGCTCCATCCTCAGCCCTCTGCCCACTGGGCCCAGGGACCACAGTGGCTGGACCAACCCAGGACCAGGGCGCCTGGGCCTCTCCCCTTTCCCAGCGGCTGGGGAGGGGAGATGGGGGCTTCCCCTCACCACACCTGTGGCTGTTCCCACATCCCCTTGAATATCCCAGGAAAAATAAAACGGCAGAACTGCACTCGAGCCAGCTGCTCTCTCCAGAAGAGGCCACCTCCGTCCTGTGTGTGGGAGGACGGGGGTGAAGGGAGAAGGGACCGGGAGCCCACTCTCTTGGTTTGGAGACAGCAGGGGTTGCCTGAGCTCCTTCCAGGGATGGGCCAGCTGGTGGAAAGGAGATTCGGCCCCCTGATGCCCACAGTAAGGGCCTGGACCCTCCTGGAGGGGCCCAGGTGGGGTGAAGAGGGGGAGGGTGTCAAGCTCTCCGTTCTTCCTATTTCGGTGTATCCCGTTCTGCCTCCCAGTCCGCAGGGTTCCCCCAGAGAGGGAAGTCCGGAGCTCGCCGGGCACGCAGCATGTGCTCAATAAACCGGGAGTGTGGTTATTGTTAGGTATTGACAAATAATTGGTTTCCCTTCCCCTAGAGGCACAATGTTTCTTCTGCTCCAGTCATTCCTGATCAGCAGCAGAAAAACTTCAGTCCTGCCGCATTTTCTGATGCCTCCTATGGGTGGCCACCTTGGTGGAGGCTGGGGTGGGGGAAGAGGAAGTACAAAGAACAGAGCTCTCCTGGGAAGCTAAATGGCAACCAGAACCTAGTATCGATGGCTTTATTGAGTGGTCAGTGTGGGTCAGGCAAGGGGTGAGTGCTTTACATGAATGTGGCTGGTCCTTACGATAGAAGAGAAAGCCAAAGCTCAGGGCAGGTTACAAGACCTGTCTGAGGTCACAGGACTAAATGTGGTGGACCCAGGTCTAATGCCAAATCATGAGCTTTTAGCTTTGCAGGCTTCTTAGACCAGAGAGGGCTGATGGCAGTCTCCACCCAGAAAGCCCCTTTCCACTCCTTGAGCAGTCCTTTGGGTTGGTGTGTCACCTCCAGGCAGGAGGAAAAGCCTTCAGGATTGGCTGCTTTTCTGGGCCACACTGGGTCAGCTAATTCTTTTCATTCATTTATCCAGCAGACATTTATCACTTTTGGGCGCCACAGGAATAGCCCTGAACAAGATGTAGTTTCTACCCTTAATGGAGCTTATGGTCATATGGGAAAAACAGACAAATAAGCAAGCAGTTAAAATACAGGAGTAAGTGCCAGAAAGATGATTAGAGATTAGCTGCTGAAGGAGGGCCAGGGCTGGGAAGAATGTTCCAAGATCAGGGAACAGCTGTGCAAAGGCTTGGAAGAGGAAGAGACATTGGGAGCACAGAGACTTGATTATATCAGTGTTTGGGTCTCATTGAGGCAGGTGGCCTGGGTCTTGTGGGCTGTAGGGAGCCATAGAAGGGTTTTGAACAGAGGAGTGGCATGAACGTTTTATAGACTGGTTTGGTAGACAACTTTGGAAAAGCAAGAGATGGTCCACGTACACACATGAGCCTGGAAGGTGAGGAGAACTCTAATGTGATCTGAATTCCCAAAAGCAGTCAGTTTGGAGGTGATCCCATACAGACTCCTGGGCCTGGTCCAAGACTTAGTGAATAGACTCTGCCCTCGAATAAGGTTTTAACAAGTGCTTCACAAGATTCTGAGCAGCCAGCTTTGGGAAGACTTAAATTGGATGACTGTCCAAAGGTCTCCAGTAGAAGGGCTGGGTCAGTTTACCTCTCTGAGGTTGTTTTATCATCTCTAAAATTGGGGGCATGGGTGAGGTTTGAACTCAGAGCAATGCTGTAAAACAGATATTGTTTTCACCCCCATTTACAGATGAGGAAATGGGCTTGGAGAGGTTTAAACAGCTTACCTCAAACCATGAAGCCAGGAAGTGGCTGAGTCTGAGTTTAACCTTTACATTTATACAGCATTTTATGGGTCTATGACTTTATTCATAGAGTTTTCTATGTCTGGTGTGGATGAGTCTCCTTTGGTTCTTGTGGCCTAGGTAGTTATGCTGAGCCCCATAGATAGTGAAAGATTAGGTCCAGTCCTTTTGCTTGAGTTGCTTACAGTCTGGCCATGGCCAGCATATAAACAGAAAGTTATGGTGCAAAGGGAGACCTGTTCTCCCAGAGGGGCCAAGGGATTGAGAGGAGAGAGCCTGTAGCAACCAGGGTGTTTTAGTCCATTTTGTGCTGCTATAACAATACCACAGACTGGATAACTTATAATGAACAGGTATTTATTGGCTCACAGTTCTGGGTGCTGGGGAATTCAGTGTCAAGGTGCTGGCAACTTGTGAGGGCCTTCTTGCTGTGTCATCCCATGGCAGGTGAGAGGGCAAGAGAGGGCAAGAGGGAGTTGAACTTGCCCTTTTATAAGGGTGTCAATCCACCCATGAGAGTGCAGCCCTCATGGCCTAATAACCTCTTAAAGGTCCCACCTCTTAATACTCACAATGACAAATTTCAGTGTAAGTTTTGGAGGGTACAACCATAGCACAGGCAGTCTGGGAAAGCCTTCTGCCTTGTGAGTTGGATCTTGCAGGATGAATTAGCATTTTGTAGTCAAGGAAGAGAAGGGAGAAATTCATTTCTGGCCAAGGGACCAACCTGGGCAAAGCCATGGAAGCACATGTGTGTTGGGAAGGAAAGCATAGGCTGGAGAGGGTGACAGGTTATGGTGGCTGTGGAGGGCGTGGAGGAGATACGGCCAGAAGGGACCCATAGAGTTGGGAGTGGGAGGCTAAGATGGAAACCTCATAGTTTTATTTGAAAGATAAAACTATGGCCAAAAGAAAGGAAATGGACTGGAGGGGGCAACAAGACAGCAGGGAGACCATTCAGGGAGCTGCTAAAGTGGTCCAGGTAAGAGATAACGATGTTGACTTTGAGAGACATTTAGGAGGCATACGTGCAGTAAGCTGGATCTGGAGAATAATGCAAAGATGGGACGCCTTGAAGGTGTCACTCAGATTTCTGGCTTAATGAATGAGTAATGCCACGAATGGACATAGGACATTACAGAAGGAGCAATACAGTTGGGAAATACTTAACATGTCAATAACCATTTACTGAGCACTGAGAAGGTGCAAACTACTATGCCAAGCACTTTATACACATTTAGGTGATTTAATACTCACAGCAACCCTAGGAGTGGGTACTATTATTGTCTTTTTTTAAAAACAAAGAGTGTAAATAGCTTTTCTGAGATAAGCAGACAAGAGTCAGGATTTGAACCCATGGCTATCTGATTTCTAAGTCTATGCTCCTGAGCCCCTCAGCAATTCTGCTTGAGGGAACTGCTAGCCATGACTCAAGACTCAGCTCAAGGCTTGGTTCCTCTAGGGAGCCTTCCCTGAATCTTCCTGGCTGGGCTGAAGATCCTCCTCTGTGCTGCGTGTGTATACTTCTATCATCACATTTCTTACATTCTATTGACATTTTGTAGACCCATCTGTTTCTTTAGTCAGAGAACTCTGGAGGCAGGTTGGTCCCAGTCATTTTTGCATCCCCAATGCCTAGCACATGATTGGCTGACCAAATGCCAGTTACTCTGGGCAGTTCTGTTCCCTTCTCCTCTCCACATATTCAGTTAGTGAACAGGTTCTGCTAACAACGGTCTCCTAAATATTTATTTGTACTGTTGGGGCTCAGAAAGCGATACCCCAAAGACTGGCACTTTGACATGCTGAGAGGCCTTCGAAGCTGCCTCAGAATCAAGGTCCCTCTAACCTTCTCTCCCAAGTATAGGGAGGCACTCTCTCTAGAATTTCCTAATCTGATCGAGAAAACGTCTTTCCAAAAGAAACAAAATTGCCTTCCTCCCCTCTCTGAAATCTCATCTAGCTCAGAAAAGAAGACTGAGGAAGGCAACTACGCCTGGATGGATTTTTCACAAGATGATGCCTGTTTCTCGGGCTCATTCAAATTCTAAAGAGAATCATTTACAAGTTAATTTCTGTCCATTTTTTCGCTCTAAGAATCACTTGCTGCCCTCAGAAGAATTGTCTATATTCTCCATCTCTCCCCTTCCCCTATGAAAAAGAGTGTATACGCTTCTGTACCCCATTGGGTTATTGGGTAATCATTCTCCTGTGACCCTTCCCTTCCCACCCCCTCGCCTCCCCGCCCCGTGCTATGCACGTTAAAATAAAATTTTGTATGTCTTTTCTCCTATTAATCTGCCTTTTGTCAGTTGATTTTCAGTGAACCTTGGCCCCTACAATACTGTTCCCTTTTCTCCATCTTCACTGCCAGAGCTTAGCTTTGAGCTGTTTGAGATAATAGAGGAAGGGTGTCTAATGTGATAAGCAGTCTATGTATGAGGCTTCCTCTGGAGGTGACCCTTAAGCTTGAAAATTGTGCCAGAGCACAATCTGGCATAGTAAAGAAAGGTGGGAAGGGCACTACATGGCCAGGCACGGTGGCTCATGCCTGTAATCCCAGCACTTTGGGAGGCTGAGGCGGGCAGATTGCTTGAGCTCAGGAGTTCGAGACCAGCCCGAGCAACATGGTGAAACCCAGTCTCTACAAAAAGTACAAAAATCAGCCAGGCCTGGTGGTGTGCATCTGTGGTCCCAGCTACTCGGAAGGCTGAAGTGGGAGGATCACTTGAGCCCAGGAGGTTGAGGCTGTAGTGAGCTATGATTGTGCCACTGCACTCTAGCCTGGGCAACAGAGCGAGATCTTGTTAAAAAAAAAAAAAAAAAGCGGCCAGGCGCAGTGGCTCACGCCTGTAATCCCAGCACTTTGGGAGGCCGATGCGGGCAGATCACCTGAGGTCGGGAGTTCGAGACCAGCTTCCCCAACATGGAGAAACCCCTTCTCTATTAAAAATACAAAATTAGCCGGGTGTGGTGGTGCATGCCTGTGATCCCAGCTACTCAGGAGGCTGAGGCAGGGGCATCGCTTGAACCTGGGAGGCGGAGGTTGCGGTGAGCCGAGATCACGCCATTGCACTCCAGCCCAGGCAACAAGAGTGAAATTGAAAAAAAAAAAAAAAAAAAGGTGGGAAGGTAGATGAAAAAGCATCAATAAGGCACTGAGGTGTGAAACAGTGTGGTCTGCCGGGTTTAGTATGTGCGAGCAAAATAAATATGCTGGCTGAGATTAGTGGGATGAGGGTGGGAAGGGCCTTGTGGGAGCATTAACAAGCTTGAGCTTTGGGACTTTTCTGTATATGATAAAATTGATGTCTGTATAGGGTACAGTGGGGACACAGAGGAGGAAGTGAATACTTGTACCCAAGAGGTCATGTAAGACTTAGGTTTTACTATATTTGAATTATTTTTACACTAACAATAGCCACATTTATTTCCCTGCTGGCTGTGTGCCTGCCACAGTACTTTACAAATATTATCTCTTCCAACCCTCACACCATCCTTGCGAAATGGGTGTTATTACCTCTACACAGAAGGGGAAGGGAGGCTCAGACGGGTTAATAATGTTCCCAAGGTCACTAGAAAGCTAGCCCGGATCCCAAGAGGTCTTAAAGCACTAAAATATACTCTTCTAAGAAGAGCTTCTTGAGGTCAGGGATCATGTCTTTTGTTTTTGCGTGCCCAGACCTAGGTCTTAGAAGACGCCTAATAAACATCAGTTGAAAAAAATGACTGGATGATCTTTCACTTTTTCCACGCAG
The DNA here is from genome assembly GCF_029289425.2 of Pan paniscus. NCBI lineage: Eukaryota > Metazoa > Chordata > Mammalia > Primates > Hominidae > Pan > Pan paniscus. The sequence goes on from NC_073249.2 coordinate 191,986,283, forward strand.
AAAACACGTGGCGACATCACTGAGAAACCTCCCGGCCAACAGAGGGCGCGACGTCCATTTCAGCGCAGTGGGGCCCAGTTGCGGATGCCTAGCTTCCTTCCGTCCTTTGGCTAAAGTTCAGCCAATCCCTGCGCTCCGAGAGAGCCGGCGGCCAGTGGGCAGGGTCACGGGGCAAGGTCCCGCGGGCCGCTGGGTGCGGCGACTTCCGTGCTCCCGGCGAGCGGGCGGAGAGCGGGGGCCGCACTGGGGAGTGTGGGCTGGGCCGCAGGTGAGCGCGCGGTCCCGGCGAGCAGGTCGAGTCAGTCCAGGCCAGTAACCTCTGAGTTACGGGAGGAGTGATCGCTAGGGTCCACCCCGGTCCCGGCCAGATCTGCCAGCCCCCCTCTCTGGCGGGTGTTCTGGTGCCAAGTCTGGGAGCCCAGGTAGCCCTCCGCAGACAGGGCTTCTCGGCACCTCAATGAGGACGGACGTTGATGAGGCCATGAATGAGGTGGGCTAGGGACAGGGGACCGGGAGCCTCACAGAAGGGAGAAGGGTAGCCATTTGGATGGACCTTCACCTCACTTGCGCTCCCATTCCTGGACTGCGCTCGAGTGACTGTCAGGGCTAATTCTTCCGCCTTCTCAGGCCTCCTGTGTCCTTGTTAGCAGTTATTGAATTTGGGACTACGGCTTCTGGCCTCGTTGGGCCTCCGGGCCCCCGCACTGGGGCAGGTTTCCCAGCAGCCCAGTTGACCTTTACCGGATGCTTTTGGCAGACGTCCTCCATGCCGGGCTGGAAATATGCGTCACAGTGTTTTTCAGACACTTTTGCCTCTTTCATTGTGATACCCTGCCTGGGGACGACTGTGATGGAGTCTTTAGGTTTTTGTAATCAGCAAAGGCATCTGTTATGCTCCTGCCACCTTTTGGGGGAGAGTGGGTGGAGGATGTTGTGATTTTACACTAGGGAGTTTGGGCTGTCATTCATTCGTTCAGCAGACCTTTTTTGGGCACTCTGCCAGGCAGGGTAGGAGAGGTGCCTGGATGGATAGGGCATAATTGGGCCAGACAGACACGGTTCTTAGCCTTTTGGAGCTTAAAGTGTCTTGAGAAACGCAGGCAGGGTAAGCCAGCATCGTGCCTGACACAGAGTAAGTGGTTATAAGTGTCGAATAAAGGAATGAATTGACTTATTTGGGAATGATTAGAATGTGAGCAGGACGGTAGCGAGAGACTTTATGCTGCATGTGAGAGATAGTTGTGAACTCATGCGCGATATGTTTTAAGACAGGTTTGGAAATCTGAACGGACAGTTGCTATTTAGGGAAGCATTTACTTATACAGAGGACTTGCTTTAAAGGTGGAAGTAAAATGGAGAAGTATTAGGTTTGGGATTCTTCAGAGGTGCCTCTTTTAACTATTACTATGTCTCTGAATTTCACAAATCCCTGAGTACAATCTCAGAGTTTGGGAAAAGGAAAGCTCTTCTAGGTAATGAAATGCCAGGCTGATGGGAAAAAACTGTAGGAAGCTCTCCCTAAGTCCAGGGTTTGGACAGAAACCGTATACCTCTGCAGTGTGTTCTTCCCACTAGAAAGAGTGTAGGCTTTGAAATTGGAGAGGCCTGGGTTCAAAATCAGTGGCTCTATCACTTCTAGTGATCTTGGATAAGTTAACATAATGTCTGTGAGCCTTTGTGGCCTTCACAAGAGTCTGGGCTAATAATTCCTACATCATAGAGGTGTTAAGAGGATCAAATGATGATTAGTGTGTAAATTGTCATCATAGTGCCTGGTGCTGAGACAATAAGCGGGGGAGTCTTGGAGATGCTGCAATTTTTTTTTTTTTTAAATTTCATGATGCTGCCTTATTGCAGGGGTCCTTAACCCCCTGGGCCACAGACCATGGTGGTCTTCAGCCCATTAGAAACTGGGCTGCACAGCAGGAGGTGAGCGGTGGGCAAGCTGGCAAGCATTACCGCCTGAGCTCCACCTTCTGATAGATCAGCAGCGGCATTAGATTCTCACAGGAGTGCAAACCCTATTGTGAACTGCGCATGTGAGGGATCTACGTTGTGTGCCCCTTATGAGAATCTAATGCCTGATGATCTGAGCTGGAACAGTTTCATCCCGAAACCATCCCTCTCCAACCCCCATCTGTGGAAAAATTGTCTTCCACGAAACTGGTCCCTGGTGCCAAATATAGATTGGGGACCGCTGCCTTATAGTGTTACGTCCAGAGAACATTGGGATTCCTTCAAAGAGAATTGGAACCAAAGAGAGAGGGGGAGAATCATCTTATCCTTGGTGAGGTTTCGATTGTTCACTTTAGATCAGAGATAGTAGTGTTGGAGAAATACCTACAGGGGCATAAACAGAAAGATCTTTTAGTGAATACTTTTGGGCAAGTCTCTTAACCCTCTGATAGTGGGTTATGTATCTACCTCACGTGGTGGACATGAGGATTAAGAGAGTGAGTGTATATGAAGCACCTAGCCCAAGGCCTGGCATGTAAGTGCTCAATAAATGGTAGCTGTGTTATTATAACTGTGAATGATCTTTGATAATTGATAATGGTAATAATCATTTGAGACGGAATTGGCCATTAGAGTGATCCAATTTGTGTGTTTTTACATTACTTTGGTATTGCCCTACTTCAATTCAGGAGGCCCTGAGGCCATTCCACTCCGCTCCCCGCCCCACCCCACCCCCCGGGCTTGTACAGTGGTTTTTCACAGAAAATCTTCAAGTTCTGCGGTATCCAGAGTATGTATAATGATTTGTGATATTTTCAGGAGTTTTTATGTAAATATGAAGGTATGGGTTTGGTTGAAGATAGGATTTTTTTTTTTTTCTTGAGACGGAGTTTCGTTCTGCCGCCCAGGCTGGAGTGCAGTGGCTTGATCTTAGCTCACTGCAACCTCCGCCTCCCAGGTTCAAGTGATTCTCCTGCCTCAGCCTCCTGAGTAATGGGGATTACAAGCCTCCCAAAGTTCTGGAATTACAGGTGTGAGCCACTGTCTTTAGCCAAGATAGGATATTTTGAAAGTGGTTTAGTCAGCAGATTTGTAAAGTATAGGTTTGTTCCATTGTTAGAAAAGCCAGGTTCAGAACAGGATAAAACCATTATCTATTTACCTAAAATCCAGAATAATTAGGTAATGCATTATGTATTTGACTGTTTAAATATGCTCCTTATGCTTTACATGAGGAAAAGGAACGACTTTTCATATTGTGAAACCAGGAGATTCATCGTAGATTGTGTTTCATGGGGAAAAGGTGGCCGGCTGTGCTCATGGAGAAATTTCATAGAGCAGAGAAAGGCATCTTTTTCCCTTCTTGAAATGTTGGCAGACTAGGTCCTGGGGTCAACAATAGGCTTGAAGCTCTATTAGGTAAGGCTCAGAGGTCCCCTTGTGGGGAACATTGTCATATATTGGTGCACACTTGTCAAAGAGTACGGTCCGTAAAATGGAGATCCTTCCTTCATCCCTAACAATGGAATCTTTTGAAATTTCCTAGATTATTTCAGGGATCCACCTCTCGCATTGCTCTGCACGGGGGTGGGTGCTCAGTAAATTGTGCCAGGCTGGCCAGGTGTGGTGGCTCACGCCTGTAATTCCAGCACTTTGGGAGGCTGAGGTGGGTGAATCACGAGGTCAGGAGTTCAAGACCAGCCTGACCAACATGGTGAAACCCTGTCTCTACTAAAAAAATACAAAAATTAGCTGTAATCCCAGCTACTTGGGAGGCTGAGGCAGATAATTGCTTGAACCTGGGAGGTGGAGGGTGCGGTGAGCTGAGATCGTGCCACTGCACTCCAGCCTGGGCGACAGAGCAAGACTCCGTCTCAAAAAAAAAAAAAAAAAAAAATTGTGCCAGGCTGCTTGGTAAGTGGAGAGCCCTAGTGGGTTGCTCTTATTTGGTGGGAGATGATGCTGGGTTCTCTAATGCTGCCTTGTGCTTTTCCGCAGATGTCATGTGGCCTGTGTTTTGGACCGTGGTTCGTACCTATGCTCCTTATGTCACATTCCCTGTTGCCTTTGTGGTCGGGGCTGTGGGTTACCACCTGGAATGGTTCATCAGGGGAAAGGACCCCCAGCCCGTGGAGGAGGAAAAGAGCATCTCAGAGCGCCGGGAGGATCGCAAGCTGGATGAGCTTCTAGGCAAGGACCACACGCAGGTGGTGAGCCTTAAGGACAAGCTAGAATTTGCCCCGAAAGCTGTGCTGAACAGAAACCGCCCAGAGAAGAATTAATGGAGGACACAGGGCCCTATGGTCCTACTGTGGGTGGTGACTTGTCCTGCTACCATGTTGACAGAGCCCCAGAACCCACATCTAATTGGCTTTGTTGCTTATTCTGGCCCCTCCCACACCACACAGCCACACAAATACTGGCTGCTCCTTGATGGCCAGGCAGACCCAGCAGCAGCCGAGGGGCCAGTGAAGAGGAAGGCCGCATCTGTTGTGTGGTGGCCACAAGCACTCAGGCATCTGAGTTTACTGGTGCACTGCTGGGAGGAGAGTTATGAGATGAACATTGGCTGTCAATCTCTGTGGGCAGGCGGTTTGGCCTCTAGTGGGAATGGCTGGGATTTGGGCGTTGCCTTTAGGAGGGATACCTGCATGTCTAGTTCCAGTCTGCACTGGAAAGAATTCAAATATGCACCTGGCTCCCTTCACTATTTTGCCCTATCTTTTGTGCTCATTCTTACTGAAATCTGTCTTGTCAGCTCAGGAATGGGATTCCCCCAGGAAGGAAAGCATTTTTCTGTTCTGGGAAGCCCAGACTGTTCACTTTGGGGCAGGGACGAACATGTGCCTCGTGAATTTGCTTGAAAACAGTCACCATCTTCTACCCCCATCACTGTATAGTGAAAAACCTGATTAAAGTGGTATCTGAGAACCATAATGATTGAATCTTATCATCCAGATGGTATTTGGGGGTCTTCTTAGGAGTTAGGCAAGTACAGGCATTTTAGAGCAGGATAACATTGGTATTAAAGGGTGCCAAGGAGCCCTGGAAACTGCTTTACTAGTGCGGTTGCGCTGAACCCTGGAGGCACAGATTCCCAGGAACCTTTTTACCATTATTACAATTGGCTGCAGCACCTTCAAGTCTAAATGGAGGTAGACCTCACATACACACACATAGACGCCTTTCCCTATAAAGGTATATACGCACATTCAAGAAAATTTGGTAGGGATTTTAAAAAGGTCACCCATGTTCCCAGCTCGTTAATAACAACCGTTAACATTTTGTTGTCTTTTACTAATTCTCTGCATAGGTTTTAGAGATAGTTATCATTACTGTACATTTAATTTTATATACTTTTCTCACTATTATCATTTTCCCATTTTACATGGTCATCATAATTGGTTTTTTGGAGACAGGGTCTCACTCTGTCACACAGGCTGGAGTGCAGTACAATCACGGCTCAGTGCAACCTTGACCTCCTGGGCTCAAGTGATCCTCTCACTTCAGCTCCTCAAGTAGATGGGACTACAGGAGTATGCCACCATGCCCAGCTAATTTTTTAATTTTTTTGTAGAACCAGGTCTCACTATGTTGCCCAGGCTGGTCTCAAACTCCTGGGCTCAAGTGATCCTCCGGCCTTGGCCTGTAGTTTCTTTTTTCTTTTTTTTTGGAGATGGACTCTCATTCTGTCACCCGGGCTGGAGTGCAGTGGCGTGATCTTGGCTGACTGCAACTTCTGCCTCCTGGGTTCAAGCGATTCTCCTACCTCAGCTTCCTAAGTAGCTGGGATTACAGGCGTGCGCCATCGTGCCTGGCTAGTTTTTGTGTTTTTAGTAAAGACAGGGGTTTCACCATCTTGGCCAGGCTGGTCTCGAACTCCTGACCTCAAGCGATCCCGTCTGCCTCGGCCTCCCAAAGTGCTGGGATTACAGGTGTGAGGCACCGTGCCTGGCAGTCTGTAGTTTTTTTTTTTTTGTTGTTGTTGTTGTTTTAAATATGGAGTCTCGCTGTATTGCCCAGGCTGGAGTGCAGTGGCGCGATCTTGGTTCACTGCAACCTCCACCTCTTGGGTTCAAGCGATTCTCCTGCCTCAGCCTCCTGAGTAGCTGGGATTACAGGTGTGCGCCACTATGCCCGGCTAATTTTTGTATTTTTAGTAGAGACAGGGTTTCACCATGTTGGTCAGGCTGGTCTCAAACTTCTGACCTTGTGATCTGCCTGCCTTGGCCTCCTAAAGTGCTGGGATTACAGGCATGAGCCACCGTGCCTGGCTGTAGTTGTTTATAATAGCAACATAATTGTCTATCAAGTGGGAGTATGACATAAGTTTATCCTGGACAATTTCCATATTGCTGGACATTTGAATTGTTTCTGGTTGGTCACTCGTTTAGATACTGCAACAAATATCTTATATGAAGCTTTTCCTGAGTTTTGGAATAAACAGTAAAAATAGTAAATGTCATTTTGGATGAAATGGGATAAATGAGCAGTTTTGAGGATCTCATGCATAATACCAAATGTCTTTCCAAAAGGGCTCTAGGAGTTTCTACTAAATGTTACCACTGAAGACGTTGCTGGTAAGGCTGTGAGGGGAGTAAAAGCAGAGAGCAGGAAGAAGCATAAGAAGCTGTTGCCTCTTGAAGCCGACTGATGTTTAACTAAAGTCAGCACAGGGCAGTAGTGAGCATTTGATGAATTGATCTGCCTCTAAAAGGGAGTGGGTATTGGCCCTGCTTCTTAGGTTCTCTCTCCTGAGGCCTGATGGTGTCCACAGGTGGGTGAGGGTGGAGTTCCTGAACAGTTAGAGGGGCCAGCTGTGAAGAGGTGCCAGCTGGAGGTGCCTTCCAGGACCCGGTGGTGGCCTGAGAGGAGGGAGCAGGTTGAGTCGTTGGCTTCTTCTAAGGGTCCCTGAGGCCTAGTGGGAATGCGGAAATGAGCTGCTGTTGCTTCCCAGGGAACAAATCAGATGGAACTTGGGGAGAGACTGTCAGCTACCAAGTAAGATTTCTGGTTCTGGCTGCAGGTTCTGGCTGATGAGCAGGCCTTATCGGCACACCAGTGCTGCCACCCTATGGCAGTCCTGGGCATTACCAAGCCTGCAGTCACTTCCCTGGGCTAAACCAAACACTGGTGCCGACAGAGGTCAGGTGACAAATGAGCCACCACGCTGGCAGAAAGTACAGACCTGCCGAAAGGGGGCAGTGGCGACTCACCTTCCAATCTGCTGCTCATCCAGTGGTACCAGATTTTTGAATTTTTCTAAAAGATGTTCTAAGAGCTCCAGAGGGGGTAAAAAAAAAAAAATGAAGAGATGCTAGAAATTCAGGGTTTTTTGGTGTGTGTAATCTTCTGATTTTTAAGTGTTGATAATTCATTATACAAAATTCTAAGCATGCTATCATACCCGTGGGGTTAATTTGACCCAGTGGCTGCCAATTTGTGACCTCTCAAACTGCCTCCTCCTTCTGATGACACCTATAATTATGGTTTTTTTTTTTTTTTTTTTTTTTTTGGCGATCTAACAACTTGTTACAAATATTAGATCCCAGAATTGGTTTCCCTCAAAACACTTTTGGGCATCCTGTACAAAGGCAGCTTAATAACCTAAGAAAAATGTGAGGATGGAAAGCCTACAGAAATAATAGCAAACACATTTCCCATGGACATTTTTGGATTTTCAGATCTTTTAAAATATCCCTGTCACCACCCGTTGGCCTCCACTTGGTGTCTGGTCGAGAGAGCCCTATCTTTGGGAATCCAGGTGGCTCCCTTCTTCCAGTCTCACTTTGATTGTGCCCCCTTTTAAATTCTTTCCTTTCCAAGGGCACTTCGTCACTGAATTTCTTCCTCTAGCAAGTCTATTAGTGTTCTCAGCTAGATCTTTCTTTCCCACAGGCTGGCTGAAATCAGCCGTTGCGGTGGCTGTAAGATAGTATATGTGCTCTTGCCTCTGCTCGGGTGACATTAGATAGCAAGGTTTATGTGGATGTGGGTATAGACAGGTCAGGGTTGCTGGGATGAACCAAGGTGCAGACCGGTTTTCTTCCATGCTTGCTGATTCACCTTGGAGGCATGTGACCCTCTTTTTGACTGGCCTTCCAGTCACAGTTCACTGAAACACATGAGTGAGTGGATGTGCTTGGGGCTTTTTGCTCCCCCCTTACCCCCGTCTCTTCCCAGCCCAATGATGGTGGTGGCTTTAGTATAGGGTCCTCTCCGAGCACGGCAGGAATCACTTCTCTCCCTGCAGCGGTTCAGTGTCTGGTGCTTTTCCACTCTTTCTAGACTCTTTCCTGTGCCTGTTGCTGTGTTAGCACAAGTCGGCTGGGCAGCTGCCAGAACAAGCCTGCCAGGGAGCCTTTTGACTCTGGTCAGCTCCCCAGGGCTCCAGGCTGGTGGGACTGCCGCTGAGTGAAACATCATGGAATTAGCCTTGCCAGAGTCTGGGTTGGGAGCCAGGCAGTGAAAATGTAAAAGCCCCTCCGCCTTGCTCACTTTTCCTTTTCTACTTTGCTTTAGATCTCTAAGCACTTGTAGGGTAGGGAGCCAGGGCAGTGTAGCAGAGGAAAAATAAAGTGGATTCTAGAGTCTGACAGGCTCGAGTTATGAATGCTGCCTCAACAATTAACTGGATGACCTTGGGCAAGTCACTTAGCCCTTCTGAACCTCAATATCCTCACCTGTAAAATAGGGGTAAGAATTTTTGTTGGGTTGTTGTGAGGATGAGGTAATTATGTAAGGTTCTTAGCATAGTGACTACGCTAAGAACTTTACATACATTGTCGCAGACTGTGCTAAAACTTTACATACATTACCTCATCCTCACAACAACCAGTAGGTACTCAGTAAATGTTAGCAGCTTTAATTGTATTGCAGGAAGAACCTACGTTTCCTGCAATAGTTTTGTGTATCCTTGTGACCCTGGGAGGTGGGGATCTAGGGGAGAGAGCAGCCTTGGCTGAGGGACAACAGGGACCCTCATAGACCTGGTGGTTGAGAGCTGCTTAGAAATATTTCACAGAGAGAACTGGCTTGCATAAGAACCAAGAAGCACAAGCTGGTCAGGAGATTGCAGGCTTCACACCTGCCTTAGTGGTAGTTCCATCAGTGCAGTCTGCAAAGTCAGAGGGAAGCAGATTGGCCAGAATGCCCAGGAGGTCACAGATCAGGAGAATTGGGAGGGGAAAGAGCCTTGGACTTGGAGGCAAGCGATCTGAGTGATGACCTGGGGTATGCCGCTTCACCTCTACTGGCCTTGGTTTCCCTGCAAAATGGGGAACGTGTTCCCTGCTGATCGTGTGAAAAGAGTGAGACAACCAGTTTAGAGTGCTCTGAAAACATGCAAGTGCTAGATATTACAGCCCAGTAAAATCTCCTTTATCTAGTTGGGATGGCAGCCAGTCTGAATAATAAAACACAAATACATGTGCTATTATTTCTTTCCTGTACGGAGCGTATTTTATAGTATTTGCTAAGTAGAAGTCTTTAGGGGAATCAGTTTGAAGAGTGAAGAGTAATTAGTAACTGGTGTATCAGTTTTCATCCTGTTCCAGCAGTGCCTCTGGTACTTAAAAAACAGTTTATTCTTTTTGAATTAAACTTGTTAACATCAATTATCTGTTAATCAGATCCTTTTTACATAATACAAAAGTAAACCCTGGCTTTGTTTTTTGTTAAAAAATGCCTAATGGGCCCTTCTAATTATTCAGATTTAAAAAAATCTTTACTAGCGCCCCAGCAAGGGCAGCTTTTCCATCTAGAAGAATCCAAAGTCCTTAGGGCCCTTATTCCCTCTCTCACTGCCCAGTTTCTTCACTTCCAACCCCTGCTGCAATTCCATTTCTCCTTCTCTGAGCCTAAGCTGCTAAGTGCAGCTGGAGTAATTTGCATAACCATCTTGCCCGGCCCTCTTCCTTCATGGGTTGTGGATGCAACAGAGTCTGCAACACTTCAAGGTAATTTGTTTTTTTTTTTTTTTTTTTTTTGAGACGGAGTCTCGCTTTGTCACCCAGGCTGGAGTGCAGTGACAGGATCTCAGCTCACTGTAAGCTCCGCCTCCCGGGTTCACGCCATTCTCCTGCCTCAGCCTCCCGAGTAGCTGGGACTACAGGCGTCCGCCACCATGCCTGGCTAATTTTTTGTACTTTTAGTAGAGACGGGGTTTCACCATGTTAGCCAGGATGGTCTCGATCTCCTGACCTCGTGATCTGCCCGCCTTGGCCTCCCAAAGTGCTGGGATTATAGGTGTGAGCCACCGTGCCCGGCCAAGGTAATCTTTTTTTAATCCAAACTCCTCGAGGCTCCCAACCCCATCCCTGTGCCCTTTGTTGCTCTTTACTGCTTGCTCTCTGCCTCCACCAATACAGTGGTCAAGGCATTTTGGTTCAAAGCCTTTGTAATTGCAGATCTTATATACTGGTCATATTCTCACTTTTTGCAGTACACAACATTCTCTTCATGGGATTCTCCCTTGACATCACCACATCTCAGTTTCCTTTTCCAGCTCTCCTGCCCCTGCTCCCTCCTGTTCTAATGTGAGTGCTTTTCCAGCTTCATTCTTGCCTGTTTTCTTGCTGGACAGTCTTAGCCTCATCTGTGGCTTCACCCACCCCAGTGGCGATGACTCTCAAATGTATATCTCTAGTTCAGAATTTCCCCCTAAATTCTAGATCATTATCCAAAACAGCATACCACCCATCTCTGTCTAGATTTACCATATAATATAATGGTTGAAATGTTGACCTGGGTTTGAAGCCTAACTCTGTAATCTAGCTGTGTGACTAGAGAAGTTATTTAAATTTTCTGAACATCGTCTGTAAAATGGGGCTAATTCTGCCTACTTCACAGAGTGGTGACATTGACATAATGTTTATGTTTATAAGACACCTAGTGCAGTGTCTGGCAGAGTCTCTGCCCTCTGTCCTGTTGTTCAGGTTGTTTTTGATCTTGCCCCTCCTCCCTCCCATGGATTCCATCACCCACCCATGGTGGCCACTTCTACATCTGAAATCCATCCTTTGTTTTCCACCTTATTCCGCTGCTTTTGGCCCTCTTCATTCCTTGCCTAAGCTTTTGGTTTCTTCCTGAAAATTCTCCCCATTTCTGCCAGCATTTTCTTTCTGAAGACCTTCCTGGCTCCTCGCCTACAGGAAACAAATGAAAGGCGCTTACATGTCATGCAAGCTCTTTCACCATCTTGCCCCTGCCCACCTCCTTAGCTTCATCTCCCATTGTTCCCCATGATAGAACCTAGTTTTTGCCACATCTTGAATATGTTATGCCCATTTAAACTTTGAGACCTCCATGTGCCCTACACATCGTGCCTCCTTGGTACTTCCCTCACTGGCTGCCTGGTAACTAGTAAACTCCTAGTTACACTATAGGATTTAGCATGCGGGGCCACCTGCAGTTTTCCTAAGCACAGATTGTCTTTCCTGCTCTGCTTCTCTAGCCCTGTGTTCATTCTTCCACTGCAAGAATGTTGTTAAATAAGGCACTGGGATTGGTGTGTCTGTATCCCCCCTAGACTGTGAGTTCCTTGAGGGCAGGGACCAATTCTTACTCCTCTGCCCCTTGCAGAGTACCTCACAAATGATCATTGTCAATAAATGTTGAATGAATTAAGAGGTCCTGGAGTGTGATTCTGGGATGGAGCACGTACTGGGGCTGGGTGTGGGGACAGGTCTCTTAGAAGGATAGGGAGCAGGGCCGCCAGGTGTGTGCTTTGAGGTGCCTGGCAGCTTAGAGCTAATGGCAGCTGTGTTTTGCTACAGCGTTACCTTCCTCAAGGCTGGTAATGGGATGAACCAAAAGAAACTACTGACTTATTTTTCTAGGGGACTGGGGCTTGGGCAGAAGGCTGCATTTTCCTCCTGGGTAGGACCTGGATCAGGATAGCCCATGATGAATTTGACCCTGATGACTCTATAGTGGGGAACAATGTCCTCAGGAAAGCATTCAGGAAACCCTTCGTGTAGTAGTGATCAAAGCTCTGGAGCAGCTCAGCAGGATGGATGGGAAAACTCCAAGGAATCCAGCAAGGCCCTGGGTCTGAGCCCAGGGATCCTCTTAATGCACTTACCAGGTGGAGCTCTCCAGCAGCCTCTCGGCAGACCCTTGGACCAACCCTTTGGTTTGAGGAATCCTGGGAAGGGGTGAGAATGGCTTCCTGGAGATCCTGTGGGAGCCACTGCTTCTGGAGTGTCTCTGTTTTATCTCCATTTTCCCCTTCATGCCTTCCCTCTAGCCACGTGCCTGAGAGGGTGGGGTGGGCTGGTAGGTGAAGCCTGTAAGCATTGAAAATAGAGATGGGGAAGGCTCTGGTTTCCCCACCTCCTCAAGAAGCAGACTATAAACCTTCTTGTATTTATATGAAACCCTCTTTCCACTTGTCTGTCATTCCCAAGGAGTTCAAATAAAAGAGAGAAAATCACTGATTCTTCTTCTGCCCCTCGAGTGGGAAATGGCTCCCCCAAGATAATGGGATTCTTAGCAGAGCTGGCCCTGTGGCCGCCCCATGCCCCCTCCCTTTCCCAGCTTGCACCTTGTCATCATGCCAAACCAAGGTCAGCTTCTGGCCTGCAGTTTGCTTGAGTTGACGATGAGGGGAAACCCTCTTGGGTGCCTGCCGGCCGTAGGGCATAGCCACAGCCCCTCTGGCTGGTGGCTCATGTGACTTACCTCTGATGAAGGTTGCAGCCTGCTTTTCCTGCCCCCTCCCAGTTTTGTTTGCCCAGCACACAGACCAAAGAATAACTCCTGGGGTACCTCTGCCCCTTTGATCCTCTCCAAGCTGTTTTCCCCACGTGCGGGAGGGTAGGAGGTCACAGTCTTTCCCACAGATGCGAGTCCTGTGTGTTTATAATTTGGTTGATTGATGACAAGGTGGATTGTTCAGCTGCTATTGTCCCTAAAGCCCTGTCCTTGGCTGGCTCTCACCTCACTGATATATGCTGGGGCCTTGATGGGCTCAGACCCCACCCCACCCCACCTCCCACCCTGCAATCTGCTCTCCTCAAGAAGCTCAGCTCTGGAGCTAGACTGCTCCCATTCAAAGCCCAGCACTGCCTCTTACAGCTGCAGTCCTTTGGCAAGCTTCTTCTCAGTGTCTTCTGTGTCAAATGGGGCTAATGTATGACTTATGGGGTTATTGCGAGGATTCAAGGAAAACACACCAAAGCATCTGGAACAGTGGCTCACATATAGTTAGCACTAGGAAAAGTTGGTTGTTGTGATTAGAAGTATTTTTTCCATTCTATGCATTTAGCCACACTTTAGGACCCTGATTTCTCTCTGGGCTCTAAGAGAGGGTGCCTGAGTGTAGTGGGGAAACTGAGGCCTACAGTAGCCCTGTGGCCGACAGCTGGGGAACCATGAGGGTACCCTGATCCTCAGCCCTGAGGCCTGTTGGCTGTGCTGTTTGTTGCTTCTCTGCCCCTGTCTCACTGTCCCTGCTCTGAGTCCCCAGGCCTTTCCTGGACTGCCTTGGTGTCTTGTAGCAATCCCAACCTGCACACAGCCTTGGTTGGCTCACTGATTGGCCTTCAGGCAGTTAGAGATTTCTGGAGGAGGCTGGAGAAGCTGAGGGTTGACTGAGGGTGGCGCTGAGCTGAGGGGACCCTGCCCGGGCTACTGGGGCTCTTGGGGGTGTGTTGGAGGAGGTCCCCCAGACTCTTGCTCATGACCCCCAGACAGGGGAAGTGTCTTAGTTTGTCAGGGCTGCCGTAATGAAACACCACAGAGTGGCTCACCGACCTCAGAGACTTATTTTCTCACAGTTCTGGAGGCTGGAAGTCCAAGATCAAGGTGCCAACTTGATTGGGTTTTCCTGAGGCCTCTCTCTCTGGCTTGCAGGTGGGCACCCTTTTGCTGCCTGTTTACATGGGTATCTCTCTGTGCCTGTGCACTCCTGGTGTATCCAAATTTCCTCTTAAAAAGACACCATCAGGTTAGATTAGGGCCCACCCTAATGGCCACATTTTAACTTAATCTTATCTTTAAAAGCCTATCTCCAAATACAGTCATATTATGAAGAAATATGAAGTTTAGGACTTCAACATATGAATCTTGTGGGGACACATTTCAGCAGTAACAGAAAGACAGACGGCAGCAGCATGAAGCGGGCTGCTGCCGCCGGGGAAACCTCTGCAGCCAGAGCCTTTAATGGGGAGGCGCTCAGCCTACCCTGGGGAGAGGCTGGTGTTGGGTCCTCCTCCCTCTCTCCCACAAGAGGCCCTAGAGTGAGAACTAAACGCCTGAGGCCGGAAGGCTCTGTGAGCTGATTATCCCTGTGGTCTCTGGGGTGAAGGAACAGTCAGCAGGCCCCAGGCACTGTCCCGTCCTTCCCCTGCCTTATCAGAGCCTCGACTCCCTTCCGCCTCTAGGCTGTGACCCAGGCTCTCCCCATGAGCAGTGACTTTGAAGGGGGTAACATCGCCACCTTTGTTTTAGCTGAGCTCTGCAGCTCTCCACGTACCCCACCTGGCAGGGAGTGGTTTAGAAATAGCACTGAGAGTTCAAACATCACTTCTATTATTTTTTCCAGGAGATTTACTTGTCTGACTGAGTTGGTTTAGGCTGATATTCTAGTAAAGACTTTCCTCTCTGAGTGCCATGTGTTTTCTGATAAAAGCTGAGGGCGGGCAGGGAAGTGGCTCAGAAACTTTCTGGAAGTCAGAATTGGCCACAGATGACAAGTAAGTGCTTTGCCTGGCCCTGGAGCCCACCTCCCCATCAGTCTTTCATGCAGCCCCATTAGGTGGGCTAGAGATCATCTCAGGGTCCTCTGATGGTGCACTGCCCTCCCCCAGCATCCTACATCTCCCTCTGGGGTCAGCAGTTCTGGGTCTTTCACGGCCTCTTGTCCCCCCAGGCCCAGAAGCCAGCATCGGAGGGGCAGGAAGGATGGATGCTTTAGGTCCAGCTGCCCGCTGCCTTCTGCCCAGCCAGGTCCACAGAGTCCTAGGATTGCAGAGGTTCCCTGGCTTCTTGGAAAAGGGCTAGAAGGCAGCCACCCTGCTTTTCCTGTGGACTTCATTAGTCTTGGGAACCCAAGGCAGACAAATCCCAGAAAAGAAGAGAAGGAAAACTGTGCTCACTGAGCTCCTTTAGGCTGAGTGTTGTGCCGGATGCTTCTGATATCTCATTTAATCCTCTCAAGAGCCCTGCAAAGCAGGGGTTGTTTTCTCCATTTTATAGATAGGGAAACTGAGACTCAGGGGCTAAGTAACTGAATCGCACGTTGAGCGAGTGGTTGTGCTGGGAGCAAAGCCTAGGTCTGCAGGCTTTGGAGCTCTGGTCTACTTCCAGTGAAGCTGGCTGTTCTTCCCAGCTTCACTGTGCCCTTGGCCTTTCTTCCCCTTGGACAGTGGAGGGTGGAGGGTGGGAAAGTCAGTGGGGGCTTCCTCCCCTCCTCTTTCCTTTCATCTCCAGAGACCTCTTTGTTTTCCCTGATTCCTGGACACACTGGGCTCAGGGCTCCTGACTGACTGGGCTGCAGCTCTCAGATCTCCAATGACTAGGAGGGAATGAATGGGTTGTCACCTCTTGACCTGTATCCCCCACCCCCACTACGTCTCCTACCTCAGCAACCACAATGGCTTGAGGCTAATTCAGTGCCGTCATTGTTGACCGTGGAGAACAATGCTCAGAGACAGGCTGCTGGCGGGACTGGGTGCAGCCACCTGCTCCTCTCCAGCACTGTTTCTCCCATGCTAGGAAGTTGGGAGATGACTTTCCATGTGTGAGATATGAGGGTCCTGAGAGGAGGTGTGAGAGGAGGGAGCAAACGGTAATCTCCCCATTCCCCCATATCCAAACCATTTCCCAGTGCCAAGCAAGGCTGTGGGTACTATGGGCTTCCTCTTACTAGGCTGTGGGTCACATGGCTCCCCCTCTCACTAGCTGTGAGACCGTGGGCAAAGTCACTTAGCTTCTCTGTGTCCTAGTCTTTAATATAGGGATTTACTACCTCCTTCACCAAGTAATTGAGGGGAAATCTCTTAGCATAGTGCCTCATTCCATAGAAGACATCAGTTCTCCCTCTTGCCCCTGCTTTCCTGGTAATTGGCAGGTGCGCTTGATCTTTTGGGCCAGCTTGTGCTGGGAGGCAAGGTGCTGTGGGGAGGCACAACCTGGGAGAGTCTTTCCTGAGTCCAGCTGGAGCCAGAGATAAAGGAGGCCTCCCTGCTTCCCCAGCTGTCTTGCTTCGCTTTGCTTTTTGTAACACGGAGGAAGCTGAAGGCATTGTGATTATCGGCTCCGGGAAGATAAACTTGAAGGGTGACTTAATGAGCATTTGTAAACCTATCGAAGGTTATCATTCAGGGCAGAGTGACCGGCGGACACGCGGAAATGGGTTTAGTATGCAGCAAAGGTATGTGAGTAGACATGAGAAAGCCTTTCCCAGCAGGAGAAGGTCTGGGAACTTGAAAGGGGGGGTCGGGGGTGAGACTGAGGAAGCCTGTAAAATCTTTAAAAATAGGTCATTTTGTTCTGACTGGGCTTGGGTGGGGTTTGGTTAAGAGGTGAAGGGACAGGTCAGAGACCAGCCAGGAATTCACCCTTGAATCAGAAGTCAGGTGAGACTGGCTGGTGGCATCCTTAGGCAAACAGAGTTGCGTTTTATAGGGGAGCCTGGGCTAGGGGGTAGACAGGGAAACCCTGCCTCTGGACCCACCCCCAGCTTTGACTTGCTGTATTTTCAGAGACAGCACAGGAAGTGGGCCTTCACAATGTCAGGATACAGGAAGCTATCGGACTATTGAAGGCCACTTCCTGTGAGCTGGTCATTCACATACGTTTGTCACTGGCTATCAGGCCTTTTGGGCTCTGCCATTGTCTGGAGGGGCTGCAAAAGACTAGGGGCTGCCAGCAGAGGCTTTTGGACACAGAATACACTATTGTGCTGAACTGGCAGCACCCCATGGTGTGGGGAGGAAAGTGGTGGGTAAGAAAGGGGACGCCTGGCTCTCATTGTCATTGGTTGCACAATGGGGTTGGGGGTTGGGTCCTCTCCTGCTCATGGGAGCCTGAACTTCTGGGAGATGAGATGGCTACACAGAAGCCTGGCTTTAGGCATGATACCAGAGTGAGCTGGAAAGGAGGTCCATCACTTATTAGCAGTGATGGGCTTTCTAGATCTCTGCCATTGGCCAGTGTGACATAGCATGGGCTTGGAGTCAGGCAGACCTAGATTTCGAAGTCATACCTCACTGCTATCAATGGTGCAACTTTGCGCATATACCACCCTACCCCTCTGAGCTTTGGTCCTGCTCCTGTGAAATGAGGATAGTAAGAACTGACTCATAGGGATGATCATTGCTTGAAATAATCTGCTGAAGTCTTTAGCTTGATACTTGGCACTTATTAGATGTCTAAGAAATATGAGTTCCTTCTCCATCCTCATCTCCTTCCCTTCTAGTTCACTTCTGACCCTACTGCCTGGTCTGCCAGTGAGCAAGTGAATTAGTGAGTGCAGGGATATGAAGAGATATTTTAATATCAGCCCAAACAAAGCATTACTTCTGCCTTTTTTTTAATGCCAAGAATATCAAATAGACCGTTAATTATCTGCACTAATGGATGGCACAGTCACAGATCATTTTTTCTGGCCATGTGCCTTTGGCCTTATGTGTGAATCTGGGTGTGTCTGATTTCTGGAAGTTCACATCAATGCAGTTGTAACGGGCAGACCTGCTCTGGAGGAGATGAGTTAGAGAACTGTCTAGCAGCCCATGAATTTGACCTGCTCAACTCTGAGACCCACTGGTGCCAGGAAGAGGCCACTCTCTTTCTCAGCTGTCTGATAGGTGGAAAACCATGGACTTTGGAGGCAGACACTTGGGTTCAGATCTTGACTCTGGCCCTAACTAATGGTGTGACAAGGAAAGTTATTTGACTTCTTTGAGTCTCTGTCTCTTTACTTATAATCTGAGCTTAATCATATTTACTTTGCAGGTCTCTGTGAAGATAAAATAAGGTAATGCACATGCTCCTCACCTAGTCACGTTTTCTTTCCATTTCTTTCCCTTCTCCTCTTTTCTCTGTCACTCAGCCCTACCCTGAGCAGAGATCCCTTTCTAATCATTGCTGGTGTACAGATATAGTTAAGTGTTTGGACTTGAGGATCCTACTGCCCTACAGCACAGGAGAACCAGGCCTCTGTTCATTGTGGTAGCCATTAGCCACATGTGACTATTTAAAGTAAAATGAACAAAAATGAAAAATTAGCTCCTCACTAGCCACACGTGGCTAGTGGCTATTGTATTAGACAGTGGGGACAGACATTTCTATCATTGCAGAATGTCCTATTGGATAGTGCTGAGTGAGAGGGTGTGATATAACCATGGAACCTGATAAGCGGAAGGAAATAAATTAATGAGGAAAAAGGATTTGGGTGGCTGAGAACTGAGTAAAATAGTATCCCTCTACTATTTGAAGCGTCTATGGGGTTTGGACTCTTGATGTTGGTTCTCTTTTTCCATTGGTAGAGTTAATCCAGTGCACACTTGGTCTAACACTCAAATGCCAGGAACCTCTGGGGCTGGACTGAGAAAGCTGCCCAAGCAGGCCCTGTGCTCCACAGATGGGTCATGGCCAGGCCTTACTGACTAACAGAGTTTGCCTTGTGTTCTATGGCCCCTATACAGGTGTGAATTGTGACGGCTTAGGCCCAGGGAAGCCACAACTGCCCTAGGACTCTTTATACCAATACCTGCCACTCTAGACTCTTCCCTTTGTCTCCCATCCTTGTCACAGAAACCATAGACAATCATATGGCCTTGCCCTGATGTCAATGACAGACTCATCCCCCAAGCATAGATTGTAGTTGTGGCATGTGGCTCGTAGTCTCTCCCTCCTCTGCTGCAGGCACCGATCCCACCACTCTTAACCAGGCTGCTCACTGAGCCTTCGTGGGCTGCTGGGCTCTGGAATTATTAGCTTTGTTGCCAACAGCCTGGTGTGCATGAGTCCTGGGCACCCCTGGACCAAAGCCATCCAACCTCAGCTGCACATTCCCAGTTTATACAGTTTATCAGCCCTGCTTTGCTTCCTGACACTCTGACTAGCCTTGTCAGCATCCCCCTCTGCTCCCCTTGGAGGAATGGGGCTGGGTGTCTGTACTCCTAAGCTCTGGACTGGGCTCCTGCTCTGAACATGTCTGTTTCCTGAAACCCCAATTCTGAAATCTGTCTGCTCTGCACATCAAACTGGCCTCAAGATACCAGCATTGGGCTGGATCTTGTATTTGGAGTAACTCACCCTCCCTGCCCATGTCCCAGCTTCCTGTCCTTTCCCATCAGCTGTACCAACAGTGGAGGCTCAGCAAGCCTGGCACCTGAGGCCATGGCTGTTGGACAGGTCTAGGAAGGCCCTGTAGGCTGGCCTACCATGGGGGGGTTCCCAGACGTCACAGCAATTAGAGTTCATAGGAGCTTGGCAGGTGCCAAGGTTAGGAGCCTATCTGGGATCACGTGTGAGGCCAAGTTTTCCCCAAACTTGGGAGGGATCAGGGTCTGTAGCCCAGAGTATGTTCTGCTCCCATTGCTCGTTTCAGAGTTGTAGATCTTGAGGCAAAGAAAAGAGAAATGGCCGCACAAGGCCACACTGGGGTGTCTGAGTAGTGATCAATCATCCAGGTTGCTTCTGAAGTCTCCTAGCCCTTTTCATTCAAGCCTGGGGTCACTCTCTTGTTCTCTAGCACAGAATAAGCTGTTCTCTTGTCCCCTATCTGATCTCTTCCTCTTTCCCTCCCTGCCCGTGTAAAGTTGTGTGAGAAAGGTGGTCCACAGGCACCAGGTTTCCAAAGACACTGGCAACTGCCCCACCACCAATTCTTACCTCCGCCTCACCCGACTGCCAGCCAAGGGGTGGTGGTATCCGGGGAGGGATCTCAATCCCAGAAACAAACAATGTCACTGCCGATGCCATTGTTGGAGGAAACCCAGGGGACAGTCTAACGGGTGCCTCCCTCTACCTCCCTGCCTTCCAGGGCTTTTCTTTTCCCTGGCGCTGCTGCCCTTTGTCCTTCCTATCTTGGGAAGGATGGGAAAGGGCATGTGGGGGGCTGGACAGGGCTTTAGTCAAGTGACCAAAATCCAACTCGTTCAGGCAAAAAGACCTTACTAGTTCCCAGGGCAGCTTCGGCGACAGACACGAGATTCCCCAGTACTATCTCTCTGCCCCTCACCTCCGCATCTCTCTCTGGGGTGGCCCCAGCCTCTCATGGCAGACCTATTTCTTCCATGTGGAGGAAAACAGGGCCACTGATAGCCCTCAGGTCTTCTGTGTTCCAGGTTCTGTCAGTCACAGGAGAGGGCTGACTATCAAATTGGTTTCTAAATCCAAAAATCCTAAAGAAGGGACACACAGGTACTTGTGTCCCTTGACTACTAAATAGTTTCTGGGAAGAAGATGTGTTAGGTAAGACGAGGCAGCTTCTGCAATGGCCTGTGGATGGGGTCACAGTTCCCAGAGAAGGCACATGGTTCCTCAGATGACGTTTCAAGAAGGAACAGGTGTGACAACTCCTCTTGAGCAGAGCAGGGGTTTGCAGGGATGGTCCCGGCCTTCTCTGCTTTGGTGATTTCTTTTCTTTTCTTTTCTTTTCCTTTTCTTTTCTTCTCTTCTCTTCTCTTTTCTTCTTTTCATTTCTCTTCTCTAATCTTCTCTCCTCTTCTCTTTTCTTTCTTTCTTCCTTCCTCCCTCCCTCCTTTCTTTCTCTCTCTCTCTCTCTCTCTCTCCCTCTCTCTCTCTCTCTCTCTCTCTCCTTTCTTTTCTTTCTTTCTTTCGGAATCTCCCTCTGTTGCCCAGGCTGGAGTGCAAGTGGTGCGATCTTGGCTCACTGCAATCTCTGCCTCCTGGGTTCAAGCGATTCTCCTGCCTTAGCCTCCTCAGTAGCTGAGATTACAGGCACCTGCCACCACGCGGCTAATTTTTGTATTTTTAGTAGAGATGGGGTTTCATCATGTTGGTCAGGCTGGTCTCAAACTCCTGGCCTTGTGATCCACCCGCCTCGGCCTCCCAAAGTGCTGGGATTACAGGCGTGAGCCACTATGCCTAGCCAGTGATTTCTTAGAAGTGCACTAGCCTTAAAAATGGAACTGAGGTGAGGATAGCTAAGAGGATTCCTAGGATTGTGGTCTGGAAATGGGTGTTAAGAGTGGCCCAGCTAGCCCGGTGTATTGGAAAGTACATGGCTGTAGAGCCAGGGAGACCAAGGCTTGGCATTAGCTCCACCCCCACAAGTGACTTGGCCTTTCTGATCCCATCTCTAAAAGTGCACGAGATGTGTTTCCCTGACCTCATCAATCTGTGGATTCAAATGAAATCACACTGGCTTTAATGTTCCACTTTTTCTGCCTCATATTCCCCCCCATTTCTAGGACCCCAGACTTCTACCTACTCAGAGAGACCCCGGGCTATCTCTCATGTGCTCACAGCCTGCTGGTTCATGACTGGCCCTGGCTTGCAAGCCACAGAAGGGCTGCAAGGCCCCTGGAGGAGTCCTTACTCCATCTGTGTCCAGTGCTGTCCTGGTCCCCTCAAACTTGCAGACAGCCCGGGTTCCAGGTGGCACCATATTTCCACTGGTCCTTATTCAACTGGAGCCATTTGAAGCTCCATGAAGAAGGTGGGAGAAGGTTCCTTTCACCACATCCAGATCATACCTTGTCACTGGCCCCCAAAGCAGTGCAGCTTGTGAGGCTTCCCTCATAAAATCCCCCAGGAAAGAAAGTTCTTTGGTTTCTGCCAGAAGATCCCCTCTCTCTTCCTGAGGTTCTGCCCTGGTCCTAGGAGCTGGGCCAGGGAAGGGTCATCTTGCCCTGGCCTCATCCAGAGGCCTGCCCCCTGCACACTCCTTCCATATCAGACCTTCCCCTTATAAATATATGCTGGGAGGAGTGGACGCTGGCCTTTCCACATATCAGATATACCTGGCTTTGAATCCTGACTTGCCATATCTAGAAAGCCCTTCTTCACTAGAATTACAGTGTCCTTTTAGAAGGATTGTTGTGTGGATTAAGGGAGATACAGGATATGTGCTCAACAAATGTTAGTTCCATTTCCTCGGTTCACAAACTCATTGCTCTCTTATTGGGAAGGCTGGGATGCTAGCACCCCTTATTTGTGCAGCTGCTGGGAAACCAGGGGAGCAGGGGAGCAGGGCCTGCTTCAGGGCCTGAGCAGGGGAGCAGGGCCTGAAGGCCAGGAAGACCTGGCATGGCTTGGCCAATGAAGCTGGCATTCATCCAGCTTCTACGGGCTTTTCAGGGGAGCTCCATGGGTCCAAATGTGGTAGAATCAAAGATCCTAACTGGTGGTTAGTTGGGCCAGGGTATGAGACTAAAGGTCATGGAGAGGTAATCCTGGCTGAGATGTGGGCAGGGGACCTCCAACATAGGAGGGGAGCAAGATAATGTACTTTTTTTTTTTTTTGAGGTGAAGTCTTGCTCTGTCGCCCAGGCTGTAGTGCAGTGGTGCGATCTCAGCTCACGGCAACCTCCACCTCCCAGGTTCAAGCGATTCTCCTTCCTCAGCCTCCCAAGTAGCTAGGATTACAGTGCCTGCCACCATGCCTGGCTAATTTTTGTATTTTTAGAAGAGATGGGGTTTCACCATGTTGGCCAGGCCAGTCTCGAACTCCTGACTTCAAGCGATCCACCCACCTTGGCCTCCCAAAGTGCTGGGATTACAGGCGTGAGCCACCGTGCCCAGCCCAAGAATGTACATTTTGGGCATCCTGAAAACCTGTGTTTCAACTGGACTACCCCTGCAGCAGGTGTGTCTACCCTGCTGCAGATGAAAGCCCAGCTTCCCTCCTGGGCAGGAGTCCTTCTGCAGCAGCCCTGTTGGTGGTCACTCAGCTGCTGCTAGGATGCTTCTGAAAGCAGGTCCATTGAATAGGAACGACCTGTGCTCTAGATTCAAAGCCACCTCCGTATGTTGGAATGAGAAAAATCTAACAGGAGTAGAGGGTAAAATAACAAACTGCATAAAGACAGGATGGGGAGAGCTGGTTTAAAGATAGTTAATCTAAAAAGCAACCTTGGGGGCCGGCACTTTGTGAGAGCCTGTAATCCCAGCTCTTTGGGAGGCCGAGGTGGGTGGATCACTTGAGGTCAGGAGTTCAAGACCAGCCTGGCCAACAGGGTGAAACCCCCATTTCTACTAAAAGTACAAAAACTAGTTGGGGATGGTGGTGCGTGCCTGTAATCCCAGCTACTCAGGAGGCTGAGGCAGGAGAAATGCTTGAACCCGGGAGGTGGAGGTTGCAGTGAGCCGAGATTGCACCACTGGATTCCAGCCTGGGTGACAGAGGGAGACTCTGTCTCAAAAAAAGAAAAGCAACCTTGGCGGAGGCTCGGGGGTGGGGACAGGGACTCCACAAGGGGGCAGGGGAAAAGGACTAGGCTGAAGTCATTGAGAAGTCACTTGGGAAGTGTGAGAGCTTCCTGAAAGGAGGTGTCCTCCCCAGTGAGATGTTCTGGGTTCTGGGAGCCAGGCCTAACTGTCCCCCAACCCCTCCCCCTGTTCCCTAGGAACGGCCCCCAGAGAAAGTTCTTTCTGGATCATTCAGTCCCCAGTAAAAGTTGGGACCAGGTCATTGACCCATAAAGGGATACATGGAGGTGGTGTCTTTGGGGACCAGGCAGGCTATAAGGAGTGAAGTGGAAGCAGATCCAGGAACACTGAAGCTGGCAGCTTCCCAGAGGAGGTGGCTTGTAACCTCAAGAAGGCTCATAGCTGCCATTTGCCTGAGTACCCAAGATAGGGAGGTGGCCACTGTGCCCTGCTGTGCCTGTCCAGCCTTCAATGCCCATGGAGAGACACATGGAAGCCCAGGATTAGCCACATGGATGAGTCGAGGTGCAGTTGCCCACATGGGCATGGACAAGGGCACACGCACACCCGTATGCAGACACAGACCCTGACATACGCATACCAGCACCTTCCCATCTTCAGCCACTCTCATTCTGGAGAATTCATCCAGGCCCAGGACTGCTTGACCCCTCCTCCTCTGCCCTCACACCCAGACTCCAGCCAGCCCCACCCCTGAGAAAGTACAGCTCAGGGGTCCCCAGGGCTGCACAGGAAATGCTTTGCACACTATGGGTCAGCCAGGCTATTTTCTGTCCCAGGACTGGAGGGAGGTTGGGCCGGGAGCAGCCAGTCACGACACAATCAGCTATTTTCTGCCTGTTTCTCTGTAGCTTTTTCTCTGCCTCTACCATTTGTAGTCAGTGTTTCTCTGTCTCTCCGTGTCCCTGTCCTGTCCCTGTATTTCTCCTTTAGGCCTCAGGGTCTTTTGACCCAATGCCTTTGCTGCATTTCACTCAGTGATCACCTATGTACCCTATAAAACTCAGCTCAGTGACACCTCTTCCAGAAAGCTTTCTCTGACCCATCACTCAGTCCAATTTAGATGCCCTTCCCCTTTGCTTCCGGAGCTCTGTGCAGGAAAACTCTCCGAGCTCTGTGTGGTTGTGGATGCAGTTCGTTCCTGCTTCCCCAGGTGGACTGTGAGAAACTTGAGGGTAGGTGCCCTGTCTTTTTTTGTTGTTGTTGTTATTTGAGACAGGTACTTGCTCTATTGTCCATGCTGGAGTGCAGTGGTGTGATCATGGCTCACTGCATTCTTGATCTTCTGGGTTCAAGCCATTCTCCCACCTCAGCTTCCCAAGTAGCTGGGACCACAGGCACATGCCACCATGGCCAGTTAATTTTTAAAATTTTTTTAGAGATGGGGTCTTGCTATGTTGCCCAGGCTGGTCTAAAACTCCTGAGCTTAAGCACATCCTCCTGCCTCAGTCTCCCAGAGTGCTGGGATTATATGCACAGGTGACCTGTCCTAATGACTGTTTCTCAGCATCTGCACACATAGGTATACGTCCACACCTGCATCCATGTTTATGTCATTTATTCATTTACTTGTATACCGGAAGATTACACTGTGATGATTAAAAGCCCAGACTCGAGTCAGACTGCCTGAATTATATAATCTCAGCTGTGTGACCTTGAGCAAGTTGTTTGAACTCCTTGTGTCTCAGTTTCCTCTACTATAAAGTGGGGATGATACCAGTACCTGCTGCACTGAGTTGTTGGGAGGATGAAACAAGTTAATACATGTAAAGCACTAAGAATAGTTCCTGGCCCACTGCAGGTACTCCCACATATTAGTTGTGTTCTTATTTCACAAGTGATAAGATGGAGAAAATTGCATTTACCAGTACTTCCCTCAGGGAGCACACTATCTGCTTGGGAAGGATGCTTTGACTAGTTGCTAGGGGGTAAGCCCTCTTGTCAAGGGATATATCCTTGAGTGACAACAAATGGTTGCTGAACTCTTTATTTAAAGAGGGTAGGCTGGGCGCGGTGGTTCACGCCTGTAATCCCAGCACTTTGGGAGGCCGAGGCGGGTGGATCACTTGAGGTCAGGAGTTTGAGACCAGCCTGGCCAACATGGTGAAATCTCCTTCCACTAAAAATACAAAAATTAGCCAAGCATGGTGACACATGCCTGTAATCCCAGCTATTCGGGAGGCTGAGGCCGGGAGTCACTCGAACCTGGGAGGCAGAGGTTGCAGTGAGCCGAGATCGCACCACTGCACTCTAGCCTGGGCAACAGAGCGATACTCCATCTCAAAAAAAAAGAAAAGATAAATAAATAAAATAAATAAAGAGGGTAAGCCAGGTGCCATGTCACATGTCTATAATCTCAGCACTTTGAGAGGCTGAGGTGGGAGGATCCCTTGAGCCCAGGAGTTTGAGGCTGCAGTGAGCTATGATTGTGCCACTGCACTGCAGCCTGGGCAACAAAGTGAGACTCTGTGTCAAAAAAAAAAAAAAAAAAAAAAAAAAAAAAGAGGATAGATTGGGCAACTGCAGGGCTTTTGTTTAACTGAGTGAGATGTGCTGCAGGTTTTGGGCCGGAACTGAATTGTCTGAGACAGGAGAGTCTGGGCATGGCATGGGGCAAGGGCAAAAAGGAGGATGTATTAGTTTCCTATTGTTGCTGAACAAATTACCACAAATGTGGTGGCCTAAGGCAACACAAATTTATTATCTGACAGTTCTGGAGGCCAGAAGTCTGAAGTGGATTTTACTGAGCTAAAATCCAGGTGTCAGCAGGCTGCATCCTTTCTTCAGGCTTTAGGGGAGAAACTGTTTTCTTACCCATTCTAGCTTCTAGAGGCCACACACATTCCTTGGCACATGGCTCCTTTCCACCATCTTTAAGCCAGCTCAAGTGACATCACATTACTCTGACCTCCACTTCTGCCTTCCTCTTGCACTTTTTTTTTTTTTTTCTTGAGACACTCACTCTGCTGCCCAGGCTGGAGTGCAGTGGTGCCATCTCAGCTCACTGCAACCTCCACCTGCTGGGCTCAAGCGATCCTCTCACCTCAGCCTCCCAAGTAGCCTGAACTACAGGTATGTGCCACCATGCCTGGCTAATTTTTATATTTTTTATAGAGACGGGGTTTCATCATGTTGCCCAGGCTGGTCTCAAACTCCTGGGTTCAAGCGATCTGCCCACCTTGGCCTCCCAAAGTGCTGGGATTACAGATGTGAGCCACCAAGCCTGGCCTCCTCTTGTGCTTTTACTGACTCCCTTGATAATCCAGGATAAACTCCCTGTCTTAATGTCAGCTGATTAACAACCTTAATTCCATCTGCAGCATTAATTCCATTTTGCCGTGTAACCTAACATATTCATAGGTTCTGGGTTTAAGACATGGACATCTTGGAGGTGGGGGCCTCATTCTGTCTTCCACCAAGGACTACTGCTGATAGGAAGGAGACTGGGGAATACACGTGTTTGCTGAGTACTGGGGGGCTTTGCTGTGGGGTGTGCGTCACCTCTGACTTCCTTACAAAACCTTCAGTGGTCAGGTGCTTTGGGATATGGATTTTCTTGGGGGGACATATGAAGACATGTGGAATATTGGCTCAAGGATTGGCAGGAGGCAAAATCTGAGGCTTCCCTCAACAGGGAGAGCTGAAAGCTGGGTCACATATTCATTCAATCAACCTCTATGAGCCAGGCTGGGCTCAAGGGTCATCGCCTTCAAGTCATTCACAATGTATTAGAGGGGACAGGTGTACAAACAGGTAAGAGTCACTCTGGGACAGGAGGATCAGTGATGGCAGTCTACATGGTTGCAGCACAAAGGAGGCACCCAACTTAGCCTGGAGGGAGGAGAGGCTGGGCAGACTTCCCTGAGGAAGTGATGCCTCAGCTGAATTGAGAAGGATGAATAGAAATTCACCAGGTGAAGAGAGGGCAGCACATTCTAGGCAGCCTGGACCATCAGAGAAAGGGTGTGGAGATGAAGGTGCAAGCTGATATGGTGTGTGTGTGTGTATATTGTGTGTGTGTAGTGTGTGTGTGCATGTGTGTGAGACTATAAGCAAAGTTCTGGCACAATAGCAGCACTCAGTGAATATTTCTAGAATAAACACTTCAGTGTTATGCTGTTTTGTTTGTTTCTTGGCAGATCACAGCCCTGCCAAACTAAACCAAATAGGAGACACCTCCTTTTAGGGAAGCCCCCAGGGTTACTGTGACCCATCTGAGAAATATTTTTTCAGGATCTCTCATTAGGAAAAAGAGGAAGGTTTGTTCCATATCTGATGTCAAATGTAACAATAACTCTTCACATTTGCAGAATCCTTTACACTTTGCTGGATACTTTCATTTGAAATGTCTCAACTGGTCAGTGTTTTCTTTTTCAGCTGAAGAAACTGAGGCTCAGAGAATTAACTATTGTTTCTCAAGGTCACACAGCCATGTGGCAGATCCGGGCCTGGACTCCGGCATCCCTGTTTCACAACCAGGCCCTGGCACCTGCTGATTACGGAGTGTCCTGCCCCTGCCCTCTGGCTGTGGAGGCAGCTGGGGAGCAGGGCTGAGTTGCCTGGTGCAGCTCATGATGTTTTCCCCTCTTTCCCGGAAGGGGTTTCCTGAAGGTGGAAGTGAGACCTGAAGGCATAGAGAGTGTGCATTGTTCAGCTGCACCTGGCGGTGAGCTCATGTCAGCAGACAGAACAGGGAAGGCAGCACCAGACCAGGAATTGGAAACTGCCTGAGCAGTTTCCTTGGCCCAGGTCCCTACATCCATCTTTGCTTCCTCTTTCTGGGAACTGGTCCCTTCCTTGAGTCCTGAGCTGACTCTCATGAGGCCAGGGACCTGGTGAGGCCAGGAAAGTCCCTCAGTTTCCCTGTCTGAAAATGAAGGGGTTAGGTTAGATCAGTTTGCCTAAGTGTGATCTGCTGAACATGAGTCCTACAAAATACTCCACAAGAATTGAGTTGGATGGCCAAATAAACCAGGGAAAAGCTGGCGATTTCTTCTAGATGTTCACAGTGCACATTGGCATAGTAAAGACTCTGAGATGTCCATAAATGAAGAAACCCAAGCTCACCAGTGTTTCTCAAGCAACTTATTTGACTACAGAACCTTTCTCATACTCCTCATAGTGTTCTGTTGATAATGTTCATCACACCATGGATGGGTTCGGTCTCTTGGTGGGTATCAACCCAGTGACCACAACCAAGAAAGATTTAGCAAGGGGATTTTATTACATGTAACAAATAAGGAGAACGCCAGGGGTAGTTTCCAAAGCAGTGTCTCCCTGAGCTGGGGCTAAGTCAGGTTTTATAAGCCTAGGATAATGAGGCGTGATCTGTTTGGATCTTGCAATGAGGTGATGTCAGGAGGCGTGATCTGACTGGACCCTGCCATGTAGCATCAACTTCTTTTTTATTGAGATGGAGTCTCGCTCTGTCGTCCAGGCTGGAGTGCAGTGGCGCAATCTCAGCTCACTGCAACCTCCGCCTCCTGGGTTCATGCCATTCTCCTGCCTCAGCCTCCCAAGTAGCTGGGACTACAGGCGCCCACCACCATGCCCAGCTAATTTTTTGTATTTTTAGTAGAGATGGGGTTTCACCATGTTAGCCAGGCTGGTCTCGATCTCCTGACCTAGTGATCTGCCCTCCTTGGCATCCCAAAGTGCTGGGACTACAGGCGTGAACCATCGCACCTGGCCAGCATCAACTTCTGAATTCAGTCCCCACTCCTCGGACTGAGCCCTTAGGATCCCCCTGTGGTTGCACCCTTGGTTCATCTGGGCATGCTCTGGTTATGTGACCTGAGGGTCCCTGGCAAACTCAAAACCAACTCATAACTTTCTTACATGCAAGTTGAACCAGGCCTGGTGTGGTGGCTCACACCTGTAATCCCAGCACTTTGGGAGGCTAAGGTGGGCAGATCACTTGAGATCTGGAGTTCGAGACCAGCCTGGCCAACAGTATCTACTAAAAGTACAAAAATTAGCCAGGTGTGGTGGGCGCCTATAATCCCAGCTACTCTGGAGGTTGAGGCAGGAGAATCGCTTGAACCCAGGAGGCAGAGGTTGCAGTGAGCCGAGATCATGCCACTGCACTCCAGCCTGGGGGACAGAGCAAAACTCTGTCTCAAAAAAAAAAAAAAAAAATGCTGAACAGGAATTTTCCAGCGTGGTTACAATAACACTTTGGAAAATGTCAAATAGATGATCTCTAAGGTCCCTCCTCACCTCTACTCCAAAATGTAAGGTCTTTGAGCTTAGGGACTATTGTTGACACTTGTCCCCTAATTTTGCCTGCCCAGCACCCTAAGCCCCCTCCTTGATTTGAGGGAATCTCATATGATTCCTGGAGGGAAGCAGCGCTCCATCTCTCACTATGGAGGTCACAAGGAGCAAGATATTTCCTCCTCCCTGTTTCTGGCTGCTGGTTGGGGGTATGTGATCTTGGCTCTAGACTTAGAATCCAGAGATGATGGCCTAGAGATAAAGGGACAGTGGGGGATTCAGATGGCCTAGAGATAAAGGGACAGTGGAGGATTCAGAGAGGCCATCCCCACAGGCAGGAATGGGCACCTACAGTAGTATTCTGCATGGATTCTAAATGAACACACAGATGGGCCTAAGAGAGAGACTGGGTTTCTTTTGTGTGGATCTAGGAGTTTGTTTCAAGGCTTCAAGTACAAATAGAGAGATTTTAGGTCAAAATATAGAGAGTTTTGGAGTAGGCTGCCTCTGAAGGCAATCTGATTCCCGTTGGTGGAGGTTGCATGAGCAGAAGCTGGTCAGCTGTTGGTAGAGAGGCTAGATCACAATGGGGTCCAATACCTGGCTGGATGGTGTATCAGTCAGCTTTTTCTGTGTAAGAACCATAAAACCTCAGTGCTATACAACAGTAAGGGCTTATGGCTCACAGGCCAGGCAGCTTTGCTGATCTTGGATGGGCTCATTCACATGTCTAGGGGTTGGTTGGTGTTGGCTGGTCTACATTGCCTCGGCTGGGATGACCAGGATGGCTTTGCTCTGCTCCGCATGTCTCTCATTCTCTCTCAGGCTCACCCAGGCCTGTTCTCTTGGCTATGGTGGAGGCACAAGGGAGCAGATATAAATATGCAAGGCCTCTGGGGGCCCAGACTCAGAACTGGTATCCAGTCACTCCTACTGCATTTTGTTGGTCAGAGTAGGCCACAAGCCAGGCCACATTCAAAGATGAGGAAATAAACCCTACCTCTTCAGTGAGATAAACTGCAAAGCGTTAGGACAAAGCCTGTGGGTAGAGGGAGGGATGAAGAATTAGGGACATTAATGCAATGCAAAATAGGTGGCAGTTAGACCAGTGTTTTTCAGCCTGTGTTCTATGCAAGCCTAAGTTTTGCACATTTTTCTCAGGGATCCCTATAAGCCTTGGGGGAGGCTGAGTGGGTTGGAAGTTTTCCTCTGGACTATTGTAAAAGCCTTTTAACTTAGTATGAATAATGGTACAAATTACTGAATACTCACTACACATCTGGTATATTTTAGCTCCCTCTTTAATCCCTTAAGAACTCTTGAAATGGGTATTATTACTTTTGTCATTTTGTTGATGAAGATACACTGAACCTTAAAAAGGTTAAGTAACCAGCCCAGAGTCACATGGTTTGGCCTGTCTGATCTGAGCGTCCTAGCCCTCAAATACTCTGCTCTTCCACCTCCTGTCTTTCCATTGTTGGGGCTGCCGATTGGTTTGACAGGTACTGGGGAGAGACCCAGACTGCAGGGAACCAGAGGACAGGTGAGAGCACAGGGGGAAGGCAGGAGAGCACAATAGTGGCTGATGGGCAGAGGATGGGGCAGCAGAAGGGCTTGAGGTTTTACATGGGGTGAAGGGCAGGTGTGCCTGTTACAGGGGTTACATCCTGAGGCAGAGCCATCCTGAGTGTGGGGGCTACCACAGGTGGATCTGGGTTGAAAGTTCATTTACTTCCTCATTCAACCGAGGGCTATTGAGTACCTACCATGTTCCAGGCACTGTTGTAGGTACTGGGGAATAAGACACACCAGGTTACTGCCCTTTTGAAATTTACTTCCCAATGGAGGGAGACAGACACTAAACCTATAGGTAAATCCGTAATGTAACTTCAGATAGTAATAAGAACTGAAGGCCTGGTCTCCCTGAAGGGGATTCCCCGGTGGGTTCAAGGTTGCATTGATGGCAGAATACACAGGCAAGGAGTCACCTTCCAGTGCTCCCTGTGGGGCTGTGCTGTCTGGCCAGAGGGAGAGCGCAGCCCAGAGGTAGATCGGCCGGAG
Source organism: Pan paniscus (assembly GCF_029289425.2). NCBI lineage: Eukaryota > Metazoa > Chordata > Mammalia > Primates > Hominidae > Pan > Pan paniscus. The sequence goes on from NC_073249.2 coordinate 192,017,882, forward strand.
GCCAAGCCTTTTTGGGTTGAATTCTCAGGCCAGGGCCTTAGGTGCCCTGGGGCAGGAAGCAGGTGTGGAGTTGGATAAGGACAGAGCAAAAATAGAGCTGAGGGTAGTAAGGGAAGATGAGGGAGGACTGTGAAATCAGAGAGGTGGGGATGGGCAGTTGGGTTAAGTTTGACAGGATGGAGTCTAGTTAGAGAACAGCCTGTGGAACAGGGCCTGGGTGAAGACCCTTAGGTCCCAGGGATCTTAGGTGCCAGAGATCAGTTCCAATGCCAGCTCAGAATGCAGTTGCTTAAAGTAATGCATGGAAGATGGATTTTGAGGCAGCCTCCCACTTTAGTGGGAAAGAAAGACTTTATTGGTAATGTCTGCCATGGTCATGGAAGGGAGAGGAGGAGCTCAGTACAACAGTGCACTGGGTATTTGGTGGGAGCAGCCCACCTTTGAGGGGTATTTTATCACTAATACCCTCTAGAATTGCCAGCGCATGGTGAAAATAAAAAGCTGGCTGAGTTTTAGGCAGCTTTATTGTTCTTTTTAAGTTTACCACAGACAGTGCACCCCCTTATTGCCCACATCTCGGGTTGACCACTCCCATCCCTGACTTTGGCACATCCCTGTACACGTGCAGATGGTAGAGCAAAAGCAAAGCACCCCTTTCTAGCATCTGTTATAAGCCTCCAGGGGCAGGACGCACCCTGTCTTTTTTCCAAAGACTTGGACTTGAAGGATAGCTTGCTGTGTTGCATTGGTCATATCACTTGGCTTTTAGAGCTTTTCTTCGTCTGTGCAGTGAAACACCTGGTGTGGCCTCATTCTAGCACTCTGGCATACATGGAGCACTCTGGCCCTGAGCTGGTGGACATCAGAGGTCTTGTTTGTACAAGAGCCCCTGGGCTCAGTTAGAGAAATGATTGAAAGGTATTTGAGAGTTGATTATTTGCTTCCTGGACAGTACTATTAAGACCTTCCCCCAAAGAAAGGAAAATAAATACTGCCCCAGCCTTTTGAAGGGGAAGGTCGTGGATAGGAATGGAAGACAGAGGTGAAGTGGAGTCAAAGGACATGGACTTTCTCTGGGCAGGGTCAGAATTGGCAAGGACGGCAAGATGTTATCTCTTGGTGGTGTTCAGAGCTGTGAGGTTGGCTGCAGGGGCTGTGACCCTTGGAGAGAGGTCATTCTTTTCCTTAGAGCTAAAGAGGGACCAATGGGGCCAGAGTCTCTGTGTGTACAGTGTATGGAGATGGTGCGGCCTGGGGGAGCAAGAGTTACATCTACAAAATGGGGGTGATGCTCCCTGCTTTACCAACCGTAGCAGGGGCTGTCAGTGTCCTACCCATACCCCCTTGGTACTGACCATCCTTGCACAGCTGTCAACTTGCATTTCTCTGCCTGAGGACATTCTCTGGATACAGGAGATGCTCAGCTCAATCATGGAGCAGTCTGGAAGCTTAGAGAGTTTAGATGCTGGGGACAGCTCTCAACCAATGATGTGTAGGAGTGGTGGATAAATATTCCAGCTTCCTGCACGGCAAGCTGGGGAGGAAGCCCCCAGTCCATGGGCCACAGTTGAACCCCCTGTCACAACAAGGGAACAATGGTTTGAACGGCATCTCTGGGGGACAATTTTGTTCTGTGCTGTCTCCAAGATGTCCCTAGTGGGACTGAGCCCCAGTTGTCCACAGCAATCCCTGTACACCCTGTATTGGTTTCCTCCTTTCCCTATCTCTTTTCTCTTGTGGTGGCTTTCTGGGATCAACCCCCAAATAAACCATCTTGCACTCAAATCCTTACCACCTGCTTTGGATGGAGGAGGGGGGATCCCAAACTAAGACATTAACCTAACTGATCTATTGTGAGCTTTTTGATAAGAGATACAGCTCTGGCAGGTTGATGATGGTTTCTGTAGCAGCTCTCTAGGAAACTAATACAGTAACCTGGTAAGTGCTTGTAAACTAAAGACTCCTACAAATATAAAGGGCTCTGGGACTGGTCAGGGCATGGTGAAAAGCACATGAACTTTGTGGTCAGACAGATAAAAATTAATATCCCAATTGGGTACCAATTGCTGCGTGACTTTGAACAAGTCACTCAGCCTCTCTAAACCTCAGTTTCCTTATCTGAAGAAGGCCATGGGCAGCAGTCCCTACTTCTCATGGTCTCTACAAGCACTGAAAAGGATATTAATAGCTGGCAAAGGGACTGGCATAGAGACTGGCTGAGGAGCAGGCACCTGATAGAGCATTCCAGCTCTTGAAGGCTAGCCTGCTGTGCTTCTGAGGTCTGTGGCCTGGCAGTCTCTTCTCTTTCTCTGAAAGGCTTGTGGCTGGGTGCTTTATCCCTGGAGTGGCAGGCGCTTTCTGTCCCCCAACCTGACTCTGAACCTGGCAGGCTGGTCAGAATGACCTCCGGGGCCAGCCTAGTCCTGGCCCTGCCTCTGCAGCCCCACCTGGCAGCCAGGCCTGTCCATGCTTATCAGTGCCTGTGTTTGCTCAGCATGGGTACAGTCCTCCTCCTCCCCTTCGGAAAACAAGAAAACATGTTTTGCCAGTGACGGGGTGGAGTGGGGTGGCCTCTCTGGCTCCAGGCTGGGCCCCCAGCAAGGCCGCCAGTGGGCGGGCAGCCTGTTGTTGTTGGAGTGGAGAGCTGGCCCGCCAGCCGCCTGTTTCCTCCAGCTGTCCAAGCACGGCGAGCTGGGGAGGAAGCCCCCAGTCCGTGGGCCCCAGTTGAACCCCCTGTCACAACAAGGGAACAATGGCTTGGACGGGCTGGTGGGTGGGTGGAAAGGCAGCCCCCTCTGATCCCTGCTTCCACCAGTGACAGAGACAGGTTGATTGGGTGGGGAGATTTGCTCTCCTCTTACTTCCCCCACCCACTGTCTTGTTTTCCACCTTGTTGGGCACACCGTCTCTCACCTCAGGGCCAAGGAAAACAGCGGTCTCAGGAAGCGTCTCTGGGCTGTTGCTGGGGTTCCACAGCTTTTGGAGGCAGCAGAGCTGGGGGAAGGGGCCAGAGTGGGACTGGCATGGCACAGGCTGCATTCTGCATGGGACTGTTGCTGAGTCATGATCTGTTTCCCCTGGGGCATCTTGAGGATTTTGTGTCTCTGCATCTTTGTGTCTTCAGGCCCTGTGTATGACCTGGCACAGGGCATGTGGCAGAAACAATTTCTTGACCCAATCAATGAAAGATTGAACATATGAATACGTTTAATTTCTAGCTGTGCTACCTGGCGGCTGTGTGACTTTCAGCAGGTTACATAACCTCTCTGGGCCCTATTTTCCTCATCTGTAGAATATGTACCTTATAGAATTATTGTGAAAATTAAATGTGCTTCTAGCATCTCAACTTTCTCATGGGGAGTGTACAACACAATAAACCCAATAGATTTTAGCTATCATTAGACTGTTGCTGTTGGTGGTGGTATTGTCAGTGTGTGATTTAGAGGAGGTTGTTACGGTATTTCAAGTAAGAGGTCTGTACTTACTTTTGCTTCCATGGGTACAGGAAAGAGAGCTGAGCAGATGCCACTTCTACTGGGGCTGAAGGTGCATCCCTGTACTTATCCACAGGCCTCTGTATGGTATGCTGGCCCTTGGGAGCCTGGTCAGCTCTAGTATTCTTTGGGAATTGGGAAAGTAGTTCTGGGTCTACTAAGAGACTCATGTGTGTCAGACGCTATGCTGGGTCCTTACACATCCATTACCTAGTTTAATCTTCACAACAACTCTGTGAAGAAGACATTATTATCCCCATCTTATAGATAGGCTGAGGCCTATCTATAAGGCTCTGAGGCTCAGACACTGAGGCTCAGAGAGATGGTATCACATGGCCTTGGCATGTGATTTGTAATTTGTAGAGCAGAGATTTCAGTCTAGGTCTTTGAAACACCAAGCCATGTTCATTTGGTTGTGCCTCCCTCCCTAGCGATAAAGATGTGCTACTTAACATCCTGGACTGCTGGTGGAGATTTGGCTCATCAATGATTGTAGACTCAGGATTGTAACAGGAAGTAAAGATGTAGGTTCAAGTATAGGGCCAGGAATGGAAACTGAAGAGTGAGAGGCTGAGCTCAGTATGAACTAGGACTTTTGAGGAGTTGTGTTCAAAGTAGGAAAGATAAGGATAGAGCAGTATTGTATATGGTTATACATATATCTGGGTATATTGGATTAGTTAGACTAATACTGTAACAATAACAAAAATAAAAACCCAGCTCTCTACGGCTTAACACGATAAAGGTTTGGTTTTTGCTTATTTCAGAGTCCAGTGCAATGGGGACAGCTCTGCTCCAGGCAGTCATTCAGGGACTCAGGCCCCTGTCATGCTGTGGTTCCATTGTCTTCTAGGGTCTGAGTCCTCCATTGCATCCTCTTTATCCTCCAGCAAACAGAGAGCATGGAGAAGGCACCACGGCCTTAACTACCTTGTCAAGAGGTAACACACATCATTTTTACAGTCATTCTATTGATGAGAACTAGTTGTGTAGTTCTACTAGATTCAAGGAGTCTAGAAATGAAGTCCAGCAGCATTGTCAGGAAGAAGAGGGCAACATGATATGAGTGAATCCAAGCAGCCTCTACCACAATAATAATCATTTAAAAATACAGCTAACAATTATTGAAGTCTTACGTGTATGATACTGTGCTCTATAGAGGTTATTTCATTTAATTCTCATTTAATACTTGCAACAACCTTGTGAAGAAGGTTAAGTATTTATGGAGATGATTCCTCCACTTTATAGATCAGGAAACTGGTAACTATTCATCTGCTTTCTCTCACTAAAGTTTTGTCCTTTGTAGCATTTCATATAAATGTAATCATATAGTATGGTATCTTTTGTGTTTGGCTTTTTTCACTTAGCATGCTCTTGAGAGTCACCTGTGTTATTGGTGTGATCAGTTTTTTTAGCTTGTCTACAGGGTTTTGTAGTGGCATTTTATTGTGGTTTTAACTTGTATTTCCTTAACGACTAGTATTGTTGAGCATCATTTCATGTCTTTTGGTTAATACTTTTTATGGAGTTCCATTTATCATTTTTTTCTTTTATGGTTTGTACTTTTTGTGTTGTTAAGAACTCAATGTCACAAATCTTTACCTAAATCAAGAATTTCTCTGGAAGTTTTATATTATTAGCTCTTCTGTTTATGTTTTTAAATCTATTTTAAGTTAATTTTTATGTATGGTGTGAAGTATAGGCTGACATTAATTTTTTTCTCCATATCCAATTGTTCCAGCACCATTTAATGAAAAAAAAAATTCTGACCTCACTGATTTACTTTGGGATCTTTGTCAAAAGTCAACTGACTATATATGTGTATGTCTATTTCTGGATTGTATTCTGTTTTATTACTCTATATGTTTATCCTGATGTTGATACCACACCCTTTTGATCATATATAGTAAATCTTGAAAATAGGTAAAGTATATGCTCCAATCTTGTTCTTTTTCTAGGTCAGTTTTTATCCAAAAGCCTGCTAAGATTTTCATTGAGGTTGTATTTCATTTATAAATCAATTTCAGGGGAACCAGCATCTTAAAAACATGAAGTCTTGTTATCCATGAACATGGTATCTATCTTACTTATTTCGATCTTTAATTTTCTTCACCATGTGTCATAGTTTTCCGAGTAGAGGTCTTGTACATTTTGTTAAATTGATGCCTAGATTTTAAAAAAATGATTTCAATGCTATTGCAAGTAGTATTTTTAAAAGTTTGAATTCCAATGATCCTTTGTGGTATATAAAAATATAGTTAATTTGTGTAAATTGGCCTTGTAAATTGAGATCCTGCTAAATTCAGTTATTATTTCTAGTATCTTTTTGTAGATTCCTTAGGATTTTCTAAATAATGATGTCATCTGAGAATAAAAATAATTTGACTTTTTCCTTTACAAGATATATGCCTTTATTACCTTTTCCTTGTCTCATTGCACTGGACAGTAAAATATTAAACAGAAGCAGTGTGGTCAGACATCCTTGCCTAATTTACCGTTAAGTATGATGTTAGTTGTAGGTTTTTTATAGACACTCCTTATCAGATTGAGGAAGTTCTATTCTTAGAAAATTGAGTTTATAATCATCAAGTGTTGAATTTTGTCAAATGCTTTTCTTGCATCCTTTGAGATGATCATGTGTTTCCGATATTCTAATGTTACACCAATCCTGCATTCCAAGAATCAGCCAACTTAGTCATAATGTATTATCTTTTCTATATATCACTAAACTTTTATTAAGGATTTTATGTGTCTGTGTTCACAAAGGGTATTAGTCTGTAATTTCTTTTTTTGGGGGGACGGAGTCTCACTCTCTCAACCAGGCTGGAGTGCAGTGGCACCATCTCGGCTCACTGGAAGCTCTGCCTCCTGGATTTAAGCAGTTCTCTGCCGCAGCCTCCCGAGTAGCTGGGATTGCAGGTGTTTGCCACTATGCCTGGTTACAGTCTGTAATTTCTTTCTTTTTTTGTGAATATCTGTTATTTTACTCAGGCAGATGCTTGTTTGCAAATTAAGTTGGGATATATTCCCTCTTTTTCTGTTTTCTGGAAGAGTTTGTGTAGAAGTGTTAATGCTTTTTCTTTACATATTTGATAGCATTTATCAGTGATGTCATGTAGGCCTGGAGTTCTCTTTGTGGGAAGGTTTTAAACTATGAACTTTATTTAATAGATCTGAGAGTGTCCAGGTTATCTATGTCTTCTTGAGCGAGCTTTGATTGTTTGTATTTTCAAAGAATGTGCCCATTTTATCTATATTGTTGAATTTGTTGGCATGAAGTTATTCATGATATGTCCTTATTATTCTTTTAATACCTGTAGGATCTGTACTCTTTTATACTTGATATTGGTAATTTGTGTCTTTTTCTATTTGTCTTGATCAATCTGGCTGGTGGATTATCCACTTTATTTATCTTTATATTTATTTTTAAAAAGTCAGCTTGGTTTGATTTTCTCTATTGTTCATATAGTTCATGGACTTCTGTTCTTTTTTTTTTTTTTTTTTGAGACAGGGTCTTTCTTTGTCACCCAGGCTGTAGTGCAATAGTATGATCACAGCTTAATGTAGCCTTGGCCTCCCTGACTCAAGAGATCCTCCTACCTCAGCCTCTTGATTAGCTGGGACTACAGGCACACACCATCATGCCCGGCTAATTTTTAAATTTTTCATAGACACAGAGTCTCACTATGTTGCCTAGGCTGGTCTCAAACTCCCGGACTCAAGCAATCCAATTGCCTTGATCTCCCAAAGTGTGGGGGTTACGGGCATAAGCCATCTGTTCTTATCTTTATTATTTTTTTCTCTTATTTTAGGATCAGTCTTTTTTTTCTTGCTTCTAAAAGTAGAAACTTAGATTATTGATTTTGGTATTTTCTTCTTTTCTATTATAAGCATTTAAAGCTATAAATTTTCCTCTAAACACTGCTTGAGCTGCATTCCACAAATTTTGTGTGTGTTTTCATTTTCATTTAGTTTAAAATATTTCCTAATTTTTCTTGTAACTTCTTTGAGCCTTGATTTATTTCTCTGTGTTATTTTCCAAATATTTCGTTTTTCCCAGGTACCTTTTTTAGTTTTAAATTCAATTTAATTATGGTCAAAGAACATAATTTGCATTATCCAAATCTTTATAATTTGTTGAGATTGGTTTTATGGTCTAATATTTGGTCTATCTTGGTGATGTTCCATTTGAATAAAAAAAATGTATACTCTGTCCTTAATAAGTGGAGAATTGTAGAAATGTCAATTGGGTTGAGTTGCTTTATAGTATTCTTAGAGGCTTTTAAATCCTCACTAATTTTTTTTTTTTTTTGGTCTACTTGTTTTATCCATTACTGAAAAGGGAGGGCTAAAATCTCCAGCTATGTAATTGGAGATCTGTTTCTCCTTTCAGTTCTGTCAGTTTTTGCTTCATGTATTTTTGAGACTCTGTAACTAGGTGCATACTGATTTAGGATTGCTACATCTTCTTGAATTTATCCCTTTATATTATGAGATGCCCCTCTTATCCCTAGTCATATTCCTTGTTCTAAAGTCTAGCTGGTCTGGTATTAATATAGCCACTAATATAGTTATCTATTAGTATTTGCATGGTGTATTTTTCTCCATTCTTTTTACTTTTAATTTATTTATGTCTTTATGTTTGAAATGAGTATCTTGTGGGCAGCATATAGTGGGCTCTTGCTTTCCTATCCAATTTTGTAATTTCTTTCTTTTAATTGGAATGCTTAGATCATTTGCATTTAATGTAAGCACTGATATAGCTGGATTTAAATCTATCATCTTGTTATTTTTTTCTCTTTGTCCTATGTGTCTTTTATTTTTTCCTTTCTTTTGGCCTTCTTTTGAATTAATTATTTTGTATGATTACATTTTTAAATTAAACTTTTATTTTGAGATAATTGTGGATTCACATACAATTATAAGAAATAATACAGAGAGATTTCATGAATCCTTATCCAATTTCTCCCAGTGGTAACATCTTGCAAAACTATGGCATAATATTGCAACCAAGTTATTGACTTTGATATAGTCAAGATATAGAATATTTCTACCACCACAAGGACCCCTCATGTTGCCCTTTTATAGCCATACCTGCCTACCTTCTACTTATACCTTCTCCGTAACCCCTGGAAACTACTACTAGTTTTTTCTCCATTTCTATAATCTTCTTATTTTGAAGATGTTATATGAATGAAATTATATAGTATTTAATCTTTTGGGAGTGGCTTACTTCACTTAGCATAATTCTTTGGAGATTTATCCAGGTTGTTTTATGTATCAATGGTTTGTTCCTTTTCTATTACTGAGTAGTGTTCCACAGTATGGATATACTATTGTTTGTTTAACCATTCCCTCATTAAAAAGTTGTTTCCAGTCGTTGGCTATTATGAGTAAAGCTGTTACAAACTTTTGTCTACAGATGTTGTTTTGGTAAACAAAAGTTTTCATTTCTCTGGGATAAATGTCAGGAGTGTAATTGCTGGGTCATGTAATAGTTGTGTGTTTACTTTTTAAAGAAACTGACAAACTATTTTCTAGAAACATTGTACCATTTTACATTCCAACCAGCAGTGTGTGAGAGATCCAGTTTCTCTGCATCATTACCAGCATTTGGTGTTGATGCTATTTTTTATTTTAGCCACTCTCATAGGTATATAGTGAGATTTCACTGTGATTTTATTTATTTATTTATTTATTTATTTATTTATTTATTTATTTATTTAGAGATGGAGTCTTGCTAGGTCACCCAGGCTGGAGGACACTGGCACAGTCTCAGCTCACTGCAACCTCTGCCTCCTGGGTTCAAGTGATTCTCTTGCCTCAGCCTCCTGAGTAACTGGGATTATAGGCACATGCCACCATGCCTGGCTAATTTATTTTTGTATGTTTAGTAGAGACGGGGTTTCACCATATTGGCCAGGCTGGTCTTGAACTCCTGACCTCAGGTGATCCATCCGCCTCAGCCTCCCAAAGTGCTGGGATTACAGGCATGATCCACCACGCCCGGCCTCATTCTGATTTTAGATTGCGTTTTCCTAATGGCTTATAATGTTGGGTATATTCTCAAGTTCTTATTTGCCATCTGTATATCTTCTTCAGTAAAATGTCTCTTCACATCTTTTGCCCATGTATTAATTGGATTGTTTGGATTTTTTTTACTGTTGAGTTTTTTTCTTTTTCAAGACAGGATCTCACTGTGTTGCCTAGGCTGGAGTGCATTGGGGTGATCATGGCTCACTGCAGCCTCAAAGTCCTGGGCTCAAGTGATCCTCCCACCTCAGTCTCCCAAGTGCAGTGATTACAGGCATGAGCCACTGCACCTGGCCTACTGTTGAGTTTTGAGGGTTCTTTATATATTCTAGATACTAGTCCTTTTGTGGATATATGGTTTGCAAATATTTTGTTCTCTCCTCAGCTTGTCTTTTTATCCTTTTAACAGGGTCTTTCACAAAGCACACATTTTTTAATTTTGATGAAGTTTGATTCATCAGTTTTTCCTTTTGCTTTTAGTGTGAAGCCTAAGAACATTTTTTGCCTATCCCTGGATTTCATTTATAAAATTTTATGATTTTACATTTAAGTCCATGATCCACTGTGTATAAGGTGTGAGACTTAGGTTGAAGTGCATTATTATTATTATTATTATTATTATTTGCGTATGAATGCTCAATTGCTACAGCACTGCTTGTTGAAAAGACTTATCTTTCCTCATTGAGTTGCTTTTCTCAAAAATTAGTTGGGAATATTTATGTGTGTCTATTTCTGAAGTCTCTATTCTGTTCCACTGATGTGTCTGTCACTGCATGGTACCATGTGGCTCTGATTATGTAGCTATGTAATAAGTCTCGAAATTGGGTTGACTGATTTCTCCCACTATATTCTTTTTTCCCCAATGTTTTTACTAGCTATTCTAGTTCCTTTGCCTTTCCATATAATTTTAGGACGAACTTGTCTCTATGTATAAAAAGACTTGCTGGGGTTTTGAAAGGAATTGCGTTAATTCTGTAATTTGGGGGAAATTATCATCTTTACTATGTTGAATCTTCCAATCCATGAGTATAGCATGTCTCTCCACTTATTTAGCTCTTTTAAAAATTGTTTTCATGAGCATTGTGTATTTATTTTGTTCTGTTCTGTTTTTTTTGGAGATGGATTCTCGCTCTGTCACCCAGGCTGGAGTGCAGTGGCATGATCTTGGCTCACTGCCACCTCCGCCTCCCGGGTTCAAGCGATTCTCCTGTCTCAGCTTCCCAAGTAGCTGGGATTACAGGTGTGTACCACGACACCCGGCTAATTTTTGTATTTTTAGTAGAGACGGGGTTTTGCCATTTTGGCCAGGCTGGTCTCGAACTCCTGACCTCAGGTCACCTGCCTGTATTGGCCTCCCAAAGTTCTGGGATTGCAGATATGAGCCACTGGCAGCATTGTGTAGTTTTAAGGAAACAAGTCCTGCACTTGTTTTGCTAGATTTACAACTCAATTTTTTTGGGTGATTGTAAGTGGTATTGTATTTTTAACTTTAATGTTAAGTTCAGTGCTATTATATAGAAGTACAGATGGTTGTCTACATATACAATTATGCTGTCTGCAAATAGGGACGTCTTATTTCTTCCTTTCAAATATGTATATCTTTTATTTCCTGGCTCCCTACTTGGCTTTCTCTGCACTGACAGGGGTGTTGGGAGCACCTTGTTATAGCCTAATGAAGGGGAAAGTCTAGGCTCCTCACTCAATCGCTCGTGTAGGAGGGAGTGTGGCTACACCGTACAACATTGTGTACAAATGTACACATATACAACATTGTGAGTTATACAGTTTTTTCATGGTGTTTTCCTGGAGTAGAGTGTTATTGTCTAAAGGTTTTCTTTCTTTCTATCCTGCTGTTTTCTTGTCCTTTGGCTAAAGAGAGTAGGCTTTTGTTGGAGCTTTATTTTTGGTCTGTGCCTGTTGGCATTTAAAGTTGCCAGCTTCTTCACCTCCAAATTTGGGATTTTTGAGGCCAAAAGAAAATCCAGTGAACTGTGTCATCTCATGTCATTTCTCTGGTCCTAAGGTCCCTAGCTCATCTTTATGGAAGTGGAAGCTACATGATTATGTTTTAGCTCCACTATTAGCTTATGAGTTATACCTCTTTTAAAAAATGTTTTTATAGAGGTTTCCATAGGGTTTACAATATTAATCTTTAACTTATTATCACATTCTACCTTCAAGCAATATTATACTGCTTCACATACAAGAACCATATAACAGTATATTTCTATTTTTTTTCTTCTCCTGGCCTATGAGCTATTACTGTCATGTTTTATTCCTACATATGCTATAAACATCACAATATAATGTTATTTTTTGCTTCAAACAGTCAATTGTCTTTTTTATTTTTATTTTTTTTTGAGACAAGGTCTCACTCTGTCACCCAGACTGGAGTGCAGTGGTGCGTATATGGCTTTCTGCAGCCACAAACTCCTGGGCTTGAGCGATCTTACTGCCTCAGCCTTCTGAGTAGCTGGAACTACAGGTATATGCCACCATGCTCGACTAATTTTTTTTTTTTTTTAAGAGATGGAGTCTTCCTGTGTTGCTAAGGCTAGTCTCAAACTCAGGAATCCTCTTGCCTTGTCCTCCCAAAGTGCTGGGATTACAGGCATGAGCCGCAGTGCCCAGCCACAATTATCTTTTAATGAGATTTTAAAAAGTGTCTTTTATGTTTATCTACATATTTACAATATTTTCTCCTTCATTCATTTATGTACATCTACATTTCCACCTGTATCATTTTACTTCTTTCTGAAGAACTTCATTTAACATGTCTTGTAGTACATATCTGCTGGCATGAATTCCCTTAGTTTTTGCTTGTTTGAAAATGTCTTGTTTAGCTGTCATTTAAAAAAATAACAGCTTTGATGAGATATAATTCACATAACATACAATTCACTAATTTAAAGTATGCAATTCAGTGGTCTGTAGTATATTCACAGAGCCATGTAACCAATCACCATGACTAATTTTAAAACTTTTTTTTATGCTAGAAAGAAACCTTGTACCCATTAGCAGTCACTTCCCATTGCCCCCCAAGCTCCCAGCACTAGGCAATCACTAACCTACTTTCTGTCTCTATAGATTTGTCTGTTCTGGACATTTAATGTACATAAAATTACACAATCTGTTGTTTTTGTGACTGGCTTCCTTCATTTAGCATAATGTTTTTATACACATTGTAGCGTATATCAGTCACCTTTATTTTTGGAATATATTTTCCCTGGGTTCAGAGTTCTAGCCTGATAATTGTTTGTTTTTCTTTTTCTTTTTAGCTTTAAAAATGTTCCACTTGATTTTGGCTTGCTTAGTTTCTGATGAGAAGTTTTCTTTCATTCTAATCTTTGTTCCTCTGTATGTAATATTTTTTTCTCTGGATGCTTTTAAGATTTCTGATTTTCAAGTTTTGATTATGATGTGCCTTGGTGTGGTTTTCTTTATATTTATCTTGTCTGGGCTCCATTGAGCTTCTTAGTTGAGATTCTGTGAGTTTATTATTTTCATCAAATTTGAATTTTTTGTCATTTTTTTTCTTTAAATGCTGTTCCTATTTCCTATTCCCGCTTTTCTCTTTTTACTTCTCAGATTTTCTCTTCATTAGACTACTTGATACTGTCTCATAGGTCACTGATGCTCTGCTCAGTCTTTTTGAATGACTTTCTTTTTTCTTTTTTTTTGAGACAGAGTCTCGCTCTGTCGCCCAGGCTGGAGTGCAGTGGCGAGATCTCGGCTCTCTGCAAGCTCCGCCTCCTGGGTTCACGCCATTCTCCTGCCTCAGCCTCCCGAGTAGCTGGGACTACAGGCACCCGCCAGCACGCCCAGCTAATTTTTTGTATTTTTAGTAGAGACGGGGTTTCACTGTGTTAGCCAGGATGGTCTCGATCTCCTGACCCTGTGATCTGCCTGCCTCGGCCTCCCAAAGTGCTGGGATTACAGGCGTGAGCCACTGCACAGGTGACAGAAAGTCACCTGAATGACTTTCTGTACTTCATTTCGAGTAGTTTCTGTTGGTATGTCTTCATCTTTACTGTAGTGTCTATTCTGATGTAAATCTCATCCAATGTACTTTTTTCTTCTGATACTGCATTTTATTCTCACTACAAATCCCATTTTGGTCTTTAAAATGTATTTTTCTTTTTTTCTTCAGCATATTCATGTTTTCCTTTATATCATTGAGAATATATTTTTATATTTATAAAGTAACTCAATTCATTTTCTGCTAATTCCATCATTTCTGTTATTTAGGGGCCTGTTTCTATTTATGAAATTGTTTCTTGGTTTGGGGTCACTTTTTCCTGCTTCTTTGCATGCCTGGTAATTTTTTATTGAGTGTTGGATATTGTAAGTTGTAATTTTTGGATGCTGGGTTTTGTTGTATTCCTTTATAAAATATTGAAATTGCTCTGCCATGCAGTTGAGCCACTTGGGATATTAGATCTTCTTGAGGCTTGCTTTTAAGTTTTGTTAGGGTGAGTCAAGAGGATCATTTAGTGTGGGGCTAATTTAGCCTGCTCCTGTGTGTTGCTAATGTCAAGACTTTATCCAGTGCCCTGTGTATTCTGTGTTTTTTCCACTCTGGAAGATGCAAACATGAACTATTCTTAGCCTTGTGGAGCTCCAGGATTTGTTCAGCTTATAGTTTTCTATTGATTATTGCCTTAGGAGTTTCACCTTACACGTGCAGTGATTGTTACTTAGGTAAACACTCAAGGGTACCCTTCTGAAGATCTCTGGAACTCTCTTTCTTTGTGCAGCTCCATCTTCTGTGGTATTCTGCCCCAGAAAATCTAGACATTTTTGCCTCCCTGAATTCTGAGCTCTTTCTCTTCAATTCAGCAAGACTGTGGATCTCTGTTTGGGTTTCTCTCCCTGCTCTGCAGCCTGGAAACTCTTCACAAGTAACTGGGGCAATGGTAGGGCTCACTTTATTTCCCTTTCCTGAGTTCTTCACTACCTATTGTTCAGTATCCAAAAGGAGTTGTTTCATATATTTTGCCTGGTTTTCTAGTTGTTTATGGTTGGAAGAAAGTTTGCATAGAAGTGTCATTTGTGAGTAGAAGCAGAATTCTCCACTAGCTTTTAAATTCAATAACTTCTAAAATATTTCTATGTTTGATTTAGATTTCTTTCTTCATGGATTAAAAGAACACCTTTTTTTCCCTCAATTTTGATACCTTTTTGTTTTTTTCTCAATAATATAAAGCATACTTATTCATATCACATTGATATTTTCATAGTAATATTATATAACACATCACCCAAAAACTCACTGGCCTAAAACAAAAGTCGCATATTTTTATGAATCTGTTGACTGGCTGGAACTAGGCTGGGCTTTGCTGGGGGCCTCTGCCTAAAACTGGGGCAGCTGATGTGGCTCCACTTTTCACTGTAGATCTGTGGTCAGTTGGGGCAGCTCTGCTTCTAGCGTTCATTCAGGGCCCTGGCTGAAAGGCAGCAGCCACCCCGAGGAAGTTCTTCTTGTGATGATCGCAGAGGCACAAAAGAACAAACAGAAACACTCAGTCTTCTTAAGGCTGAGTCTGGGAATCGTCCATGGCCCCTTCCTCCTCAAGTCATTTGCCAAAACAAGGCACCTAGCCAAGCTCTAAGTTGAAAGGCGTAAAAGTATACTCTGCCTACAGTGGGGCTAGGGCAAGGGTGTGGATGCAGGGGAGGATAAAGTATTGAAACCAGTAATTCAAACTATTACATAAATTTTCTTTTTATTTATTTAGAGACAGAGTCTCTCTCTGTCACCCAGGCTGGAGTACAATGGCACGATCTTGGCTCACTGCAAACTCCGCCTCCCAGGTTCAAGCGATTCTCGTGTTTCAGCCTCCCAAGTAGCTGGGATTACAGGCATGCACCACCACGCCTGGCTAATTTTTGTATTTTTAGTAGAGATGGGGTTTCACCGTATTGGCCAGGCTGGTCTCAAACTCCTGACCTTAAGTAATCTGACCGCCTCAGCCTCCCAAAGTGCTGTGGTTCTAGGTGTGAGCCACCGTGCCTGGCTTATTACATGAATTTAAAATCCTGACCAATGGTTCAATGACTTGAAGTGTTTGGAAGTGAAATTCTTCTGTATATTGTTTTTGCATACTTCCATTCATGGTGCATTATTTTCTGGTGTATTTTGTCATTTTGGATTGGTGTTCAGATATGGTAGGCCTTTTAGAAATGGAACTTCCATGTGGCCTGGCTTGAGGAAACATCCCTCAAGAATAATTTTTTGTCGGTCTCTTCCAGGTACCCTAAGGTTCGCATTAGCCAGGGACTCTTTATTACGTTAATTTCTCAGGTTGGAGGTATGTGGACATTGCAAGGAGTAGAAAATTGAACCCTAGGCTGGGAACAGGGGCTCACACCTGTAATCCCAGCACTTTGGGAGGCCGAGGCGGGTGGATCACCTGAGGTTAGGAGTTTAACACCAGCCTGGACAACATAGTGAAATCCCGTCTCTACAAAAATACAAAAATTAGCTGGGCGTGATGGTGGGTGCCTGCAATCCCAGCTATTTAGGAGACCGAGGTGGGAGAATAGCTTGAACCCAGGAGGAAGAGGTTTCAGTGAGCTGAGATCACGCCATTGCACTACAGCCTGGGTGACAGAGCAAGACTCCGTCTCAAAAAAAAGACTCAAGTCTCAAAAAAAAAAAAAAAAAAAAAAAAAAAGAAAAAAGAAAAAGAAAATTGAACTCTATATCATGTAGAGCAGTGGTTACCAAATCTCAGGTGAGGCATATTTCCTCCTACTAGAACCAGGGCTGAGAGAGACGGATAGTGTACTGGCTTTATGCAGGAGCCTCAGTTTAACCTCCTCAGGTGGGCCCAAAGCCTTGTGCCTTATTCCTACATCATCATTAAAAGCCAACCCCTTGTTACCAAAAGCAGGACAACAAAAAGCATTGGTAGACCAGGCACGGTGGTTCACGCCTGTAATCCCAGCACTCTGGGAGGCTGAGGCGGATAGATCACTTGAGGCCAGGAATTTGAGACCAGCCTGGCCAACATGGTGAAACCCTGTCTCTACTAAAAATACAAAAAATTAGCCAAGTGTGGTGGTGCACACCTGTAATCCTAGCTACTCGGGAGGCTGAGGCACGACAATTACTTGAAGTCGGGAGGTGGAGGTTGCAGTGAGCCAAGATTGCACCACTGCACACCAGCCTGGGTGACAGAATGAGACTCTGTCTCAAACAAAAACACACATGACAACAACAACAACAACAACAAAGCATTGGTACCCACATATTCATTTTAGTTTTAATTTCCTCTTTAGTTTTGTTGTCTTTATTTTTAGCTCGGTGCTACACTTGAAAAGTTGCTTGTAAAAATTTACCCAGCATTTCTTTATTTTTTTTTGTCTTCAACTTTTATTTTAATTTCAGCGGTACATGTGCAGGATGTGGTTTGTTACGTAGGTGAACATGTGCCATGGTGATTTGCTGCACAGATCATCCCATCACCTAGGTATTCAGCCCAGCATTCATTGGCTATTCTTCCTGATGCTCTCCCTCCCCAGCACCCCTCACAGGCCGCAGTGTGTGTCAGTCCCTCCTTGGGTGTCCATGTGTTCTCATCATTCACTTCCCACTTATAAGTGAGAACATGTGGTGTTTGGTTTTCTGTTCCTGTGGTAGTTTGCTGAAGATAATGGCTTCCAACTCCATCCATGTCCCTGCAAAGGACGTGATCTCATTCCTTTTTATGGCTGCATAGTATTCCACGATGTATATGTACCACATTTTCTTTATTCAGTCTATCATTGAGTGGCGTTTAGGTTGATTCCATGTCTTTGCTATTATGAATAGTGCTGCAATGAACATATACATGCATGTATCTTTATAATAAAACAATGTATATTCCTTTGGGTATGTACCCAGTAATAAGATTGCTGTTTACCCAGTATCTCTATCTGTTTTGTATAGTGAGTTTTCTCAGGTTCTCTCATTAGCTATTTTGCGATTTTGTATATGATCTTCTCTTTTCCTGGATTACTCCCAATATCCACTTACACTTTAGGCTCCATTTCTTCTGAATCCTCTGGTAAATTAGATATTCTTCTTCTTCTTTCTCGTGGGGAAATTATTTTCCTTCATAGCGTGCTTATATTTTGTGATCTTATGTGCTTATTTAACTTCTGCTTTTCCCATTAGACTCTCAGCTCCTCATAGACAGAGACCAGATCTGTGTTGTTTTCTACTAATTCCCAGAGCTTAGTACAATGCTTAGAACGTAACAGGCCCTCTGTAAGTATTTGTTGAATGAATAGTCATGATATTTGGAAATACCACTTGTCATTACTGTGATGTATGTGACATTATGTTAGTCAAAGTACTTTTAAGTATGGTTTCCAAAAGCTTGCTACTTGCCTGCGTTAAGACTGTTCTAGTCTCTGTTCTGGTCAACCTGTTAATGAATGATTGGATAATGACATGTATGGACTGTGTCAGAGAATTATACAAGCTTTTTACCAGTCAAGACTCTTGGTTGAAAGCAATAGAAATGGACTCTGATTAATTTAAACAGAAAAGGAATTTAATTGAAAAGGTATTATATAACTTATACAACTGATGGGAAGATGGAATTAGGTTTGAACAGGATCCAAGAAAGGAAAAGCCCAGTTGCTATAGTTTGAATGTTTGTGTCCCCTCTAAAGTTTGTGTTGAAACTTAATCATCAATGTGATAATATTAAGAGGTGGTAATTAAGGTAATTAAGTCATGAAAGCAGAGCCCTCATGAATGGGATTAGCAACCTTACAAAGGGCTGGAGGGAAATAGCACCCCCCCCCAACTTTTGCCCTTCTATCCCTTCTGCCATGTGAAGACACAGTGTTTGTCCTCTCTGAAGGGTGCAGCAGCAAGGTACCATCTTGAAAGCAGAGACAGGGCCTTGCCAGACACCAAACCTGCCAGGTTAGACTTCTCATTCTCCAGAACTACGAGCAATAAATTTCTATTCCTTGTAAATTACCTACTCTCAAGTATTTTGTTATGGCAACACAAATGGACTACGACAGAAGTTGGTGTGAGAAGTGGGGCATTATGATAACAAATACCTAAAAGTGTGGAAGCAGCTTTGGAACTGAGAAATGGGTAGAGGCTGGAAGGAAGAGATTGGAGGTGTATGCCAGAAAAAGCCTAGATGATCCTGAACAGAGCATTAATCACCATGAATGGTAATTTTGGTGAGGGCTCAGAAGAAGAGAGCTGTAGAGAAAGCCTAAATCTTCTTAGAGACTGAGTGGTTGTGAACAGAATGTTGGTAAAAATATTGGTAGTATGCTGGGCGCTGTGGCTCATGCCTGTAATCTCAGCACTTTGGGAGGCCAAGGCAGGAGGCTCACTTGAGCTCAGGAGTTTGAGACCAGCCTAAGCAACATAGGGAGACCCTACCTCTACAAAAATAAAAAAATGTTTTCAGGCTTGATGGCGCATGCCTGTGGTCCTAGCTACTTGGGAGGCTGAGGTGGGAGGATCACTTGGGCCCAGGAGGTCGAGGCTGCAGTGAGCCAGGATTGCACCACTGCAGTCCAGCCTGGGTAACAGAGCAGAACTCTGTATATAAAAAATAAAGTAAAATATGAGTGGTAAAGGCAATCCTGATGAGGCCTCAGATGGAAATGAGGAAACGTGTCATTGGAAACTGGAGAAAAGACCATTCTTGTTACAAAGTGGAGAAGAATTTAGCTGAATTGTATTCATGCCCTCCTGCTTTGTAGAAGGCAGAACTTAGGAGCCATGAACTAGGATATGTGGCAGAAGAAATCTAAGTGTTCAGAGTGCTGGATGATTTATCTTGAATACTTATAGTAAAATATAAGAAGAGAGAAATGAATTAAAGATGGAATTTATAATCAAAAGGGAAGCAGAATTTAAGCCTTTGGAAAATTTTCAGCTTTGCTATGTACAGAATAAAAAAGCATGTTCAGGAGAGAATACCAACGGGGTAGCCAAGCGAATGTTTGATAAGGAGATTAGCACAGATGAAAGGGAGCCAGATGCTATTCATCAGGATAAAGAAAGAATGACCCCAAAGGCATTTTGGAGATTTTTGAGGCTGCCACTCCCATTATAGTTCCAGAGCGCCAGGGCCTTGAGAACTGAATGGTTTCAAGGGAAGGGCCCAGGGCACCCACGGTACCTCAGGACTCACTGCCCAGTTCTGCCTTCAGTTTCTGCTCCTCAAATTCTGGTACAGTGCTCCTTAACCACCCGAGCTGTGGCTCAAGTGGGCCGAGGTATGGCTTGAACTACTGCTCTGGAGGGCACAAATGGCAAAACTTGGCAAAGTTCCTGTGGGGCTAACTCTGCAGGTGCACAGAGTGCACAAGCTATGGAGGCATGGCTACTTCCACCTAGATTTCAAAGGATGCTTCAAAGAGCCTTGCCAATGCCTAGTGACCATGGGAGTGGGGCCACCCCAGAGTCCCCACTAGGGTAATACCCAGCAGAGCTGTGAGGTCAGAGATACTGCAGACAGCCCCCACTTGGGCAATGCTTAGTAGAGCTTTGGAGGCAGGGCTGCCCCCGAAGATCCCAGACCTGTAGAGCCACCAGCCACCGGCATGCAACGTCAGCCAGGGAGAGCCACAGGCACCTAACTCCAGCCCTTGAGAGCTGCTGTGTGGGCTGTGCTCAGAGAAGCCATGGGAGTGGGGCTGCCTGGAGCCTTGGGGGTCCAACCCTCATCTTACTGTGTCCAGAAGGTGGGACAGACATGGAGTCAAATAAGATTATTCTTTTTCTTTTTTCTTTTGAGGTGGAGTCTCGCTCTGTCGCCCAGGCTGGAGTGCAGTGGCGCAATCTTGGCTCACTGCAATCTTTACCTCCTGGGTTCAAGCGATTCTCCTGCCTCAGCCTCCTGAGGAAGATAATTCTCTTATTGAGCTGGATCCCCATTTGCCCCATTTTATTATAACACCCAACACCTCCCCCACACCTGCTAGCCTGTCCCCACTCCAGGTCCAGTGATGTACCGTACTTTCCTTTCGGGTTCCTTTTTGGATTACAGATGTGCGCCACCATGCCTGGCTAATTTTTGTATTTTTAGTAGAGACGGGATTTCATCATGTTGGTCAGGCTGGTCTCAAACTCCTGACCTCATGATCCACCTGCCTCGGCCTCCCAAAGTGCTGCGATTACAGGCATGAGCTACCATGCTTGGCCAAGAAGATTATTCTTAAGCCCCAAGATTTAATGCTGTTTGCCTTGCTGGGTTTTGGACTTACCTGAGACCTGTTACCCTTTTCTTCTTTTCTTTTGCTCCCTTTTGGAATGGGAATGTCTGTCCTATGCTCGTTATACCTTTGTATTTTGGAAGCACATAACTTGTTTGATTTCATAGGCTCACAGCTAGAGGAGAATTTGCCTCAGGATGAATCATTTCTTTGAGTCTCACCTATATCTGATTTGGACTTTAGACTTTTGAGTTGATGCTGAAATGAGTTAAGACTTTTGGGGCTACTGGAATGGAAGGAAGATATTAGGTTGGTGCAAAAGTAATTGCAGTTTTTGTTATCACTTTTAATGGCAAATATTTTACATGTGAGAAGGACATGAATTTTGGGAGTCAGGGGCAGAATGCTGTGGTTTGAATGTTTGTGTCCCCTGTAAAATTCATGTCAAAACTTAATTGCCAATGTTGTATTAAGATGTGGGGTAGGGCCTTTAGGAGGTAATTTAAGTCATGAGAGCAGAGCCCTCATATATGGGATTAGTGACCTTATAAAGGGCTGGATGGGACTAGCTAGGCCCTCCTTTTTTGCCATTCCGTCCCTTCCACCATGAGAGGATACAGCATTCATCCTCTCTGGAGGATACAGCAGCAAGGAATCATCTTGGAAGCAGAGACCAGGCCCTCACCAGCCATTGAACCTGTTGGTGCCTTGATCTTGCCTTCACAGCCTCCCAAACTGTAAGAAATAAATTTTTTTTTTTGTTTTTTAAAAAATAAATTACCCACTTGCAGGCATTTTATTATAGCAGCACAAACTGGCTAAGACACCAGCCAAGATTCATACCATCATGGACATAGTTTGCTTAGAATTCCTATCTGATGATGCTGTCACTGGACACGTCCTGCTCTGTTCTTGGATTCTGTATTCCCTGCTCTCTCATTATCATGCTACTGGGCTTATCTTTACCTTCCTTGTACCTTTGCAGCACTTTCTGGAGGGTCCTGGGTGGAAGCATCTGGTTGGCTGAACTTAAGTCATGGGCTTGCCCTGCTTGCTAGGTTTTGGTACAAAGGTACTGTCTCTTCACTTTGGCTGCCATGATGGAAAACAGAATCTGCCTTCAACTGATCTTAGGACGCTCTCCTCAATAGGAAGGGATTCATATGTCTCTTCAGAGACAGCTGCTAACCCCAGGGAAGATAATTCTCTTATTGAGCTGGATCCCTATTTGCCCCACTTTATTGTAACACCCAACACCTCCCCTGCTGCTGCCAGCCTGTCCCCACTCCAGGTCCAGGGATGTAGCCTACTTTCCTTTCCTTTTTGTGTTCCTTGCCTGTGTCTCATGCAGTCTGTTAGAATTCATTTCTAATGTGGCTGTGGATAGGGTAGATCTCCTATGTTCTTCTTCATATTCTTTGAAAAACAAAAACAAAAGCAAAAATCTCATAGACTTTACTGTCTTGAAAGAGTTTCCTGCTGAGTCCTGTCAGAATCTCTGAATTCACTTTAATTAAATTCTATAAACTTTAATGAACTCATTTCCCTGATTGAGAAAATAGTTGCTCTTTGTAGGAATTCCCTGATTTTGAGCACTGGTGATGTATAGTTCAGACCCTAAAAGACCTAGAAACCCATAATATAAAATTCTTTGGTACAGTTTTTTTTTTACTCTTTTTAAAGCCTTTCAGATGTTGAGAAGCTTGGGGCATTTTCACTTTTTGGCATAGTAAATATGATTATTATTATATATTTTTAAGACAGAGTCTCTCTCTGTTGCCTAGGCTGGAATGCAGTGGTGTGATCTCAGTTCACTGCAACCTCTGCCTCCTGGGTTCAAGTGATTCTCCTGCCTCAGCCTCTTGGGTCGCTGGGATTACAGGCGTGAGCCGCCACGCCCAACTAATTTTTGTATTTTTAGTAGAGGCGGGGTTTCACCATGTTGGCCAGGCTGGTCTTGAACTCCTAACCTCAAGTGATGCACTTGCCTCGGCCTCCCAAAATGCTGGGATTACAGGTGTGAACCACCATGCCCGGCCACCATAGTAAATATTAAAGAATTGTATAGACAGAGTTACAAACATCGTGGAATGTTTCAAATATGTGAATGTTAGGTGCTTTTTAAACAGACATGCTAAAACACAATTGTATGTATAACCTTATTTGTAAATAATGTCAAAAATCCCATTGATGTTGCTGTTGGGTTGGTAAAATTCTTGGTCTTGGTCTGTCCCTTGTTATTTCTATTCTAGGTATGTCTGGCTCTGACACACCCTGCTGTCATCTGCTCAGTCCTTCTGGAGGCCTCTCTAGAGAAGGCAAACCATCTGGGCTCCCTATCCTTGGTTCTGTCCTTGGCAGGACTGACGACCATAGGATAAGCCTGGTTCTTCCTATTGCTAAAGCTCGGCTTTTCCACCTGTTATCCTGACCTAATGCCTGGACATCACCTCTTGGAAAGCATTATGGACCCTGTGCTGGACTTGACTTCCTTTGTCTGCCTTTCATGGGAATTCACCCTCCCTTTACATAAGAGTTCCTATTTTTGGTTTTAGAGATTCCTCTGGGTCATCACTGAGCTGAACTGATGGAGGTTCCTTGAAATCAGCAAATGGCCTAGATAATCAGGCCTCCTAACCTCAGCCTTCTGTGATGCTTTGCTTTTCTATTTCCCATTCTGTGGGGTTGGGTGGAGCAAGGGATATAGTCTTTTAGAAACAGTATTGTTCACTTAACAAAGACCTCAAACCCAGGAATAAGCATAATCTCCACCAGGGAATGCCACTTAATTGCATTAAGCTTCTTAGATTTATCAGATGAAGGATAAGCCTGATTTATCAAAACCAGAGTGGCCGATATTCTGGTTGACAAAATCCAGGTTTAAGAGGATAGTTCTTGTTAGTTGGATCAATGAGCTGAAGTGGATATGATGGCATTTAATTGGTACAGATGTCATATTTGTCACTTTCATTGCCCAAATTCCCAATTACATAAACTCATATTTAGTAATAGCTTAGTGGCATCCCACTTATAAAAGGCTCAGGGGTTTTAGTTGGAAATATTTCCAATTTACTATAAAACTAGCATAACCTTAGTTATAAAACATCTTCACATGGCATACACAGATGTCAAGGAACAATTTTACTTAGAGCTTTTGGTAAAAATTTAAATAAAATGAGAATATGTGGTGTGATGAGATAAGGACGCCTGAATACTTAATTCAAATAAGCATTTTTTTTGTGAAGAAGTCTAAATTACTAAGAGAGATTTATGACAAAGAGAATTTGAATAGATAACTAGTTGCTGAAGACAGTGAAAAAGTTTTTGAAGAATGACATATAAGAAAGACACTGAATCCAGTTGGCTTTACAGGCAAGTAACGTATCCAAACTTTCAAGGAATTATGCTATTAAAATGATTGCAGGCCTGAGTATAGGATTCCACATTGAAAATTGTTTTCCTCAGGATTTTGAAGGCATTGTTCCACTGTCTTGTAGCTTCCAGTATTACTGCAAAGTCTGAGGTCACTCTGATTCTTGAGCCTATGTGTGAAACTATGTTCTTCTCTGGAAACTTGTAGGCTCATCTCTTTGTCTCTGGCGTTCTGAAAATTTTCAGTAGAGTGGACCTATACTCATCCATTGGGCTGGGCACTCAGTGGCTCTCTCAATCTAGAGATTATTGAATTTCCTTTGATTATTTACATTCCTATTTTTTCTACTCCTCTTTTCCGAAGCTTCCGTTAGACCTTCTGGACTTGTCCTCAAATCATTTTTTATATTTTCTACTGTTTGTATCTTTGTATTTTATTCTAGTTTCTGGGGAATTGCTTAACTATCTTCCAGCCTTTTTATTGAAGTTTTCAATTCTGCTGTCATACTTTTACTTTCCAATACCTTGGTTTTGTCATTGTTGTTCTCTATGTAGCTGTTTCTTAGAGTATTGTCTTATTTCATGGCTGCAATACCCTCTTTATCATATCAGAAAGATGTGATAAAATCTTTCTGAATAAAGTAATATTAGTTTTAAAAATATTTTATTCTCCATGCATAATCTCTCTTTTCTCTGGAAAGCTTTATTCTGATTATTTTAGACTCTTTCATATAAGATGGTTTTCTCAAATGCCTGGGATCCTCACCCATGTGCTCATATTTAAAAGAGGGTCACTAAAACGCTGTCTGACCAAAAGAGAACCCTACTGTAAACTATGGACTTTGGGTGATAATGATGTATCAATGTAGGTTCATCAAGTGTAACAAATGTACCTCTCTGGTGGGGGATGTTGACAGTGAGGAGGCTGTGCATGTGGGAAGTGGGCAGAGGATATAAGGAAAATCTCTTTATCTTCTGCTCAGTTTTGCTGTGAACCTAAAAATATTCTAGAAGAGTATTTTTGAATATTTAGAAGATAAACTCTGTTCAACAAATACAAACAAAACATTTGTTTTGGACACTTTAACCATTGCAGTAGGCAAATAAAAACCCAACTTAATGGGGAAAAAAAAAGCTGTTTGGACGATCTGTATGCATGATTAGGACTTCCTGACTGTGATTTTCATTGTGTGGCCATCTAGCTGTCTATTTCCTTGGACAGCCCCTGGTGCCCATATCTTTAGGTTTTTTCTTTTGGATCTGTCAGATCCACTGGCAACACTCTTCCAAACACTTGCATAGAAAATACATACCTGGCTTCCAGGATTCTCAAGAAAAGTATAAGTAACAAAAGGAAAATGGATTCTACCAGATACTAAAACTGTATTACATGCAGGGTGTGGTGGCTCATGCCTGTAATCCCAGCACTTTGGGAGGCCGAGATGGGTGATTGCTTGAGCTCAGTTGTTCGAGACCAGCCTGGGCAGCATAGTGAGACCCCCGTCTCCACACAAAAATACAAAAATTAGCCATGCATAGTGGTGTGTGCCTGTGGTTCCAGCTACTGGGGAGGTTGAGGTGGGAGGATGGCTTGAGTACAGGAGGTGGAGACTGCAGTGAGCCAAGATCGCACCACTGCACTCCAGCCTGGGCAACAGAGCTAGATCCTATCTCAAAACCAAACGAAACGAAACGAAACGAAACGAAACGAAACCAAACCAAACCCCGAAAAGATTGTGTTAGAAAGCTACACTAATGAAAAGAGTGGTAGTATCACATAAATTGACAGATTAATGGAACAGAATTATAGGTAGTCTATAAAATGTAGTCTGTTACATGTAGTATAGTGAAGCTGTTATCACAAATTAGTATAGGAAGGATTATCCAATAAGTGCTGCCAAAACCATTGATTATTTGGGGGGAAAAGTTAGCACTTCACCTTATATGCTAAAATTAGGTTGTTTGTTCATGCTTTGTCTTTTGTTCAATAATTATTTTTCTCCTATTATGTTCAAGCCAGGTTAAAGATAAAATTAAAAATAATATTGAAAAGGGGATAACAGTGTAAGCCTAAAGTTACTGGAAAGGAAAAAAATCCATAAATTTGACTACATAGAAATTAAAAATATCTGCAGACAAAGGAACAAAATAATACAGAAAAATTTTTATAACATATGCCAGATGAAGGGTTGATATCCTCTACCTATAAAGAGTTTATACAAGTTGATCAGAAAATAGTAAAACCTGATAGAAAAATGGGCAAAAAACATTCATAGAACAAACATAAGTGCTGAAGAAGTGTACGTTAAAAAATCTACCCTCACTAGCCAGGCATGGTGGCTTATGCCTGTAATCCCAGCACTTTGGGAGGCCGAGGCGGGTGGATTGCTTGAGTCCAGGAGTTTGAGACCAGCCTAGGCTACATGGTGAAACCCCATCTCTACAAGAAAATGCAAAAATTAGCCCAGCATGGTGGCACGCATCTGTAATCCCAGCTACTAGGGATGCTGAGGCACAAGAATTGCTTAAGCCTGGGAGATGGAGGTTGTAGTGAGTTGAGATTGTACCACTGCACTCCAGTCTGGGAAACAGAGTAAGACCTGCCACACACACACACACACATAGAAGTCTACACTCACTAGTAATCAGGCCTCCCTCATGAAACGTGATACCATTTTTTCCCTGTTTAATAATTAATAATAGGCAAAGCAATTTAAAAATTACAATAATGCTTGTATGCATACCTTGAAATGAGCACTTTCATACAATGCTATTGAATGAATAAGTAATTTTTTTTTCTGGAAAGCAGCTTGGCAGTCTGTATCAAAAACAACCCTGAACAACAAATATATCAAGCCCCTTCCTCCTTCTTCAGAGCCTTGAAAGTGCTATTCCGTCTACCTGGAATGCTCTTCCCCATCTCTTCCTAGATCATTCCTTCTCACCTTTCAGGCTTTCTGAAGCCCACCTCCTGCAGGCAGGCTTCTATGACCTCAGGCTAGATCAGATTCTCTCTCTCTCTTTTGTTTTTCAAAGCCTGATCCATCAGCCAGTGTTTTGGAAGCCAATTTTGGGGAGAAGGCAGAAGGACCCACTGTTCAGTATGTAAACTTCCACTTAATTCCTCTGTTTTATTTATGGTGCTCCTACCCTCAATTATGCCTGGCATTTCTCGATTTTTTTTTTTTTTTTTTTGAGACAGGGTCTCACTCTGTTACCCAGGCTGGAGTGCGAGTAGCTGGGAATACAGGTGCACACCACCACACCTGGCTAGTTTTTCTATTTTTAGTGGAGATGGGGTTTCGCCATGTTGGCCAGGCTGGTCTCGAACTCCTGACCTCAAGACATCCGCCCGCCTCCGCCTCCCTCCTGGGATTACAGGCGTGAGCCACTGCACCCGGCTGCATTTCTCTGTTTTATCCTCTCCAGAGAATAAACCTCCACCTCTTCACAGAGTTGGGAAGATGTGGTCACCTAGCTGCTCAGTGCAGGGATGGAATCCCCAGGCCGAGGTGCTTTCAATGAACTCTCCTGTTTTCAGCTCCACCCCAATTCCCACTCAAGAGGCAGTTTGTGCTTTCATTTCTTGTAATTTGTGCTTTTCTGTGTTTCTGAGTCACCCACAATGAATCACTTTCACAATCAGATAAAAGCCCCTAAATTTTCTTTATTTAAAATTTCCTACTTTGTGACCCAGTAATTTTACTTCTTGGAATATCTTTTTCTTTTAAGGAAATAGAAATTTGGAAAACATTTAGGTACAGACATCTGCATCACAGTACAATTTATAGTAGAGGATGATTAGTTGCAAACATCGTAAAAATCCAATATCAGGGTCATGGTTTAAGTAGGCACTGATAAAGCCTTTAAGTGGTATTTCCAAAAATATGTTCTTAACGACATGGGAAAAAACTAATGATTTATCATAAAATGAAAAAAGCATAATATAAAATTGTAGGTATATCTTTACTAAGATTTTATTTTAAAATATGCATGGAAGAAGGCTGGAGGGAATTACTTCTGAATATTAACAGTTGTTGCCTCTGGATGGTGGGATCTCATTCACTCTCTACAATGATCATGCATTATATTTATAATTCAAAAGAATTTATATATATGTAAAGGAGGAGAAAATAAAAAAATTATAATCTTAGGTTGCATTAAGAGAGGTAGAAGTTTTGGGGCAAGAGAGGCAATAATCTGGATTCGGACCAACTGGAGTGTCATATCCAGCATACAGGGAGGGTGGCACATGTTAAGAGGAAATTAGGCCAGGCATGGTGGCTCATGCCTGTAATCCCAGCACTTTGGGAGGCCGAGGCAGGTGGATCACCTGAGGTCAGGAGTTTGAGACCAGCCTAGTCAACATGGTGAAACCCCATCTCTACTAAAAATACAAAAATTAGCCAGGCGTGGTGGTTCACACCTGTAATCCTAGCTACTGGGGAGGCTGAGGCACAAGAATTGCTTGAACCCAGGAGGCAGAGATTACAGTGAGCCAAGATCCTGCCACTGCACTCCAGCCTGGGCAACAGAGGGAGTCTTCGTCTCAAAAAAAAAAAAAAAAAAAAAAAAAAAAGAGGAAAGTAAACAAATTGCAGGTTGGCCAGAGACTTCTGGAAACAGGATTATCTGGAGGAATAGGAGGAGAGCAGGCTCAGGCTGAACCTGGTGGCTGTCTGTATGTGGCTGCAGTACTGTTTGGGAAGGACAGAACTGGGTGTCCTGTGGCTCTGGGATCAGAGCCAAGTCTGGAGAGAGATTCTTAAAGGTGGAGAGAGATGTTCTGACAATCCTGTGATGGATACCTCTTCCTGCAAACGTCAATAGTCATGCTGAGGTTGGTGTGAAAACGAAGAATCCCCAGTCAAGGAACTGGAGGTGATAGAACCATGAGGCTGGCAAGCCAGTGGCCAGTGAGCCAGCATGTTAGATTGGGAAGAAGTTTTGACATCACCCAGCTTGACAGCCTTGTTTATGTGCAGCCCGTGATGTTCTCATGCTCCCATCCATCATAGATAAGATGACCTTGGGTTATGCAAAATTCCCAGTGCACTCCACATAACCCCATCCCTGTCTTTCCTACTCAGGAAGGCAATGTGAATTTAAGCGACTGGAATTAATCTTATTGTAGAAACAGCCTTGACTTTTTTCTGATTCATGCGAAATAGCACATCACTCATGAGTTTCAGATCAATGATCAGTGACAGGTTACCACACGCAACGCTCCTCATACCTAATTGTCACATACGTGTTTCTCATCCAACCCTTTCATTTCACAATGGGGAAATTGAGGCCTAGAGAAGGGAAAGAGCCATAGTCAAGTGCGTATGAGAGGTGTGAGGTAGGAGCCAAGTCTCCTAACTCCAAACGATGGCTCTTTCTCTAACTGAGAGCCACTAGCTGTCAACTTAGATTTTGGTTGGTGGCAGCAAGGGATAGGCTGGTGAGAGGAAGAAGGAAACAAAGGAAAAGAAAGGTGTGAACCTGCTGTGTTTCATCCTAGTGACATCACCAAGGAGATGCCTGCGTCCAACAAACCTAGCGTTCTCCAGAGCCCCCTGCCTGACCAGTGCTTGGAGGTGAGGTGGGGCCACGAGGGTGGTGGTATGGGTTGAATGGTGCCTCCTGCCAGATATATTGAAGTTTTAACCCCTAATACCTCAGAATGTAACCTTATGTGGAAATAAGGTCTTTTCAGAGGTAATCAAGTTAAATCAAAGTCATTAGGGTGGGTCCTAATCCAATATGAGTGATGTCCTTATAAAGAGGGGAAATTTAGACACAGAGACACAGGAAAAGGGAGAACACCAGGTGAAGATGAAGGCAGAGATGGGAGTGATGTGTCTAAAAGCCAAGGAGTGCCAAAGATTGCCAGCAAAACACCAGAGCTGGGAGAGAGGCCTGGAACAGTCTCCCTCACAGCCCTCGGAAGGAACCAGGCCTTCGGATATCTCGATCTCAGACTTCTGGCCTTCAGAACTGAGACTCAGTTTCTGTTGCTTAAGCCGTGCAGTCTGTGGTACTTTGGTACAGTAGCCTTGGCAAGGGAATACAGGTGGGATGGGGCTTACAGCCACTCTTCTCTCCATAAAGTCTTCACCATACCCCCAACCCAAATGGTGTGATCCCAGCCCCATGACACTGTCCTCACTCTTAAACCCCCAGCCCATATGTGCTTGTGTTTGTGTGGCCGCCAGTCTAGGACCCAACTTGTCTTGCCAAAGGTCCAAGTTCCTGAGCCCCAGCCTGACCCCGGCTCTGACACCAAGCTCGGAGTGGGTGAGCTTTGAGGGAGGGGAAGGATGCCATTTCTGCTCACTGAAACCTTTCTTCTCCTACCTTTCCAAAGTAGGAAAGGTTGGGGATAACAGAAACACCAAACCAGGGCTCTCAAGCCCCTCAGGTAATGCTGGCTCTAACGCTGGCTTCTAACCTGCAGCCTCTGGCCTCTCACCCTGGCTGGAGGAGAATCTCTTAGACAGGGACCTCAACTTCCAGTGGTCATGGACTTCCAGTATGTGAACAGCCTCCTTTTTGAGGCTTTCAGGATTGAGCCCAGCCTCACTCAATCAAGCAGTGGTTCAGATCCCTGAGAGGTAGAGGTCATTGCCGGAGACTAGCTGGAGAAGTCAGAGAGCGCTTCCTGGAGGAAGAGCCTATGTTAGTCTGGCTGAAAGGTGTGAGCTTAATTTTACTGCATGACTACTGAGCCAGGCACAGTCACATACTTTCACTTATTTGGTTTCCAGTCAGTTGTGAGGCAGGTGATGTTATTTGCATTTTAGAGGTTAGAAAACTGAGACTCAGAGAAGCGAAATGATTGACTCCAGACCACAGCATTTAAATTCAGGGCCCTCTGGTGATAAGCTCATCTCACTCTTCTGCACCAAGCCCTTTTCCAGGGTCCAGTAGTATTTAAAGGATTTGTGGAGTTTCGAAGTGTGGGGGGCAGGGATGCTGCATGCTGACACAGGGGCAGGGTGGGAACATACTGGGTGAATCTGGGAGCCATGAGGAAGCTGGCCTGATCGATTTCAGCGATTCAGAGGGAACAATGGGAACCACAGCTGGAAAAGGAAGAGGGTCGTAATTTATTAGGCTGAGCATTCAGACTCGCTGGGTAAGCAGCGAGTGAGCGAGTGAGCTCTGGATGAGGGGTACAGAGCTGGTGTTTTCAACACCCATCCTGATGGGAGAGGGGCCAACTTGCCAACCTGCTGTAAAGGCATTGTGGCTCTCAAGGAGAAGCATGTGGCCACATCAGAGAGACCCCCTGTCCTTCTTCAACCCTAGCCCCAGATGTCCCTGGGAAGGGAGGACAACCAGCTTGCCTCTGAGGGTCACTACCTAGTGCTGTCCCCTACCTGGGTCGCCTCCACATAGGTCAATTCTGCCAGCAGTGGGCCCATCCTCAGCCACGCCTCCTGTATCTAGGTGGCTCATCAGGACCTAAATGCCCCCTCAGCCTGTCAATCCCTCCTCTGACTTTGCACAAACAGTTTTCTCCGCTTGAATGCTCAGTGTTCTCTTTCCCTCCCCAGTGAACTCCTAGTCAAGACCCAGTTCAATTGTTCATTTTGTTTCTGCAGCCTTTGTGGCTCATTGGCAAGATTCAGTCTCTTCCACTTCTGTACATTGCCATTGTCCTCACTGAGGTCTGGGTGCATGGAGAGCAGATATGAAGCAGATCCTTCAGTTGCTTCTCCTGGTGGGCAGACTAGAAAGGGCCAAGGTAGAAAGGACTAGTGACCTAAACCTCCCTTCCCAAATACCAAGGATGAGGATGAGGTGGGATGAGTGCAGGGCCCATCTGAACTGGACTGCGAAGGGCTTGGCTGGCAGGCACGCTTGGAGGGCAAACCATCCAGTAAGGAAGCACTTTGCAGGGGGCAGTGTGGCCAGGGCGACGATGGGCATGGGGGAGGCAGGGCAAGGACGTTTATGCTTTGACCACTGATTAATGCGCTGGAGCAGTGGGGATGAAAAGAAGATAGTGTCTGAGGCATTTCAAAAGGCAGAGCATTTAGAAATCAGGGCTGTTGGAGGCAGAAGGTATGAGTTTGAGGGTTCAAGGTGTTGGCTGGAGTCGGGGGTTATAGAGACCAAAGAGATTATACAGGACCAAGAAGTAAAGGAAGCCTGGGCAAAATAACTCTATCCCCCAACCCCCAGCACATCGTGATAGCATCAATACACACCTACTTGTGATCAAGTCCTGTTTATTTCAGAAGCATGAACAGTAGAACTAGGAAGGAGTGATGAAAACAAGGCACCAGTCCCCTTGACAGGGCCAAATCCGGCACAAGCTCTGTCTGTGCGATCAAGGCTGACCCAGCAGCCTCAATCCGCCTTTTCCTGTGAGGAGAGGGTTTGAGGACAACCTGCGCACAGGTGACTGTTCCATAGGGTGAGGTTGGGGTAAGTTGGCTCTGGGTTCCTCTGGATCAGCTGCAAAAGGCCAGAGGGCCCCCAGTACCCTTGGCCAAGAGCATTCCATGCTGACTCTGTCTGTGCTCAGGCAAAGCCACATTCTGGAGAGGAAGCCGTAGTGCCTGGTGGGCACCAGGAAGGCCTCAGGTGTTCAAGAACAACTTGCAATGAGGTTCCATGGCCAGCAAGCATCTGCTTCCCCAGCCCAGTCATCTCTGCAGAGCCTTCCAGGAGGGGGCAGGGGGCATCCCAGGCAGCCAGACTTCTCAGGACCCCTCTGTTGGGTGACATAAGCCACAGGCCTCTATACATACTGCTTCTTAGAAGCAGAGCTGCTGGGACGACTGGGGGATTTTTGGCCATTCTGAGGGGGTGGGTCCAGGAAGAGAGGGGGCCTGGAAGACGCCAGCCTCTCCTCTGTGGTCAGGTTGGCCCAGTTCTGCTCACTGGATGAGAGCCCATTGTAGGTGGGGCATGGTGGGGATGAGGGCCCCTGGCCCACGGGGAGGTAGAAGAAGACCTGGTCCGTGTAAGGGTCTGAGGAGGTGCCCTGGGTCGGGGGTGCGTCCTGGCCTTGCCGTGCCCTCATCCCCCGGCTGAGGCAGCGACACAGCAGGTGCACCAACTCCAGCAGGTTAAGCACCAGGGAGATGAGTCCAACCACCAACATGAAGATGATGAAGATGGTCTTCTCCGTGGGGCGAGAGACAAAGCAGTCCACGAGGTAGGGGCAGGGTGCTCGCTGGCACACAAACACGGGCTCCATGGTCCAGCCGTACAGGCGCCACTGGCCATAGAGGAAGCCTGCCTCTAGCACACTCTTGCAGAGCACACTGGCGACATAGGTGCCCATCAGTGCTCCGCGGATGCGCAGGCGACCATCTTCTGCCACCGAGATCTTGGCCATCTGACGCTCTACGGCCGCCAGCGCCCGCTCCACCTGTGGGTCCTTGGCCGGCAGTGCCCGCAGCTCCCCCTCCTTCTGCCGCAGCCGCTCTTCTCGCCGAGACAGGTAAATGACATGGCCCAGGTAGACCAGGGTGGGCGTGCTGACGAAGAGGAACTGCAGCACCCAGTAGCGGATGTGGGAGATGGGGAAGGCCTGGTCATAGCAGACGTTGGTGCAGCCTGGCTGGGCCGTGTTACACTCGAAATCTGACTGCTCGTCACCCCACACTGACTCGCCGGCCAGGCCCAGGATGAGGATGCGGAAGATGAAGAGCACCGTCAGCCAGATCTTACCCACCACGGTCGAGTGCTCCTGGACCTGGTCCAGCAACTTCTCCAGGAAGCCCCAGTCACCCATGGCTCCCGGGCCTCCGTCTGCAAGGAGACAGAGCACGTCAGTGTGTCAGCATGGCATCCTTCTCGTTCGCCCAGCAACAAGCCTGCAGGGAGGTCTGCCACGCCCGTTCTACCTACAAAGAAACCCAGGCTCAGGAAGGGGAAGGACTGGCCTGGAGGCTCCCACTCCGCAGTGCAGGCAGGACCCAACCCAGATTTTTGGATGATGGCTGCCCACCTCTTTGTATGGTCTCATTCTGCTTTGGCTAAGGTCCCTGCCTAATCAGACATCTATGTCCCTCTTGTCCCCGAGCCACTGCCCCAGGATGGACACAGGCCAAGGAAATCTGGGTGGAGTTGAGGCTCCTTTGCCTATGGGAACAGAATTTGAGGAACTTATCCAAAGTTGTGCAGCTGGGCTAAGCCCTTCCTCCCTTTTGCCCAAGGCTGGCTACCCCCAGACAGTGGGAGCTAGTGCTGATGGTAGAGGTGTTATCTTCTGCTTCTTAGGGGGCTCAAAGCCTCAGGTCCCTGCTCCCCGCCTCATATCTTACCCAGCTGGCTTCACTCTAATCTTTGAGCCTGCAGGGGCTGGGTAGCGGGAGGGGTTTTAGGAGCTGAAGGCAGCATCATCCTTT
This sequence comes from Pan paniscus, assembly GCF_029289425.2. NCBI lineage: Eukaryota > Metazoa > Chordata > Mammalia > Primates > Hominidae > Pan > Pan paniscus. The sequence goes on from NC_073249.2 coordinate 192,052,323, forward strand.
AGCTCCACCGGTCAGCAATAATGACCACCTGCCACTTGAGGAGGGACACTTGGTCCTGTCTTCTTCCTCCGCCTCCACTCCCACCCCCTTCCACCTCCAAAGCTGATGCTGGCAAATTCTAGACTCTTGAAAGGAATTGTCATTGCAGGGTGAGGCACAGGCCACAAAGTTCCCGAGGGGGAGGTGCCTCTTCCCAAGTGCAAAGCTGTTTAGAGCCAGGCTCTGGAAGCGGCCCTGGGTTCAAATCTTGCCTTTTAGTAACTGCGGCCCCTTGGATAAAGAACAACCTCTGGGCGCCTCAGTCTCCTCCACGATAGAGTGGAAACAATAGTATTCCTCCCGCCTCGGGTTGTTACAAGGATTCCATGGAAAGAGGGTGGGAGCCTGGCCAAGGCCACCTGGGTGAGCGCGGCTCTGTCGCAGCGGGCGTTCCGCAGCAACCCCCGTCCCGGCATCGGAGGACCCAAGACTCCTCCCGGCCTCCCGCGAGCAGGTGGCGCCCCTGGTCCCTTCCTAGCCCCCGACTCACCGCCTGCCTGCCGGGCGGCCCAGGTGGAGGTGGGGACGATGGCCGGAGTGACGCCCGCGGGAGCCCTGCTGGACCGCACGGGCGGCGGGGGCGCCTTAAATAGCGCAGAGGGGCGGGGTGGGGGCAGGAAACGCGACGGGGAGGGCGGCGGGCGCTGGAGAGAGGGCGGGGGCGGGGACTGGGAGGTGCAGACTCCCTAAACCCACTCCGGGGAGGTGGGCCTGTGTGATTTGCGGTGGGGAGGGGCAAGAGGGGCTGACCTACCCTTCCTCTCCTCTGTTCTCTCTCCACCAGGTATTCCAGACAGTAAACTCTCCTGTTGTTTCTTTGGCCAGGGAAGGAGAGTTCTCCCAGGCCAGGATCTCTCAGGGTGGCTGGATTTGAAGGGGTTGCAGTAAGGGCTGTGGATCTGGGCAACTGGCCTGCGGGGCTGTGAGGGGTGGGCGGATGGGGATGGAGTGTGGGGACCACTCATTTGCTAGGTGGCTGGCCCTAGTGTGCCAGGATGAGGCGATCAAGGCTAATTACGGCGCGGGAAGCTCCAATGGGGGACAGGGGTTGTAATCCACACCTCCAGCATACATGGTGGAGCAGGCGTCTCTACCCACGCCCAGCCCACGTTCTTCCAGAATTCTCAAACATCCCCATGTCTGGGCAGGCTACACAATCAGAGGCCATTAAGCAATTCCCATGGACTCCTTGAGACTGGGGGTGGGGGAACCACCTGACCTTTAGCTTGGACCCCGTTCTTATGCCTCTAAATGGTGGCCGGGTGGTGTGGGGGACATCCATAGGAATGAAAGGGCTATGCGGAGCCTGCCTTCATGCATTCAGGCATCACAGGTGGATGAGCATCAGTGAGCATCTGCTGTGCTGCAGACGCTGCTTGGGGACCTGGGGATACCCTGAGGAACCAGCCAAACTTGGTCTCTGGCCTCCTCCCTCACTGGCTGGTGCAGGGATTGAGCATATCAGCCCTTGGATAACGGTAAGATAATAAATGTGGAAAGTTCTCCTGAGAGGTACTGGGTGATTCCCAGGGGACTTGGTTAGGAACATTTCCTGGAGGAGAGGAAATGCTTTTCCCCCTCCATTAGCCAAGTGGAAGGGAAGAGCATTCTAGGTAGAGGGGCGGCATGAGTGTGGCTCGAGGGCCTGGAGCTGTGGGGTTCTGAGACTGTGGCCACTGCCCTCGGAGTGCTGAGACGTTGTTGGTGGCTGAGCCCAGGAGCTGAGACTTTGCTGTTGACTCCTGTACCCTTAGGCAAGTTACTCAAATCCCTGTGCCTCAATTTCTTCCTCTACAGAATGAGAATAGTGATAGTATCTACTTTGTGGGGTTGATGGCATACAGTGTGATCAAAGCACATAGTGTAATAGTGGTACATAAAGTTTTTCAAGTGAGTGGTGGCTAAAAACATTGTGATACTGTAACAAAAAGGGTCTGTGGGTTGTTCTTAGAGGGTGGTAGGGGCTGGCGCAGCTGAGGAAAGTGAAGGTGGCAGGGGGCTGTTGAGGCCTGGGGCTGGTGGCACAGAAGTCCCTGTTCCTCCACAGCAAGATTTAGTCCTTGGATTCCCTGGGCCCCAGGGCCGGGTCCCTGAGGGTTCTGTCTTCAGGACCAGCAGGAGGACATCTTTGGGGACACGCAGACCTGAGAACTTCAGGGCTAGCTGCCCTGGGGGATCCGGCTGGGCTGGCTTCCCCTCTAGGCCTCTCCCTCAGGGCCAGGCTGAACTGAGTCTCCTGGATTTCTGAAGCTAACAACTGCCCCACTTAGTTCTGACCCTTGAGGGCATGAGAACCGAGGCCCCTGGAGGCTGGTTCTCACCACGCCCCCACTGCAGCCTCTGCTCACTACCAAGTTTTCCTCTCTTGGGGCTGGGCCCAGCTCTCCCAAAGCCTTTCTGATTCAGTATACTGGGAAAGAGGGAAGAGCCAGTGGAGGGCTGGGGAGTGACGTCAAGGCTGCCCTCACCCTGCTCTGACTCCTTCCTCAAGGGCTTTGGAGGTTTGAATAACTCGGCCTCTTCCCCAGAGGATGAAGAAGCTGGGATCAACTAAGACAACAGTTGCCACAACCTGGTCATTCCACCTGGAAATGTCCCTGGAACCACATGCTTCCCTGCATTCCCTTTGCCCTGGTCCTGTTCAGGCTGCTGCCACCTCAGTGGCCTCCCAGCTGGTCTCTTGACCTCTAGCCCCACCCTTCCAACTCAGCCTCCACACTTCCCTAGAAATCTGACCAACATCGCCCTGCTGAAAAGTCATCTATGGCTCCCTATCACCTTCTGGGTAAGCCCTAGGCTCCCCAACCTCCAGTCCCTGGCCACTTCTCCAGCTTTACCCCTCACCCTTCTCACTGTGACCCAACCAGGTCTCACTGATGGGGTTCTCTGTGCGCTCTTGCCTTTGTCCATGCTGTTCCCTCTGCATGGAGCACCCTCACGTGCTGAACGCTGTGAATCAGGACTTTTCTCAGTTGTTGCCTTCTCCCAGAAGTCTCCTTGCTGGCTCCCTCTGTGCTAGGTGTACCTTTGTGCTCTCAGCAGCTCAGCTACTACCCATGGTGCTTTGTTTTTGTTATTTAAAAATTTTTAATTATGTTAAAAAGCAGCTACCATAAAATGTATCATCTTAAGGATTTTAAGTGTACAGTTCAGTAGTGTTGAGTATATTCACGTTGTTTTGCAACAGATCTCCAGAAATTTGTCATCTTGCAAAACTGAAACTCTGTCTCTAGTAAACCACTCCCCTTTCCCCATTCCTTGGTGCATGGTCTACTTATCTTTATTCCCCTCCTCCATTAGACTGTGAGCCCTTTGAGGGCAGGCAGCTGGGTCTTTATCTCTCCACCACCTAGCAGGGCACCAGATCTGTATATAAATTTGTTAATTTAACAAGTATTTAGTTTGGTGCAAAAGTAATTGTGGTTTTTGCTATTAAAAGCAATAGTTACTAAGCACCTCCTATGTGCTGTGATGCCATCCTAGACAGTGGAGATAACCAGGGAACAACAACAAAAAAATCCCTGTCCTCGGAGGTTTTACATTCTAGCAAAATGTAGAACATGTTAGACGGTGATGAATGCTCTGGGGGAAATGAAGTAGGGAGGAGCGAGAGTGCAGGGGTGGCAAGTTTCAGTTTCTTTTTTTTTTTTTTGAGATGGAGTCTTGCTCTGTTGCCCAGGCTGGAGTGCAGTGGTGCGATCTTAACTCACTGCAACCTCCACCTCCCAGGTTCAAGTGATTCTCCTGCCTCAGCCTCTCAAGTAGCTGGGACTACAGGCGCATGCCACCACGCCCAGCTAATTTTTGTATTTTTAGTAGAGACGGGGTTTCACTGTGTTGGCCAGAATGGTCTCGATCTCTTGACCTCATGATCCACCCGCCTCGGCCTCCCAAAGTGCTGGGATTATAAGCATGAGTCACTGTGGCCGGCCTCAATTTCTAGTAGGAGAGGAGAGAATGCCTCACTAAGCAGCTGACATTTGATGCAAGCCCTGAAGGCAGGGAGGGAGCCCCGTGGCTATCTGGGGGCACAGCATTTCAGACAGAGGGAACCTAGGATGCAAAGGCCCTGGGGAAGGAGTGTGCCTGGTGTTTCCTGGCTTGGGGGACAGCAGGAGATCAGTGTGGTTGCAGCAGGTGAGCAAAGCGAAGTGAGTTTAGAAAGGCAACAGGCGAGATGCGGATGGGGCAGATCTTGCGGGCCCTTGAAGGCCTGTGTAAGATGTCTTTGGAGGTTTGGGACAGAGGAGTGACATGGCCTGACTTAGGTTTTGACAGGATCACCCCAGCTGCTGTGCTGGGAATAGACTACAGGGGTGGGTGACAGACAGACATCCCCCTTCAATGTAGGACTTGCTGTGTAGCGGTGTGGAGTCTGGCCAGCTGACTGCCTCCACCTATCAGCACTTCCAGGTGTGCTTCTGCTGTCTAAGTGGCCATGTTCTTCTTGGGGTGGCCTCAGGCCATGACTGAACCAGGGGGTGGTCAAGGCCTCGCCATTGCTGTCCGGTGCAGAACTGCCCGCATGGACAGTCTCTGCTTCTGAGCTCCCTGGGACACGTCTTGTTGCTCAATCCTGCCTCCTCCCCTTTTACACTTATAGGAGTCACTCCCCAGTGCACCCACTTAGCCCTTCCTCAGAGTCCACTTCCCAGAGTCAGGGGCAGGAAGCGAGAGATGGAAGCAGTCATCCTGGGGAGAGATTTGTCAGTTTGGGCTGCTGTAAGACTGAGTAGTTTAAACAACAAACATTCATTTCTCACAGTTGGGGAGCACAGAAGTCCGAGATCCAGGTGCCAGCATGGTCAAGTTCTTGGTGAGGGCCATTTTCTCTTTGTATCCTCACATGGAGGAGAGAGAGAGAGATCATCTCTTTCCTATCTCTTCTTATAAGGGCACTAATCCCATTCAGGAGGGCTCCATCCCATGACTTAATGATCCCTGAAGGCCCCACCTCCTAATACCATCACACTGGGGGATAGAGCTTCAGCATATGAATTTTGGGAAGACACAAACATTCAGTCCATATGGGGACTTGGACCAGGGTGAGTGAATACAAAGGAATGTCCTGTTTATCTTGGGCTGCAGGGTGGCTGTGACCTTACACAGTAGATGTAGATTTGAAGACTATATGAAATCCTAATCTCATATGCATGATTGGAGGGAGTTTGCAGTGAATCCTCATGGGTGGGGAAGGCAGAGGTAGAGGAACGTACCCTGAGAACGTCAAGGGGACGTGAGGGCCACCTTGTGGTGACTTAACGTGCCCTGGGTCTTGGTGAATAGTAGTCACCCAATACATACTGGATGAGATCAGTGAACTGCACTGCTCAGAACAGCTTCAGGCCAAAGGCAGGCTGTGCAGGGCTGGAATGTCCCCTCCTCCATGGTCCTGGCCCACAGCCTGGAGAAATGGGGCCAGGACTAGAAGCTCAGTCCTTGCTGAGCGTTAATTCTCTGCAGGAATAGCCAGTGATGTTCTCTGGTTACTCTGACCTCCAAGCCATCCTTGGCCAGGCAGCCAGAACCACCCAGGAAGATGCTGGAATGCATGTCGGCAAGTAGGTGGAGATCACCCCTCCCTGAGACCTTTGCAACCCTCCAGCCCAAGCAGAGGCTGACCTCCAGTGCATCAGGCAGAGACTTTCCTGAGCACAGTCATACCTGGGAATTTATCAGATACATTAGTGCTGTGCTAATGTTTTACCTACAGTGTCTCCTTCTACCTCTACAAAAATCCTCTGTTTAGGAACAACTGGGTGTCATGCTGACCGTATTCCCTGTGTCCCTCAGGTCTAATCTCCACCCTGCCCTGTACACTGGGAGGCTGACTTGTCCTCTGACTTCCGGTTGGGTTAGGTCGGTGGGAGCCACTGGCAGGCAAGCAGATGGGAGAGTGAAGTTGGGGGATTTACTTGGTTGCTGGCATTGGATGCATCCTGTCCATTGTTACCCTGGTACTAGCCCCAGGGTGCTGCAGTAGCCATACCTTTGAAAACAGTCTCTCTAGGAAACTCCCTTTAAAGTTACTTGGTTTGAATGTGCCATCTGTTTTCTGCTAGGACCCTGATTGATCCATTTCCCATTGTACCGATGGCAAGACTGAGGTTCTAAAGGCCTGCCCAAGATGTAGTGTGGTGAAGCTGTGCTCAGGAATGGTCAAGCTATGAACCAGTCATGGGGGTGTAGGGACAGTGTCAGCCGGCCCTGGGTCCTTTAAACTTGGCTGGCTTATCCACCTTCTAATGGCTACTTGTGAGAGCACAGGTGAACCACTGGCTGTTCTGTTTCCGTGATGACCCCACCTGTCTTTGCTGGCTGTGGCGCTTGGCTCACTGGGACTGAATTTCTGACTCCCGGCCTTGGCTCTGATAGTCACTAAGTGTTCCACTGGGTTAATATAGCCTTGCATCCTCTTTTGCTTTCCATTTGGGTCTGGCCTTGGGTGTTGGTGTCCCCTAAATTTCAGGTCATGACACAGCACTGGGAGCAGGGCTGTGAGCCATCCCAGGGGTTGGTTAGTGTGGGAGATGAGCCTGTGTTCCTGTCTCTTAGCTCCGTGGGCATAGGTCCTACCTCCTTGCACAGTCCCAGCATCCTGCCAGGGCCCTAGTTCAGCGAAAATGTTCAGGGAAAATGGGATGAGCCGAATAAAATACAGGGTGAGGCTGGGATGGCATGCTTGAGTGCAGACTACATGCCCTGTTGAGAGTGCGCATAAGGAGTGAGAGTATGAATAACAGAGATTGTGTGTACACAGGGTGGGGATGTGTGTTGAGATGGCAGTGACTGGGTGACAGAGGAGGGAGTGTGGTTTGTCTATAGTGAGAGTGGCAGTGATTGTGTGTGTACTCAGGGCGAAGTCTAATTATGAAGGCTGGAAGCGCCATTGCAGAGGGAGCACAGCGCACTCTTGTGGCCACAGCTAGAATCCCAACATATGTATCAGTAGGTTCCACCCCAGCCTCCTCCTCTGGTACAAACCCAGCTCCCGGCTGTCAACCTCAGCCCCAGCCTAACCGAGCTCCAGCTCAAGCCTCAGCTGCAGCCACAGCCACAGCCCCCACCCTAGCTCCACCCCGAGCCATGGAACTCTTTCCCTTTCTGAGGGCTTACCTTCCCTACCTTCAGGGTCCTGTCAGTGGGTGGGAGTGTGGGAGAACCAGAGACAGAGCCAACCTGTATAAAACACAGCATTTATTGATTTCAAGGAAACTGTCTTGAGGATGTTCTATCAGCGCATCCACCCAAGTCCCTGGGAGCAGGGTCTGAAAGGCTGGCACCAGGCTGAGCACAGTTGTGGGGAGGAAGATGGGAGCACCACTGCCTGAGGCTGAGGGAGTAGGATTTGGGGAAAGAGGGCTTCCACTGAGCCAAGTGATGACCTGGGGGACCTCTGGGTATCTCCAGAACCTCTAGTCAGGCTCATTCTCAGGCCTCCAGACCTGCTGCTGCTGGAAGACCTCCTCCCCACTGCAGGAATCTGGGTGGCTCCTCTGGAGGGAGTGGAGATGCCTTAGGTCTGCTGAGGCTAGCCCAGGGAGAGCATCACTTTTTGTGTGGCCTCCAGACCTCTGTGCTGCTGTTGTGGCTGCTTGGGAGCACTTCTCACCTCTCTTACACATTATGTCCTCAGGGAAGCCTCTCCTGATCATCCCTTCCTGGGTTAGCTGGAAGCCCTGCTAGCAGTGCCCTAAGTGGCCCCTTACAGGCAGCGTAGATAGTTAATTTGCTTGTTTCAAAGTCTATGTCCTTTGAGGGCTGGCACTGGGCCTGTGGGTTACCTATACCCGGCTAGACAGCCCAGTGCCCAGTGTCAAAAAATATCTGCCAAAACGAAAGTTGCATAGCTTAGTGAACTCAGAGTGGGGTCACTCAGCCCCTGTAGGACCTCTCCACCTGCCACACCGCCCTGCATGTCCCATTGGCAGCCCGTATGTTGCCCCACCCCTGCCCTGTGGTCAGATGGGGGTCAGGTTGGGTGCTGAAGCCTGCAGCTTGTTATTGCCTGGGTCTGGATCCACCTCCCCAGCCTCCACCAGCTTGTGGTGGCAGCGGCAGGTGGAAGCTCGGCTGGCGGAGGACGAGGGGCTGCAGCCCCCTCGAGGCTTGTCCTTGTGCAGGCCTCGCAGGACCCTGTGGCAGATGAGGTAGCAGAGCTCACAGATGGTGAGTACAATGCAGACGGCGGAGGCGCCTACCATGAAGTAGGTGAAGATTTTCTTCTCGGTAGGTCGGGCAATGTAGCAGTCCACGATGTTGGGGCAGGGGGCCACGTTGGCACACTGCACCAGGCGCGGCATATTGAAGCCATGCCAGAGAGTGTGCAGCAGGTAGAGGAAGAGGAACTCAATGATGAGCTTGAAGATGAGGCTGAACAGATAGGTCCACCACAGGCCTCCGTGCTTCTTGCCTGCGTTGTCGTACAACTTGGCGCACTGGTCCCCGTGCTTCTGGCGGTGCCGGCGCTCCCGCTCCTCACGGTAGGCCACATGCAGGATGACCAGCAGCGAGGGGCATGTGACGAAGATGAGCTGCAGGGCCCAGAGGCGGATGTTGGAGATGGGGAAGTAGTTGTCGTAGCAGACGTTGGTGCAGCCGGGCTGCTTAGTGTTGCAGTCAAAGTCCTTCTGCTCATCCCCCCACACGCGCTCTGCAGCCACCACATACACCAGCACCCGGAAGACGAACACCACGGACAGCCAGATGCGCCCGAACGCTGTGGAGTACTTGTTCACGCCGCTCAGTAGGGCCTGGAGTGTCTTCCAGTCCATGGCGCCTGGTGGGGGCCGTGCCTACCTGAGAGAATTAGAGGAAAAACCATTGTATGAATGAATAGGTGACTTTATTGAGCATTTACTATGTACCAGGCACTGTTCTGAGTTCTGACTTGTTCAATCCTCACAACGACCCTCTGAGTTCAGAACTATTATTCCTCCCAAGCTGCAGATAGGAAACTGAGGCACAGCAAGGTTATATAACTTGACCAAAGGCAACAGAGCTAGTATGCTGGAAGGAAGCAAATGTGCTTTGGCTGATAATAACAATCACCATTTATTGAGTGTTTACTCAGAGTCAGGCACGAAGTTAAACACTTTATGAGCAGAATCTCATTTAATCTCTTAGAATGACCCCATAAGGTAGTTATTACAGTGCTCCTCACTTACAGATGAAACTGATCATTGAACGATTGCAAAGCAAGTAGTACATAGTAAGTGCCCCATAAATGCTGGCTACTCATTACTGTGAAATTTAGAGAGGTCAAGTCACTCACTTAAAACAAGAGGTGGATTCAAGGCCAGGCTGTTGGGTACCAGAGCCTGTGCTCTCCACCACCTCCTCTTCCCTTCTCCGCTGGACTCCTGCCCCAGACCAGATTCTTGAAACGTTTACTTTGTGGATGCCTCACTACTATACTGTGAAGTTGCAGTTATGAGTCCCATTCTACAGCAGGGAAACTGAGGCTCAGAGAGGAGAAATAACCAGCTCAAGGTCTCACAGCTGCTGGGTGGTGAAGAGGGGAGACCAGTTCAGGTGGGGGCTGCATGGAGGCTTATGATCTGACTCCTGGGAGGACACTAGATCCAGGGAATATTAGAGAAAACTCCCTGCTCCCTGTGCTGGGCCTAGGGAAGCCCAGCCACCCCCAGCCACACTAGTTGCCAGGGCCTTGTGGTGGAAAGATGTGCTTTGTTCAGGCCTTAACTCGCACATCTTCCTCCCAGTCCTGGAGTGACTCAGAGGGTGTGGACGGGTGGGTCTGCCTGAGTGTGCCTTGTTTCTGTGCTGCTGTTGGTGTGAGAGCACCCGCCTGCCTGTCCACGTGTGTGTGTGGGCCTATGTGCATGTGAGTCCCCCTGGAGCTGACTTGCACCTCTGAGCATGCATGATGCCTGCGAGGCCACCACCCTGCCCCAAACCACTATTATTCTGGCCTGTATTATGGCCTCTTTACTGGCTTTTCACCTTCCCCCTGTGCCCCTAGAGTCCATTAAATCAGTTCATGCCACTCCCTTGTTTAAGACTCTACTAGCTTCTCGCTAGGCTTAGCGAAACCCCAGATTCGACATTTTCACCCTGCCACCCTGGAATAAGGGCCTTGGGGGCTTTTTACTGATTCCTTCTGCCTGGAATGCTCTTCCTCCAGAACCTCACATGGGTGGATCCTTCTCATCACAGAGGCCTCTGCTCAAACCTCATCTCTTTAGAGGCCTCTCCAGATTACCCTGGGTCTGAAAGAGCCCCTGCTTCTGTCACTCTGTTCCTGTCCCCTTTCTTTTTTTTTGAGACAAGGCCTTGCTCTGTCGCCCAGGCTGGAGTGCAGTGGTGCGACCTTGGCTCACTGCAACCTCTGCTTCCCAGGCTCAAGGGAGCCTCCTACTTCAGCCTCCCACGTAGCTGGGACCACAGGTGCACACCACTATGCCCGCCTAATTTTTCCAGCCCCCTCTGTTTTCTTTATAGCACTTAGTCACTATCTGAAATTAAAGAATTTGTCCTTTTTTTTGGTCTTATTAATTATCTGGCTCCCCCTCTAGAATGTCAACTTGGTCTTGCTCACTGCTTTATATTTAGTGCCCAGTGCTTGGCACATAGTAGGCACTCAGCGCTGAATGGGTAAACAAATGAATGCTGAGTTTTCAGCAAGGCAGCTTGGAGGGAGGGGACAGGAGGGTGGGCAGGATCCTGGTCAGGGGGCAGCCTGGTCAGGGGGATTGGGGGAAAGACTTCCCTACACTGGAGAGAGGGAGAGAGCACAGTTCCTTCTCAGCACCTGGCTCTCCTGGCTGCGTTTCCTCTGGGAATCACAGTCTGGGCAGGATGGGGCGATTGGGAAGACCTCATTCTTGGAAACCCTCCTCTTCTCCCCTACTCTGCTCCTTCTAAGCCCTGGTGGTGGGGGAAGGGAGTGGGATAGCATGGAACACGGAGTTCCACCTGGATTCAAACCTCAGCTTGGCCACTTAGTAGCTGGGCGACTTCCAAGAATTCCCTAATCTCATTGACCCTATTTACTAATCTCTAAAGGGAAATAATTCCTACTTTCTGGTAGAATCCTGAGACTCTTCCCTCCCAGGCTGCTACTCACCTGGTGGGAGTTCACAAGAACTGAAGTGAAGGTTGGAGCCCTGTCTGTCTGGACAGAGAGCAGAGAGGGACCCTGACGGCTGCTTCCACCTGACACACTCCCATGGCTGCCCACCAGGGTGCAGCTCCCTCCTGGGCCCCCATCTTCCACCCTTGGGTGCTGTCTGCCCAGTCCCTCCTGACACACCCCAGGGAGGAGCTTCACCGGCAAAGAATTTCCTTCCCAAGTCTAGGCTGGGGACTGGTGGAGCCGGTTCTGGTTCCCCCAGCTGCCCTCCAAAGCCAGCTCCCAGCGCAACCGTTTTTTCCCTGACCCCCAGACTGTACTGTGCCCAGCCCTACCTCCCGCCCCACAATGTCCCTGAAGGATAAAGCTCCCTTTCCTTCCCAGTTTCCCTCCATCCTAGGCAGCTTGGGAGCTTGCGGACTTGGGGAGGGGGTGTCTCGGAACCTTCCCGCAGCCGGGACCCCTAATGGGCCCAGAATTGAGAGGCGAGAGGGAGGATTGAGAGGTACGGGGTGGCGGGCTCCCCGCACCCCCGCTTCGCGCCCCATCCCAGCGCACTGGCAGGCTCAAGCCCCAGCCCTGCCGCAGGGGGTCGCCAGGAGCGCTTGGCGCCCCTGAGGGTCCCGCCCAGCCTCGCCCCGCCCCGTCCAGCACTTACCTGCAGCGGCCTGGCCAACGCGGTGGCCTGACCCCGCGTCCCCGGGGCCCACAGCAGAGGCGAGGGCGCCGGAGCTGGGCTCAGCAGTGGTGCACACAGACGGCGGGCACACCCCGGGCGGCGCGGAGGAGGGAGCAGGAGGGAGCCGGCTCCTAGACCCGACGCTGCCAGGCGCTCCCGGGCCAGCCTCCGGAGGGGCTGGTGGCCCGTCTGAGCCTCCGCTTCCTCAGGCGTGAAATGGGGGCATCGGTGGCCATGGGCTGGGCTGTCCGAAGGCTCCAATGAGATCAGGGGCGGGAAGCACTCTGCAAACTGTTAAGTGCCGCGGCGGCAGGTCCGACTGCAATCAGGACTCGCCCACGCTAGTTTGCCGCGAGTACCGTGCCCGCTTCCGGCCCAGCCCGGTCCCCGCTTGGCGCGGGACCTTGACCGTGCGTGGGGCACCCCTGGGAGCCCCCCCTCCCGGTGCGACGGGCCTTCGACCTCGGCCTCCAGGGAGGCTGGTGGGCTTTGGAAAGCTGGGGTGGGGGGCAGACCTTGTACCCACAGCGGGAAGGGGCACAGTGAGTCCTGTGCCAGGAAAGAAGTTCAGGAATGAGGGCGGGTTGGGGGAGGTCACCGCCTGGAGTGACTCAGAGGGGCAGACTGCAACCGGAGCTGCCTACCTGAACACCAGGGTCCCTAGTTTCTTGTTTTCCTTCCTGAATCGTCTGTTCATATTCAACTATATAGTCTTAACCTGTGGAAGTATGCTATCTACACTCTTCTGCACGTTGCTTTTTTTCACTTAGCAAAATACGACATTTCTCCCATCAGTCGATATAGAGCTGCCTTGCTCTCTCATTTTAAAAACAGCTGAATAGTATATGTACTGTAATATATTTTATCAGTCCTACTCTGATAAAAATTAAGGCTGTTTCTAGTTTTTTATTTCATTCTATTACAAATACCATTGCAGTAAATAGCCTCTGCCAGAGCAGGTGGGTCTGCGGCTGGGGTGGGGCTGGGCTGTGCCCTGGGGATAAGGACACATTGTCTTATTTACTAGTGTGTCCTGACTAGGAACTAATAAAAGCCTGCAGCGCCCCAGCCTCTTTTGGAAAACCCCAGGGTTTCCAGCCTCCCTGGGAGTCCCTGGATCTTAGGGTGGGGCCCGAGTCCTGTCTCCACAGAGATGATATTGCTGGCACTATGGTGGCTCCACATGGTGTTTGCCCAGGACTGTACTGGTTTATGTTTGCAGTGCTGGCATCATTAACAATGTCCCCTTTTACTTTCAAAAATGCCCCAAAGTTAGGAGCATCAATTATGGTCACCCTCCTCCTACTCATTTTGGTAGAGAATGAGCACTGAGTTGGGAGCCCAGCGGCATCTTTGCACCCGACACTGTCCCACATGCTTTATTTCATCATGGCAGCATCCAGATGAGGAAGGTCCAATCCCTCCTGCTTTTATGAATGAGAAAGCTGAGGCACACAGGGGTGAGGTGACTTGCTCAGGGTCACACAGATAATAAGCAGCAGACCCAGCTCTGGAGGCCTCAGCAGTGTTGTTTCCAGATACAGAAAAGCCGCAGGGCAGAGGCTCCCTTGTACTCACTGGGGTCATGGCCCTTGAAAATCTTTGCTGAGATTGAGGAGTGCCAGGTGGCTCAGGTGCATGTGCTATGCTCTGTGCATGGGCAGCGGGGAAGTGAGCATGAGGGTGTGGGGCCCTGGACTCTGCCGCCTGCTGCTCTGCTCCCTGTCAGAGCAAGACTTGCTCCCCTCTACCTCCCCTCCTAGTCATTTTTTGACACATTTGAACAATGTTCCTGTCCCTACCATGTCACTAAAAACGGCTTATCAGAGTCTCCGTGGATCTCCATAATGCTAAATCCAGCAATCACAGCTCTGTCCCCATGACCCTTGACCTTCAGAAGCACCTGGGACAATGGGACACTCCTTCCTTCTAGAAACACTTTCTTCCCTGTGCTTCCTTGACACCACAGGCCTCACATCCTGGCCTCTAAGGTGCGCATGTCCCAGGGCCCAGTCTCTTCCTTCCCAGGTGAGCTCACCCAGTCCTGGGGCTCTAGATACCATCCACTCACTGATGATTCACACATTTCCAACACCGGACGTGACTTCTCCCTGAACACCAGACTGTAACCGGAGCTGCCTACCTGAACACCAGGGTCCCTAGTTTCTTGTTCTTACTCCCAAATCACCTGTTCATATTCAACTATATATTCTTTTTACATTTAACCTATGGAAGTGTGCTATGCTATCTGCACTCTTTTGCACTTTGCTTTCTTCATTTAACAAAATATGAGACATTCCCCCCATCAGTGGATATAGAGGTGCCTTGCTCTCTCATTTTAAAAACAGCTGGATAGTATATGTACTATATTTAATCAGTCCTATTCTGATGAAAAGGCTGTTTCTACTTTTTTATTTCATTCTATTACAAATACCATTGCGTGACTATCCTTGGATAATCATTATTTAACACATTTGAAAATTGTATCTACAGGACATATTCCTACATGTGAAATTTTTGCTTTAAAGTTGCATGTGTATTTAAAATTTTGATACATATTGCCTAATCGTCTTCACAGATGTTTCAGTTTGCACTCCAAGGGACAAGGGAGTGCCTGTATCCCCATATACGTACCAATAGAGAGCTTTATCAAACTTTATGATCTTTGTCAATGATATCTCATTATACTTTATTTTGCATTTCTCTTGGTATGAGTGAGATTGAGCATCTTTTCATATATTTAAGGGCCGCTTTTGTTTGTTATCCTGTGAACAGTCCTTTGCCTTTGCCATTTTTCTATTGGATGGTTGACTTTTATTATTTATTTCTCAGGAGCTCTTTACATACTAAAGAAATAAGCCCTCCTCTGTCTGTGATACAAATAGAAAGGATTCCCTCTGCCTCTGCTGCTGCTTGACACCTGTGATTTGACTTTATAGATGGGGGTTTTGCCATACAGAATTAAACATGTTTTATGTAGTCCAGTGTATTAATATTATCTTTTATGGCCTTTGGGTTTTGTTGTCATGAGAAATGCCTTCACCACTCTGAGGACTGCAATAACATTTTTTCCCGTGGTTGCTTCTAGCTGAAGTAGTGTTTTAATGATCTATTAGATTGGTGCAAAAGTAATTGTGGTTTTTGCCATTGAAAGTAATGGTAAAAACCGCAGTTACTTTTGCACCAACCTAATAGATCATGTCACTTCCCTCTTAAAACCTTACAGTGACTTATCATTAACTTTAGACTGGTATCCACTCTCTTGACGTTGAGCCCCAAGGCACCAGGCGACCTAGTCCTGCCTCTCCCCCATCTCTCAACCCCTTGGGCGCTGTAGTGGCCTTCTTTCTGGTTCTTGAACAAGCCACATTCAGGTCAGCCTTCTGGTTTTTGCCTTTGCTGTTCCCTCTGCCTGGACTGCCTTCTCCTGACTCTTTACTTGGAAGCTTCTTCCTCCTTATTCAGGTCTCACCTTCTTACAGAGGTGTTCCCTGGTTCCCCCACCCCCACCCCAAATGTTCCTTGCTCCACTTCCTCAGCAGACACTCTTCACAGCCGTCTCTGAAATTATCTCCAGGAGAGCAGGGAGCTCGCTGGTCACGTTCCTGCCACATTACCAGGGCCTGGAATGTACAGACTCTCAGTCACTATTTGTAAACACTGGGTGCACATAAGGTTATGTGCGAGAACTGTTTCTGTGTGTGTAAGCCTGGAGAGCTGTGTGTTAAGGGTGGTATGTGGGCCGTGTGTGTAGGCTTTGATGTGCGTTGTTGTGAATGTGTGTGATGGTGGAGATGGCTGGGGTGGTGTGGGAGGCTGTGTGCATGTGTGGTTGTGAATGTGTGTGATGGAGGTGGCTGGGGTGGTGTGGGAGGCTGTGTGCATGTGTGGTTGTGAATGTGTGTGATGGTGGAGGTGGCTGGGGTGGTGTGGGAGGCTGTGTGCATGTGTGGTTGTGAATGTGTGTGATGGAGATGGCTGGGGTGGTGTGGGAGGCTGTGTGCATATGTGGTTGTGGTGGTGTGTAGTGGTGTCTATGTGTGTGGTTGGGTTATTCTGCTCTGGTAACCAGGTGATTTTATCACCTAGGTCCTGTCATTCTGACTCTGCCAGATGCTGGCTTTTCACTCTTGATATGAGATAGTGCCCCCAACAACTGGCCTTTGCTTTTTCTGGAGTGAGCTGGAAGAGTTCCCCATTTCAGAGAGAATGGCTCTGAGAACCTTAATGCCTTGTGGTCCTGCCCTAAATTTCTGCTCCCTGAGTAGGGGAATGTGTAGGAGGCCATCTAGGCCATCCCCCTGCCTCAGGACAAAGCTGTGTTGCACCAGGGATTGGCAGCTGCCCTCAGGGCTTACACCTGCTCTCTAGGGGTGGCAGGGCCAGAGCCTGTACCTCTTCTGGCCCTGGCCCTGGCCCAGGTGGTGCTGCTCCCAGGCTGTCCTCTCCACCTAGAGCTCTGCCCAGGCCTCAGGCAGGTGCTTCCTGAGATGGGAAGACCACCCCGCCCCCCACCCCTGCCACCTCTCAGACTGGAGTTTTCCTTATCTTTGTGTGTCTGCGGCAGAGGCATGAGGCCCTTTCCTTCCTTGAGTGGAGAGGTGGGGCAGGCAGAAGCCATGGGAAACAGATCAGGCAGAGGGATGGGGGCTTTTGAGCCCTGCTCAGGCATGTCTGGGGCTGCAGGCAGGGAGGAGGCGATCTTCCAGGGAGGCCCTGGGCTGGAGTGTTGCTTATTTTCCAAGACACCTAGAGTTGCTCGAAACTTCTGCCCACACACCTTGCTCCTCGAATGGAGGTAATACGTGACTTTGCTGAGCTGCTGTCAGGAGCCAACCATACCATTCTAATATGCACGCACCCCTTCCTACCCACCAGGCACCTCCCTCCACCTCCTCTCTTCCTCCTCCATCATTGACCTTTTGCTCTTTACTGGATCTTTCTTGTTACAATAACCGTGTGGGTATTTCTCCATCTTAACAACAAAACAACAAGACACCTTAACCTGAACCCCACTTCTCCTTCCAGCATCTGCCTCATTTCTTTCCACTCCTTTACAGCAAAATCTATCCAAAGACTTGTCCTGATTCATTATCTCCATTTTTTCTCTTTCATCTTCTCTTGAACTTACTCTAATCAAGCTTTAGCTTCCTATATGACACCAAAACTGCTCTTGTCAAAGTCCCTATAGCTAAACCCCATGGCCAAGTTTCAACCCTCATCTTTCCCTGAACCCTCAGCAGCGTTGAATGAAGTTGATTCCTCTTGCCTTGACACTATTCCTTTGGCTTCAGAGACATCACACTCTCCTGACTTTTCTACTTCCTTTCTGCACTTTCTTTCTCAGTCTCCTTTGCTGGTTCCTCCAGATCTTCCTGACTTTTAAGAACTGGGATGCCTTGAGGCTCAGTCCTTGCATTCTTTCTCTTCTCTGTCCTCCCTTGCTCACTTGGTAACATCAGCCAGTCTCAGGGTTTAAAATACGAAAATTTAGCTGACAACCGCTAAATACGTATCCCCAGCCCAGACCATTCCTCTAAACTCTGTACTCATGTGTCCAGCTGTTAGTAAACTTTCTCCTAGGATGTTTAACATAGGTATCACAAACCTATGTTAAGCTCCTTACTTACTAGGGTTGCCAGATTTAGGAACAAAGCAAAAGCACAACCAGGACACCCAGTTAATTCTGAATTTCAGCTAGTACATGGGACACACATTAAAAAATTGTTGGCTGGGTGCGGTGGCTCACGCCTGTAATCCCAGCACTTTGGGAGGCCGAGGAGGGCGGATCACGAGGTCAAGAGATCCAGACCATCCTGGCCAACATGGTGAAATCCCATCTCTACTAAAAATACAAAAATTAGCTGGGCGTGGTGGCGCGTGCCTGTAGTCCCAGCTACTCAGGAAGCTGAGGCAGGAGAATCGCTTGAACCCAGGGAGGTGGAGGTTGCAGTGAGCCGAGATCTTGCCACTGCACTCCAGCCTGGTGACAGAGTGAGACTCTATCTCCAAAAAAAAAAAAAAAAAAAAGTTTGTCTGAAATTTGCTCATCTGGCAACCTACTCCTTTTCTTCCTCTCTGACCTTTTCTCTCACTTGTTCTAGTAAATGGCAGTTTTACTCATTGACTTGCTCAGGCCCCAAACCTTTGAGTCTTCATTGATCTTCTTTTCCCATATCCCACATTCAATGTCTGTGAATCATTTTGGTGCCACTTTCAAAATATTTACAGGGTCTGGCCACTTCTTGCTGACTCCATTAATATTATTGGGGTAACATGAAATCAAGAACCATTTCTTTCCTAGATGATTGCAGTAGCCTTGTAACTGGTCTTCCTGCTTTAGCCTTTGCCCCTACCCATTTGCTGCTAACAGAGCCGCCAGAGGGCTTGTGCTCCTGTTTGCTTAAAAATGCTGCACTGGCTTCCGACTCACTCAGACTGACAGCTGATGGCATCAGGATGGCCTGTAAGACCCTACACGATCGAGTCCTTCTCAGGCCTCACCCACAGGCTCTGGCCTCATTTCCACGTCTCTCGGCTCACTGGCTGCCCTGCCTCATTGGCTTCCTTGTGTCCTGGGTATGTGCCAAGACTTTCCGGGTCTCAGTGTCCCTGCACTTGCTCTTTCTTCTCTCTGAAATAGACTTACTGACCTTCCCCGGCCTCCCCATCTAAAATCGTAGTTCCTTTCTCAGCCTACCCTACTTCCTTTCCTGATTAATTTTTCTCCATAGCAGTATACCCATCTGACATATCCTGTATTTTGTTTGTGTTTTATATTTGTTGTCTCTCATATCACTAGAAATCTGTGGGGACAGCCATTTACTTTCTGTTGTATTTGCTGCTATATTCCCAGTGCCTGAAACAGTGCCTGGCACTTAGTAGACAAAAAATACTTGTCACACGAGTGAATAAAACCCCCACAGCATTGTAAGCTCCTGTCCCAGGCCAGTGCATGGCAGCCGTGTCATCAGTTCCCTTCTAGCTCAGCATCGCCACCTCCTACCCTCCAGAAGTTCCTCCCTGACCAGCTGCCCTCCTCCAGGGAGCCTTTTTTGGCTGAGCCTCATTTTTCCTCTCTCCTTCCTGCCACCAGGTAAGAATCCCTGGTGCTCAGGGGTCAAGTCAGTTGCGTGGCTGGCAGTAGTCTATCTGTCCTCATCCAGCTTCTTCCCTCCTTCTGGATGGGAGGAGGCTCTTTGCTTGGCTGTGGTTTGAGCTGCAAGAGTGTAGGGCATCAGGATGTCTGGGGAAGCCAGCTTAGGGTGAGGTGTGTGCAATAGGCCCTGAAATCAGTCTGCCACCTGCCATGTGGGAGCTTTTGGTGCCTTGATCCTGGGCTGAAGAGGTGATGGCAATGGATTTCAGGGCGTAGAGCTTAGATTGTATCTGAGCTGTAGGGCCATATTGTTCCCAGCCTTGCTGTCTCTACAAATTTGATAAGCACCTGATAAGATAGTTTGCCATTACCTGAGCTGTTAAGGATGAGGAAAGGAGCATATTGGGAGGGGCAGAAGAAAACAACAGGGTCGTCGTGCCTGGAGTTTGCTAAATGATCTGTATGTTTGTAAATGTGTTCTGGCACAACCATTTTTTTCCTTTTTTAAAATTTTATTTCAATAGTTTTTGGGGAATAGGTGGTTTTTGGTTACATGGATAAGTTATTTAGTGGTGATTTCTGAGATTTTGGTGTACCTGTCACCCGAGCAGTGTACACTGTAGCCAGTATGTAGTCTTTTATCCCTCACCCCTCCTACTGTCCCCCCAATTCCCCAAACTCCATTCTGTCACTCTCATGCCTTTACTTCTTCATAGCTTAGCTCCTACTCATGAGTGAGAACATACAGTATTCTGTTTTCCATTCCTAAGTTATTTCACTTAGAATAATGGTCTCCACTCCATCCAAGCTGCTGGTGCAGCCATTCATTTATTTATTTTAAAATTTATTTAATTTTACTTTAAGTTCTGGGATATATGTGCAGAATGTGCAGGTTTGTTGCATAGGTATACATGTGCCATGGTGGTTTGCTGCACCTATCAACCTGTCATCTAGGTTTTAAGCCCTGCATGCATTAGGTATTTCTCCTAATGCTCTCCCTCCCCTTGCCCCCGACCCAGCAACAGGCCCCAGTGTGTGATGTTCCTTTCCCTGTATCCATGTGTTCTCACTGTTCAACTCCCACTTATGAGTGAGAACATGCGGTGTTTGGTTTTCTGTTGCTGTTAGTTTGCTGAGAATGATAGTTTCCAGCTTCATCCATGTCCTTGCAAAAGACATGAACTCATTCTTTTTTATGGCTGCATAGTGTTCCATGGTGTACATGTGCCACATTTTCTTTATCCAGTCTATCATTGATGGGTATTTGGGTTGGTGCCAAGTCTTTGCTACTGTAAATAGTGGGAGCAGCCATTTTTGACAAGGCCATTGGAACAGTTTGACATGGCCTTTAAAAACCATTTCTTATTATGATAAAAGTGCACAACAGAAGCTTCACCCCATCCCACATGCATTCCCAAGCTTCACCTAATCCCCAGCACTTAGCCCATCCCAAAGCCTCAGGGCTGGTTGTTTTCACACAGCCAAAATGTCCTTTGCCTCCAGATGCCCTGCTATGGTTGGGTCTGAGTTTCCCGAGAGACATGTGTGTTTGGATGTCCAGCGGCAGCTGGATGCGTGGGACTGGGCCTCAGGAAAGAGAAGAGGAATTGGAACCCTTGTGTGAGTTGGTGCAAATGTAAAATAGTGCAGCCCTTCTGGGAAACAGCGTGGCAGTTCCTCAAGCACTTAAACACAGAATTACCATAGGGCCCAGCAAGTCACTCCTAGATATTCATGCAGAAGGATTGACAACAGAAACTTAAACAAATACTTGTACATGAATGTTCTTAGTAGCACTGTTCTCAATAGTCAAAAGGTGGAGACAACCCAAATGTCCATCAGTGCATGAATGGATAAATAAAATATGGTCTATTCACACAGTGAACTCTTATCCAATCATAAAAGTGAATGAAGTTCTGATACGTGCTGCAATATGGATGAATCTTGAAAACATTATAAGTGAAATAAGTCACACACCCAGGGACAAATATGGTATGATTCCATTTTTTTGAAATATTGAGAATAGGCAAATTCATAGAGACAGGAAGTAGGTTAGAGGTTACCAGGGGTACCAGAGGTTGCTGGGGGAGTGGAGGTTATTGTTGAATGGGTACAGATGGAACTCTTGCTGCGGGTGATAAAAAGCCTCTGGAAGGCCGGGCATGTTGGCTCACGCCTGTAATCCCAGCACTTTAGGAGGCTGAGGCAGGTGGATCATCTGAGGTCGGGAGTTCGAGACCAGCCCGACCAACACGGAGAAACTTCGTCTCTACTAAAAATACAAAAACATTAGCTGGATGTGGTGGCGCATGCCTGTAGTCCAGCTCTCAGGGGGCGGAGGTTGTAGTGAGCCAAGATCATGCCACTGCACTCCAGCCTGGTGACGAGCGAGATCCATCTCAAAAAAAAAAAGGGCTCTGGAAATAAGTAGTGGTGATGGTTGCACGACATTGTGAATGTAATTAATGTGACTGAATTGTACACTTAAAACAGTTAAAACGGTAATTTTTATGTTAAGTATATTCTATTACAATATGAAAATTAAAAAAAAAGAAGGGTGGAAATACAGATTTTGGAGTCAACAGTGTTGAGATGGTGTTCAAGGCCATGGGAGAGGATGTAATCGCCCAGGGAGGGCATGGAGACTGAGGAGAAAAGGTGGCCTGGGACAGAGCCCCAGGGACCTTCCTAATTAAGAGGTGGGCTGAAGGAGATTGAAAGGGAGCGGCTGGAGCAGTGGGAGGAAAACCAGATGAGTGGTGTCCCAGAAGCCTGGGTGTATTAGTCAGCACTCTTAATTAAAAATGACAGAAATGCAGCTTGAATTAGTTCCAGGCACAGAAGGCAATTCATTGGTTTATAGAAACACGGGAAGGGCAGGGGGGCCTTGGGGCCCCAGGGGTACCTGGAATTAGGTCTGGGGTGCATCTGGAGCTGCTCTCCTGCCTGCTTCACTTCTGCTCCTCTCTAACTGTTGGCTTTCTTCTCTCCTTGCACTAACGGGCTTTTGCACAAGGTTACTCTTAGCTTGAACTCCTCCCTTCCAAGTTTTACCATGACACTCTTCTCTTAGAAATGGTTGAAATGATCTGCGGAAGAACGCTGATTGGCCTCACCTAGAGGACACCCTGAGGACAAGGGGCCTGGACATCAGCCTGGCAGGTGCCTTTAGAACCCCAGTTTAGAGGAACAGGAGAAGTGCTGAGTGGGCAGAACAAGTAAGGACTCAATGGCCTGGCGGAGAGGCTGAAGAAGGAAGACCATCTACCCTGCTAAATGCCTCATCACACAGACAAGGGCTGGAAAGCATCCACTGGGCTTAGTGACAAAGGAATCGTAGGTGAACTTGGCAGAGGCAAAGCAGTTTGAGTGGCATGTGAGGACAGAGACAGATCATAGCTGGTGGGTGAGTGAGTGGGAGGTGAGGAAGTAGAGACAGTAAGTGCAGACATCAGTTTCAGGAGGCACAGTTGTGAAAGCCAGGAGAGAGGTAAGGAGGTAGCTGGAGGGAACGTGGGATCAAGGAAGGGTTTTGCTTTTGTTTTTGGATGGGAAAGATCTGAGCATGCTTAAATGCTGAGAGATGCAGGAGAGAAGTAGGTGTTAAAGATGCAGAAGAAAGCAAGGAGGTGGGAGAGAAAGAGGATCCTATGCACAGGTGGGGAGTTTAGAGAATTAACAGTGGGCCCACCCATTTGTGCTGCGGGAAAGGAGAGAGGGAGGTTGTGGATGAGCATTGGTCTGTAGGTTTGGTGGCAGTCGAGAGGAGAGCATTCTTCTCAGATAGCTTCTACTTTCTTTAAGAAATAGGATGTAAATAAGATGGAATATGCTAGAAAGTTTGAGGAGAATGGAGAAATTGAGGAAACTGCCACCATGTACAACAGCAGAGAGACCAAAGCAGAATTCGTCAGGTGGCACCGAGCACCCAGGTTAGGTGGGAGAGCAAGAATTTGCAGTGGCCTCACTCTGTTTGGTTGGGTGGTTTACTCTAGCAGAGTCCAACACAGGGTGGAGAGATGGAAAAGCCCCGTTGGATTGATTGGGGCCTGGAGTTCTGCTAAGGAAGGAGGGGCAGAGGGTAGTGGGGATGCCATGCAACAGCAGTTCATTCTAGTCACCATCTCAGCAAATATTCATTACCCTTTTACTGTGTACTGGCCGTGGCGCGAGGTCTGAGGATACATTGCCAAACCAGACAGATACTGTTCTTGCCCTCAGAGAGCCTGTGGTCTAGTAGGGAAGGCAGCTCCCATGTGAGATAAGGGTGATAATAAAGACACTGTGGAGCTCAGGCCTAGGCTGGCTGCAGAAGGAAGGGGATGTAGGGCAGGGAGGCTGGTAGATTGAGAGAAGGACACAGCGTCAGGTCTGGAAGTGCCTATGGGGTCACGAACAGGTGTTGAGGGAGGAGCTAAGTGAGGGGGCGGGGTGGAGGCCGTGGTCAGAGCATAGGAAGACTTCCCATCGTTAAAAAAATCTTCGCTGGTCCCCTCATTCTCCTGCCAACAAACACCCTCTTGTTTCCTATTCTTCTCACAGCCACGTTCACCAGCCAGTTGTTCACACCTGTTTCCATGTGCCCAGCCCTCACTGTCCCTTCACTGCCCTGGGACCTGGTTTCTACATCCCATACTCCTGCACAGGTACACATGACCATCTTGTGAATCGAACGAACACTTTTCAGTCCTTATTTGATTTGGCCTGTGTCAGCGTTTGGCTCTGATGATCACTTTCTCCTTCTAGAAACACTTCTCTTGGCTTCTGCGACACCATCTTCCTCCTCTACGATGTCATACCCCCATGGCTTGTATGATCTCTACTTACCCTGCCCGGAGCTGTCTTTCCCCCATGTTATTTGACCTGTAAGTCTCCAGCCTAGGGTATCTTCTCATCTCTCCCCCAGTCTCTGTATGGTCTTACCCACTCCCAAGGCTCAAGCCCCCAACTACCATAGAGGCCCAGATTATGTCTCCAGATAAAAGGTAACCCCCCATATTCCCATTGAGGAGAGCCTCAAAAATGTGTGGGGGCTGACCTGGATACATAAACTTTTAGTGTGGTTGAAATAAAATGTACTGTATTAACTTAGTTTGTTATACATTTTAAAAATCACATTGTATACAACAATGTAGTAAGAAGTATTAGTTTTTCTCTCCTCATGCTTTATGAAGTAATTTTATTTAAATTTTTAACATTTTTCTGTAACATCTGAGTCCATATCATTAGAGCTTTGGTTGTTATCAACATTTTACAAAACACAAAAACTTTATTTCTGCCCAAGTTATTTGTGACATAGTGCTTTTTGAATCTGTGTATGATGCTGGAGATTTTATTCTTTGCCATAAAAGTCTGGCTGCTTAATATTAGGTTGCATAAATAAAAAAAATCTTCCAGTAGTATTTGTCATCTCCATAACATAACCACTTCCTTTATTGTTTTAAAGTGATTTTTTAAAATGGGCTTGCTTACAAAGACAATCCTTGCAATTGTAAAGTCCTGCCCTTGGGAATAATGATTCAATATACGTGAAATGCCTTTGCCTTCACTTTTTTTTTTTTTTCTGTTTCTGCCAAGCAACCACCATGAATATCCAAAACTTCATTGATTGAGGTTATTTCGGGCTAATGAGTTTTCCCCAAAGAGCGTTTTGTTGTTCAAAATGCAATAATTGAGAGCATGCCCCGCAAATGCAGGGAACTTTGTAAAGACTTGAATGAAAGACAAAGGCTTCCTTCCTAAAGGGTAATTTTGGAGCAAAATCATGTCTTATATTCATGCATTTATGCTGACAACTCCCAAATAGATATCTCCTGACTTGTCCTTTTCCCTCTTACATCAGCAGCCTACTAGACATCTCCTGGGTGCCCATCATCAGTGTCAACCCATTTTAATTGAGTGCCTACTATGTGTCAAGCACTTTTCTAGGTGCTGGAGGATAAAAGGGTGAAGACAACACAGTCCCACTTCTTTTTTTTTTTTTTTTTTTTTTTTTTTTTGAGACGGAGTCTCGCTCTATTGCCGGAGCTGGAGTGCAGTGGCACGATCTCGGCTCACTGCAAGCTCCGCCTCCCGGGTTCACGCCATTCTCCTGCCTCAGCCTCCCGAGTAGCTGGGACTACAGGCGCCCGCCATCAAGCCCGGCTAATTTTTCGTATTTTTAGTAGAGACGGGCTTTCACCGTGTTAGCCAGGATGGTCTCAATCTCCTGACCTTGTGATCCGCCCGCCTCGGCCTCCCAAAGTGCTGGGATTACAGGCGTGAGCCACTGCGCCCGGCCCAGAGTCCCACTTCTTAAGGAGCTCATCCCAGTGAGGCAATAAAGAGAATAAATATGTAAAAAAATAAGAAAATTTCATATACTAGTAAGTGCTACAAAGAAGATAAAATGAGATCACATAATGGAGAGTGACAGTGTGTGGTGGGTGAGGAGGGTGGGTCAGAAAGGGCCTCCTGGAAGAGGGGATGTCTGAGTTGAGATGTGAATGCTGGGGAGACAGACATGTTAAGCTGGAGGGGAAGAGCCCTGTCAGCGAGACAGGTGCAAAGACCCCAAGATGGGAGAAGGCCAGTGTGGGTGGAGCATGGCAAGAGGGGAGAGTGAAGGGAGGTTGGCTTGGAGCAGGAGCAGTAGTCAGTGCCTGACCCCATAAGACCTTGCAGGTGATGGTAGAGTTTGGCTTAAATTTATTTTTCTGGCCATGATGGGAAGCCACTTGGAGGATTTTAAGTCAGGGAGTGACTCCACTGGTCTGACTGACGTGCTAGAAAGATATTTCAGGCTGCTATGTGGAAGAAGACTTTTAGGGGAACAAGAGTGGAGGCAGGGAGACCAGTTGCTGCAGGTGTCCAGGTGTAGAAATGAGGTGTCTTCGCCTGGGACTGAGGCACTTGGAAAGACTAGGGTGTTGGCTATGAAGTCACCAAGTGTTTGGATTTTGATATGGTATTTTGGAATTATAGCCAACACAACTTGCTAATGATGCCAATATGATTACGAGGAAACAGACTCCAGGTTTTTGAATTGAGCATCTGGATGGATGGGGATGACATTTTCCAAGGTGGGGAAAACCTGGAGAAAACTAAATCTGTTCTCAGTTAGGGGAATTAGGAGTTCTATTTTAGATGACCAATAGAAGTTGAATACAGGAGTCTGACCCTCATGGGAACAGTTAGGTCTGAACACATCAATGTGGGAGTCATCAGTTTATGGATGGTTTTATAGGTGGTACTGGATCAGGTCACTGAAGGGGAAATGTATAGAGAGGAGGAAAGAAGGTAGAGAACTGGGCCCTGGGGCATCTTGCATTTAGAGCTTAGGAAGAGGAAGGAGAGGCATTGAAGGACATCAAGAAAGACACATCAGTGAGGTGGGAGGAAAGCCAGGAGAGATTCTGCCTGGAAGCCGAGAGGAGACAATGTTTGAGGAAGGAGCTCTTCATGGCTGAATGATGCTGAGGGAGTTAGGCCAGGCTGAAGAATGGACCACTGGATGTAGCAGCTTGGAGGCCCTTGGGGATATTGACAAGAGCAGTCCTGACTGGAACAAGTTAAAGCAACAAGGAAGTGGAGGCAGCAAGTATAGGAGGCTTTTGTTTTGGCAATGAGGTAGCAGCTGGAGAAGACTGGAGTTTCAAGAGAGAATTCAAAAAAAGAGAGAGATGAAAGCATTATAGTGTATTGGTAGAAAGGGAAATGGCAAGGCAGGAGAGAGAGGCACCAACTGTGGAGCACAGTCTAGAGTAGGTGAGGGGTGAAGGGGTCCATTGTCCAAGTGGAGGAGGGTGTCCCAGGAGCAGGGATGCTTTGTCCACGTTACAGGGGAGGAGCAAGGCTGACAGCCGCTCATGCTTTGAGTTTGGCAGATGTGGTAGCTGTAGGCTGAGTTGAGCTGGCCTTTTGCTTCTATTCCCAGCACGCTGTTATGCCTGACTATCAGCTTAAATGGAGGATTAGGAGAATGGGGTCTGGAGGTTTGAGGAAAGAGGAGAAGGCATGATAGAGTCATTTTGGGGAGTAGGGATAAAGTTTTAGGAAAATATAGAATTTCTTAGAGGTGCTGAGTGTCCACTTGAACTTTGTGGTCAAAAGTTTAAATGGAGACCAGTCAGTCCAGTTGTATTATCCTCCAGGTGCTCAGGAACAGGTGCCATGTGGAGAGTTGGGTTTAACCGGAGTTAGGGTCTTGCCAGATGAGTACTGGAGAGGCATGAGAAGGCGAGGGAGTGGAGGACACCCGCAAGCTGGTGATTATCTGGGGGACTGTGGAGTCTAAGCTGAGAAAGGAGGGCAGGGAGAATGGAAAGGGGTGGGGGAACATAGTGGTGGGTCAGTAGATGGGGCAGAAGGATTGCTGGAATGGGAATCAGGTTGGGTGAGCCACATAGATGGGAGATGATGCAGCTCTTGGTGTAGACAGAACTAGGGTGTGAACACGCAGGTGGGTGGGTTGGAAGGGTGGATAAAAAGGTTGTTGAAATCAAGGAAGCCAAGGAACTGAGAAGTCAAGGTGTTGAAAATGGAGTCACTACTAATAAATGTAGTAGCAGATGGAAGACACTGAACGAGGGGCTGAGGTCATCCGTGAAGGAGAGGGAAAAACCACGATATCTTACTTGTATCTCAAATTCAACATGTCTGAAACTGAAGTCATCCACACCTCCCCACTCAAGTAAATGGTACCACCATTCACAGCCAGAAACCTGGGTGTCACTTTGATCCCCACACCCAATTAAATCACCACATCTTTTGGATTCTATCTTGTAAACATTTCTTAAGTCCATCTACTTCTTTCCATCCCCAAGGTGCACACCCTAGTTCAGGCCATTGCTGTTTCTTGCTTGGACGATTGCACCAGATTCCAAACAGGTAGACCTGCCTTGGCCCCGCCACGTTGTATCCAGAGACGTTGCAAATTGGATCATGTCACTTCTGTGCTACATCTCTCTAGGGACTTGTCATTGTTCTCAGGATAAAGTCCAAAGTCATTAGCAGAGATTTACAAAGAAATCATTGCAAGGAGCCAGCCTCTGTCTACTCCAGCCTGACTCCTACCTGAGCCCCTCACCTGGCCCAAGCGCTCCTGGGTTCTTTCCATCTTTGTCACCAGGTATACTCTCCCTTTGCATAAGCTATCCCCTCTGTCTGGAATTCCGCCTCCTTGCTTGGCAAAATCCTCCTTCTCTAGATGTCTCAGGGAGCCTTTTTCTGGATGCCTGGATGTTAGATCCTCTTCCCTCTCTCCCCAGCTTCCCCAGTGCACCATGAGTTTGGTAGTTGTCCTCTTCTCTAGAATGTAAACTCCATGAAGTCAGGGACCATGTCTGATTTTTCCCAGATGACTCCTTAGCACCTTATATGGAGCTTTCACATGAAAGTGAATAATAAAGAACAAATATTTCCAGGAATGGAAGGCTCTAGAGGTGAAACAGTTCTGGGTGATGACCAGGTCTGGGGTGGGGTCCTGCTAGTGGGTAGCTTAATGTTGTGGCAAAGGTGGTCATGGGATAGAAAGGACAGGGTGATGCACAGGTGACCCCTGAGGCCTTGGATCATGGGAGAATAGCAGGAGGAGAAGGCCTTGGCTGTGGGCTCAGTCTTCAATGAATGAGGAGAGGTAGGTGGCAATAATGTGGGCAGGACAGAGGGCAGAAGAGGAAGCAAAGGGGGATTTTTCAAGAAGGTGAAGGTGGACAGGTGTGAGTGGTGGTGAGAGCAGTGTGAGTCTTGACATTGTGGGTGGGATTGAGGATAAATGGCCTGATGGCTGAAGCAGTTCTTAGTCGCAGCCTCCTCTGAAGGTCCCCACTTGGCTCAGTGGCTCAGGACTCGAGATCTTTGGGAAGAGCATCCAAGGAGAGGTCGCCATGGGAGCTGTCAGGTCCTGGAGTGAGCTCACTATAAGCTGGACCAAGCAGCTGCCCCTGGAGGATGGATCTGGAATCTTGGGGGCATTGGCTATCGTGGGGTCCTCTGGCCTGGACTTGGGAGCTACTGTGGTCTGAGCAATGTGGGGCTATCTGGCTCTGAACTGGTCAGGAGTGCCACCCTGTTCTTTTGGGCTGGTGGTCACAGCTCTAGTCTGGATTGGAAGTGGGAGCTACTCTTGTTTCCTGGAGTCAGGAGTGTAGTAGATGGTATTGGTGCCCTGCCCATATCTCCTTTACTGGGGGAATCCATTCCCCAAATGCTGTGAATATTGGCTGCTGATGGCTTATGGCTACCCCTGAAGAATTGATTTTGACTGAGCCAGAGCCACCTACCCCTTCCTGCCAACCCTCCTGCCACTGGGGGCACCTGAAGTAATGACCGACTGAAATGTGGTGAGACTTATGATCTGAAGCCCCTTCATCCCACAGGGGTCGGGCCAAGGCTGCATCTCCCTGAGTCTGCATCCCTGCTCAGCTCAGCCCCTCCTTCCCCCACTCCCCTTGCTTCTTCCTTCACATGCACAGAAACCCCTGCCTCTGGCTCTGCTTCCAGGGAGCCTGCCCTAAAGACAGGTGACTTCGATCTTATGCCATAATCAGGGGTGGGTGTGGAGTCTACCTGTGGACCACAGAGGACAGAGCCCCTGACAGACTCAGCAGATCTGTGTGGTCTTGAAGGGCCTCTTCCCCTTTCTAGACCCAAGTTTGCTTACCTAAAGGTGAGACTTTGATGCTGGCTCTAGTTGAAACAACAAAAACAAAACAAAGCAAGCAAACAAATGCTTTGCTGAAGTCCACAGGCTAGGTGTGGTGGAAGTTTCCGATGAACAAGACTCAGTTCCTTCCCCCAAGCAGACTATTTACTCATCTAACAAGCATTTATTGAAGGCAGCAGGGACCTGGATGACTCAGTGACCTGCCCATTAAGGGCTCACAGACTGATAGGGAGACACTCAGGGGAAGTGACAATTCCGATTTGGGGAGAGTGGCAGAGGGACAAGCGAGGCTGGCACTTAGAGAGATGGGTAAAGCTGTCCTAGAGGTTCGAGGGAGGATCACAGAGGGGGTGGGAAGGGCATTCTAGCCAGAGGAAATAGCATGACAAAGGCACGAGGAATGATACCACATGACGTGTCTGCCTGGGGAACCAGGAGCCCTTTGGTATTACTTGCAGGTAGAAAAGGGGAGGAAGCTGGGATGAAGTGGGGAGGTCAGCGGGGGCCATGCTGAGGGCATGGGGCTGGTGATGGTGGAAGAAATTTTAAAGCAGGTGGAATGACATGGTCAGTTGCATAGACAGATAAATCACTCCATCCCTGTAGCGGAGGGCAGATGGGGGAGGTCCAGGAGGTAGTTAGGTTGTTGTAAGGAGAGGAAGAGCAGATTCAGGTGGCATTTAGGGACTGGAATCAGTGGGATTTGGTGCCAGTGGGGGTGTGGGGTGTGAGGGACAAGGATGTCAGGCTTGTCTCGTCCCCTGGCTTGGGCAGCTGGGTGAATAGCTGTGTCCTGCATGAGATGGGGTGGGGCATCTTCGAGGCGGCAGGTCTGGGTGAGCTGATGAGGTCAGCTTGGGAGTGGCGAGTATGAGATGCCTGGGGGCCTCCCAGGGAATTGTCTAGTGGGCATTTGGTGGGACTTGGAGGCATGTTAGGGTGGAGGTGTGGTTCTGGGTGTTGCCAAAGTCTGAGTGGTGGTGGGGTGGGGGAGTATGGGATGGGGAAGTTGTATCAGTGAAAAAGAACATGAAATTCCATAGACTCCAGGATCCAGGAGGGACCTTTCAGCTCAGACACTCTCAGTGGGCCCTGGCCTGTAGGATGTGCCTCTTGGGCACCTTGACAGATTCCCATCCCTGGCTTGCTCTCAGCCCTGCCCCTCCCACCGTCAGAGGGGACTCACCTATCCGGGACCTGTGCTGGGCAGGGCTAGGGAGGCCCGACCCACGCTCATTCCTGTGATGGACTATCACTGAGAACCGACTCCTGCTGGGCACAGGGTCTCCTGGAATTCCTCTCCTCCTGCTTTGGCCAGCTGGTTGCAGAACCCAGAGGCCCCTGGAGTAGCCTCTGCCTTTGGGCACAGCCCACCATGTTCTGGGGGCACACTCTGTGTGTGTTGGGGGGTGAGGGGTGAGCCTGGATCTGAGGTTCCAGTGCTCAGGTGCTCACTGAGTAGTCTCGGCATCCTCTCTGAGGTCCACCTAATCCCCCCCGCCCCCCGTTTTCCTATCGGCCACTCCCCACCTGGTCTGCAAAGTACTGGGAAAATCATATTTATTAAGAGGTTTGACATACACTGTTGCCATATACAAAATCCCTACTAGCCATCAACCTCCCTCCCCTGAGGCTCAGGACCCGGGGACCAAACTACCCCCAGCCTCCCACATTGGCCCCTGGGCGAGCTTCCTGAGCCCCCACAGCCACCCTCCTCACCACCCTGCTACCGCAAGGATGCCACTGCCCCTGCCGGTTTTCCTGGGTGGCCTCAGGTGGGGGGGACCTGTTGATCTTATCTGCTGATCTCGCAGGTTATGGATACCCACCTGCATCCACTGGGGCCGACCCAGCCTTCATTAGGACAGAGTTCCCATCCTCAGGGTGCCCTCCCTGGGAGAGGACATATGGTGGGCACGTGTCGGGTAGGCGTTCCCGGCGCCGAGGCCGCCGGTGCCTGGGGCCGAAGATCTCCATGCACCTCTTGCCCACCAGGTAGAAAACTTCACTGAGGTTGAGCAGGATGCAGATGGCAGCTGTGGTCACCATGAAGTAGGTGAAGACCTTCTTCTCCGTGGGCCGGGAGATGTAACAGTCCACAGTGTGGGGGCAAGGCTCCACGGAGCAGGCTACCACGCGGGGCATGTCATAATCCTTGTAGAGGTGGTGGAAGATATAGAGGAAGCCAGCGTCCACGGCGGCCTTGAAGATGAGGCTCAGCAAGTACGTCCACCACAGTCCGCCCCGCTTCTTGCTCAGGTTATCGTACAGGGACGGGGCATTGGGCCCGTGTTTCAGGTGGTGCTTGCGCTCGCGTTCCTCACGGTAGGCCACGTGCATGACCACGAGCAGTGAGGGGCACGTGACCAGGATGAGCTGTAGGGCCCAGAGGCGCACGTGGGACACGGGGAAGAACTCGTCATAGCAGACGTTGGGGCAGCCGGGCTGCTTGGTGTTGCAGACAAAGTCCTTCTGCTCATCGTCCCACACCTCCTCCGCTGCCACCACGTACACCAGCACGCGAAAGATGAACACCACAGACAGCCAGATGCGGCTCAGCGCTGTGGAGTACTTGTTCACGCCACTCAGCAGGCCCTGCAGAAATGCCCAGTTCATGCTGGCTGTATCCTGGGTGCTGCACGTGGAAGGTCTATACCTGGGTGCTACCTGCCCACTCAGGCCTTGGGAGCCTTGAGGCCTGGGGGAACCTGGAGATGGGCACCCTTAATGTTGGTGCGATTGACAAAATCTTTTCACAATCACCGTGTCATCATGTCTTCACTCCCAATGACTTGGTAGGGTAGGGATTACCCCTGTCCTCATTTCACAAAGAGTAAGTGAAGGCCCAGAGATACCTGCCCAAGGGTCCACAGATGGAAGTAGCAGAGCTAATCTTGCACTTTGGTCTTCAGGTTCCAAAATCAGGGTCTACCTTATTCTACAAGGTAATAGATACATGTGAAGACAATCATCCTGCATGGATATGCCAGCCAACCTCTATTACCCCAAGTTTCAGCCCATGACTTCTAAAGAGACCGTAGGTTTGAATTGGACGATCTGCTCTCCCATCAGCTTCCAGGGCTGGGCCAGGGCAGGAGGGGTGGGAACGTATCCTTATCTGTTGTCAGATCCATCCCACTTTTACTGAACACCAACAGGAGCCTGGCCCCGTGTTGGGGACGTTCACATCAGCCCCTTGGTAAATCCCAGAGCAATCTTCATCCTTACTCCTTGCCTCTGGCTCCAGGAAGGTTCTCAGCCCTGGCATTCCCTCCCAAACTAAACAGAGGTGCTTTGGAATCACGGGGACTTGATATCATCCCTGCCAACCCGTGTACTGGTGCCGGGGCCTGAGGGCTGACTGTCTTGACCACAGTGGGTTCCTCTGGAATTCCAACCATTCCAGCTTTAGGAAGGACCGAGGATGGATTCTGGCATGGTGTGGACCCCCCATTTACTTTCTCTGGGGGCACCCCCTCCTCTGTCCATTTAGTGGCTGTTTGCTAGCTGCATTTCCATTATTTCCTCTCAGGCCCCTCTCCTGTGGACTCTGACCTCCACACCCCCTTGTCTGGAGTCCCCGTCAGGCCCCATGTCCAAACCCTCCCCTCCTCCTACCCTCCTCCTTCCCCATCCCCAATCCCTGACTCTGCTCTCAGCCTCTTCAGACATCGTGTGCCTGGGACACTTTCAGAGCAAGAGGCATCGCCTGTACCCAAATGGTCTGTTTACCTGTCTTATTTTTTTTGCCAGGCTGTCAGCTGCTAGAGGGCAGGCTCTTCACCTCTGTCTCCCTAGCACCTAGCACTGGCCTGGCCCAGTGAACACACAATAGATGTTTGTTAAACTGAACTGAAACCCATTTCTTCCTGATACCCCCTCTTCCCCAATCTTCTGTCGTCCCTTAGGTCAGCCAGGACATTCCTTCTCCTCCTTGGCACTTCCCTGGGGATCCTCTACGGACACTGACCCTCTGGCTCCCTCCCTGAAGCCCAGCCCACAGCCTGAGGTCCCTTGGATATCCTCAGCTCAGCTGGTTGCTTGCTTCCTGGCCAGCCTCCTGCCCTATTCGGTCCTCACCCTTCTTGGGTCCAGTAGCTGCTTCCTTGTCCTTGGGCTTGTCTGTCTGCCTCAGGACCTCCCAGAGGCAGCTTTTGTTCCTCTCTCCCTTGCTGGGTGGGGCTTTCTGGGCCAATGAGCCAAGCGAGAGTGATTGGGTGGGCAGTCAGGAGGGCGGACTTCCCCGGGCACATACTCAGAGCAAACACCTGCGGCTCTTCTCTCCTGGCCCACGCCTCCTCTCTAGCCTGGCTAGGTATGGCTGAGCCTGGCTCCCAGGCAGGCAGGTATGTGGGTGAGACTGCGGATTCAGGAGCCTGATATCATTATGCCCAGGCCTAGGACTGCACCAGTGGGATTGACCCTGTCCCCTTCCCATTGCCTCCTTACCCTGCCTCCTTGCCCTCTCTCCTGCCCTTTTCCTGGGAAGCCTGATTCTGAGGTCCTCAGCAGCTGACATCTACGGAAACGGGCAACCTTAATTTAGTGCAGGAACGCATCCCATTCTGGTGGTAGGATATTTCTGGGACTGGAGTCTGGGAAGTTCTTGGATTGTGTAGGGGATGGGAGGGCTCAACTATGACTTTTCTAGACCGGGGCACCCATAGCCTTGGTGGAGGCAAGGAATGCAGGTCAGCAGCATGAAATGCCCCAGTTAGCACAGGGCCGGGCACAGCATCGCTGTCCATCCTCTGTGGGTCCTGGGGAAGGCCTCCAGGGAGGCTGGAGTGGGACCTCACATATGCTGGTGGGGGGCCTGGGACCCGTGTTCTGGCTGGGATGATGAAGGTTAATGTGCAGCTAGGGAGGGGCCTTCTGCCTCGTTTCTCACAGGCATTATTGAGCACTTCCTAATACCAATGATTAACATTTATGTGTCCTTTTACAGCTGGCTAACCCTGTCCACAGCTATGAGCTCATCAGTCCTCAGCACAACCCCACAGGCTAGGTATTATTAACCCATTTTGGAGAGAAGCTTAAGTTACTTTCCCAGAGTCCCGGTGGAACTTGGATTCCACACAGGCATTCTAAGTTCATGAACTTCCCACTGCAACATGGATTAAGCTCCATTCTCTCTGCAGGCAACCCACAGGCCTAAACTTGCCATGGGGGATAAAGGCTAGATGGGAGCATGAGCAAGTAGCACGTCCCCTGGAGTACTGGGGGCCCCCTTTCTGGAAGAGAGGATGCCCCTCACAGGCTGGATCAAGTGCAGCTCTTCACGGGGGCAGAGAGATTGACACCATGAACGTGTGAGGGTCACGAAGGCCGCACAACCAGAGGGCACCTGGAACCAGCAAACGAGTTGACTTTTATTAAGTTCTGACAGTGGGCCACACACGATGAAGGTGCCCGCATGTGTGTTCTTCTATGAACGCCCTCCTGCCTCCAACCCTGGGCAGTGGCCCTCACTATTTCCATTCTAGAAAAGGAAACCGAGCTGCAGAGCAGAGGGGAAACTGGCCCAGTGCTGTCCAGCTGGGACAGGTGGCTGGAGTGGAGGACTAGGAATTGGCTCCCAGAGCGTCTGAATCCTCTCTCTTGCCTGCCCCTACCTCGTGGCTTAGCTCCCCCACTCTCAGGTTGCACCTGCGAGAGATGCTAGAGCCTCCCCATCCAGGCCCAACCTGCCAGACCAGTCCAGGCAGCCCCTCACAAGATGGTTTTCTTCACATGGTCTCGGGGACGGTCTGGTAAGAGAGGAGGATGACTGTCTGAGCCCAGAAAGATGAGGTCACCCGAAAGGAGATCGTCTTGTTTGCAGGAAGAGGTGGTACCGTGTGGGTGATGAGCTGTGCACATGGCTCGAGCTTTCCTTGCTGCCAGGCACTCGTGGCATCTCTTGCTCACCAGG
Organism: Pan paniscus; assembly: GCF_029289425.2. Classification (NCBI taxonomy): domain Eukaryota; kingdom Metazoa; phylum Chordata; class Mammalia; order Primates; family Hominidae; genus Pan; species Pan paniscus. The sequence goes on from NC_073249.2 coordinate 192,087,794, forward strand.
TAGATGAGCTCCACGAGGTTGAGCAGGATGCAGATGGCAGCTGTGGCCACCATGAAGAGGGTGAAAATGTTCTTCTCTGAGGGCTTGGCGATGAAGCAGTCCACTATATTGGGACACGGATCTGCGTGGCACTTGACCACAGGAGGGAGGATATATTTGGGGTAGAATGAGTGGAACACATAGAGAAAGGCGATGTCCACGCTGGCCTTGAACACTAGGCTGCAGACATATGTCCACCAGAGCCCACCCCGCTTCTTGCCGGGGTTCAGGTAGAGGCGCCCACTGTTCTCCCCATGGGCTTCTCGGTGCCTCTTCTCCTGAACCTCCCGGTAGGCCACGTGCATGACCACGAGCAGTGAGGGGCACGTCACCAGGATAAGCTGCAGGGCCCAGAGGCGCACGTGGGACACAGGGAAGAACTCATCAAAGCAGACGTTGGAGCAGCCGGGCTGGCGAGTATTGCAGTCGAAGTCCTTGTGGTCATCACTCCACACACGCTCGGCCGTCACCAGGTACACCAGCACGCGGAAGATGAAGACCAGAGACAGCCAGATGCGCCCAAAGGCTGTGGAGTACTTGTTGACCCCACTCAGGAGTCCCTCAAAGATACTCCAGTTCATGGTGGACCCACGCGTCAGCTGCTACTGCAGGGAAACAAGAACAATAATTTCCTACATTTATCACAGACTTGCTCTGAGCACTTTGTAGAAATATGTCATCACATTTCATCCTCACCATCACTAGAGGAGCTGGGTTCTACTACTGTCCCCATTTTGTAGAGGGAGGAAGCTGAGGTTTAGTGGCATTATACAAGGTTACACAACTATTAGGTGCAGGGCTGGGATTTGAGCATAGGTAATTAAGTCCAGAACCCAGCTCTTACCAATACCAGTGGATAAGGGCAGGTCCAGGGAGCCACTCATTCCTCCCGGGGCCTGAGGCTCTGGTCTTGAGGTTCTGCAGAGTGAAGACTGACGGAGCTGGGACAATCTGCCTGCTCCCTCTGTTTCAACCCTGGCCCTCCTCCTCAGGGGGCTGAGCCTTGAGATGGTTCTCTCCTTTCTGAGCACTGCTGCCTCTTCTCAGACAGCCCCTTCCCCAGGGGAACCTGCTCTTTGTCCTTTTCTTGGCTCAGGGATGGGACTGGAAAGGAGGCTGGAACCTTGTCCCCAAGCCCCCATCTGGTCTAACACTCTGTAATTAGCCAGGCAGAGTCCTGCTCAAGTGCCACTCATTTGAAGCATGGCCAATGCAATCCAGCTGAAAGCTAAAGCAGGCAGCAATAAATTCTCTTCATACAGTAGGCTTCCTAGAGTAACCTGGTATTCCAGTGTTTCCCAAACAGTGTTCCCTGGAACCCTGTCCCATAGGTTGGCAATAGGAGAAGTGAGAGAAGAGGATTCTGTGTGAAGAAAAGTTGGCAAACGTTGGGTTTAGTAAAGTTAAATAGGGTTCTTTTGCTCAACCGTGCTAATAAACTCACTAATAAATTCACCAAAAGAGGTATGAAATATGTGGCATTGCCCAAACTCATTTGCCCACAGAAGCCCTTTTCCTCCTGACATAACATTTATCATCTTGTGGAACAGCCTTGTCAAGACATCAAGTGGAAAATGCTGCTCCTGTCAGTTCTGCTGGTGAATTTGGCCTGATGAACTCACAGAATCAGATTCACCTCCACGTAAGGACTGTGACTGCTAGGCAGAGTAAGGGGTCCCCACTTCCTCACCTGCGAGTCCTCTGCCTGATTCCTGGGGATGGGAGTGTGTCCATTAAGACCCATGCACTGTGGTTTCAACCAACTGTGCACCCTGGGACCCCAAGGAACCTGTCTGCCTAGCCACTAAAGGGCTCATGATGGCCTTCCCATGCTGGTCCAGGCTGAAGCTCACCAGGCTCTCTGGAGCCTCTGCATGATCAACTGCAAAGCAGAGTAGTGATAACAGCCAATATCCATGAAGCATTCATGCCGTGCCAGGCACTGCTCTAAGTTCTTTATATGAATCAGTACATTATTCCTTCACAGCAACCTTAGGAAAGGGCATATTTTTTATTCCCAATTTACAGATGAGGAAAGAGGAACACAGAGGGATTAATTAACTTGCTCAACGTCACACAGCTAATAAGTGGCAGAGCTAGGATTTGAACCCAGGCAGGCTGGCTCTAGAGCCCACCCTCCGGGAACTGCCCAGCCTTAGGCCTCAGACCCTTTCCTCAAGTTTCAATGAGCTGCCTGCCTGTTTGTGTGCAGACGGATTCTGTCCTTCCCCTTGTGGGTGGATCCTGGATGAGGGTGGCTGGGGGAACCTTTGCCCACCACCCTGTCTCCATACCACCTGTGCCACTTGGATGGGGGATGGGTGGGGGTGGGGGCCGGGGGTTGGGGGGAGCTCTGTTTTGAATCACCAGCTTGCATGCTCAGTCCTGTCTAAGGTAGGACTCTTGGCAGCTTCTCAGGGAACACCCAGGAAGGCCCCACCCTTAGCCCCAGGGACTCTCACCCAGCCCATCCCTACTTGGGGAGGAGTGGGGCAGGGCTTTGCAGGCCCAGGCAGAGCTACCCTGCCTGCTGAGCTTCTGGTCTGGCCCCTGCTCCCACCTTTGCCCGGCTGGGGAGACCTGAAAGAACCCAGAGCCCCTTATTCCTCCACCATCAGGACCCAGGGTGGCAGATGTGTCCAGGCCACATCCCACCACTCCCCAGCAGAGAAGTGTCCTCCTGCCACGTATGCCAAGGGGCAGGGCACGTGCGGACACAGATGCCCTTACCTGAGTGACTACTCCTCAGGGCTCTTCTGGCTCCCAGCAGCTGGCAATAGGACTCAGCAAGCAGCTGGAATTTCATATCCAGAAGCGGGGAAGGTTTTCGGGGAAGCCCGTTGAAGCCTGTTTCCAGGACAGAGCCTGCCGGGTGTGCTGGCCCAGCCTGGGAGGAGGAGGAGCTGGGACCTGCACTGCCATTGGCTGGGCCCTAGCCTCCCCAGACTGCTTCTGATGAGGCTCAGGAAACTGAGGGGTTCACTCCTCCCAGGGCGCTGAGCCTCGAATCCTGGTATCCTCTCAGGGGAGAGCCACAGGTCCACTCTGACTCCTTGTTCATCCTCCCATCTGTGGGCTTGTGTGGGAGAAGCTGAGGCCTGAATCCCAGCTCTGCCACTTTCTCACTGTGTGATTTCTTGCCTTCTCTGTGAAACTGGGAAAAGAACAACACCTACACCATAGGGTGGATACGTGGATTAACCCAGCCTTAGGGGTGAAGTGTCAGTGCCTGACACAAGGGAAGCCCTGTCTACAATTGCCTATAATGCGTGTAAACTGCCCAGCACAGGCCTGCCGCATGGTATGTCCTCAAAAAAATGTTTCTTCCTCCTCCTTTTCCTTATTCCTAGGCCTTTTCTTTCTGAGATACAGGGAAGGCAGAGGAGAAGGGAGGGAGAGAGAGACGTATGCACTAGAGAAAATCTCATTTGGATGCATGTTGTCTTTGGGTTAAAAAGGCCAAACCCAAGCCAGGCAGGAACCACAGGAGAGGTGGAGAAGGTGGGCAGGGGCACCTGGGGAAGGCTTCTCATTAGTGCACAGACACAGTCTGTTGGCCTAATTAACTTCCAAGGTGCCCTGTATCAGCAGGTCACTTGGGGTCAGGATTCAACAGACAAAGTATCCAGGAGCCACAAACACCTCATGTCCACAAGCAAACACAATGCAGCTTCACATGAGCATACTCTTACACACAGGCCACAATTATGGGCACAGTGTTGCACACACATGCAGCAGTGGCTTTATTTTATTCACTGCTCTATCCCTTGTGCCTAGTATGGTGCCTGGTGTCTTGTCCAGTTAGGCTTCAATTTATATTTATTGAGTGAATGATGTGTGAAATGCACACACCCTGCAGAGAGTCACACATTTCTATACTCCATGCTCTTTCCAAAAAGCTGTTGCCAAGTACAGGAGAGAGGAGGCATATAAAGAGATCAGTTACAACATTGTGAGAAGTCCTAGAAAAGACACAGATAGAGAAGGGAGTTTTAAGTTCTGCCAGAGGGAGAGCCAGAGAAGGTAACATTTAAGCTGGGTCTTGAAGGATGTATAGGAGTTTACCAAGAAGAGATGCTGAGGAGGGGCCTTTGAGGCAGTGGGCACATAGCGTGCAGAGGACCTTTGTGAAAAATAATGGAAGAGCATTGGAGAGTGGGCTGGGTAGTGGTGGGGACACCACATGGCAAGGAGCCTGGAAGGTCAGCAAAGACCTTCCAGACCATGAAGGACCTGGAATGTCATGCTAAGGAGTTTGAATTTATGTTGGGTGCAGAGGGAGGCATGAGGGAATTCTTTTCTTTTTTTCTATTTTTACATTTGTATTGTGCTGAGGCAGGAAAAAGGAAGAGACATGGTCAGATTGGTACATTTGATTCTCATTGTTCAAGGTAGTTATAGTCTATGAGTCACCATGAACACCAAGTTAGTGAATATTGAAGCATTCTTCCTAGAGGACATATGAGGTTAGGTTCCTGCAAGCTTCTGTTTACAATGTGGTTATCAACTGATCAATACAGAAGTCTGTTTTATGTGTGTTTCTGAAGACACCTTGTTTAATATATATTGTTGACTCATTAATATTGGACTCATAGCCAACATCACTATAACTCATGACTGAATGAAGCTTGTCTAACACACATATTTTTTTCCATAAGGCCCATCATAGCCTTCGTGTGCTTAGAAACACTAGATGGCACTTCAGCACTGTACTCGGGGCCATTTCAAACAGCAAAACCCCAGCAAAAGGCAAGAAATGAGAAAAACATGGCACTAAGTAGACCTCCAATAGAACATGTTTATAGCATTAGAGCTGAAAGGGGAAGGCAGAATGTCACCTTGTTCAGCCACAGCTGGGAACACGTGCATTGGGAGACTCAAATTTTTGCCACTCTGTGCATGTTATAAATGGCCATGAAAGTGTCTTAAGTGTAAATTTTGTCTTAGAAATAAATTGTGGTGAGCTGGAGAATGCACAATACGGAATCTGTGACTAATGAAGATCAACTGTATGTTTAGAAAGCTTCCTCTGTTTGAGAAAAGAGGCTGGAGGGGCTTGTGAGACCAGTATGAAAATTACTCCAATGATTTAGGCAAGAAATGAGCAAGAGGGTTGGATTTGGGAAATAGCTGGTAAATACAGCTGGCAGCTTTGGGGGACTGACTGGGTGTAGGGAGTGAGGCAGGAGGCTGACCTAGGATGGTTCATTGGTCACTGGTTTTGGTGATTTGATAGGTGATTGGGCCACTGATAGAAATAACCCTATGAGGTAGGAACTCCAATGGCCCCATGTTTCAGATGGGAAAACTGAGGCCCAGAGAGGCTAAGAAACTTGCCTGGGCTTGCACAATCAGTAGTCAGGAGAGCTGGGGGTGGAATTCAGGTAGCTGAGCTCCAGAGCCAGTGCTCTTAACACCGTAATGCTTCAACATCTTCATACCCAAGGATTTGGCAACACTGTCGGCTCCTTTATGCTTGATAAACAGAATCATTTACTCATCGTCAAATATTCATTAAGCACCTACTATGTGCCACGTGTTGTGCCTGATAGTGGAAATAAATCAGTAAGCATGGTTGTCATGGTTCAACTTCTGGGCCTGGTCCTCTTGAAGATTACAGTCAAAAGAGGAAATAAGACATTAAACACACACACACACACACACACACACACACACCAATAACTCTAAAAGTGCAATTGTGATAGAGTCACAAAGGAGAAGCACAGTGCCAAGAAAATGTATAATGGAGAACCAGACCTAGTTTCAGGAGGCAGGGAAAGCCTTTCCGAAAGTGTAAGATTTAAATTGAGGCCTGGAGCTTTCTCCTCTGCCAGTAACCCTCTGCCTGCTTCCTAAAATGCCAGCACTCTCCAGAGCTCTCCTGGATTCTCTTCTCTCAGTGCACTCTCCACAGGCTGTGGCTCCTACCACCAGCTTGGGGCTGAGGACTCCAACTATTGCTGCCACCTCGTGACCCTAGATAGTTCATGTGGCTCTTAGCACATGTAGCACTGAACTCATTAACTCCAAACACATCTGTGACGAACCTATGCACCACTTTTCCCACTCACTCCCCCTGCTATGCTTGGAATGTGTCCCCCAATGCTCTCATGTATTGAAACTTAACCCCCAATGCAACAGTGTTGGGAGGTGGGACTTTAAGAGGTAATTAGGTTGGTTGGATTAACATCGTTATCATGGGAGTGGGTTTGTTATCATGAAAGTGGGTTTATTATCAAATGAGAGGTTTCAATGGAGGCTTCATGGCTGTTCTTTTACTGAGGGATGGGACTCAGGGGATGCTGGAAATCCAGGAGGAAGCTGGAGGTGGGAAGGGTGGAAGGTGGGCATGACAGAGAAGAGGCAAACGTGGAAAACAGGGAAAGAGTTGTGTGATGGGCAGAATCCACACAGACCTGGGCTCATACCCCATTTCTGCTCCCTAGCTATGTGGCCTTGGTCAACTCATTTTTTCTCTCTGAGCCTTAGTTTCCTTTCTTTCGAATGTGGAAGGGGTGGGGGGGTGCTGTTGTGAGGAGTGCTTGAGAGGATGTATATAAACATGGTGATTTACAGCTGGCATGTCTCACACATTCATTTTCTTCCACTCTGTGGGCTGTTGCTCTCTGACCTGTTGGGTGGACATTTGCTTTTCCTCTGGGACGAATGGTCATGCTCTTCCCCTATGATGTGCCTCCCTTCCTAGGCCTCTAGACCTACTCCACCAGCTCTGCCCATGCTTCCAAGCTCAGTCCGAGGAGGCTGAAACTGGGATGTGCCCCCTGGTCTCTCCCTACGATTTCTGAGGCTCTGTGTGAGCTGGGTCATGGAGAGGCTCACCATTCCTGAGACTGGGGCCCAATGCTTCTAGGTATCCTCGTCCCTCCAGCCCGGCCCACACTAAAGCTGAATCATTGGTCTCAATAACACAGTGTTTTGCCATCTCTGGGCGGGTTGTCTCAGTTCCATTTGGGGCCTCCCTTTTAGGGTATTGAGGGCTCATGAGCAGTTCTTGAAGCTTTGGCCACTGGCTGCCACATTTCCCCTTGCTAACAAGAGTTCCAAGGCCAAGGACCTTCCTGTTGGGCTCTTGCCTGGATGCGCAGAATCTCTGCTGAGTCATGGTCCAGTGTGGGGACCACAGGACTTACTGAAAGTAACCAGACAGCTCTGCATTTTAAATCTGGTTCCATCAAGTGGTCAGTACATGTAGCAGGTGCTATCAGTATCTGCCCCAGATCCTCTTGGCATACTCCTTTTCGGTGGTTAAGAGGACCTAGTACAGCACAATGATTTACAGCAGGCAAGACCAGTGTCCAATGGCCAGCACCTGCCACTGTGCCTGGGGCTCTCTGGGCTTCTGGGCCTCTGCCTACATATGAGGTAGGCTGGAATTGCTAGTGAACTGATGCCCCACTGGGAAAATCCCTCAACCAGTGACTGATAGAAGTTAGGGTATAAATTCTCCAGCCTCCTCAGCCTTTGATTGAGATGACTGTGAAGTCATTTTCTACTGTTTCCCAGCAGTCCCCAGCAGGATTAAGCTCCGTTGCCCATGGAGGTAACTCACTCAATTAAACACCCTTCATTAGCTTTCTTCCCTTCTCTGACTCACTGCCCATTCCCATGCTGATGTTTCCTCGGATGGCCTCCCAAATAAACAACTTGCATGCAAATCCTGTCTCAGGCTTGGCTTTTGGGAGAGCCCAAACTAAGACATCTCTTGTTTGAACAGAGAAGCAATCTCATTTCCTGGGGAATTCGCCTATCTTCACTCTAACCAGCCGCATCTTCGCTCATTGAGTGTTGATTGGCTCAGAGGTGGGACTGGCCCCCAGTTAAGCTAATCAGTCATACTTATCTTGCTCAGTTGATTGGTCCAATGTGACAACTTAACCCACGCTGATCTACCAAGGGGTCTTCCCTGGGACTTTTGAACATGGAATAGGGAGAGTGTCCATCTGATGATAGACATAGTGAGAAGTGAGGCTCCGGAATTGCTGGCAGCCTGCTGTTTGACAAAGCTGCTTTGCTGAGTGAGACAATGATTCTGATGCAGAAAGGGAAGCAGAAACAAAAGATAAGCAAGCGAGTGCTTGGAAGGCACTGGAATCCCTGGCTTGATCTATCTTTGGAGCCCAGCCATAATATTTTCTTTCCTGCATGCACATAAACCACTGCATTATCCTTTTGTTTTAGCCTGTTTAATTTAGGTATCTGTCATTTGCAGCCAAATATACTCTCTGTAACCTTGGATTTGCCATTTAATAGTGCCTGGTGCATAGTAGGTGTTCAACAAATATTTGTTGACTGACTTGTACCCTCTGGACCCTGTTTCCCTTACTTGTGTGTTGAGGGTGATAATTAGTAGCTCGTAGGGCTGTTGCATGGATGAGAAAATGAGAGGGAGAGGGCTGTCTTGGCCTGTTTCATGCTGCTGCAACAGACCACCACAGACTGGGTGATTTATAAAGAATAGATATTTATTTTCTCACAGTTCTGTAGGCTGGGAAGTCCAGGACAAAGGACTCTAGATGCCTCCTGGCATCTAGTGAGGATGTGGCCTCTGCTCCCAAGATGGTGCCTCAAACACTGTGTCCTTCAGAGAGGAGGAATGCTGTGTCCTCACGTGGCAGAGGCAGAAGGGCCAAAACGGTCAAACTTCTTCTATTAAGCCATTTTATAATGTCGTTAATCCATTCATGAGGGTGAAGCCCTCATTACCTAAACACCTCCCCAAGGGCCCCCCCCCACCAATACATCAGGGATGAAGTTTCCAACATATGAATTTTGGGGGACACATTCGGACCATAGCAAGATCTCTGTCAACTATGAAGTGTCAGACCCAAGCAAAGAGCTTTGTTCTGCCTGTGAGCCAGGGAGGGTGCCAGGGAGGATGCCAGGGAAGGCAGGGCATCTTGGGTGAGGTGCTCAGAGCCCTGCCTGGATCTGTGGATGCACAGAGCTAGTGAAAGCTGCATGAAGATGAAGATGATGGGAGTGGAATGGGAGGAATGGCTTGGGGAGATTTTTTTTTTCTTTTGAGAGAATCAATAAGAATGGCAGAGAAGGGAATTAATGTTTATTGACTCTCTGTTATGTAGCATTCACTGGGCCCAACTCCTCACATACATCAGAGAGTGCAAACTGGTGACCTGGAGGCAAATGTTTTGTTTGGCTTTCACGGTGCTAAAGAAACATTTCAATTAATTACCAACATATCAAAATCTGGAGGTTCCATATGAAAACATATTTTGGGGGAAGTTCTAGAGGATCTGGCAGCATGGGGTCTATATTCCCTGCAGCATCAAGAGCTGGAGCTGACAAGCAGCTGGCCCTACTTTGTAGTCATTAGGATGGTAATCCTGGACACTGTCAACTCATCTTCCCAATAGCCCTGCAAAGCCCACTTAGTTCCATTTTATAGATGATAAAACTGAGAGTCAGAGATAACGTGATTTGCTCCAGACCACATAGTTAGGGATTGATGGAGCTGGGGTTGTGGCTCAGTTCTTGTTGACCCCAGAGTCTATTCTCTTACCACAGTATGGAGACTGTCTGGCTATCTGTGGGAGGAGAGTGAGGAGGGAGACAGGTTTGGTATCAGTGATTAGGAAGGGTGGGGGTGCCACAGGTAGAGGCAGGAGAACTTGAGGGTGGGGAGATGATGTTGTCAGACCAGGCCATTGCCAGTGTGAAGGGACCTCAGGGTGTCCAGGTGAAGGGGTCCACTCCCAGGTCACTTTTAGCACCCGGAGCCTGGGCCTGGTGGTCTGAGGAATAGAGGATTGTGGCTGGAGATATTTTGGGGACCTGGTGTCTGATTAGCCAAGGGGAATGAGGCAAAGGGAGGAGACGGAAATGCTGTTCAGGTGCCTTGCTGGACAGCCTCGGTGGGTGGCGCTTCAGGAGATCAGGGTTGGGGAGGGGCAGGAAAGGGGAGGAGAGAGAGGTTGGGGGAAGCAGGTCTGGGAGGGGGAGATGGTGCATCCAGTTTGGAGGTGTTGAGTTGGAGGGAGATGTCTGGGGAGAGTTGGCTGAACAAGTCTGGAGCACGGGAGGACGCTCCTAGCTGGAGATAACGATCCAGAGAGTAAGCCGTGATGCCCAGGACAGACAAAAGGGGCCAGGCCTGGGGTGTCCAGACCAACTGTGGCCTTAGTGCTTGGTGGAGGTTGGAGGGATGCCCCCCCATTCAGTCTCTCTGACCTTCCACAAGGTAATGAGGATCCCGCCCTCCTCACCCAGCGGGCCCCTCTGTAATCGGCTTCCCTGGGGATGTTTGAGCGAAACGGAATAGCGAGGCAAGCAGGGAAGAAGGGAGGGAGAACTGGTTATCGCTTCCCCTCAGCTCCAAGTGGATAATTACACAGCTCTCCGAGCCCCAGGACTGGGCCAGGCGGCAATCCATACAGACAGCCTCTCAAAATTAATGGGACTCCAAGGGGTTTGGGGTGGGGGAGCACCAAGGCTGAGAGAGGCTGAGGAGAGAGAAACTAGATATGGGAAGACTGTCTGACAGAAAGCCCAAGACGCAGGGTCTGAAGCAGAGATGGAGGGAAAGAGCAGGGAAGTTGAAACTCAGAGAGGTTAAGTCACCTGCTCGGAGTCACACAGCAGCAAAGCTGGGATTTGGCCTCTGTGTGTGTCCAGAGAGCATGCTCTTTTTTTTTTTAAAGTATACTTTAAGTTTTAGGGTACATGTGCACAACATGCAGGTTTGTTACATATGGTGGACCTTCTCCCTCACTGAGAAGGCCCCTGGAAACAGGACTTCAGCACACAAACCCTGCATCAGAGCTGCTTCTGGTCTGAGTGAAGGTGGAGACCTAGAGAAGAGCAGTGACTTTCATAGATGTGAGGGAGGAAAAGGCAGCAGGTGTGACGGATCCTTCCAGTCAGCTGGCATGGGGCCCCTCCCTCGTCTGTTGGAACTAAGGGCACCTCTGCGTCCCGCCCCTCCGCACCCCCATCAGTATGCCTCTCTAGCATGCTTCCGGATTCACCTGGAGTTTGGTTTATAGTTACTGTGCCAATGGTAATCTCTTAGTTCTATAAATGTGCCACGGCTATGTGAGATGTTATCAGTAGAAGGTATACAGGAGCTATTTGTACTATCTTTGTAGTTTTTAGATTCTTCCAAAATAAAAAGTTTATTATAAAAACCCCACAACCAACAGCAGATTCCAGCTGTTGGTTGGGGGCAGGGAAGGGGGCTAATGAGGGGAGAGGCCAGTCCCCAGAGGGGAACTGGGGTGCAGAATATTGATGCAGGCCCCCACGACAGTGTTCTCATTTAGCTCAGGCATACGAGGGCCCCGTGGCACTCGAGTTAACCCATTCGGGTCAGTATCATTCACTTAGGTCCCCATTGGCCATGTCACCAGTGCCTCAACCTGAGTCTACACTGTGCGCACTTAAGATTCAATCCACTAGGAGGGTGAGGATGCCAGGGGTAAGCACCGGAAATATCTACAACTTACTTCACATCTGTTATGTGCTGGTAGTCTCCTAAGCTGCTTCATATACAGTGTCAGTTTGAATTCTCACAAAATCCCATCTCCTAGAGGCGTCTGAGGCACAGAGAGGTTAAGTAACTTGCCCAAGGTCACACAGTATGTTCTGACCAGAACCCTTCTGATAGCCAGGATGGGAGACCTTTTAAAGCTTGCCCCATGAAGGGGACACACTGTAGGTATGGCAGGACTTCTACGTCTCTCAGGGCAGGAGCCACTGGACCAGCAGGTTTCTGGCAGCCTGCAGCTTGGGAGCCAGCAGGACTGAGATGGGCTCTGGCCCATCTCCCAGGAGCTTCTTGGGCATCTCGGCTTGGCTCTTCTCTGCATGGTTGCTCTGTCCTCTCTTACACCTGGTCCCCAAGGCTATTCTGTCTGCTCTACTCCATGGTGAAGCTCAGCTTCTCCTCCTGGCCCCTGCGCTCACTGCTCCCAGTCTAGCTGCAGGAGTGACTGATTGGCCCAGCTCCTCCTCCTGAGGATTGGCCGCCGTTGGGTCTAGGTGTCTGTGACCTGGACGGGCAAGACAAGTAGGAGAGTATGGTTCAGTGCCATGAGCCCCGGCTCTACAGGTGGATTGCTTAGATTTGAATTCCACTTTCTCCCTGTGTGACCCTGGGCAAGTGACTTCACCTTTCTGTGCTCTTGACTCATCCTCGGAGGTAACAGTGCTATCTTCCCCATGTGAAGACTGAATACATGATGCTGTGTGAATGAATGCATGCAGAGCCCCGGCCCAGAGGATGCACTCTGCTGCCACCGCTTGTTGCCATTATTATTGCTGCCATCATAGATCACGGTGTGTCTACTTGGCAGGAGCAGTGAGTAGGGCAGGGAGTGATGGACACACCTCCTACACCCAGCCAGCCCAGGGACTGCTCATCCTGATGCTCCTAACCTGTCTGTGAATCTGGGTAAAAGGCTTCCTAAGGAAGGGGAGAGTTCAGGCTTCAGGCTTCAAGTTGTGTGACTGTGTGTGTGTGTGCGCGTGTGCGCGTGCACGTGGAGAAGTAATGCCCCCTCTGCCCCCAACTGCCGTGCCTGAGCCCCTGGGCTATGGCCTTGCTTTGTCTCTTATGCCGTGACAGTGGTGAGGGAGGGCTCTTTCCTACCTCAGCAGAACACAGGTAAATGTGTGTGCAAATGATAGGCTTTTAGGGGGGAAAGTAAGGACTTTGCCTGTCAATCAGGAATCTTCCAGGATTACAGAAGATTCTGACAGCATCTGGGTGAATGAGCGAGTGGGTGCTGGGAAAGGAAGGCAGATCTTGTGGGCAGAGCTGCAAAGCCTGAGCTCCTCCAATCCTGCTCTGTGGAACACCTACTTCTCCCACCTTAGAATCCTGCCTAGAAGTCTCTCTGCACCCCCAACCCCCGCCACCCACCTCCAGCTGCTGGGCACACTGGTGCAGATCACAGGCACAAGAAGCCTGAGGGCTCTGGTGCTAGGATGGCTCAGGCCTTCAGGTATGGGGCCCAGGCAAGACGTGGGATGGGGAAGAAAGGCCAAGAGGAGGCTGAGTTATCCTAGCAAACAATAAGACGTCGCACATGTGCACACCTACAAAGCTCCTAGAAACATCTCTAGCTCATGGCAAGTGCTACCTATGTGCTATTAATGCAAATGAAGATAGATGAGAATGAAGAGGCCTGCGTCAGAAGCTTCCGGAGTCTGCTGACAACCAGAACACAGTCTCCTTGGGACCCCGCACCTGCTGGACAGAGGGGACACCAGCACGGGACAGAGTGCTTACTTTGTGCCAGATACGGTTCATTTAATCCCAACAGCCACACAATGAGATGTGATGATCATCGGCCCATCTTCCAGGCAAGAAGATGAAGGCTTAAAGTAGTTAAATAACTCTTTTTCTGTTCATTTTGAGCATGTCAAGATGACTTCTTTGCACCTGCTCTTCCCTGTCTGCAGTGCTTATGCTCCGCCCTAAAATATTCACAAAGCCAGGATACAAAGCTATAACAAATCACCCCCAAATTTAATAGCTTACAATCACAAGTATTTATTATCTCCAAGTTTCTGTTGGTCAGGAATTCTGGAGCAGCTTCAGGACCACATGATGATGTTTATGGGACCTAGGCACTTTTGCCTTTTATGGCCTCTTCCCTTTTCAAAGAATATTTGAAAAATCACATTTCATGATTGTGTTGGTATAAAGATAAATATATTAATGTTATATATTAAAAACATTTCCTTTGACCTAAAAGTTCCTTCTTTCTCCTAATTTTAAAAGAAGTGAAAAACATTTTCACTGGTCCTAAATGTCTTGTGGGCCCAAGGCATGGTGCCTCCTGTGTTTAGCAGACAAATTGGCCCTGGGTGGCTTAGCCAGCTAGTTCCGGCTCAGGGTCACTCAGGTGGCTGCAGTCATCTGAAGGCTTGACCGAGGCTGGATGGTCCATTTCCATGATGGTGCACTCACATGGTTGCTGGCAGAAGGCCTCAGTTCCCCGCTGTGGGCCTCTCAATGGGTTGACTTGAGTGTCCTCATGATATGACAGCTGCTTCCCCTAGAGTGAGAGAGGGGAAAGTAGGGCGGAATCCTTTTATGCCGTATCTTGGAAGTCATCCATGGTCAAATATCATTACTTCTGCCACATTCTTCTTGTGAGTCATTAAATACAGCTTGCACGTAAGGGATGTAGGGGAAGGGAAATTAGGCTCCACTTTTTGAAGGCAGTGGACAGACATATTCAACAACCATTATACTTGGCTTCAGACAGGCCTTCCCTAGGTCACCTAATTTTGACCCTTGTTGCCACCCTCCAAGTCCCCTATAACACATCACTCAACTTATCGCCATTGGAGATTACCTTGTTCATTGATTCAATTGTTTGTCTGCCCCAGCTGGAAGGTAAGCTCCTTTGTGGGAGCGGACCTCATCTCTCTGTTCTCTGCCGTTGTTCTAGGGTCTAGCATAAAGCCCAGCACCCGTGAGGCTCTCAGTAAGTATTTGGTGAATGAAGGAAGGAGTGAATGAATGAGCGTTGGTGGTGGTGGTGGGAGAACCTGCAGTCACTTCAAACTGGTGGTGGAAGGGGAGTGTGTGGAGAGGCTGAAGCTCTCCGCTTGGGGTTTGTTGGCCTGGGATGGTTTCCAAGGCCCAGGGGATTGGGAAGGAGGTTTCGTAGGGAAGAGCAGAGTAGAGCAGTAAGGGAGTGAGAAGCCTGGAGAGGCTGGATGACCAGAAGGCATGGAATTACCTTGTGAGCGCGGACCCCAGATTATAGGATCTGGTGGGGTCTAGTTGCTACACATGTAGCAACAGGAAAATTACAATGCATTATGGCAGATGCCTAACAGGAGTGTGTTCAGGACCCATTAGGCTGGACGCTGATGCTGACCGCTGAACGGAGGACTTTGCTTTTGGCCACACCCTTGACTGTGGACTTTGCTCACTTGCCGAGGTGTTAGGGGATTGCTGAGTCCTGGGGAGACACACTTGGCTGCTGGTCGCTGCAAGACTAGCTCACCTGCCCGGGCTGCTCCATTCAGCCGCTGGGGGGCAGCAGAGGCCCAGGCTTGGCGGCAGCGCCCGGGCTCCTGCAGCCTCCGCCCTCAGAGCCGTTCTGTGCTGCCAGCGACCAGCCACCAGCGACCAGCCACCAGCGACCAGCCACCAGCGACCAGCTCCCGCTCCTGTAGGGGCAGAAGCTGCTGGGTGGGGTGGAGGTCACAAGTTTGGGGTGTTCCAGTCTGTGCTCCTGCTTCTGAATTGTTCCTTCCACTCTCCCCTGAGCCTTCTCCTAGTATCCTTTCCTCCTTTACAAATCTTCCCAGAAGATGAAAGCAGAGAGGTGGCAGTGGAATGGGGGCCTGGAACTTGTCGACTTCAATGAAGGAGTTGGACTTTACCCTAAGAGCCATGGAAAGTTCACTGAAGTCCCTGATTTGTGTTTGCAGAAAGATACCTCTGGCTATCGGGAAGCAGAAAGCCCAGACAAGAAGCTGCTTCAAGGCTCAGGTGGGAGAGGGGTCAGAGAAGAACCAGTGATACAATGAGGTGGATGGTGGGTACCCCCTCGCTGGGACATGGGGAGAGCTGGGCTGAGTGCAGGGGGGCAGTGCTTAACCCCAGAATGAGCACACTATTGCAGTGGTGGCAGAGGGTTCAGGACACAGGGCCCCCAGCCCAGATAGGCCTGGGTTCAAGGCTAGGATTCCCTTCAAGGGGGTGACAGCAGGCAGGAGGGGAGCAGCCCTCCACCCTAGATGGACTGGCTTGCTAGAAAGTGAGTCAGGAACAGGGGCCAGGGACCCACAACTGAGCACAAAGTGAGGTGTTGGACTTGACCGTGGTGGAGTCTCTGACCAGAGCTGGGCTCAGAAGGGCAGCTGGCCCTCTAATTCCTAAAGGATGTTCTCTCATGCCATGTGCTCCAAAGGTGCTGTCATCAGACATCAGGGACAGTGTGAGCAAGCCCTAGAGGATTGGCCTGGTCTTGGCCCTGACCTGGAGTTGACTGGAGTCCTACACTTTCCAACTTGGGGCTGAATCCACAGGCCTCACCAGCCTTTGTGCCTGCTGCCTGCTGGCCTTCACCCCACCTGGCTCCAGGTCCTCCAGGTCCTCCAGGTTGGTACTGAGCTGGAAGCTGGCTGTGTGATCACAGTTGAACTTGTGCCCAGAGACTACAGTTGGGCTGGGTCTAGCAGAGGGCCTCGCTGCCTCCCAGGGATCATAAGGGGGACTGCTCCTCTAAACCTTTGCTGTAGGTGGTGAAGGACTCATCCCTGAGCCGCCAGGAAGGTTTGGCCCAGAGACTATAGTTGGGCTGGGTCTAGCAGAGGGCCTGGCTGCCTCCCAGGGTTCATAAGGGGGACTGTTCCTCAAAACTCTTGCTGCAGATGGTGAAGGACTCATCCCTGAGCCGCCAGGAAGGTTTGGGCTTGTGCCCCTCTCCCCCTTCCCACTGGCTGCTCCTGGCATCTGCAGCATTCTCTCACTGCTCCCTTTTACCTGGCCAACTCCTAGTCATCTTGATGTCTCAGTTTAAATGTCACTTCCTTGGAAACAATTTTAGTGCACCCATTATTCTTGCTCAGAGCGTCCTTTGCTTTTCCTGCAGTGTATTTATTACAGCTTATTATACTTTTACTTGGAGAGAGAGAGAGAGAGAGAGTGTGTGTGTGTGTGTGTGTGTGTGTGTGTTAACATCTTGACCCCCTGAATAGACTGGAAGCTCCCTGGAGACCGGAAGCATGTCTGTTTTACTCATGATTATAGTCCCAGGCTCTAGCCCCAGGCCTGGGATACTGCAGGCACTCTAAAAATATTTGTTGAATGGGTGAAGGAAAGAAAGAATAAATGCATTATGGATGCCCCTGGGGATGCCCTATGTGTTGGGAATTCATAAAGCCACAGGGTAAACCTGGCATGTCTCTGGATCATCAATTTTACTTGATGGTAAGGAATTAGAAGCATTCTATTTACTTATTAATAGAATATTTTACATTACAAAAGTAATACATGTTCCTTGTCAAAATTCAATCAATAGGCATTGAAACAAACCCTGACACATTATGGAGTACAACAAAAAGTTCACTTGACTTTTAAAGAGAAAATAGGAGGCTTCAAAGACATTTTGAGCTTAAGAGGGGCCAGACTGGCCTGCAGTGCAGGCTCCTGCAGGGATGAGGTCACTCCTGTGGGTTAGGGCACCTCCATGGGAGAGGCTGAGAAACTGCTGTTAGGCAATTGCGCTGTTGTTGGCGTTGTGGCTCTAGAGCCTGGGCGCTGACTGCACTTGGAGAGAAAGCAAACGCCCGCTTTATATACCGAGAAGTCGGCTGGCCAGACTCCAGGGGCAGGGGCCTGGAGGAGAAGAGTGTTTTTGTGGAGGAGTGGGGATGCAGGGAGGCTTTCTAGGGGGTATCAGGAAGGAAACCTTCCTGGTAACGAAATAACAAAAATCCTTTCGGAAGAGTGAGAGAGTGGGGGTGCTGTAACAGGTCAGCCGCTTCAGAGGGGCTGGCTGTCCCAGGCCGGGGGCATCACGGCTGGAGAGTACCGGGGAGGTGGGAAAGTAGGTGGGGGGGTGTCATTGGGTTGGCTGAAGGGGCAACCCATGGCCATCCAGGAAGACCAGCAGCGAACGGGCCATGGAGAATGACACTGTTATGTGCAAAATGTACAGCTCGAGGTGGAGTCAAAGATGTGGGCCTGGAGCCTGACAGATCCGGGTTCAAATCCCAGCTCTGCCATTTTTAGTGATGTGACTTTGGTCAAGTCTTTCCCTCTCTGAGCCTCATTTGTTCCATTGGCACAAGGAGAATCCTGATCACCATATTGAAGGGGGTTGTGATGATTCCATTAGGTATCTGTTCTCTGTATGTTCAGATCACCTGGGTAGTGTTTTAAAAAATACTGATGTCTGGGCTTCAGCTCAACTATCTGAAGCAGAGTCTCTGGGAGTGCATCCCCAGCATCTAGGATGCTTTGACAGAGCCCCAGGTGATTCCGTGTGCAGCCGGGAGAATCCCTGCCAGAGGTGATCTGAACACAGCCTTGTGATTGTCTCCAGCAGAGGAAGAGGTTCATGTTTCCCAATTAATCCACCATAGTCTGCCCCAGGCTTTGTGGTCAGTCCACAAGCTGCCTTTGTGCCTCTCACTGGGCTTTTCTCCTCTGCCTGGCTTGTTTGCTCTTTGTCTGGGTCCCAGCTATCAGGTGCAGGGCATGAGCCAAGTGCCCACTGGGATGCAGCTGCTTTCTGTCCAGTGGCTTTGGGGGTGACAGACAGATGCAGACCTACTGGGAGAATGACGAAGGGGCGGACAAGCCAGGCCTTGAGCAAGGAACACCCCTCCTTCCCCGCAAGGAAGATCCAGAAAGAGATTGACTTCGTGCTTAAACTTGAGCTGCACCAGAAGCCCCGGGGGTTGGGGGAGGGGTGTTAAAATACAGATTGCCAGGTCCCCAACCCCAGGGCATCTGATTTGGTAGGTCTAGGGTGGGGCTGGGAATGTGCACTTCTGACAAATTCCCAGGTGACACTACTGGCCCCCTGGACTACACTTTGAGAACCATTGACTTAGAGGCCCACAGAGAAGTCAGCTACACACCACCTCGGCCCACACATACCCAGAGCCAGAGAGCAGCAGGCCCAGAGGAAAGGCGGGCCAAGCAACCCACAGACACACTCTAGTCAGAGGAGGCACCGAGGAGGCGAGAGACCCGGACACACATCAGCAGAGCTGGGGGAGACAAGGACCCCAGTATAGACCCAGGGAGGAGACACCTAAGGGACAGAGACAGTGACATCTTCCTGGCCCCTCACCCCAGCTCAGAGAATGACCTCGGGAAACAGAGTGGTGGGCTGACCCAACGACAGACAGACAGACTGACTGAAGGACAGAGAGGCGGGTGGAGATTCGCAGTGCGTGAGCACCGAGCAGCCGGGGGGAGCTCTAGGGTGTGCTGGTGCCAACTTGTACCCCTCAGTTTTCAGGACATTTGCGGGTGAATTGTAAACCCTTAATTGTTGGAAGTTAGCCCTGGTGGGAGTGTTCACCCCGTGTGGACACCCTGTGAACCCCAAGTGGTGGCGACTTTAGAAGCAATGCCTCCTCTTTTCTGACCTAGGTTTGACCCATGTGGGACTTTTTGCCCTTCTGCTCAAAGCTCAGGTGCTGCCACCTGCTCCAGGAAGCCTTTCTGACTGCTCCACCCATGGGGTGGAGATGCTTGTCTCCCGGGAGTTCTGTGGCGTCAGCTTCTCAAGCCTTCTGTGGATTTTTCAGGGTTTTGGTTCATTGTTTCTGGTGTGACTCCGGGTTGTATCACCCCTTTCCCGGCCCTCAGTGTCCTCAGTGGGGATTGGCTGAAGGATTCCTAGGGCCTCTTCCACTTGAAATAATTTGTGTTTACTCCCTCTTTCCTACCTTTTTTGGGTTGTGTTCCCCTGTCCTTGAAATTTTCTTGCGTAAGGCCCATCAATATATGTATGTTTATTTATAAAATCTATATGTTATTAGACATATATGAAGTATAAATTTAAAAGGATGAGATAAAAATACAAATGGAAGTTACTCTGTGTGTATATATACACACATATAAATGTATGTAAATAGATATATATTTATATATTTATTTTCAACAGTGCTTGAGAAGTAATATAAATATATAGTAACTATAAATATTTGATTACTATTATCAAATAATCAGAGAACAGGGGTAGCTGTTTGCTCATTATTTGATAGTAACAGTAATAGAATATTTACTCAGCGCTCTTGTTATAAGCTGGGTACCGTGCTAATTGCTTTACATGAATTGACTCTTTTAAGCTCCTTAACAGCCCTATGAGGTGGGCACCATCATCATCTCTACTTCCCAGGTGGGGAGACTGAGGCACAGAGATGGTGGGTAACTTGCCCATTATCACACAGCCAGTAGATAGTGTGACTGGGATTTGAACTCTGGTCCAGCCACCAAGCTCAAGCCAACTGTTAGAGGGCAAGTGAGGGAGGTTCTGCCTCCGAGGGCTGGTCCCTGAACTGGCATGCTCCCAGAGGTGAAGGCCATGCTGTCTGTGTCTGTTTTCTTTTTTCTTCTTCTTCTTTTTTTTTTTTTCTTTTCTTTTCTTTTTTTGAGACTGAGTGTCACTCTGTCACCCAGGCTGGAGTGCAGTGGTGTGATTTCAGCTCACTGCAACCTCTGCCTCTGGGGTTCAAGCAATTCTCCTGCCTCAGCCTCCCAAGCAACTGGGATTACCAATGCCCACCACCACACCCGGGTAATTTTTGTATTTTTAGTAGAGACAGGGTTTCACCATGTTGGCCAGACTGGTCTCAAATTCCTGACCTCAAGTGATCCACCTGCCTTGGCCTCCCAAAGTGCTGGAATTACAGGTGTGAGTCACCGCGCTTGGCCCACGCAGCCTGTTTTCGTCAGAACCACTGTTAAATAGTCTCTGAGAACTTCTTGGACTTCCGGTGTCCTGTTCAGAAGCTGTACCCGCATTATCTCATTGACTCCTTCCTCAGACCCCGCAAGGGCAGTATTGCTATCTTTACAAAGCCCGAGCTCAGGAGGCAGCGCTCTTCCCTGGGACGTGGCTGGGCCACTCTCCTGCCACCCTGGCTGAGCAGAAGGGTGAGATTTCCCCATAAACATTAGGAGAACATTAGGAGATGCATCAAGCTGCCCTAGAAACTAGGCTCTAGTTAAGTGCTTGAAAAGTAATTATAAACTCCAGAATATCTTTCAGCCGAGCAGGTGGCTGGAAAATTAGAAATCTATTTCTGAGACACCTGCTTTCCAGAAAGGCTGAGGTTATGTTTCAGGCAGGTCAAGTGCTGGTGGCCTCTGTTGGGGATGTGTGTGTGTGCACGACTGCATGTGCATGCGGGGTGCAGCACCGAGGGGCCAAGGAGAGAGGAGACGCCAGTCTGGGGGTGTAGCTGTCATGACTGCCCTTCCCTGGCACTCTGTGCAGCGTGGAGGCGGCAGGCGCCTCCTCTCTGGTGTCACCCCTTGAGAGCTGGGTTGCTAGGACACCGGAGCCGAGGAGATGCCAGTTGATTTGCCAAACAATTTTTCTTCCAATTAGGAATAATTAGACAAAGGGAGAAAGTGTGTGCTTTGATGGTGGCAAGAGAGGCTTGGAGCTTGGGGACCCAGAGGAGCTGTTAGGGTTTCGTGGCTGAAGATGGCTAGGAGTGTTGCCCCACCCCTGGGAAGGAGCCTCTTTCTGGCCCCGTGGCACCCAGCTTGGGGGAGAGAGGAGGAGATCTCACATTTATTAAGTGTCTACTACATGTGTGCAGCCCTCTTTCATACTCACGATAAGCCAGGAAGAGGGACTAGGATCGCCTGTGGTCTCTTCACTGCTTGCAGCCACACTGGGCTCCCTCAGTTCCCAAACTTCTTGGGATTCTTGCACACGCTCTTCTGTCTGCCCAGAATGCTTGCTCTTCTCTATGCGGCCGGCTCCTTCTGACCCTCCAGGTGACCACTGTTATTATCCACAATAGGCCCTCACCCAGCTTTCCCCCCACAGCCCCTGGCTACCTCCCTGCGTGGTGCTCATTACGGCTTGCGGTTATTTTATTTGTCTGGTCACTTGTTTTCTTGTCTGTCTTCCTAGCTAGAACATCACATTCGTGAAGACAGTGTGTGGCACATGAAAAGCTCTCAGTAAATATTTGTTGAACGAATGAATGAATGAAGATCTCTCTTCAAAAGGAAGCGGAGGCTTAGCGAATCTGAAGTTCTTCCTTATGGTCTGCCCCTCAGTAAGGGGTAGAGGGATAGAGCCAGGCCGTCACCTCGTGTCCCCCTCGCTTTCAAGCTGGCTCTCTTCCCATGGCATCACACTGCCTGCAACCTCTGTTTGCCTGCAAACAGACAGGAGTGGCCTCTGTCTGTTTCCCTCTCTCCAAAGAGGCCTGCATCAAGGGAAGGCTGCTGGTCCTCCAAGTGCCAGCAATGGAGCAGTGCAGGGTAGTAGTCCCTGGAGTCTCCCTGTCTGGGTTCAAATTCCAGATCTGGGCTGGGTGCAGTGGCTCACGCCTGTAATCCTAGCACTTTGGGAGGCTGAGGTGGGGGAATCACGAGGTCAGGGTATCGAGACCATCCTGGCCAACATGGTGAAACCCCGTCTCTACTAAAAATACAAAAATTAGCTGGGTGCAGTGGCGCACACTTGTAATCCCAGCTGTTCGGGAGGCTGAGGCTGGAGAATCGCTTGAACCCAGGAGGCAGAGGTTGCAGTGAGCTGAGACCATGCCACTGCACTCCAGCCTGGGAAACAAAGTGAGATTCCATCTAAAAAAAAAAAAAATCCAGCTCTGCCTGGCTGGGCCTCAGTGCTCCTGGCTATAATGTGGAATGAAAACAGAACCCATTTCTGAAGGGTCTTGTGAGGATATAATGAGATAATACACGTGGAATGTTTAGAGCAGTGCCTGGCACATAGGAAGTGCCTCCTATGATATAAGTTATAGGAAAAACTGGGGTGACAGAGAGCTCTGATCCTTCCTGCTTGTGTCAGTGACACATAGTGGGCCAGATGATGCAGCCCTTTAGGTGCCTGGTATAAATTATTCATCTTGGCATCCGGGGCCCCAAATTCTTAAGAGCTCCACTATTAGGAAGCTGAGAGAAGCTAGCCAATGTGAGAGAGCCCAGTACAGTGTCTGGCACATAGTAGGTGTTCAGTAAAATGGCAGTTGAACCACTCTTGAAATAGCCGGGCCGAAAGTCCAACTGACTGTCGAAACTGTCCACCTGGGTGTGCCATTGGTCCCTCAAATGCAAGAATAACAATAGCTACTGAATTTCATGTACTTTTAACTATTTGAAATTATCCTATGTAACTCATTTACTACCTGTCTCTTCCCACTAGAATGAAAGCTCCAAGAAAGAGGGATTTGTCTCCTTTTTCATTGCTCTTTTCTCCATGCCCAGAGCAGTGCCTGGCTCATAGCAGACCTTCAAGAAATATTTGTTGAGTTAATTGCCCTCATGTCTGTTATGGATCCTGTATTAGATTCCTATTGTTGTAACCAATTACCAGAAATGTTATGATGTAAAACAGTAACATATTTAATATCCTACAGTTCTGGAGGTGAGAAGTCTAAAATGGGCCACAGTTTGTGTTCGTTTTGGAGGCTCTGGGAGATCATCTGTTTCCTTGCCTTTTCTATCTTCTAGAGGCTTCCCGCAATCCTTGGATTGTGGTTCGGCATCACTCTGACCTCTGATTCAATCATCACATCTCCTCTGACTCTGGCCCTCCAGCCTCCCTCTCAGGCCACTCAGAGAATCTGGTAGAAACTCCTCATCTGAAGATCCTTAGCTCAATCATACCTGCAAAGTCTCTTTTGCCCTGTAAGGTAACAGTCACAAATTCTAGGAATTAAAATGGGAACATCTTTGGGGGGCTGTGATTCTGTCTACTGCAGGCCTGATACCCCATCTGTTCTTTCTGATGATTTATTCGCTTTCTGTCTACTTTCTTCTTTCTCCTCTATCCCACTGCCCCACACCCCTGGCCCGCCCAGGCTCCACAACATCAAGGGTTTGCCTCCATGGACAGACCATGGTTTCTGTTCCCAACAGCTCTTCACTCTGAAGTCTGGGAGTGATAAGGGGATTCTAAGACTTCTTAACATTTAATATTTGGGTGTTCTAGTACACTGTAGTGTTGTTATGCACTGAAATGCAGGCAATTTTTGTAGTACCAGCATTTTTTCAGTATTTTAGAAACATCTGAATCACAGCTGCCTGAAGTCTACTCAGAGAGGGATATGCTGCACTGAGATTTCCAATTAAACAAAGGTGTATTCATGTATAAGGCATGCTGAGCACCTCCTGGCCCTCATTGAGACCCTTCCAAGGCCTCTTAGTGTTGTTTTAATTCCCTCACCCTGGGCGATAGTGAAGATGCAGAGCTGGATGTCTTCCCCCTGTTTCAGCCACTGTGTTCCCTTTAGAACCACTTTGGGTCTCTGATGGAGTCTACCTAGGATCAGGTGGTGGAGAGGACTTCAAAGAAAATGGGAAGAAGGTTTGGTTAGGGGACTTAGGAGAGAAGAGAGTGGAAAAGGTATAGGGAGATTCCCCAGACCCAGTTCTCAGCCTTCCCCACTCTCTTCACCAATTTACTTAACCAACCCTCATTAAGAACTTAACATGTGGCTGGGCGCGGTGGCTCACACCTGTCATCCCAGTACTTTGGGAGGCAGAGGCGGGTGGATAACTTGAGGTCAGGAGTGAGGTGGGTGGATCACTTGAGGTCAGGAGTTCAAGACCAGCCTTGCCAACATGGTGAAACCCTGTCTCTACTAAAAATACAAAAATTAGCCGGGCGTGGTGGTGCACGCCTGTAATCCCAGCTACTCAGGAGGCTGAGGCAGGAGAATCGCTTGAACCTGGGAGGTGGAGGTTGCAGAGAGCTGAGATTGCACCACTGCACTCTAGCCTGGGTGACAGAGTGAGACTGTCTCAAAAAAAAAAAGAAGAACTTGACATCTTAACATGTGCCAGGCAACTAAGCACTTTATATATATTAAATAATTTACTCTTTAAAACAACCCATTGAAGTAGGTATTATCATTAACCCTGCTTCACAAAGGCACAGAGAGGATAAACAACTTGTTCAAGGTCTCACAGTGATGAACGGAGCCGGACTGGACCCAGGCAGTTTGGCATCAGAACCCATGAATTCACCACTGCACGCTGCTGGATTTTGCCTGATAGCTAAATTCCCTCTGATTTCCTCCTCCTTCTTCCTGAGCCAGCTCTGATATGGTTTGGCTGTGTCCCCACTGAAATCTCATCTTGAATTCCCACGTGCTGTGGGAGGGACCTGGTGGGAGGTAACTGAATCATGAGGGCAGGTCTTTCCCGTGCTGTTCTCATGACAGTGAGTAAGTCTCACGAGATCTGATGGTTTTAAAAAGCGAAGTTTCCCTGCACAAGCTCTCTTCTCTCGTCTGCCACCATGTGAGATGGGTCTTTCACCTTCTGCTATGATTGTGAGGCCTCCCCAGCCACATGGAACCGTAAGTCCAATAAACCTCTTTCTTTTGTAAATTGCCCAGTCTTCGATATGTCTTTATCAGCAGTGTGAGAATGGACCAATACAAGCTACTTCCTCATGGGCCCTGCTCCTTCCTCCCTGATAATTTATTTTGGCCAGGACCTTGCCCTCCATCATTATACCTGGAGAGACTGAAATCAGAAAGATGGAGGAAGCTTATTTATTTATCCTGGCCCATCTCAGATAAAGCAGCATTTGAGGACCCCGGGTGGGTTCAGTGGTGATCCTAGATTGCTTTTTAAAAAAATTAGTATTTTAGTATCATTTTAACGAACTATGGAAATACAGCAATGGATTGTTTTGCTCCAGAGCTGCAGCCACTAGGTCAGAATCAGAGCCTAGTTAATCATGAGGCCATGGGGCAGTGACCTGGAGCACCCGCCTATATGGAATTCCACACATCTTTGGAATAAATTGCGAACTAACTGAGGTTTCCTCACCAGACCCTGTATGTGGCATGTAGAATGTCAATGAGTCCTACTTCTGCAACACCCTCAAAGGGAACACTGCACAACATCTTGGACATAGGTTATTTCTTTTACTCCGAATAGCAGTTCTATGAAGTATGCATTACGATGTGCATTTTATAGATGAGAGAATTAGGCTCAAGGAGGCTCAGCAATCTGTCCAAAGTCACAGCTAGTAAAAGGCAGAGCTGGAGTGTCACCGTGGAGTTGGCTGTGTCCAGGGCTTGTGGTTTTAATGTCGTTCCTCTGCTGCCCCAGGAGATGGATAGTGGGGGAAGAGACGGCCGGCAACAGTTCCTCCTCCCTCTCCATCTCACAGCCAACGTGGGGCAAAAGTGCCTGCAGTGAACTTAGGTCTGTGGCTCATAATAAGTACTTGCCTGTTATGGAGGTGCAAGCATCATGATTGGAAGAAAAGGTAAAGGAAAGAAGACAAGAAGGTTTCAAGAAAGAAGTGGCATTTGAATGAGGCCTTTGATACAGGGAAGGGCCTATCTCCGTTTATGACTGTGCGCACATGGGTGGGTTCGTTCACTTACGATTTCCTGAACCCCTACCATGTGCCAGATCCTATGCTGGGCACAGAGTACACATTAGTGAGTAGAAGAGGCATTGCCCTGCCCTCTGTAAGCTGCAGTCTGTGGCAGCACTGTCCAAGGGAAGTTTCTGGGCCGATGGAAATAACTCACGGTGTTCAGTGCAGTAGCCACTGGCCACGTGTGGTTACTGCAGGTTTGAAATGTGGCTACTGTGACAGGAACTGAATTTTAAATTCTTTAAATTAATTTTTTAATTTAACTTCAGTTAATTTAAATTTAAATAGTCACACGAGGCCAGTGGCTATGCTATTGGACAGTGCAAGTTTAGAGGGAAAGACAGACAGTGAACATAAAGAAGTGCTTATGGTGATAAGTGCTATGCAGGAAGCAAGATCCAGTGGATGAGAATAATGGGGAGTGTCCTATTTAGATTAAGTAATCAGAGGAGGCCTCTCTGAGGAGGTGACGTTTCAACAGAGACCTAGAAGATGAGTGTGGGCCATAGGAAGAGTCAGGGGCAGAGGGAACAGTGGGAGAGAGGCCCTGAGTAGGAGAGGGGTGGGTATACCTGAGATAATGCGAGGAGGCCAGTGGGTGAGAGTGTCGTGGGCAAGGGGAGGGGATGCAGGAGATGAGGGCAGGGCATGAGGGGAGCAGGGTCTGATCACGTAGGCTTGTAGGCTCGGGTAAGGAGCCTGCACTTATGTAAAGTGCAATTGATGTCACAAAAAGGTCTCTTGCTCCGACTGCCACAGATTGTAGGTGGTAACCGTGGGAGCAAGGACCTCAGGGAGGAGCTATAGCAATGGCCTGGGGTTGGGGAGATGGGGGCACGGAGTGGAGTGATGGCTTTGGAGGTGAGGGAACTGACTGAATTCAAGACATACTTTCAAGGCAGACATGGCAGGTAGCCTGGCTGTGGAGGGTGAGGAAGTTGCTCAGGTTTTTGGCCCGAGCCACTGGGCAAATGGTGGAACCATTTTCAGAGAAGAGAAAGTTAAGAACAAAAAAATCAAGAATCCAGGCAGTCGGATGGTCATCCAGATGGTTGCAGAAGTCGGAGGGAAGCTGAGTGTTTATCTGATTATGTTGTGTCTCTGTGGGCCGAGCATGTGAGCACAGTCTGTGTGGGCGAGTATGCATTGATGTTTGTACACATTTTTGCTTTGGGTAAAGTATATGCATCCATTTGGGGTGGGGTGAGTGTGTATGCACATGAAGGTCTGTGTTTGGATGACTGTATAGGAATGTCTGCACACATCCATGCAGGTGTGGGTGGGGTCAGTGTGTGTGAGTGTGTACCTCTGTGTGTGTCTGCGTGTGTGGTGAGAACGTCTGTCTCGGGTTCAGGGTGAGCCCAGGCCTGGTTTATCTCTGTGAGACGCGTATAAGTGAGGTTTGTGTGTATGCGTCTGTGTGTATGCAGGGTGAAGGCGTGTGCATGTATGTGGGGTGACTGTGTGCAAGTTGGTGTACATGTGTGGATGCAGCAAGTGCGTATCTTCATGCATGAGGGTGGAGCTGCATGTAGTTGCACACTTCTTCCTACATGAGGCATGAGTGTGTGTGTAGGGTCTGTGTATGCACATCTATTTGGGGGATCATATGCACAGACCTGTGTGTATCTGTCTATGAGGAGAGTGCATGCACATAAGTGTACAGGCATGGAAGGAGGATGTTCCAGGGATGGGTGTGTATGGGGGTGTGTGCCCATTTGTGGGCCTCGAGTGTGCCTGCCTGTCCCCTTTGAAGCTCCTGTGACTGCAAGTCACAGAGGCAGCAGCTTGCAGAGCGTGTTACATCATGTTTATAGGTCTTTCAACCTTAATGCATTTTAAATTTCCAACCCAAGGTGATCCCAGTGGATGGCAGAACCATTTGTTCCTTGCTCTGATTTAAAAAGAAAGTTTCCAGAGTAGGATCCCTTCTGTCTCCAGCCTGGCAGTCCTGCCCGATTCTTTGACTCTTCAGTGGAAGGAGGACCCAGACGTGGGTCCCCAGACAGTGCAGGTGGATGGGGACATGGGAAGCGAGCTGGGGAGAGAGGCTCTTTGAGTGTGGAGAAAGCGGAGGGGTAGAGGCTGGAGTGGAATGGGAACAAGGAGGTGGGAAGAAATCAGACCCTCTCCTCACTAGGGCAGGCCCAGGACACAAAGGCTTGCAGACCTAGTCTCTTTTGCATACCCTCTTTCTTTCTTGTCTGCTTGAGGATTGGCACTGGGCCTTTTGCTTCTCACACTACACACACTCCATGAGCAACTTGACCTCTAGCTGCTCAAGGCAAACCCTGATATCATAAATCCCTTTCCAAGCTGCCCTGGGCACCTTCTGGGACCCTTCCTGTGTGCCTTTGTCTACCATGAGTGTCCACCACTTTCCTTTCATTATACTCCAAGTCACTGTGGTGATGTCTCCTGTTCCTATTGAAGCCCAGCATATCAGCTGTGTCCCCCAGACAGAAGGGGCCACAACTCCTGCTTGTCACAATGTGTGCTGAGGGCCTGGGGGGCTGCTTCCAGCTCAGCTGCTTGCAGAGACCCACAGAGGTAGGAGAGAAACAGCTCAAACTTCAACTTGTAGAGGTGAGGAGCTGGAGGCCACCTTGTGCCAGATCTCAGGGATGAGGTGGTTGGGGTTGTGCTGCAGCACACACCAGAGCTGGAGTGACACACCAGAGCTGTGCTAGAACCTCCTCTACGGTCATCTTTGGACCAAGTTTTGACCTCAGTTTTCCTTTCCCTTTGATGAGTTTTCCCTCCGTCATGGCAACAGCTCCTGGTGGGCCTGCCTCACCCCTTCTGCAGATGTACTAGAGTCCAAGGATGCACATAGATTGATCCCTGGGTCTCAGACCTCTGCATTCGTTGATACCACCTCTTTGGTGATCTCACTTGCTAGCCATTTGGGTCTCATTTGAAACAGATATTTATCATAACAACACATTTTTCTGGCTTTGAATCAGGCATGGGCTGGGTCTGGGGCTTGGAACTGAATGCCATAGGCATCTCTTTCTTTACCGTTGGTCAGCTGTAGACTCACAGGATGGACCTCTCACCCCACCAAGGGATAAGCCTACAATCTGGGGTCTCCTTAACATCCCTTCCACCATGGGGCTTCCTGGACCAGGTCTTGTCATGTCCCTTGAACTTACCTTGTAGGAATTCTGTCTATGCCCCCAGCTGGTAAGGAGGCAGGAGAATCATCAACAAAGCCCTGGGGATGTGTCTTTTGGAAACATAAGGCACCTTAAAGCCAAGCTGATGAACCTTTTTTTTTTTTTTTTTTTGACAGAGTCTCGCTCTGTCGCCCAGGCTGGAGTGCAGTGGTGCGATCTCGGATCACTGCAACCTCCACCTCCTGGGCTCAAGCTATTCTCCCATCTCAGCCTCCCTAGTAGCTGGAATTACAGGTGTGCATCACCACGCCTGGCTTATTTTTGTATTTTTAGTAGAGACAGGGTTTCGCCATGTTGGCCAAGCTGGTCTCAAACTCCTGGCCTCAAATGATCTGCCTGCCTCGGCCTCCCAAAGTGCTGGGACCACAGGTATGAACCACTGCACACGGTCTTTTTTTAAATAAGAAAAATGGTCTTACTGTTTTCGTAGAAATAGTGTGTAACCACTGTGGAGTAGGACAGCTTGATGGCTAAGCACACGGACTCTGGAGCCAGGCTGCCTGGGTCTGACTCCTGTCTTTGCCACTTACTGGCTGTGTAACTGTAGGCAAGCTATTTGACCTCCGTGTGCCTTAGTATTCCAGTCCTGTAAGATAGAGGTAATAGCAGTATTTACTTTGTAGCGTTGTTGTTAGGATAAGATGAGTTAACATATATAAGGGATTTACTGGAGTCTGCAGCACAGAGTAGGTATAATAGATGCACCTTCATTATTATTCTTGAACACTTTCAATGCAGAAGAAAGCAAAATTGACACCAGATGCTATCACCCAGGGGACCTTCATCCAGAAATCTCTCTTGGGGCTAAAACACAGATAGTTTTATATAAATGTGATTTATGATATGTATTGTTCACATACCTTTTTTTCTACTTAACCATATGTCTTAGAGATTTTTTCATATCAGTCCCTATAGATCTACTTCATTCTTTGAAAATTAGTATTAATGAGCTACAATTTATTTGCCTGATCTATCACTGACGTGTGGGCATGAAGGTTGTTTTCAATTTTTCTCTATTGTAAACAATACTGTGTGTGTATGCTATGCATATGTCTTCTTTTGCATTTGAGCTGTTATCTCCTTGGGCTGAATTCTAGAAGTGGGAATGCTGGGTTAAAGAGTACGCACATTTTACATCTTGATATATGTGGCCAAGTTGCCCTTTGGAAAGGTTGTCTCAGTTCCCAGTTTACGCTCTTTCTGTCCTCTGTCTATGATGTCTTCTTGTGGAACGTTTTTCATTTTGATTCTGGGTCTCCCATTATGTCCCCCTTGTGCCCTGAGGTAAGGCCACCTAGATGCAGAAGGAAGCTGGATGAACACATTTTTTTTTTTTAAACTGGTCCACGAGATCACAAGCTGCCAGGAAAGTGTTGCCACTGAAGGCACTTTCTGATGTGGCTGTTGAGGGACCTGTTGCACCACTGCAGTTCTTCCTGAAGCAGAAAGGGGGAACTATGAAGCATGAGGAAGGCTGTTGAAAAGTGACTTTGATGAATGTTAAGCATTGTTCTCTCCAGGCTGCAGATCGAAGCAACCCGGTTGATTTTACCGGATTTTGCATGTGAACAGAGGCTTGGAGTGGCAGATTGCCCTTTTCAAAGATGGCCACAACAATAGCATCCATGCCATATGTTTGTGTACAGTGGGACCTTGCCATGACCCATCAAGAGGTGGAGTCTAATTCCCTTCCTCTTGAATCTAGGCTGGCTTGTGACTGCTTTGACTAATGGAGTCTGGTGGAAGAAATGCCCTTCTTGAATTCCAGAACCACGAATTTGGGAGTAAAATAAAATGGTGATCATTCTACATTTTGGGGGTCATCTATTACACAACCATAATATCTGGAACATTTAGCTACTGCTCACTGGGGAAGACAGTCCAGTGAAATGCAGCAGTTTTCAACCTTGGGATACCTGAGAATCAAGTGGAGCTCTCATGAATGATGCGGATTCCTGGGTTCCACCTCTAGAGGTTCTGACTCACAGGACTTAGTGTGGGGCTGAGAAATCTGCATTTTAAAATGAGCACCCTGGAAAATTCTGACACTGGGTAACCAATCGAAAACTTTGGTGAATCATGTAAGAGCAAAAGCTGAGGAGCCAGAAAGACTTGGATCTGAATTCTGGTTCCATGGCTACCATCTCGCTGTGCCTTTGTTCCTCATCTGTAGAGTGCAGGCAGTCATATTTCCTACTTCATGGTGGTATTGAAGGGTTAGATGAGATAATGCATGTGGTCCTTATCATAGCCCTGACACATAATGAATACAAGGAAATAGTGTTTGACATTGTAGCTTCATGGGGCAAGGATTCTTAAGGGATTCCTCCCTGTGCTTTGATATTAAATAGAAAATGTTGGTTTGGGTGTATTTAAGTAGGAATGGGGTCCATAGTTTTAATCAGATTCTCAAAGAGTCCTATATCTAAAGAAAGTTGAGAATGCTCAAGAGAAAGTTTCTGCTGTTTGACCTGGCTCCAGCCCCAAGAGCCCCTTTTCCT
The DNA here is from genome assembly GCF_029289425.2 of Pan paniscus. Lineage (NCBI taxonomy): Eukaryota > Metazoa > Chordata > Mammalia > Primates > Hominidae > Pan > Pan paniscus. The sequence goes on from NC_073249.2 coordinate 192,119,594, forward strand.
TCTAACTGAAGCCTCTTGACCATACCCATGGGGTTGGCTTCATCCCAGAGCATGGAAGAATGACTTTCATGTGTCCTAGTTTCACTTTCTGGGACTCAGTGAAAGTATAAGGTGGTTGGAACAGCATGGACAAAGATCTGGAGGTGGGATTGAGCTGGAGTCCACAGGTGGCAGCAAGCTGATATTCAGAGAAAGAGGTAGTTTAGAGTCTGATTACCAGTATTTAGAATGTCAGGTTAGGGAGTGAGGAAGTAGGGAGGCAAGGCAAACCTCTGAGCAAGAAAGTGGCAGGATCACCACTGCGATTCAGCAAGGCATCTCTGTGATGCTGGTTGAGGCAGGATGGTGGCCTGGTTGTTAAGGCAAGGGAAGAACCCTGGATTCAGGAACAGGCTCAGTGCAAAGGCAAACTGTGATATTCCTTCCTGGGAGTTTTGGAAGAGCTGGTAGCAGCTGACTGCTTCTATACCTCCCCTGCCCGGGCATGTATGGTTGATGGAAGAGCAAAGGACTCCATTCTTTGGGCTGGAATGCCAAGGCCTGGGTGGTGGTGTAGCAGAGGGAAAATTAAACTCCTGCTGTGTCCTTGAGTAAGCCGCTCCTCCTCTCTTGGCCTCAGTTTTCCCATTAGTAGAATAAGGGGTTAGGAGACCTGGGTAGGTTTGTGACTGCTTCATCCTGTTTCTTGGAGTCCTGCTATCATACAGTAGGAATGGCAGGTGTGTTTTAACTTCTGTGCCACTGCTGCCTGGAGTGTGTGCTGTGTTGGATTCTGAAGTGGAATCTGGGCTCAGTGGGAAAGAGCTCTGATAGATTAGCAATGCCTGCCCTGGTTGTGACTTGGGCAGTGGCCTGTCTCGTTAATGCCCCATCATATGGAAACCTTATGTTCACACGGCATGACTCTAGTCACTCAGGTTAACATCGTCACAATTTTTGCTCTATCTATATACCACCTCAACTGACTTAATTAAAAAATTAATATATCTTAAAAATTGACTTATTTTGAAATTATATTGATTGTTTACATGGTTTTGAATCCGGATTATTTAAAAACACACATGCAGCTAAGTCTAATTTTTATTCGTAGTCCCTTTCCCCTGTTCTTGCTCTTACTCCCAAAGAGAATTGTTTTTATTTGTTTTTGTTTTATCTTTCTATTGTTTCTTTTGGCAAGTTATATAATGCATTGTTATTTTCCTTAACTGTCTATAGATCGGTAAAAGGGCCAAAATGTTATTTGCTTTTACTTGTCCAAATTAAAAATCTTTTTATTGTAGTGTAATTGTGGTATAATGCATATACAGAAAAATACACATATCTTAAGTGTACAGTTCCATGAGTTGAAAGTTGGAAACTCTAAAAGTGAATGTATCCATCTGATCACCTCTCAGATTAAGAAAAAAAATATTCCCAGTTCTCCACAAACATCCTGCATGGGTTACATGTTTATTAGATGTTTGGGCATCTTCTTTTTTGGAGTTCCTATGTCTTTGGGTAATTTTTCATTTGCATTATATCTGCCTTTTTACAACTGGTTTGTAGGGCTTCTTTATACATTCTAGTTGTGTGTCTAATGTTGATTACAGATATTGCAATAGTCTTCTATTTTGTGGTTTTTATTTTACTCTCAGTGGTGTCCTTTGATAAATAGAAGTTCTTAATTTTTAAATAGTCTGGTTTATCCATCTTTTTCTATATAATTAATAATCTTTGCTCCATTTAAGTAACTGTAACCCCAAAGGCATAAGATCCTCTTATGTTTATGATCTAGAAGCTTTTTTGTTCTATCTTTAGGGTGAGGATACTTGGAACAGACTTTTGTGTATGTTAAGGTAGGGGTCTGATTTTCATTTTTTCCGTACAGATATCCCACAGACCCAGCACCATTTATTGAGAAGACAATCTCTTTCCCCTGCACTTCAGGCATTCCATTTAAAGAAACTGACTATCATTTTGAATGGTGAGTTTGATGTGCTAAATTATTTTTGTAAAATACATTAAAGTACGCATGTATTTGTGAAAATAAAACATGTTTAATCTGCATTAAACCACCTAAAATCATCTTGTGTACCACACTTTAGGAAACCTCTCAGTGGGATGTTGAGATAATAGCCTCAGATAAGGGAAGAAATTCTCAAAGTAAATTTTAAAAATTCCTTTAAGAATTCATTATATAAGAAGTTCATATTTGTTTTAGAAACAATAGAAAATACAGATAACTATAAAGAAGTAAATAAAAATCCCCTGTAACCCTCTTAACCAGAGGTAAATGCTCTTACCATTTTGGTATATTCTTTTCCAGCCATTTTTCCCTCCATACACACACACTCACACACACACTCACACACACACACACACACACGTTGTATCTTATAAAAAAGGGGTACTGAAATACATACTATGTTGTATCCTTAATTTTTACTTAATATGTTGTTAACATCTCTTCATGTCGATAAATCATATTTCTACATAATAATTTTATTAGACATCTAGGCATGATATGCTAACTGGCTCCCACTTTTTCCATTCTTCTAAACATACATTCTTATTCCTTTCTTCCTTTCTCTAAGCCCTTGCTTTCCAGACCCTCATTTTAATAGTACCTACCACCAAGCTTAAGAAATAAAGCCAGGCTGGGCATGGTGGCAGGCACCTGTAATCCCAGCTACTCAGGAGACAGGAAACAGGAGAATCGCTTGAACCCAGGAGGTGGAGGTTGCAGTGAGCCAAGATCATGCCACTGTACTCCAGCCTGGGTGACAGAGCAAGACTCTGTCTCAAAAAGAAAGAAAGAAAGAAAGAAAGAAAGAAAGAAAGGAAGAAAGAAAGAAAAAGGCCTCCTTTGATTCCTCCTTATCTGATTCCATTTTCTTTCCTGACTCCTGAGTCACCATCATCTAGAGCTAGTGCTTCTAAATAATTTAACTTGCCATTTATGGTGTGCACTTTTACTATATTCAAGTATATTCATTAACAATATATAGTATTGCTTTGTATGTTTAAAAACGTATATGTAAATGACACCATACTGTACACAACCTTTTGCAGGATACTTTCTTTACTCAAAATTATGCTTCTCGGTTTTATCCATGTTGCTGTAGGTAACTTTCATTTATTCATTTTTAACCACGATGTAGTAGTATTCCCTTATATGAGTGTACCACAATTGAATCATCCATTTCCTTCGTTAGGAAAAATAAGGAATGATGCTGTCTTTCTGAGTAATCTGTAAGGGTTTCTTTAGTGTTCATACACAGGACCAGAACTGCAGGGTATGCAATTTGATTTTACTAGTTATTGCCTGCCCAGTTGTTTTCTAAAATGGTTGTAAATTTACAATCCCATCAGAAATGTATAAAATTTCCAATTTCTTTGAGTCTCAACCAAACTTTGATATTGTTACATTTATAAATTTTTTCCACCCAATTGGGGTGAAATGACATCTATATTAGCCAGAACTCAGAAAACCAGACAACACACAAGGTATTTCAAACAGAGTGACTTTAATACAGGAAATTGTCTACATAGATGTTGGAGAGCTGATAGGGCCAAAAGGGAACACAGAGGTAACTCAGAGATAATAACTGCAGGAAGCAGGTACCAACCTGAGGGCTAGAGGAATAGAAGAAGTTTGGGAACCAGGACCTAGGAGCTCAGAGTATGGGTCCTGCGGTCCTGCAGAGCTGGTGCTGAGACCTAGGAATGGTATGTGGCTGCTATTGGTATATGGAAGGATTGTGGTGAGGCTGGGTTTGGGAGTACATCAAGAAAGTAGGGGCTGGAGCCAACTGCTGCTGCTGGAGTGATGCTGGCAGGAAAGGAAGAAACAGGAACCAAGTCCCTTCTCTCCTCATCTTGCCTTCCAATCTTCCTCGAGTGCCTTTCGTTGTGGGAACCTAACAGGAAGCCAGCTGGTCCTGGAGTCTGGGAAGCGTTGTGTTCAGAGTCCTGGCCTCAGCAAGAGCAGAATACAAAAGGGTAGATGTGAGCTGAGAGACATTGGGTAAATAACCTGCATAGAATTGCACTGTGTGTATATTGCATCTCGGTTCTTTCCATTTTTATGTGTAGCTATTTTAAATGGTGCTTCACAAACATCCTTGCACATACGTTTTCCTTAGAACTTGTTTCCGAAAGTAGAATTGTAGAGTCAAAGAAAATGCATATTTTTAAGGCTTTTGGTCCAGGCTGACAAAATCACCAGAGAGTAGGTTTTGGAGGAAAGGGAGTCCCCCCCACCACCCCACACAGTGTATTCCTGGAAACCACATCACAGAGCAGATGGTAATGGAGAAGATCATCTTTCTACGCTGGGGTGCTGTTACCTGGGAATTGCTTCCTGCCCAAGGAATGAGTACCAGGAGACAGCAGTTCTAACAACCCTATCTCAGAAAAAGAGAGCTACAGCCTCAAACTTCTGTGTCATTTATACTAGTTATATTATTCTCTGAATTTTATATCTATTACCCATTGACCACGGAAAAGCCACAGTGAATTTTAAAGTGTACCCACACAATTGAAGCACACAAAAATGTAATTCCACAGTATCACTCACGCAATCTACCACCAGCGATGTATCCTTCTGCTAAGTGCTCAGTATTAAATTAACTGTGGATTCGTTTGCTTAATTGGGCTTACAGGGGCCAGGAGTGTGTGTATGTGTGCAGTGAGTCTGGACAGCTGGAAGGCAGAGGCTAGAGGGAGTGTAGAGAGGAGATAAAAGTCTGAGTTTAGGAGGGTGAAGAAAGTTGGTGTCAGTTGGCACAGTGGGAGCTCCCGAGGCATTTAGGGGAACAGAAAGTGCAGTGGAAAGAGGGATGCATGGGCGTGAAGGCCTGGGAATCCGTGGGGCAGTGCTGAAGAAACACCTCACCTGTATCACCAGATAGCTAAGAACTACTCCACCTGGCCCAGATTCTTTGGCGTGTGTCTCTGCTCAGCTCCGATGAATGCAGGAATCCCTAATCAGATGGCTGCAAGACTCCCCTCCAGCAGGTAATCAAGAAGCCAGAGCCCCTGAACATTGGGCCAGGTATCCATCTCCAAGGGAGCTGTCCCTCCCACGGTCACCTTGGAAAAAAGCCCTGCAGAGGGACCTTGGCCTTGGCTGGGTATTGTGGGAAACGAAGGGTTGAAGTCTGGGCCTTGAAGAAAGCTTCTCATAATTTTTCCAGCTCTTGACACTTCTGAAATGTGTCTGGGGCATTTGGGAGAAGGTCCCCAAGCCGTATCCAGCCCTGACTATTCTCTGAATTGTCTCCTGGATGTCTCTTGGTATCTTCCTCTCACCAAGGCATACCTCCCATAAGGGCAAGAACTATGTTTGGCAAACCATAATATACCCAGAGTCCCATGCAGTGCTTAACACAGATACTCAAGACATATTGACTGGATGAAGGAATGGAGTTCTAATACAAAAATGTTAACTTTCCACTTGCAAACAGTTCCATCTCTGGGCTGCTTTGTCTGTCACTGATGTCATCATAGTCATTGTCAGATTCATTCTCCATCTTCCTCCTTCTCTCATCCAATTGGCCATGTGTATTCTATCACCACTCCAGTGCCCTAGCGTAGTCCTCTTTCTGCGCTTTGTGCCATCCTTCAACTTCACATCTAAAACCCCCATTGGTTCCCTTTCACTTTCAGCATAAAATCCAAACTTCTTAGTTTGGCCTTCAAGGCTCACCATTGGTCTCCAGCATCCTTCTGTCTGCCTCATCCATTTCTCTCCTGCATGTGTCCTGATGCTGCCAACCTGGTTTCCTCCTAACTGCTCAAATATGTTCCGGATTTACCTGTTCTTATATCTGGGCTCATCTCCCTGCCTGTAATCTCCTCTTTTCACTGGCCAATCCTGTTTGATGATTTCTCCTTCCACTGAACTGAGAATCAGACTGAAGTCACAACATGAGACCAGCTCTGTGTCATGGTAGGTGTCGGGAACTGGTGATGAAGCTGAGGCTCTGGTACATGTAGTGATGGTCAAGGTCACACAGCTGGTAATAACAGCTGCCACTTATTGGCTGTCTTCTATGTTTTAGGTCCTCTTCTAGGTGTTTTACACACTTCCTTTCCAATGTGCTCAATACACTTGCAACATATCATTCAAGTAAGGATATAGCATTAAAAGATTCCACAACTGTGCCCATTGCCAGGCAGGACCATTGCAGGAAACTGGCTCAGTGATGGAGTAAGTTATGGCTGGAGTAAGGAGAGGATAGGATCTTGGAATGCTGCTGAGGACACCAGGGGTTACCTTGTATAATAAACGCTCAGTTCCTGGGGAAGGCAAGGGAAAGGAAAGGAGAGATGCAATGAAAAAAATCCTCCATTTGTGTCGAATTATTTCTCTCCTGGAGGAAGAAGAGATAAAATCTGGAGGTGCAAATGGGGCATGGTTCTATCTATACACAAGACACACAATGTCTTTTTAAAGACATTAGTGCAGACTTCAATGTACTGCTTCTCAGGTGGGGCCTGGGATTCTTCATGTCTAACAAGCTTCCAGGTGATTCAGATGCTGTTGAGTCCTGCACTTTGGGTAGCAAAGCTGTAGGAAGGTTCCATCTTCCTGTGACTGGGGTCTAGGCCGATGTGTGACCAGGGCCTAGGGTCAGTCTACAATTGGGGAATTGCATCAGTCCAAAACTGGAGAATTGTATGATTGACCATACTTTTGGTTTTGACCAACACTGCATCTGTCCTCCAACCTATAGCCATGAGTCATAATAAAAAAATCACACAAGAGTGAAGGAGAGAAAAGATATTTCCCCTGAAAGAGGAGGTGCAGAGCACATGGGGGAAAGATTCCCGTACTATCCGGGTTGGTTAGCTCCTTTTTTGTAAAGGAAATTTCTCCCTCTTCTTTTCTCACTCTCCATCCCCGCATTTTACATATGTTCTTAACAAAGAAATATATGGTTAGTGCCACATCTGGGAGTCTTGTCCACAAGGCCTGATGGCAATATATAATCAGTTTGGGAGAGGGGGCGGCACAGCATAAAGAAAGGAAATGGTTTCTCTAGACTAGGAAAGAAAAAAGGAAGAAAAGGAAACCAATATGTATTGAGCTCCTGCTATACACAAGGCACCCTACCAGATGTTTATATGTAAGCCAATCATTTCATCTTCCCAAGAATAAAATATAGTTCTTATCTTATTTCACAGATAAGGAAACTGAAGTCCATGAAGGCATCAAGTACCCATGGTTGCTTGAGTGTTAAAGCCAGGACTCCGTCTAGATCAGTAATCTCAAAATCCTTGCTGCCTCATGGGACCTAGTCAGATGAGTTCAGTTTGGGAAATAACGCATTTGAGGAGCCTGTGGAGTGGGGTGGGGCGGGGAAATACTCAGGTGGAGTGGTTGAGGTCTTAGAAGTCCCACATGGTAGAGTGCAAAGAGAGAAGAGGCCACGGCAGAGACTGCTCTCTTATTCTTCCTCAGTGTTCAGAATACCTGAGTTTTAGCTAGACACAGCCATTGGAATGAAGATTCTGCTTCTCATCCACCCACAGAGCTGGGTGTGGCTATGTGTTAAGTTGTGAGTAGTGGGAAGTGTGGGAGAGTGGTTCTCACCTACCTTTGTCCCTCCGTGCTCCCTTTTCCTTCCTGCAGGCTGGAATGAGGCTGTGAGGCTCCAGCAGCCGTTTTGTGCCATGAGGCAGTAGAAACCTGGGTTCCTGATGACTGTGGAGCTGCCAAACTAATCTGGACCTCCAGATTCCATACCTGCAAGACACATGAACATCTGTCTTATGTAAGCCACTATTACTTTTTTTGTTTGTTTTTTTTCCTGTATGGCAGAACATAATCTTAAGGAACACAAAGGCCAAGGGCATCTTTTCCATTCAGGGCTGCCGTTCTCAAACCCAGCCACACTTCAGAATGCTCGGGCCTCCCAAAGACCAACACATTGAGACTTGCTGGAGGGCGTGGCTGCACATTGGTCGTTTGAAGCTCCCTAGGTGATTCTAGTGTGTAGGAACTGATCTAGGACTGAAAAGGATGTGAAGAGGGCATGTTCCTAAAGAGAGAAGAACCAGGAGAGTGAGCTGTGAAGGCCTGAGGAGGGAATTTGAGTTAAAAAACAGGCGGGCATCAGCACTGAATGCCTCAGTTGGAAGCTGGGGAGGGGGGAAGCCATGGAATTAGGTTATTGAGCTCACTGGTGACTGGGTGAGAGGCATGAGGTCAGGGTCCAGTTTGAAATGGGCTAAGGACGGGTGAGTGCTTCATAAGAAGCCTGGTAGCCCATCAATGATACACTGGATAAAGAAAATGTGGCACATATACAACTTGGAATACTATGCAGCCATAAAAAAGAATGAGTTCATGTCCTTTGCAGGGACATGGATGAAGCTGGAAACCATCATTCTCAGCAAACTAACACAGGAACAGAAAACCAAACACTGCGTGTTCTCACTCGTAAGTGGGAGGTGAACAATGAGAACAAATGGACAGAGGGAGGGGAACATCACATACTGGGGCCTGTCGGGGGGTGGGGAGAAGGGAAGGGAGAGCATTAGGACAAATACCTAATGCATGTGGGACTTAAAACCTAGATGATGGGTTGATGACGGGTACAGCAAACCACCATGGCACATGTATACGTATGTAACAAATCTGCACGTTCAGCACATGTATCCCAGAACTTAAAGTAAAATTAAAAAAATAAAGAAGCCTGGTAGTGTAGGAAAGAGAGGTAGGCCACTAGCTTGATGGGACAGTGAGCTCATATTTATACTAATGACTAAATTTCCTTGAGTGATGAAGGGGCAGGCAGCGTGCTAAGCCTTGCCAGGCATCAGCACCTCATTTCACGGTGACCCTTCGTCTGAGTTAGTGGCTGTTATTTCCACTTCACAGATGTAGAGGCTGAAATACAGAGATGGAATGACTGGCTCAAGGTGAATGCAGCTGGTAGGTGATGGAGCCTGAACTTGAATCCAGATCTAATTCCATCCTGGGAAGGCCACCTTTAGCCTGGAGGCACCTGGAGCCTGTTTGTTGCTGGAGGTCAAGGGAGAGGTTTTACGTGCAGATCCTTGAGGATGCAGAGGGCATGGGAACTCAGCTGTAGGTTTGGGCTTGGATGAAAGGAGGGGCCCTTCCTCTCTCTGAGATGGAGGTGAGGATGTGGGGAGTTGTGGAGAGGAGGGAAACTGGGGCCCTCCTGTAGCACCTCCATCTTTCCAGGAGCCAAAGCAGGGTCATGGCAGGGCACAGGGGCAGTAGGGACTGATGAAAGCTTGAACAGCAGGAATTTGTTCTCTGCCAGAGGGCAGGAGAGTTGGCCTATCTCTAGTATTGTACTGAGGCCATGGGACCTTGTGATAGAAGGCTGATTCCAGGCTCTGATAGTGCTAAGCCAAGCAGAGCTGATTATTAAATGTCCAAGGACTCCTCTTCTGATAGAGACATAGGTGAGTTCTCTCCCATCCCCTGCCTCCTATCCCCAGGACAGCCTCCTAACAGGATTCTGCTGTGCCTGCAAATGAATTTGCTGTGATCCCAAACTCTTTGATTCCAGCAGCCATCCCTGGAGAGGATCCCTGGAGAGGAGAAAACCCAGGCCATCCGGATTTTCTGCATGGGAGACCTGGCTGACCGCTGCCTGGGCTGCTTTCAAGTCTCACCGAATTATGAAGTCAACTACTGGGTGTTTAGAATGTCTCAAGTTCAAAGACTAGCAGGCTAGAAGCAGACATCTGAGGGAACTTCAGGCACCTTAGCAGGAGGAATATTAAGATGTGGCACGCTGAGCTTATCGGGAGACTGGATAGGGATCAGAAGGAATACATTTCTATTCTGAGAGCTGCAGAGCTCAGGAGTCGTTCTTCTGATATCAGGCCCATTGGTGGGTTTAGTTTTGGTGCAAGTTTCTTGGCCATGGAGCTTAACTAGGAGGAAGCGAATTGCAATCATTTTGGCCTGTGCTCCTTAGAGTCCCAGGGATCAATGGGAGGTGAGTGGCTGGGTGGGCGGGTAGAGCAAGGAGAACAGGGTACAGGAGACACTGCCACTTATTTATTTGTTTTTCCTACAAATATTTATTGAGCCTCTAAGTATGTACCAGGCACGTTCCAGAAGAGGGACTCAGAGGTCGTTGGAAGTGTGTGCCAGGAACCACTGAGCAAGGCCCTTGTCTCTCTTTGTGGGCCTTCTTCAGACACTTCCCCCTCATACACGGGATCTGGGATCATTAAACATCTCATTGTCCTTTGGATTCACCAGCTTTTGAAAGTGCTGCTCCTGCTGGAAAAGCCCTCGCTTCCACTCTTCACCTAGAAAACTTCTATTCATTCATTAAGGCCTGACGTCACGTTTTCTGGGAAGTCTTCCTTGCTTATCCTCTGACAAATTTGATTTTTTGTCAAATTTGTATTATTTATATCTTTGTGTTATTAAATTTCCATCACATTTCAGAGTTTCTGAGTGTTTAAATAACTTAACCTAAGTTCACACAGCTAGTTAGAGTCTCAGCTAGGATTTGAACTTGGAACTTCCTGACACCAAAGCCAATACACTTAACCACTAGATCACATGGCCACTGAAGTTAGTGGTTCCTTCTCTAGGCTCCCAGGGCCCCAGAGTTTTGTCATGGAACTCATCATTGTTGATTGTCATTATTCATTTGCTGGTGAGATTTCCAGGGGTACGGGCTATACGGAGTCACTATGATGACTCAACATAGAATCGACAGCCCAGATGCTGGTGGGATGATAAGAAAGGCTATTAATGTGCCCGGTACTGGGCTAACCTCTCCATATTCATTGTATCATTGATTACTCATGACAATCCATGAGACAATCATTACTATTCTTCCCATGTCATATTTGGAACAACTGAGGCTTAGAGAGCTGAAACAATATGTCCAACTCCCACAGCTAGAAGAGGCAGACCTGGGGTTCAAACTCAGGTCTGGCTTATTCCAGAGCCCATGCTTTTAACTGCTGTATCACACTACTTCTCCTCGACGTGTTCTCTGAAACCCTGTAGTGATGCTGGGGTACAGAGACAAGTGCCACCAAGCTCCTACCTTCAAGGAGCTCACAGTCAAGTGGAGAAGACAGGCATCCCGGCATCCCAGGCATCCCTGATTATCCTGGTATGAACAGATAATCACAACACAAGCTATAATGCAGGTAGCCTGGAGAAAGGAGTAAATAATTAGTCAAACAGAGGGAGTGCTAGGGAAAGATTTCAAAGCAGTGGGGATACCTGAACAGGGTTTTGAAAGTTAAATAAGAGTCTTCCAGGAGACAAGGAGGTAGAAGGACACCAGACATACAGAGCAGCATACACGAAGGGAGGGAGGGAGGGAGAGAGAGAGAGAGCTGCTGGGTGGTAGGGAAACTCCAAGTGATTAGAAATTTCACCCTTCCTGTCTCTCCTTCCGCAGCTGACTCTGCTAGGAAATGTGGAAAGCTGCAGCTGCAGACAGCTGGCTGTGCCTGCTTCACTGGAGTTCTCAGTTCTCTTACACCTGTCTGTTTAGAAAGGAGCAGACGGGCGGTGAAGCTCTGCAGGATTCTTTTCAGTGCTGGGGCAGGAGGAGAAATGGTGGGGACAGCCACTCTGGGCATCAGAACCGAATACCTGCTCCCCACTCCTCTCAGTTGCACAGCCCAGCTCCTGGCTTCGCTGCAGTGGGAAGGGAGATGAAGGACTCTTGAACTCAGAATATGACTGATCAAGACCCTTACAGCTGGGGTGGAGGTAGGGGGCTGAAGGCAGGTTCTGGAGGTGGAGATTGAGTCTTCCAGTTGTTTTCCTGGCAACAGCGGGAACAATAGATTCTAGGTTCTGGCTGGCTCAGGAGTTGGGGTGTCTGACCTGTCTTTCCTCAGTCCCTTCTGCTATAGATACTGATAGTCCTCTGCCACCAGGCTCTGCCTACCAAGTCCCTGAGCTCTTCCTGACCTAGCCTGGCTCTGAGAGGGGAGCCAGCATGGCAGAGGGTGGGCCTGGTACCAGTTGTGTCTCCCTGAATACAGGATCTGAGAGCTGGGGAGCTTTGGACACCCAGAGCCCATCAGCCTGGTCTCTCCCCTCACTGTAGGTTCCCAGGCCAGTGGCTGGTTCCTGATTTTACCTAGTCTTCTGCACTGGGATAAGAACCTGACATCCAGCTTCCCCTTTGGGAGTAAGGCCTCTTCCACGGGCTGCTCCTGGTCTGTGTTTTCCACTGCAGTCTGGGAGCCTACTTCCCCCATGAAGGCCCTAACCCCACCCATGAAGACACTACACGAATTACTGTCCAGACTGGACTCCAGATGCAGCCTCGGATTAGACCCAATTTGGCCTCATCTCCTTGGAGCTGTCTAGTAATTTGGAATACACGCTGCTCCCTACTTAGCCACCTGCAAAGCAGGGTCCATCTCCCAGCCTGGTTCTGCCTTTTCCTCAGTCTTATATGTGTGTGTCTGAGTACATGTGTCAGTCAGTGATCATGCCAGGATGGCCAGCTGGACTTGTGTCAGCATGCATATATGTTCCTTGAGCCTGTCCCGTGCAGGCGTGCACTTTCTCAGCCCAGTTCTGAAGCGTGTTTGTGAATATGCCCAGATACATCATGAACATCGCTGGGATGCTAGGAGGGGGATCAGTATGAATGACATTGCATGTCCTCAAGTACACAGGTATGTGTCTACGCACACGCACAAACCTCTCTAATATGTATGTATGCACGTGTACATGTGTATAATATGGCTAAGTGTGTGTCTGGGAGTATTTGACCATGTCTGATGTGAATCTTCTGCCCATTCTGAAAGGAAAGGGGACATGGGCCCACTCTCCCTTTTTGTAGTTACACTGTGGTCAGGGCTGGCTTGTGACAGAGGGAGTCAAGGTGAGTGCCCCTCTGAACTTCTGGGATCTTTCTGCCTAACATTCTGAGACTTCCCCAGCTGTTCCCTAGTCCTGCAGTCTTGGCTGTCAGTACTTCAAGATTATCTGGCCAGGCGTGGTGGCTCATGCCTGTAATCCCAGCATTTTGGGAGGCTGAGGCGGGCAGATCATTTGAAGTCAGGAGTTTGAGACCAGGCCAACATGGTGAGACCCCATCTCTACTAAAAATAAAAAAATTAGCCAGGTGTACTGGCACGTGCCTGTAATCCCAGCTACTTGGGAGGCTGAGGCAGGAGAATCACTTGAATCCAGGAGACAGAGGCTGAAGTGAGTCGAGATTGCACCACTGCACTCCAGCCTGGATGACAGAGTGACACTTGGTCTCAAAAACAAACAAACAAACAACAAACAAACAAACAAAAAAAAACAAGAAAAGAAAAAGATTATCTGGTGCCTTGGCCCAGTCCCCACCCTTCACTTTGGAAAGGGTGTACCTGCAAAAGGTACGAGAGGAAGTCCACACCCCCACATTTAGTCTGGCAATGATGCCAACTATTCAGGACTCGCCTACTGTGGCCTGTGTAGGTCCTCCTCCTCCCCTGCTCATGTCCAGGCCATTGTCCTTAGTGGGACAGGGGGGCCTGAGGGAGGAGCTTCTGACCTGGCTGTTCTGGAGGCCTGGGCTTGCCAGAGGCCTTCAGCTTTGGCAGAGGACTCCGGGCTGTTTGGAGGCACTCCCAAGGCCCCTGTGCTGTGTCAGGGGCAGGAGGTGATGGCGGGGGGGTGGGTAATACGTCCAGAGCTTCCCCTTCCCAACAAATCTGTGGATGGGCAGGGGGAACACTCGTGGGGAAATTACCAATTTAAATAGGAAATGCAAGCAATGTGGATAGAACCCCAGGACTGCAGTTTGAGAGCTCATTCTCTGCCCCGTGGGGGTTTGATTACAACCAACTTGGCTGATAACGTGCAGAGAGGGCCAGAGAAATGGTTTCCAAGGAAACTCAGATCTTTCTAAGCCCCTTCTGGCTCAGGTGGGAGCCAGGGCTGGCCGGGAAAGCAGAGGCTGTGCTGAGTACCATGGTGCTCAATTCCCGGTGAGCCCTCTGCCCACTCTCTGCCTGCTTCTGTGCTTATCCCTGCTTCCCCAAACCTGGCCTGCACTTTCATTCCTGTTTACAACAGTTGTTTCTCTCTTTGTCTCTGCTCCCTTAGTCTTCTTATTTATCTCAGCTGATGTCTGCACTTGGGAAAGTTGGCAAACAGTAAAAAAAAAAAAAAAAAAATTCTAATTTTTTTCTTATTAATGGCGACTATTCATTCAACACCTACTCTGTTCCAGAAATGCCACAGGATTTAGTTCTATTATTTCCATTTTCACAGCAACCATATGGTAGACAGGATACTATGTGTTCATCAAATCTTTTTTCTTCCTGGAACTACATTTCCCAGCATGCCTTGCTGTAAGGTTGAATCATGTGACTGAGTGCTGGTCAATGGAATGTGGGTAGGAGTAATATATGCCACTTTTGTGGCTGCCTGCCCCCCCCAAATATCACGAACAATCTTCTACACATACTCATTTACTCTTTTTTTTTTTTTTGTAGGCCGTGGAAACAGAAATCTAGTGGAGGACTCTGATCCCTAGGGAATGTAGGGCCACTGGACCCAATTGCCCTATAATCTTGTGTGGTATTTCCCTGCCCCTGCTCAACTTCATTGGATGGTAATGTTACATTTGTTAAGCCACTAAGGTTTTGGGGGTTGTTTATTAGGCTGTTGTCTAGCCTGATAACACAAGCCTGAAAGAAGGGCATTCTTATCCCTATTTTTCCATGGGGGAAATGGGCTCAGAGATACTAAGTAACTTGCTAAAGTCACACAGCAAGTAAGTGGCAAATCCAGATTTGAGCTCAGGTTATGTCTTTTCCACTAACCCAGGCTAACAGGATGATTGTTCCTGCTTAGGTATTGCCTTGGTCTTTGTTTCTTGAGGAGTCACAGAAAGAAAGACACAGACCAGGACTGGGAGGTAGGGAAGGAGGGAGCAGCTGGGGGGCAGGTGTGTAGTGGTGCATCATAGCAGCAAAGGGAGGTAAAGGTTCTAGGAAGGGGTGGTCAATTGTGTCTAATGAGATCCAGCCAGGTGGAGGAGGAAGAGGGCTGGGAAGAGCCCATTAAATTTAATGACCTCAGTGACAGTTTTATCTGAGTGATGGGGCAGATGCCAGCTTGCAGAAGGTTTGGGAACAAGTCAGTGATTATGTTCGTTAAGGGAAGGAGAGAGGAAAAAAAGAGAGATAGCTTTAAGTGGAAGCCAGGCCAAAGGAAAGCATTTTGAGAAGGAAATCAGTGGTTAGGGAGAGGTTAAAAATAAGAAAGGGAATCATGACCTACATAATGCAAGGCATCTGAATGTGATGATTTCCTCCTTTAGGCTTGGTTCTGATGTGCATTTCCAGGGCTAAGCTGACTGGCCAGGAAGCAGGGAGCAAAGGGGGTTGGACACAGCCAGCAAATCACGCAGCATTAACTGGGCTGCGAGGCCGGATCCTGAGTGGGCAAGCAGGTGGCAGCTGAAGTATTGTGAATCGAGAGCCTGAAATTCTTCAGGATCTTCTAAGATTATCCATTTGATTGGGTCATGGAATTAATGCGGGTAAGCCTAGTTGATCAACCTGAGTAGAGGGTGCTGTCACCTGCACAACACCTACCACAACTTCCTAGAACCTAGTGGCCGAGCTTGTTAAGTGTCCCCAAATACCCATTCTCTCCTTCCTTTTAGTCAAGGAGCTGTGAATTTTAGGGAAGAACATGATCATTTAGCTCAGGACCACAGTTCCCAGACTCCCTGCAGCTGGATGTAGATGTCTACTCAGTTCTTGCTAAAACGATGTGTGCAATTTCCAGAGCACATCCTTATATGGAAGCTATTTGCAGTGAACATTGTCTGTTTCCTCCTTTCAATGAGGTGGAACTGGAAGTGCTGGAGATGAGCTGCTGTGGCTGTATGGACAAAGGCAAGATCCTATGGGATGGCCAAGCAACCAGACAGAAGAACTCTTGAGACCTTGAGGAAAAGAACTGCCCGCAACTGCTCTTGACACTCTCTCCCTCTGGCCTGTTGTGTGGGAGAGAAATAAACTTCTATTTTATTCAAACCACTGGATTTATGGGTCTCATTGGTACAGCAGCTTGTCCTGCACCTTAATTAATATTCCTCCTACCCCTCTCCCTGTCAACATCTCTTTCTATAGTGTTCTCCTTCATTCAGCAGTCGACCCACCCCCCTCTCTCATTTCTTCCCTTCTTTCTCTTCTCTCCCCACTTTCATGGCAATATTCTTTGAGTCTCCACCCCACATCTAGACCATCTTCTCTTTCCTATTCCGTTTCTTCTGTAGAGCAATTTATGCCTACCAACACTAGCGCTCTCCAGGGTCCTGGCCTTGGCCCTGCACTGCTTTCCCCTCCACGCTGTACGTGCTTTCTTGAGTCAGTCTCATCTACTTTCTCAGTTTAAATTCTGCCTGATGACTTGGGTCACCTCAGCTCCATTCAACATATCTGTGTCAGTTAGGATGCTCGTGGCTGTACATGGCAGAAAACCCCACTCAAAATGTCTTAAAACAATAAGGAAATTTATTGGCTCATATAAAAGAAGGGGACAGGTTGACCTTCTGGATGGCTTGATCCAATGGTTCAATGAATTCATTGAGGGTCCAAGTTTTTCTATCTTTCCATTATATTCTTCTTCTAGAATGGCCTTATCTCTTGAATTGGAAGATCACTGTCAGTCCTAATCAGGACTGTTTGTTTTCTGTTCTCAGCAGAGAGCTCCTCTCCCACAGTTATTGAAGACAGATGCTTTTCTTTGGTCTGAATGAATCAACTTATGGCCCCAATACCAATAAAGACACAAGGGAATAATATGTGCTTATTGGCTTAGATTTATACTCCAACCGGTTATTAGCAAGGGGGATTATTACAGGATGGGTTATCATGATTGGGTTACACGGGTCAAGGCCCATCCTGGATCTGGAGTGATTCCTCACATCGCATTTCTGGGACAGGTGGCAGAAGGCCTGAATGGATGTTGTGCGTTGATTACAATGTCAACGTCAATATCAAAATCTAAATTCATCATGTATACTCATTCCCTACAACCCAGACCTCCTCTTGTCTTTTCTATTTCAGCACATGCTCCCACCATGAACTCAGCTACTTTAACCAGAAACTAGAGTCAGCCTTGAATTTTTCTTTTTGACCCTCTCAATGATTACTCAGTTATTCAGTACTTTTCTCATTTGTAGCCCCCTCTTCTATCTGCTCTCCCCAATCTAACAGCTTTTTAATTGGTGTTCTTTCTTCAATCCCAGCAATTTTCAATCTACTCTCCCTGCTGCTTCTAGAATGAGCTTTTGAAAATACAAATATGATCCTTTTTGTCAACCCTTTGCTTATACCCTTCATTGGCTTCATATCATTTACGTGATAAAATCTGACCTCTCCCTAGGTAGCTGGGGGGTAAGTAGGAATTAAAATGATTTATCTTGGCTACAAAAGGAGCACAGCTAATCCTGATGCATAGTAATGTCAGTAAATATTTGTTGCACTAAACAGAATGCTGCGTGGTGTGTACATGTGTGTACAAGGGCCTGATGAGAGAGTGAGTGATTGGCAGGAAGGGAGAGTCGACACGAGGTAGCCTGAAGTTTGACAAAGCTCAGAATTCATACTGGCACGGTAGGTTGGTCTGTTTGTTTTTAATTGTAGTGTGGTGCTTAGGAGCTTTGGTTTAGAAGTTACGCAGCTGGGGTTGGGTTTGAATCCTGACGTCATTCATTGCCACCTTGGGCAAGTTGTTGAACTCTCCAGCATCAGCATCTTCATTTTCTCTGCAAATGAAGAGAATACTATTACCCAAATCCAAGATTTCTTGTGAGAATTTGCTGAGGTGATGCTCAAAAAGCACTCAGCATGTGGTGAATATGCAATTAATGTTGGTTGTTATTGTTATTTCTTAATTGAAACGTAACATAAATTGTAGTCATGCTCCATATAATGATATTTTGGTCAATGTCGGACCATATATATGACAGTGGTCTCATAAGATGATAATGGAGTTTATACAGAAACTTGATATATGGCACTTGATATTGGCATTGCAGATCAAGTAGGGGGAAATGATTGATATTCTGTAATGGTGCTGGGACATTTAGTTTTCCATATGATAAATATACATATAAATAAAAATATATATACCCTCTAGGTTTGTGTAAGTACACTCTATGATGTTCACGCAATGACAAAATTGCCTAACGACACATTTCTCAGAATGTATCCCCATCGTTAGGTGACACATGGTTGTACTAATATTTAAAATGATTAAGAGACGTTTTATTAGTACAAACTTCTCCTGTAAGAGGATGAATTACATAATATTTCCTTTCACACATGAACACAAATTTTTCTATTGATTATCTTCACTGCATTAAAATTTGGAGTGGGATGTCTTTAAGTGCGAATATTTTTACATTACTTTTTAATTTTTAAAGTTTTTGAAATTTTTTTTTTTTTGAGACAGAGTCTCACTCTGTTGCCCAGGCTGGAGTGCAATGGCTTGATCTCGGCTCACTGCAACTTCTGCCTCCCAGGTTCAAGCAATTCTTCTGGGTTCAGCCTCCCGAGTAGCTGGGACTACAGGCGTGTGCCACCACACTCAGCTAATTTTTTTGTATTTTTAGTAGAGATGGGGTTTCACCATGTTGCCCAGGCTGGTATCGAACTCCTGAGCTCAAGTGATCCACCAACCTCGGCCTCCCAAATTGCTGGGATTATAGGCCTGAGCCACCGCGCCCCACCATTACTTTTTAAGTAGTTAAAAATTCCTAAAAATGAAATTCAAACCAAATGTTTAGGGACCTCTTGAAACATTTCTGAGGAAGGCTGTGTTCCATGGGACATAATTTAAAAGCCGTGGATCTAGCCCTGCACAGTACAATACTAGCTATGTGTGGCTATTGGGCGACTGACATTGGCCAGCCCAAACTGAGAGGTGCTGTAAATGTACAATACACATGAGACTCTGAAGACTTAGTACAAAAAAGGAATGTAAAATCTCATTAATGTGTTTTCATATTAATTACCTGTTGAAATAATATTTGATATATATTGAGTTAAATAAATATATTATTAATATTAATTTTACCTGTTCCTTTTTACCTTTTTAAATGTGGCTACTAGAAAATGTACAACATAGGCTGGGCGCAGTGGCTCACGCCTGTAATCCCAGCACTTTGGGAGGCCGAGGCGGGTGGATCCTGAGGTTAGGAGTTCCAGACCAGCCTGGCCAAGACGGTGAAACCCCGTCTCTACTAAAAAATACAAAAATTAGCTGGGCATGGTGGCAGGCTCCTGTAATCCCAGCTACTTGGGAGGCTGAGGCAGGAGAATTGCTTGAACCCGGGAGGCAGGTTTGCAGAGAGCCAAGATTGTGCCACTGCACTCTAGCCTGGGCGACAGAGCAAGACTCCATCTCAAAAAAAAAAAAAAGAAAGAAAATGTACAACATGATATATGTGGCTTGCATTATATTTCTATGTATTTCTAACAGGGCTGATCTAGACTTCCTCCAGCCCTACCTCCTTCTTGCCTCTGGATTCACTGCCTCTCTGTTCTGCTTTGCTCTCCTTAACTCCTTTGGAAGATCTCCAACATCCACTTTTTGCCCCGCACGTCTTGTGAAAGACCTGTGGCCAGAGGTTCTGCACAGTTCTGCTCTGGCACCTGTGAATTCTCATTTAGAACTTCCTTGGTCCATTCTGCCACCTCCTGTGGGTGGAATTGAGACTCAGGAGCACAGCCTGATGTCCCTGGAGACTTCATTAGGGCCAGTTCTTGTGTGTGGAACTCAGCAGAGCCTTTGGCTGAGCAGGGGCGGCCGGGTGCAGGGCAAAGTATACACTTTCTGTGACCCTGGGGGATGCTACTCCTCCAAACACCTGCTCCTGGATTTCTGCACTGTGGTAATTATCAGTGTAACAGCGAACAATGGTGCAAACACAGGCTTTGGAGCTAGACGTTCTGATCCCAGCTCCACCTTACGAGCTCTGCAACACTAGGCTTGTTTGTTGATCTTTTTGCATCTCGGTTTCCTCTTCTGTGAAATGGGAGCAATACAAAGCTGTGAGAATTATTGATAGGCTTTAAGAGGGCATGCATATAAACTGCCTAGCCTGGCATATGTGCAGACCCTCAGTGGATCTGACTTCACTTCCTCTCCCGAAATCCGTCTCCACACTGGGTGAAGAGTAAGTTTGGTAAAGGAGATGAAGAGAACAGGGAGATGGAAAGGGCTCAGAACAGAAAGGCTGAGGGCACCAAAGGAAAACTTCCTGACTGTCCATTTTTGTCTAGGGCTAGCCCTGAGGGAAGAGACAGGAGTGGGGCTGCTGGGAGCTCTGGGTTAATGAAGAACTGGAGCCCACTCCACTGCTGTCACCATTGATTTTTCGTTCCAGGCAGCTTGCAAGCTGCCCCAGGAATCAATGTCGGAAGGTGAAAACAAATTTCTAAAATTAGCCCAGAATACACTGCAAGAAAAACCTTTTGTGCAACAAATTGTAATGAAGCTAATATCTGAGGAAGGTGTCATAACAAGGAGTTCAGGGGACAGGCAGCACATCCAGCACTCTCTGCTTCACCACAGGGGACTCAGTCCCCAAGGGTACTGATCCTATCCACCGGGAAAGACATACAACTCGTCACCACACGGACACATGCACAGCACATTCCAGCACCTGTGAGTCCTATTATGCAGCCATTAAACCAGCAAGAAAGGACAGCCAGGCTAAGTGCTAATTTTGGGATGGTGTGGAGGGAGGGGCACACATTTGTACTCTGCTGGTGGCACTGGAAAGTGTTCCATCTTGCCAGAAGGCTCTTATCTATGGGCAGTAAGTGCTGGAAAACCATTTAGATTTTTGGCCAGATTACTCTGCTGAGCAGAGTCAGATGTGACCATTTGTGCTGGGTTAGGAATCCCAAACATGACAGTTTTCTGCTTGCTTTTCATGATGATGTATCTGCGGTAAACCTTACTATCTGAAGTGAGCACCCTCACAGAAGCCCAAATGCCTGAGTGTCTTATTTCGCAGTCTTCCCACATCCTCCTGCCAGCATAAGCTATAAGAAGAAAGGAAATAAACAATGAATTTCAGGAGAATCATTTTGTGCCAGGAGACCCTCACCTGGGACCCATCTCCAAGACTGTGGAATTGTAGCAGGGGAGTTTCAGGAAGGGTGTGTGAAGGGGGAGGATATTTATTCTGGCTTTTTGTGACTCATGGATGACATAAATGAGCTGAAGACAAGCCTATGGATTTCCCATCCTCAGAAGTCGTTGGGATGTTTTAGTACAACTAAGCGTCTGAGTAAGAAGGCTCTTGGTCTCTTGTCCTCTTGCAGTGGGACCGAGACATCATTACAATCCCCAGCAGCTGGAAAAACTTGAGTTTAAGGGCCCAAATCTGCCAGAGGAGATAGTCAACAACTGGAGGAAGACATCCCACAATCTCCTTTTGCAAAGCTGACTCCAAGGAAATAACCAAGAGGGAAAACAAATATTTGCAATACCCATGTTTTTAGCTGCATACTTTTGTAGGTGCAAAATATTGGAAACAATCAAATGTGCCACTTCTGGGGCTTGGTTAAGTGGCATAGTGGGATCATGGGGTGCTATGTGGGGGCTCAGGGCGAAGCAACTAGGGTGAGATGTTATGGGCTGAAAGGGACACAGAGTCATTTGCCCACTGGGACTGTAACTGGGTTAAATGCAGGCACAGAGATGAGATGAGACATGATGCATTGTAAGTGAATAGATGCATAAAGCAGGCGGAATCAAGTAGGAAGAGCGGATTTATTTATGTGTGTACTGTTTTGTTGTTAGTAAAACCATGCTTAATGTACCTTCAAGAAAGAAAGAAAGAAAGTAACCTGAGTCCGTAAGGCATCTGCAATTTGCTGTGCTTCCTGCCTCTCCTCCTTCTAAATAAACATTCACTTCTGTATTTAAAAAGAGTCGTGATAAAAAAGAGAGTTCATCGACATTAACTATAAAATTCACCAAGATCACAGACCAAATTCTAACAGGGCCCTTAGGGGTAATTTTGTCTAACCCTTCATCTCACTCAATTCAACAGCATCTACGGTCAAGCATCTACCACAATCTAGGTCATGTGCAAAGGACCTGGGGAAAAATGTTGAGCAAACCCAGAGTCCTGACCCTCATGGTTTTCAAGGTTTAGGGTCTTTAAGGCTTAGGTCTTCAATGTTTCAATGTACGATCCCTTCTACATTGCTTCTCATAAACAGTGGTCATCTGATATCTGCTGGAATACCTGTGGGAGACCATCTGCTGGACACCACTTCTTTTTGAGATCAGTGCTCCTCCACTGTAGGACATCACTTGCTGGGAGCTGAAATGTGGCTCTCTTATTCCTTCCACATTAGAGCTGAAGCTGCTCTTTGGGGTCACACTGAAAAGATCTCTTTCTCCTCTAGACTAAGCCCATGTGTTTTCAAGACGGGAGAAGGTATTTAAAAGTCCCAACCCTGGTGTGCTTGGCTGTGGTCATACCCAGGGGGAATGGTGTGCCCAGAGCTGCTGTGCCCTCTCCCAGGACTGTAGATGGCCTGGCTCTGCTGATCTGCTCCCTAGGCCCACCATGATGGGCTTTCTTCCTCAGTGGAGACCTTTCTAAATATGTGGACTCCTCAGTTGTCCTAATATGGGCTGGCACCCAAGGAGCTACAGATCTTTTAGGCTGTTCAGTTTTTAACAAGAAGGAGCTTTAACGAAGTCCTTTAGAGGCTACACTGGGTTGAGGTGTGTAAGGATGTGACTAGTTTTTTGACTTCACACTCCTGTTTCTCCTCCCCTGACTCCAGTCTTATGTTCTTTGACTTCCTCAAACCCAAGAATCAGAACTTTCTTCCTTTTCTGCGAGAGGGGGTCTTAATTTCAAAGTTCAGGATCCAGAAATTCAGTCCCAATGGCCCCAATATTCAATCCCAATGGCACCTTTCCAATTTCTCCCAAGAAGACTAGGGACCCTTAGTCAATCAGAACCCTTGGCAGCCAGCCGTAGAGGATTCCCAGTGTGGGGCTGTCAGGAATGCTTCATGCTCAGCAGCACTCACAGTATTTGGGAAGCTGTCTCTTTCCAGGTTCCTTTCTCAGGGTCTAATGTCTTCAGGAAATCTTGATGCTGCTGTTCACTAACTGTCTGGTCTTGGGCAAGCTCCTTGGTCTCTCTGAACCTTGTCTTGTAAAATGGAGAAAGCCCTGGTATCTATTTCATAGGGAGCCATGAGATATTGGAACTGAAAGAGATAACTGATTAAAAGAATATGCCCGGCCGGGGGTGGTGGCTCACGCCTGTAATCCTAGCACTTTGGAAAGCCAGGGCGAGTGGATTGCCTGAGCTCAGGGGTTTGAGACCAGCCTGGGCAACAAGGTGAAACCCCGTCTCTACTAAAATACAAAAAAGTAGCCGGGTGTGGTGGCGTGCGCCTGTAGTTCCAGCTACTCAGGAGGCTGAGGGAGGAGAATTGCTTGAACCTGGGAGGCGGAGGTTGCAGTGAGCCAAGATCATGCCACTACACTCCAGCCTGGGCAACAGAGCAAGACTCTGTTTCCAAAAACAAACAAAAAAAGCATATGCCCCATTACCAGGTACACTGTAAGCACTCAAAATGTTTGCTTCACCGTCTATCACTAAGTTGTAAAGGGAGGCACCGGAACTAGACTCAAGACCCCAGGCTTGGTCATGCCAAAGTACAGTAGAATTTTTTTCTCCAACTTTTTAGACACTAGCATTCTATGTCTGGGAATTGCATTAGTTTTTGAATACCTTCAAAAGCTTTATGCATTTACTGAGACCTCCCCCACCATCCTCAAGTCACCCCGAATACCACCCAGAAACTGGGAAGTTCACATTTTGGTCTGTGTCTTTCCATAACTTTTTTCAATTCTTTTTCTTAAAAAATAAAAACGGGCTTGAATTATTGCTTTGTAACTGAATGTTTTTCCCTTCATAATATTTCCTGATGTTGTTTAATATATTCTTATGCCATTATTATTTTTAATGGGCATATAGTTGTCAACTTCACAGATGAACCATGTCTAGTGGACACTTAGATTGCTTCCACTGTCGAGCTATTATAAGCAATGTTGTATGAACATCTGGATTTTTTTTTCATGTCGTAGCCATGTTGACTGTGTTCACTGAACCTCTAAGTCTTATTAAAACCTGCTGTTGCTAAGTTCCATTACTGTCCCACCCACCTCAATCCTGTCCTTGAGCAGTTATTATTTTGAAGCCAAGTTCGGACATGACATTTAAACCCTGTTTTATTTTATCTTATTAGATTCAGCCCATCAGTCCAGCCTGTCTAGAGCCATCTGGATCCTGTCAATGTTTTTGTAGGCTGCCTCTCCTTTTATTCTTTTCAAAAATTAACTACAAATTTCGTAAACAAATCTTTTATGTTTTCAACTAAGTCATTAATAAAAATGTTGTACAGGTCAAAGTTGAGGCCAGAGCCCTGTGGCAGGCTTCCAGAGACCTTCTTCAGGTTTGATCAGCCCTCGCTGGGTTCAGCAAGTTACAAATTCTCCTAATTGAACCAGCATTCAGCTCACCTCCTCCTATAAGTTTATAATAAAGTTCATAAAACAAAGTTGGACCAGATGGTCTCAATACCCAGGCTCAGTCAAGGGGAACCATCTTCAGATGCAGAAGCTCAGGTTCTGGATGGAGAGTTGGGCTCCCATTGTTTCTATTTTAACTGGGGCACTTGGCCACCTGGTCTACTCACTGCCTCCTTAGTGACCCAGGCTGAGGGCTCCCTGGGGTTACTCTCCCCATCATCAGTCAGTGACAGCCTAGGGGAAATGGCTGACAATACCAGCTGAGCCTAAGTAAGAGGGAAGTCCAATGCTGAAGGAACCCAGCCAGGGAGGGGAACCTCTGAGTGCTTCATCAGAACGTCAGTCTTGACCCCACATGCAGCACTGGGCCGTGGACACGGGGAACAACACATCCTAGGCTTTCACCACTGGGGAGCGACCTGGTGTTGATAGGGTGGTTCAGGGCCCTGCAGAAAGTACAGACTCCAGTTGCAGTACTTAGCTGTGTGGCTGTGGGCAAGTCCCTTTTCTTCTTTGAGTCTCAGTGTCCTCATCTGTTGGATGGGGATGAATATTATATACCTTTTAGGGGCTGGCATGTGCATTTAATGAGATAAAGTAGAGACAATATATATGGTACAGTGGGGGCAGACCAGTGGCTAATGGACTTGATTTGGCCAGCAAATGTGTTTTGTTTGGACTCATAGCATTAAAAAAAATGCTATGAGGTGGTTTTCAAAAATCAGGCTATTTTACTTTATACTCTGAATCCTGGTTTCTCTTGAAACATTAGAAGATATAGCAACATCAGTTTCACATTCCTAGCTTCCCGCACATGCAGCAATATGGCAGGCCATTCACGACTGTTCCCCTTGGACAGGCATCCTTTCCGTTAGCTTTTGCTGTAGTCTCCTCCACTCACACAGCATATGCCTAGGCATGTATGCCCAGCCTGCTTGACCTGCTTACTTCGCAGGCCTGGGCCCTGGAGAGATGGGTTCATCACCCCTGGTGCAATGTGGATGAGCACTGGCTCAAAATTGGGTTGCTTAGCCCTTGTGTGACCTCTCAGTGCCTCAAATTCCTCTTCCATAAAACTGGCGTTAAGAATGGGTTGTTACAAAAATTGTGTCTGTCGCAGCTCTTAGCTGGTGCCCTGTGGAGTTGTGCAGACTGCACGGCCACCCATGGTGGCCTCGGCTGGGAGACCAACCTTGGAAACTG
This sequence comes from Pan paniscus, assembly GCF_029289425.2. Taxonomy (NCBI): domain Eukaryota; kingdom Metazoa; phylum Chordata; class Mammalia; order Primates; family Hominidae; genus Pan; species Pan paniscus. Next base: position 192,145,365 of record NC_073249.2, read on the forward strand.
GTGGCAGCCAAGGGAAAGCCAAAGTGCAGAGCAGCAGCAGGCACAGCACCTGCCTCATGGCCTCGCCACCTCCCTCAATTACAAGAGGTCATGGAAGCCATCATAGGGCAAAGGGACGTCCCAGGTGACATTCACTATAGATCACGAAATGCAGCTACTGGGGAAAATGTCATCTGTCATAGAAGAGGCACCCTATTCCTGTGTTACTGTGCCTTCAATCTCTTCTGTCTGCTTTGCTGCAAGGGTCCCCGTGGGCCTAAGACATCAGTCAGGTCTTTCCCTATGCTTCCTCCTCGTGTCTTCAGAGTATCAGGGCTCTTCAACATGGATTTCCCTGAGAAACCAGAACGGGCCCCTGTGGGCCTCAGAGGAGCAAAGAATTCTTAGAAAAGGGTGCAGCCTCACCAGGCCACAGGTGGCAAGCTGCTTGGAGACCAGAGCTATTTTACTTTAAGACTAAAAACTTCCTGGTGCCACAGAGCAGCCCAGTACGGAAGTCTCTGGGCAGTGGTGGGTATAGATGATCATCCCTTATGCCTGTCCAGTGATTTCAAAGTGCTGGGCTAGTAAACCAGCTGGCTTCTGTCTACAAGTTTTTGGCCCAGTGCTCTGGCCTGTTGTATAAGTTTGTAACAAACTCGTCTGTGTGCTATCAGCAGATTTCAAAGCTGCTTCCCCTCTCTGCACTCTGGTCTCCACTGGAGACCTCCTTCCTCTCATCTGATGGGGGTGGGGGTGTTAATGAACCCTGTTGGGCACAGCTGTTGGAGTGGCTAGGCTCTGATGCCTGCCTGCCATGCAAGCCTTTCCCACTTTCGTGAAACCACCAATTCTCCACCTCCTGATTTATTCCCTTTTCTCTCTTCAGAAGGTGAAGACCATCAGGCTTAAGCTCAACATTTCTCTGTACATTTACCCAGTGCCTTGTTCTTCCTTCCTGCCTCAGCATCCAGGAGTTCCTGTCAGTGTTCAGAGAGCACCTACTATATGTTGGCACTGTGGACAGCACTCAGCAGACAAGGTTCCCCTTCTCTCCAAAGTTTATTACCCCCAACTGCTCCTCCAGAAGCACCTGCAGCATCCTGTGCTCTAGATTATGTGGTGTGAACTTACAGCCCGTGGGCCAAATGCATTATGGTATCGATTTTTGTAAATAAAGTTTTATTAAGACATGGCCATGCTTATTTGTTGACACGTGGTCTTTGGCTGCTTTTGTGCTATGTTGGCAGTTGGGTGATTGCAAAAGAGATTGTATGGCCTGCAAAGCTGAAAACATTTACTCTCTGGCCCCTTACAGAGAAAATTTCCGATCCCTGCTCTAGGTGCCATGCCTCCCTGCCTCCCCTACACCAAGGTGAGTTGCTCCTCTCCACCTCCATGAACCCCTTTCTCTGGTCCAGGTTGCTTGCCTGTTCTGTAAAACCTCCCTCTCTGTTCATTGACGGGTTTCTTGAAGGAGTTCTATATACTCACTGTCTCCACTGCCTCCCTGTGCTAGCACCCAAGGGGGTGAGGGTGTCCGTCTTCCCAGGCTCTGAAAGCCACTCTCTGGATGGGACCTGGGAGTGGTGGGAGTGGCATGGAAACCTTCAGAGGAATCTGCCCGCTGAGACCTTCCTCTTTGTGGGGCTCCCCCAGCCCCCTGAAACTCGTTTCTAGTCCAGCTATGCACACAGATGATGTGAGGATCTGAGAGGGGAACAGGATCATACAGAGAAGAGAATGCAGGATGAGGACTGAAGCAGATCTGGGGGTGACTCTGCCACTTGCTAGATGCGTAACCTTGGGTTGGTTCCTTCACCTGCGACCCTCTCAGTTTTCTCATCTGTACAATGGGGATGTGATGCCCTGTCTCTGGCACCTGTATCTAGAAGGCTTCCTCTCCTCTCCTGTTCCTGCCCCTCCAACTCCCTGGGGGTACCGACTCCCCTGGGGGATGGCTAGAGGATAATAGAGGCAGGCCATGCTGAGCGTAATGGCCCATGAGATCAGAGCCAGAGGGGCCGATGGCCCGTGGCCTGGCCCATTTCTGGACTCTGGATCCCTACCCCATGCCCCTCCCCTGAGCCTGGTCCTTTCTTACAAGTGTGAGCTGAGGATGAGTGTGCCCAGCCAGTGGCGGGCTGCAGAAGGCAGCAGCCACGAGAGCTGAGGGCCTTTGAGAGGCACAGGTGCTGGGGCCTGGCAGAGGAGGCCGGGCTGGTTGCTATGGAGAGAGAAATGTTATGTGGTTAAGTTGTTTGACTGGCGGCCTTGAGAAATACCCATGTGCCCCCAGGGCCTCAGAGCCATCTATCACTCAGAAGGCCTCCTTTCATGGTGAGGGTTATTTATTTGGCTAAGAAAACTGCAATTACAGTCCCTTCCATACAGACAGCCCTTCCCTTTTTACACATTTTATGGAGCCCTCTTCAGTTTATAAGGATCCTGAGGCTTCATTCTGTTCAGCGCTGACTTCCACTGTGACAGGCATTTTGGGGCACATTCTATGTGCTGGGCACAGAGTGGTGCGGGATAAGCCCCACAGAGCTCTTGCCTTGCAGCAGCTCCTAATCCCATGCAGACAAGCTCAGGCCAGGTACAGTGGCTCATGTCTGTAATGCCAGAATTTTTGGAGGCTGAGATGGGAGGCTTATTTGAGGTCAGAAGCTCAAGACCAACCTCTACAAAAATAAAAATAAAAATTAGCTGGGCATGGTGGTCCCAGCTACTTGGGAGGCCGAGGCGGGAGGATCACTTGAGCCCAGGAGGTCAAGACTGCAGTGAGCTGAGATCCAGCCACTGCAGTCCAGCCTGGGTGACACAGTGAGACCCTGTCTCAAAAAATAAAATGAAAAAACAGAAAAGAGATGAGAAAATCTCAGAAGCAAGGTTCTGAGTGGGAAAGAAATGGGATGTGGAGGTGGCCTGGGAAGGGAGGAGGGACACTCTCATCTGAGATGGGAGGAGAGGAGGCAAAGAAGGATGAGACTACAGGAGTGCTGTGAGGGGAGCTAACAACAATCACGCATCTGCTTCGATCCAGGCACCGTGCCAGGCATTTGGTGTACATGGATTCATTTATCACAACAGAATTCTTTTGGTTGTGAGTAACGGAACCACAGTGCAAACTGGCTGAGATGAAGAGATTATTACTGGCTCAGGTGCCCAGAATCTAGTAAGGGCCGTGTTGACAGAGTCTGAGGAGTCACTTTTTCATACCATGTGGGAAAATGCCACCAGCTGTTCCCAGCCTCCCCATTTTGTCTCTCAGGCAGGGGACATTTTGCTCTTTCCCTGGCTGCAGTTTGAAATATCCCCGGGAAGGACTTTCACTGGTTCAGACCACATCAGGTGGGCCTTTGAGTTGGTCGCAGTGGCCAAGAAGAAGGGCATGTCAGAAGGTGGCTGGTAGCTCCCATTGGACCCGGTGCTGGAACTGGGGTGCGAGGTTAGAAGTAGTCATTTCTAGGGGAAGTGGTGGTGGTGGTAGCACAGAAATGTCTCCAGAGAGTCATTAAAAAATTCATTTAACAAAATCTGATGAATACCAACTATGCGCTAGGCATGGTTTTGCCATGGCAGCTTACTAGGGCCAATACTCAGCCCCTGCTCTCTTGGAGCTTATACATTTGTGAGGGAGACAAGGAATAAACAAGTAGATGAAGTAACATAATTTCAGGTCTTAAGTGATAAGTAAAACAAAGAGAAATAATGTAAAGAGATTAGAAAAAAATGGGGGGAGGTGCTGGTTTTGTTGGGGTCATCAGGGAAGGCCTTGCTGTGCTGAGGAGGCTGCACTGGTCATGAACTGCCTGTAGGGGAATGAGTCATGCCAAGATCTGGCAGAGGGAACCACATGTGCAAAACCCCTGAGGCAGAAATGAGCTTGGCATGTTTCAGGAATAGACAAAAGTAAAGGTGGCTGGAGCAGTGTGAGCCGGGGAAGAGGAGTGGCTGATGGGGTGAGAGTAGACAGGGCCGGGTTGCATGGTGTCCCCTTTGCTGGCCATGGTAAGGAGTTTGGATTTTGTTCTAAGTGTGATAATCCTCCATCTTGGAGCACTGACCTTTCACAGATAAGGAAACTGAGTCACAAGGAGGTGGAGATAACTTGCCCAAGAAGGAAGGTCATGCATGGTGGGACTCTCTGGAGCCAATCCTTGCTTTCTTTCTTCCACATCTTTCTTCCTCTAGTTAGCTGTGAAAAAATTAGGAGAGGGCAAGGAAAGAAAGTGGGCAGCAGCCTCATGACCTGTCCTTCCTCTGTAAAGTAGGACAGATGGTCTTCAGAGAGGGAGGGGCAGCGGTGGGTCAGTGAGACTGGCAGAGGGTGGAAAGGGTTGGCACAACTGTGGAGCAGAATGGGAAATGGACAAGTCCGGGAGTGAACAGGAGGATTGGAGGGCAGAGGAGAGCCTAGCCAAAGCTGGAAACCGCGAATCTGTAATGGAGTGGATCAGCACAGTTATTTGATTTTCTCCAGCAGTACTTGGCAGGCAGCCAGCCTGGGACAGGGGCAGAGAGGAAGGAGGGATCTGTGAATATAGGTGGGGATTGGGACCACAGGTTCGGGGGCAGTGGAGGGTGCTGGTGGGGATGTGGTGGAAATGACATATACACATGCGCAAGCATATGTTTTGGTGTTTTCTAGGACAGGCGCAATAAAATGTTAATTAATTTTCAACAAAGGTGGTTATTTACAGTTTTAATTCATTGAGGTTTCAGTTTTATACATGTATAAGATCTTGCTTACAGATAACATCACTGTCATGAGCTGAGCTGTGCCCACCCCACCAAATTCATATGCTGAAATCCTAACCCTCAGTACTCAGAATGTAACAGTATTTGGGGATAGGACCTTTACAGAGGAGATTAAGTTAAAATGAGGCCATTAGAGCAGGCCCTAATCCCATCTACCTGACGTCCTCATAAAAAGAAATTTGGAGGCAAAGAGACACCAGGGGTGGCGTGCACAGATGGATGACCGTGTATATGAAAAGGGCGGCAAGAGGGTGGCCATCTGCAACCAGTGAGAGAGGCCTTGGAGGAGACCAACCCTGCCGACACCTTGATCTTGGACTTCCAGCCTCCAGAACTGTGAGGAGTAAATTCTTGTTGTTTAAGCCACTCAGTCTGTGGCATTTTGTTATGGCAGCACCAGCAAACTAATACAATCATGGATCAGAACGTTTTCCTTGGGTCAGACTGTGTCCTAACTCGGCCTGCTCAGCCCTGCCTGATCCAGCCCATGCCGACCTTTCCATCCTCACTGTCCTTGCTCCCCTGACTTCTCTCATGCTCAGTGTTCCAGCCACACTGCCTTGAAATGTCCTTCTTGTCTCAAGGTCTTCCCACATTCTGTTCCCTCTGCCTAGAACATCTTTCCTCTCTTTTTTTCGTCTGGATAATTCCTTATTCTTTGGATTTCCACTCAAATGTACCCCTTTTTTATTAGGGAAGCTTTCTGTGACCATCAAACATTCCCCTCACCCCTGGCCACCAACTAGAGCAATCCTTCTTTGATATGTTGTCTTTGTTGTTCCTTCGGGGACAGATTCCAGGACAGGGACCTGTGTGCATGGAACCGACACCCACAGGGTATGAGGTGGGAGTGAGAATGAGCAGGTGGAGTGGTAGAGCTGTGATAATGTCATAATCAAGGCCAACATCAATTCCTTAAGGAGCTGTGGAGCTGGGACCATCCAGTAGCTTTCCCGTGACTGCATTTACTGGTCATTGGCAATGACATACCCCAGGGATGGGGCTTGGTCTTTGCAAGGTGGCTGTTAAGGGCTGAGGGCAATTCTTGAGGAAGACTCAAGTGAGAGCTGCCAGCATCCAATACCCTTGGCAGTTGGGAATAAGTGTCTCAGCCCTGAAGGGAGGATTGGGGGGCACACCATAGCACCCACTACCTATGCTCCCACCTTTCCTTCAGAGCACTTGGCGCCAGTTGTAAGTAGATATTTCTGTGATTAGTTCACTAATTTTCATTTCCCACTAGATTTAGAGCAGAGAGGAGTTCCTTGACAGTAAAAGCGGCAACCCACAGGGCATAGAGGAAGGAGGTGGGATGGGTGCATATATGCGGAGAAGATAGTTGGACCAGGGAATGGAAGAGCAGGGACCTCAGGAAAATCTAGGAGAAAATGCTTGTGCGGCTAGAAAGACTTGACATTGGTTATTATTGTAGGAAAAAAGGGAACCGAGTGAGAGGGGAATGTTAGTTCATTTGCCACCTGCTGTGTCCCAGGCACTTCCTTGTTTAATCCTTATGACAACCCTGGGACTAAGGATTGTTGCAGCTTGAAAAGGGTTGATGAGAGGTTGGGCATTTCTAAGAGGAGGCTGATAGGTTGGCTGCTAAGAGGCCTTTGAGCCTGGCATCAACTTTGTGAATTTATTGCAGAATAAATATGGCCAACTTCTGGCTCCTTGGGCTCCCCTTGTCTCTGCTCCAGGCTAGGCATGTTCTCTCTGTTCACGCAGTCTTTTGTCAACTGATTTAGTTAATTAGGTTTCTGCTTACTCAATTACCATCACCCCCTCCCAAAGTCTTGCCTCCCCGTGACCATACCCAGGCCACCATGATTGGCGTTTGGGGTCTTCCCAAACTCTGTTCAGTCACATTTTCAGGTCATCTCTTGGTTTGTGCCAACAGACGACGTATCTCATCATTCTGCGTGGATTTTACTAACCTCTTTCTCAGAGGGCAGCCTTGCTTCTCGGTCCCACGCTCACTTCCACATGTGGCTGTCAGGTATTGCTTTTGTAGCTTTGACAGTGAGGGGCTGAAGCTCAGAGAGGTTAAGTCACTGGCCCAGGAGAGCTGAGATTTGGTGGCAGGTCCTCTGATTTCCAAGGCAGAGTGAAGGGATGGATAAAGGACAGGAGGGTCACAGGTCAGAGGTGCACAACCTCAGGTTCCATGGGGAGTTCTGGGCATAGATTGCTTTGTGATCTTGTACTTAGGGTCTCCCAAGGCTTGGTAGAGACAGTTGTAGCCAGTTCAGCCAAGAGCCACTGGATCCTTGGAGCCACATCTGTGTTGGCCGGAGCTGAGCCTGTGCTCCAGGGATCTCTCAGAGCTGAGCCTACTATGGTGGCCGCAATGGGAGCTGACTAGTGCTGCTGCCTGTGGTTGGGTAAGTTGAGTCTGGGGGGTGATTGGGGTTAAAAACCAGCTCACTTATACTCTCCAACCTTTGCAGCCTGGTTTGGGGCTGCCATAGCCTAGAAGAAGGAGCAGCTTCTCCCTTCCAGACGAGGCAGCATTTTGTAATTTTACCACCTTGTGGGGGAGGCTTTTTCTAATTCCCGCAAAAGTCCAGCCTGAAAGTCAGCCGAGTGGGTTGTGCCCAGCACTCCGTGAGCTCTGCAGACCTCTCATATGCCCCTAGATTTCTGGAAAGCCCTCTAGGCAGCCAGCACAAGGTCAAGCACTTCTGTGCAGCGAATCCCTGCAGGGGGATTTGTTCCGGGAAGGGAATTACATTTCAATTTGATTTAATTCAATGAGAATGACACCAAATTGATCAGCTGGTAAAATGCCATTTGACGGGCAGATGTGCTCTTTCCAAGTCAATAGGAACCACCAGAAAAGTCAGTCTTGTTTTTTCAGACAGAACTGAAAGTTTTACCCATTTTCTTTGCCTTTTAAAAAGGGCTCAAATTCCCTGAAGGTGGAGAGACTTTTCCTGATAGGCCTGTTGACCTGAGCAAAGTGATTAAACCACCAGGCACCCAGGGAACACAAAACAAGTTCTATATCTGTTTTTTCGTTTTTGTTTTTAATTAAAGTCTCCCTAAAGCCTAGGAGCTCTCCAGCTGTGGTTCCTTGCCCCTTTCTATATGCCAGCTTGTTTTCTGGGGTGTAGGCAGACATTTGGGTACTTGACCACGTCCTCTGCAGGAGTTCGCAGAAACCATCTGGTCACCTCTGTTGACCTAGAAGGGTGCAGCGGTCCAGACTTCTGTGCACTTTGTACCAGACTCTTGTATGATCTTGAGAAATTTCTCAGATTCTTTGAGCCTTAGTTCTGTCATCTGTAAAATGGGCATGCAGCCTCCCTTGGTCCATCTCTGGGCTACTCTCTTTGGAGTAGTAACATGAAAAATAGCTATGGCCCCACAATAACCACTGCCATTGTTCCACACACCACAGTCACTAGCATTATTTTTGAGCAGTTACCATGGGGTTCATCTGCATTAAATCGCATAATCCTTGTAACAATTCCATCAGGTAGATACAGTCTGTTTGGCTACGGTGCTTATTTTGAAAACGCAAATTTCTTTCAATGCGATCCATGTGTCAGGAAACTATTTGAGCATCATGTTATTTTTGCATTTGCTTATGTCTGATTTGGTGTGTGAGAAACACAAGGTGAGCGCAGAAAATTGCACCCAGTTGAACTGAGCTGTGTAGGAATATACATAACACACACATGGACACACTTCAAACATCTCCCAGCATTCTCAGTTCATGTGTGTTATGGCCACTCACAGGATGCTACAACCTTCCTTCTGACTCCAGATCTACCTCCTCCCACCACCTGACAGTAATTCTGAAGCTCGCTTCCACATACAGAGTGAAGTGTGTGTGGCGTCATGCTTATTGTAGTGTCTCTGTATGTCTTTTATGGCATTTAACGTGTGTAAAACTGTGTTACCTTTTTTATTAGGTTTCTTTTATTTTTCATGTGTTGCCGAAGGAAGTTTATGAGCATTGTACCCCAACTCCATTGTTCTCATGAACCCTGTGGTTTTTGCACAGTGTGGTGATTCTTTGTTTTATTTATTTTATTTTTTTTCTAAATTGTGATAAAAAGACACAGCATAAAAATTTCCACTGTGATTTTTTTTTTTTTTTTGACAGAGTCTTGCTCTGTCGCCCAGGCTGGAGTGCAGTGGCATGATCTCAGCTCACTGCAACTTCAGCCTCTTCGGTTCAAGCAATTATCCTGCCTCATCCTCCTGGGTAGCTGGGATTACAGGCATGTGCCACTGTGCCTGGCTAATTTTTGCATTTTTAGTAGAGATGGGGTTTTACCATGTTGGCCAGGCTGGTCCTGAACTCCTGGCCTCAGGTGATCCACTTACCTTGGCCTCCCAAAGTGCTGGGATTATAGGCATGAGCCACCGCGCCCAGCCCAATGTGACCATTTTTAAATATACAGTTCAGTGGTACTAAGGACATTCATATTGTGGTGCTACTGTCACCACCATCCATTCACAGAATTATTTTCATCTTAAAAAGACTGAACCTCTATACCCAGTTCACAACTCCCCACTTCTCCTCTCCCCTGCTCCTGGCAAACACCGTTCTACTTCCAGTCTCTAGAAATTTGACTACTCTATAAGTGGAATCATACAGTATATGTCCTTTTGTGACTGTTTTATTTCACTTAGCATAATGTCCTCAAAGTTCACGCATGTTGTAGCATGGGTCAGAATTTCCTTCCTTTTTAAGGCTGAATAATCTTCCATTGTATGTATATAATACACTTTGTTTATCCATAGCGGGTGACTTTTAGGAACACTTACGAGGCATGACAGCAGAGCTCTCCTGTTATTTTTCTGTTTTGCACATGACGAAACAGGCACAGAGTGGTTAAGTGACTTCCCCAAGGTTTCCCCACTAATAAATGGGAGATTTGAGATTCAAACCCAGGCCTCGCTCATTCTGCAACTTGTGCCTCTGACACTGTGTCACCTCAAATGCTGTGTTACCTGCTTCCTTTTTTTTCACGTTATTGTCATCAAACCAGACGATGTTGACTTTGAGTCAGCTTGGTTATTAATTTCCTGTTGTTAACAGAAGCTTTAGTGTCTGAAATCTCTGCTGCACCATCTGGAATTTTTAATAAAAACTCAAGGAATTTCCAGGGGTTTCTGTGTATTGCATATGTGTATTAGCCAGGGAAAAATGCTATTTAAAAATAGAAATGCCTACAGCCACTTTTAAACTCCAGGTGTGGGGCGAGGAGGTGCCCAACAGAAGGAAGGCTGCTCTTTTGTTTTAAAAAAAAAAACAAAAAAACACTATAGTCAGGCTTTTTGGATTATTCAAGGGAAGGCTCACTCCCTACCTCCACCTCGAATTGTCTGGAAAGGGGAGGCTCTAAACTAAGTTGCTCTACAGAACAAGCTAGCAGGAATTCCCGAACAGTTCACTGGCAGCTCAAAAGGGAGGGAGTTTTCAGGGTCTTGTAACAGTCAGGAAAAGAGGAGATTAAATAATGTTCATGGTAGAGAAATTAAGTGCCTCTGAACAGGGCAGCAGTCTGGGGCTCCAGAAGAGTGATAAGACAGATGGGTACACAGTCATAGTAATAAAGAATACTATGGGAAGTATCCTTTGTTGAGGTGGTTAAAGAACTCTTTGATGGTGACAATTTTAAATGTTTTCAGCTGTGTGCTATTTTATACCCTCCTTCACCCTTAACGTAGTCAGCTACAGAGAGCAGGCAGGCTTGGGTTAGTGACACCTTAGTGCAGGAAGGTGGATGGAATGGGTTCCTGAGAAGGAGCAATTGTAGGGAACAGGACAGCAGGGGTGGGAAGTGCAACATGCGAGGGGCTCTTCCCACAAGTAGCTTAGATGGAGGCTGAGATTGCTTTTCATGGATGACAGAGGAATGGATGGTTCAGAAGGCAGCACACATGGCCATCTGGGGAGCTGGCTCCCAGGGAGTGATCCACATGCTGCCCCTCCTGGGCTGTTCTGCAACTTAAGGGCGTGTACTTCATAATGAGCATGGCCATGATCTTTTACAACTATCACTTGCACATCTCCAAGGCACTCTTTGCACATATAGGTGCCCTTCTTAAAGTCATCCACATAGATTTGAAAAGTTAGCACGAGTACTTCCCTGTAATGGCAATAAAGCAGCATAAGGAAGGGACTCTCTTTTCTAATTTGCCCAAAGTCATCATTTGGGCTTGTGGCAGGTAAATAGCGCTGCCCTTTTTTGAGTACTTAGTATGGGTCCTTTATGCATATTACCTCTTCAGATCCTTAAAACAACCAGACAAAGTCAGCCTTGTTCCAGTTTTCATCAAAGAAGAGAGGCTTAGAAAGGCTTAGAGGTTGGTGACTTACCCAAGGTCATGCATCTAGGAAGTGGCTGAGGTGAAATGTGAACGAGGATTCACCCATCTCTCAAACCTGTGCTTATAACCACTTTGGTTTCTACCTTCATCCTTGAAAAAGATGGAGGGGTTCTTAGATCCATCCTTTGGCCTGTAAGTCCCCTCTGCAAGGCTAGGGGTTCTTGTATTGAGCAGTGTTAGAATCACCCGGAGGGTTTGTTAAAGCAGATGGTTGGGTTCCCACCTGCAGAGTTTCCAGGTAGAGTCTGAAAAATGTGCACATCTAACAAATCCTCAGGTGAGCAGAGTAGCTCTTCTGAAGACAGCAGTTGAGAGCACTGTACTAGGCTCATCTAACTTGCTAGGTCACCTAGGCATTGTCTCTGAACCCCATGCTGTGCTCTGCTATACTTCCACAGCCAAGGACACAGACTGGGTGGGGCTTTGATTTACTATCCTCTCAGGCTGGGTGCTGGGTGCTGTCCCTGTCTTCCTGGCCAGCTGCCCAGGTCTGTCTGGCCCTGGCTTGGTCTGGTGTCCGGGCCCTCCCTTCTCCCTTATGGGAACATGCATACTTTCTGTGGCGAGACTGCACATCAACAGTGCTGAGATCTGAGGGACTGGAGGGAGGGGAAGCAGGACCTCAGAGCTGAAGCGGGCTGGAGGACAATGGCTTCATCTGTTCTCTCCCTCTAAGAGCAGGTGCATGGGGCGTGGGGCATGCTGACTCAGGGATTCGAATGGCCTCTGCAGCAACTCAGGGGCTCCTCTCCTCTCCCTGCTGGGTTCAGACAGCCTTTCCCTTGGAGACAGACAGGTTGGAAATCCAAGCAGAAAGAAAAATATCTTAATGTATCAATGTCTTTCAGCAGTGGTTTAAAGCGCCCAAGAGATAGGCTGTCAGATGCAGTCTCTGGGTACCCAGACCAATATGCCTCTGCTCTGCTCTGCTCTGCTCCTGACGCCAGTCTCTTAACTCCACAGCTGGAAGGGGAATCAAATCATGAGAGTGTGTGAGTGTGTGTGTATGCATGGAGAGTGGTATCTTCCATAAAAGAGGAAGCTAAGGAGCTGGGATAAAGCTTCTATGTGGTGTGAGGCTGTATGGGGTCAAGGGGAAGCAGGAAAACAGGGAATCTGGATTGGAGAGATTCTCACACCAACCCCATGAGGTAGGGACTGTCACTCTGTTTTACAGAATCTGAGGCATGGAGAGGTTGAGTCACTTGCTTGAAGTTACAGTTGGTAAGTAATATGGATGAAATTTGAACAGACACTTCACCAAAGAAGAAATGATGGAAAATAAGCCCATGAAAAGATGCTCTACATTATTACTCACCAGGGAAATGCATATTGAGGCCACAATGAGATGCCACCACACATCCACTAGTCCCACTAGAATGGCTAATGTTAAAATACCCAAAACTGTATCAAGTGTTGGCAAGAATGTGGAGGAGCTGGAACTCTAACACACTGTAGGTGGGAATGGAAAATGGTAAAGCCACTTTGGAAAACAGTTTGTCAATTTCTTAAAAAGGTAAACCTATACCTATCATAGCATCTGCCATTCCACTCCTAGGTTTTTACCTGAGAAAAGAAAGTCTTTGTTGACACAAGAAGAACTCGTACATGATTGTTTCTAGCAGCTTTATTTGTTATAGCCCCAAACTGGAAACAACCTAAATGCCCATCAGCAGGTGAACTGATAAACAAATAGTGGCAAATCCATACAATGGAATAATACTAAGCAATGAAAAAGAACTATTGATATATGCAACCACGTGGGTATATCTCACAAGAATTATGCTGAGTTCAAGAAGCAAGACATAAAAGAGTACATACCGCATGCTTCCATTTATATAAAATCCTAGAAAATACAAGCTAATCTGTATTGACAAGAAGCAGATCAGTAGTCGCCTGAAGATGGGGGAGTGAGGAATGGAAGGGGCAGGAGGAAGGGATTCAAAGGACACAAGGAGACCCTTGTTGGAGGGATGGAGGTGTTCAATATCTTGATTGTAGTGATGTATTCAAGGGTGTATACATAAGTCTAGACTTGTCAAATTGTGTAGTTTAGACTTGCACAATTTGTTGTATGACAATTATGTCTTAATAAAGGCTGTTAATAATAATAATAAACAGAACCCAGGCTGCAGTCTGTCTCTGTGCTGGAACTCTAATTTACTCACTGTTCTATTTTGCAGCTGTATTAGAGAGCAGGGCTGGCTCTGGGTCTGCACAAGGTAGATCGTCACATCACCCTATTCCGGGTAAAGTGCTTGGTACTTCACATTGTTTACTCTTCCCATTCCTTAATTCTCTCAGGAAGGTCCTGTTTGATTATGCCCATTTAATGCACGTGGTGTGGAGTTAAGTGACATACTCAAGGTCACATGGGTGGGGCGTGGGAGAAGGATGGCCCCCCTCCTTCACCACTTACACAACCAGCACCTCTTTCAGAAGAGAGGTGAAGGAGCAGCAAGCTGAGCCCAAGTGATTTCCAAGGCCTTTGGTCAGGGTCCAAGAACAGGCTGGCCAGGGCAACAAATTTCTTCTCCAAAGGGATGGAAGCAGATCCATTCTAAGGCTCCCTCCAGTTCTGGTCTCCAAGGAGTCTGTGAAATGAAATACCTAAGTGGATGCCCTTGCCTGCATTTTAGAAATAGACCTGGTCCTGCCGTTTACCTTCCCGGTGACCTTGAGCAGTTCAACTCTCTGGGCCTCTATTTCCTCATCTGTAGAATGGCAATAATTAGACCTAACTTCTAGGGTCTTAAAAAGGGTTCAATAAATTAAGGGATATAAAAGTGCTTTGGACAATGATGAACCCTAAAAAAAAAAACAAACTTTGTTTGTCTTGGTATTTCATAGTTTGTCGTTTGCCCTAAATAAGGTCAATTTTTTAAAAATTGTGGTAAGGTATATAATATTTATTATTTTAACTCTTTTTAAGTGTGTAGCTTAATGGCATTAGGTACATTTGCAACGTGGTGCACCACCATCACTTTCCATTTCCAGAACTTTTTAATCATCCTGAACACAGATTCTGTCCCATTAAACACTAACTCTTCATTCCCCCTTCCCCTCACCCTCTGTTCCCTGGTTACCTCTATTCTACTTTCTGCTCCTATTAATTAGCCTATTCTAGGTCCTTCATATAAGGGGAATCGTACAATACTGGAATGGGATCATTAACCCCACATTAATTCCCACTTTTTTCTGTTTGCTTGGTTTTGGTGTCGGGGTAGGAGGAGAGGGAACTTTGGAGACTGCTTTGTAGACAGTGGAACCCATTCTTTCCAGAACAGAAGATGGTGTGCTAGGGAGTCCTTGGGCCTCTCTGAGAGGCTGGACTTGGCATGTAATCTAATATGACTGATGTTTTTATAAAACAGGGTAAATTTGGACATAGAAAATTAACACCATGTGAAGGTGAAGGCAGAGACTGGGTGATGCTTCTATAAACCAAGAAACTCCAAGGACTGTCAGCAAACCAGCAGAAGCTAGGAGAGAGGCATGGAACGGATTTCTCCTCACAGCCCTCAGAAGAAACCAACCCTGTCACCATTTTGATCTTGGACTTTAGCCTCTGGAACTGTGAGACAATACATTTGTTTGTTTCAGCCACCTAGTTCATAGTACTTTGAAGTGACCTTTACACCACTCTCACTTAGAGATGAGGTCTGTGTCCCCTCCTCTTGAAATTGAGTGGCTTTTGTGACTGTGTACACAGGTAGAGTAAACTGCAGAGCTGCCTGTCTGTGACTTCCAAGGCTAGGTCATAAAAGGAGATAAAGCTTCTTCCTGGCTGGTTGGGCTGCTTGCTCTTGAAGCCTTCAGTCTCTATGCACGCAGCATGCCTTCCCAGCCTCCTGTGGTTGTAGAGTGTATAGAAGGCAGTTGGATCACTATGGACAGCGGGTAAGAGCTGAGGAAGCAGCCTCCGCCAGGTGGTAACATGGAGGACCCTGAAGGTAAGAAAGGGCTCTTACTTGTTGGAAGCCCAGTTGAATCCACTTACAAATTAATTAGACACAATGCCATTTCCAGATGAGAGTTCTGGGAAGGCTACTGTGGTTAGGGCTTGTTCTCGTTCCTCCTAGGAAACCATTTAATCCAGACTCTGAAGGATCAGGGGATGGGAGGATCTTCTTGCTGGTAGGCAGAGTGGCTGGCCTGTAAATGGCATTATTGGAGAGGCATCCCCAGCCTGAGCCCCAAACACTTCCTCTGCTCCCCTCTGTCTTTCCCTGTTAGCAGCACTTCCATTGAGCTGTCTTCACTCACCCTCAGAACGGGTTTTTATTGAGTTCCTACACTGTGCCAAGCACTTTACCTACATTATCTCGTTCAAACCTTGCAATGACTCTGCCCAACAGGTTTTATTGTCTTTCTACTCTATCATTCACATCTCAGTAGGATTAATTAACCAAATTAATCCTATAAGCAAATCTCAGTTGCACCGTGAATGTCTCAGGCAAAAGAACAGGTTTTAACTACTGTGGAGGAAGACCGGCCCCTTTAAGGAAGAAGTGACTGCAACCAGGGTTGAAGCAGGTTGTAAAATGTTGAAATCTGCTGAGCTCCGGAATGGAAATTTCTTTCAATGTAGATTAGGCCTTGATTCAGGGTACGGAGAGAGACTGGTACCTGTGGTTCCCTTGGCAACTGCTCTCTGATTGGAAGGAGCCTGAGTGCAGAGAAGGGAGCAGCTGGGGGGCCCGGGTGACTCATCCAAAAGTGGGCAGGAAGCAGTTAAAAAGCAGCCATCCGGTGAAGCTGTAGAGGGACAGGGTTTTTGCTTTCTTTTAATCAACATGCCAAGGTTTTGGGAGGGACTGCTGACACCAGAGATATCAGAGAAGTAGCATAGAATGGCTGGCTTCTGAGAAGCCTCTTGGTTAGGAAGGAAGTTGTTCTCTTTCCACTGCAAGCTTAGAAGCCTTCCAAGTTCTCTCCTTCTGCAGCATAAAGAGACAATAAGTCAGAGGAAGGTATCCCCAGGAGTTTCCAGACAGCGGCACAGATTTAAGTGCAGAAATCTGAGCAGAGGTATAGTCCTGGCATTTACATGAACACCTTTCAGTAGCAGGAAGAATAAATGGAAAGAGAGCTACAGAAATACCAGGGGTGAAGTCTTCATCTGAAAGTCCAATCTTTGATCAAGAGCTGGTAGGAAGTCTGAGAATTTGTATCAGCAGTGATTCTAGGCTGTCTGGTCTGAGTAATTGGGATCAGAGCAAAAGTTGATATCATGCTTACCTTGTGCCAGGCTCCCTTCTAAGGGCTTCCTGGACACCTGCTCATGTCAGTCCTCACAGCAATCACATGAGGTATGTTCTGTCGTTGTCTCCTTGTGCAGATGAAGACACTAGGCACAGAGAAAACTAGAGAAAACTGGCCACAGGTGTACAGCTGGGGAGGCCAGAGCCAGGATTCAGACCTGGGGTGTCTTGGCGATGTGAGCTAGTGTGGGCCAGCATGGGACACAGAGGAGGATTAGCTGGAGAAGCAGGACAGGGGGCAAGAGAGACGATATCTCGGACAGTGCTAGGTCAGAGACACTTTCCTGAGCCATGATTAAACCTGATTATGGACATGTTTTAGCCTGTCAGACTCCAGCACCCAGAGCGGTCCCCTCCTCAGGGTAGTTCCTGGCCAGTCCTGAAACAAGATGGGTGCTTTTATTGTTACTATTAATTATTTTTAGACACAGGGTCTTTCTCTGTCACCCAGGCTGGAGTGCAGTGGCACCATCACAGGTCACTGCAACCTTGAGCTCCTAGGCTCAAGCAATCCTCCTACTTCAGCTTCCCAAGGAGCTGGGACTACACACATGTACTACCATGCCTGGCTAATTTTTTAAAATTATTTTTTTTAGAGACAGGATCTCCCTATGTTGCCCAGGCTGGTCTCAAACTCCTGGCCTCAAAAGATCCTTCTGCTTTGGCCTCCCAAAGTGCTGGGACTATAGGCATGAGCCACTGCACCCAGTCTAGATGGATGTTTTCAAAACACAGATCTAGTTATGGTACTCCCCTCTATAAAAAAATCCCTTGTTTGTAGGATAAAGTCCAGGCAGGCCCTTTGGCCTGTCATATAAAGCCTTTCTGATCAGACCCACCCTGCTTGGCCCACGCCTTGCTGCATTCCTGTGATTCCAAGCCCTAAGTTTCCCAAGTCTCTCCTTTCCTCTGGCAGAGCTAATCATGGCTCACCCCATATTTTGATGGCTGTTCTTTCCAGGTGATGCCACTCCTGTGATGAGTTTTCGGTAAAGAGAGGCATGCTTCCTCTGCAGGACTCTCAGATAACCACAGATATAAGCAACATCGGAACATAAAGTCAAGGTACAATAACCATAAACCTTGACAATAATCTTAAAACAAGAAAACAAGTGCTGAGTTCTAGAAAATGAGCCTATGTACATTAATTATACAGTATACCCTCATGTACTATAAAGCGGGCATGAAGGAAAATGGCGCAACTCCACCATAAATTTGATATCAAATGGATGTGCCGGAAGGCAGGGTGCGGCAGAGGCAAGTCAGATCAGCTTCTGCCACTACTGATTGTGTGACTTTGAACAAATAAGCCTCTGTTTCCTTAACGTTAAAGAAGAAATACCAATAGTGTCCAGGTCATGGTGGCGGCATGATAATTAAATAATATGTGTAAGGCTCCAGGCAGTCCTTTACCTTACCTTTCCTGACCAGTAGGAAATGTTCAATAATAATTAACGGCAATTTTCCTCACTTTGTCACAATGATTCTTATGAATTATCTAGATGAGAAGGTAGAGCTGAGGTCATCTTTCCCTGTGTGACATTCAAACTCTTTCCACAATACTTAGAGACACTCAAACTCTGGCTATGTACTTAGAGACACTTAAGATCTTTCTAGGTACTCAGGCTGAGGATTTTCCAGGCATGGTCCTTGGCCCACACAGGGCCCCCTGATGGGCTATAAACAGATTAAAAAAATCAAAGTTCTTGTTTTGTTTTTTGTCTTTTTTTTTTTTTAAACAGACAAATGCTGTGCAATCTGCAAATGTTTGTTTTTATATAGCACTAAGGGTTGCTTACTGAGTATGTTATTAAAGATCACCAAAATCACTATTAAAAATATATTTATAGTAAAAATCCACCAGATCAATTAGGTGATGAATCATGATAGCCGCCTTGGTTCTTTTACTTAAATTTTTTATAAAAAAAAATCTTTATTGAGATAGAATCCACATACCACAGAATTCATCCACTCATTTGTGATTGTGCAATTCACAAATCATTGTTTTGTTTCTTACCAGTTTTTTGATATCGCAGCACTTCCCAAATCTCCCTCTCCCTTTGAAAAGTGGGACCAGGTAGAGAGGGACGCCATGGGTCTTTGATGACACCTGAGGGACTGTGGTAAAGCATTTTGAGACCTTGTGCCTTGCAGTGGTTTGGAAAAGTAGCCTGCATTCCCCACTTTTACCACTGGGTGTCAGGCTTGAAGGTGGGTAAAGTCTCATGCTTGGGGAACCCAGCAGGGTACAGGGCCCTGCACTGTTGCTCTGCAGGTAAATGTGATGAATGGAAGAGAAGTAAAATTAGACAGCATGGGATGATTAGAACTTTGACATTTCTTATGTTTGGGCTTGGAGAATTGCTTCACATTTCCTTAGGCATGTGGCAAAAAAAAAAAAAAAAAAAAAAAAAGAATAGTTTTTTCCCCCTCCTTTTGCTCACCCTTTATTACTATATTTCACCATGTTTTGAGAATTGCTGTGTGTCAGGAACTGTGCTGGAAAGGAGAATACAGAGATGTACAAGACACAGCTGGTTCTTTCCCCTAAGGTGCTCATACTATAGGGAGGAGGGAGATTATAAATAGATCAGCAGGCCACAAATGGCAAATGCGAAGAAAGTGGAGAGCACAGGGTCAGAACCAGGGGAGGGGAAGGGCCGTACTATACACGTGACAACAAAAGCAACACAAATGACACGTCTGACCTGTGTGGGGGCTTACACACTACAAATGCTTTCACAGACAGAGTTTATCTATTATTTAAATTATATTTGTTGAGCACTGGGTTAGGTACTGAAGATACAACAGTGAAAAATTACTGTGGATGTTATTGTTTATACTTTGCATGTGCCAGACACTGTGCCTGGCTTTTTTACATACATTATCACATTCAATCTTCCAAGAAATCATACAAGGAAGGATCTCTTAGACTGATTTTTCAGATGAGGAATGTGAGGTAGAAGTTTCTCCCCCAAGAAACCTGTAACTTAGTGATTTTGGATCGTTGTCCCCACCCAAATCTCATGTTGAAATATAACCCCCAATGCTGGAGGTGGGGCCTGGTGGGAGGTGATTGGATCATGGGGACCGTTTCTAAAGGTTTAGCACCATTCCCCTAATGCTGTTCTCATGACAGAGTTCTCACAAGATCTGGTTGTTTAAAAGTATGTATCACCTCCCCCATCTTTCTATTCCTCCTGCTCTGGTCATGTAAGATGTGCCTGCTTTCCCCTTTACCTTCCACCATGATTGAAAATTTCCTGCGGCCTCCCCATATCACTATCAGCAAAGAGCCTGGCTGTGTTGTGCTCTTGCTCTAGGGATCTGTGGAACTTTGAGCTTGAGAGTGATGATTTAGGGTATCTAGTGGAAGAAATTTCTAAGCAGCAAAGTGTTCAAGATGTGGCCTGGCTACTTCTAACAGCCTATGTCCATATTTGTGGGCAAATAAGTGACATGAAACTGGAACTTATATTTCAAAGGGAAGCAGAACATAAAATATTGGAAAGTTTGCAGCTTGGCCACGTGATAGAAAAGAAAAACCCATTTTCTGGGGAGGAATTCAAGCCAGCTGCAGAAATTTGCATAGCTAAAAGGAAGACAAGTGCTGATAGCCAAGACAATGGGAAAAGGCCTTGTGAGTTTTACCAAACATTCAGGAGATAGATATTTTCAATCTTACACAAGCTAGTCTATAATATAGATAAAGAGGAAATACGAATATGCCCCAACCCATTTTATAAAGCTAGTATAATTTTAACACTAAATCTTGACAATGATAGTGTGAGAAGAAAATTGCAGGCAAATTTTACTTAAGAACATTGACACATAATTCTAAACCGAATGTTGGTAAACAAAATCCTACAATGTAGAAAAGAGATAATATGCCATAAGCTAGTTTACCTAAGGCATGTAAGATTGGGGAAACATTAAAGCATAAAAAATCAATGTGATTCCTTACACTAACAAGATAAAGAAGAAAAGCAATGTGAGCATTGTATTAGTCTGTTTTCACACTGCTATAAAGAATTACTTGAAACTGGATAATTTATGAAAAAAAAGAGGTTTAATTGACTCACAGTCCTGCAGGGTTAACAGAAAGCGTGACTGAGAGGCCTCAGGAAACTTACAATCATGGTAGAAGGCAAAGGGGAAGCAAGCAACCTTGTTCACATGGTGGCAGAAGAGAGAGCGCGCGAAGGGGGAAGTGCCACACAATTTTAGTGAGAACTCATTCACTATCGCAAGAACAGCAAGAAGGAAATTTGCACCTATGATCCAATCGTCTTCCACCAGGCCTCTCCTCTGATTTGACACGAGATTTGAGTGGGGACATAAATCCAAACCATATCAATCATTTTAATAGATACAAAAATATAATAAAATTTAATATTCACTTATGATCTTTTAAAGAAGTCTTTGTAAGCCAGGGATAGAATAAAATGTTCTCACCTGATAAAGGACACTTACAAAAAACCTATACCAAATATCTTTTTTTTTTTTTTTTTTTTTTTTTTGAGACAGAGTCTCGCTTTGTTGCCCAGGCTGGAGTGCAGTGGCGCGATCTCAGCCCACTGCAAGCTCCGCCTCCCAGGTTCACGCCATTCTCCTGCCTCAGCCTCCTGAGTAGCTGGGACTACAGGCGCCCGCCACTACACCCGGCTAATTTTCTGTAATTTTTAGTAGAGACAGGGTTTCACTGTGTTAGCCAGGATGGTCTTGATCTCCTGACCTCGTGATCCGCCCGCCTCGGGCTCCCAGAGTGCTGGGATTACAGGTGTGAGCCACCGCGCCCAGCCCCAAATATCTTATTTAAAGGCGAAGCACTAAAATCATTCCCTTTAAGATAAGAAACAATACAAAGCCGTCTGCTATCACCACATCTCTTCAGCAATATGCTAAAGGTCCTAGCCAATGAAACAAGGCAAATAACACACACACACAAACACACAGAGGAAATACAGATCACGAAGAAAAATCATATTGTTATCACTTTAAAATGTTAGCTTATAAACATAGAAACCCTCCATGAATATGCAGATACATTATTAAATTAATAAAAGGTCTCTGGATATAAAACCAGTGCAAAAAGTTAACTGCATTTTCTACATCAGCAATAAGCAGTCCAAATTTTACTTCAAAATAGATACCATTTACAGTACCTCCAATGAAATGAAATATCTAGGAGTAAATCTAAAAAAATATGTACAGGAACTTTATGGAGAAAATATAAAAACTATTGAAAACATTAGAAAGTGATAAAATAATAGTGGGCTAGTTTCACGGATTGAAAGGCAATAATGTAAAAATTTCTGTTTTCCCAAATTGACTCAAACATAGATTTGATGCAATTTCAGTTAAAATTCAATAGGTTTCTTTTTCAGAGATTCTGAAAAACTGATTCTAAAATATATATGAAGAAATAAGAGGCAAAGAATAGATACCATTTACAGTACCTCCAATAAAATATCTAGGAGTAAATCTAAAAAATATGTATGAAAACTTTATGGAGAACATATAAAAATATTGAAAACATTAAAAAATGATAAAGTAATAGTAGGCTGGCTGGGTGCAGTGGCTCATCCTGTAATCCCAGCACTTTGGGAGGCCAAGGCAGGTGGATCACCTGAGTTCAGGAGTTCAAGACCAGCCTGGCCAACGTGCTGAAACCACATCTCTACTAAAAATACAAAAATTAGCTGGGCATAGTGGCAGGTGCCTGTAATGCCAGTTACTTGGGAGGCTGAGGCAGGAGAATTGCTTGAACCCAGGAGGCAAAAGTTGCAGTGAGTCAAAATTGTGCCATTGCACTCCAGCCTGGGCAACAAGAGCAAGACTCTACCAAAAATAAATAAATAAATAAATAAATAAATAAGAAAAAGGCTGAGTTCATAGATTGAAAGACAATAATGTAAAAATTTTTTTTTCCAAATTGATTCAAACATAGATTCAATGCAATTTCAGTTAGAATTCAATAGGTTTCTTTATCAAAGATTCTGAAAAACTGATTCTAAAATATGTATGAAAGAATAAGGGGTAAAGAATAGTCAAAATCTGCTAAAGAAGAAGAGGGTGGAGAACTAGTTTATCAAAAAGCATTACAACACTATAGAAATTAAAACAGAGTGGCACTGTCTTAGGAATAGACAGACCAATGGAAGAAAATAGAAATCTCAGAACAGCTCCTAATACCTAATACAAAGGGAAACTTGATTTATGACAGAGTTGGTACTACAGTTCAGTAAGGAAAGACTCAATTTACAAAACTGTATTGGGTAAATTGATAATTTGCCATAAAAAATGTTGGGATAATGCCTCACACCATATATAAAAATAAATTTTAGATTGCTAAAACTTTAAATGTAAATGTCAATATTCTAAAGCTTGGTGATGATGATTATGATGATAGCACATAATACTATGTTGCAGACTATTTTCAACAGAGGTTATTTAGTCCAACAGAACATGTATATGATGTAGGTACTAATACCGTTTCCACTTTGCATTTGAGTAAATTGAGCCACAAAGAGGTTAAATAAGTTGATCAAGGTTTCATCACTAGGATTTGAACCTAGGCAGTTTGGCTTGGGAGTTTATGTTCTTAAATACTGTAAATAGAGAGGCAGGGTGCATTTATGACCTCAGGATAGGTAAGGATTTCTTAAAATCCAAAAGTAGGAGCCACACAAACAGGTATGAAAAATGTGACTATGTTACAA
This sequence comes from Pan paniscus, assembly GCF_029289425.2. Classification (NCBI taxonomy): domain Eukaryota; kingdom Metazoa; phylum Chordata; class Mammalia; order Primates; family Hominidae; genus Pan; species Pan paniscus. Next base: position 192,168,445 of record NC_073249.2, read on the forward strand.
ACTTTTGTTTGTCAAAAGACACTCTAACAGAAGTAAAAAGAAAAACCACACGCTATAAGAAAAGATTTGTAACACAAATAAGTGGAAAAGATTAGCATTGAGAATATGTTAAAAACAAAAAACAAAAAACAAAAAACCTCCTACAAGCCAATGAGAAAATGACAACCTGATATATGGTTTGGCTGTGTCTCCACCCAAATCTCATATTGAATGTAAGCTGAATTGTAATCCCTATGTGTTGAGGTGTTAAGGGATCTTTGGGGTATCAATTGGCCAGAAACCTCTGTGGCTGGTGGCACCTTTGCTGAGTTCTTGTCCTGTGTCCAGGAAGAATGAGGTACACAGACAAGTGGAGGGTAAACATGATGAAGAGGAGGTTTATTGAGTGTTAGAATGCTCAGAAGAGACCTGCGGTGGATAGCTCCTCTCTGTAGGCAGGTCATCTCGTTGAGTGTTCAGCTTTCAGCAGAGAGGAGGCCCTGGGGTCTGTGGCTCCTCTCTGCTGGCAGGTTGTCCCATTAAGGGTTCAGCTCTCAAGAGAGAGGAGGCTCTAGAGAGGGTAACTCCTCTCTGCAGCTGGTCATCCTTGTCCTGTCGGGGGTTCAGCTCTCAACAGAGAGGAGGCCCTGGAGATGGTAGTTCCTCTCTGCAGGTGGTCATCCCAATGTCTGCTGCTTTCAACAGAGAGGAGGCCCTGGAGAGGGTAGCTCCTCTCTGCAGCCGGTCATCCTGATGTCTGCTGCTTTCAACAGAGAGGAGGCTCTGGAGAAAGTTGTTCCTCTCTACAGGCAGGTCTTCCTGTCTTCTTCCCAGCTCTCAGCAGAGAGGATAGCTCCTCTCTGAAGTTGGTCATCCCATCATCTCTCCATCCTCTACCCTGCTTTAGCTGAGCCTAGGGCTTTTACGGATGTCAGAGGGGAGGAAGTGTGTGTCAGTTGGTCCATGGGTGGCCATGGGCAGGCCTGAAAGGCACTGCAAGTCCCCACTTTGATCTGCGGGACTGACTGCTCAGCCCCCAGCCTTCAGGCCATCCCTGGCCTAAAGGTAGGGCCTTACTGGGGATCCACTCCCTTCAATCCAGGAGCCTGTCTGCCTCCTGCTGCCATCCATGGTGCCTATGGTGCCCAGGCTGCTTGCACCAAAAGGCACCTGCAGGCCAGTGCCAAGCCACCCTCAGCCCTCCCCCTCAGTTTCTCCTCTCATGCTCATTTTGCCCAAATTCTGGAGGAGGCCGAGGTAGCAGGGTACTGGCATGTCAGCACTGCCCCAAGCATGTGCACACCTGGCCAGGCTGTGCCAGTGCCCAGGATGGGCCCCAACCTGGCTCCAAGATTGGAGTAGGGTGCCAGGAGTGGAGAGGCCAGGCAGCAGGAGCAGACACTCCCGAGCCTGTGGGGCCAGGGGGTTGGGGGGGACTTCTGAGGCCCCCAAGAGTGAAGACTGCAGAGACTCTTGGGTCCTGCACTTGGGAGGGTGGTCACAGCTGCACCTAGGGAACTCCCACCTTGCCAACTCAAAAGGGGTGGGGCTCCCACTTGTCACCAGCTCCTGCCTGCCTCACGGAGTGTGAAGCCCTGGGGTGGTGCCTCCCTGCTGCAGCCTGCATAATGGCAGCGGCCACTGCCAACAGAGGGAGGAACCTGGTGGGAGGTGATTGTATCAAGGGGGCCAGTTTCCCCTGTGCTGTTCTCGTGGTAGTGAGTGAATTCTCATGAGATCTGGTTGTTTGATAAGTGGCTCTTTCTCCTTCTTTCTCTCTCCCTCTCCTACTGCCTTTTGAAGATGTGCCTTGTTTCCCTTTTGCCTTCTGCCATGATTATAAGTTTCCTGAGGCTTTCCCTGTGAGTCCATTAAACCCCTTTCTTTATAAATTACTCAGTCTCAGGTAGTATCTTTATAGCAGTGTGAAAACAGACTAATACACAACTCAATACAAAAATGGGCAAAGTAACTTAAATAGACACTTAATGAAACAGGAAATCTGAATGTCTAGACTGAATGTTCAGTTTCACCAGGGAAGTAAAGGAACTATTTGTATTTATTTGTATGATTATTTGTAACTTGGGAAATACAAATAAAACAGATAACATTATATGCCCATTACATTGTTAAAATTGAAAAAAAGTCTGATAAGATCAAGTTCTAGCAAAGGCATGGAGTAATAGGAACTTTTACACTGCTGGTGGCAGTTCTAAGTGATGAAATTTCTTTGGCATAAATTTAGCATTATCTAATAACATTAATAATGCACATACCCTGTGATCCAGAAATGTTACTAGGTCTATACCTTAGAGAACTTATATAGGTGCAGCAGTGGACACATCAAGAAAGCCCATGGTAACATTGCTTGTGAAAGCAGAACAATAAGCAATGTCCATCAATAGTATAATGATACAGCAAAATACAAAACAATAGTAGAATGATATAGCAACAAAACCAAAAAAATCCATCTGCATAGATAAAACTGAGGACAATAATCTTGGGTCAAAAAGCAAGCTATAGACAAGTTGCTGAGTAAGAGAAGATATTTTCAAATCACACACCTGAAAAGGACTAGAATCTTGATTATATAAGAGCTCTCAAAACTCAATGGTAAAAAGAAAACAAGTAATCTACTAGAACATGGGCAAAACACATGAATAGATATTCCATAGTGTAAGTTATTCAAATGGCAAAAAAATCCATGAAATATGTTCAACATAAGGGTAATGCACATTAAAACCATGATAACATATCACTATGCATCTATCAGAATTGCTAAAATAAAAAAAAATGAGAACACCAAATATTGGCAAGGATGTAGAGAAATAGGCTTGTTCATATATTGTTGATGGGATGTAAAATTGTAGATCTAGCCTAGAAAACAGAGGGCAGCTAATTATAAAACCCAGCATGCCTATGACCCAGCAGTAGCGCCCTCAGGTGTTTATCCCAGGGAAATAAAAACTTATGTCCACACAAAAACCTGGGGAGCTTTATTTGCAATAGCCAAGTGTTCACAGCAGCTTTATTTGAAATAGTCAAATATACTACAGCTTGTTTAACCATTCAAATATACCACAGTTTGTTTAACCTTTTGCCTGTTGGTTGAAGATGCCTTTCAACAGGTGACTGGTTAGACAAACTGTGGTATATACACAGGATGGAATACTACTCAGCAATAAACAAGCAACAAGCTATTGATTGCGAACAACTTGGATGAATCTTTGGGGAATTATTATGAGTGAAATATGTCAATGCCAAAAGGCTACATATGTATGATTACATTTATATAACATTTTGAAATGACAAATGTTACAGATAGAGAAGGGATTAGTGGTTGTTGAGGGTTAAGAATGTGGTGAGGTGGAGGGAGGTGGTTATAAAGGCACAACATGAAGGATCCTCATGGTGATGGACTGGTTGGTGTCTTGACTTTAGTGATGGACACACACACACATGCACACACAGACCACAAATGATACAAGTAAATTGGAGAAATCTGGGTAAGATTGGTGAGCTGTATCATGTCAATAACCTGGTTATGATATTGTACCAGTGTTTTTAAAATGTTATTGTATTGGTCTCTTCTCATGCTGCTGATAAAGACATACCTGAGACTGGGTAGTTTATAAAGGAAAAGAGGTTTAATGGGCTTACAGTTTCACATGGCTGGGGAGGCCTCACAATCATGGCAGAAGGTGAAAGGCACATCTTACATGGTGGCAGATATGAGAGAAATGAGAACCAAGTGAAAGGGGTTTCCCCTTATAAAACCATCAGACCTTGTGAGACTTATTCACTACCATGAGAACAGTATGGGGGAACCACCCCCATGATTCAATAATCTCCCCCTGGGTCCCTCCCACAACACGTGGGAATTATGGGAGCTACAATTCAAGATGAGATTTGGGTGGGGACACAGCCAGACCATATCAGTTACCACTGGGGGAAACTGGATAAATGATACACAAAATTGCATATGAATTTATAATTATCTCAATAACAAATTCTAATTAAAAATTATTAACTCCTTCACTCAAAAATTTCAGAAACAAATTTATCATAGCTTTGACTTGGCTACAAAAACCCCAAGCCATACAAACCTACATAACTGCAAGATTCTAGTCTTAGAGATCAAAAACGTATTAAACAATATATTGTTCAGGATATAAGGTGATAAAGAAAAAAAACATTGGAGAATGAATTCAGATTAGCATTTCTCTGGGTTACGAAGAGAGGCAATCAGATCAAAGAGGTCATGCTTGATGGTCACGCTTTCATTTCTAAACTGGATGGTGGGATACACGAATGTTCCCTTTATTGTTATTCTTTGTACAGCAGACATGTTTTATAAATATCTTTTGTACCCACTCAGTATTTAATGAAACCTTGTAGGAAGTCTTTGGTGTGTGTTGGTGTATATGTTGTGTGTGTATTTGTGTTTGGCAATGTATGTTTCCACCTCCTGAGCCTGGCAAGCTCTTTCCTGCCACAGGACCTTTGCACTTGCTATAACCTCTTCTGAGAACTCTCCTTCTTTGGTTCTTCAAAGATTGTGGTCCCACCTCAGCTCAGGCAAGTGAAGTGAAGAGACTTTCAGATCAGTGCGTATGCATCCTGAACGGTCTTGTTTGTTGATTCACGTATCTGCCTCTTCTGACTAGAATGTAAGTTCCCTGACATCAGAGAGCTCCTCTAACTTATTCACCCATTACCTAGACGTGGGTTGACAGACTGAACGAACGCGTATTTATGCATATGAATTTAGGGTCTAAAAAAAGCATGCCAATTGAAAGCGTTGGCTTCCTAAGAATTTCTTTGGGCTACTGACTATTTTACTCTTTAATAGTATCATGGTAAACTGGGGGTTAAATTGCTTTTGCAATTATTGAAGGCTTCTGAGTGAAGGGAGTTACGTAGAATAACAAGGGGCATGTCTTTGAAGGACACAGGTAACAGCAAAGAACAAGTTTAAAAGAGTTAAACACATTCTAGCTAAAGAGGGAATAAGTTTAAATTGGGTTATTTTCCCTGGAGATTATTGCAATTTTAAGAGTAATGCTGCTTCCAAGAATATTAGCTTTTCTCTTGGTGACCACGGATATAACAGTGTGTGGGTCCGTCATTAATCAGGATAAGGCATTTCAGATCTGGGTCCTATTACCCTAGGTTTGTTTGTAAAATGGATTTCTTTGCAGGCAGCACTGACGTGTGACCATGTGATGTTTGGATTGTGCTTCAGAGCAGGGGATGGTTTGGCAAAGGCCTTTGCAGTTTATAACCTATTTTATTTTCTACAATTGAATTTTGAATTTTGAAGTCCAATCAATTTGAGTTCTTTACAAGTATAATTTGGTTACCCGTGGGATGGTTTGAATTTAAGTTTCATGGAAGTAAGTTTGCATGCATTTTGGTGTTTTTAAATTAATTCTCATTGGAAACGTTTCATTATTCTGAAATGTTTGGTGATAGTAATTGTGAGGCTAGAACTGCTTGTTCATAAATAGGGTTATTATTGGATCTCCTCATGCCTTGATTGATTTATGATGAAGAAGACACACCTGTAGCATAATGCTCTTTTTTTGGTGGTGATTTCAAGTACAATCACTATGAAATATAAAACCAGGATACAGAAGTAGAGAATTTAGTTCATGCCTTTCTGTGTAATTGATTTGAATACATTGAGTCAGGCTACATGCTTATGGGGAATTAGAGGATCAGCAATTTACAAATGTTGCCATTATAGTCGGATCGGAAAAAGAAGCGATGGGACCTGCTGAGTGGTGTGAGGCAATGGGAAATGTATCTTTTGACAGGAACCCCAATGCCTAGGATTTTCTGTAGCATGAAATGGAGTGAGTGTGCTGGGCGAGGTGGAAAGCCACCATTTCTGCAATCAAAATTATAAAAAGAATTATAATAACTGCCAGTTATTAAGCATTAACTGTGCACCAAGCACTTTGTTAAGACTTTGTCTCTGCATTATTGCATTTAATCTCATAAAAAGCCTATGCAGTAGGTTGTGCTAGGTTGTTGATTGTTCATCTGGCATCACCACCACCTGTCATCAGGTGTCCCTTGCTTTGTGGAAGAGGAGATGAGACCTACATTTCCCAGAATGCCTTTTGCCATATGGCTCCTGGTTTGAGTCTGCCAAAAGAGGTGCTTAGGGAAGGTTTGGAAAGTAGGAAAGGTGGCGAGGCTGTGATTCTCCAGAATTAGTTGCAGGTAGGTAGATAAATAGGCAGACATGAGGTTTGAAGCACCTTCCACTTGAGCTTTACCTGCTTCATTGCTGCAGCCTGAGAAGGCCAGCAGAGCTTCCCAGGGGTTTTGGGTAAGACCTTGGATGTCTGCTGTACTGGTGTCCTTGGGTGCTCAGTGGTGGCTTCCCCAGCTATTCTTTCCCAGGTCTTCTAACAACTGTAGAAGCTTCTAATTCCCTTCATTAAAGCCCTTCCTACTTGGACTATGTGGAATTGGCTTTGGTGTTTCTGATTGGACTCTGACTGATACATAGGGTATTATTCTTCTTTCCAGTTTTTAGACAAGTGAACTGAGGTTTAGATAGGTGAATTGACCACTCACAAAAAATGGCAGAGTGGGATTTACACCCAGACTGTAATCACAAGCCTTCACCATCTCTGAAAAAGCACCTGGAGATCCAGGTGCATGAACACTGCTCACAGCCTCATACATATAATGTTTGCTCGATCCCAGAACTATAGCCCCACATTAATTGTGACCGTGGGCACCCCTCTCAGAGACAGGGTTTTCCATTTGTTGGTCCACTTAGACTGCATGGTCACTGGTCAACTATGGTTGCTCTTCCTTGTTGGAAACCCAGACAGCCTCTGGAAATTAGTTAACTTGTGGATGAAAACAAGAAATATATATTCATATCTTGCCTTGCTCATACCAATTGCTATCGTAGGTGACAGATTCTTGCATCAGTAATTTTAGAGACAGCTAAAATTGTTCATGATAGATGTCCACTTGAAGGTTACATAACGGGATATTAACACTGCTTACATCAGAGGAGAGGTCATGGGTGGGGACTGGCGCTATAATTTACCATCTTTTTATTGTATGTTTCAGTTGTTATAATCAAACATGTGTTACTTTTGTAATTTGAAAAACATGCTATAAACAAACTGAATATAAAATCAAAAGACATGCTCACTTAGATACTAGGGCATGTGGCATGATGTATGTGATGGTGACACCAAGTTGACAACGGACATCTATAATGTCACATAATGCACTTTAAGTGATGGCACAGGACTTGTAAATGGTAGCGAGCAGAGCAGCAGTGGTTCTCAAATCTTTGTCTAGTTGGAAGAACCACTTTTAAATAACATTTCACATGGAACCGCAATATACAAAACTGATAAGAGGGAAGCTACTCTGAATAAAACTACAGTAATCCCTGGAGCCTCAGAGCCCCAAAGACTAGTATTTTTGTTTCAATCCCATGTTCTTCCATTAGCCTTAGAAATGCCACTGTAGAACCTTGCTGCCATGAAGAAAACATAATGACAACATAAATGGCAACAAGAAATCAGCTCTCATGCTGATTGATTACTTGTGTTCTCTCATTATTGTTCCTTCTCTTTGTAGGGTAGGCCATGGGAATGAGCCCTCGATGCTTCTCTACAATCATGAGTAAAAGTCAGGCTTCTCCATGGAGCAGAACTAGCTTGGACACTAGCTTGATGAGCAGATATCTCAGGAACTACATAGGACAGAGAAGATGAGGTCCCAGTGAGCATTGTTTCCCCAAAGCCTGGAGTCAGAAAGCCCCATGGGATGGGAAGAAGAGGGAGTGTGTCTTCAACTTGAGATATTCTAAAACCCTGAGTCACCTTAGATTGGCAGCCCGACACAGATAGGCTTGGAGCAAAGAACAAGGACTGAGGGATGGATGAGTCAGAAGGAAGGGGTCTGGACCAATGCCTCCATTGTGAACTGTGAGGCTCTTGCATATTGGGAGCTCTCTGAAGGCAGCAGTGTCTCCAGCATCACACCAAGAGCAACTGAGGCTAGGCTTGTGTCTCTACCCTCTCCCTTCTAAGTGAGGGAAGTCTTTGGTTTTCTGTGTGTCTCCCCACAATTCCCAGAATAGGGATTGATGCAGAGGGTGATGTTGTCTGAATGCAATCAAGTGACTTTGCTTTCCTGTCTCGGCCGTTTCATACTGATATCACAAAATGCCACAGAGCATGGATAGATCTGTAGGCCATTATCCTTAGCAAACCAACACAGGAACAGAAAACCAAATACTGCATGTTCTCACTTATAAGTGGGAGCTAAATAATGAGAACTCATGGGCACAAAAAGGGGAACAATAGACACTGGGACCTACTACTTGAGGGTGGAGGGTAGGAGGAGAGAGATGGTCAGAAAAATTAACTATTGGGTACTAAGTTTAGTACCCGAGTGATGAAATTATCTGTAAACCAAACCCTTTTGACACGAGTTTACCTATATAACAAACCTGCAAATGTACTGTGAACCTAAAGTAAAGTTAAAATCCCACAGACTGTATGATTTATAAAGAACAGGAATGTATTTTCTCACAGCTCTAGAGGCTGGGAATTCCAAGATCAAAGTTCCAGCAGGTTCAGTTTTCTGATGAGGACCTGGTCTCTGCTTCCAAGATGGGACCTGGAATGCTGCATCCTCCAGAAGAGAGAGATGCTGTGTCCTCACATGGCAGAAGGCAGAGGTCAAGAGGAGCAAATTTCATCCATCAAGTCCTTTTGTAGGGGCACTTAATTCCATTCATGAGGGCTCCACCCTCAAGACTTAATCACCCCCTGAAGGCCCCACCTCTTAATATTGTTACATTGGTGATTAGTTTCAATGTCTGGATAATGGAGAGGCCACATTCAAACCATAGGATCTCCTCTCGTTAAACATGAACCCAGTGTCCCCATCTAAGTCTGGGCTTGGATCCTGGATTCCTGGTTTCAATTCTCAGGGCCTCTGGACAGTGTTCTGGTGACATCATGGCTCAAAAATATCTTGAATCTTAAAACCCATAGTCTGTGTTGAAGGACTCACTTACCACTCCAGAGCTCAGCTATGCTCTGGGAAATACAGCAGAAGGGGCTGGCATCTGGGAGGACCATGCAGGACGGGGAGGACATGGACTGGGAAAGGAAGAGAGCGGCAGTGAACATGGCAAACTTGGCTTGTGAACATGGGGCCCTCTCTTGGCCAATTTCGAGGAGCTGGTGGCAAACTAGGTGGTTTAAGTTTTAGACTAGTCATGGTACAGGTATTTACTGTCAGATCTGAGCTGAGTCTGCTCAACAGAGCATCCCCAACAGGCCTGAGCTCTCACACTCATTCCTTCTTCTGCTTCTCTTCCTTCTCCTCCTCCTCCTCATCATCATATTAGCCTGAGTTCTCCATATAAAGAGAACCAATAGCATATGTTTATGTATAATATATTCCTTATCACATAAATATACATGTCTTCTATATGATAAGGAATTGGCTCACATGGTTATGAAGGCTGAGAGGTCCCATGATCTTCAGTTGACAAGCTGGAGACTCAGGAGAGCTGATAGTGTAGTTTTGGCCTGAGTCCAAAGGTCAGAGACTGTTGAGTGCTATTGAGGGCCCATGTCCTTGAGGCCATCAGCAAGGGGAAAGGCAGCTTTTCTGTAGGAGGAAAAGAAGATAGCAGAAAGGAGAAGCCACAGAGAGACAGTCAGAATTGCTGATGGTTAATTTCCAGTCTGAATCTTAAGGCAGCAGAGAAGACCAGTGTCCCAGCTTGAAGACAGTAGGGCAGAAAGAGTGTGAATTCTCTTTAACTCAGCCTTTTTGTCCTATTCAGGCCTCCAACAGATTGGATGAAGCCCAGATGAACAAATTGGAGAGGGCAATCTGCTTTACTCAGTTTACTGATTCGAATGTTAATCTCATCCAGGAACTTCTTCACAGACACACCCAGAATAACATTTAACAAAATATCTGCGCACCCAGTGGCCCAGTCAAAATGACATAAAATTAAGCAATTATTATTATCATCATCATTAAATACCTATTTAGTAGCAGATCAGATCAAGCACCATTGGCCTTGGTGAGAATTTTTTTTTTTTAAATTTTAATTGCCATGGAAAGCCTCGATGATGTGATCCGATTTACACTTACAGAAGGACAACTGTGGCAGCTGTATGTGAGGTAGAGACACCTGTTAGGGGGCTGTTGCAGTAGGCTAGATAGACAATAATGGGGCTTTGACTAGGGGTTTTGGAGGTAAATCTGACAGGTCATTTGGAGAAGATTTGAGGAGGAGCAGATTTACGAGGATGGTTGGTAGTAAAATCAAGAGTTATGTGCCAATGTTATGTTTGATCTGCCTGTTAGATACCCAAGTGAAGACTGGAACTGACAGTTGGATAGATGGGTCTGAAGCTCAGAGAAAAAGATGTGCCTGGAGATAGACATACAAGACCCATCAGGCGGGGGCTGTGGCTCACGCCTGTAATCCCAGCACTTTGGGAGGCTGAGGTGGGTGGATCATTTGAGGTCAGGAGCTCGAGTCCAGCCTGGCCAACATGGTGAAACCCTGCCTCTACTAAAAATACAAAAATTAGCCGGGCATGGTGGTAATGCCTGTTGTCCCAGCTACTCAGGAGACTGAGGCAGTCTCAAAAAAAAAAAAAAAAAAAAAGCCATCAGCATGTGGAGAGTACTTAGGGCCATGCGGCTACATGAAATGTTTCAGTCAGCTTTCACTAGGTCATGCTGCACTAGCAAATGACCCCCAAATTCCACAAGTGCCAGTGGCTTACAAACAACACACGTTTATGTTACTCTTACTTTACCTATTATCTGCAAGTCAGATCCCAGGTCTGTTCCTCATGTCTTTTCATTCTGGTAGCTGGGCTGAAGGAGGAGGCCCTGTCTAGAGCATGCGGTTCCTGGGGCAGAGGAAAAGGAGCAAAGGCAGAGCAATATGACCCTAGAAGCTTCTGTTCAGATGTGGCATGCGTCACTTCTGTGCACACTCCCTTGGCCCAAGCCTGATGTTCCATGGCCATGCCTGATGTCATTGGGGTGGGAAATGATATCCCTTCCTGCAGGGAGGCCCTGCAAGTCACATGGAACAGGCAAGGAGGCAGTGAAGAGTTCATTTAGTCAGAACAAATGGCTGAATACTCTGTACATTCCCCTCTCCCGCAACATTCACATCTGCATCCTCAAACACCATGTCCTCCAATGCATAGATCAGCTGTTTCGTGCAGTGGCTCACACCTGTAATCCCAGCACTTTGGGAGGCTGGGATTTGCCTTGCACAGGTGGGACCTGTATGCTCTCAAATAAATGGCCCTCGTGGTGTTCACGTGTCCCCAACGCAGGGTGTATGAACTTTCCTGATGACTTCGGAGGCTGAGCACATGTTCTTCCCGTGTAGCATGTCACCCTGTATGTGTGGCATGTGTTAACATATCCATCCCCTCTCTGCATGCACCACACTTCACGGAAAGAGGATCCTCAGGCTGCTTCTGAAGATCCTATCTTGGGACTTTGGAGGTTTTTCTCCTGCCCTGATCTTGAGCTTTTCCCCCTGATCTCTAGAAGTCACCACCACTGGAGGTTCTAGGATTGGGGGAAGGGACACGAAGGGAAGGGCAGACACCCCAGATAGAGGAGATTAAAAAAAACCCATCTGCAATAAATCCCTGAGGAATAGAGAGGAAAAGCTGGTCTGCCACCAGGAAAACAATGAAGAGGTAGCAACAAATGCGTGCAGGTGCTATTGAGGCCCATATCCTTGAGTGCGGACAACGAGGCCATCGGCAAGGGGAAGCGCAGCCGTTCTGTGGGAGGGAAAGATGGTGGCAGGGAGAAGAAGCCACAGAGAGGGAGTCAGCAAAGGTGGGCAGAGACATGGTGACCGAGCAGAGCCACAGACACACAGAGAAACTCAGGCATGGCAATGCTGATGCAGGGGCCAAGGCCCTTGGCCACCTGAAGTTTCACTGAAAAATCAATTCACAAAAGATAGATTAATAGGAGAAAAGGCATACACATTTTTTTAGTGCGTATACATGAGAGGCTTCAGAATGAAGGCCCAAAGATGCAGGAGAAAATGTCCACTTTTGTGCTTGGGTTCAACAAAGTATGAACAGTCGTGTAGAGATACGATTGGACAAAAGGCTATGATCGAATGCTAATAGACTGAGAGGGGAAACCCAGCAGGGCCTGTCTGCTTAGATTCTTCTTGGCATCTGTGAGCACGCATTCCTTCCTTCTGGGCAGGGAGCAGGACCTTCACTGGAATGGGAGTCTTATAACCTAAAGTCAAACAAGGTAGTTCAGATAATTTCTTTTTCTTTTTCTTTTCCTTTTTTTTTTTTTTTTTTTTTTTGAGACAGGGTCTTCCTCTGTCACCCAGGCTGGAGTACAGTGACTCAATCACGGTTCATTGCAGCCTTGACCTCCTGGGCTCAAGTGATCCTCCCATCTCAGCCTCCCAAGTAGCTGGGACCATAGGAGCACACCATCATGCCTGCCTAATTTTTTTTTTTTTTAAATAGACAAGGTCTCACTGTGTTACCTAGGCTGGTCTCAAACTCCTGGGCTCAAGTGATCCTCCTGCCTCAGACTCCCAAAATGCTGGGATTACAGGTGTGAGCCAGCACCCCAGGCTAGATAATTTCTTTATGGCCAGTTTTTACACAGAAAGGCAGAGGGAAAGTTAGAGTAATATTTTTGGGTTTTATGGCTGGCTTTGGGTAAAGGAGGTTCTGGTTTCCATGACCCGCCTCAGGGAAGAGAGATTCTAGTTTGTATGGCTAACCTCAGGGGAGAATGAGACTGAGAGACAAGAGGGCAAAAGAAGGTTAGAGAAGAACTGCTTCTGAGTCTGCTTCTGAGGCCTTCCTTTTGGGGTGTTGCTTTCTGAACCCCAACACTGACAAGGTGCAGAGACAGTGATGAGGTGAGATAGAGGTGCAGAGAAATGGGGGTGTTCTAGAGAGCACAAGAAAGAGGCAGGTAGAACTGGCCAGAGGCAGGGCTGAGGAAACAAGAGGGCTATTTTTCCTGTTTGCCTTTATCCAGGGGGTTGGGGGCCCTGGCAGATACTATGAGGGATTGCCCTGGGCAGGTTCCAGGCAGTGGGTATCAGTAGGAAAAACTCAGTCAACAAGTGTGGCTATGTGCCCATCAGCCCATTCAGTCAACAAGGGCCAGTGAGCAGATATCAGCTAGCAACACAAACAACATGAGAAACACGGATGCAACGCTCCTGGGGTGCCAGGTATGGTGCTGGGTGCTGGGGAATGGAAAGAGACAGATGAGGAAGGCTCAGACTCTAATAGGGCAGGCGAACACATCACCATGGAGAAAATACTGCTGTTTAGTGTTTGCTCTGGATGAGTACTGAGCCTGTCGGATCAGCATGGATGCCTGCCCGAGGCCTCACAGCACCCCAGGAGGTAGGCATCAGTACCCCCATTTCACAGAGGAAGAAACTGAGCCTCAGAGAGGTTAAGCAATGAGTGCTGAGCAGAACCAGAGTTTGCACCTGTCAGTTGGATTTCCAAAGGGGCTACACTTGCCCACGGTGCTTTCTTAAGTCTGTCCAGCAACAGAAGATTGAACGCTGACTGGTGCACAGAATGATAGAATGATGCTGCTTACTGTGGACTGTCAGAGAAGGGAGTGAGAAGAATTAATTGGTGGGAAGGCAGCCCAGGAAGAGGGAATAGGCTGGGCAAAGGCAAGATGTCCGAGGTTTCTCTTGCCTCATGTTTTCCCTGCTGAAGTCCTGGGATTGGTCATTTCTTCAAGGAGCCCTAGCTCCTTTTAGTGGAGAACAGTATTTAAAAACCAAGACCTAGGTGCTAGGTGTGCTTGTTGCTACGGGGATTTCTTTGCATCTTGGCCCTCTCAGCAGACAGAGCTGGGAGATAAATACATGTTTGTTTGTTTTTTTTCTTCACTCTTGTTGCCCAGGCTGGAGTGCAATGGTGCAATCTCGGCTCACTGCAACCTCTGCCTCCCAGGTTCAAGTGATTCTCCTGCCTCAGCCTCTCAAGTAACTGGGATTACAGGTGCCCACCACCACACCCAGCTAATTTTTGTATTTTTGGTAGAGACATGTTGGCCAGGCTGGTCTCGAACTCCTGACCTCAGGTGATCCACCTGCCTTGGCCTCCCAAAGTGCTGGGATTACAGGCGTGAGCCACCGCGCCTGGCCCAGATACATGTATTTTTATACACACATACTTAGAGACTGTCAGGGGATGCAGTCTGAGCTGCTTGAAAGGACTGTGGTTGTGAACAGCATGGGGGACCTTACACTCACCTTAGGATCTGGAAGAAGACAATGTGACACCTGCGAGCTGGTCCTGAGACCAGACCCTCTGTTTCAGACTCGGAACGAGAGAGTCTGGGAACGGGGTCTGCTGCTAGTGGGATTGCTCAGGAAGCCCCCCAGCATTCCACCCATCTGCGGTGAAGAAACGTGAATTTATTTATGGTTCATCAGTAGGAATCTGTTTGGGGAGAAAGCATTTGAGCTCTCCCCTGCTCAGAGCTAAATGCAGCAAGCCAACCACCCCACATTGTCCCTCAGTCCCTCCCACTGCAGCCTTATGTAGGGAGGCCACAGGGCTGGCACTGTCATCCACCAGGAGCTATGGAGCACCCTGGCTGCAACTCGGAGGGACAGTGCACCCCGCAGAGGGATGCCACCCAGAAGGCAGAGAAAGGAATGCCTGGAGTCAGGAGCCTGGGAGAATGCCATGTGCATGCCAGTAGGAAGGTTTTCTTCAGGGCTACACCTGCATCACCTTTGTATCATCAGTGTAAAGTTTCACTCTGGGAAAACATTTGAAAATGTTTAAGAAATGAATGAGTGCACAAGAAACACCCAAGGATGTGGGAAGGAGGAAAAAGCCAGGCAGATTCTGTTTCTATGACTTAGCTCTGAGTTGTCTGATTCTTGTTGCCTTTAGAAAAATCCTTGCCTCCCTTCAGCCTCTGCACTCTGGGCAGGACTGGTTCAGATGGCTCAGTTTATCTATCTACAGGAATAACTGCAGATGATGGGATCCCAGTGGATGGATTCCCAGAGTGAAGGAGGACTTGGTGGGGTCTCAGCCTGAGTAGACTCAGGCAGGCCATGCAGGGACTCAAATCCACTGATCTACAATTTAAGGCAGAGATTTCATTTCTGAGGCAAGACTGAGGCCACTGCAGAAGTGGGCATAAGGCCAGAGCAGGGTAGACAGCCAGGCTGGATTGAGGCTGTGTTCCTTTGGGCATGGGCTAAACCCTGTTGGGCTCCTTCAGTTGGGGCAGGGTTGGTATTGGAGTCTGTGTTTGGCCAGGGCTGCAGGTATGGGTCTGATTTCAGCATGGTGAAGGTGGGGAGAGGTGGATGTACTGGGGGAGGTGGATGCAGGGATTCTGGGGGTGTTCAGCTTTTGTCCTGGCTTTTTTATTTCTTGCAGCCTCTTAAAGGGCTTTCTAAATCTCCTCCCTCTCAAACCATCCATTTCTTTCATCGGCTTTGATATTGTAAACACAATTTTATGGGTTTTCTTTTTAAGGAGGTTGGATTTTATCTTTCGTGTCTCCTTCATTGAGTCCTTTTCAGAGGCCTCCTTTTCTGTTTCTGAAAACCTTTTCTCTGCTTCCCCCCCAGCCTGCTGCCCCAGCAGGTAGGGTTTGATGTTTGCCCTCAGGCATTGTTATCCTCGACCTTCTTGTGTTGACAACACAAGTCCAGACACCTGAAAGCTGTTGTGTATTGATCCTGCCGGGTCCTCCTCAGTACTGGGCGCTGCCGAAGGAGGCCTCACAGAACTGGAGCTTGGGCAGTTGGCCCAGACTCTGCCTAATAGGGCTTTGCTTTTTCTTTTTGGTAAAACATACAGATTTCCTAAGTTTCTCTTCTCTTAACTTGGCATTTAAAATCCAGGAGAGTCTGACGTTGAATGAGTTTTCTAGCACTGCCTCCCACAAACCCTCCTTAAGGTCCATGTGCCTTGGGATCTTCATGCTCCTTCATATTTTATTTCTTCTTATTAAAAAATTGATCTATTTATATATTGCTTGGTTGATTGGTTGAGGTATATCCCAATTCTTTTGCTTACCTTTTCCATATTCCTCATGTCGAAATCCTGTTCATTCCACAAATGTCACCTCTCCCAGGGAGTCCTCCCTGCTTTTCCTAATTAGCACTAGTCATTCCTTCTGGGATCCAGGGCTCTTCGCTTCTCTCTCTATGGGACTAATTACTGCCCTGGGTCTGTGCTTCTGCTCATCTCTCCCACCAGGTTTTGAGTGCCATCTCCTTGTTGACAAGGGCTGTATCGTGTTTATCTGTCTCCAGCATGACAAGCCCTGGCGCACAGTGGGAAATAATCCAAAAGAATTGCATTTAATCAAAGATCATTTTCCGTGGACTTTTTCTCTTTTCAGTTTGCCCTGGGATGTTGATGCTTAAGTCCTTCGCAGTTTGTCTGCGAGTTCTTTGTCATTCAATGTGGTCCACAGAGGAGCAGCAGTAAGCACTAGGGAGTGCATTAGAAATGAAAAATCTCAGGCATCACCCTGGGCTACCAAATTGGAATCTGTATTTTAATGGGATGACCAGTTGATTTCTATGGATACTGGTCTAACTTACTTGCTGGGGGCTGGGATGAGGGAGGTGAGGACAGGACTGACACGTACAGCTGTGCAGGCTATGCATTGCACAAATGTGCCCGGCTGAGGGGCTAAGTGGGGGCTCCATTTGCCCAGCTGTTCAGGTGGGCTGTCAATCCAGAGGGGATGTCTTCTAAAAACTCATGCCTCGGTTCCACATAGGCTACAGGTGTGGGGAGGGGTGGGGTTACTGTCGTGGATGTATCCTTTGTTGGTTTCTAACTTCATGCCCCCTGACAACAACCTGAAAAACATGCCTATTTTGTGTTCCAGCCCTTCTGGCCTTTTGGTCTTTCAGTTCCTCAAATATGTCATGTTTCTTTCCTCCATTAGGCCTTTAACTGCTTCTTTCCTCTGCCCTCTGTCTTCCTGTCTTTCTTCTTCTCCTGCCTCTCTCTACCCTCAATCTATCATTACCTCCTGTTTAAATCCTTTGAGTCTCAGTTTAAATGTCACTTCCTCAGGAATGCTTTCTCTCCTTCTCTGGATTACATTAGATCCCCAGGGTTGTTTGCTGTCGGAGCTCCCTGTACCCCGTCATGGCATTTATCTCCATTTATAATTATATAACTAATTGCATAATTAGCAGTTTCATGCCTGTCTCCTCCCTCTCTTTGTTGCAAATGCCTCAAGAACTCTAGCCCCAGCTCCTAGTTCGCTAATTTACTCTAAGATGCTTAAATAATATTTGTTCAATGAATGCATAATATAAAGACACTAGCCAGAGAAACAACAAAAAAAGACACTAGCCAGGACTGCCTGGGTCAATGTCTTCTTCCTTTCCTATCATGAAAATTCCTATCCCTCCCACCTTGAGCTTGGGCCCTGGTCACACTGGTATGCTAACCCATTCTGCAGGACTTCTGATGCACCTGGAAGCTGTGTGTTCTTAGAGTGAACAAAGAGATTTTCTGGCCAACACCTGCTCCTGACATAAACCTAATAGAGTTTTCCTTCCTGCCTTCATCTGGCATGGTCCGTCCTTGTGCCTTGCTTAATTTCACCAGACAGCTAGCCAAGATATTAACCATCCTGCTTCTCTACCTTGTGTTTTGTGTAAGGGAGCACAGTGCAGAGAAGAGCCCAGAATTTGATATTAGATTTGACTGTAGCCACTAACCATGTGACTTAGGTAAGTTGCTTCTTTTTTTCCACCTATATAAAGATAAATTTGGCTAGATAAGAGAGGGCAACTCTATGGCACACAGGCTATCATTCCTGTTCCTGCACCCATGGCAGACATTATTAATTGATCATTGAATTCTTTCTTGTGGAATCTGGACAGAGCCTTAAAATTCTTCCTAAGGCAGTGCTCCAGGCCCCCACTAGCAGTTGATCAGAGTTGGCACTGAGGTAGAAGTCTATTTGCTGTCCGAGCAACAGGTGTTCCGAAGGTTCCCTCTTGCTCTGGCAAGTAAAGATTTTGTTTCCTCTGCTGTTCTCCCCAGCCTCTCTAAGGAAACCTTGTCAGCTCTCAGCACTCTCAAAAACCTCCAACCTCTTACACCCTCTATTACAACCATGGGATTGCCAAGCATTTTTGACATTCCTCTTCTTTCCCGTGCATTGTGGAAGAGCGCGCCCCGAAACGTGTGCAGGCCAGTCTCAGAGGTCCCCAAAGTGATCAGAATTTCAATTCATTTGAGCATGCATTGAGCAGTAAACCTTCACTTTAATATTTAAAGTAAATGACTTGAGCCCACTCCTTCCCAATGGTTTTAATGCCTTCCCCAAGGTTTCAGCAAATTCCCGGGATGGTTTTTGTTCTCACGCTTACCTTTCCCTTCTGACTTGCTTTCTCGACTTCTCAGTCATCTGCTTGCCAGCTCCGCTCCTCTGCTGTCCCTCTGTGCATGGTCCCTGCAAGACGAGGTTTCTTTGCCTTTATTCCTCTTGAGCATCACCCCAGCAATGTTGATCGCTAGCATTTGCCTGAAGGTTTGGGGTATTGTGGGGAGAGGGGCAGGACTGTGTGTGTATGTGTGTGTGTGTGTGTGTGACAGCATAGAATAGCACAGTGCAGGAAACACTTTAAACCTGAGTTTTTGACATCTGTTTCTTCAGGTTCCTCAGCCCACACTGTCCCAGAGATGTCCCACCGTCCACCTTTCCTCTTTAGACCCTAAGCCTTCTTGCTGTGTCCACCCTCCCCTACATAGCTTCTCACATACTCCCCACGTCCCTTTGTTTTCTCAAGAAATGCATACCTTCCCACCGAGGCTGTCCAGAAGAATGGAAACGTTTCTTGTTTTTTCCTTTTTTTTTGGAAACCTTTCTTCATCTTACTACGCAGTTTGGTCCCTCCTTCATATGACTGCTCTTTCTAGATTATGCCTAGGAGAGCATCACATTTCATCCCAAAGAGGCGCTGCAACATATTTTCCTAAATAAACAGCCATCTCCTCTGATAGGAATTTTCCTATCCCCTTAGCATGTAAAAGCAACTACAGTCAGTTCTTATTCTGAAGGGCAATCATTGTTTCTTCCTGATATCCACGATGAATAAGCTGCATCCTTAACCTCAAAGTGCTCACGGCTGGATGGTGAATATAGAAAAGTAAGCCATCAGTTACCTTATGAGGTGAGCAGTGTGCAGGAGAGAGGACTAAGTAAGATAAATGGGGGCCCTGGGGAACACATGGTGGGAGCAGTGGGGCAGAGCCTGCCAAAGCTTCTCAGAGGACGTGCACCAGAGGAGAGTTGGAAAGGCTAAGTAGGAGGGAGAGGTTAGACTGGAAACGGTGGTAGAGAAGAGAAAGGCAATCCAGGCAAAGGAGACTGCATGTGCAAAGTCGTGAAGTCTTGAAAGAGCATCGTGAAGTCCACAGCACAGTTCCCCTCCAGTGCAAAGAGTAAGGTAAGAGATGAAGTTACAGAGATAGGCAGAGACCAGGTCTCAGGACCTTAGTGGGATCTCTTGCAGGGCATTAATCTGGGGAGTAATGGGGCTGCTCTAGGAAGACCACTGGGCAGCTGCTGGTATGGAAACTAGATTGGGACAGAGAGCGAGGGTTGATGGGAGCCCAGAGATTTACTTTTTGCTAGCCTCTGGGAGAGGGAGTAAGAACCTGACCAAGAGCAGGGGCAGTTCTGATGGAGGCAAGACTGGATCTGAGGGACATTTAGATAAAGCAGGTTAAATAGGATGAATGGAGGCTGGTTGTGGGGATGAGGGCCTGAGGGACTCTTGGGATTAATTTATTGATCAAACATTTATTGGTATACATTTATTAGGGATTGCTCAGGAATTCCAGATCTCCCAACCAGGGGCAGAATTCTCCCGTAGCCTCTGATTCCACTAACAGCTTTGAGGACCTCCCATACCTACCCTTTGGTGGACAACCTGGGGAACAATGTTGCCTCCCTGCTATCAGCTGGACCTCCAGTGTGTTGGATGCTGCATTCAGCCAAGGAAAAGGTGATGTTCTGTTTTATGGCAGATGAAGAAGGTCTTCAGATCTGGGAGTGTGGATGTGTGTGAGTGCTGGGTTGTTCCAGGCATGCCAATGAAAAGTTTAGAATCATATCTCTACTGGTAAACCCAATCCAAACAAAACTAGTTAGAAGACAATTTCACAGGGAAGCTGGAAATCACTGTCCCATTGTGGAGTGGGGCTGGCACTCTGAGAGTGGCTGAAATAGGGATTCATGGAATGAAACTTGACTCTGGTTTGGGATTTCAGATTCAAATGGGTCTAGGACACAGAGAGCAGGCGTTGGTCTGCACATCTCATCACAGGCTCTGCTTTTAGGACTCCACTCCTCAATCCTAGGAAGGGGACAGGAAGGAGCCATAGGTCCCTTCAGATCCCCATTTTCCCCACAGCCAGCCAAGAGGGTGCGGTTTGAAGTTAGAGGAGATTGGTCTGTGCTCTAGGCTTGACTGCTTGGTTAAGACTCTTAACCATTCTGAGTATTTTAATTAAGATTATTTTATTTGCAAGTATCAGAGACTAAGTTGGCTTAAACAAAAATAGAGAATTTTGGGCAGGTGTGGTGGTCACGCCTGTAATCCCAGCACTTTGGGAGGCCAAGGCGGGTGGATCATGAGGTGGGTGTTTGAGACCAGCCTGACCAACATGGTGAAACCCTGTCTCTACTAAAAAAAATACAAAAATTGGCTGGGCATGGTGGCGTGTGCCTGTAATCTCAGCTACTCAGGAGGCTGAGGCAAGAGAATTGCTTGAATCCGGGAAGGGGAGGTTGCAGTGAGCCGAGATTGCGCTATGGCACTCCAGCCTGGGTGACAGAGCGAGACTCTGTGTCAAAAAATAAATAAATAAAAACAAAAATAGAGAATTTTTTTTTGCAGGGAGGCAGTAGCTCTCACAGGGGACTGGGAGGCCACCAAGAATCAAAGCAGTCACCCTATCTCAGTCTCACGCTCCCTGGAGCCAGACAGTCTTTCATGTTTGGGTTTCTCTGGGCTTGTGCTTAATCGTCTCTCTTTCTCTCACTTGTTTTTGTTAGTTTGCTTGTTTGTTTTATTTTATTTTTTCAAAAATTTTTATTTATTTATTTTTTTGAGACAGGGTCTCACTCTGTCCATAGGCTGGAGTGCAGTGGTGTGATATCGGCTCACTGCACTCTCTGCCACCTAGGCTGAAGTGATTCTTGTGTCTCAACCTCCCCAGTAGCTGGGATTACAGGTGTGCACCACCACGCCCGGCTAATTTTTGTATTTTTAGTAGAGACGAGGTTTTGCCACGTTGCTCAGGCTGGTCTTGAACTCCTGGCCTCAAGCAATCCACCCACCTCGGGCTCCCAAAGTGTTAGGATTATAGGCGTGAGCCACCATGCCTGGTCCTCTCTCTTGTTGTTATCTGTCTTTTGGCACATGTCATCAGATGATAGTCCAGTCTCCAACTTCCCCAGTGCGGCTGATTATGAATTGCACACTTTAGTGGGAGGACAACTCTGATTGCTTCATCTTGAGTCATGTGCTCTCCAGTATCCAAACAACTGTAGCCAGGGGGCGAAGCCAGTTACTGGAATGAATGTCATCGTCAACCAGGAAGGGGGTCTGGCGGGGGCTTCCTAATCTTCCAGGTAGGGCCTGAGCCTTAGGCGTCTCTTCTGGAAAGTGGGATGACAGTGCTCACCTCAGAAGGTTACGTGACCGTGAGAGGAGCGAAGACATGTGGAAGGCCCTGGTCAAGTCTATGGCACTGGCACACACCCCTCCTTCCTGCTGCTTCCTCAGCTCCAGCGTGCTCGCACGCTTTCCACCACCTGCTCCTGCGAGGGGAGAGGTCCTGAGCTGAGGGAGCTGGAGGCGCCGGCACTCCTCTGCCAGCGCAGAATCTGTATTCAACTGTCTTCCGACCAGGAGTGAGGGAACTGTGTCTGGGGGCAGCTGGCTGGTCGTGGACTGCTTGGGTCAGTGCGGCTTTGTCTCAGTCTTAGAAGCTGTAGAAGAGGGCGGCAGGGTCAGCACCAGGAAGATGAGGGGAGGAAGACCAGAAAGCCAAAGTTCAGGAGCCATGACATGTCTGGATTTGGGGAACAAAGAACAGAGGATCAAGGATCAGGGAAGTGTAGATGACCTCTTCTTTTTCCCTCCCTCCCTCCCTCCCTCCCTTCCTTCCTTCCTTCCTTCCTCTCTCCCTCTTTCTCTTTCTTTCCCTCCCTCCTTCTCTTTCTTTCTTTCTTCTCTTTCTTTCCCTCCCTCCCTTCTTTCCTTCCTTCCCTCCTTCCTTCCTCCCTCCCTCCTTTTCTTTTCTTTCTTTCTCTCTTTTTTTTCTTTCTTTCTTTCCTTCTTTCTTTCTTTTGTTCTCTCTCTCTTACCTTTCTTTAATTTTTTTTTTTCAGAGACAGAGTCTCGCTTTGTCATATAGACTGGGTGTGCTGTGGTACGATCATGGCTCACTGCATCCTTGACCTCCTGGCCTGAAGTGATCCTCCCACTTTAGCTCCCAAAGTGCTGAGATTACAGGCATGAGCCACCATGCCTGGCCAGTGACCTCTTCTGAATGGTTTGTGTGCTGTTTAAGCAAGATTTTACTGGGTCCATAATCAAAGAGATTTTCTTCCCCCAAATCCCATAGCAGTGAATGGAGGGAGAATAGATTCGAATTCATCCTGTTGGATTCCACCACATTCCATTGTCTCCTGTGTTAGTGGGAAAGGCTTTCCTCCTACTCCAGATGTTTCTTCGGTGAAGGTGGCTTAATTAGTGTAACTGAGTCCTTTTCTATCCCACTTGTTTTTGCTACCCTGGGGAGATGGAATGACTTATCTGACTGGCAAATTTAAGAAGAATAACAGTCATGTCTCTGTGGTACCTTGTCTCCCTTGGGGGTGATCTGGCCTGGATGAGACCATGAGGGCTCTACCTTGCTGTGTGTCTTGACTGGGCAGGGTTCCTGCAAAGAAGTCTGCCCTGTTCTGTGTGTGTGTGAGAAACTTAAACTTGGAATTCATTCTCCTAACTGTCATCACTAAGCTACATCCTCCAACTCAGCCTCTGTCAGTAATAATATCAATATTTTGATCTCCATCTATTTGTTTTATATTTAAAAATTCTGCAGACTGAATCAAGAAGAAGGCTGCCACTTATTGAGAACCCCCTGGAGACCCCAACAATATTGCAATGGTTAACAATATAAATAATACTAACAATCATAATAGAAACAATGCCTGTTCATGGAGATTTTACTATGTGCTAATAGCCTTACATGGATTATCTCAAGAACCACTTGCAACAATCTTAGGAAGTAGAAGCTATTATTTCTCTACTTTACTGTTGAGGAACTGGGAGTTTAGAGTAATCTGGCTATTAAGCAATGTGCCCAAGTCACACAATTAGTCTGAGGTAGAACCCAAATTTTACTAGGCATGACCAAAACCACGCTCCTAACCACTAGGGTATACAGCCTTCTGGAAGGAAAGGTCTATGGAGATGATGTCATTAGGGATGGCTTCCTAGAGGAGGAGGGGACGGAGGCCCTGAGCTGAATCTTGAAGGCTATGCAGATAAAATACTTTGAGCTGTTAGTTTACCAATTCCATTTTGCTTTGTTCATTGGCAGATCCCAATGCTATGTGCTCCATAACTCTCGGGTGCCTCTCCCTCAAATTTAGATATCATATCATTTGTTTAACTTGCTGAATAAAGTAATTAGTACCTGGGAGCCTGCCTGCCTGGCAGAATATATTGGTGCAGCTAACGAAGTTTATGCCTTCAGGCCGTGCAGTGGAATTTGATTTAATTTGTCCCAAGGTTAGGAAAGACGATGGGAGACTTTGGCATCTTCTCCATCTCCGTCTCGGAGTAATTCATTGCCAGTGTGGAGGGAGGCAGCATTGGGCCGTTTTAGCACTAATGGAGACTCCAGAAGCTTTCCCAGTGGAATCTGACTTGCTTTATGGATGCAGTTGAGCAGCTACCAACTTCCCTTGCAAGGGAGATGCTGTCTTTCAGAGTCACAGGGACCATGCCTGGGGAAGGCACCCTCTCAAGCCCATCCATGGCAGCGGCTGCTACAATGGCTTTTGCCTACAAGATTGTGAGCTCCTTGGGGTGGGGATTTTATTTTATTCACTGTCTCTGTTCCAGACAAGGCATTAGGTGGGACTCTGCCATTCACCTTGTCCTGTCCCTGTAATGATGATTCTGTTTGAGAGGAAGAACAAAACTAACCCTTTACCTTCCCCAAGGCCTCTGCCCCAGCCAGCCGACCTCCTCCCTGCCTATGGTACACCTTTACCGTTTGCTCCATGCTGTTCTCCCAGACAATGCCCTTTCTCTCTGTTTTCAAGTCTCTGAATCCTTCCTACCCTTTTAGTCTCAGTTTTACCATTCCTTCCTGTAGCCTTTTCTTCCCTGGATTGCTCTAGATGGTATAGTGCTGGGAGACAATGTAGGACAGAGAGTCAGGATGCAAGCTCTGGAGCCAGATGGTCTGGGCTCAAACACCAGCTGTATTGCATATTTGCTGTGTGATCTTGGGAAAATGACTTAACCTCTCTTTGGCCTGGTTTGCTCCTCTCTCAAATGGGAGCAGATAGGGTCTTGTGAGGATAAATGAGTTAATCTGCAGGTAAAGTACATAGAACTGTGCTGGTAAATGGTATGTGCCATCTAAGGGTTAAACCATAACAACGTTGCTCTCTCCCTCCATGTTCTGTGTCCTCTGGGGACTTCCCGCCTTCAAGAGGCTGCTGGGTTGTGCACCTGGTCTTGCATCCAGTGACATCTGGGCCAGCACATCCCTTCTCCTCACTTGGTTTCCCCAGGGAGCTGAGTTAGGTGTGAGGCTGACCTGTCCCCTTCTTGGCCACCCAGGCAAGTTGGGCTGGCTGGCATGCAGGATGTCCGTGCCCTCCATCAACTTTCACGGTCTGGGTGCTCTGTGGCAGACGCTGGCCTTTGCAGATAGAGAGAAACCCTTTAGAAGTGTGCTGTTCAAGGGAGGAGCCTAGAAACACCAGGGGCCCTGCCCAGAGATGGGGTAAAGGAAGAAGAAATGATTGGAGGTCTTAACTTGGTGGCAAAGTGCCTGCTCCCAAGCTCAATGAACTGGGGAAGGAGGATAAGGAGAAAAGACCAGCAGACTTGGGGATGACATCCTTGTCTGGGTCTCTGCAGAGCTGTCAGGGGAGGAGGGTTAGGGGCTGCTTCCAGGGCACAGCTAGGACCCAAGGGGAAGAGGAGACAAATTTTGGCTCAATAAGAGGGTGACTGTTCTCGTAACTAGAGCGGGCCATGTCAGGGTCTTTGTAAGGTAATGAGCTGCCCATCACTGGAGAAGTTAAGTACAGCCTGTGTGGGATTTGTTGTGCTGACACTTCTTAAGAGCTTACTATGTTCTAAGCCCTGCATTAAGTCCTTTATCATCTCATCTAATCCTCATCACAACTTCATAAGGGTGGGTAAAATATAATATGATAAGCCTCATGTTATAAATAAAAAGTTAGAACCTAGAGGGTTTATGGGATATACCCAAGTCAGGCAGGCCACCGAGAGACCTTGGCTTGACCACCTATTATATATTACTGGGTACATTGCATTTCATTCCTTTAAGTTTCCGTATGTGAAAACTGGAGATCATGAAGTACTGTACAAGGTGAATACCCAGCAAATATGAGCTACTGTTATTCTCAGACACGGTCATCTCCTCAGGTGAACACAGCTGGTTTCAGCATCTTTTTTTCTGGGCAGGTCACTGTGGTCCTGGGTTGAGTCAGACCCCAGTCTCTTCTCTTACATGCAGCTGAAAGTCTTGGCTGTGCCAACAAACATTTCCTTAAAGAATGTTCTTGGGGATGTTTGCAGGTATCCACGAAAAAGGTACCTTGATCACAGCAGTGCAGGAAACAATGGGTTAAATAAAACTAGCCTGGTTATTTCTTGCAGGGCTTCTCAGAGCATTTAGAATGCTAATGTGCACGGTGAATCTCCCAGAGAAGGCTAAAGTATGCAGCATTTCCAAAATTTATTTAATCATGAACATCTCCCATCCTTTTATTTTTGGTGTCATTGCCCAGGATTGTTTGCTGACTCCCTAGCCAATAACTTCTGCAAAAGCGCATGACTCTCAGGCTATTGGTAAAGGGGCAGGGAGAGTAATCAAGACAGGAGGCTGTCAGGCTAGCTGGCACCCAGGCTGGTTCACAGAAGCTGCCAGGAGAATGGCCTTCCTTAACTCTTGGCCAGAGGTTTCTCTCATGTGGTGACACCAGCAGATAGGCAGACAGGTGCATGATGTGAATTCACTGACAACTGCTTATGATGGTGGCAACCATTGGTGGTAGAAGTGACAGCAGGTACCGTACCCAGGACATTCTTGAGCACATGGGTTTCATATATCCTTTCTACCACTCAAGTCTGCCCCCGTGTGCTTTAATTCTTTAATCCTAAGTGCAAGGCTCTCCCAAGTACTGTTCCAGGATCTCCTTCTCAGGTTATGAGAATGTCAGGATCATCCGATCTTTTCCTCATTGTCATTTCTGGGTCACCAAGATTCTTACCATCTGAGGTATGTTTTTTCTTGCTTACCAAGAGGTTTATTTATTCTACTGATTCAATACATCCCATGTCTACCAAGAAAAAAACATAATAGATCAAATATTCCCAAGAATGCATAACCACAGCAGAACCTCTTACAAGGTACACTTCCCTTTCTTATTATCTAACCTAATTATTTCTCTCTGTTATAGCACAATACATTTTCCTCCTAATCATTGGTTCACTTGGGAATCATGTCTTAAAGACAGCTAGAGAAAAGGAGGTGAGGGGCTTTGCAGGGTGGGAGTGGAGGGCTCTGTCTCCAGGCTTCAGCTCTGGCAGTGCTGTGGGGTGGAGGGAGTCAGCTTTCAGCCCGGGAAGGGTCCAGCCAAATGGTTCTGAACCTGTGGCCTCTAGGCCCTTTTGAGAAAGAAAAATGAGTCAGCATCAGCTCCGGCGTAGTTTGCTTCCCTTCTAATCGGTGCCAGGGCTCAGATACCAGGGCTGTAATTACTTATGCTGTCGAGAGAAAGGAGTTCTTAAAGTGATTTATCATGGAGGTGACAGAAAATGACAATTGCTCATCACTTAAAACAATGAGCCTGCCAGATGCTGACTACACAGGTGTGGGCACGTGGGGTGGCAGCATTCCATCTCTATAGGACTTCACTGGTGGAGTTAATGAACAATTAGCCCCCCAAGGGACATTGCCTCCAGGGAGAGGCACCCATGGTCAGGGCTGTGACTCCCATGCAGGCTCTTCTGAGAGGTTTTAAAAACATGTATCACACTTTTACTCTATCAGGCACTGTGATGTGTTTCACATAGATCATGACATGAGGTGGAAATTATCTGTCAGGTGTGCTGAGAACCCCAGGGAGGCAGGGGTCCCCATAGCTGGACCACCCTGAAGGGCCAAGAGAGCCAATTGTCATGGCAACTGGCCAAACTCATATACCGACTCCCAGGACCAGGGTGGGAGTTGATGGCTTGATTTAATGTTCCAGAGGCAGCAGTGAGCTTTGGGGCTTTCTCTGCCCCTGCATTTCACCCCCGACATCCCCTTAGGCATCCCTGACTTCTTACCTCAATGTGGCAGATGGAACGTTCTTTTCTGTCTTTTCTCCCATCTTTGTTTTCCTCTGGCTAGACTCTTGTGCAAGAAAAGCCCGTCTGCGCATCAGGACCCTCCCCAATCTCTCGTGCATGGCACACACTTCTCCCATCTCTCCTCCTCAAGATGCACTTCAGTGCAGTTGTGAGTAGCACTGCTGCTGGAGTCTGACTGCCCGTGTTCAAATCCCAGCTCTGCTCGTTAGCTGTATGACCTTGAGCTAATTATCTAACCTCTTTGTGCCTTGGTTTCCCCACTTGTAAAACAGAAGTACTTTAAACATTAAAAAGATTAATGTATGCAAAGTGCTTAAAATGGCTTTGTGTGTTACTGTTACTTACTTCCTTTAATTAATATCTTGAGCCTCTACTGTGTGGTGGTAGTGAGACTGATGCCAGGATACATACAGTGGTCATCCTCACAAGCACAGCTCTGCCCTCGAGTCTTCTTGAGCAAGCCGACATTGGACAGACAATCACACAAATAATTATGTACTTAAAATCATGACAAATGCGACAAATGTGACATAGAGGGAATACAGAAGCTAGGAGAGCATTTAACAGGGGGACATGACCTTGTGTGGGAGATCAGGAAGGCTTTCCTAGGGAAATAATGTTTAAGCAGAAACTTGTAAGATGAATAAGGGGTCACTAGACAAAACGAGAATAGAAGAGAGTGTTCCAAGTATACAGAAAAAAAAAAAAAAAAAAAAAAGTAAAGCATGTACATAGGCCCTGGCTGCAAAGAAGCATGGCATTTTTGCAGAGCTGAAAGGAAGACCAGTTTGGACAGGGCACAGATAGAGTGAATGAAGTTAGGGATAACGGCTTATTTTCTTTTTCTGGTCTTTCCTGGCCTCTCTCTCTCTGCTCCTTCCCTCTCTCCTCCCAGGGAAGACAAGTGATTATTCTGACTAGTGAGTTTGAGACGAGGTGCTGGGTATTCTGGACTCCGTTAGGGGTCTCTTGGCAGTAAACATTCTGCCCCTGCAGGGTGAAGTCTACAGTCCTACCGTTCCTTGAGGCTGGACGTGTGAGGATGCTTGATGATGAGGGTGGACTTAGGAAACCCAGTGTTGACACTTAAGCCACAGTCCACAACAATACACTTTCAACAACGCAGCTGATGTCTTGATCTCCATCTGCAGGACTTCATAAGTTCTATATTAAGGCAGGGTAAGAAAGGGGTGTCATCTATTGGGCCCTATGGGAAGGGGCCAGACCATGCGAGACCTTATCAGCCATCTGCTCTTTCTCCACTCTCTGGCCCATAGTTGGGTGTTTCTGTTTGGAGGTAGGATCAAGTGCCGAATATCAAATATTTTTAATACAACTCTGTTTTTCTTTTATAGTTGGTGGGCTAGGGGTGGGGGAAATGAGTCCAGAAACCTCTTTAATATCGAAGGGTCCAGGGATTCAATTATACTTGTCTCTGACAGAAAGTCAATTTTAAAAGAATACATCAACAGTTTAAATGGTAGTGCTGGCTTTGTTCTGCAGTGAGGAATTTTGAATTCTCTAGCTTGGTCTCTTTGAGCCCAGCCAGCTTGGTAGATTTTGGCCCAAAGCATGAGGGACCCCATCACCCATTTACCCCTACTTGAATTGCAAATGGCATGAGGCTTTCAATTCTTTTGCAGTTCATTTTTGAAAGGACACACCTTCCATCTCATTTCCTCCTTAGGAGAACCTTGCAAAAGGAGGAATTTTTGTCCCATTTTACAGATGAGGTAACTCATGCTTATACAGGGGAAGCAACTGGCCCAGGGCCACACAGTGACAAGTGGAGGGTCCAGGAATCGAGGCCAAGTCTCTATGATTTCAAAGGCCATGCTACCATCTGCTGGAAGCCTTATCATTTTTAATCAGGGTTTGCTCATGACTAGCCCATGAGAGAAAAATGGAGTGACTGGGAAAATAAGAGGCAAAACTGCAGTTGCAGGAGCCTCAGGCCAGGAGCCATGGACACACTCACTCTTGCCTGCTAGCCTCCTTTATTCCCATAGTGGGCAGTCATGTTCCACTTGGTGGAGAATGGGGCCACACAGTCCCCGGTTCCTATTGCCAGTTCTGAACAACCACTTCACCTCTCAGCTTAAAGATTCCTTCTTCAGGGAAGCCTTCCAAGATGCCAAGGTTAGGCCTCTCTGTCATTCCCCTCCATGGCACTGATCTCAATTTGTAATGATTGATTAATCTGTGTTGTTATTTGATTTGTCCTTTGAGGTAAGTATGACTCTTCCATGAGACTCCGAACCTCATAAGGAGATCGCCTGATATAACCCTGGCATTCTGTAGGTAGTTCTTGAATGAATTTGTTGAATAAACTCAGCAAGTGAAGAAGAGGGGGAAAAGTGTTTTAGGCAGAGGGAATAGCACTTGTCAAGGCCCAGAGGACGGAACGAATCTGGCACTCTAAAAGCAAGCATGTTGAGTCTGATCAGATTGGACTGGAAAGGGAGGGGCAGATCGTTAAGATGTTATAAATCCAGTTAAGGCTTTTGGACTTCCTCCTGGGTGCAATGAGAAGCCTCTGCAAGGTTTTAAGCAGGGGAGTGATGAGGTAGATTTGTGTGTTAGCAAGATTGTTTTGGTTGGAGCAAGGGGTGAAGCTGGAAGCAGGGAGGTCAGGAAGGAGGCTCTTGGAACAGCCCAGGAGGGAGACGAGGGTGGCGTAAACATTGATGGTTGCTGTTAGTGGTGTGGGAGGGAAATGACACATTTGGATGATGGGATGGGTAGGGCTTGGTGTAGAAGGTGGGTTAAGAAAGGTTGGCTGGGCACCGTGGCTCATTCCTGCAATTCCAGCATTTTGGGAGGCTGAGGCAGGTGGATCACCTGTAGTGAGGAGTTCAAGACCAGACTGGCCAACATGGCGAAACCCTGTCTCTATTAAAAATACAAAAAATTAGCCAGGTGTGGTGGCTGGTGCCTGTAATCCAGCTCCTCGGGAGGCTGAGGCAGGAGAATTTCTTGAACCTGAGGGGCAGAGGTTGCAGTGAGTCGAGATCATACCATTGCACTCCAGTCTGGGTGACAAGAGCAAGACTCCATCTCAAAACAAACAAACAAAAAACAAAAACAAAAAACAAAAAACCAGAAAAGGTGTCAGGAAGAGGCTTGGGTTTCTAACTAAGGCAACAAAGCAGTAAGGCTGTAGTTTTGAGTGCACGGTTGTTGGTCTGGGCTCATTCACAGTGGCAGGGTTGAAGCCAGTTCCCACGGGGCTCCTGACTTCACACATTTTAAAGGGGTTCTGAGCTGGGCATGGTAGCTTATGTCTGTAATTCCAGCTACTCTGGAGGCTGAGGGGGAGGATTACTTTAGCACAGGAGTTTGAGATTAGCCTGGGCAATATAGCCAGACCTCAACTTCCTACCAAACAAACAAACAAACAAAAAATTTCAGAGTCACCCTCAAAGGTAGAATTTATCCTACTACAGATAGAAATTCTGGTCCAACTGTCTGGGCCACCTGAAATCCCAGCTGGGTCAGCTACAGGAGCTCAGGAAGCCTTTTCTGGGCTGCCACTCAGAGAAAGACACTCTCATGTGGGAAACCAGAGGGCCAGTGCCTTCGCAGTCTGAAAAGCAAAGCTGAGTCCACATCAGGATTAGGACGTCTGAAAAGAGCCAGTTAAGGCTTGTTCATACAATCCCAGATGTAAACACCAGGGAGCTTCCTTGAGTCTTGAGAAATAAGCACGGGCCACAAAAGGAAGCTGGGTTTCCTTACCTTTGTCTTGAGAGGAGGTTAATAGGCTCGTGGAACTTATTACCTAGGGCCGGCTGGGATCAAGTGATTGATTTATGGATTGATTGACAGCCACTCACCCAACAGATACTTATCGAGGGCCTGCTATATTTTGCTCTGCAGTGCCCTGAGGGTTCGAGGTCTTGGACCTGCTACTAACCTACCAGGTAACCATGGACAATCCCGTTCTCCTTCTTGGATTAATAATCATAAAAGCCACACTTTACTGAGTCATGAACATGTTCAAGGTGCTGATTGCTCACTACTCACAACAGTTCCTTGAGGTAAGTATGGTTACACCCATTTTACAGATGAGGAAGCTGAGTTTGGAGAGATTTAGTAATTTACCCAGGGCCATATGGAAGCAAGGTGGAGCTGCAGTTCCACTCCAGTGCCAGAGGTCAAGGGAAAATGCACTCTCCCACGAGGCATCTTGGCGTTGAGGTGCCAGGAAAGAGTTTTAAGTAGAAGGATGACACAATCAAACCTTTGTTTGGAAGATGGATCCAACGTGGGGTGACCTGATAGGAGGCGTTATAGTGGTCCAGGCTGGAACTAGGGCAGGGACTGTGGGCTGGAGAGGCAGGGCTGGATAATAGTTACATGGCAAAGGACAAATCCCCAGCACATGGGGTTGGAGTGGACAGAGCAGTGGGAGATTCTGAGGTTTTCAGTGGTGTGGCAGGAAGGATGATGGCAGAGACAAGGAGGAGTGGAGGAAGGGGAGGTTTTGGGGGCAGATGAGAGCTTCACAGCCTAGAGGTAGCCCTGTCCTGGCACTGCGGAAGAGCCTCTGTCCAGACAGCAGTGCCTGAGGTCATCTGTGGTGTGGAATTCTATCTTTCTTTCTTAATGGTTTCCCAGGCAGGGGCCATATCTTCCTGTTTACTCTTTAAGAATTATTTGAAATGGAGTGTGTGTGTGTGTGTGTGCGTGTGTGTTTATTTCTCAGCTTTTAACCTTGCCAACTTGCGCCTCTTAAATACTAATTACCTCTTGGGCTCTGACAATTCTGCTTTCTTAAAACAGCCTCAGCAGGCCTTTCCTGCCCACGAAAGGCCAAGAGTGTGGCTGTCTCTGTGTCGAAGGCCTCTGGACAGTGCAGGTTTTGGGGATAATTAGCCAGGGAGGGCGAGGCTCCAGGAGTAGACAAGGTGACTCAGGGTTGGCAGCCACTGCGTCTCCCCAGCAGAGCTCTGGTGCTCGAGGCAGGAGGTGCTACAGCAAGCTGCTGGCTGCGATGCGTCCTGTCCCCCCAGGCCTAATGAGAAGAGTCAGGCCAACCACAGTGCCTGCTGGGGGGCGGGGGCACCATTGGGACCAGCAGGCTTTTCCCGGGACAGGCTGACAGCCGCATTGTTTCCTTAGTGCTGGAGGGGAAATGAGATTCCTCCTAGGGGGATAGTGTCCACCCTACAGTCCACCCAGTCCTCAGTCGCCAAGCTCCCCACTCCCCAGGACCAGCCCTGGGCAGAGCAAAGGGATGTATGTGTGGGAGAGGGGGAGGTCCTTTGAGAGGTGGGCAAAGTCAGGGCCTGTGCTTTAAGTTACCAGACGTAATGAGAGGTGCTGTGCCCCATTCAACCTCTTCCCAACCCCCAGCACCCCATGCAGCATGGTTAAAATTAGTGGTTAAGATCTCTTGGTAATCAGGCAAACCTTGTTTGAAATGCCAACTCCTCTTCTTCCTAGCTGTGTGACATGGGCGAGTTACTCAGCCTCTGCAAACCTGAGTTTCTGTAAAATGGAGATAACAACAGAGCTGGCCTTCTAGAATGGTAGCCGTGGCTTGATGAACTTGTATTTGTTTGCTAGGACTGCTGTAACAAAGTATTATAAACTATGCTTTTAAAAAAACAGGATTTTAGTGTCTCACAGTTCTGGAGGCTGGAAGTTTGAGATCAAGGTGTTGGCAGGGGGGTGTCCTTGGAGGGCTGTGAGGAAGGATGTGTTCTGGGCCCCTCTCTTTTGTCTGTAGATGGCTATGTTCATGCCATGTGGCATTCCCTTGATATGCACGTCTGTCTCCGAATTTCTCCTTTTTCTAAGGACACTAATCATCTTGGATTAGGGCCCACCCTAAATACCTCATTTTAACTTGATTATCTCTGTAAAGACGTATCTATCTCCAGGTAAGGTCACAGTCAGATCCCCAGTCAATTCCCAGCCTGGGTGCTGGGCATTTTGGGAAATGGTGACATACATTTTAACCCATGACAGAGAAAGATGACATGCAAAACACTTAGTAGGGCACAGAATAAGTGAGCTATACGTTATTATTATTGTCCTTGCCATAATCCTATCCCTAATCTCCAGCCCCCTTCTGAAATGTGCTCTGTTTCAGCTTCAATATCCTGTCTGTTCCCCAGAGCTTTCTCGCCTGTGCTTTCCCACCCTAATCTCTATTTTCTGTTTTTCCCGACCTGAGAATTCAATCCTCATCCCCAAGATGGAAAACGATCACTGGGAATGGTGTGACAAAGGTTTAGATCACTGGGTGTGTGGACCACATGTGAAGGGGGCTGGTCTGAGCCTAGGTCCTGGCTGATAACTGAAGCCTGTCTCCTGCTTCTGTGATGGTCATCCTCTGGGACTCGCTTACCTTAGTCTCTAGAGAAAGATGTGGCTGAGAAATAAAAATAAAATTTGAAGCCCCACAACTAAGTGAACAGACCCCCTCTTGGCCAAAGGAACCTCAGAGAAACTGTAAAAACTGAGTACCCATCCAAGACAGAATGGGATGGGGAGGCAAACACACCTTGTTATATCCCCTCCCTCACTGACTACCATTAGACTCTTTCCTAAAGGTGAAACAGAAACCAGCCCTTGTGAAAGACTTGTCAGATGCCTCCCTTTTTGCCGTTCTGACACAACCGACTAGCATTCCTTCCTGATAAGAGACCACTGACTGGGCTGGGCATGGTGGCTCATGTCTGTAATCCCAACACTTTGCGAGGCCGAGGCGTGTGGATCACCTGAGGTCAGGAGTCTGAGACCAGCCTGACCAACATGGTGAAACCCTGTCTCTACTAAAAATACAAAAATTAGCTTGGCGTGGTGGCGTGTGCCTGTAATCCCAGCTACTAAGGAGGCTGAGTCAGGAGAATCACTAGAACCTGGTAGGCGGAAGCTGCAGTGAGCCGAGATCACGCCACTGCACTCCAGCCTGGGGGACAAGAGTGAAACTCTGTCACAAAAAAAAAAAAAAAAAAAAAAAAATAGAGACCGCTGACCATGGACTGGTTCTAGCCGGTTTAGAGGCTGTGCACAGGATGCTTCTGCATCCTTTCTTTGACCTTTTGACATACAGAGCCTAACTTTACTGCATTTAAAAGTTAAGTCTCCACCCAAAGTGATATGGTTTGGCTCTTTGTCCCCACCCAAATCTCACCTTGAATTGTAATAATCCCCACCTGTCATGGGAGGGACCCAGTGGGAGGTAATTGAATCATAGGGGTGGGTTTTTCCCATATTGCTCTCATGATGGTGAATAAGTCTCATGAGAGCTAATGGTTTTATAAAGGGGAGTTCCCCTGCACATGCTCTCTTGCCTGCTGACATGTAAGACATGACTTTGCTCCTCCTTCACCTTCCACCATGATTGTGAGGCTTCCCCAGCCATGTGGAAGTGTGAGTCAATTAAACCTCTTTCCTTTATAAATTACCCAGTCTCTGGTATGTCTTTATTAGCAGCATGAGAATAGGTTAATACACAAAGTGAACATGGATGTATGTACCATGCATGTTTGTTTATTATGCATGCATATGCCCCACTATCATGAATAGTCATAGCTCCTCCTGTAACCCACTAAATGTGTATACTTATCCAACCCATTTTGCTAACTTACTGTTCCACCATTACCTCCCTTGTAGTGCTTGCTTTTGGTTTCTACTGGAGGCTACATTTTCCCACCTGTGGGATGGCCAGCTCACAGGCTGCAACCCTTATAAGAAATAAAGCTCTTCTTTCCAAATTTGTGAATCTTGTGGTTCTTCAATTGATACGGATAATGGCTAAGAATTTGGACTCCAATATCCCTTGCCTCCTAGCTTATGGATCAGCAAACTCAGTCTGTGGGTGATATTTGGCTCACTGCCTGATTTTTGTAAATAAAGTCTTATTTAGACAATTACACCCATTCATTTATATATTGTCTATGATTGCTTACATGCTGCAAAGACAGAGTTGTATATTTGCATCAGAGATCAACCATATGGCCTGCAAAGCTGAAAATAATTACTATTTGGTTCATTATGGAAAAAAGTTCACTGACCCCTGTCTTAACTTTATGATCTTGGCAACTATCTTGACCTTTCTGTACCTTACTTTCCCATTTATTAATTAGAGGTGGTGATGGTACCTTTCTTATGGGGGTGTGGTGATTGTCAGGCCTCTGAGCCCAAGCCAAGCCATCACAAAGGTGTCAGACCATGCAGGGACGCCTGCCTTGGTCCTTCACCCTTAGCAGCAAGTCCCGCTTTTCTGGGGGAGGGGCAAGTACCCCAACCCCTTTTCTCTGTGTCTCTACCCCTTCTCTGCTTTTCTGGGGGAAGGGCAAGTACCCCAACCTCGTATCTCTGTGCCCCGATCCCTTATTTCCACGCCCCGACCTCGTATCTCTGCGCCCCGACCCCTTCTCTGCTTTTCTGGAGGGCAAGAAACCCCCACCCCTTCTCCGTGTCTCTACTGTTTTCTCTGGGCTTGCCTCCTTCACTATGGGTAAGCTTCCACCTTCCATTCCTCCTTCTCCCTTAGCCTGTGTTCTTAAGAACTTAAAACCTCTTCAACTCTCCCCTGACCTAAAATCTAAATGCCTTATTTTCTTCTGCAATGCCGCTTGACTCCAATACAAATTCGACAGTCGTTCCAAATAGCCAGAAAATGGCACTTTGAATTTTTCCATCCTGCAAGATCTAAATAATTCTCGTAAAATAGGCAAACGGTCTGAGGTGCCTGACGTCCAGGCATTCTTTTACACATCGGTCCCTCTCTAGTCTCTGTTCCCAATGCAATTCATCTCAAATCTTCCTTCTTTCCCTCCCACCTGTCCCCTCAGTCCCAACCCCAAGCGTCGCTGAGTCTTTCTAATCTTCCTTTTCTACAGACCCTTTTGACCTCTCCCCTTCTCACCAGGCCGAGCTAGGTCCCAATTCTTCCTCAGCCTCCGCTCCTCCACCCTATAATCTTTTTATCACCTCCCCTCTTCACACCTGGTCTGGCTTACAGTTTCATTCCATGACGAGCCCTCCCCCACCTGCCCAGCAATTTACTCTTAAAAAGGTGGCTGGAGCTAAAGGCATAGTCAAGGTTAATGCTCCTTTTTCTTTATCCCAAATCAGATAGCGTTTAGGCTCTTTTTCATCAAACATAAAAAGCGCAGCCCAGTTCATGGCTCGTTCGGCAGCAACCCTGAGATGTTTCACAGCTCTAGACCCTAAAAGGTCAAAAGGCCGTCTTATTCTCAATATACATTTTATTACCCAATCCGCTCCTGACATTAAATAAAACTCCAAAAATTGGAATCTGGCCCTCAAACCCCACAACAGGACTTAATTCACCTCACCTTCAAGGTGTACAATAACAGAAAAAAGTTGCAATTCCTTGCCTCCACTGTGAGACAAACCCCAGCCACATCTCCAGCACACAAGAACTTCCAAACGTCTGAATCGCAGCAGCCAGGCGTTCTTCCAGAACCTCTTCCCCCAGGAGCTTGCTACACGTGCCGGAAATCTGGCTACTGGGCCAAGGAATGCCCGCAGCCCGGGATTCCTCCTAAGCCGCGTCCCATCTGTGTGGGACCCCACTGAAAATCGGACTGTTCAACTCACCTGGCAGCCACTCCCAGAGCCCCTGGAACTCTGGCCCAAGGCTCTCTGACTGACTGCTTCCCAGATCTTCTTGGCTTAGCAGCTGAAGACTGATGCTGCCCTATGGCCTTGGAAGCCCTACAGACCATCACGGACGCTGAGCTTTAGCTAACTCTCACAGTGGAGGGTAAGTCCGTCCGCTTCTTAATCAATACGGAGGCTACCCACTCCACATTGCCTTCTTTTCAAGGGCCTGTTTCCCTTGACTCCATAACTGTTGTGGGTATTGACAGCCAGGCTTCTAAACCTCTTAAAACTCCCCAACTCTGGTGCCAACTTAGACAATACTCTTTTATGCACTCTTTTTTAGTTATCCCCACCTGCCCAGTTCCCTTATTAGGCCGAGATATTTTAACCAAATTATCTGCTTCCCTGACTATTCCTGGACTACAGCTGCATCTCATTGCCGCTCTTCTTCCCAATCCAAAGCCTCCTTTGCGTCCTCCTCTTGTATCCCCCACCTTAACCCACAAGTATAAGATACTTCTACTCCCTCCTTGGCGACCGATCATGCACCCCTTACCATCTCATTAAAACCTAATCACCCTTACCCCACTTAATGCCAAGATCCCATTCCACAGCACGATTTAAAAGGATTAAAGCCTGTTATCACTTGCCTGCTACAGCATGGCCTTTTAAAGCCTATGAACTCTCCTTACCATTCCCCCATTTTACCTGTCCAAAAACCAGACAAGGCTTACTGGTTAGTTCAGAATCTGCCCCTTATCAACCAAATTGTTTTGCCTATCCACCCCGTGGTGCCAAACCCATATACTCTCCTATCCTCAATACCTCCCTCTACTACCCATTATTCTGTTCTGGATCTCAAACCTGCTTTCTTTACTATTCTTTTGCACCCTTCATCCCAGCCTCTCTTTGCTTTCACTTAGGCTGACCCTGACACCCATTAGGCTCAGCAAATTACCTGGGCTGTACTGCCGCAAGCTTCACAGATAGCCCCCATTACTTCAGTCAAGCCCAAATTACATCCTCATCTGTTACCTATCTCGGCATAATTCTCATAAAAATACATGTGCTCTCCCTGCTGATCGTGTCCGATTAATCTTCCAAACCTTAATCCCTTACAAAACAACAACTCCTTTCCTTCCTAGGCATGGTTAGTGCGGTCAGAATTCTTACACAAGAGCCAGGACCGCACCCTGTAGCCTTTCTGTCCAAACAACTTGACCTTACTGTTTTAGCCTAGCCCTCATGTCTGCATGCAGCAGCTGCCGCTGCTTTAATACTTTTAGAGGCCCTAAAAATCACAGACTATGCTCAACTCACTCTCTACATTTCTCATAACTTCCAAAATCTATTTTCTTTCTCATACCTGATGCATATACTTTCTGCTCCCCGGCTCCTTCAGCTGTACTCACTCTTTGTTAAGTCCCACAATTACCATTGTTCCTGGCCCGGACTTCAATCCGGCCTCCCACATTATTCCTGATCCCACACCTGACCCCCATGACTGTATCTCTCTGATCCACCTGACATTCACTCCATTTCCCCATATTTCCTTCCTTCCTGTTCCTAACCCTGATCACACTTGATTTATTGATGGCGGTTCCACCAGGCCTAATCGCCACACACCAGCAAAGGCAGCTTATGCTATAGCACAAGCCACTAGCCTGCCTCTTAGAACCTCTCATTTCCTTTCCATTGTGGAAATCTATCCTCAAGGAAATAACTTCTCAGTGTTCCATCTGCTATTCTACTACTCCTTAGGGATTATTCAGGCCCCCTCCCTTCCCTACACATGAAGCTTGAAGATTTGCCCCCACCCAGGACTGGCAAATTAGCTTTACTCAACATGCCCCGAGTCAGATAACTAAAATACCTCTTAGTCTAAGTAGACACTTTCACTAGATAAGTAGAGGCCTTTCCTATAGGGTCTGAGAAGGCCATGCAGTCATTTCTTCCCCTCTGTCAGACATAATTCCTCAGTTTAGCTTTCCCACCTCTCTACAGTCTGATTAACAGACCAGCCTTTATTAGTCAAATCAGCCAAGCAGTTTTTCAGGCTCTGAATATTCAGTGAAACCTTTATATCCCTTACGGTCCTCTGTCTTCAAGAAAAGTAGAACGGACTAAAGGTCTTTTAAAAACACACCTCACCAAGCTCAGCCACCAACTTAAAAAGGACTGGACAATACTTTTACCACTTTCCCTTCTCAGAAGTCAGACCTGTCCTCAGAATGCTACAGGGTACAGCCCATTTAAGCTCCTGTATAAATGCTCCTTTTTATTAGGGCCTGGTCTCATTCCAGACACCAGACCAACTTAGACTGTGCCCCAAAAAAACTTGTCATCCCTACTATCTTCTGTCTAGTCATACTCCTATTCACCGTTCTCAACTACTCATACATGCCCTGCTCTTGTTTACACTGCCGGTTTACACTGTTTCTCCAAGCCATCACAGCTGATATCTCCTCGTGCTATCCCCAAACTGCCACTCTTAACTCTTGAAGTAAATAATCTTTGCTGGCAGGACTATGCTGAATCTCCTTAGGCACTCTCTAATCAGACGTCCTAGGTTCTCCCAATTCTTAGACCTTTTGTACCTGTTTTTCTCCTTCTCTTATTCCATCTAGTTTTTCAATTCATACAAAACCGTATCCAGGCCATCACCAATAATTCTACACGACAAATGTTTCTTCTAACAACCCCACAATATCACCCCTTACCACAAAATCTTCCTTCAGCTTAATCTCTCCCTCTCTAGGTTCCCACGCCGCCCCTAATCCTGCTTGAAGCAGCCCTGAGAAACATCGCCTATTCTCTCTCCATACAACCCCCCAAAAATTTTCGCTGCCCCAAGACTTCAACACTATTTTGTTTTATTTTTCTTATTAATATAAGAAGGCAGGAATGTCAGGCCTCTGAGCCCAAGCCAAGCCATCGTATCCCCTGTGACTTGCACGTATACATCCAGATGGCCTGAAGTAACTGAAGATCCACAAAAGAAGTAAAAATAGCCTTAACTGATGACATTCCACCATTGTGATTTGTTCCTGCCCCATCCTAACTGATCAATGTACTTTGTAATCTCCCCCACCCTTAAGAAGATTCTTTGTAATTCTCCCCACCCTTGAGAATGTACTTTATGAGATCCACCCCTGCCCGCAAAACATTGCTC
The DNA here is from genome assembly GCF_029289425.2 of Pan paniscus. Taxonomy (NCBI): domain Eukaryota; kingdom Metazoa; phylum Chordata; class Mammalia; order Primates; family Hominidae; genus Pan; species Pan paniscus. Next base: position 192,208,932 of record NC_073249.2, read on the forward strand.
TTAACTTCACTGCCTATCCCAAAACCTATAAGAACTAATGATAATCCACCACCCTTGGCTGACTCTCTTTTCGGACTCAGCCCACCTGCACCCAGGTGAAATAAACAGCTTTATTGCTCACACGAAGCCTGTTTGGTTGTCTCTTCACACGGACGCACATGAAAGTGATGATTAAGTGTGCTGATACATACAGTGCCACGTAGGCTATTAGTATTATTATTATACAAGTCACAGCCAAACTCCACTGGCCCAGAGCCATGTGCCCTCAGCTGGGGTTGTAATCAGGGCCAAAGGCTTGACTTCACAGCCTTGCTGGAGGAACTCGGTCTCTCTACACCTATAGCATCCAGACCTCCACCAGCAATTTCTATTAATAGTTTGCATAGATGGGCCTGCAGTGCCTCTCTGTTTTTTTATCTCCAGCTGCCCCACACAGGATCTCACACTTGTTCCAGTTTATGCCATCTCATTCAACAACGATTTGTTGAGGACCTATTAGATATGCAGAGAGTCTTGAGCTGGGCATTAGCCGGGGCAGGAGATAAATACAGCATCATCCCTGCCGTCACATTTATTGTCCTCCTTCTACTCCTTATGTAATAGGATGCCTGGTAGAGACTCAGACCTCACAATTTTTGTAGCTGAAAAAATTTTGAGCAGTATTGTAAAAATTTTGAGCAGTTTCTGTCTTTAAGGGTGGAGACTGAAATTTACCTTTAGGGCAGACTGTCCCTTTGTTCTTGGCAGAACCTCTTGAGTGGGCCCTTGTAGTTATGTAAATGAGAAGCAAGTGCTTTCCCTGGTTCTCCAAGACCTAAATGCAATTGCTTCAGACTGAGATGTTAGGTGTACTGCTTAGTAATGGAAATCAGGTGGGTATTTTAGCGGAATCAGGCCTCTGCAAATTATGTTTCCTTTAGAGAAATGTTTCCTTTCTAATTCTGGATCGAGACTGCCCCAGGCCTGTAAATTGCCACATTTGTATCTAGTTGGTGAGGTTTTTCTGCGGCAGTTGTTCCTAGTTGTAATCTTGGAGAGCCAGACTCTGGGAAGTGTACCGGGGGATTCTTGTGGGGCTGCCTTGTTATGGACTTGATGCCAGATGTCTCCCTTGTGGGTGGGTGGGGGTCAGTTTCAGTGGGGGTTCCCATTTGGGGATAGGATGTGAGGATTTGGGAGGCAGGTCTGGACTCCAGAGTGGGAAGGCTGGCCAGCAGCCAGGGAGGGAACCAGTCCAGTAAGAGGTTTTAAAGTTGGAGTTGGGTCTGTGGGTTCAAAGAGTGGCCTCTTCTAGTAGCAGTTCTAAATTATTCTTTCTGTTGTGCTTCCCTTTCTTGAGTCCTAAACCTTCAGTTTGGGATTGGGGGGTGGTGGATTGGGGAAGATAATAATCTGGGGTTTAGAAGGAACAGCCAGTTTCGATTGAGGGCCTCAGAAGTGGACGTCAGTGGTGGATCAGGAGAGGACAGCTAGGCTCAGTAGCCTGGTGTATTAGTCTATTCTCACACTGCTAATAAAGACATACCCAAGACTGGGTAATTTATAAAGGAAAGAGGTTTAATTGACTCACAGTTCTACGTGGCTGGGAGGCCTCACAATCATGGCAGAAGGTGAATGAGGAACAAAGTCACGTCTTACATGGCAGGAGGCAAGAGAGCTTGTGCAGGGTAACTCCTCTTTATAAAACCATCAGATGTTGTGAAACTTATCCACTATCATGAGAACAGCACTGGAAAGACCTGCTCCCATGATTCAATTACCTTCCACTGGGTCCCTCCCAAGACACATGGGAATTATGGGAGCTACAATTCAAGATGAGATTTGAGTTGGGACACAGCCAAACCATATCACCTGGTGACCTCACCAGAGCCCACAGCAGCAGCAAGCAGACCAGCCAAGGGGCTCATTCTGGAGCATTCAAGGCCATACCCTTGAAAACTCTCAGAATTAGCTGGAGGACAGGTTGAGGGGGGTACATTTCCAGCAATGAGGAGATGGTTTCATGGAGTATGCAAAAACAGCCACTTGTCACTCTTCATTTCTTTGCCCGTTAAGCCAAAACCCCCAGGTAACGATCTGTACTTCCTTTCATCTTAGAATAGTTCACTGTCACCTCCACCACCAGTTGACATTTGGGATCTGTGTAAATTTAATATCGGTTTGGCCTATTGATATTGGACAGGACAGAACACACTAAAATAATACCACTTGTCCAGGATAACCGAACCCTTTGGTACTTAGGAGCAGGTGCTGAAAATCCTAGATGTCAAGAGTTCACAATAAGGAGGTAGGAGGGGACTCCCAGGACAAGTATCCCTGAAAAAGGGGCAATGGTTATGATGGCAGGTGGCCCTCTAAGTAATTGCTGTTGTGGTGCCCAGAGGGACTTGAAACCAAAGGTAATTGTGCAAAGTTGCAATGGCAGAAGCTGGTGTTTCTCTTTCCACCAAGCATATTCTGAATGTCCACTTTTGAACTCAGCAGGCAACATCTGTCTTCTAGATCCCATGATGGGTCATTCAGTAAAATCTCTGGGGCTTCCATGAGCTAGATGCCCCTTCTGTGTCTACTGGTGCTAGTACCAGGAATGATCTCCACAGGGGAATTTGGAGCTGTGTGTTCCCACAGAAGGGAACTAGCTGTGTGTAGTGAGGAAGCAGATTAGAAGCAAGTCCCCTCTGAGAGGACCTAGGTAAGAAATGATCACAGAGAAAAGAGCAAGAAGAGACTCTAAGGAGAAAAACATTTAGTGCATGAACCAAACACTTTGCACATCTTTGGAGCCATTGAAGTCACCATCACCTTTGCAAAGGGCCTGCCCCGATCAAGCAGCTCTTTATGGGATAATTCAGGTCGATATCCTGCTTTTACACAACTTGGGGCCAGATGCCTCTTGGTACATAATGTGTGCCAACTCATACCTGTAGGTGATTTTCACAGATGGTCCCTTCCCCTGGAGGGGGCTTAGTGCCCGCTCCAGGACTCTGAATGGCCCTATTCAAGAAGATCCCCAAAGCATAAGAGGAGAACAAGACTAATGGGCTGCAAGTCACGTGGTTTGGAAAAAGAGGTGGCCTAGTGCAGTGGCTCTCAGGACTGGCTGAGACGGTGAGTCCTGTGCCCCTGAGATGGGATGCCTGCGATTCTAGAGAAAAGGAAGCTGGGCAGGGCCAAAAGGAAGGTTGACAAATCTCCTTGGCCCACAGGACTGCTGCAGGGCCAATATCCTTTTTCTGGAAACAATGCAGACAGACAGACAGACCCTACAAATTTTCCTTTGAATAGGAATTGAGTTTTCCAGGGGAGGACATTTAATAAGTTTCATTCAGGAAGTCTGTTGCCAATAAAGACTTAACAAAGTTAATTAGACTAAACAGCAATTATCATGTCTCCTCATTGTTCAATTATCTGCTGAACTGGTGTTTCCTGATTAATTTTCTGATTAAAATGTATTAAACTGAAAAGACCAGCAAACAGGCCCTGACAGATTCCTAAAGAAAGAGGGAGGTTGCAGTTGCCTGTGCGGGACACCGGGCACTGGGGCCAATGAGGTTGTCTTTCACCTTTTCAGCTAGGGGACAAGGGAAGGCCAGAGGGTCCAGCAAGGTGGGAGTGATATCTGTCTACCTGCATCCCCACAGACACACCTATCAACATCTCCACTCAGAGTCCTCCTCCCAAACCTGGGCTTCCTCCTATATGGGAATGGCATCTTGGCAAATGGTGCCTGTAGGTGGGTGGCAAAAACCTGGGAGCTGCCTTCAGTCTTTCTTGACCCCCTCCCACCATGTCATCTCCCCCTTCCTTGACCAGCTAAGCATGGTGTATTAGTCTATTCTCACACTGCTATAAAGAATCACTGAGACTGGGTAATTTATAAAGGAAAGAGCTTTAATTGACTCACAGTTCCACATGGCTGGGGAGGCCTTTGTAAACTCACAATCATGGTGGAAGGCAAAGGGGAAGCAAGGCACATCTTGCATGGCAGCAGGAGAGAGATAACTCACAGGGGAAATCACTGCTTATAAACCATCAGATCTCATGAGAACTCCCTCCCTATCATGAGAACAGCATGGAGGAAACCGCCCACATGATCCTCCCACCAGGTCCCTCCCTCAAACGTGGCAATTACAATTTGAGATGAGATTTGGGTGGGGACGCAGAGCCAAACTATATCATATGGATTGTAATCATTTCCTTACAAATGTCCTTAACTCTCTTCCAGCAAAACCTCTGTCCTGGCTAACCCTATCTGTTGGTCTTCCTGGAATCTGCACCCAGGCCTCTGAGCATTGCTGGAGAAACCCTTGTAACCCTGCTGACTGATCTCACTTTGAATTTGTGACCACAGACCTCAGATGGGCATCTGACGCTGCCCAGCAATGCCATAACCTTTCCTTCCTACCTCCCCTTCCCCACTCTGAGAGGGCGGGCAGTCTCTCTCTGCTCAAACACTGCCCCTCCCTCCCTCACTGTCAGCTGATGACCTTGCCTTATACTTCACTGAGCCTTAGAAGCAATCAGACAGGAACTCCTGTGTCTTTCCATCAAGAAATTGACAAACCTCCTTCTATGACACTGAAAGACGTGTCCCTACTCTTAACAGAGGCCGACCCCTCCACTCGGGCCCTGGATCCTGTTCTTTCTCCCCTTCTCAAGGACTTTGTTCCTGTAAATATCCTTTCTCTTTCCTGCATCATCAGTTTCTCCTGTCTCAACTGGATCATCCCATTAGCATACAAAATGCTGTAGCACCTCTCATCTTTAAAAAAGAAGAAAAGAAAAACTCCCTTTGAACAGCATATATGTACTACAGCTATTCTTTTGAATGTCTGCTACATTTCACAATCATAAAAGTGTAAAACAAAAGTTCCTTCCCTTGACCCCATGCCCCACCCTAGTGTTGTTCATTTTTTATGTGTTCTTCACAATAAAACTTCTCAATGGACTTGCTTGAATCCACTGTTTTTACTTCCACATCTCTCACTCTCCCCTCTACATACCAGAACTTGGCCCTTGTCTTCGCAATGCCACTGAAACTGCTCTTATCATGGCCAGCAATGACCTATACCTTGCCCGATGTAACAGTCCTTTCTCTTCTGACCCATTTATCCTGCAAACGCATTATTCTTTCCCCCTGGCCTCCCTCACTGCTACTTCTATTCTACTTGCCCTCCTTGCCCTCTCCTCCTCCTCTACACAATGTCTAGCCCCTGTGGATTCTGGATCCTCTTTTTCTCCTCTTTCCATGTTTTTATAGGTGATCTCCTAAGACCCACAGCTTTCAACATCTTGTATAAGTTGAATGACTCACAGCTTTATGTCTCCCGCCTAGACATCTCCCTGGAGCTCCAGTGTGAATGTCCAACTTAGAGCTCAACATTTCCATTTGGATGTTTAATAGGCAGGTATAAGACAGGGGAAAGAATCCCCCAGATTCTGAGAATGGTTTCTGCACTGACATCCATCCTCCTGGTCAGTTGATCGTCTGACCCTCTAACTGTATCTGGCTCATGCCACCACTGGGCTGCTCCCGCTGTCTGTCTCACTGGAGCAGGGCCAGAATAAACTGCTTAGGCATCACATGGTGTTTAAGGCTCACTTTTTTTTTTTTTTTAAGACAGAGTCTCACTCTGTCACCCAGGCAGGAGTGCAGTGGCGCGACTCGGCTCACTGCAACCTCTGCCTCCAGGGTTCAAGCAATTCTCCTGCCTCAGCCTCCCAAGTAGCTGGGATTGCAGGCATGCATCACCACCACTCCTGGCTAATTTTTGTATTTTTTAGTAGAGGTGGGGTTTCACTATGTTGGCCAGGCTAGTCACAAACTCCTGACCTCAAGTGATCCGCCCGCCTTGGCCTCCCACAGTGCTGGGAGTGAGCACTGTGAGCCACTGTGCCCGGCCTAAGACTCATCTTTGATGTGAATTGGATCGAAAGGGAGAAGTCACCCCTGGGGAAGCTGGTCACCTAGGACCACCCCAGAACCCTGGACACACAGTGGGTTTTCTGTGGGTCTCTCTGGGGGTCACTCACTGAGCTGCAGTCAGTGACAAATCAGCTGGGGCTGGGTGGTCCAGGGACTTTCAGCTGGGACGGTTTGTCTCTGCTTTTTGTGGTCCCATCTTCCAGTGGGCTAGCCTGAGTTCCTTCAAAGGGCAATTTGTGCTTGGGTCTTACATTATAAAGGTGACTAGGTGATGACATGAGTCAGTGCCATTGAAAGAAAAGTTGAATGTTACTCCCAGTTCCCCTATAAATAAGAGGCACGGAACAGCATGCCCCACGGGGCCACAGAGGGAAGCGTCAGTGGTGGTCAGGAGGCAGAAAGGAGGGAGCGGAAGCCATGCCCTCTATTGGGTTTCCACAGGAAGGCAAGGCAGGGCAGGGCAAATGGTTTAGGATTGGCTAGTTTGAATAATTCCAGTGGGCTTTGGAGCATTAGGGCTGTTGCTTGCTGTCTGGTACTTGGTCCTAGGTTGATTTAGGGCAGGGGATTGCCTCATGTGTGAGAGTTGGAGGAAGGAGGTGGCTGGGGGCGTGCATGTGGGTTGGTTGGTCTGTATATGAGAGGCATGCTCACCGACAAGCTGTTCACTGTCTCTAGGAATTAGCTAGAGAGGGGTAGTCTCTCCCCAGCCAGCAAAGCTCCCCAAAGATGTCAAAACATTATAAAATAAAGTAAAAAATATGATTAATATACATGGCAGCAGGAGGCTAAGAGTGGAAGCTGTGCAGTGTTGTACTTGAGATCTGGCTTTTGAGCTCCCCAAATAACTTCTGCTGCCTTCTCTTGATCAAAGGAATTTCCTAAGGCCAGCTCAGAACCAAGTGGATAGAGAAATAGACTCCTTCTCTTGATGGGGGAGCAGCTGTACCACATGGCAAAGGGGTGAGCTCACAGGAATTGGAGAGAATAGTAGCCATATTTTGCATCCTACTGTAAGCCTATGGAGTGATGTTTTAAAGATGGAAATCAAAGGAGATCACTGTTTTATGTAAAGCCGTCCAACAGCTTCCTTCCCACCACTATTGCGGCAGGCCCCTCAGGATCTATCCTTGGCCCGCCTCTGGTTTTATTTCTCAGCCCTGTCTTTGTTCACTGCACTCTGGCCGTGCTGACTCTTTATTTTTTGGATGCTCCTAATTCCAGCCTCAGGATCTTTCCCTTGTCTGGAGCACTTTTTCCTAGAACTTTGCATTTTTGGCTATTCTATCCATTTTTTAGTTCCAGCTCAAGAGTAAGCAACCCAGAGAATCCTTCCTTCACCTGCTAACCAAAGTCACCTTTCCCTAGCTCTAGGATGGAAGTCCCTCCGTGCATTTTAATGTGTTGTTTTTCTTGTTATAATAGCTAATACTTACAGAGTGCTTACTATGGGACAGGCATTGTTCTAAGCCCTGAACATGTATTAACTCATTAAATCCTTACAACCACCCTATGAGGGGGGTTCTACTAATGTCCCCAGTTAACAGATGAGGAAATTCAGCCACAGAAAAATTAAACAACTTGCCCAAGTTCATGGCATGGCACATTCTTATCATGTTTATTTTTGTTTGCTTGTTTATTTCTGTAACCTCCACCCTCCCCCAGTGTAAGTTTCATGGGCGTGGAGACATTGGCTCTCTTGTTCAGTGTCTAGAATGGTGCCTTGTACACAGTCAAGGTTCCATAAATATTTGTTGAATAAATGAATGCACCTTCCAGGCCAATTTGTTGCCAAATCCTGTCTGCCATACTTCCTAAGTATTTCTTAATTTCAGTGTCTTTCTCTGTCTGTTTCTGCCACATAAGTAAAGATCATCTCTTACCTGGCCCTTTGGACCATCCTCTACAGACTCAATTGCACTTCCTCCAACCCATGGCAGAATGAGCAAGCTGAAATAAAAAGTTAGGGCCTGGCACGGTGGCTCACACCTGTGATCCCAGCACTTTGGAAGGCTGAGGTGGGCGGATCATGAGATCAGGAGTTCAAGACTAGCCTGACCAATGTGGTGAAACCCCGTCTCTACTAAAAATACAAAAATCAGCTGGGTGTGGTGGCGTGCACCTATAGTCCCAGTTACTCAGGAGGCTGAGGCAGGAGAATCACTTGAACCCGGGAAGTGAAGGTTGCAGTGAGCCGAGATCGTGCCACTGCACTCCAGCCCGGGTGATAGAGTGAGACTCTGTCTCAAAAAAAAAAAAAAAAAAAAAAAAAAAAAAAAAGCCACATTCTTCAGCTTATAAACCTTTTGTAGCTTTTAATCATCATCACAGCAAACTGCAAACTCATTAGAACCCACGTGGCCCTTCCAGACCTGGTTCCCTCTGCTTCTTTGCCAGATACCCCAGTAACAAACTCTCCACAGCTCCCCCATCTGTACGCTTCTTCCCATAGCCATGCCCTTGTCTGAGGTACCTTTGCTTTCTCCCTGCAGACTCCTATTCTACTTTTGAAACCCAGTTTAAATGGCCTCTGTTCAAATGCATGGTCATATAGTTTGTAACTCATTCATCTACACTGCAGCACTCATTTATTCATACATCCACCTTTTCATTCATTCATTCAGCAAGATTTACTGGACCCAACCTTCAGAAGCTCAGCCTTGTGGTCAGAGAGTTGCAGTAGTGATTTTTTTTTTAGTTTTATTTTTTAGATGGAATCTCACTTTGTTGTCCAGGCTGGTGTTCAGTGATGTGGTCTTGGCTCACTGCAATCTCTGACTTCAAGCAATTCTTCTGCCTCAGCCTCCTGGGTAGCTGGGACTACAGGCATGCACCATCACGCCTGGCTAATTTTTGTATTTTTAGTAGACACATGGTTTTGCCATGTTGGTCTGGTTGGTCTTGAACTCCTGACCTCAAGTGATCTGCCTGTCTTGGCCTCCCAAATTGCTGGGATTGCAGGCGTGAGTCACTGTACCCAGTCATGATTTTTTTTTTTTTTTTTTTGCACTCATTCATCTGTATATTTGTTTCCTCCTTCACACTGAAAGCCTCATTTGGTTTTATATCCCTAATGCCTGGCTTAATAAATGTTTGTTAAATAAATGAAGATAATTATGAAACAAACAAGCACAGACTGTTAAGGGGGAGCTTGAAGCAGCCCTAACTCAAACTGAGAGGATCAGGGAAGGCTTCCTGGGAGAGGTGATGTCTGAGCTGAAATTTACTTATTTCTTGCCTTTCCCTCTCAAACTGTGAGCATCTGAAGGGCAAAGATTCTGTCTTATTCACATTTTTGTCTGGGCTAGCATATAACATAATGCTTGGTACGTATTAGTTAATTCAAGAAATTTTTTCAGGCTAGGTGTAGGGGCTCATGCCTGTAAATCCTAGCACTTTAGGAGGCCGAGGTGGGCAGATAACTTGAGGCCAGGAGTTGGAGACCAGTCTGGCCAATATGGCAAAATCTCATCTCTACTAAAAATACAAAAATTAGCCGGGTATGCTGGCACATGCCTGTAGTCCTAGCTACTCGGGAGGCTGAGGTTGCAGTGAGCCTAGATTGTGCCACTGCACTCCAGCCTGCACAACAGAGAGAGAGAATCTGTCTCAAAAAAAAAAAAAAAAAAAAAAAAAAAAAAGATTTTTTTTTTCAACTTTTAAAAATTATAGTAAAATACACAGAACAAAATGTATCATCTTAAGTGTATGGTTCAGTGGTATTAAATACATTCATTTTTGTGCGACCAGCACCACCCTCCAATTTCCAGAATGCTCTTTCATCTTGCAAAACAGGAAATATTTTTGAATGCATGTCAAATATCTTTTTCCTTGCTCCCCATTCCTGCATGTCTACCCCATATTCAGTTTTTGAGACAGTCCAATAATTCAGCTCACCCACAGCCAGCACCTCTTGTTTAACATGAGGCTTAGCCACAGTGTACACAACCAGCCAACAAGACTTAGAATAACTACCAGGAATGCTCAGATTTAGACTGGAACCACGGATCACTTTGCCTTCCAGCTGTCCATAAGGATGCTTCTTTACCCCCAGACCTGGGAGGGCTTTTCCAACTCTGCCACTGCATTGGAATTCTAAATCGGCGCCTGACATCTGAGCCTAAGGGTTCTAACTGGAACTTGGAGGCTGACTAGTTGCATGCTCAACCCTTCCCCTACTTCCTTCCTCTCTTGTGTTAACTCTGTAGGCATCTGTCTCACCCACCAGATTACAAGCTCCTTTGAGACCAGAGACCATACCTTCAGCATGTTTGTATTCCCCACAGTGCCTGCCACACTGCAGGCAGGCATCAATAAAGGGTTGTTAAATAAATAAAGAAATAACCCACACTGAACGATTTATCCTAATTAACTCCTTGGAAGTAGTTCCCTTAGGATGAATTCAATATGTGGTTTCTCCCATCTTCTAAAAGCCTCACCCTTTATCTACAGCAAATTATGGTCATGCTGGTTTCTACACCATTGGTTTTCTCCATAAACTGCCTGTGCAGGTCTCTCCATTGAAACTGCAATGGCCCGGTTGACTCTGTACCCCAGAGCCCTCCTCTCCCATCTTGATTCCTGGGCATGCAGGTTTGGTCTAATCGACTCCTGGAAGTAATATTGGGGTGTAGCTGAGATATGATCATGTCATGATTGTAGGCTAGGAACCCAAGACAACCTGAGGGTGTTCTATACACAGAACCCAATGTGGTGCATGAATCAGCAGCCTTGTTACGAGGGGCCATTTTTGCCTTACCTGTGTGGTCATCCATGGCCTAAAATGTTTTGATCTGTTTCATCTTCTTCCACCCTAAAAGCTTGGAACCAAGTCTCAACTCGTACAATTTCAGTGGGAGAACAGATTAGCCCAAAGCTTCAATGTTTGTTAATAGAACCAGAAGAAGGGCCAAGAGGTTTTACCTCGATGCTTAGAGCTGGGCTGGCTTAGATCAACCACCAAGATTTTTTTCTCCCAGAAAGTTCCTTTGAGCTCTCTTACCTAATCTCATGGGATAAGACAGAACATCCATAAAATGACCACACCCAAGTTTGCTGGACCCTTTTGGAATCCTATTCAGTGAGACCGTGGTCCAATATGCTGGCCCTGAACTTGAGTACTGGAGAGTGCACCTCTCCTTCAGGAGTTGGGGAAAGGATGGATAGGAAGGTACAGGTTCCTTGCTCTTTCCCTAGAACCCAGTGTCCCCATTCCAGTCATCTCCGGGCTCTGGGCCCAATTCAGTTCTGGGGAAAGGGAATTTTAAGGAGCCTCGTTTTAAGATTTAGCACCTCAAGGACTCAGTCCAATCTTGAATAGAAGCCTTCTGCTTAATCCTGAAACCAAGTTCTAACTTTGTACCCCTGATATCTGGGGCTAATTTTGCAGTCCCTCCCTCCCCACCTTATGCTCTGACCTTGTACTTTAGTCCTCCTAATATTGGGACCTTACTTGGCTCAGACCACTCTTGTGCATTTGAGATGCTCTGTCTGTGAGCCCAGGGCCCTGGGACCTTATGCTTCCTCACGCCCTGCCATGTTCTTTGCATCTGCCTATTTCACTCACCTGCAGAAACACCTATTGTCTCCTAAACTTTCTTGTCGCTGAATTTGCTTGGACAACTGTTCATTTGTTGACTACCTGTTAACGCTTGTCTTGATCCTGGGGCAACACTGACATGGATTGATTTATTTCAATCAGCTTCAGCTGGGCTCACCTTCCAGCCCTTGACTCATCCCAGCTTGTGTGCTGGGTCCTCAGGCTCTAGGATTTCCTGGTCACTCTTAAACCTCTGCTCCTGAGTTCCAGGCTCCTCTTTTGATTGATCTTGCATGAAATTTAACTAGGTTTAGACAAAACTGCTTCACTCCTGATCATCACTGTACTGTTTAGTGTCACCTGAATGCAGTTTAAAATAATGAAAAGCTTTATTTTTCAGCATTATTGATTTACTACCAGTCATTAGTCCCCACAGAGAAAATATTTAAAAATGGACTCAGACCAAACTATAATAGGAGAGGATAGTAATGGGCCCATGTTAAATGGAATAAAATATGATCGCATGCTGTTATTTTGAATTTATGTCTTAATAACCTAATTGAGTTTTTAGATGATCTGGATATATTTGCTCCTGACACAGCAGTTCTGGAGATAAACATGTTTTCTTTGTTGAAGACTGGTTTGACAAGTCTAATTAAGGTTTAAGAAATGATTACTTCATTCACTCATGCATTCATTCATTCATTCATTCATTCATACATGCATGCATGCATGCATTTATGCATTTGTTCATTCTACCAAACACCTCTTGAGTGCCCAGCATGTCCCAGACCCTGGGGCAGGTGTATAGAGGTTAAAAGGTAAATAAACAGGGGTCTCAAGTTCAAGGAATGACTTTTCTAGAAGAAGAGGCAGATTATTACAATGCAACAGGTGTGGTAGGTTGCCGCCAAGATAGCCCCCAGTAGCCCCCACCTCTTGGCATTCATGCCCTGGTGTGTTTTCCTTCCCTTGCATGTAAGCTGGACCTAGCAAATGTTTTCTAACAAATAGAATACTGTGAAAGTGGTGAGATGTCTCTTCCAAGATTAGGTTACAAAAAGACTCTCTGGCTTCTGTTCTGGGCTGCCCTCTTACTCGCTGGCTCATTTGTTTTGTTGGAAGCCTGTGGCCATGTTGTGAGTTCTTATGTGGAGAGGCCCATATGGCAAGAAACTGATATCTCCAGGTGATAGTGAGGACATGAGGCCCGCCAACAGCCATGTGAATGAGCTTGGAAGTGGATCCTACTCTCCTTGATTACATCATCATGAGGGACTTTGAGCCAGATGCTCTGAGCTAAGTCACACCTGAATTCCTGACACACAGAAACTGTGAGATAATAAATATTTGTTGTGTTAAGACACTAAGTTTTGGGGTGATTTGTTACACAGAAATAGATAACTAATACAACACGATGCTTTGCTGGAAAGATGAACCATGCGCTGTAGGGGTAGAGAGGCAGGAGTGATCAAATCTGCATGGAGAAGTTGGGCAAGGTGTCCCCAAGGAGGGTATGGTCCTCTAGCTAGAGAAGAAGGCTACAGATAATTAGTGGTGATCAATCCTCCCTTTCCCTCTCTTCTTATTACCATGGAAAAATCTTCAAGCTCCTACCCTAGAATCCACACCTGGCAAAGAATCTGCACCGTGTCGTTCTGTAGATCTGGGCTAATGCACTATTGGTAATGGACTAAAAGAGATGCTGGTGGTTCCCTTCCTCTCCCTACACCTCTTTCAGACACAGTGGACTGGCTCTGTCCTGACTATCTCCTTCAGATTACTGGGTCTCAGTCTAGCTGCCTTTTCCCCCAGAAGGGGCCTCAGACATCCCATCTTGCATTTGCAAAGTCTCCATTCAGCACAGCTCAGCACATCTCCCTGTGCCCTCCTCAATTAAAAATGACACAAAAGTAAAGGAGACACATAGCTCTTTGAAAAAACTTCCAGATCCAAACTTTTTAATGAAGATGGAATATGAAGAGCCTGTCTTATCTCTCCGATGTGACTCCCATATGCTGTAATCAAGCAGAATTAATTAAAAGCAATCAAGTGGCGAGTTGGCATAGGGGCCTGCGGCATGAGTCTTTCATCTTAGCCACAAGAATGCTCTTCCTGAGGGGGTGGGGTTGCAGGCAGAGAGTTGGGTGAGCCCATTGCTAGAGGGAAAACCAGCTCACTAGCAAGTGTTCAATGCCAAGGCATGACCCATGCTGCTGGAGTGAGTTTAGTGCGACTCAAAGAGGTGTTTCCACATTGTATATGAAGGGTCCGGTTCAGGGCTTCTTAAACTCTCAACCTATGGACATCTGGGGCTGGATACTTCTTTGTTGTGGGAGCTGTTCTGTGCATTATAGGATGTTTTGTGGCATCCCTAGCATCTACCCACTAGATGCCAGTGCAACCCCTGCCTAATAGCAACAAGTAAAAATTTCTCCAAACATTACCAAATGTCCCCAGGGTAGGGGTTGGGGAGCAAAATTGTCCACAGTTGAGAACTGCTGGCCCAAACTAGAGTTTCCTTCAATAAAGGTGTAGCTAGACTAGGACACCTTTCAGTCACGGTGGCCCCTGGCACCCTGGGGTAGCTTAAAGATGACAACGACCCTCTAGCTTGCAGTAAGTTGGAAAATGTTATTATCCCAGTGGGGCCAAAGAGCCAGTCACATGGAGACAGGCAATGTGAAGCCTCAAGTCTAAAGGGGAATGATTCTTCCCTAGACTTATATAGAATGCAAGAAATTCCTCACCCCGGAAATATTTTACAACCACTGCCAAGTATTGCACAATCTCTCCTAACATCACCCACCTCCTCATACTGTGACATTTCCCAGTACAGAGTGACAAATGGGGGCAGGAAAGGGGTTGTGGTGGTGGGATATCAGAGGACTTTCATCTCCAATTTGGCAATACTTTTTCTCACTGGTCCCCTCTGTCTTTTTGCTTACAAATATCTTATAGAATCTTGGAATATTTGGCTCCTGTTATACTCAAAGGATATGAGCTTTGCTAGACTTTTCAACAACAACAGTGTGACTTAAACAGCCCTGTCTTGGTCCAGCAACAATAGATTAGGCGAATGGTATCATATCCTACATAACAACCAGGAGAAAAGTGGAAGGCATGCTAAGGTACCACGGGAGTGCCAACTTTCACCCAGTGGCCCCATTTATTAGATAAAGAAGGACAGAGAGTTTAAAGATTGCTTAATGCAGGGTGGCAGGGGCTGAAGCATTGCTGGGTCCTAAAGAACAAAGGAGGAGGAGTTTCTGTCTGAGCTTGTTTGTGCAGTGTAAGTAGAGAGTCCGTTAGAGCTCCCCTCTTCCCATGATTATCTGTCTTTTTCAGCCTCCCTCTCGGGCTGGATGCCTGCAGAATTGGGGAGGTGTGGGGACATCCTTTCTGGATATCCACAGAAGGAATGGGTGACATTTGAAGGTGGCCAGGAAGCAGAGCATGTCTAGAACCCCTGTTATGGGCCAGGCACAGTGCTCATATTTCATTAACCCAAACAGCCCTGAGAGAGAAATAGCATTACCCCTTTACAGTGAAGGAAGACGAAGCAACTAGAAAGTCGCAGAGCCAGGATTCAAACCAAGTCTCCTGACTCTAAAGTTTATGGTCTTTCCCCCGTATTTGCTTCTTTCCTTAAGCTCATAAAATAGACTTAAGGATGTGGGTCTCAGAGCATTGAGGTCAAGGGCTGTTGATGGGCAGGATCCCAATTCCAGAGGAAGCGGTGACAGAAGTATACCTCAGGCTCTGGTCTACTTTTGGTCCCTTCTGAGTTTCCTTGGGGGTCACAGCTTCACCGCAAAACTGGGGTACAGCTTAAAGAGCAAATTGACGGGTACCTTTGCCCTTCCTGACACCTCCCTGGGCCACACTGCCATTCCTCATCTGTTACTTTATTTCCAAAGAGTTGTTCGGTCCAAGAGTTACCTCCAACTCACCCTTCTTTGGTCAGGTCCCAAAAAGATGCCTTCACATCCTAACCCAGAACGTGTGAATGTGACTTTATTTGGAAAAAGTGTCTTTGCAGATGTAACTAAGTTAAGGATCTCAAGATGAGATCATCTTAGATTATCTGGGTGGGCCTTAAATCCAATGATAAGTGACTCTATAAGAGACAAAAGAGGAGAATGCTGGGAGAGAAGAGGAAAAGGCCATATGAAGATGGAGGCAGAGATTGGAGTGATGCAGCCACAACCCAAAGAATGCTGACAGTCACTGGAAGCTGGAAAGGGCAAGGAAGTACTCTCCGCTAGGGTATTTGAAGGGAGCATAGCCTTGCTGACAGCTCAATCTCAGACTTCTGGCCTCCAGAACTGGGCAAAAATAAATTTCTGTTGTTTTATGCCACCAAGTGGCTTATGTGTTATGGCAGCCCCAGAAAATCAATATAGGTTCCCAAAGTTAAATATAAGGTCATTGCAGTTTGCTACTGCTCCATCAGCCTGCATTGATGGGATGCCTGGTACATTTGTGGCCTCCTTCCCCGGTTGCAATGAGGGGCAAGAGGGTGCCCCCGAGGCACTTGAAAGCCATTCACAGCCAGGAAACACAAAGTATAAGCTTATATGAGGCTAGAGAGGTAGCCTGGGGCTCGATCCCAAAGGGCCTTAAATCCATGTTAAAGATTTGGAGTTCATCTCTAGGATCTTGAGAAGCTCCTGCAGGTGTTAAGGTGTATAACGAATCAATGAGTGTGCGTTTTAGAATGCACACGCTGGGTGCCAGATGGGAGATAGAGAGGGCAAGATTCCCATGTGCCTCCATCCAGCTCTGCTCTTCACCTCTAACTCCAAGTGACAGCCCCTAGGTGGGCTGTCTCTGCTTGGTCAAGGAGACAGACACACTTGGGAGAAGAGTTAGCCAGCCGGAGGAAGTCAGGTTCAGAGTGGTGGACTGTTGAAGCTCTTCAGGCACTAAACTTTTATTCGTCACCAAGGTCTCTCAGCTAGTAGTCTATTTCCATGAAAGTCATCACAAGATTTTTTTTTTTTTAAATCAGGCCAATTAAATCAAGCATCTTCCTCAGTATCATGGAGAGACTGGAGGTTAGAGACTCCAAAACCATCCCTGGCTTAATGACTTTGGGATCCCTGGGCCCCTCCATGCAGCAGAACGGCAATTAACCAAGGTGGGTGACTTTCTTTCTGCTTGTGTTGACAATTGGAAACAGAAGCAGCTTTTGGGTCTGGGGTAGGAACCAGAACTGAGTTAATACTTTAGTTTGCTCTGAGAATAAAAAAAGAATGATAGGGCTGAATAGGGGCTCCCCACTGCCTCTGACTTCCTCAGATCTTACGCTGTGTTCCTCTGCCATGGCTCCTTTATTTCCGGGCCTCCTTCCAAGTTGTTACTTGTCACCTGTCACCTGAGTCACCCTGGAGCCTCACAGCTGATCTTCTGTCTTTTCTTCCTTTGTCACCCATCCTTTACATCAGCCATGGGAAGCTCTCTCTCAGGCACCAGGTAATCACGATTCCAACACACATCCTATTGCCAGTGGGTTCAACCCGAAAGTCTTTAGTCTGATGTTCAGTCTCATCCTTCACTCTTTGTCTTCTGCTCTCTGCTTCCCTACATCCGCTGGAGCTGACAATGTGCCAAATCCTGTCCAGGACCTGCTTATTTCCATCACTGTCTTTGTTGGGTGTCTCTGCTTGGGACACCTTCCTGTTTCATCTCCATCCAAGCTTTGAGAGACTTTGCAGTATATTCATTAAGTGTGTAGCGCTGGAATCAGACTCTTTGAGTTCATATTCTGCGTCTGTCACTTACATGAAATAAAATATATAAGCTCTTGGCTCAGACCCTGACATAAAATAAGTGTTCAATAACATATGCTTGACAGTATTATTTCTCCCGCACATCACTTCTGTTGAATCCCAGTGTTCACTTCTCTCAGGAAGTCTTTCCTGCGTAACATTAACCTGGGCCTCCCTGACCCTGCTCACTCACAGGCAATAAAACCTCCCTTGGAAGCTCGAATCAGGGCAGGGGTCCTTTCAGCATGTCTGACCCCATGGGTGGGTCTGGAATGACTAGCACTTTCTGATTCTCTTTGGTCTGGTACATATTGATGAGCCTCCATTGAACTGCTCTGAATCAAAGCTTTCTCTTAACATCAGTCATGGACCACCCATCCACCCACCATCCATCCATCCATTCAGTCATTCAGCGATATTTTGAACACTTATTATGTGCCAGGAACTGTGCTATGTGTTGGGTATACAACGGAGGAAAAGGCAGACTCTGCCCCACCTTCATGAAGTCATTGGGCAGTAGGGAGAAAGATACTCAGATAGGCAAATATGACACAGAGGGGCCAGTGTTCTGATGAGGGAAGCACAAGGTGCTGAGACAACCTGAAAGCCCTAAGGAGAAGCTCTGCAACTGCCTTAGAAGATCCCTGGAAGCGATCCAAAGGAAGCAAGTTTAAGCTGAGACCCAAAGAATAAGAAAAATGTTAGCCAAGTGGAAGAGAATTGCTGGTGAAGAGTGTTTTAGTTGAGGAAACTGTGTGTGAAAAGACACAGAGGTGAGAGAGGGAATGGCATAGTGGAAAGTTGGGTGGGGTGGTGTGTGTGCCCATGCACCGTGCAAGTGTATGCATGGGTGCCTGTTGGAGGTGAAGGTGAGACGAGGCGGGAGGGGCAGGCAGGGGCCAGGATATGCAGGGACTTACAAACCATGTGAAAGAGTTTTGACTTGCACATCACAGCCATGGAATAAATGAGAAAGTGAGTGGGAGTTTCAGTGGGGGAATGGCATGATTAGATTTATAATTTAGAAAAATCACACTGGCTGCAGTGTGGAGAATGGAGGGAGGTTGGTTTGTGAGACTCCATGACAAAGTCGGCTTCAGTTCTTTCCCCAGGCAACCGGGATCCTGCTTGAGCTTGAGCTGCAGCTGAGGCCCTACTGCCTTGCGTGGTTCTTGCTAGGTCCCCTCCTGAGGGTTGGATCTGTCTCTAATTCTCAGCGGTTGACTCAGGTCCTGCTCACAGTGGACAAGTGACCTCCAACCAGGATCCTGTCACTCCAGGTATAGTCTCTGCATAGAGGGGACACATGTCCACATAGATTGGGTCTCTTGCATTCTGATATACTTGACTACTGGTCTGGGCCAAGCTTGAGACAGCTGTATATCTTTGGAACAATACAGTTTGGACCTTTGGCTATTACTTCTTGTGTAATGGCAACCTTATTCATCCACTTATTTGTCTCAAACATTTACCAATTATCTGCTATGTCCCCAGCGCTGTGCTATGTACTGGGTACCTGGTGGTAAGCAAAGCCAAGATGGTTTCAGTGCTCATGGCATTGTGAGAGATGGCTCTTTTTTTTTTTTTTTTGAGACAGAGTCTTGCTGTGTCGCCCAGACTGGAGTGCAGTGGTGCAATCTTGGCTCACTGCAAGCTCCGCCTCCTGGGTTCATGCCATTCTCCTGTCTCAGCCTCCTGAGTAGCTGGGACTACAGGCGCCCGCCACCACGCCTGGCTAATTTTTTGTATTTTTAGTAGAGACGGGGTTTCACCATGTTAGCCAGGATGGTCTCAATCTCCTGACCTCGTGATCCGCCTGCCTTGGCCTCCCAAAGTGCTGGGATTACAGGCGTGAGCCACCGCGCCTGGCCTAGAGATAGCTCTTAAATAAAATAAATAAATACATTTCTATTAAATAAATAGAAATTGTTCTAACTGACATTAAAGAAAAGAGTAAGGTTCTGAGAGGGGATGTGCTTTAGGTTAGATGGTGCATCTGGCATCTCCCTTCTGATCCTCCAGGTCCTTCCTCCACTCTGGTCTCTGCCTTGGTGGGCTGACCTGGATGGTCCACCTCAGTGGGTTCTCTTATGTCTGGCTTCTAATAGAGTTCAGCCAAAGGGGGTGGTCAGCCAGAGATTAGAGGGTGAGAGAAGAGTGAGGTTGGGATATTTATTCCTCTAGCTTTCTCCCTGGCTGGTTACCCTGGGCTGGCCACATTCTTTGTCTTGTTCCTTTATCCTTCCTGGCTAGGGGCAGTTCTGTCCTCCCTCTGGTGGTACCCCTTTGTCTCACTTCATGCCTTTATGCATAGTCCTTTTAGAAACCTCCTTGAATTATCCTAATGTGAATGTGCCATTGTTTCCTGCCAGGACCCTGATGGATACAGATGGCAATAGAAAGCCTCTCTGAGGAAGTGACATTTAAGCTAGACTTTCGGGATGAGCGGGAGCCAGCCATGTGAAGAACGGGGGAGGAGAGACACTCCAGGCAGGAGGAAGTCGCGTGTGAAAACTCCAAGGTGGAAAGAGCTCACTGTTGTGTTCAAGGAACAGAGAGAAGGGCAGTGTGTCTAGAGTGCAGCGCTCAGGAGAGACAGCACGAGATGAGATTTTCTGAATTTCATCCCGATCACATAGCACACAGCAGAGGAAGTGGTTGGCCTGCCCTCCGGGTCACCTCTCTCCTCATGCTGGCCCTTACGAAAGATAAAAATACTGATAACTAATGCTTATTGAACACTTACTATGTTTCAGGTATTGTTTTAAATAAATTTATATTAAATAAATAGTAATTGTTCTAACTGCAATTAAAGAAAAGAATAAGGTTCTGTGAGGATGAGAGCGGGAATGTGCTTTAGGTTGGATGGTGCGCCTGGCATCTCCGTTCTGCTCCTCCAGGTCCCTTCTCCACACTGGTCTCTGCCCTGGTGGGCAGACCTAGAGGGTCCACATCAGTGGGTTCTCCTATGTCTGGCTTCTAGAAGGGTTTAACCAAAGGCGAGGACAGCAGGAGAATGCTTTGCATGCATTGATTCATTTAATCCTTCAACAACCCCAAGAGGAAGGTATTCTTAGCATACACATTTTACAGATAAGGAAACTGAGGTTCAGAGAGATTGAGTAACTTATCCAAATTCCACAGCTTCAAAATGGAAGAGCTGGGACTTGAAATCACGTAGTCTGGAGCCAGGGCACTACTCTTAATCACCCGCTATAAACACGTTTGCTAAGTCCTTGGCCCCCACTAGTTCTTATCTTACATGCCTCATGTACATGATTTCCTGTATTTATCAATCAACTCCAGTGGTTTCCTATATCTGTCAATTGTTTAATAAATTATGCACATTTTTTTCTGTCTTCTCAAATGTATCATAGACTTCTCAAAGACCTAGACAGAGTCTTTTAATTCTCCACTACCTGTAAAATCTTGTAAAGTGATGAGCACACAAAAAAGTACTCAATAAATACTTTTTGGATTCTTGATTTGAATTAGACAGTGGGTGTAAAGTAATAGTGCCTGGGAAATAGAAGGTGTTTAACAGATGGAACCTGTCACTGGTGCTTACAAGGAAGGAAGCAAGAAGGAAGAAAAGTTAGTTTCCTAGGCAATCAAACATGAGATTGTTGGATAATCACACTAGGTCATCTCCTTGGTACCCATAGTCCAGGATCTTGTCTTAAACTAGGCACTAAAAAGTAAATTGGGGGAGAACAGGATTGTTCTCCTAGATGTCAACTTAATGTCATCATTTTTCTTTCAATCATCCAATTTGTATCTATAGGTTTTGGGATCTTATATTTTCAGCTGCATCTCCTCTTGGGGTGATGAGTTCTGTAAATTCATTCCCTGCTGTGTGAAGGAGCACTTCCTTTTATTGATCCTGAATTTACCTCCTGCAAGTTTCAAGTTTCAAGATTCCTTCCCTCCCTTTCCTTTATCTTTCCCTGGAACAAGTACCTGGGAATAGGTGAGCAATTCCCTGTGCTTTACTCCACCCTATACCTACCTATTCTTCATCCCAAGAAACCTAGTGGTTTTCTCTCTTCTCACTTTCCTCCAAACTTTTCCTTTCATCTCTTCTTGGTACAGTGAAGACAGTAGAATGAACTTCCAAAAAGAACCTTCCTAAAAATGAAGGTAACCTGGACAGAAAAGAAGCAGACCATACACACACTGTTGGAACTGTCTGGTGGCCCAAACTTAAGCCCCTTCATTGAAGCAGAGAAGCGCCTCCCCAGATCCCTGGTTCCCAGGCACTGAGAACACCATACTTATTTTTCAAGTGGCTGGCTTGTTCTCCACCTGATTTCCCTTCCTGTCCTTTGGCCAGGTGGTTGTCAGGGATCTTATTGTTTCCTTGTATAACAAAAGCTCACCAGCCATCTTGCCTCCTAAGAGAGATATTTTGACAAAAGAGACATTTTATGTTGATGATTTTGAATGCTACTGGGTCATAGTGGCTATGTAAACTTTTTTTAATGTCAAAATATTGTGTATTTTAGATATCTTTGAGCCTCTCTGCCCATGTGTCTCCCCATTTCTGGGAACTGTGCTCCTTTCCTGACTTTCACCTGATCTGACCTCTACCCCAGAACTCTGCCCCTAGGCCAACTGTCTACCCTGTAAAATCAGCCAAGGGTGTGGAGTGAGGGAGGGGGAGTCATGGGGTGAGGTTGCCCCTTCCAGAGGGTGTGGGCAGGGTAGGCAATAAAATAAGTCGTGTGTGTGTGTGTGTGTGTGTGTGTGTGTGTGTGTGTGTGTCAGTTTCACACATTACTTGGTTAAAAGAACAGAAGAAAGGCCATTTTTTTTGTTTGGTCACGTGAAGGTGCCATTGGCATCTAAATGATTGTGTCCAAGTACCCACATCAGAATGTTGTTCACCTTGGAACCAGCGATTCTCAAACCCTGGCTGCACATTAGACTTTGCGGGGGCCTTTATAGAAACGAAGCCATGCCTCCCTCCTTTCTGCTCCTGTCCCCCTGCCCTCTGCCTGGAATCCAAGTAAATCACAATTACATTTTGAAAACTCCCCAAAGGATTCTAAAGCACAGCTAGAGAAAAGAACCACTGTCCTGATCACACATACAACCTCTCAACACCCACACACTGTCTCTCAATCTGTCTTTTCCACAGCTCCAGTGACAGTCAGCGGGTGGGGCTGAGAAACCACACTGAAGATTTGTCCAGAAGAATATTGATCTTGGGGCCCTGATCAATGAGCTCTGTATTATCACAGTGTTTTTTTAAAAATTACTTTATTGTATTTTTAGTATCTAGTTTCATTTTCCAGTCTCAGGAGCATGCCTGGTTTATGCCTGAGTTATAGGGCTCACTAAAACTTATTTATTAATCCACTCGTTTATTCATTCATTCATCTAGTCACTCAATCACTCATCCACTAATTTACTTATTCACTCTCCCACTCACTCATTTATCCCTCTGACCATCATATCCATCTGTCATTTATTTACCCATTGGTTCATTCACTGTTTCATTCATTTCTCGTGTTTATTCATTTGTTCATTAGTCCATCCCTGTACCATCATCCCACCCATTCATTCATCTATCCATTCACTCTTTCGGTCATTCATTCAATCATTGTTAATTTATTCACTTTTCAGACATTTTCTGACACTTTATAGATGAAGGCTCCTGAACCTGGCTCTGGGGAAACACAGATGAATTACACTCACAATAAGGCTGCATTTGGAGGCTGAACTTATTTGTTCTCTGGGGCCAGAGAAGCTTGGCCTTTTGCTCTCTTCCGTGATTAGACGCAGTGACTTTTGGTGGGAAACACTTCACCATCCCAGTGAAAAGTCTTTAACGTCTAGGGACTCTCCCAGGACAGGACCAGAAGGCTTCCTCTGGATGGAAGAAATTGCTCTGTAGTGCTAGCTGGTGGGGAGGAATAGGAGAAGATGGGAGTGACACCTGATGTTTCCAGTTTAGGAAAAATCAGCTGCTTAGAGCTATGCCTTCTTACAATGAAATTTTCTTTTGAATAGGAATAAGGAAAACAGGAAAATATAATAAAAAAGAACTAAAATGGGCTAAAAATGGCACAATGAAAGGAAAATAGAGAAAAGATAAAAGCAAATTGCTGTAGTAAATATAGTATACAAAATAAATAAATACCCACCCTCAAGAGACCAGTGAGTCCTGGTGGGTGAGTTAAGTGTGAAAAACCTGGGGCAGGTGGGGGAGAAGCTGGGCTATCTTCTAGAAGGGCCAACTTGTAGACTGGGGTTCCCTTCGATATTCTGTGGTTAGAGATTCTGGCTGAGAGTTCTTCAGAGAAAGGTCCTAACTCTTAATGCATGTGTTTCACAGAGAAATTCATTCATTCTTTCATTCTACAGATGTTTACAGAGTGTGTGGCCCACTGCCTCCTTGCAGTTTACCATTCAGTGGGGAAGGCAGACACTTGGACAAGTAGTTACATGTAGGGGTGATGGGTACCATGAGGAGGAAGTACAGGGAGCTATGGGAATGTCTAATGGGAGAAACCAATCTAACGAGTCAGGAAAGTTTCCTGGAAAGTGTAGGTGTAAATGGTGACTTGAAGGTGGATGTGTGTTACGTAGTGAGGAAAAAAATGTGCGAAGGCTGAGGGTATGGGAAGGCATGGAATGAAATCTCCCCTCTGTGGCTGGTATGCATGGTGTAAGGGGAGAGGGGCAAGAAAAAAGGCAACAACTAGAAGTGTCATTCATCCAACAAACCATCACTAAGCATCTACTCTGTATACTCCAGAGCTAGGAGTATAGAATGTAAGGACAAGGGGACACAGTTTCTGTCTTCAAAAGCACCTGTTGTTCAAGGAGCTTAAACGGAACGGAGAACAAAGGAAGAGTTAAGAGAAAATTGTTGAGGTTGCCGTCCCTGCCAACACACTGACTTTGATGCATGACTCCCTGCTGTGGTTGAGGGAGGCACAACTTGCTTTGTTTCTTGGGTGCATTTTGCCTGGGTGGGAATGCGTCAATGCTGGACTTTTCCAGCCAAAGTGGCAGTGTTTTCTAAAGAGCAGCTAACTGGACAATGTCACTGCATGGTGATTTTGTCATAAGAGGGAGCAGCAGGAGGAGGACTGGGGATGGAGGGCATAGACAAGTGGTCCAGATCGGCTACATGGGCAGTACAGCCTGGCAGGTCTGATCTCACCAGGAGTGGCCATATGGAGACACAGAAGGACTTCTGGGGTGTTTGAATGTTGAAGTGTGTACAAAGTTGAGGTGCCACCAGAGAAAACCAGGTGGTCTGTTTCCCCCCAGGCCTTACAAGGTGCTATTTTTCTTGGTGAATTCACCCATGCCCAGGCTTCAGTCTAGCCTTACATAAACAGTTTGGTCCATGCCCCAGAATGGATCAAACTCAGGAATGAATACCAATGTACTTAGGCCAGTGGATTTCATAAAGTTCTGGCGTGCGACATCAGACCTCCTTGAAAAATATTACCACTTGGGGGAATGGCATGGCTACTCATGTCCTCTGGACACAGCATTCCTTCTTTCTGGCCATGCCAAACGCATAGTTAAATTACAATCAGAAGGTGTTTTCATGCATCAGTCAGGTTTTAATGCTGGACACAGGAACTTTGGATATTTGAAGAAGAAAGAGATTTATTTATGATGAGGAATTAGGTGCTTCCAAAATAGCTGGATGGCTTGGAGGACAAACTCTAAGTGGGGCCTCCAGGACTGATTCCTAGTAGAATGGATCCACTGGGGGAGCTGTTACCTTTGATGTAATCTGGATAGCAGGAGATCAGGAGGTTGAGCCTGAAATAATTGAGGTCAAATGTACAAAGCTATAGCTGTGATCTAGGGCTCAGGAGTCTGCCTGTGGCACTACCACAATTGCCTGGATGCTGAAACATGAAGTCTGATGAAAGCCTACTAATATCTCTACTCCCTTGCTTGTCAAAAGGAAGACAGCCCCTGCCTCACTTTTCCCTGCAAAATTTCACCTAGGTGCATTGGAATGATGAAACCTATTTCTCATCGAGAACTCAATCACTCAATCTCCAAGGGAGTCTTGGAAATGTAGACTAAAGCAAATCTTTCCAGTATAGGAATACTCAGTAGAAGGAGGTGGGAGTGGATGCTGAAAGCCAGTTGACAATTTCCATCACTCCTAGTACATGTGCAATTAGAACAATAGGATTTAATTACGCAGTGTGAAAGGTGAACAACGTGAAGCCATGATACCCTAAAGAATCAACCTGTACATATGCCACAAGTATGTTACAGGAAACTGAAGGGGTCAAGGCCACGGTCCATGGTGACCCGAATCCTCAGGGCTGGGATGGACAGTCCAGTGGTCCTCTAAGTACCACTTGTTCTGTGCCTGTGGCTGACCACTTCTCATTTTGATTCACAAATAATTTCTTTATAACACTCCTGTCAAATCTTTTACATGACTTTGCTGATCTCAGAAAATATGTGTAGATTTATTTGTGCCATTATGTTGAAGGAGTATGGCTCGTGAGATGCAGTTCTAAAGCAATTTTATTTTTGTCTCCCATGATCCCAGTTAAACTACATTCTATGGGCCTACTTCTTCTCTTGTCTCTGGATAAAAACCCAACTGGGCTCTTAACATCTATGGTTGTTACCATATAATAAAAAGTCCTATAGATACTTTAAGTTTCAACTATATTTCTAATTTAGTAATTAAAATATGCAGCCCCACAATCTTGCCTTGAAGGATAGACTTCTCGACTCAGCCTGCTGCACGCTGGAAGCTGTAGGGGAAGGAAGATGTGTGGTTGGGGCTTTCTCTCTTTCTTTATTCACGTAGTACTTCTACTCCTCTCTCATCTTGCTAGCCATGTTCATGATGCCTCCAGGACTGGATGAGGAAGTCATAGAAGAGGTTGGGGGAGCAAGGATGACTTCACTTGACTGTTATCATAGTGGTGACCAGCTTCAAATCTCTTTGGACTTGGCACATGTTTAAAGTGACTTCTTCCTCTCATGGGTGCTTTTGGGAGACTTCAGAGATGCCCACCTTCTCACTGAAGATTTCTCACCTGCAGTCCCTGGTCTGGACCTCATGCATCTCTATTTCGGCTGTTTGCATTCTCCTGAGATTCCAGCAGCATCTCCGCCTTCTCTCTGCTGAGGTCTGTTTGCTCTTCCATGTGGCCTTCCTTGAAAGGACCTAAGATGACCCCCACCCTGGCTCTCTCTTGCACTTGACTTATATCAGATTCATGTGAAAGTCTTGTTATTCCTTTGCTCTGGCAAACTCTGGAAGAACGTCACTTTCCAGACTGTAGCCCTCAGCTCTGCATCACAGGCTGCGGCAGCCAGCCTCTTGACATTTGGATTTCTCAACTGAGATTACAGGATTCCCACATTACGTTCTCCAGGGGGTATCACAAAGCCATAGTCTCTTGATTTGGGGTGAGGAGGTAGCACCTGTGTACTCATCAGGCTAGGCTAGATAATGCTGAGTTAACAAACAGACCCCAACCAAAGTGGCTTAATACTACACAAATTTATTTCTTGCTTTCAATCCACTGTGGGTCCAGATAACACAAAAGAGCAGTTGTCCTCCAAGTGTTGACTCAGTGCTCCAGGATGCTTTAATCTATGGCACCTGGATATAAAAAATGGTTGTACAAAAAAGTACTGCAGGTGGATAGTCATGTTGGTTGCACAACAATGTGAATGTATTGAATGCCACTGAACTATATACTTGCAAATTGTCAAAACTGTAAATTTTATGTTTGCCCACAATAAAAAACCCTGTTGTGGGCTGGGCGCGGTGGCTCACGTCTGTAATCCCAGCACTTTGGGAGGCCAAGGCGGAAAGATCACGAGGTCAGGAGTTCAAGACCAGCCTGGCCAAGATGGTGAAACCCCGACTCTACTAAAAATATAAAAATTAGCTGGGCTCAGTGGCAGGCACCTGTAATCCTAGCTACTTGGGAGGCTGAGGCAGGAGAATTGCTTGAACCTGGGGGGCGGAGGTTGTAGTGAGCTGAGATTGCGCCATTGTACTCCAGCCTGGGCGACAGAGTGAGATTCCATCTCAAAAGCAATAACAAAACAACAACAACAACAACAACAACAACAACAACAACAGCAGCAGCAGCAACAAAAAACCCTGTTGCATGAGAAAAAACAACTATTTTTAGTGAACTTAACTTTTGCTTCATATGAGAAAATAATTTTTACCTTAAGTAGCTGCTAGATAGTCACTCAGATGCTGTTGATAGGACCTAAGATGACCCCCTCTTTCTTTTCAGTAATTGTTATAAATATTAATGGGCTAAATGACTTTAATAGAATTAAATAATAAAAAAAGTGTTTCTACAATTGTCACAGCAAAGGAAGAGAGGGCAGCAGGGCTGAATCCTGTCATGGAATGCTTCCATCTGCAAGTGGCACATTTCAGTGGCCAAAGCAAATTATGCCATCCCTGACTTCAAGGTAAGGTAGATGAAGTACAATCTTTTTGATGCCCAGAAGTGAAGAAAAACCAAACACCTGTCAGTAAGCTGTACCTCCCATGGCCTTCCACAGCCTCCCTCTCCTCCACCCTGGGTAGGGGTAGG
The DNA here is from genome assembly GCF_029289425.2 of Pan paniscus. NCBI lineage: Eukaryota > Metazoa > Chordata > Mammalia > Primates > Hominidae > Pan > Pan paniscus. The sequence continues at coordinate 192,236,748 of NC_073249.2, forward strand.
ATTCGTAGCACAGCTTACTCCAATAAATTCTCTGCTAAAATATTTTTTTCCCCAAATCCAACTCTTGACCTGCACATACACTGGATGTGAAACTGATGTTTACAACCTCCTTTGCAAATTGTGCATATGGTCTACAACCTCCTTTGACATATGAGAGCTATTGTCTTTTGGTGCCCTGGCTAACAATTGCATTTTAACATTCTGTTATATATTTGTTCATGTTCTGTCTCCCCTATCTGAATGAAGGCCCTTGAGATCAGGGACTACATCTGTCTTGTTTCTGGGACTGTCTGTTAGGCTGCGTGCCTAGCACGGCATTGGACATGTTGCAGATTTTTCAGAGCTATTCTGGACAGGAAGGAGGGACAGAGGAGAGAAGGAAGGAAGGAGGGAGACAGGCAGAGAAGGAAGGAGGGAGACAGGGAGAGAAGGAAGGAGAGAGGAGGGAAAGAAAAGAAGGAAAGAAGAAAAGAGGGAAGGAAGGAAGGAAAGGGGGGAGGGAGGAAGGAAGAAACAGAGAGAAAAATAGAAAAATGGTAGAATGGAGTTGAGTCAGGAAGCAGAGTCAGCAAAAAGAGTTCATGGGAGAAGGCAGAAAACCAAATCCCAGCATGGAGCCAAAAACTGGCAGATATCCAAATACTGGGTCAAACTCAGATCCAGTATTCAGGGGTGAAGCACTTTAGTGACAGAAATAAAATTACAATAGAGTGGCTAGGATTTGGTGCCTGATCGTGGGGTATGAGGCCCAGTGTCCCTGGAGGCTTCACGTTCCTCATTCTCCCTAATGAGAAGGGGGAAGAAAAGGGAAATGGCACTTTTTGAATGCCAGGTACTGCCTAAAGTTGTCTTATTGAACTCTCACGGTAACCCTATTATAGAACTGGGAAACTGAAGCTCAGAGAGGTGAGATAACTTGCCCAAGCTCACACAGCTAATTAGTGCAGCTGTAACCCAGATCTGGGTATCTCTAGGATGTGGGCTGTCTTCATTGCACAGATCCTTCTTAGTCCTTCTCTGAGGACAAATGATTCCTCTTTCCCTCTCTCTCTCTCTCTCTCTCGGAACTCAATTCCAGATAGCCACTCCGCTAAGTGGATAGCATGAGATGCTCACTTTTCAATTTCCTGACTTCTGAGATGTTGGTAGCCATTGTGAGAGGCATAAAACAACTTCAGGGTAAACCTGCCTGCCTCCACTCCATTTATGTCTGGTTTCAAGATTCCTCCCCTCACCCAGCCCCTGACCTGCCTCCCACACAAGATCTCTGAGCTCTCTAAGCACACGGCTTGAAGTGTTTTCTGTGGCACAACTCTATTTCAAAGAAAGATCCAAGTGCCTGTGTATTTGTGTACAAGCCTGTGTGTAGAATTGCTGATGGTGTGCTGTCTGGGGAACCTCTCTGAGGGGTGCAGGTGTGATGAGGGTGAGGTGTGTAAAGGCTGTATGTGCTGAGTGTGAGGTATGTGTGTACACAAAGTCATTTACAGCTGCCATTGGCTGTGGTTTAACAATGGCCTGGAGGGCTGGTTAATGTGCCCTGTGAACTGTGCTGTCGGAGATCTCTCTTGGGTGTCATTGAGTTCCCGACTGTGGCTTTGCCTAGTGATCTAGGAAAATGGCATGGTGGCCAATTCACCTGAGGGAATTGGTGATGATGGGAATTGTGTTGAACTGTGGCTTGCCCCTTAGGACACTAGTAAGACTTGCCTGCAGTGCACGCACATCTGTGCTTGATGACTACACTTGAAGTCACCCTGGCTGCTGGTACTGATGATCTAAGAGTTCTGCAGGGAGAAAGTCTGTGAAACCTTCCTGGGTACACCATGGGGGTGGTGGGTGCACCAAGATGTTGAAAAATGCATTGACAGTAGGCACCAGAATCCTTTAAGAGCTCTGTAGTGAGTCATCTGTAAGCTGGAGATGGAACTAGGATCCTTGATCTCTGTGGTATAATGGGGTCCCAGTGCTGTCGAGGCAAGATGGTGGTGACAAACCATCAGAGACAAGGAGTGTGTAACTTCTGTAATAATCCACAAGCAGAGACGCTGGCTTTGAACTTTCAGCAGACTGTTTCACCTTCCTATCAGGCCAGCTGCTTCTGGGAAATGGGGCAGGTGATAAGCCCAGTGATTTCCATGAATCTTCTACCTCCTTGCCAATGCATTTCCTAATACTTCCGTGAAACAAAGCCCTCCCATGGTACATTGTTTGGGCTTGGCTGAGTAGGTTGTACATCAAATATAGGCTTTCTTTTCCTGCCTACAGCACCAGCTGAAGTCCAGAACCATCATTTCTGGACTTATCATCCCCTTGGTATCCACACAGTAATACTTCCAACCAGGGCACACTTTTTAAGGCAAAGGAGTAAGGTACTGAACTAAAGACCACGCACACTGTTCTAACCACATGCCCCATCACCCAGAAGAAACTGGCTTGATAAAGTGAAGGAGAGGTCTGCTGAAAGTTCAGTTACAACTGAATAGCCTCAATTGATGAATAGCATCTGCGAAGATGAGGTTGGATTCTGCAGGATATGGTGTATGTCTTAAACCAGTAGTCAATGTCTGGTGCTGTTCCATAGCCAAAGTGAATGGATCTGGGCCCCAAGGAAGAGGTAGAAGTAGTTTTTTCACAATTACACTCAGTAACCTACTTGAAGATTCTTTCACTTGCTGTCTCCTTGACCTTGGGCTTCCCAGTAATTAGAAGCTGAGATAGTCCCCTGGCCATTCTGGGATCCTTGTGTGGCTGAACCACCAGGCTGAAGGGGGCATCTCTGTGCTGACCAGGATAGTTGATCCTGGCTGCCAGGGGAAATTGGTTTGTTGCCACACAAGAGGGGCAAGAAGTACCCTGCTTGGAACCACAGGGCCACTGGAACATCTGTTAGTACTCACCTGTGCAATAGTCCTGACCAGTGGAAAACTGTGGCAACCCAATAAAGACAAGACCGCAGAGGACTCGGATCTCACAAGAATGAAGGATTAGGTCACCCCATCGGGCATTCCAAGAGGCCAAGGGGTACGTGGATTGGGCAGTAGAAGAGGGCACTATGGATTACCTACTTATGTCTCATGTTCAGCTATAAAAGCATGGAGAGTAGCAGCTAAGCTTTACGGCAGTTATTTTTCTCTTTTTCTCCTCCTCTACTACCTTATATGAAGAATACTGGTGGTATTCCTCTTTTAGGTTTCAGTAGAGAGTTTGACTGAATTGACATTACCTTGTAATGATACAGAAGAGATGGACTTTTTGTGTTCTCTGTATTGAAGACATGAGCTTTTTACCCAGAGGAATGACCAAAGTAGATGCTGAGATGTAAAAAGGGTGGCTTGTGCTAGATATTGTTATTGGCTTCTTCAGATCCTTTTGCCACCATTCTCCACTCTGTTCTGTGTCCCCAGGGGCTGGCCTTTCCCCACTAGATCAATGAGCTCCTTGTCCTTTGGGTTTCAGGTGGGTGTGGTCAAAGAGGAGTGTTGTAGGAGGTTAGAAAGAAGGAAGAGTGAGGTCAGGGCATTGATTTTCCTAGATCTTTCCCTGTAGGTCACCTTAGGCTGACTGACTGTGTCCCTCCACGAAAAGTTACAGCTCCTGTAGGTGGCCCTCCCTCTCTGCAAAACTTTCTTTTCTTTCTGGGTTCCAGTAACCACTCTGTTCCTTGCCTCCTGTGGGTGGGCAATCATGGCACTTTGCTACTACAAACTCCATAATGCTGAACCATTCCTTTGGTTTCCTTATGCCCTCCTCTCACCTTTGTAAATGGCCCCTTTATTAAACTCTTCTCAAACCCTTCCCAATTCCTGCCAGGACCCTGATTGATACACTGAGCTTGGCCAATCGGTTGTGCTGCCCAGGACTTTCAGTCTGGAGCATGTAATGCAAAAACCCCCACCAATGGTTGGGAATTCATTTGTGGTAATCGTGGTAGTGCCCAGTGGCAACAGCAATTGTGGCTAATGTCAGTGTCCTTCTTCTGCAGTGACCATAGAATCCTAGCCAGATCATTTCCTGTGTTTTGGCCCTTGGGGGAGCCCTTGGTTCTTGCTTATTTTCCAACCCTGGTACCTCAGCCTCCTAATAATTTTGTAAGCCTCCAATGTCATTCTAAGAAATTCTCTCTCTTTTTTTTTTTTTTTTTTGAGACGGAGTCTCGCTGTGTCACCCAGGCTGGAGTGTAGTGGCATGATCTCAGCTCACTGCAACCTCCGCCTCCCAGGTTCAAGCGAATCTTCTGCCTCAGCCTCCCGAGAGAAATTCTCTTAAAAATTAATATAGCCAGAGATGTTTCCAGTACCTTTAACAAAAACCTTGACTGATACAGCCATTGAGGCAGATATTTGATGTCTGGTCCAAAGCTTTATTTTTTGGCCAAATTGAAACTGCATGGAGTTCTTTAAAAATGACAGATTCAGTTAGTATGAACTCCTTTTGTTCATTGCCCTTGGCATTTCCCCTTCTTTCTACCTGGAATGTGGGCTGATGTTGGAGGCACAGCTGCCATTTTGCAACCACAAGTTAATCATAAGGAAAAGGCTAAGAATGTGGTAGAAGTCTTGGCCTAGATGTCCCTGTGCCTTTGGGCCAACATAGCAACAACATCTTCTAGAGGCTTTCTTCTTACCAGAGAAGAAAGAAAAGCCCTGCTTGGCTTAAGTCATTGTTTCTCATTTTGTTATTAACATAACGAATTCCTTCTATTATAGTATTATTTACTTCTATCTCTACAACAATTCTACTTGAGATTGAATTCTCTGCATATCAGGTGGAGATTCAGAGGCTCAGAGCAGACAAGTGACCAGTCCAAGTACACACAGCTAGTACTGGGGAAGGGACGCAAACTGAGAACAATGCCATGAATATGTTTTGGCCCATTCATTTGATAAGATTTCAGGATTTCTTATCTTGTGCCAGGCCTGGGTGCAACATTTGAGATACAAAGATGGATACAACAGGGTCCTTGCCATTGAGGTCCACCAAAGTGAGCCAAGTGAGAGATGATGGGAAGTTGCCCAAGGAAGATAGAGAGGGCTGGGTAGAATTAAGAGACATTTAGAAGGAAGAATCGTAGGATTTGGTGATAGATTCAAAGGAGAGGACGGATATCTAAGTTTGTGGCTTGAACACTTGGGAGAAATGTGTGGTCATGACTGGTATAGAGAATATGCAAGGAAAGGCAGGGGTGGTGGGAGGCAGGTGGGAGAGAGCCTGGAAGGCAGGCAACCAGAGGCAGAATGGATTTTTGAAGCAGGGCAGCTTTGGGGAAGCAAGGGCTCCAGGCTGTTGTCATGGGATTGGTGACTGAGATAGAGTGGAGGTGAAAGTTGAGGCTGGCCTGAAAGCCTCAGCTGCTAACTATTAATGCCATATTCCCTATTCAACCCCTTCAGGGCAGCCCGGGCAACTGGAGCCACAGGGGAACAGCAAGAGGAGGGCTGTGCTTTCACACTGGACCCTTATAGAAGGCCTTGGCAGGCTCCCCTTCTCTCCCCAGGCATTTTCTGGGCTTGAATTCAGCATTCAGTCGCTCTCCTCATTAGAAAGAGTGGCTCCGTGGGTCTGCAGGATCACTCAATACAGTAAGTGAGCCAACCCCAGGGGTTCTTTCAGGTAACGAGTACTTAAGCCCGCCATTAGCCACCATTAGGGATGCCTTTACTGCTTAATGATCACCAGCTACAGGGCTTGGTGGGGCTGGACAGATGGAGAGCAGGGAGGAGCTTCCCCACAAAGAGGCCATTCCAATGTTCTTCTCCTGAGACCCCAGAATTGAGGCTGCTCTGCCCTCCAGGCACAGGATTAGTTACAGATCACTGGCCTGTCTTGGTTAGAATAGGTAGAAATCTATATTTGATGAGTCTATGGGAAGAAGGAAGGGGATGCTAGGAGAAGCTAAGGCTCCTGTTTCTTTCTGATGGGTGGGATCTAAGGGTATTTGTGCTCTCTCTCTCTCCCTCTCTCTGTATGTGTGTGTTCATGTGTGTGTGTGTGTGTGTATGTATTTTGGGGAACCTGTTCTCTGCTCTGAGGGGGTCTGGGATTCAGGGTTAGATATCCCACTTTATATAATAGAAATTTCCCCAGGATCCACCAGTCCATGGGTATCAGTGAAATCATAGGTAACAGAAATGGCTCAAATTTCACTGTCTTGTGTCCCCACCTTACCACCCTCTGAAAAATCTCGTGGTTTCCCAAGAATCCCTGGGACGTCTCTGGCACTTCTGGACACATATGCTGCTGTTTCAGTGAGCACCAAGTTGCCCTCTAGGGGGTGCTGCTGCTCCACTGGGCATGGCCCTGCAGACATCATTGCTGCTCTGCAGGTGCTGGGAACTCCGGGCACTGTTGCTGCTCTGCTGGGCACTGCAGCCTCTCCCTCTGCACTCCTGGGCAACCCTGTGAGCTCTGCTGCTGGTCTGCCAGGCCCAGAAGTGTCCACCAGTCACCACTGTTGCCCCACTGTTGCTTCACTGGGCTCTGTTATTGCTGCCATCTCTCAAGGGACACAGTTCACGGGCCCAAAGCTGAATAGTGGTCTGTTGTAGGTGGAGAAGAAGGGAGAAAGCCTCTCGCCTCTTGTGCTGCACTATCTTGGAGGCATCCCAAACTTCTATAAAGTTGGATGACACAGGCCCTCCTGTCTTTTTTTTTGAGACGGAGTCTCGCTGTTGCCCAGGCTGGAGTGCAGTGGTGCGATCTCGGCTCACTGCAGGCTCTGCCCCCACCGGGTTCATGCCATTCTCCTGCCTCAGCCTCCTGAGTAGCTGGGACTACAGGCGTCTGCCACCTTGCTTGGCTAATTTTTTGTATTTTTAGTAGAGACGGGGTTTCACCGTGTTAGCCAGGATGGTCTCGATCTCCTGACCTCGTGATCCACCCACCTCGGCCTCCCGAAGCCTCCTGTCTTTACTTAGGTATTTTATTGTTCAGCAAATATTCATTTTCTCTTCCCAAACCTCTAGGAGAGAAATGTACTTCCCAACAATTAATGCTGAGCTTGGCCGCGTGACTTGCTTGGGCTAATGGGACATTAGCAGTTACAAAGCAAGCAAAAGCTTGGAATGTGCTTGCGCAGTTGGACTTGCCTTCTTGGGCCTTTGCCATTGCTGGGAGAAGAACATGCCCTCCAGATTGAGAAACCTGGGGAACAAAGCCAGATACAGCAGGCCTATGGCTTGAGGCAGAGCCTCCCCAGTAGACCTGCAGATGCCAGAGTAAGGAGTAAATGCTGACTGTTGTATGCCACCAAGTTTTGGATGGTTTGTTATGCAGCATTATTGAGGCCACAGTTGACTGAGGTAAGCTCACTCCACTCTAAGGTCCAGACGCGTGTCTATGGAAATAGACTAAGATGAGTTGGACTTAAGCCATCAGGTAGTAATGAGAAATTTCCTTTCATTGATTAAACTATCCAGCTGGGTCAGGTTATTTGAGTTTGATCCCTTCTTTACTTAGGATAAATTCTCTCAAAAGGCTCTCAGGTCTCATGCAAATGAGCTTCACAAGGGCCATCTATCTGAGTGTATTAGTCCCTTTTCATGCTGCTGATAAAGACATATCCGAGCCTGGGAAGAAAAAGAGGTTTAATTGGAATTACAGTTCCACATGGCTGGGGAGGCCTCAGAATCATGGCAGGGGTGAGAGGTATTTCCTACATTGTGGCAACAAGAGAAAAAATGAGGAAGAAGCAAAAGCAGAAACCCCTGATAAACCCATCAGATCTCATGAGACTTATTCACTATCACGACAGTAGCCCAGGAAAGACTGGCCCCCATGATTCAATTACCTCCCCTTGGGTCCCTCCCACAACACTGAGTCATGTGTAGACTCAAGCTGTATATTTCTCTGTTTGCAAACTTATGTTTATTAATTTTTATAAACACTCCAGAGCAGGGGTTGGCAAATTCTTTCTGTAAAGGTCCAGATCATAAATACTTTTGGTGTTGAGGACCATACGGTTTCAGTCACAACTACTCCACTCTGCCACTGTAGCTCAAAAGCTGACATAGACAATACTTAAATAAATAGACATGGATGTGTTTCAATAAAACTTTATTTACAGATACCTAGAGCCTGTTGACCGCTGCTCCGTGGCAAAAGCACTTTAGCTCTTCCTGCTACCAACACATGGCGGTAGCAGTTGTGACTGGTTATCACCTGATTTGTTGGGGCATGTTTGCACTGTTTGTGTTACACTGAAGGTATTTTACAAATGTTGTTATCGTCATGACCAACAATAAGTGGAGAAGTGGAGAAGTGGCGAGTGAGCTTATTGAAAATGCTGGTTAGAAGAGACATATGGTTATGATGGAATCCAAAGTGGAATAATAATTTCAAAAATTGAAAGTGGTGAGAAAATGGATGTTGTAAGTGAAATGGGATACTTTTTTTTTTTTACAGTGTCATGATTGTGAAGGATAGAGAGTAAATCAGGCAACACATAAAAAAGTGCTGCACCCATGCTATTGACAATAATCAGCAAAACATAATGAGAAGCAATTGCCAAAAATCAAAAAAGGAGAAAAACTTTTGAGTGTATGGCTAGAGAGGAGAAGTATCAGTGGAGCCTCATTAGCCTAATATGAGTTCAGGAAAGGGTAGGAGTCTGTTTGAGAACTTAAAGGCCACGGTGAACTGTTGCTTGTTGCAAGCCATAAATGGTTTTTCAGGCTCAGGGCCCCTAAAGTCTATACAAGGTCAAAGAGATGTTGACACTGTAGCTGCTAAGACTTTCTCTGTAGAGAGCTTTAAGGAGGAGATTTACTTGCCTTAACAGATTTTAAAAGTGGGAGATATAGGGCTGTTTTGGAAAAAAACACATCAGAGCAAAACATATTATGTGAAGCATCAACTCACTCGTCTATCTAGTGGAAATGGGCCTGGGGATTACAAGCTTAACCTTCATGAGGTTCTTTGCAGTTGCAAACAAGCAGACTTACAAACAGCTGTTTGGAACTGAACTTGTTAACACACACACATGTGTGCACACACACATACCCATAAAACAAGGTAGTAAAATGAAGGGTAAAATCTGTTGCTTTGCAGAGCATAAAATAGTCATAATTCACTTAATGACATTTTGGTCAATGTTGGATCACGTGTCCCAAAAGATGATAATACTATCTTTTTACTGTACCTTTGCTATGTTTACTTGCCATTGTGTTACAGTTGCCTACAGTATTCAGTGCACTAACATGTTGTGCAGGTTTTAGCCTGGGAGCAACAGGTTATACCATATAGCCTGGGTGTGTAGTAGGCTATATCATCTAGGTTTGTGTAAATATTCTCTGTAATGTCTGCACAACAACCAAATTGCCCAAATGACCCGTCTCTCAAATGTATTCTGGTCTTAAGTGATGCATAACTTACTCAGTTTGGATGGGGGGATGGCGGGGAGGTTCTCAGCTCAGCTGCTCCCTCCTCACTCAGGGGCACGTGGGCTTAAGGAGATGGTTTGCAGGTGAAACACAGTGGTACAGTGGAATGAGTATGGGTTTTAGAGCCAGGCAGGTTTGGTTGGTGTCTGAATGTTGTCTATACTAATGATATAATCCTGGTTGCTACTGTGAGAAGCTTTCTACCTCCCTCAAAGGAAATGGAGGAGAAATGTATCCTTGGGAAAAAGCGGGGTGGATACCTCTGCTATGGAGACAGAGAGGGTAGTTATAGCACCGACCAAAAGGGGAATAATCAAGGCATTATAGCAACTTGTTAGCTTATAGGTTAATATGGTAAGTAAAGGATCTGGGGAGAGGGGAAATATTGATCAAAGGGTACAAAGTTTCATTTAGGAGGAGTAAGTTCTCTGATCTATTGTACAGCATGATGGCTAGAGTTAATAATAATATGTATTTCAAAATTGCTAAAAGACTGGATTTCAAGTGTTCTCACCACAAAGAAATAATGAGTATGTGAAGGGATGGATATGTTAATTAGCCTGATTTGATAATTTCACAATATATACATGCATTGAAACATCATGCTGTACCCTATAAATAGAAACAATTATTATTTGTCAATTTAAAAAGTGAGCTGAAAAACAAATTAATACAAGGGCAAATCCAAAGAACTGCAGGGGGGAAAGGAGTGAAAGGAGGGATTAGGGTGATTCTCACCAGAGGAGTGAGAGGTGACCTGGCTGTGGCCCTCCTTTCTTTGAGGTCCAGCATGAAGAGAGGGTGGTGGTGACTTGGGGGATGGAGCAGTCTACTTCTGGTATCTCAGGCTCAACGAGCTGTGTTAGTTAAGGTTCTCTTGGATGCAAGTAATAGAAACCAATTGGAAGTAGCTTAAGGTATATTATATTTGATTTATTAGAAATATGTTCTAGTGTCTCATGGAATTCAAAGAAACAATTGAATAACCTAGCTGAGGGAGGAACTTAGCAGTAGGAGTTCATAGACTTCCTTCCCTCTAGGGCAAAGCTTCTTTAACTTCAGTAGCATCAGAATCACCAGGACGACTCCTGGGCCCCACCTCTAGCAGGAATTTGCTTTTTTTTTTTTTTTTTTTGAGACAGAGTCTTGCTCTGTCGCCAGGCCGAAGTGCAGTTGATCTCGGCTCACTGCAACCTCCAACTCATGGGTTCAAGTGATTCTCCTGCCTTGGCCTCCTGAGTAGCTGGGACTACAGGCACGTGCCACCATGCCCAGCTAATATTTATATTTTTAGTAGAGATGGGGTTTCACCTTGTTGGCCAAGATGGTCTTGATCTCTTGACCTCATGATCCACCTGCCTCGGCCTCCCAAAGTGCTGGGGTTACAGGCATGAGACACCATGCCCTGCCTAGGAATTTGCATTTCTAACATATTCCCAGGTGATACTGCTGCTGCTGCTCCTGCTGCTGCTGCTGCTCTTCCTGCTGCTGCTGCTGCTGCTGCTATTAGTTGGCCCAAGAGCACTGCTAATAGCATGACTCAGTGATCAGCTCCCAGCCCTGTCCCTTGGTTCAAATGACTTGGGCCATCCTGGTCAAGTGTTCTTCTCTGGTCCAATCATTTATGTCCAGGGGTTGGAGTTACAGGGTGTAGACACGGCTGCCTGAGGGCCACCCCCAGTGTGTCATGAACACTTCAGAGAAAAGAAGGGCTTGGTGGATACAACAGAAGGTGTCTGCGATTCCACTCCTCACAAATGCTGCATTCAGGAATCTGAGTCTTGAACGCTGAAGTTCATTCTGTAGGGTTTGTCTTTGAGCTGCCACTCTGTCCCTTGGGATTCTCTCCACCAAGATTAGCCTTCAAGTGAGACACTGCCTTCCTGGCTCTTTGCTTTCTAGTCCCTTTAAACAAGTAAGTAGGGCATTTACATTTTAGTACTAATCCCTACTGGAAAATCTAGAGGAGATAATACATCTAACTAACCTGTGAGAAGTTACACAAGTTTTGAAATGTTCTAAATCCCTTATACTAGCAGGGTTGAAGACTCTTGGTTCTCCTCTGAGTGGGTAGCCTGGCTATGTCATTGCTCTCCTCTGCCAGGAAGATCTCTCTTCTTAGCAGTAGGTCTGCCTTTGCTACCAGGGCAGAGACACAGAAGCTTTATTCTCTCAGTGGTTTATTATAATACATCTTTGGGGACAGCCCTAGAGTGATCCCCACTGGGCATTTCCCCAGGAAACAAAATCCTGAGGAGGGAACTGCAGATGCTTGGATTCCTGCCTTTTCTGTTTACTTACAACATCTTTATTTATTTCTTGGAGGACAACAAGCTTTCGAAAAAAAACAAATAAATAAACTAAACCCTAGTTGTGTTTGGAGCAGAAAGAACAAGGGAGGTATTGCCTGCCACTGGGGAGGGAAAACACACAGGAAAATAGAGAGAAAGCAGACTTATGCTGCCATTTAGCAGAGTATTTTCTGCCAAAGAAACGGATACTCAGAGTGGTGAGGGCACACGAAGCTTCGGCAGGGGGAGCCCGTCCTAAGTAGAGAGGCTAAAAGAGAGTGCAGAATCACTGACACAGGACTGGGAAAGATCTTCAAGGATGACTTCCCTCTATAACCTCTCCACCAGGTAGTTATCCAGCTTTTGCTTGAACCTTTCCAGTGACAGGGAGCTCACCACCTGTAAAGTCAGCCTACTCTTTCTTGGGGTGCTTCTGACACTTAGAAAGTTGTTCCATGTAGTGGTCTGTCATTTCTCCAGGCTGACAATGACAAGTTTACCAGGTCCCTTTGTGGTTGGGTTATTGCACTAGCCTTGAGCTGAAACTGTGGAAAGTATGAGAATCAGGCACCAAATCAGAATCCCAATTCAGAAAAGGAATTATATTTTGCCTGAGACCCTTCATATCTAAAGCAATACAAAGATTAAATGTGAGTGGTACTGAAACTTGTAGTGATAAGGCCCCTTGTGGAGGAGGAATGGAACAGGCTGAGTCATTCCAGTCCCTTCTCTTCTGTCCTGAACAGTTCAGCTCTCCCCCAAACTTGCATAGCCCACTGAGCAATACAAAAGGACTGCAGTGAACCAGACTGAGCCTTCTTACAAGGCAGCAGGCCACCTATTATTTCTTAAGCATGTTCTTTGAGGCTTTACCTCCACAACTGGCTTAGCAGAGTCTTCTTTTCCAAGCACAGAGAGAATATTCTCCCTGAGAAGAGTTCTGTGAATACAGTTTTCTCCATATCATTGCATATATAATAATATCTCTATGTCTCTAATGCATTGGGCTAGATTTGATTAATCCATTCCTTTTTTTTTTTTTTTGACGGAGTCTTGCACTGTCTCCCAGGCTGGAGTGCAGTGGCACGACCTTGGCTCACTGCAACCTCTGCCTCCCGGGTTCAAGCTATTCTCCTGCCTCAGCCTCCTGAGTAGCTAGGATTACAGGCACCCACCATCGTGCCTGGCTAATTTTTTGTATTTTTAGTAGAAATGGGGTTTCACTGTGTTGGCCAGGCTGGTCTCGAACTCCTGACCTTGGGATAGTCCGCCTTGGCCTTCCAAAATGCTGGGATTACAAGCTTGAGCCACCGCGCCCGGCCTCCACCACCCCCCTTTTATTCACTCTTCTCTACTCTTTCCTAGGATGAAGTCTCTGGTGTTAGTTTTGGCCTCAAGCTCTGTTTTCTAAGGAACCTGGGCATGCTCCATTTCTTTTCTTTCTTTCTTTTTTATTTTTGAGACAGAGTCTCCCTCTGTCATCCAGGCTGGAGTGCAATGGCACCATCTTAGTTCACTGCAAACTCTGCCTCCTGAGTTCAAGCGATTCTCCGGCCTCAGCCTCCCAAGTAGCTGAGATTACAGGCACACGCCACCAGGCCCAGCTATTTTTTTTTTTTTTTTTTTTTTGTAGAGATGGGGTTTCACCATGTTGGCCAGGCTGGTCTCGAACTCCTGACCTTAGGTAATCTGCCCGCCTTGGCCTTCCAAAGTGCTGGGATTACAGGTGTGAGCCACTGGGCCCGGCCCCATTTCTTCAATCATTGTATTCCCAGTGTCTGGCCCAAGTGCTAGGAAATAATAGGCACTCAGTGTATTCTTGTGACTATGATCCTTTTTCGGTATTGAGGGGTCAAATCAATATTTCAAGACCCATTCTGGAGGCTGCCAGGGTCTGGACAGAAAAGCAGCAGCAGGTGCTCTCTGGGAGGGAAAGGGGTAAAATGGAGCTCAGAATTCCCGATTAAGGCACATTTCAAAAAGGAGACCTGCTTCTAACCTTCAGGTGTCTCCTCCCAACCCCCACCAGGCCAACCCTGTGAAGGGGGATTGATTAGTTTACAGCGTCCTTGCTTGCTCCCTTCTCCTTAGCCTGGAGAAGGCTTCCCAGAACCTGTTCACCTGAGACAGCCACTCAGCCTCACAGCACGAACAAAGGGCTGTCTGGGCCTCGGCTCTCAGCCAAGGATGCCTTCTAGGTGTTGTCATGGCAATGTCGGAGTCAGGGGTTGCTCACCACAACTCTGCTTTGATTGTAAAAAGTAAATTCCTTCTTCCTTTTCCCTGAAGTGTCAGGTGAAACCTTTCCTGCTGTGAGATGAGGGGTGGGGGAGGCCCCCCTGTTGGAGCAGGTGCCTGGATGTGAGTCATCTCTGAACCAGCCTGCCTGGACTCCCAGGGAGTGAGGTACTCAGACAGCATCGTATGTCAGAGTCAGGGAACTGGAGATCACACAGCGGACCAATCAGCTCCTTGTCCAGACTGGAGACAATTCAAATGGTCAGTGCCTACAACCAAGGACATCTCTGATACTGGGGTGACTTAGGAACTTATAGGATCAGCTTGTCTGTTCTGAGATGGTGAGGATTGGTTTGGGAGTTCACTGGGTGCCCTTTGTTAACAGTGAGAATGACAACAACAGTTGCTAACCCTTGTATAATGCTTACCATGTACCAGGCACTGATCCAAGGAACATGGTAAGGAGCTGGGATTGGCTTCAGTGGGGCATGTCAAATGCCCAGCACAACACCTGGCATATAGAAGTGTTCAATAAATAGAGCTGCTATTGTCATTATCAGATGTTGTCATTATCAGACTCTGATCCCACCTACACCTTCTCTAGTAGGTCTGTTTGACTGCTGAGGTCATTTCAAGGTAGCTGGAGGTCACCTTGCCCGCTTGGATTTAGGATGTAATTGCCAATCTGAAGGATCAAACTACACATTACATTTCCTTATTCCTAGTTCCCCAGAGCCCTGCTCTGGCCCCAGCTAACCCTATTCTCTTCTGTGGGAGTTCTAATGTGTTCCTAAGGGGTCAATGTCCACAGACCCTCTGGCTGGACCCCTGTTCTAGTGGTCAATTTGGCAAGGATCCAACTTAAAGAAATCCCCAGGTTGTATTTGTGTCCTGCCGCCAGGCTCAGCATAATGGCCATGACAGTTGAAGTAAGCAATTGGCCAATTTTCTTCAGGAACGTTTGAAATAAAAAGCAGTTTGTCTGAGTGGAGGAAATTGTGAGAGCCCCAAATGGAATTGCTTAAATTTATTGCTGGAGAGTTTTTACATATTGAGCCAAAGGCATATCTTTTTGCACTTGATCTTGAGTTTTTGGGAGTGCTGCACTGCCTTGGAGATGGAGAGGTCTGGGCTGGCTCCAGAGTTGGTCTGTAGGAAGATCCACCCCATCCCCAGACCTTCCATGAGCAGTCTTAGGTCTGCCCCATCCTGTGGGAAAGATTTGAATGCCAGGATGGGAAACACTCCAGGCTTTTTCAGTGGAAAGTGAAAAGTGGTACCTGCATCTCAAAATAGGACATTGACCAAGACTTCTCATCCGTAGCATCAGCCATGATCTTTAGCTGCTGAGCGGATCAGAGGCTGCAGCAGATACGACTTTTCAGGTGGGTCTTTCAGCCATTTAGTGGATGAGCACAGCAGGCAGGAAATGTGGGGGCTGCCAGGAAAGAGCCCCTGCCACAGTTTTTCTGGTTGGGACAGACACAATTTTGACCTCAAGTTCTAGAAGGCACTGGGGACTTCAACACAAGTCAACACTAGAATAAGATGGAAATTATTTGCAGGAACAGCAGGGAAATGTAGTCAAAGGAGGTAGGCCAGGTTATTATCAGACCAGAGATCTGGTCTGACTTGGCAGTAATTCACTGTGTGACCATGGGCAAGCCACTTTTCTTAGGACCTCAGTTTCCCTATATGTAAAATGAGGTAGTTAGAATAATTTGAGGCCCTGCCCAGCTCCAACATACTGTGATCTGTCTCCTTATGGATCATACCCCAAAATCTTGCCTCTCTTTACCTATCTCTCTCTCCAAATATGACTTACATATTTTATTTTTTTAAAAAATGTAAATATTTACTTATTTATTTGAGACAGGGTCTGTGTCACCTAGGCTGGAGTGCAGTGGCACAATCTTGGCTCATTGTAAACTCTGCCTTCTGGGTTCAAGTGATTCTCCAGTCTCAGCCTCCCCAGTAGCTGGGACCACAGGCATGCGCCACCATTTTTTGTATTCTTTTGTAGAGATGGGGTTTTACTATGTTGCCCGGGCTGGTCTTGAACTCCTGAGCACATGTCGTACACCTGCCTCAGCCTCCCAAAATGCTGGGATTACAGCTGTGAGCCACCACACCCAGCCTGACTTACATATTTTATACACATTGAAGACGCCTCATGCAATACTGACCTCAGTGCATTTAGATATACTGACAGGAGGCATCCTGGTGCAGGGAAAATAGTGTTGTCCCAGGAGTCAGCCAGATCTGGTTCAAGTCCTGGGTCTGCCTCTCATGCTCTGTGACCTTGAACAAGTTACTTACCCTTTCTGACCCTCAGTCTCTTTCTCTAAGCCTAGGAATAATGTTGTGGGGATGAAATAAGACAGTGTCATAAATCATCAAGGATTAAGCTGGGCAAACATACGTGCTCACTCAGCATGAATTTCCTTCCTCTTCCCATGCTCAGACCCATGTAAGCTGCATCACCTACAGTACTGCTGGATGAGGGAGGACCCCGCTTTGATCTTATGCATGAGTTTGTACTCTAAAGGGGAAGTGTTATCTTTCATGTTATCCTCTAAGCAGCTGGAATGAAAGATTCTTGGACCAAATGATAGGTATTCTTGGAAGTGCTACTTTGATAAATGGCTTGAGCTGGGGATTGGGTGAGACTCCTGGGATTATCCTTAAGTAAAATAGATTGTAGCAAAACTGCCTTCGAAAGAAGGTAGGTCCTATTAATTGCAGAACTTTTGCTGAGCAAAGAGATTGAATGAGGGATGTGAATCTAGGAAAGGGGCTGAATTACTCTGAGCTATAGAGGGGAGGGACACTGGTGGATCTAGGGGAAAGAAAAAGCGCCAAGTGATGGCACAAGAGAGAAGGGGCTTTGAGGAAAAGTTGGAAGCATTTAAGGGCGATTTTGAAAAAGCAGCAGGCCTACTCACATCATTACACATACACAGAGATTTACCCTGTATCAGAGATGTTACAGAGAGACACAAGTATGCTCACATACAGACATGGTGCTGTCTATAGGCATGTAAATAAATCTCTATGTGTGTATGTGTGTGTGAGACAGAGAGAGCGAGCGAGCACATGTCCACGTGCGCACATGCTCTCTGGCACTGGAGACAGCTGTGCTCTAAGCCTTATGGACACTAGTCTATCTGTGTTTAGTCTGTATTAAGCCTTCTCCCTTTACCTCCTCCCGTGCCATGAGGCCTGGCTGGGGTCAGAACTGCTCTGTTCGTAGAAGTGGTGTTCAGAACCCTGCACTGGCTTACCAGACTGAGCAGGATGGTGGGGTACCTGGAGAAAGTGACATTTCTCACTCTCTCGCATTTGGTGGCCCAAATAATAACATATTTTTTTTTGCTTGTAAAAGTAATATGCTCACTCACTACTATGTGCCAGGTGCTGTACTAAGCACTGGGAATATACTAATGAGCAAAGGAAGCATGGACCTGACCTTTCTGCCCTCATGTAGGATAAGGGGATGAACCCAGGCCTTGAGGACCTAAAAGAAACTCAGGAGTGCTTGGAGTGTAGACAAGGAGAGGGAGTGCAACAGTGGATGAGTCTGGAAATGGACACAGGCCAGATCACAAGGGGTTGTAAAATATGTTCAAAGATTTGAACTTGATCTTCAGGGCCACAGGGAGCCATTGAAGAGTTTTTAGCTTTGCTTTCTAGAAAGATCACTTTGGCTTCACTGTGCATGCTGAGTCCTTTCCTTAGAGCCAGAGTCCTTTACAGCCTCTATGATGAAAGGCAGCAAAGTCCAGCCAGGACCCAAGATCATGGGCTTGGGTGAGGCCTGGCCATACACCATGGGCTGGATTCTCTCCTTCCAGTCACCCCGATTCATGTGCACGGGCTGAGGCTTCATGGTGGCAACATACAGTCAATCATTTTCAGATATTTGACTTTAAATAACACTTACTGAGTGTCTAAAATTTGCCACTTTGGATTGCATCATTTCATGCTCACATTAGCCTTACAAAGCATGTAGAACAACTTTCATGTTAGAGGAAGAGACAAGGGACTGACGTTCGCTGTGGAGTCCTATCCATATTCCAGGTGTGGAACTAGGGGCTGACCTTACTTAATCCCATCTGAACATCTATGATATTAGGGCTGTTATCTTCATTTTAAGATAAAGAAGCTAACATCACAGGTGAAGCCGTTTATCCAAGAACCTCAAGTAAGTGGTGCAACTGGGAATTTTTTCCCCAAGTTCTTGAGCTGCAAGTCAAGTTCATTTTGCTAGGTTATTTCCCGAAAACTTAACAAAAAATCTTCTCTTGCCTAGCAGAGTCATCCTCAGTCCTGTGTGCTGCTTGGGAAAGACACAACGGAGTGAAGACAAGGGCGACTGCAGAGGCTCAGGGCATCCTTGGGCTGGCAGACTGAGAGGGTGAGCTTGCTGCAGCTCCCTGGGGATGGCACGGATTCCCACATCCTCCTACTGCCCCACCAGAAATGTAATTCAGGGCTGAAGAAGGCAGGGGTCAAGGGCTTTGCTGTACACCAGTTCACATGCTCAGTTATCACATGAGTTAAGCCTCTCAGGGTCAGCCAGTTGTGGGAAAAGAGTCAGGCAGGGATAAATGGCAGGAGGTAGCACAGTGTGGGATCATAAGTTTTGAAGTCAGAGCTCTCTGGGTTTAAATGCAAGCTCTGCTATTTAGGAGCCATGGAAACTTTGCTCTATACCAAGTTACTTTGAGGCAGCTTCTTTGCCTGTGTGAGTTTGGGCAAGCCTGTTTGTACCTCTGTTTGCTCATCTGTAAAATGGAGATTATAACACTTCTTACCCCTCTGAATTTTTGTGTGGATGAATAAAATAATGCAAGGCATTAACCCAGCACTTGCATGTTCTGAGTTCACAATAACTGCTACCTATAATTGGCAGCCATTGACTAATGAGCCAAATCTAAGATGAGAATTAAACTCTTGGCATAGAGTTTGGGTGGTGGTGGTATGTGTTAAATGACAAAAATTTTTGTTTGTTTGTTTGTTTGTTTGGAGACGGAGTCTTGCTCTGTTGCCCAGGCTGGAGTGCAATGATGTGATCTCGGCTCACTGCAACCTCCACTTCCCGGGTTCAAGCAATTCTCATACCTCAGCCTCCTAAGTAGCTTGGATTACAGGCACCCACCATCATGCCCAGCTAATTTTTGTATTTTTATAGAGATGGGGTTTCACCATGTTGGCCAGGCTGGTCTTGAACTCCTGACCTCAGGTGATCCACCTGCCTCGGCCTCCCAAGGTGCTGGGATTACCAGTGTGAGCCACCGTGCCCAGCCCAAATGGCAAAATGTTTTAAGAGTACCCAGCATAGCGATGACCCCCAGCACAGTACCTAAGGGGTGCCCAATCCTTGTGTCTGTCCTGGTTTCCCTCTTCCTGGGTCTGTGGAAGAGAAATCAGCAGATGTTTTCAGTGACTGCAAATATTTACTAGAAATCTTCAAGGTTGGTCCTTTGCTTTGTCAATCCTTGAGGGAGTAGCTTGGATTGTGTTTGCCGCCACACACCTCCTGTCTGTCTGCACGCTGGACTGCCAGGAGAGCTATGAAATAATAAAGTTATTCCTCTCCCCAGATGGCAATCCCCCACATTACTTCACTTTATCAATTACACACGTCTTTTGAGCAGCTTTTTCCCTGCCGTGATCACAAAGGGTAATGAGGGGTGAGGCTTGCTCTGGCTGTAATTCCAATGCAGAGCTGTACTCCAGTTAGATTTCCAAGTCACTTCAGCAACTTGGGACTTTTGAGTCCTGCTAGGAATCATGAGGTGGGAATTAGGGAGCTTCTCATTGCCTTGGTGACCACATTCCACCCTGTTCCCAAAGGTGGCAACAAGGTGATTAGAGCCCTTCACTCAGTGCACACGTATCAAGTCAGGGAGCCTCGTGGTTTGGAGATTAATTACTTTCTACTCAAGGCAAGTCCCTTTTTGGTTGCCAGGAACAGACTTTGACCTTCATATTTTTCTTTATTTTTCATCCCATTTTCCTCCTTCTTTTCATAGCAAAACTCCTCACGAGTCACCTGTACTTCCTCTACTCTCTTTCTCTCGTGGCTCACTTCAGTCCCGGAGTCTCCACTGAAACAGCGTTTGTCAAGGTCACCGATGAGCTGTGTGTTGTTACATCCCATGGCCAGTCTCAGAGGCTGGTGGTTCTCAGCAGCACTTGCTCCTGCTGAGCACACCTCTGTCTTGAAACACTTTCTTGGCTTGGCTTCTGGGTCATCAGTCCCTCTTGCTTTTCTATTTCATTGGCGTCCCCTTTTCAGGCTCTTCTGGATTCATCTCATCCCCACAACCTCAGAGATCTCTTCTCATTTCTTTCTTTTTTTTTTTTTGAAGAATAATGTAGATTTTGTTGCAGATTTTTACCTGGAATATGACATAGAAGACTTCTACAAATCCTTCTTAGATGCCTCTTATGCTCATGTTTTTCAACAGAAAGTGAATATTTGGCTCTCTCATGCTCCCTCCTAGTGCCTGATCATGTACCCTTAGCTCCATTCATTTCTTCATCGCTTTCATCAACCACCCTCCCAAGAGCATATTCCTAGTCCCCCTGAGAAATGCTGTTTATCTTCAACTCCCTTTGTTACACTTACTCCCTACCTGGGTTACATAAATACACTCAAGCCTCCTTCATAGACTTCCCAGCGTGCTGGATCCCTCACTTTCTCATCATTACAGATCAGCCTCAGCGTTCATTTCATATCATGCTGAAACCTGCATGGAACACCTCTCTCATCTGAAACTATAGTTTAAAGAAGATTAGGATTTTAAAGGAAGCTCAACATCACATGATCGCCTCTGGCAATTAATATATGGGCAAGCTGAGACCCTGAGAGAGGAGCGTGTTAGATGCCCCAGAACACTGTTGTTAGCAATACCATGCTAGGAAGAGGAGGAGCTTCATGTGAGTTGAGTATAGTCCACTGCATGCTTCCTTCCTGCCTTGATGTTGCTTTGACCTCACTAATCCCCACCTGGGAGAAGCCCCGCCTGCTGAGGTGAGTGGCTCTGCTCAGGCCCACCACAGCACCCTGTGACCCCTTAGTATCCTGCTGCCCCGGTGGGTTGAATCATAACCATCCCTAGCCCATGAGTTCACTGTCATGGGGATGATGCCATTTCTATTGGTGAGCTCCAAGCCCTTATTAGGAGCTGACATATTTGTAGAACTCAGACTCAAACCAAAGCTTTAAATCCAGCTTCTTCAATAAATAAAACTTTAGGTTTTTACTGAATTTTTAAACTTTTATTTTAGGTTCAGGGGTACAAGTGCAGGGTTATTATGCAGGTAAACTCATGCTGCAGGAATTTGTGGTACAGATTATTTCGTCATGCAGGTACTAAGCCTAGTAACCAACAGTTTAAAAAGTTTTTTTTTTTTTTTTAGATGGAATCTCACTCTGTCACCAGGCTGGAGTGCAGTGGCATGGTCTTGGCTCACTGCCACCTCTGCCTCCTGGGTTCAAGTGATTCTTCTGTCTCAGCCTCCCAAGTAGCTGGGATTACAGGTGCGCACCACCATGCCCAGCTAATTTTTGCATTTTAGTAGAGATCTGGTTTCATCATGGTGGCCAGGCTGGTCTTGAACTCCTGAGCTCAGGTGACTGTGTGATCTTTTAAAAACAAAGAGTGAATCATGTCATTCCTCTGCTCAATTCCTCCAGTGACTCCTCATCTCAGTTGCAACAAAATACAAAGCCCTTGTCATCATCCACAAGCCTAGCATGGCCTCTTCATTTCTGTCACCTCTTTGCCTAAATCCCTCCCTTCCCTCAGTTGACCTTAGAGCACCCTCCTCTGTTTACTGGGCACATTAAACACACTCCTGTTTGCACTGGTCATTCTTTCTGCCTGGAACGCTCTACCCCCAGAGGTCTGCACAGCCATTTCCTCACACCTTCCATCTCTGCTCAAATACTAACTTATCAGAGAAGCTCCCTTGATCTCCGCTCTATAAGATGATTCTTTGCCCTCCCTAGCAATTCTTAAAAATCTGCCTGATGGTGGTGGTTGTTGTTTGTAGTCTCATTGTTGCTCATTTTTGTGATTCTGTCCTGCACTTCTTTAAGCATTTCATATAAAGTTGTTTTCTATTCTGTGTTTCACAATTCCAGTATCTGAAGTCTTGGGGTGAGGGGCAGATTAAATCTATTGTTTGTTGATTCTGTACTTATTCATGGTGCTTTGTTTCCTTGTGTGTTTGGTGATCACTGGATGCGAGTTTATATATGGTTGATCTTAATGTATGGAAAATCTGGGTCAATAAATTGAGGATGCTTTCTTCCAGAGAAGATTTATATTTATCTCTGCCAGGCACCATAGGGCATGATCAACTGGAAATCTGTTTAGCCCTCTTTAGAATTCCTGGCTAAATGTGAGAGTCAGGCTTGGGTCTCATACTGTGCTGTGCTGGCTCAAGGCTTGTTTCTAGGTTGCATCTCTCCCTGAAGCCTCACAGCTCACTATTACTCATGGTTCATGGCCTCTTTCTTCCAGCCCCTTGGAGATTTACCCCATCTCTCCGGAGCCTAATAATGTGGTTAAAATTGTGTTATGTACAGTGCGCAGTTTTGCCTGAGTAGAAGAGCTTCTCAAAATATCTTGGCCATAGTTCCAGAAGTCAAAGCATCTTTGCACTATCTTGAGTTCCTTATCTAGTTTTAATTTTTAAAATAGCACTTAATCACAATCCGACACATTACTTTATTTATTTATTTTATGTCTTACCCACCAAAATGCAAGCCACAGGAGAGCAGGGATTTCAGCTGATTTGTTCATTGCTATATCCCTGGCACCTAGAACAACACAATTGTGTGTAGGTGTTCAATAAATAGTGTTGAATGAAAGAACACAGACTCCTTTACATTGGTTCAAGCAAAGGTAGTTATTTTAAGACTGCACATGGAGAGATGGGAACTCCCAAGACAATCTGAGAACAGGAAGAGTAGCTGGGCTGGGCTTCACAGGATGGGAAGCAGTGGCTGCTTTCGATTTAAGGTGGTTCTGGGTTCTTCCAGCAGCAGAACCCCCATCCTGCTCTGCTTCTAAGGTATATCAGCTACTCCCACCCCATATCTATTTCTTCTCTTTCCTTATAATTTTCTATTGCATTTGACCTTGATTTGCCATTGTCCTAACTTAAGATACCCTTTTAAATTCTTCCTTAGCTACTAACTGGAAAATTCTTTTTTCCTTGGGTCATATTCTTAAGAAAAAAGATTAAAAGTTGATCTAGCCTTTTTTTTTTCTTTTTAAAGCCAGGCCACACCGTCTTCGGCTAGGGCCATGGATTTTAAGAATGCCCGTAGAGAGAAGAGAACCCTCAAGTCAATCCATGAACAGGAGGAGGAGTGGGCGGAGCTCCAAAAGGCTGGGAAGCAGCGGCTGCTTCTGGACATAACCAGATTATAGTTCTGGGTTTTGGTCAGGTGTCCACCCTCAGAACCAATGAAATATGGTAGATAAAAGGGATGGTCAGATAAGAAAATATGGAAGCTGGGCAGCAGGAGTCTGAGTGAAGTAATTTCTTTTAAAAAGGGGTTTGGGTGGGGCATATAAGGAGACTGCTAATTCATAACAATCTCTGAGAGTGAAACTATGGAAAATTAACATTTGATGGAATAAATCAGCATCTTGAGAAGGTAGAGACCCACCTTGAGTGATGACAAGACACCCAAGTTCAATTAAGGAAATGAGGCAGTAGTCTCAGGAAGGTGAGATTACACTAAATAAAGCTGTAGCCTGATCAATGACACTGAACCATGTTCCAAGTGGCCAATCAGAGAGCGAGAAATGTCAGTGTCTCTTCTTGCTCTTGCCCAGGGGAGAGAGGCCAGTGCTCAAGGTAGCATGGTGTTCAGTTGATCCAGCTAGTCTAGTAAAGAGTGTGAATTAAACAGTTACCCACACACACAAGCTAAATAGTGCTTAGGGCTATGAAGGAAGAGAACAGGGGCCTATGAGAGTTTGGATTTGATCTAGGCTGGGGGTGTGGGAAGTGGTTCAGAAACGGCTGCTTGGAAGAAATGAACTTTGATCTGACATTTAAAGGTGGTTTGGAAGTTTAATAGGCAAAAGTTGGGGATGGGAAAAGTGTTACCGCAGGACAAAATAGCCCTGAGGTTATTTGCTGTTCTTCAGACCCGTCTTCAGCACTTTCCTGCCTAGGTCTTTGCATTGACTGTTTTCTTTGCCTAGAAAGCCCTTCCTCTGGATAATTCGATGGCTCACTCTGTGCTCAAAGATCCCTTTCCGGCACTCTAGCGAGCACAGCACCCCTCAACATTCCGTATCCCCTTTCCCTGATTGATGCTTCTTGGCATCACTTGTTCACCCCCTGATTTTGTGTTGCAGAGTGCTTTGTTTATGATGTATTCCCTCACTACAAGATAGGCTTCATGAGGGCAACAATTTTGTCTCTTTTATTCATTTCTATATATCCATACCAGTGTCCAGTATATGGTCTGCCTCAATAAACATATATTAAAAGATTAAACTAAAAGAAACAAGGTACTTCTAGGAACGGGAGAAAGGCCAGCGTGGCTGGACTTTAATGAGAAAGAAGGAGGATAGTAAGAAAGGAGGCGAGACAGATAGGTGGGGTCCTCATTGCAGGATAGTGTGGACTTTGTTCTAGAGTTTAGGGCCCATTCTATGAGCAATGGAAAGCCACTGAAGGTTTTAAAAATGGGAGTATTGAAATTAAATTTCTATTTTAAGACTTTTTTGGCTTTGGTGGAGAGACTGTATCATTAGGGGTAGGGAAATGTGGAGGGGTGGAGACCAGTTAGGAGGCTATTGCAGTTTTCCAGCCTGGGGATAATGGTGCCTTGGACTAGGGTGATGATGGTGGAGGTGAGAAGAATAAGGTGAATGCAAATAATGTTTATAAGGCAGAATCAGTAGGATGTGGAGTTAGATTTGGAGGAGTCAGAGGTGTTTGAAACAGAAAGACTCCATCTTGAATAGGGGCTGGATAAAATAAGACTGAGACCTACTGGGCTGCATTCCCAGGAGATTAGGCTTTCTAAGTCACAGGATGAGATAGGAGGTTGGCACGAGGTATGGGTGTTAAAGACCTTGCTGATTAAACAGGATACAGTAAAGAAGCTGGCCAAAACCCACCAAAACCAAGATGGTGATGAGAGTGACCTCTGCTCATTCTCACTGCTCATTATATGCTAATTATAATACATTAGCATGCTAAAAGACACTCCTACCAACACCATGACAGTTTACAAATGCCATGGCAACATCAGGAAGTTACCCTATATAGTCTAAAATGGGGAGGAACCCTCAGTTCTGGGAATTACCCCCCTCTTTCCCCAAAAACTCATGAATAATCCACCTCTTGTTTAGCATATAATCAAGAAGTAATAATAAATACAAGCAGCTGAGCAGCTAAAGCCACTGCTCTGTCTCTGGAGTAGCATTCTTTATTCCTTTACTTTCTTAATAAACTTGCTCTCACTTTATGAGCTTGACTCAAATTCTTTCTTGTGGGAGATTCAAGAGCCCTCTCTTAGGGTCTGGATCGGGACCCCTTTCTGGTAACAGAGGTACATATAGAGAAAGAGGTGTCAAGGATTAGTCCTAGGTTTCTGACTTATGGAACTAATGGAGGGCGGTCCGTTTGCTCAAATGGAACTTTGGAGGAGTATGTGTAAGGGAAGGAGAGGGTCAGAGAGATTGGTAAAAATCAGATTACACCAGGCGCTGAGATACTGGAGTTTAAGATTTGGAAGGTGGGGCAGGTCTAGGGGATAGCCATGTCAGGGGAAAACCTTGGGATTTGGTGGATTAATTCACTGGGAAAATATTTATTGAACATCTGTTATGTTTCAGGCACTATTTGGACTATGGTCCTAGCCTACGAGGGCAAACAAAGCCTTTGCCCTCAGCTAGGAGAGTCAGATTGAACTATTGTCCACATTAAAAAAATCTGTAATTCCAGATGGTATGAAGAAAAACAAAGCAGGGTAAAGGGACAAAGGGTGGAGTCGGGGTGGAGTGTATCTAGGCAGGGTGGTCAGAAAGGCCTTCCTGAAGGTAACATTCAGATGAAGACTCGTGAGATGAGAAGGAGCCATTTGCAGGCAGATCTATGGGAAGAGCATTCCTGGTAGAGGAAACAGTGAGTGCAAAAGCCCTGAGGTGGGAAAAGCTTGGTGCGCTTAAGGAATAGCAAGAAAGCCGGTATAGCAGAAACGAAGTGGCAGGAGCACTTGCAGAAGAAAGAGTAGAAGTAGGCGGCGAGCAGGAATAGGAAAAGGCGCTCCACATCACGAATCACAAGGGAAATGCAAATTAAGACCACAGTGAGATATCACTCCATATCTGAGAGAATGGCAATTATCTTTTTTTTTTTTTTTTGCTTTGAGATGGAGTTTCGCTCTTGTCGCCCAGGCTGGAGTGCAGTGGCACAATCTCAGCTCGCCACAACCTCCGCCTCCCAGGTTCAAGTGATTCTCCTGCCTCAGCCTCCCAAGTAGCTGGGATTACAGGCATGTGCCACCATGCCCGGCTAATTTTGTATTTTTAGTACAGACGGGGTTTCACCATGTTGGCCAGGCCTCAAACTCCTGACCTCAGGTGATCCACTTGCCTCAGCCTCCCAAAGTGCTGGGATTACAGGTGTGAGCCACCGTGTCTAGCATTATCAATAAAATTAAAGATAGTAAGTGTTGACAAGGATGTAGAGAAAGGGGAACCCTTGAGCATTGTTGGTGGGAATGTAAGTTAGAACAGCCATTATGGAAAACAGTATGGAGGTTCCTCAAAATATTCAAAATGAACTACCATATGATCCAGCAATCCCATTACTGGGTATAGATACAGCCAAAGAAAAGGAAACCAGTGTGTGGAACAGATATGTGCACTTCCATGTTTGTTAACAGCACTGTTCACAGTAGCCAAGACAAGCACTCAACCTAAGCATCCGTCAGTGGGTACACGGATAAAGAAAATGTGGGATACATACACAATGGGATGCTACTCAGCCTTGAAAAAGAAGGAAATTCTGTCATTTGAGACAACATGGATGAACCTGGAGGTCATTATATTAAGTGAAATAAGCCAGTCACAGAAAGACAAATACCACATGATCTCATTCATATGTGGAATCTAAAAAGGTGGAAAGGAGAACGCTGGTTACCAAAGGCTGAGGGCGAGGGGTGTGGGGCTGGGGAGGTGTTGGTCAAAGGATACAACATTTCAGTTAGGAGAAAGACATTCAAGGGATCTATTGTACAACATGGTGACTATAGTTAATAACAATATATGCTTGAAAATCATCAAGAGAGTAGATTTTTAGTGTTCTCACCACAAAAACGATAAGAATGTGAGGTAAGGCATGTGTTAATTAGCTCAATTTAGCCATTTCACAATGCACACATATTTCAAAAGGTAATTGTTGTACACAGTAAATAGGTATGATTTTTATTTGTCAATTAAAAATATAAATAAATTAATTTTTCAAAAAGAAGAAGTGGGCAGGGCAGATCAGGTCAGCCCTCTTCTGTCCATGTTTAGGACTCAGAAATTACTCTAATTGCAGTGAGAAAGCATCGGTGGGTTTTAGGTGGGGAGTGCCTTCGTCTGACAAATGTTTTTAAAGGTCACCCTCACTATCATGTGGAGAATGGATTGGAAGAGGCAAGAATGGAGAAAGGCAAACCAGTGAGGATGTTCCTACCGGGATCTGGGGGAGAAGGGATGGTGAACGGGTTGCGGGGGTCAGGTGGGCTGGAGCTGACCAGCTGGCTTGGGGATGCCTTTGAGGGTAGTGCTGCCAGGACTTGCTGCTGGGGGAGGTGCAGGGGTGAACGGGAGTGGCAGTCACTGGATGCCCTGCATGCACTGCAGACCCTCACTGCATCTGAGGATATCAAGGTGCTGGAAAGGCATAGGGTTTGTTGAGCCCACATGGATGGCTAAGTTGGCTGGCTGAAGCAGAGCAGAGCGAAAGACCCTGAGCCAGGGCCAGAGCCTCCAGGGAGGCAGAGGTATGACTTTGAGGTCAGGTGTGGCAGCAGTGGATAGGGAGCTTGTGGCTGAGCTCCTAGGAAGGCCTTCCCATGGGAGATGGTGACTGAGCTGAGGAGGGCACAGGACTCTTCCGGCGCTGCCCATTCCTCCTACCTGGTAATCCATGGGGTTTTAGAGAGTGAAGCCAGGAGGAGAGCCAGTCTCAGCCACCCCGGAAGTGGAGGGAGAACATAGGAAAGGGAGAGATGCAGAGCCTGTTGCTGAGGAAGGGGAATGGGGTGTGTGCGGTGGGGGTCCATTTGGTTCAATGGAAAAGTTGGCGGGGACAATGGTACATTTGACATCTGCAATGGATCAACTTTTTTTTTAATTTGTAAAAAGCAGGTAATTATTGTATTAGTCCATTAGTGCTGCTATAATAAAATATCTGATATGGGTAATTTGTAAAGAACAGGAATTTATTTCTCACAATTCTGGAGGCTGGAAGTCCAAGATCAAGATGTTGGCAGTTTGGTGTCTGGAGGGCCCAGTATCTACTTCCGAGTTGGTGTCTTGTTGCTGCACCCTCTGGAGGGAAGGAAGGCTGTGTCCTCACGTGGCGAAAGAGTGGAAGGGTCAAAGGGCCTAGCTAGTTATCCCCAGGTCTTTTATTTATTTTATTTATTTTTTAAATTTTTTAAAATTTCCATAGGTTATTGGGGAACAGGTGGTGTTTTGTTACATGAGTGAGTTCTTTAGTGGTGATCTGTGAGATTTTGGTGCGCCCATCACCTGAGCGGTATACACTGCACTCAATTTATAGTCTTTTATCCCTCACCCCCTTCCTACCCATTCCCCCTGAGTCCCCAAAGTCCACTGTGTCGTTTTGATGTCTTTGCACAGACTGGATCAACTTTTAAACAGTCTCCCTCTTCTATTTAACACAATTATTTTCAGTACTAATCATGAAATGAAACCAATAATAATAATGACCAGAAAAGAAACTCAGTAAAATGTTTTTTTATTGAACTTCCTACATAAACCATGCCAGTAATATAAATAAAAATAAATAAAATATTATAATACAAAATTTAGAAAGTAAGGGATTAATAGTTTGTAATTACAGCAACATATGTTTTGAAAAGGGGAGAAACATATACTTACTTATTCGTCTGTCACAATAACAAACGATAACATTACAATTTCTGTTTCCTTGATTCCTTCTTTCATTTTATAACAAGCAACAATTAGAAACAGAATTAATTTTAATGTTAAAGATATGATTCACGTCCAGTGAACTAGTTCTTGTGTGAGCTAAAACTGGCACTTCCAAACAAAAGATGGTTCACCTTGCAGTTTGCATTCTGCGTTACTGTTTTAAAAATTTATACACAAGTAAAAATTCCATGTGGCCCCATAGAGTGACAGAATTGAAGGAACTCAAGTTCTGTTTCTTTGCTTTACCATCACTGTGCTCTCACTGTTTATTTAGAAGCTTCTCTTTAAACACAGGAATATGTAGTATCTCGGGAGCTGGAGACATAAACCACTCCTGCAGAGAGCTTGAATGATTCTGAATGTTGGAACACTCTGGAAATGAACACGTAGCTGAGTCCCCATGTGTGGGGGCAAACTGTACAACCTAAAGGGCTCAGTATTAACCTCCTGGGAGAATTCAATGTTCATTAAGGGATAAGGAATCAAAAAGGGCTAATTCAAAAATATATTATATACACATATATTAAATATGTATTAAAACTCAACAGTAATCTAATCACAGCACTTGTAAGCATTTTACCAACAAAAGAATATTTTTGGGGAAGAGTATTTTAATCACTGACAATGTTTAGAATTGCCAGTACCTGGTGATCATAAAAAGAGCCTGGTGGTTACTGAGCTGGAGTGGTTAGAGGGAGGGAGGATGGGGAAATGTCGGTAAAAGGATACATAATTACGGTTAGATAGGAGGAATAAATTTCAAGACATCTATTGTACAGTGGGGTGACTATAGTTAATAATGATGTGTTGTATTCTTGAAAAATGTAGGCCTGGCGTGGTGGCTCACACCTGTAATCCCAGCACTTTGGGAGGCCGAGGCAGGTGGATCACGAGGTCAGGAGATCGAGACGATCCTGGCTAACACAGTGAAACCCCTCTCTACTAAAAATACAAAAAAATTAGCTGGGTGTGGTGGCGGGCGCCTGTAGTCCCAGCTACTCGGGAGGATGTATATATTCTTTAAAACATCATGGTGTACATGATAAAAACATTCAATGTTATCTATGAGTTAAAAATCCAAGAGACTCCATTTTATTACTGTGTTAAGATTCTCTGCAGAGAATCCATCCCCTATTGCCTGCCTCCCAGGGTGCACCCCCTTCCCCTGGCACCCACTGGTTGGGGAGCAAGTCCAGGGCAGGCATGGTGGGGATGAGGTTTGGGAGAGGGTAGCTGATGGGATCTTCCTAGATGGGCTGTGGGGTGACAAATGTTTGGGTTGGGAGGTCTTCTCCAAGAGGCCCTGCTGGGAGACTGGTGGGGGAGGACCTCAGTCCTATGTCTTTTGCAGCTTCAGCAAGCAGATGACAGGGTGCAATGGCAGAGAGACA
The DNA here is from genome assembly GCF_029289425.2 of Pan paniscus. Taxonomy (NCBI): domain Eukaryota; kingdom Metazoa; phylum Chordata; class Mammalia; order Primates; family Hominidae; genus Pan; species Pan paniscus. The sequence continues at coordinate 192,267,275 of NC_073249.2, forward strand.
CAGCACTCTGTTTTTGTTTTGAGACAGGGTCTTGCTCTGTCGCCCAGGCTGGAGTGCAGTGGAGTGATCTTGGCTCACTACATACTTGAGCTCTTTGGCTCAATTGATCCTCCCACCTCAGCCTCCTGAGTAACTGGGACTACAGGGGCGCAGCACTGTGCATGGCTATTTTTTTCTTTTTCTTTTTTTTTTTTTTTGTAGAGATGGGGTTTTGCCATGTTGCCTAAGCTGGTCTTGAACTCCTGGGCTCAAGCAATCTGCCCACATCAGCCTCCCAAAGTGCTGGGATTCCAGATGTGAGCCACCATGCCTGGCCGACAGCCCTTTTTGGGCCCAGAATTCCTGTCTGTGTCTCTCTGTTCTCTGCCTCCTTCTCATTACTTCGCTCAACACTTTTTCCTGTCCTTCTCTCTTCCTCTCTCTGCCTGTCACTCCCTCTCTGTCTCTTCGTATCACCCCCTGCCTCTGTATCTGTCTATTTTTCTGCCTCTCTCTCTCTCTGTCTTGGGCTCTCTTCCTATTCCAGCTCTGTTTCTGTGCCCACCTTGCTGTCTCTCCTCTCTCTCCCTTTGATTCTCATGTCACTTGTCCATTGCTCCTGTCTCTTTCTATGTCTTGCCCCTCTGTACACAATCCAGTCTCTTAGTTTCTCTATTGGAGAACTATGAAGAGTGAGGGGAACAGAGCCAAGATGATTCTCAGTGCTTGCCCACCTTCTGTTGGGACACCATTCTCTTCTTAGTCCCTCCCTTGGGGTGTCTCTAAAAGCCAGAGGTTTGCTGCACCCTGAGGGTCAAGCCCCAGGAAATGACAGCTGTTTCTCCAGCCCAGAGCTGGCTGTGCCCCGGCCCAGCTGACCAGGTCCCACTTTGGGAGTGGGGGTTGGGTTGGAAGTTTGCAGATGCCTCGGCCACTGGTGGGCAGGCAGTGGAGGCATCTGGGTGGACACGGGCAGAAGAAAGCCATAGTGCAATTTCAGAGTTGGGGGCTTAGTTGGAGTTTGAGAGACACCATTAGCAGCCATGTCTTTGAGGGATCCAGGCTCCCCTCTGCTGTTGGGGTGAGGAGGGACAAGTGCCCACTTTTCAAGGGTTAGACTCCTTCTGCTCACTGATTTCCTCATCCAGTCTCTTCCTTCCCTAACCAATATGGGAGCCCTGGGGAATGAGGAAGCTGACTTGGCCTCCTGCTTATCCTCTCCTTCCCTTCTTCCTCCTGGCCCACAAGTCGTGTCCAGAGAATATGAGAATGGTCCCTTGCTTCTCTTTCCCCAGACCGCACCCTACCCTCTCACTCCCCTGCCTGCTCTGTCCTCTATCCCGCGAGGCCCTGCCTTGGCTTCCTAGTAAGCTGTCCCTTGGCTTTTATGTGAGATCTGTTTTACTCAGACAGAGCAATACTCAGACCCCAGGGGAGAGGGCAGTGGAAAATATTCATGAGGTATCCTGGTCCCCAGGCACCTGGGAAAGTTGCACCCTTTATATAGGTGAGGAGACTGAGGTGTAGGAAGATGCCCCAGTCAGTCCAGTTGCCTCTTTCTCACTTCCTCCACTGGATCCTCAATGTTCCTCAAACACCCAGAATGCCTCTGCCTCAGGGCCTTTGCATGTGCTGTTGCCTAAATATCTGAATCTCTTGCTCTCTCACCCTTTCAAGTCTTTGCTCAAGTATCCTTCAATATAGTTGAGTAAAGACTCAAATATATCTTCCCTGACCATCTTTTTCTTCCAGAACTCTCTGCTTAATTCCCTTTTCTGCTTTATTTGTCTGCACAGCATTTATCACCTAACACACTGTAGAGTTAGTTATCTATTTTTTTATTGTCTGTCTTTCTCACTAGCATGTAAGCTCTCTCAGGAAGGGAATTCTGTCTATCTCGTTGAAGGCTGTATTCCCAGCTTCTAGAACAGAGTCTGGCACCTCGGAGGCATTTGTTGAATGAGTTTAGAGTCGAATCCTACTATTTAATATACCAGCATTTATAGAGAGATGGCAGTGTTCCTGACTCAGCAGGATGCCTGGCATCTCTGAGCTGGTGCTTTCTTGTGCCCCTAGCTGGAATGCCCTTTCTCTGGTGACCAGGAGAATCCCTGCCTAACCTTGAAGGCTCTGCCCGTGCCTTCCTCAAAGCCTCTCCTTACTCTTTTGATCTTTCCCTCCACCCTCCACCTTCTCCCCCTTCACACTCCACCAGACACCTGCCTCTCTTGAATGATCATGAGCTTCTGAGCCCAACTGTGATTCATGTCCTTGCTTCACCTCTTCTTGGCCACTGACAAGTGGCTTAACTCCTCCAAGCCTCAGTTTCTTCATGCGTAAAATGAGTCTAATATAATATAATGTAATATAATATAATATAATAAATATAATATAATATAACATGTTTCTGATAGAGCCGTTCTGATCATTAGTAGCCTTTTGTGAGATGGACCTAGCACTGTAGGCTCAACCCTGTGGGCCAAGCTGGTGGAGGTGGTACATTCTTGGTAGCAGCAGCATCTCCAGCCCAGGTTCCTGGGCTGTACTTGCCAATGGCAGGCCTTGAAACAGAGATGTGGCAGTGTTTAAGAAGCACTGGGCTACATGAGGAGCACCCTGCCATGGGTGATGTGGGTACCTATGACTTCCCACTCCTGACTCTGTCTCTGCCACTTCCATTGGATGCCTATGTTGCCACATGTCCTGTCAAACCTGCCATGAGCACAACATCACCCCATTTTCTACATCTACAGATGAGCCTTGCACACCCACCTGCCTGCCTTCTTTGGGGTGGTAGGCCTTTGCTGAGAGACAGAGGACTCTGTGGAGGTACTGAGCCACTCTGAGCTGGTCAAGAGGAGTCTTCAGCCTTCATAGAGGGCTATTTTGCCATTTCTAGGAAACTGCATTTGCCAACTTGGAACATTCCTTCCAATTCTGAGAACTTATAGTTCTAAGAATATTTATCGTCTATATCCAGCCAAAGTTTCTTTTTCCAACCTTTTTTTTGTTGCTCTCCTGTCTTCACATTTGAAAATTGGAAAGCAAGTGCTCAAGTCTTATGTATTTAGAGGCAAGTTCCTTCTCCTCTAGTGCCCTTTCAAGCCCGGGAAGGAATTCCTGGTCAGCCATGAGCAACCGGCTTCTTAGAACATTGATAAATCAAAGGCAGTTTGGGTGGGAGAGAAAATTGGACTCTGGTGTGTATTCAGCTAAAGAGCAAATGCCCAATGTCTTTCTGAACTGAGCATCTTCTCTGTAATGATCTTGTGCCTGTGAAACCAACAAATGCATTTGCTTGGAAAGTATTTTAAAAATTCGTTCAATACCATGTATTGAGTGACTACTCTGCTAGGTGCTAGGCTGAGTACTGAGAACACCATGCACACAAGACCAGATACAGACCCTGTCCACTTGGTGCTTGCTTTCTAAGGGGGTATGGACATTTTCACCAGTAGAAATTCCAGTTCTTGCAGGAAATGGCAGTCAGCTGCCTTCCTAGAAGGGGATGAAGACAGGCCTATGTTTCAATCAGTGGGCCATTAATGAAATAATCAGAAGCCACTCAAGTCAGCTCAGCCACAGGGGGTTGTTGTAAGGGAACTCATAGACTCTAAGTGTAGGTTACATGGCCAGGCCTTGTCATCATAGAAAGTCTTCAAGCAGCTATTCTCCCTCTATGACTCTTTCTGGGGTCACATGGTCCTTCTTCTACAAGGGCCATCATAACTGCCCCCAAATCGTGACCTCAAGCTGTGAAATCTATGAGCCTTTCCAGCTTGGCTCCCTGTATTGTTAGGGGTCCAGCAGGACACAAATGGCCTGCTCAAAAGTGTGGTCAAAGAGAGCTTAGAGAAGGGATGATTTAACCACCGCAAGGTTCAGGGAAATCTACAAGAGATGCTACAGCTTCCTGGGGCTGGCAACGTGGAAAATCCGTCTCCTCCTGGAGACCTGGAAGAGTGAGGGGAGGGAGTGGCATTATTGAACCTAGCAATGGCTGTATGGATGGAGAAGTCATGGCTTCAGGTAGAGGAACTCAGCCACTGTCACACCATGGCCTGGAAGGGAGGGAGCAGTAGAAATAAATTCCTCTTCTTGTCTCTCCTTCCACTCATCCATGTCCTGCTGGTGTCTTGTGTTGGCCAAATCTGTCTTGAATCCAGGAGGTCAGGAAGGCCAAATGATGAAACCACAGATGGAGTTCAGCCTCCCAGAGCACAGAGCAGGGCAGCGAAGGATGGTGGGTGGAAGTGGAGGTGCAAATGGACAATATCCATGGCTCCCTTATGTGATCTCTCCATCCTACTTATTTTTTAGACAAGATCTTGCTTTGTCACTCAGGCTGGAGTGCAGTGGTGCAATCTTGGCTCTGTGTAGCCTCAACCTCTAGGGCTCAAGTGATCCTCCCATCTCAGCCTCCCTAGTAGCTGGGACTATAGATGCCCATCACCAAGCCTGGCTAATTTTTGTATTTTTTGTTGAGGTGAGGTTTTACCATGTTGCCCAGGCTGGTCTCGAACTCCTGGACTCAAGCAATCCACCCACCTCGACCTCTCAAAGTGCTGGGATTACAGGCATGAGCCATTGTACCTGGCCCATTATACTTTCGAATGCCCTAGAGAGAGAATCTAACTGGATCAGCTCAGACTGAGGCAGCAGCAGAAGGAAGCTAAACACTATCCTCATTTTTAGGATGAGCAAATGGAGACTGAGAGAGTGAAACATGCATGCCCAAGGTAACACAGAGAACAAATGGCAATGCCTCTGAGATGTTTTTTTTCTTTTCCTGTAGAGATGGGGTCTATGCTGCCGAGGCTGGCCTAGAACTCCCAGGCTCAAGCAATCCTCCCACCCCCACCTCCCAAAGTGCTGGAATTACAGGCATGAGTTACTGAGCCCAGCTGCCACTGAGCCTTAAATGACCAAGAGCCATGGGCTCAAGTGAGCTGTCCTCCTTCGATTGCTCTCTCAGGAATATTCCTGGCCTGGGCTTAGGGGTGCACCTGCTGCATCTCTCCCAGGTGTTTCAACAAGTGCTACATTCAGGTGTCTCTTTAAAAATCACCAGCGGTGTTTAAAGATCATAAAGACTTAGGTATGAATGCATGTGTGTCCCTCAAAGTCTGTTCCATCTCAGCAGGACGCTGTTCCTGACATTCTGCTGGATCCACTGTGGACTGTCTGGTCCAGCATCCTTAACTCCTGTGACGCTTCTCTCCACCTGCTCTGACTCCAGTGTTCATATTTGCCTGGGTTTGTCTGGAGGGGCTTTGGGAATGTGGAGTCTCCTCACCACTGTCACTACACCTTCACGAGGGTCACAGCCTGACCATCACAGGGCCCTTGCTCTTGAGGTCGGCCTAGGCATGCTTTTGACTTTGCTGTGCCTGGGTCAGCACTGGCACCTTGAAGGTCAAAGTTGCTCCAAAAAGTCTCGGAGTAGAACTGCACTCACACCATCTGAGAAACCTGTTAGTACTTTCTTTTCTGAGACTCTTAAAGGAAGAGGTTTATTGTGGGAGTATCTGAACCTCTTGTGGCTAGGCAGTTGTCCTAGGCATCTTGCCTTGTTCCCTCCCAGTGTAATTTAGGCTTGTTTTGTGTGGTGAGAACAGAAGAGTGACTTGGGTTGCGTTCAGAGGCCAGTTCAGACTGCTGTATACACAGCAGAGAGCAGTGAGTAGCTTCCAGCTGGTACAGCAACCATTCTGGGGTGCCAGCTGTGTGGAGTGGGTGCCGGCTGTGAGGACCTGGATTCTAACCAGCTGTGTGGACTGGGCCACCCTCTGTGGGCTGCAGTGCCAGCTGTGTGCACTGGGGTGCCAGCCAGGTGTCGGGACTGGGTGCCAGCTGTGTGGACTGGATACCAGCCAGACATGTAAACTGGGTTCTAGCTGTGTAGGCTGGGGTGCCAGCCATGAGAATGGGGGTGCCAGCATGGGTCAAGTTGAGGCTGAACTCCTCTCAGCTACTGGCTTACTGCATGTGCTTCTGTTTATGACACAAGCAATTTCAATAAATCAAGGTCACTGAATCAAGTCGACTTTACCCAGAGACTTTTGTTGCAGAATTGAAGATGTGTTTCTTAGATGGGAAGAAAGGAGAATATTCCTAAGAATAATAAAAGCATCATTAGGAATGGGTCAGATCTTTCAGAATCATATTTGCAAGAGAAAGAATATTTATGTCAAGATGTTTATTTGTTCAACAAATATGGTGAACACCTACTATGCTGAAATTTGTTGAATGCCTACTATGTGGCTAGACATTGTATAAATTATCCCACTTAAAATAGGGGGCCAGGGGCCAAGATAAAGTACCTGGAAAGATTTCGATATTTGTTACATTCTACAAGGGAGGATTCCCTGGCTGAGGCCAGAAGGGATGGGGAGGGTCTTACCTTTGTCCTTTTTTTTTCTTCTGGGGAAAAATCTTCACCCTCAATTTGTCAAGGCCCAGCCATCAGAACTGGGTGCATTCAGGAGGAACCATGAAGGACCACAATAGAGGCAGCAATTGCAGAGTGGAGCCATGGGATACTGGGTGGTGCCGATTGTGACAAGGGCAAGAGATGCGGGAAGGAGCTGAGAAGACCTGAATAGTTCTGCAATGGGAGACAATTCCCTGGCTTATCTAGTCAACCAGCTTGATTATTATTTCCATACTTACTCTATATCAGTCCTCTCTCTTTCAGCCACACCCTGGAATTGTACTCTGTTACCTTAGAAGTAGTGCATTTGATGGCTGTTTTGAAAAAATAAATGAATGAAGGAGGACCAGTTCATATTACCCTTCAACAAGGCATAGGTAAGATATATACATGTGCATATATCCATATACATACCACACACACACAAATATACATATACTGCTTGATATGGTTTGGCCGTGTCCCCACTCAAATCTCACGTTGAATTGTAGTTCTCATAATCCGCATGTATTGTAGGAGGGATCAAGTGGGAGGTAATTGAATCATGGGGTCAGTTACCCTCTTGTTGTTCTTGTGATAGTGAGTGAGATCTGATGGTTTTATAAGGGGCTTTTCTCCCTTTTGCTTGACACTTCTCCTTGCTGCCTTGTGCAAATATGCTCCTTGTGAAGAAGGATGTATTTGCTTTCCCTTCCACAATGATTGTAAGTTTCCTGAGACCTCTCCAGCCATGCGGAACTGTGAGTCAATTAAAACTCTTTCCTTTATACATTACCTGGTCTCAGGTATGTCCTTATACCAGCGTGAGAACAGACTAATATACCACTCACATTTGTTATTGATGGAAGTTACATTCTACAAAGTTGCCACAGCTACCGAATTAGCAAGTAATGAACCGTTGCTCCTAGGAGAAATACAAGGTTAGGTTTCTGTAAGCTTATGGTTTCAACATTTCTGTCAACTGATTAATATGTAACCTTATTTTATGTGGATTTCTCTTTAAAGATAGCTTATTTAGTATATATTGTTGATTCATTAATATTGAACTCATGGCCAATACACTATAACTCATGGCTGGAAGAAGCTTAGCTAACACATGTAATTTCTCTGGAAGGCACATCACGGCCTTCTTATACTTAGGAACACTAAAGAGCATTCTGGTGCTATTCTTGGAGGCCATTTTAAATAGTGAAATCACCAAGAAAGAGCATAAAAATGCAAAAAAAAAAAGGAACGCTAATCAGACTGTGAAAAGGACACTTGTTTACAGTGTGAGAGCTGAAACAAGAAGGCAGAAGGTCACCTGTCTGACCTTAGCTGGGAATGTGTGTACATTGGGTGACTTGAATTTTTTCCTCCTCTGCACATGTCCACAAATGACTGTGAAAGCACTGTGAATATTGAAATTGATTTTGGGTTTACAAATAAATTTTAGCATGTAAGCAAATTCACAAACATGGAATCTGTGAATAATGAGGATAGACTGGATATATATGTGTATAGATGTGTATGTCCTTATACCAGCGTATTATAACAGAGTATTATTACTCTGAGGCTAGAGACTCCACCCAGAGGCAGAAAACACCAATTCAAAGTGACCTGGGACTTCAAAACAGAGATATGGGAACATGAGTTCACCTGAGATGGTCTCTATACTGCGTTTCTTTAAGCATCTATAAGTGACCCTGGATCGTAGGGGCAGTGCACATTGAAGTATCTAAATCTGCAGTTCTATGGAGCTTGTTGGGACCTGCAATATTAAGTTGTTTAGGATTCACTCTAGGAAGACCTTTCAAGTCTTCTCAATCAGACAGAAAACACTGAAGTAGGGCCTGTTGTGAATGTATCACATTTAGAAAGGAAAAGTCATAACAGGTTCCAGGCCTTGGGATGGTCCTGGACATGGGAGTCAATGTAGATTCTTAAGCAATTCTGGTGTGATGTGCTGTGAAGATCAAGGTGGCTAGTCTTGGTCTAGGCAGCATCCTGTCACCCACCCAGATCTACCAAGTTGGACACCTGAGATTTACCCTCAACTAATTTGTGATTCTACTTCCTTTATATCTCTTTATCCAGACCATTGGCCATTCTCTGACCATCTCAAGCCAGAGGTGACTTGATCTGTCACCCAGCTGTGGCCCATGAGCATTTTCTAAGGAGGAACATTTTTGCTTACGTTTCCAGTGCTCTACATAAGCCCTAGGCCCTGGGTGAGTAGAATGCCAGAAGAAAATTGTCTTTGGTTGATACCTTTTCCTATCATGATCTGGGAGTAACAACCAGTGATCTATCACTGTCTTTTCTATTCAACTGAAATACATGTTGAGAAATAATGATTATGGTGATGATAATACAAATCAAAATACAAATAATGATGATAACACAAATAATAATGATAGCTAACATTTTGAAGTGATGTATACTCCAGGCATTGGGTCAAGTGTTTTATTTTTAAATTTTAATTTTATCAGAATAACACATGTACCTAGTTTCCCCCTAAATGTTTTATTTTGAAATGCAAATTTAAACTACAATGAGATGCCACCTTACACCAGTCAGAATAGCTGTTATTAAAAAGCAAAAAAATAACAAATGTTAGTGAGGTTGTGGAGAAAAGGGAACACATATACATTGCTGGTGGGAATGTAAATTAGTTCAGCCACTGTGGAAAGCAGCTAGGAGATTTCTCAAAGAACTTAAAACAGAACTACCATTTCACTCAGAATCCAATTATTGGATATATACGCAAATAAAGATAAAACATTCTACCGTAAAGACACATGCACTTGTATGTTCATCACAGCACTATTCACAATAGCCAAGATGTGGGATCAACCTAAATGCTCATCAATGGTAGACTGGATAAAGAAAATGTGGTACATACACACCATGGAATACTATGCAGCCATAAAAAAGAATGAGATCAAGTCCTTTGCAGCAACGTGGATGGTGATGGAGGCCAGTATCCTAAGCAAACTAACACAGGAACTGAAAACCAAATACTGCATGTTCCGAGTTGTAAATGGGAGCTAAACGTTGAGTACATATGGACACAAAGAAGTGAACAATATACACTGGGGCCTTCATGAGGGTGAAGGGTGGGAGAAGGGTATCGAAAAACTACCTATCAGGTGCTATGCTCATTACCTGGGTGATAAAATCTGTACACCAAACACCTGCAACACGTAATTTACCCACGTAACAAATCTGCACACGTACCCCAAACCTAAAATAAAAGTTGGAAAGAAAAAAATAAAATTTAAAAAATCGACAGAAAAGTTAAAAGGAAGGTGCAATGAACATCTATATATCATTTATTTAGATTTTCCAGTTACCATTTTGTCACATTTGCTTTATTTTCTCATCTGTCTACTTATCTATTTTTGATTAATGATTTAAAATTATATTGCATTGTAACATTTTATCATGTATCTCCTGAGAATGAAAGACATTCTCCTATATAATCATAATACCATTATCAAAACTAAGAAATTTAACATCAATTCATTGCCATCATCTAATATGTAGCCCGTGTTTAAATTTCATGTACTTAATTTATTTTTATTTTTCTAAAACTTTTATTTTATGTTCAAGGGTTCATATGCTGGTTTGTTATATACGTAAACTCATGTCATGGGGATTGTACAGATTATTTTGTGACCCAGGTGCTAAGCCTAGTACCCAATAGTTATTTTTTCTGCTCCTTTCCCTACTACTACCCTCCACCCTCTATTAGGCCTCAGTGTCTGTTGTTCCCCTCTTTGTGTCTCTGTGTTGTTGTTGTTTAGCTCCTGCTTATAAGTGAGAACATGTGGTCTTTGGTTTTTTGTTCCTTCATTAGTTTGCTAAGGATAATGGCCTCCAGCTCCATCTGTGTTCCTGCAAAGGACATGACCTCATTTTTTTTGGCTGCATAGTATTCCATGGTATATATGTTCCACATTTTTTTTTATTATACTTTACGTTCCGGGATACATGCGCAGAACATGCAGGTTTGTTACATAGGTATACATGTGCCATGATGGTTTGCTGCACCCATCAACCTGTCATTTAGGTTTTAAGCCCCACATGCATTAGGTATTTCTCCTAATGCTATCCCTCCCCTAGCCCCCTACCCCCTGATAGGCCCTGGTGTGTGATGTTCCCCTCCCTGTGTCCATGTATTCTTGTTGTTCAACTCCCACTTATGAGTGAGAACATGCGGTGTTTGATTTTCTGTTCCTGTGTTAGTTTGCTGAGAATGATGGTTTCCAGCTTCATCCATGTCCCTGCAAAGGACCTGAACTCATTCTTTTTTATGGCTGCATAGTAGTCCATGGTGTATATGTGCCACGTTTTCTTTATCCAGTCTATCATTGATGGGGCCTTGGGTTGGTTCCAAGCCTTTGCTATTGTAAATAGTGCTGCAATAAACATACGTGTGCATGTCTTTATAGTAGAATGATTTGTAATCCTTTGGGTATACACCCAGTAATGGGATTGCTGGGTCAAATGGTATTTCTGGTTCTAGATCCTTGAGGAATCACCACAGTGTCTTCCACAATAAAACTAATTTACACTCCCACCAACAGTGTAAAAGCGTTCCTATTTCTCCACATCCTAGCCAGCATCTGTTGTTTTTTGACTTTTTATTGATCACCATTCTAACTGGTGTGAGATGGTATCTCACTGTGGTTTTGATTTGCATTTCTCTAATGACCAGTGATGATAAGCTGTTTTTCATATGTTTGTTGGCTGCATAAATGTCTTCTTTTGAGAAGGGTCTGTTCATATCCTTTGCCCACTTTTTGATGGAGTTGTTTGTTTTTTTCTTGTAAATTTGTTTAAGTTCCTCGTAGATTCTGGATATTAGACCTTTGTCACATGGATAGATTGCAAAAATTTTCTCCCATTCTGTAGGCTGTCTGTTCACTCTGATGGTAGTTTCTTTTGCTGTGCAGAAGCTCTTTGGTTTAATTAGATCCCATTTGTCAATTTTGGCTTTTGTTGCACTTGTTTTTGGTGTTTTAGTCATGAAGTCTTTGCCCATGCCTATGTCCTGAATGGTATTCTCTAGGTTTTCTTCTAGGGTTTTTATGGTTTTAGGTCTTACATTTAAGTCTTTAATCCATCTTGAGTTAATTTTTGTATAAGGTGTAAGGAAGGGGTCCAGTTTCAGTTTTCTGCATATGGCTAGCCAGTTTTCCCAACACCATTTATTAAATAGGAAATCCTTTCCCCATTGGTTGTTTTTGTCAGGTTTGTCAAAGATCAGATGGTTGTAGATGTGTGGTGTTATTTCTGAGGCCTCTGTTCTGTTCCATTGGTCTATATATCTGTTTTGGTACCAGTACCATGCTGTTTTGGTTACTGTAGCCTTGTAGTATAGTTTGAAGTCAGGTAGCGTGATGCCTCCAGCTTCGTTCTTTTTGCTTAGGATTGTCTTGTCTATACAGGCTCTTTTTTGGGTCCATATGAAATTTAAAGTAGTTTTTTCTAATTTTGTGAAGAAAGTCAATGGTAGCTTGATGGGAATAGCATTGAATCTATAAATTACTTTGGGCGGTATAGCCATTTTCATGATATTGATTCTTCCTATCCATGAGCATGGAATGTTTTTTCATTTGTTTGTGTCCTTTCTTATTTGCTTGAGCAGAGTGTACCACATTTTCTTAATCCAGTCTACCACTGATGGGCATTTAGGTTGATTCCATGACTTGGCTGTTAAGAATAGTGCAGTGATAAACATACACATGCATATGTCTTTATGAAAGAACAATGTATATTCCTTTCCTTTGGGTATATACTCAGTAATGGGTTTGCTGGGTCGAATGGTCGTTCTGCTTTCAGCTCTTTGAAGAATTGCCACACTGTTTTCCACAATGGTTGAACCAATTTACATTCCCACCAACAGTGTATAAACATTCCCTTTTTCTCTGCAACCTAACATCTGTTATTTTTTGAATTTTTAATTACAGCCATTCTGACTGGTGTGTAAAGTGTCTGTTCGTGCCCTTTACCTACTTGTTAATGTAGTTATTTGTTTTCTCTTATAAATTTGTTTGTGTCTTAATAGATGCTGGATATTAGACCTTTGTCAGATGCATAATTTGCAAATATTTTCTCCCATTCTGTAGGTTGTCTATTTACTCTGTCGATAGTTTCTTTTGCTGTGTAGAAGCTCTTAAGTTTGATTCGATCCTATTTGTCAATTTTTGCTTTAGCTGCAATTGCTTTTGGCATCTTCTTCATGAAATCTTTGCCAGGTCTTATGTCCAGAATAGTATTCACCAGGTTGTTTTCCAGGGTTTTTATAGTTTTTGGTTTTACATTTAAGTCTTTAATACATCTTGAGTTGATTTTTTTTGTCTTAGGTATAAGGAAGGGGTCCAGTTTCTATCTTCTGCATATGGTTAGCCAGTTATCCCAGCATCATTTGTTGAATAGGGAGCCCTTTCCCCATTGCTTGTTTTTGTCAGCTTTATCAAAGATCAGGTGGTTGTAGGTATGCAGCTTTATTTCTGAGCTCTTTATTCTGTTCCATTGGTCTATATGTCTGTTTTTGTACCAGTACCATGCTGTTTTGGTAGCCGTGTAGTGAAGTTTGAAATTAGGTAGCATGATGCTTTCTGCTTTATTCTTTTTGCTTATAATTGACTTGGCTATTCGAGATCTTTTTTTGTTTCATATGATTTTTAAAATAGTTTTTTTCTAGTTCTGTGAAGACTGTCATTGGTAGTTTGATAGCAATAGCATTGAATCTCTAAATTGCTTTGGGCAGTATGGCCATTTTAATGATATTAATTATTCCTATCCATGAGCATGGAATGTTTTTCCATTTGTTTGTGTCATCTCTGATTTCTTTGAACAGTGTTTTGTAATTCTCATTGTAGAGATCTTTCACTTCCCTGACTAACTGTATTCCTAGGTATTTCATTCTTTTTGTGGCAGTTGTGAATGGGATTGTATTACTGATTTGTCTCTTGGCTTGCCTGTTGTTGGTATAGGACTGCTAGTGATTTTTGTACATTGATTTTATATCTCGAAACTTTGCTAAAGTTACTTATCAGCCCAGGGAGTTTTTGGGCACAGACTATGGGATTTTCTAGATATAAAATCATGTAATCGGCAAACAGGGATAGTTCGACTTTCTCTCTTTCTATTTGGAAACTCTTTATTTCTTTCTCTTGCCTGATTGCTCTAGCCAGGACTTCCAATACTACTTTGAATTGGAGTGGTGAGAGAGGGCATCCAGTGGTGCCCATTTTCAAGTGGAATGCTTCCATTCTAGCTTTCGCCCATTCAGTATGATATTGGCTGTGGGTTTGTCATAGATGGCTCTTGTTATTTTGAGGTATATTCCTTCAATACCTAGTTTGTTGAGAGTTTTTAACATGAATATGTGTTGAATTTTGTTGAAAGCCTTTTCTGCATCTATTGAGATAATCATGTGGTTTTTGTCTTTACTTTTGTTTATGTGATGAATCATGTTTATTAATTTGCATATGTTGAACCAGCCTTGCATCCCAGGGTTAAAGCCTACTTGATTATGATGGATAAGCTTTTTGATGTGTTGATGGATTCAGTTTGCGAGTATTTTGTTGAGAATTTTTGCATCAATGTTCATCAAAGATATTTGCTTGAAGGTTTGTTTTCTTTTCTTTCTTCTTCTTTTTTTTTTTTTTTTTGCTGGGTCTCTGCCAGGTTTTGGCATCAGGATGATGCTATCCTCATAGAGTGAGTTGGGGAGGAGTCCCTTTTCCTCAATTTTTGGAATAGTTTCAGTAGGAATGGTACCAGCTCTTCTTTGTACATCTGGTAGAATTCTGTGAATCCATCTGGTCCTGGGATTTTTTTGGTTGATAGGTTTTTTAAAATTACTGATTCCATTTTGGAGCTCATTATTGGTCTGTTCAGGGATTCAGTTTCTTTCTGCTTCAGTCTTGGGAGGATGTATGTGTCCAGGAATTTATCAGTTTCTTGTAGGTTTTATAGTTCATGTGCATTGAGGTGTTCACAGTATTCTCTGATGGTTATTTGTATTTCTGTGGGTCAATGATAATATCCCTTTTGTCGTTTCTAATTGTGTTTATTTGGATCTTCTCTCTTTTTTTCTTTATTAGTCTAGCTATTTGTCTGTCTTAATTTTTTCAGAATACTGGCTCGTGGATTCTTTGATCTTTTGAATGGATTTTCATGTGTCAATCTCCTTCAGTTCAGCTCTGATTTTGGTTATTTCTTGTCTTCTGTAGCTTTGCGGTTGGTTTGTTCTTGTTTCTCTAGTTCTTTTAGTTGTGATGTTAGGTTGTTAATTTTAGATCTTTTTAACTTTTTAATATGACTGTTTAGTGCTATAAATTTCCCTCTTAACACTGCCTTAGCCATGCCCCAGAAATTCTGGTATGTTGTATTTTTGTTCTCATTAGTTTCAAAGAATTTCTTGAATTCTGCCTTTATTTCTTTATTTACCCAAAAGTCATCCAGGAGCATGTTGTTTAGTTTCCATGTAATTGTATGGTTTTGAACGATTTTTTTTTTTATGGAATTTCACTCTTGTTGCCCAGGCTGGAGTACAACGGCACCGTCTTGGCTCACCGCAACTTCTGACTCATGGGTTCAAGCGATTCTCCTGCCTCAGCCTCCTGAGTAGCTGAGATTACAGGCATGCACCACCACGCCTGGCTAATTTTGTATTTTTAGTAGAGACGGGGTTTCTTCATGTTGGTCAGGCTAGTCTCAAACTCCTGACCTCAGGTAATTCGCCCACCTCGCCCTCCCAAAGTGCTGGGATTACAGGCGTGAGCCACCTCACCCAGCCAAACGATTTTCTTAATCTCAATTTCCAATTATATTGTTCATACCATTCGGGGTCTGAGAGAGTGGTTGGTATGATTTTGGTTTTTTGCATTTGCTGAGGATTGTTTAATGTCCAATTGTGTGATCCATTTTACAGTATATACCATGTGGCAATGAGAAGAATGCATATTCTGTTGTTTTGGGGTGTAGAGTTTGGTAGATATCTATTAGGTCCATTTGGTCCAGTGTTGAATTCAGCTCTGGAATATCTTTGTTAATTTTCTGCCTTAATGATCTAATACTGACAGTGGGGTGTTGAGGTCTCCCACTATTATTGTGTGGGAGTCTAAGTCTCTTTGAAGGTCTTTAAAAACTTGCTTTATGAATCTGGGTGCTCCTGTGTTGGGTGCATATATATTTAGGATAATTATGTCTTCTTGTTGAATTGAACCCTTTAACATTATGTAATACTCTTCTTTGTCTTTTTAAATTTTTGTTGGTTTAAAGTCTGTTTTGTCTGAAATTAGGATTGCAACCTCTATGTTTTTCTGTTTTCATTTGCTTGGTAGATTTTTCTCCATCCTTTTATTTTGAGCCTATGGGTGTCATTGCATGTGAGATGGGTCTCTTGAAGATAGCATACCATTAGGTCTTGCTTCCTTATTCAGCTTGCCTTTCTGTGCCTTTTAATTGGGACATTTAGGCCATTTATAATACATTCAAATTTAGTATTGATATGTGTGGATTTGATCCTGTCATCGTGTTGTTAGGTTGTTATTATGCTGACTTGTTTGTGTGGTTGCTTTATAGTGTCACTGGTCTGTGTACTTAAGTGTGTTTTTGTAGTGGATGATAATGATCTTTCCATACTTAGTGCTTCTTTCAGGAGCTCTTGTAAGGCAGATCATGTAATAAATTCCCTCACCATTTGCTTGTCTGAAAGGATCTTATTTCTCCTTCACTTATGCAGCTTAATTTGGCTGGATAGAAAATTCTTGGTTGGAATTCTTTTCTTTAAGAATGTTGAATATAGGCCCCAATCTCTTCTGGCTTGTAGGATTTCTGCTGAGACGTCTGCTGTTACTCTGATGGACTTACCTTTGTAGGTGACCTGTTCTTTCTCCCTAACTACCTTTAACGTTTTTTTCTTTCATTTTGACCTTGGAGAATTTGACGATTATGTGTCTTGGGACAATATTTTGTGAAGTATTTTGTAGGAGTTCTCTGTTTTCCTGAATTTCAATGTTAGCTTCTCTAGCTAGATTGGGGAAGTTCTCATGGATGGTATCCTAAACTATGTTTTCCAAGTTGCGTCCATTTTCCCCATCTCTTTCAGGGATGTCAAATGAGTCATAGATTCAGTCTCTTTATATAATTCCATATTTCACTGAGGTTTTGTTGTTTCTTTTCATTCTTTCTTCTGGTCTGACTGTCTTATTTCAGAAAGTCAGTCTTCAAACCCTGAGATTCTTTCCTCAGCTTGGTTTATTCTACTATTAATGCTTGCAATTGCATTATGAAATTCTCATAGTGTGTTTTTCAGCTCTATCAGGTCAGTTATGTTCTTTTCTATACTATTTTGTCAGCTCCACATCTTTTTATTGTGACTTTTAGCTTCCTTAGATGAGTTTCAACATTCTCCTGGATCTCAGTGATCTTCATTCCTATTCCTATTCTGAATTCTATTTGTATCATTTCAGCCATCTCATCCTGGTTAAGAACTCTTCCTGGAGAACTAGTGCAATCATTTGGAGGAAAAAAGGCACTTTGACTTTTTTGAATTGTCAGAGTTCTTGCACTGGTTCTTTCTCATCTTTGTGAGGGTGATGTTCCTTCAGTCTTTACATTTTCTGTCCTTTGGATTTTTTTTCTTTTATTCCATTTGGTGACCCTGGGGGTTTGATTGTGGTATAAGGTGGGTTCAGTTGACTGGCTTCATGTTTGAAAGATTTTAGGGGGGCAAGGCTCAGTTTGGGACTCCTGGACTGAACTGGGGAACTAGTATCAGACCCCCACTTTGTTCTCTGGCTCCTCAAGGTTAGGAACCTGCTGTGCGGGAAGGGATGAGTTACTCCTGGACCACTGGTCACAACACTCCGATAGGTAGTGCCAGCCAAACCTACACCATACTTTGTAGGGTGGTGGCAGAGGTATCTGTCCATGTTCACTACATGTCATTAGTAACTGCAGCTGCAGCACTGTGGGTTGTATGCTTGTTTACTGCAGCAGGGTGCTAGTGGGTTCCGGGGTGCCAACCTCCATGTGGGTGTTTGCAGCAGTGGCTGGCATTGACAGCACTGGCTTGGGAAAACGCTCCTCCCCATAACTGTGGGTGTGTGAACCAGCAGTGATGTTAGTGCAGGGATGGGGCACTGGTTGGTGCAGGACTGTGTGCACACTCTGTGTGTGTTCCCATGGGCAGGAGTGGCCACTCAGGGAAGGGGTAGGTCTGCTTTTCTTCATGTCTAGTTTCATGCCGGTGATAGTTTCAGCACAGGAGTGGGCCCTGGCAGGAGCGGGGCTGGTGGGTTCTGTCCCCGACAATGTTCTAACTACAGTGGTGGTTCAGCAGCGGGGAGAGGGGTGGGATGCACATACACAGGCAGCAGTGGCATGGCAGGGTGCCCCTCCACACACGCTGGAGGGGGAGGAAAGGCAAAGTATGCCTGCACACACACCCACCCACAGAGTAATTTGTGGGTTAGCCATGGGTGAGTGCATGTGGGCAAAGGGGCATGAAGGCAGGCTGCAGTGGGGGGTGAGCTGGTGCCTGTCCACTGAGATGGCTCTGCTGGAGTACTGTGCCCATCAGACACAGTCCACCAGCACAGGAGCTATGATGTGGGCTCCCAGGAGGTGCCTTGGGGCCACACTGCAAGCAGGTGCAGCCAGGCTGGGGTGCCTGAGAGAGGACAGCAGATTGAGAGGTGCTCAGGTAGGATGGGCCCCCTCTCATAGGCAAGACCACCATGCAGAGTTCAGGTCCTATGGTTCCCCTAGGGCTAAAGTCTCCTATAGGAGTGAGTTGGACCTAGGGAGATGGGCGACCATGGCTGTGCTCCACTACAGATGCTCCCACACCAAGCACTCGGTTTCTGCTCTGGCTGGAGTTCTACTCCTACCACTTCTCTGAGCAGCTCCCCCTGCCGGTTCAAGTGTCCACAGTGGTCAAGGGATCTCCTGCTGGGATTCCAGAAGCCCTTGGAGAGAGTGAGTTGCTCCTTGTCTATTTAGCTCCCACCTTCCCCAGGAGTCACCAGGAGCCAGAAATGAGTTCTGGTGCATAGTAGCCCCATGCAGGGGTTTCCTCCCACTTCAGCCAAGCATCTGCATCCTCCCTCCATTTGTTCTCAGTGTCTTCCCTCTGAAGACTTGCTAGGAGTGTGCCAGTATTCCCAATGCCCTGTCCCTCAGTGGGAGATGCTTGTCCTGGCTGCATCTACTCAGCCATCGGGCACTCTCTCCCTACCTAGTTTAGAATAATAAATATTTACGTAAGACTTTGAAGGGAAGGCAGCATTCTTATTTCTCCTGGTTCCTTCTTCCCCAAAGCAACCATTTTCAGATCTTCTAGTTGTTTCTTCCAGTATTAACTCCATATTTTTAAGAAACATGTTTATTCTACTGTTTTTTAAAATTACTTATCATTTATTAATGACCTTCTATGTAAGAAGAGGATTATAGCTCTCTTATCCCCCACAAACACATATCCTCTTATCCTCTCAATATGATTATAACATCATTTTGGGGACAATATTAGTATTCAGTATTTAAATTATTATGATTATGTTATTTTCAAGTTGAGTTACTTGGTGTGCCATGATTATATTAATATTTCCTCTATTGTACAACTTTGTTGCTTTCCTTGGGTTTTTTCATTGCCCTGATTTGTCACTTCCTTGGTTTTATATGTATCTATTGCTATTTCATGCCTGAGCTCTCTGGAAGAATTATAATTGTCTTTCAAATATGTTGACGTCTATCAAATTATGTATTGGTTTAATTCTTTCCTTGGTTCTCCTGCTCTAACATGGTCTGCCATTCATCTGTCATTCTGGAACTTCTCTTCATCATTAAATCAGGAATTCCCTTGGCCCTCTCCTGTATTAAATTCCTGTTTGCTGGATTCTGGACATCCACTTTCTTGATTTACTCTCTTATCTTGGTGGGGAATATCCTTCAGTAGCTTTCTGCATAAGGATTCACAGGAAGCAATATTTTGAGATCTTGTACATGTGGGATGATTTTCTATTATATTCTCACAATTGATTAATAGTTTGACTGAATATAAAATTGTAAAATGGTAATCATCCCCCATTCCCCTCAGGACTTTGAAGTATTTCTTCATTGCTTCCTCCTTTCAGTGTTGATGCTGAGAAGTCTGATGCTTTTCTGATCCTTGATTCTTTGAATATCAGTGAGTAGGGGACGTTTTCCCTCCATCGTTCTGGCACTTGGTGGCCCTTTCAATCTAGAAACTCATGTCATAGTTTATTACTTCAATAATTTTCCCCTTTGATTTCTCTCTTTCTGGAACTTCTGCTATTCAAATAAATACTGGCTGTTATACTGGTGTTATATATAATCTTACACTTTCTTCCGTTTTCCATCTCTTTGAGTTGGGTGCGTCTCTGTGAAGATCTTCTTAACTTATTTTTACAGTCATCTTATTGAGTTGTTTATTTCTGTTACAATATTTTTAATTTTTAAGAGCTTTCTGTTAATATTTATTTTTAAATAGTTATGTATTCTTGTTTAAGGATATAATATTCCCCCTGTATCTCTGGGAATATTAATTATTTGGTTGTTTTTTTCCTTTGTACATTGCTTCTATTTCCTCTGATTTTTTTTCTGTTTTCTTTCCATGATACTGTGGTTCCTCAAACATCTGGCGACACTGATTAACTTTCATATTTGAGAAGGAGGCACTGAAATGCTCAATGGGAGCTCCATGTGTGCAGGCTTATGGACTGGTGAGTTTCTGTAAGATGATCAAACAGGACCAAACTGTTCAAGTAGGAGCCTCTAAGATCTCTTCTCTTAGATTGGTCAGTTGCTGCCCTCTCCAGCCCCAGGGCCAGCCATACCCTGCCCTCCCTGCCCCTTCCCCTACCCAAGTACACAGGCTGCCCTCCAGCCATGCTCCCACTCCTACTTGACCCCTGGAAGTGAGCAGCTGCAAGCTTCTGTGTGGATATTTGCCAGGAATGCCTTTTCTCTCTTTTCAACTCTCACTTACCTAACAGGGCTCTGTGGCAATCACTTCTTTTGCCTCCACACTTGTTCCCCTGCTCCCAATCCCAGGGCAGATCAGCCTCTCCTTTTTGTCTGTCCTCACAGCACCTAGTGGCTCTCCATGGGACTCACACTCTGCAATAGCACGATTTCCTGCTTGTCTCCCATACTAACCTTCAAGCCTTTTAAGGAGCTTTGTTATTCTATTATCTGGTCCTGGTCTGGCCCATTCCTTTACAGCGGTGATACTTTAGCATCTTGGAGTAATACAGAGAGAAAAGAGGCACCGTGGAAGAAATCAAGGAAGTTTTATGGATCTGCCATCATCACAGGCATCTAAGCCCCACTCTAAGTGCTACATTGTGACCAAGACTCAAAAGTTTTAACACCCCACAAAACTTTCCTCACCCCACACTCTCCTAGTATCCTCCAGTATGGTCAGCAGATATACTCTTATCACTATCTACCATGCCCCATGACCAGTGTGGACTTATTCTCTGGAAAAACAGGAGGAAAATACCCACTAGAGGGGTCAAAGAGGAGACCTTTGACCTCTCTCTGAAAATATCTGTCTGTGGAGGTGTCAACAGGTCAGCAGAAAGTCCCAGATGGACTTGGGTTCTCCCAGAGTCTTTTCATTTGGACTTCTTGTATATCCATCAACAGATCAAGAAAATGTCAACACCACAAGAATACATATTCACTAGAGCAGGGATGGCAATTATATTTCACCTCCATTGTAGCTCCCCCTGATGACTGGTGGCTGCCTCAAGTGCTTGTTATGGGTTCTGAGGCCTTCTCCAGGCTCAGAGTGAAAGAGTCCTGTGATCAATTAATGATGTCTGCCACTGGCAGTTATTCACTATCCCAGAACCAGAGGAAAGATGAAAGTAAAATGTTCTAAGACAGTGTTTCCCAAACTTGGCTTATGATAAGAATTACCCGGAGGTACTTGTTAAAAATAGATTCCAGATTCTTCATCAGGAGATTCGAATCCAAGGGGTCTGGAGTGAGGTCTTTAAATCTGTACCTAGCAAGTACCTACATGAGTCATAGAATCAAGCAAGTCTGGAAACATTATTCTAAGGGAGGGTGGGTTTCCAGGACTCCCTACTTAAGAGAAGGAAATGCAGAAAGATGGAATATCAGAACCCAACCCTGGGGGAAGAAAGGGAAAAATGGCAAACTCAGGCAGGCAGGACTCCAGGCCCCTACACTTTCGTGAGGGCTTTGTATAAACTCTGAAGTCCTAGCTGGAGTCCCATGAACATATCAGTGTTGGAGAATGATCAAATCACTGAGTTTTAGAAATACACTTCTCAGTATCTTGTTTAACTTTCACTTGTCCACACTCAGATCCCTGTGTCTTGCTTCTGCCACATCTGGTTTAAGATGATCTAGAGAGGCCTCAGAGGAATGGTACATGTAACCATATGAAGAAGTCACAAAGGTCTGTATTTGTCAGTCAGAAAACCAAAGGCTGAGAAGGAATGGGATCTCTCCTGTGCAGCATGAATGTCTTCTGAGTAGTCTCACCACATCCCTGACATGAGGGATCCCCTGAACATCAGTTAGTTTAGACACATTTTAATAAATCCCATCTCATCAGTGGGGTTCAGTTCCTGAAACTAGTCCCCCTATCTTAATAAAATAAGAGCTCCTATAAATAGGCATAACAAATGTAGACCAAAATCCCAACATCAGCACTGTGTGCTTATGCTTTTATGTAAGGAGATGGTGGGTCTTGGATACATATTCAATGGAGAATCTATACATATATCATGTAACAAAAACTGGATAGCTAACATGAACTGAGCACTTACTCTGTACCACAAACTATCTTAAGGCTTGTCTTAGTCAATTTTCTGTTGCTATAACTGAGTACCTGAGACTAGGTAATTTATAAAGAAAAAAATTATTTCTTATAGCGCTAGAGGCTGGAAAATCCAAGGTCTAGGGGCTGCATGGGTGTGGAACTTCTTGCTAGTTAGGACTCTCTGTAG
Source organism: Pan paniscus (assembly GCF_029289425.2). Lineage (NCBI taxonomy): Eukaryota > Metazoa > Chordata > Mammalia > Primates > Hominidae > Pan > Pan paniscus. The sequence continues at coordinate 192,289,700 of NC_073249.2, forward strand.
AGTCCCAAGGCAGCTCAGGGCATCTCATGGTGAGGGGGCAGAGCATGCTAGCCCAGATCTCTCTTTCTCTTTTTATAAAGCCTCTGGTTCAATCATGGGGGCCCTACCAAAATGACCTTATCTGATTCTAATTACCTTTCAAAGGCCTCACCTCCAAATGCCATCAACATATGAATTCGAATATTAAGTTTCCAACACATGAAATTTGGGAAACACATACAAACCATAGCAAGCTTTTTTATGTATACATTTATTTTATCCTCTCTAAAACCCACAAGGAAGGTACCATTATTTTACCTATTTTATATCTATGAAATTGACACACAGAGTTTATAAGTAATTCCCAAGATCACATAGCTGATATATGCCCATATTAGTTATCTATTGCTACATAATAAGTTACCCTCAAACTTAGCAATTTAAAATAACACCATGTATCTCAGTCTCTGCTGCTCAGAAATCTAGGTGTGGCTAGGTGGGTTCTCTAACTCAGGGTTTTTCACAAAGCTGCAAAGTGTCTTCAGAGACTGCAGTCATTTTAAGGCTTGATTGGAGAAGCATCTACTTCCAAGCTCATTTACTGGCAATTGGCAGGATTCAGTCCCTTGGGCTTATTTGACGGAGGGTCTCTCTCTTTCTTGCCATGTCAGCCTTTCTGTAGGACATGGCAGTTGGTTTCCACTACAGTGAATAAAAAAGCAATTAAGGAAGAGAGAGCAAGATGGCTGCTAAGATATCTTTCTGCAACTCAATATTGGGAGTGACATCCCATCAAGGTTGCTATATTCTTTTCATTAGAAGAAAGTCCTTAGGTCCAACCCACATTCAAGGGGAGGGGATTATATAAAGGCATGAATACCAGGTGGCTGGGATCACTGGAGGCCATTTTAGAAGCTGCCTACAACAGTAGCAACGATCTAGACAGTGAGGCTCCAGAGCTGCCCTCCTAATGCCAAGAAGCACGAGAATGATAAACGCAGAATTCAGGAATATGGTTATTCCCACTGAGGGAAGGAAGAAGATGGGATATAAGAGAAGCATACAGGTGGATGCAACAATACTGATAGTATTCTAGTTTTTAAATGGATATTCACTTTATTATCATGCTGTATAATTCACATGAAGGTTATGTGAAATCTTTTGGATGCACCAAATATTATATGATAATTTAAAAACATTATCTGCTTATTTTATTTGTGAAAAGTGACAAGAACAAATGCTAACTCTGAAGAATGAAGAATATTTGTGTGCTTAGATTGGTGATATGCAACAGGACTGCATATAAGAAATAACTGGGGAACATTTAAAAAATAATAGATTGTATTTTTTAGAGTAGTTCAAGGTTTATGGAAAAACTGGGTAGAAAGTATAAAGAATTCCCATATCCCCTCTTCCCACCCCCAGTTTTCCCTATTATTAACATCTTGCATTAGTGTGGTACATTTGTGACAATCGGTGAGCCAATATTTACACATTATTAATAGCTAAGTCTGTAATTTAGATTAGGGTTCACTCTTTATGTTGTGCATTCTATGAATCTTGATAAATGTTTAATGGCATATGTCTACCACTATAGTACCATACAAAATACTTCCCCTGCCTTAAAATTTCTTAGGCTCCACCTATTCATTCCTCCCTCCTCCCAAACTCCTGGAAACCACTGATCTTTTTACTGTCTCCATGGTTTTGCCTTTTCCAGAATATTATTTACAGTAGTTGGAATCATACATTGTGGAAACATTTTCAGATTGGCTTCTTTCACTTATTAATATGCACTTAAGGTTTGTCCATGTCTTTACATGGCTTCGTAGCTCACTTATTTTTAATCACTGAAAAATATTCCATTGAATGGATATGACACAGTTTGTTTATCCGTTCAGGTATTGAAAGACATCTTGGTTGTCTCCAAGTTTTTGGAATTATGAATAAGGTTCTATAAACATTTGTGTGTGCAGGTTTTTGTGTGGACGTGTTTTCAACTTATGTGGGTGAATACCAAGGGACATGATCGTTGGATCATACGGTAAAAGTATAGCTAGTTTTGTAAGAAACTGCCAAACTGTTTTCCAAAGTGGTTGTATTATTTTGCATTCCCACCAGCAATAAATGAGAGTTCCTGTTGCTCCTCATCCTTGTCAACATTTGATATATTATCGCTTTGTTTTAATTTGCAATTCCCCAATGATATGTGATAATGAACAGCTTATTTATCACTTATATATCTTCTTTGGTGAGGTGTCTATTCAGATTGTTTGCCCATTTTTTAATTGGGGTAGTTCTTTCCTCATTGTTGAGTTTTAAATGTTCTTTGCATATTTTACACACAATTACTCTATCAGATATGTGTTTTGCAAATGTTTTCACCCAGTCTGTGGCTTATCTTTTCAGTCTCTTAACAGTGTCTTTTGTCAATTAGAAGTTTTTAACTTTAGTGAAGTCCAACTGATCTTTTTGTTTTTCTTTCAATGATTATACTGTTTTGTTGTACCTAAATGGTCATTGTGAAGCCCAAGGTCATCTAGTCTTTCTCCTATGTTATTTTCCAGGTGTTTTATAGTTTTGTCTTTTACATTTAGGTCTGTGTTTCATTTTGAGTTAACTTTTGTGAAAGGTATAAGATCTGTGTCAAAATTCAGCTTTTTGCATGTGGATATCCAGTTGTTCAAGCATCATTTGTTGAGAAGACTGTCTTTTCTCCATTGAGTTGCCTTTGCTTCTTTGTTAAAGATCAGTTGACTGTGTTTAGGTGGATCTATCTGTGGGCTATCTGTTCTGTTCCATTAGTCTGTCTAGTCGTTCACCAATACCACATTGTCTTGATCACTATTGCTTTATAGTAAGTCTTTAAGTTAGGTAGTGTCAGTCCTCTGCTTTATTTTTCTCCTTCAATATTGTTTTGGTTATCTTGGGTCTTTTGGCTCCCTTTAGAATCAGTCCATTGATATCTGCAAAATAACTTGCTGGGGTTTTCATTGGGATTGTGTTGAATCTATAGATTAAGTTGGGAAGAGCTGACACTTTAACAATATTGAGTCTTCTTACCCATGAACCATGATAATTTTTAATAGCTTTATGGAGACTTAATTGATACACCATAAAATTAACCCATTTAGGTTATAGAATTCAATGTTTTTTGTACATTGAATGAAGTATGTTGATAAGTTTGCACAACCATCACTACTATCTAATTTTAGAATATATTTGTATCCCCAAATAAACTCCATGCACATTAGTAGTCTCTCCTTATATGTCCCTGCCTCCTACTCCAGTCTTAGGTAACCACTAACATACTTTTTGTGTCTATCGATTTTCCTATTCTGGACATTTCTGGACATTTTATATAAATGAACATTTTATATAAATACAATATATGGTCTTTGTGACTTGCTTCTTTCTTTTTTTTTGAAACATCGTTATGTGTTCAAGGTTCATCGATGTTGTGGCACATATTGGTACGTTCTTTCTTTTTAACTAGAATAATGTTTTACTGTATAGATATACCACATTTTATTTATCCATTCACCAGTTGATGAACATTTGTATTGTTTCTACTTTTTGGCTATTATAAATAATGCTACTACGAACATTTTTGTACAAGTGTTTGTATGAATGTATGTTTTCATTTCTCTTAGGTATATGCATAGGAGCGAAATTACTGAATAACTTACGTGAAACATTTTGACGAACTGTCATATTGTTACCCAAAGTGATTGCACCGTTTTACAAATCATATTGGCAAGGTAGGAGGGTTCTAATTTCTCCTCATCCTCACCAGCACTCGTTATTGCTTGTCTTTTGAAATTACAGCCATCCTAATCGTTGTAAGGTGGTATCTCATTGTGATTTTGATTTGCATTTCCCTAATTACTAATGATGTCAAACATCTTTTTATGTGCTTCTTGGCCATTTGTATATCTCTCTTGGAAAAATGTCTATTCAGATCCTTTGTCCATTTTAAAATTGGGTTATTTGTATTTTTATTATTGATTCATAAGAGATTTTAAAAATACGTGCTGGTTACAAGTTCTGTATTAGATAGAAAATTTGTAAATATTTTCTTTCATTCTGTGGGTTGTTGTTTCACTTTCTTGATGACATTTTTCATAACATAAAAGTTTTTAATATTGATGTAGTCCAATTTGCCAGGTTTTCTCTCTTACTGCTTGTGCTTTTGGTACAGTATATAAAAACCTTAAGAAAGTAGAAAAATAAAAGCAAATTAAACCCAAAATAAGCAGAAAGAAGGAAATATTATCTAATCAAAGTTTCCAAGGATTTACTCCTAGTTTTTGTCTTAGAGTTTTAACACTTACATTTATGTCTATGATCCATTTTGGGGTGGTTTTTTTTGTGTGTTTTTTGAGGTAGGAGTCCAAATTTATTCATTTGCATGTGAATATCCAGTTGTTTTAGTTCTATTTGTTGAATGATTGTTCTTTCTCCCTTGAATTGTCTTGGCACTCTTGTTGAAAATCAATTGACCACAAATGTAAGGGTTTATTTCTGTACTTTCAATTCAATTCTATTGATCTTTATGTCTGTCCTTATGCCAGTACCACACTGTTTTAATAGCACTGTAATTTTGTAGCAAGTTTTGAAATCCGGAAATGTGAGTCTTCCAACTTTGTTCTTTTTAAAGATTGTTTTAGCTATTTTAGGTCTCTTGAATTTCCATGCGATTTGAAGATTGGCTTTTCCACTTTTGCAAAAAAGGCAAGTTGATATTTTGACAGGGACTGTGTTAACCCTGTAGATCAATCTGGGAGTATTGCCATCTTAACGATGTTAAGCCTTTCAATCCATGAACATGGATGTCTTTCAATTTGTTTAGATATTCTTTAATTTCTTTCAACACTATTTTATAGTTTTCAGTGTACAAATCATGCAATTCTTTTGTTAAATTTATTCCTGAGTGTTTTTTTGATGCTATTGTAAATGAGTTTGTTTTCTTAACTTTATTTTCAGGACGTTTATTGCCTGTGTATGGAAAGAAAACTTATTTTTAAATATTGATCTTGTATCTTCGCTGAACTTATTTAATTTTAATTTTTTTTAGTGAATTCTTCTGGATTTTCTATCTACAAGACTGTGTCATCTGAAATAGAGATAGTTTGACTTCTTTCTTTCCAATGTGCTTACCATTTCCCCCAATTTTCTTGCCTATTTATTTTGGCTAAAACTTTAGAATCCTAGTAGAATGTTGAATAAAAATGGCAAAAGTGGACATCCTTGTTTTCTTCTTGATATTAGGGGAAAAATACTCGGATTTTCACCATTAAATGTACTATGAACCGTGTTTTTTTCTTACACGTCTTTTGTCATGTTGAGGAGGCTTTCTTCTCATAATTTGTTGAGTATTTTTAATTTGAAAGGGCATTGAATTCTTTCAAATTCTTTTTCTGCATTTTTGAAATGATAATTTCTTGTCCCTTTTTCTATTAATGTGGTATATGACCTGAATTGATTTTCAAATATTAAATCAACTTGCATTCTTGGAATAAATCCCATTCAATCATAGTGTATAATCCTTTTCATATGCTGCTGCAGTTTATTAATATTTTGTTAAGGATTTATGTAAGTATATTAATGAGAGATATTAGTCTATAGTTTTCTTTTTTGTGTTTTTTTTATTTTTAATATCAGGGTAATACTGGCTTCACAGAATTAGTTGGGAAGTAGTCTTCTTCTATTTTTGGGAAGATTTTAGGAAGCACAGGTATTGCTTCTTCTTTGAATGTTTGGTAGAATTCACCAGTGAAATCTTTTATGCCTGGGCTTTTCTTCATGAAAAGTTTTAAAACTATTCATTCAGTTTCTTTACTTGTTACAGGTGTTTTCATATTTTCTATTTCTTCTTGGATAAGTTTTGGTAATTTATGTCTTTCTACACATTTCACCTAATTCATCTAATTTGTTGGCATTTAATTGTTTATAGGATTCTTTTATATATATATTTATTTCTGTAAGGTTGGTAGTGATGTCCTCTCTTTCATTCCTGATTTTCATAATTTGAGCCTTCCTTCCCCCCTCCCATTTTTTTTTTGGTAACATTAGCTAAAAGTTTATCAGTTTTGTTGATCTTTTCAAAGAACAAACTTTTTTCTTTATTGTTTTCTATTCTTTATTCCATTTTTCAAATCTAATCTTTCTTGTTTCCTTCTTTCTGCTTGTTTGGGTTTAGTTTGTTTTTATTTTCTGGTTTCTTGAGGTGAAAGTTCATTGATTTGAGATCTTTCATATTTTTAAAGTTTAGGCATTTTCAGCTATAGATTTTCCTCTGACCACTACTTTAGCTGCATTTTATAAGTTTTAGTATGTTGTGTATTTGTTTTTATTTATCTCGAAGAATTTTTAAATTTTCCTTGTGATTTCTTCTTTGCCCACAGGTGATTTTGCTAGTGTGTTGTTTAATTTCCACATATTTGTGAAGTTCCCAAATTTTCTTCTATTATTGATTTCTAATTTGATTCCCCTGTGGTCAGAAAACATATTTTACTTTGTATAATTCCAATCCTTTTAAATTTATTGAGGCTTATTTTTTGGCTTACTTTGAGGTATATCCTAAATAATGTTCCAATGTGTGCTTGAGAAGAATGTGTATTCTGCTGCCATAATGCAGAGTGTGCTATAGATGTCTTTTAGGTCTAGTTGGCTTATAGTATTGTTCAAGTCTGCTATTTCCTTCTAGCTCTTTTGCCTAGTCATTCCATCCATTACTGAAAGTTGAGAGTATTGAAGTCTCCAACCATTATTGCTGAATTGCCTATTTCAATTCTGTCAGTTTTTGCTTTATGTATTTCGGATGGGACTCTGTTGTTAGATGCATACATATTTATAATTGTTATATCTCTCAGATGGAGAGACTCTTGCCAATGTAAAATATTCTTCTTTAGTAACAGGGAAACTTTTTTCTACAAGTAAGCTAGGGCTGGGGCTGGGGCCCCAGTAGTCTTGGCCTGCTGTGCTTAGTGTAGAGCTTCTGTCCTATGAATGGGTCTGGGTGGGGGAAGGGAGGCTGGTCTTCTCTGCAGTGTCAACCATAATAGAAATTCTGCAACATGGGGCTAGAGATTAGAAAGGCCAGTGGTCAGCCCCTGCCAGGGTGAAATCCTAGTCCCAGACTGGCAGCTGAGGGGAGTGGGAGCCTTCTTCTTGGCCACACCAGTTTGGGGTAGAGCTTCTGTAATATGGATCTGGGTATGAGGTTGTCGGGGGACAGGGAAGGGGATGGGTTTTGGCTCAGATGCCATAGACTCTCACTGTTCTTACGAAGATTAGGTAGATTTTCCTGAATGACTATTTCCCCCTTTGCCTTATACTCTTAGGGCAATTTCCAGATTATTTCTAAAATACAATTTTCATCAAATTTTTGTTTCTTTGGGAGAAAGTCTGCCAAGATTTTTACCCTGCCTCTCTGAAAGTTCAGCCCTCCATGACAAATTTTTAAAAGAATAAATAGGACTAGGTTGAGTCTGTTTAGTTTGAATACCACTTAAACCTCCTGACTGTTGAGGTTGCAATTTCCAGAAATGACTAAAAACAAGACATAGACCTTGGCAGTACCAAATTTTAAAGAAATAAGATTTGGCTGCTGAGTGGCCACATATTTGCCTTTTACTTCTCTGAGAGATCAATCTCATTACTCAGCAACTCAAAATTATGGCAGCAATAAAAGCACAGTTGCATTTGTGTGAAGGACTAACCCAGCTCAGTGCTTTGGATTGCTTATGAGCTCTGTGGGCAAATGCCAAGGCAAGAGTCTGATTAGCAAGAGACCATAGATTTTTTTTTTTGAATTCTAATTATGTAGTTAAAAGGGAAAGTAGAACTTCGTAGAAATAAATAAAGAACTGCCATTCTCTAACTGGGTGATGCTTGTCAGAAGAAGATGTAGTGGTGGGCTGATGTAGGCTGGGGAGGTCTCAGATCCAGAGGTTAGACATGCTTACTGGGCAAAGGTATTTGAATGTGTATTATTAGAAGGCCAAAGGCATCCCACCAGCCAGGCAAGGAGATGCTGGGAGAGAAGAATGATGAGTAGTCTTGGCAGGTGGTCAGCTCCAGGGACATCCAGCTGTTTCCTATTCTTCACAGCCCTAGGAGAATGGAGACTGAGGCATGAGCCAGATCCCATTGTTGATGGGGCACAAAGTCAGAATAGGACCCAGCACCAGGCTGGCAAGGATGAATCATGAACAATAAGCTAGAGGAATCTTAAATTCTCCCAAGTACCTAATGATTGGATCTAGAGCTTGAGGTGAGAGCTGATTAGCTATAGCTATAAGCATTCAAGACCCTTAGTGGAAGAGAATTATATAGAAGAATGCAGCTCTCTTTACTGTACAACTCAGATAATAATAATCATGATACTAATAGTGGTAGTGTCAGCAGCAGCAAACACTTATATAGCACTTACAATGTGTCAGTCTCTCTTCTTGACATATATTTCATCTTTACAAAAAGTAAATCTAGCATCACCTCCATTTTAGAGATGAGAAATCTAGACACAGAAAACATGTAAGCATCAACATGTACTGGAGCCAGGGTTCAAGTCCAGGTAATCTGGCTTCGTGGTCCATGTCTTAACCCCTGCACACTACCACATCAGATGTCTAGGAATCTATTTTCTCATCCTTAGATAGGAAGAACAATAGATACCTTCTCAGACTGTAGGTGGGAGTAAATGAATGTGGAAGCACATGTAAGCTAAGAATTACAGCCTTTTTGCTTGTTGTTGTTTATAATACCCCCAGCCATCCCTCAAATATGATCCCTTTTGCCAGCTTTTTGTAATAATTGAAAATGAGCTGGAGATGGAAGGCTTCACCTCTAGTAACGTTTTATTGCTTAAGATGGGTAGGGCACACAGGTATTCATTGCATTATTCTTTATAGCTTTTTGTATACCTCAAATATTTCATAATAAGCTAAAAAACCAAAATGAGTATATGCCAGGGTGGGGTAAGGAGAGTGGACATCAGAATACATGACCCTAGCATGGTCTTAATGCCAACTTTGTTGACTTGACACTATGGCTCTTGGGCCACTCTAGTTTTCTAGACACCATCTGGAAACATCTGGAAAGAAAACAAACATTTCAGGCAGGGAGATTTTTACATTGGGAAAAGGGAGCTGAGAAGGAGAGGACAGAAAAGTAAGAGAAAAACTAGCCAGAGTATTATGTGCTAGAAAAAGCTGAGGGAAGAGGGCAGAGAAAGGCTTTCAAGAGGCTGAGCACGACGAGAAGCAGGGAAAGGCCACTTAATGAAGCAAGTAGAAAGCCCCTAGTGATCTTCCAGAGAGCAGCTTCAGAGTCTGTCAATAATTCACCTCTTTCTACAGTAGGATTGATATGTTTTATCCACAGATAATTGATATATTTTATATATGTTATATATATAAATATATATCCACAGATAATTTACATATAATATATAAAATATATTATTAAATTGGTTCAGTAAAGGATAGATCCCAAGGAAAAATTGGCACCAAGGATAAAAGAGGAACTATTAATAAAACATGATCGTAACAAAATTTAGCTTAGCATCTTGGAATTCCAGGCAAAAAGTGAAATACAGAAGCTGTAAAGCTCAGATAATTAGAATGAAAGCCACAAGCCTGTTCCTCAAGATAAGCATTTTTTCCCCATCTAGAGTTGGCCTTTGATACCTCAGGATGCTTGAAAGTAGAAAAGGGTAGTTTAAATTGCCCTTAAAAAAGGGAACCCCTCCAAAAATGGATCAAAGTTAGAATGCATCTTAAAAAATAAAATATTATTAAAATAAGTTTATTTTATTTTACACTTAAAATTGAAGTTGTATATGTAACTATCTGCCCACTCTTTGGATGAATAGAGTGAACCAACTGCTGAATTTTTTTGGTAGAATTTTTCCAACAAAAGTATATAATAGAATGAAATAACATTCTCAAATTCATGTTTGACTTTGGCAGCATGATCATAAAAAGGGTGTTTTTTTTCCAAAACTCTTTGAACACTCTATCAATTTTCTCAAAAGCGTCTCTTATTCCTTTGATATTCAAACCATTCTCTTTCAAAGTCTTCATAGTATCATCGCCCTTGCTGTTTTCTCCTCTTGAGTTGTTAACTGCTTGAACTCTCCCAAATACTGATTTGTCAAAGCCTTTGCATACGACGCCAGCAGTCCTTCCCCTTCACTTTCATAGACTTTATGAAATCCTGCCCCCCCATTTTTTGGCGATATTTTCAGTTATACTTTTGCAATCAACTTGCATTGTATTCCCAGGATATTGATCATCTGTCAACCAGTGAGACGCTGAGCAATGAAGACGTTGATGGGACAGGAAGGAATAGACCCTAGTGGGAGTGTGGGAGGGATGTGAAAGACTGAGGACTCATGTCCTAAGTGGCAACCTCTGCTGCCCTAGATGACCTAGTCATGGCAGGGGTTCAGGTAATGAATGCCTAAATAAGAGCAACCCCTGTACTAAACTCTTAAAGTGTTTCTCACATGGCTCCTTACAAAGATGACCACCAAGGTAAAGAAGCAGTAAACAGGCCGGGCACAGTGGCTCACGCCTGTAATCCCAGCACTTTGGGAGGCCAAGGAGGGTGGACCACGAGGTCAGGAGTTCGAGACCAACCTGACCAACATGGTGAAACCCCCGTCTCTACTAAAAATACAAAAGTTAGCCGGGTGTGGTGGTGCACGACTGTAGTCCCAGCTATTTGGGAGGCTGAGGCAGGGGAATCACTTGAACCCGAGAGGCAGAGGTTGCAGTGAGCTGAGATTGCACCACTGCACTCCAGCCTAGGCAACAGAGCAAGACTGTGTCTCCAAAAAAAAAAAAAGCAGTAAACAATATCAATATGCTTAACAGCAGGTGTACAGCAAAATTGGTGGCACATTTTATATGGCTGTTTCTCATCACCACTGCTGAAAAAAGTTGGGGCAGAATGTCCAAACACAGTTTAGTGGAGGTGATTCTGTGAGGGGCTGACCTTAATATGGTCCAACATGTAGTCTCCCTGTATTAGTTATCTACTGCTGTGTAACAAATGACTCCCAACTTATCGACTTAAAACAACAGACATTTATTATCTCATAGTTTCTGTGGGTCAGAAATCCAGGAGCAGTTTAGCTGCAGGTCAGCCAGGGCTGCAGTCATCTGAACATTGCCTGAGTCTGGAGGATTTATTTCCAAGCTCATTCATGTGTCAGTTGGCAGAAAGTTTTAGTTCTTGCTATGTGGGTCTTACCCTAGGGTTTCTGATGACATGACTTCCTCCAGATGGAGTGATCCAAGGGGGAGAGAGGGGAAGCAACCAAGACAGAAGACAGTGACTTTTATAACTTGACCTTAGAAGTGACATACCATCATTTCAGCAGTATTCTATCAGTCACCTGGTACAATGTGGGAGGTGACTGCAGAAGGGTGTGAATTCCAGGAGGTGATAGCCATCTTTGGTGGGAGGCAATCTTGGAAACTGACTACTGCACTGCCCCTGGGTTGATTGGCCATGAGGTAGAGACAGTTTTAATATTGGAGCGAATAACTGGGAAGAGGCAAGAGGTTGAGAGAAGGGGAAAGGGAGGGAATAAATGGAAAGAACTCATGGAGTAAGGGGTGTGGAGGCTGCGGCAGGGCTGCCCCAGACAGTTGGGCTAGTTGCGCACTGCACTATTTTAGGAGGTTCCATTTACACAGACAATATATTAGGTGCCCTGAGTGAAGACAAGCACAGCATCTTCTTGGCAGAAATTTGACATGGAAAGGGCTTCACTATATTCACTTCTTCATCATACAGAAATGACCCAGATGTTTCTGGAAGCTGGGTTTGTGGAGCTCATTCTTTGTGTTGGTCAGGTGGGAGGTGGCCACTTACAGTGAGGGGGTCTAACTGGCATCTGTGAACTCTTGGCTCTGGTGTGATGCTCCTTTCTTCTGCTGAAGGAGCCAATGGAGGTGAGTATTATGGGGGTGTCACAGGAAATCTGGCTGCACTTGGGGACGGCAACATGACTCGCTAAGGAGGAATAGTGAGGCAGAGCTGCTGCTTTTCTTTTTAGCGTCTGCAGTTCCATTTACACCTCTGTCAAAAAGAGTTGACAGAGACACGATGACTCTGGAATGAAGCCCCAGAGAATATCAAGCCGGAGACGGGAAGCCAGAGAATATCAAGTTATATTTCTGTAACCATCAATGACTTGCTGTATTGCTCTGTGTGATGGGCTGAAATGTGTCCCCCCAAGATTCATATGTTGAAGGCCTAACCCCAGTGTCTCAGAACGTGACTTTCTTTGGAGACAAAGGCTTTAGAGAGGCAATAAGGTAAAATGAGGTCATTAGAGTGGGTCCTAATCCAATATCACTGGTTTCCCTGTAAGAGGAGATTAGGATGCAGACACCTATGGAGGGAAGACTTTGTGAGGACACAGGGAGAAGACAGTCATCTGGAAGCCAAGAAGAGGGGGGCCTCGGTAGAAACCAATCATACCAACACCTTGATCTTGGACTTCTGGGCTCCAGAATTGTGAGAAAATAAATTTCTATCATTTAAGCCACTCATCCTATAGTACTCTTATGGCAGCCCAGCAAACTATTATACCCTGGACAAGTCTTTACCCTCTATGTGTTCTGGTCTTGCAGTGCTTACGGTGATGGTACCTCATTGGTATGGTGTGTGCACATAATGGATATCATGATGAATATTGCACATATGGCTGCTGCTAACACACGTGGTGCTTTTGTGTAAATTAAAAAAGATGCCCTGGCTGGACGCGGTGGCTCACACCTGTAATCCCAGCACTTTGGGAGGCCGAGACGGGTGGATCATGAGGTCAGGAGATGGAGACCATCCTGGCTAACACAGTGAAACCCCATCTCTACTAAAAAAAAGCAAAAACAAAACAAAAAAATTAGCTGGGTGTGGTGGCGGGCGCCTGTATCCCAGCTACTCAGGAGGCTAAGCCAGGAGAATGGTGTGAACTCGGGAGGCGGAGCTTGCAGTGAGCCAAGATCTCGCCACTGCACTCCAGCCTGAGCGACAGAGCAAGTCTCCGTCTCGAAAAAAAAAAAAAAAAAAAAAAGAAAGATGCCCTTCTCCCAGGTGGCTGCAGCTTTGCCCTGGTGTGCTTGGCTTGGTGAGGTAAGCATGGGCTAGATTCCAGTGCTCCCTTGCCCCTAGACTAGGCACACTTGTGCTGGGCACAAACTGCATGTCCTCACATGGTGACTGTGCCAATGCAAGGAGCTCTGGATGCCCAGGAAAGAGGGTGGGACACTAGCTCTGACTGGAGCAGCCATTCATGCCACTGTTCTCAAGGGGAAAGGTTGAGATGATATCCCTTTCTCCTCATTGCCCTTTCCTAGAACAAACTCAGTGAAAAACTTCAGCAAATGATGCATTAAACTTTTAAATTTACAGCACACTTAGCAAGTCTACTATGCCTTACTAAGATAACACACCAAAAGGTTGGAGAGAGCTCCTTTTAAACATTTTATGAATTCATGGCTCTGTACTCACTGCCTGATTCTCATTCTCATTCTCAACTACTGATACTTACAAACCCAGAAATTTACATATTCATGTATATAGAAATACCACCTAGCTCTATATATAAATACATTTTAATATCACTTTGAGGAAATTTGTAGACCTGGCTACCTTGCCACAGGTTAATGAATATTTGGTTAGATGAAACTGGCTCTTCCTTGCCAAATTTCCTTCTCCTAAGCCAAAAGCTCAGCAGATGCCATAATTCTCTCCCCTTTACATGGCACCCTCAAGGTAGCTCAGGAGAGCTGGAGAAGCTCAGGAAGTGGAGTCAAGCAGCCTGAACTGGGACTTGGTGTGGTCATGGGTGGCTGGGGCAAAGTGCTAAGATAGATCTGTGCCCTTCTCCCCGAGACTTTCTGTAGCTGAGGGTGCTGCTTATGGCTTACAGCTGCTGACACCTGCAGCTCTGTTCCTGGGACTTTCCCCAGAACTACGGGAGGCCACTTTGCAAGTACTGGAGGAGCAATAACCCCTGGGAGCAGCCTTCAACCAATGATTGGTGGGGCTTGTATATAAAACACCCCTGCATTTCTGCTGGGTGTGTGTACCTGTGATCGTTTTGAGGCATGTGTTTTACAGCATTTTCCAGAGTTTCCTCATGGGATTATGCAGCGGTCCCTCACTGTGGGAGCTGGCTTAATAACACACAAATGTTGGTTGCTTGCCTTTTCCTGTGTCACTTTCTCATTCCTCTACTGGTGTTTCTGGGGCCTCTCAAAATAAATTATTAGTACTTAAATTCTGTCTCAGGGTTGGCTTCTGGGGGAATCTAAACTCTATCCCCCTCCATATTATAAAAGACTCTGCTTCAAACTTTAGATAGAGTCAGCTAATTGCTCTGACCCAAAGAGTCTGGCCAGAGGGTTCCTGCTGCTAATTTGCTGCTGTAGGGTACATTTATGGCTCACAGCCTGAAACACATCCTGTGTGTTTTACCTACTATGTCTGTAATATCCTATGGACTGGATATTATTATCCCATTTATAAATTCTTGAGGTTAATAGAGGAGTCAAGTTTAGGAAGTGGAGGGATGGAAAAGCAATTCACAGCCATTGCATACCTATTAAAATCTAGATCAAGCTTATCCAACCTGCAGCCCAGGACAACTTTGAATGTGGCCCAAAATAAATTCATAAACTTTCTTAGAACATTATGAGATTTTTTTTTTTTTTTGCTTTTTTTTTTTTAGCTCATCTGCTATCATTAGTGTTGGTGTATTTTATGGTGGCCCAAGACAATTCTTCTTTCAATGTAGCCCAGGGAAGCCAAAAGATTGGACACGCCTGCTCTAGGTGCTTTATATACTTAAAATAAAAACTTAATTTTGAAAGAATAGGAAAGTTGCAAAAATAGGATAGAGCATTTTTGTGTATTTCTTACCTCACTTTCATCTTACAAAAACACATCGTTGGTGTACATACATTTATTTCCTAGCTCTGTCTGATGAAAGCAATGATGCTACAAGCAATGACACCTCAGTAGCAATAAGCATGTCCAGCACCCCAATCTTGGTCTCTAAACAACGTTCTCCATTAAACGGAACCAGGGTTCCTAGGGGAAATAGCTGATTCCAGGGCTGAGAATGGAAAATACGGGATGAGCTTGGAATATCTGGAGGTTTGTCAAAAGAACAGAGGAGCCAGCCTGCTGGGACTCCTAATGGCTGAAGCTGAAATAACTTGAGAAGCAAAATAATAATGTTGGTATTGGACTTTCAGCCAGATAATAAACATATACACTAAAATTTTAAACTTTTTACAACCCCATGAATAGATATTATTATCTTCAGTTTATAAATTCTTGAGGTAATGGAGGAGTCAAGATTCAAATCTAGGTTCAAATAGGAACAAAGCTCCACTGTGCAACACGATGTCCCCATTGTGGGAGGGCAAAGAGTCTCTCCAGGCATTAAAGCTTTCACTTGTGCTTTGAGTTGAGCAACATGCAAACCTTTACCCATGCGAGAGTGGGTTCTATTTTCTTTCTCCACCTTTCCATCTTTCCAGCAAACCTTTAAGTCCTACTGGCCTCACACTGACCTCACAGAGTCACTGTTTTGTTTACTCTACCAGCTTAAATCAGAGGTCACTTGGCAAGAGCTTTACAATAATCCCCCTTTTTAAAGTCTACTGATGTTCCAGTTGTTTTAGAGCAACTCTTCCATTCTCATCTATAACTCAGATACAGTCTCAGGTCCTATCTGGGGAATTCTGGGGGATGAGAGGGAGTTAAAATAAGAAGTAGAGAGGGCAGGGGGGTGGAAACTTGACATCCCATTCTTAATCACCCCTCTGTGCCTTGATGCCTTCCTGATAGCATGTGTACTGATTCCTTATTTGTTCACATTTCCTGGGGGGTGGTGAAGAGAGCTAAATACTCCCACACGACTATAAAAATAACGAAGGTGATGAATGGCCCCAAACAGCAAGGAAGGGAAGAAAAGCATTCCTTTCCCGCTTTTCCTGGGCTGTAGATAAATCACATCTGTCGTGGCTGGGGCTGTGGAGCTCTAGCTGTGACGTGGTTGGGGTGGCTAGCTGCCAGACCCTCCTCCCCTTCCAGCAAGGAGGCTGACTCTGCTGGCTAATTTCGAAAAGAAAAAAGGAAGCAGGGGTCCGTTCCTCTTAATAGCTCAAGGCCCCGAGTCTCTGGGGCCTCAGGGCCTTCACCTCCACACTGGTGCTGCTTCCTTGTGGACAGCAGAGCCAACCTGTGTGCTCAGGGCATGCCTGTCCTTTGCTGCACCTGCAGCTGACTGCTTAGATGAGTTGAATGCAGACTGGCCCAGAGGCAGAGGGATGCGTGAGACGACCTCTGACAGGCTCCTTCCTGTCACAAGTTTGGATCACAAGATGGGTTTGGAGTTCTGACCCAGAATCAGTCAGTGATAAAGCTTTGCCATTTTAGAACTATAAAGGGAAGTGGTGGGCCAAAACCTGGGAGTCACCCTTGACTCTTCCTTCCTTCCCATTTCCTATGTCCCATAGGATTCCCTATCTTAACAATTTGATCTCTTTAACATCTTCTGCTTGTGCCTCTCTTTTCCCAGGGCCCTTGCCTTAGGGCAGCCCCCTCCTCTCTGCCTGAATTGATGTCAGGACTTTCTGGTGGTCTCCTGTCTCCACTCACATCCTCTCTAGTTTACATTCTACAAACAGCCAGAGCAAGCACTCATCTCAGTACACATCTCCCCCAGTTAAAACCTTTCTATGGCTCCCATTGTCATGAAGAAAAAAATCCACATTCAACTGCATGGTGTGCATGGTCTTGCATGACCAGGCCCCTGCTTCTCTCTCCCCCTTTGTCTCTCATTGCTCTTCAGCAACTCTAATCTCTGAGACAGCTGAATCTCCCTATGAGTCCCTAAATAAGACTTGCTTTTTCTTGCCTTCAGTAGGTGCTCAAACATGTTCCTATTTATTGTGAGAGCTTCAGCTGCAGCGTTACTTCCTCTAGGAAGCGTTTCTAAGGCCAGCTTAAAGAGGTCTTCCTCTGCTGTCACAAGGAAGCCTCCTGACATTATCCATCTTGCAATCTCATCAGACTCCTTAATAATAAGGTTCGTCC
The DNA here is from genome assembly GCF_029289425.2 of Pan paniscus. Classification (NCBI taxonomy): domain Eukaryota; kingdom Metazoa; phylum Chordata; class Mammalia; order Primates; family Hominidae; genus Pan; species Pan paniscus. Next base: position 192,306,809 of record NC_073249.2, read on the forward strand.
AGACGCTATTCTAGCACATGAGCTGACTAATTGAATGCTCATACCCATCTTCTGTTTAGCATCTTCGTTTTACAGATGATGACGCTGAGGTACAAAGCAGTTCAGTGACTTTCCCAAGGTTTCAGAACTTGTATGTGACAAAGTCAGCTTGAGCTTAGCCCATGCTCTTGACCACTATGCTGTACCATGTGTGTTAAGTGACTAGCAGAGAGGATTGCTTTCTCACATTTATGTAGTTTTCCTTTGAGCAGCTGGGATGAGCTCCTGGAGCTGTAAACAGAATTTCTAGAGTTGCACCTGCACTGGAAGGCCTTCCAGATTGGCAAGTTATATCCTGAGCATGGACCACCTGCTTTTATAGATAAAGTTTTAATGGGACACAACTACATCTGTTCATTTACACATTGTCTGTGCCTGCTCTGGTGCTACAAAGGCAGAGCTGAATGGTGACAGAGAACTTATGGCCTGCAAAGCTTAAAATATTTACCATTTGGCCCTTTAAGAAAAGCTTTGTAGACCCCTGTCAGACAACCCCATATACTTAGTAAATGGCTGAGCTGGGATGGGAACAGAAACCTTTCAGGCTCCAGATTCCAGAACTTCCAAATTCTGCACACCAACTTCCAAGGCATCTCCCTGCAGCCAGGTGCTGGGACAGGTTACACAAAGTAGCCACAGGAATATGAAAGGTAGGAACAAGTACCATACATACCTTGAGCTCCGTCAGCTGCGTTCCTCCTTCTTCCCTACTCACCTCTCTGTGTTGTCCCCTTCCTACTCAGTGTCTGATGTCTTAGCTGAGGCTGTTGGTCTGCAGCACTCGTGGGCCTCTGCATCAGAGTCTCCATCCCCTTGTGAAGCCCAGTTCCTCCTAGAACAGCTGGGCAGCCTCCTTTTTCCTAGTGCCAGCTCGCTCCCTCTAGGCAGGTGCCAAGAATTGAAGTCCAGATCTCCTCCAGCCTATTCCCTCCTCTGGGCCTCGTCACTCCACACTGGAGAGCCACAGATGGAGTTGGTTATAAAAGTGCATCAATAAATGGAATTGGGGACTGGATGCAGTGGTTCACGCCTGTAATCCCAGCACTTTGGGAGGTTGAGGTGGGCAGATCACCTGAGGTCAGGAGTTCACGACCAGCCTGGTCAACATGGTGAAACCTCATCTCTAAAATATAAAAATTACCTCCTGGGCATGGTGGCAGACACCTGTAGTCTCAGCTACTTGTTGAGATTGATGCAGGAGAATCACTTGAATCTGGGAGGCAGAGGTTGCAGTGAGCCGAGATCGCACCACCGCATCCAGCCTGGGAGAGGGAGCGAGATTCCATCTCCAAATAAAATAAAGTAAAATAAAGTGAAATAAAATAAAATAAAAGGAACTGGGGAAAGAGAAAATTCCTGGCATAGAGAAGAGCTTGTGTGTGTGTGTGTGTGTGTGTGCATGCACACGCATGCACCCACAGGAGTGTGTGTCTAGGGGCACGCAGAAAGGCGGGAGTGGAAGGAGGGCTTTGCAGAGAGAGAGAGAGGGCAAAGGCCCCAGGAAGGGAGGATTGTGTGGGGCTGTCAGAAGAAGTTTGATTTAAAATCAATTTTCTGGCCAAGAAGAATCACTCTTGCCAGGGTGAAATATAATGTAAAATAGGAAAGAAAGGCAAGCTTGGGCTCTGCCACGATATGCCTCTAGCCTTCCTGCTTATGAAGCAAATAAATAACCTTCTCCATAAGGCAGCCAGTCCAGCTGTGTTATCATAGCAGGGGCAGATGCAAGGTGCAATTGGCTTTGGTCACCAGACTGGAGACATCAGACTCAAGAAGGATAAGGCCCACGAGGGCGGCCCTGGCCCTGCATGTGAGTGGCCTTAGCATCAAACCGTCTTAGATACCACACTCACTGTGAACTCATCCTTTGGGCTTTAATTCTGATATTAGAATTATTCTGATTGCCAATGACAGAAACCCAATTCGATTTTGTTTAGGTTACTAGTGGCTCTTGTAACCTATTTGGCAAATGCTGAAGTTACCAAATCTCAAGCCTGGCAGGGGCTCAGACACCCCAGTAACCTCTGTCTCTCTGGAATGTCAACTGAATTCTGCCAGGTGGGCTTTCTCCATCAGCTACTCCTGACAAATCCTAGGAGTCATCACTAGAGAGGCAAATACTCTATTTCCTTGGTTTTAATTGGAGAAATCCCAGGGGGGGACTCTGATTGCCCTAGCTTGACTCATGCCCTCTTCTGGTCTCACTGAAATGAAACGGTTGGGGTTGAAAGAGGGAAATGATCCCCAAAGAAATGGGCGTGTGGTTACCAGAAGAAGGAAGGGCCTGGACACACCAACTGCGGATGTCCACCACAGTGCCTGAGTTCCTGCCTTCTGCCTCTGCCACCCCAGCTTCCCAGCACCAAAGTCCTGCCCTTAAATCTTAAAAGTGTTGTCTACACTTCCTGCCCCCGCATCCCTCTCTCCTCTGCCCCTTGCAGTCTGACTTCTACCCCACCATGCCATAGAAAATCTCCCTCGAAGGATCTGACCAGAGGAATCGTTAGAGAAAGCGCACGGTCTCATCTCATTCTGTTGGTCTCTCTGTGTGTATGGTTATTAGCTGCCTGTAGCTGTGGGACAGTCTCTTCCCATCCTTCTTGTACCTGGGAAAAGTGCTTTCCACCGACCTCTTGGACTGTTCCTTCTCAGTTTCCTTCTCTGGGTTTTCTTCTTTAGCCCATCCCATAGTTACAGGATTCTCCCAAAGTGCTGCCCTCTTTCTGTCTTCATCTCAGCACTCACCTTTAGTGATTTTTAATTACTCTCAGGGCTACATTAATAGAAGTTTAGTAGCTAGAGAAAGGGAGTTCATGTTTCTGCTCTGTAGGCGACCCTGTCTCTGGTAACGGTCTTCAATCTGGACAGGGTGTTTTTAAAGGAGCGATGAAAGACTGGTATGTGTTCACAGGGTTGTAACTAGAGTGGTAAGAAGACTCAATACTGGGTCATATGGGGAAAAAGGTAGCGATTGGCAATACTTAACCTGGCCAAAAGAAGCACGAGAGGGCTGCTTCTAGGGTTGTCAGCTTCATGGGTGGGGTGGGGTGGGTCTTAGAGCATTGCCAGAAATTCCAGGGCAGCTAATGTCATCTCTGTGTCCTTGGGGCTCATCCAACCTTCAGCATCAGAATTAGGGCTTCACATAGACTAATTCTGCACCAGCTCTCTAGCTGGGCTGTTCTGAGTGAGAGAGGACTACCCCCTCTCCCCATCCTGGGAAGCAGGTTTGCAGAGATGGGCAGATATGATTTACAACACTCTGGAGGGGTGGTAGTCCGGGGGGAGGTTTGGCTTTCTAATACTTACAGATCCTCTGATCCTCAAGTCACTGAGACTCTCTGGCTTAGAGATGAGATTTTACGGGAGGCAGGGGTTCCTCTCATTCCTAAAGGACATTGGGTGGAATCAGTGAGCCCCTCCTCCCCTGGGTCACCTGGGGCTTATTCTGTGTTCAATCTCATCCTCCACCCAAGCCTCAGGGGGCCTTATTTCTCTGTTTATTTAACTGTTCAAATAATATCTATTATTGTTATTATTATCTATTATTATTATAGCCTACCTGCTACAGGCCATGCAGTGTTCTAGGTGCTAGGAACACGCTGTATGTAATAATTAGAATAACAACACATACAATAATAATAATAGCAGCAAGCATAGAGTGCCTGTTATGTGCTAGGAACATCAAGGTAAACAAGTCACGCAAGGTCTCTGCTCTCATGAAGCTTAAATTCCAGCAGAAGAGATAAACACTAGCAGGTAAAGACACTTTCATCTTAATAATTGCTGTGATGAGAATAAATTGGATAATGAGAGGAGATGGGATGGAGATTAGGGATGCAGACAGAGATAATTTAGAAAGGGTGTTCAGGGAAGTCCCTGTAGAGAAAGGGTTTAACTGAGACCTACAGGATGAGGAGAACCCTGCAAAGAGATGGAAAAAAAAATGTTCTAAGTGAGAAACAAGGACCTGGACTGCAAGTGCAAAGGCCCCAAGAAGAGGGCAGGCTTGGCTTGTTTGCAGAACAGAAAGAGGCCAGAGTGGCAGAAGCTAGTGAGTAGAAGGGTGGTGTGCAGTGAGGTCACAGATATGGGGATGGAACAATGCAGAGTTGGGAAGGCTGTGCAAAGGAAGTAGGACTTGCATATGGAGATGATATGGTCAGTCATGCATTTTTACAAGACCATGTTTGCCTGGAGGATGGCCAGACAGTGGATGGGGAAGAAAGGTGAGGATGGAGCCCAAGTTCTGAGTAAAAGGCCATGGCAACAACGCAGGAGGGAAGAGATGGCTGCCTGGACTGAGGAGGTAGAGGGAGAGATGGGCAAAAGTGGACTGGGGTATATTTTAGAGAGAAAGCCACAGATCTTTTTATGGATTAAATGGAGAGAAGAGAATGAGAAGAATCAAAAATGAATCTATGGCTTGGGGCCTGAGCAACGGGGTCCATGGTGGTAGCATTACCGAAACAGGGGTTCTTGGGGTGGAGGAGGGTGAGATATGGGGAAGTGAGGGGTGAGAGGTAGGCTTTGGCTCATGGTGCCACCACCCCAACACTGGTCATCAGTATCAGGGCTAATGGCTGCTCCTCAGAGAGACTCTGAAGCCAGCTCTGTGATCCAACCAGGATAATTCCAAAGCTATCCTGGGGCCTTGGACACATTTCCAGCAGGATAGAGTCCAAGGTCCTTCTTGTCACTCAAATCCCGTGAGATCTGGCCCCTGCTCTCCTCACCACCCCGTTGTCTCTCATTCTCCCCAAGTACTCGATAGCATAGCCAGACCTAAGGGAGCCTCCCAAGTTCTACGCTCTGTCCAACACATTTTTGAGTGCCTACCATGTACTGTATTGGGCGCAGAAGACATAGAGAAAAAAATAACATGGCCCTGGACCTAAAGAGCTTATTTTCTGGGGTAGATAAATAATTATTATAGAACAGCATGGTGAGGAGATGGCAGAGGCACCCTCAGGACTTTGTTGAGAGAAAGAAGAGAGCCAATGGCCCAGGTTGGGGCAGTCTGTACAATCTGCTTCCTCTTCCTGATCATGTTCAAGAGCTGCTTCTGAGAAGCCAATCTTAACCTCTCCAGGAGACTGCACACTCCTCCCTTCTTCCTCCCTCCTCAGGCTTTCCTGAGCATGACCCCCCACGACAGTGCCTGGGTTGTACTTCATCTGTTTCTCCATATGTCATTCCTACTGGTCTTCAGCTCCTCCAGAGCAGGGCCCCTGCTATTTCTCTCAGCATCTTCAGGGGCCTGGCCATGACCTGCCACAGGTTCCAAGTCTAGTTTGTGCCCTCCCCCCTACCCATTGCCCTGCAGTGGAAGATGGAGGCTCCCACTTGGCTATTGAAGAAAAGACTATTTCATGGCTGTCAACCTATGCTTCCTGCCTGGAAGACGTCTCGGCTTCTTCAGCCTGATAGGAGGCTGCTCCTCCTGCCTCTGGCTGCCACAAAAGCTCAGCCTGCTTTAAGGAGGGACCAGACTTTCCACTGAGGCCAATACATGGGAAATGTAATACACAGGAGTTGAAAATGTCTACATACACAGAAAACATTCAAAGACATAGTATCCAGAGAGCATGATGGTTTTAAACTTGTTTTTATTTTTTTGGTTAGGAGGTTAACCTAAGTCTGTGTTACTGGGGACAGGGGGCAGCACAAATCACTTCAAGCTTAACTTAATTCTTCCTAATTTGTCACCCATCCCACCTATTTACTTGGGGCCCTTCTCATCCTTAAGGGGAGTCATACACAGTGTGGATGGGTACAGAGGGGATGTGGGAGGCAGCATCCTGAGAGTTACTGGCATCACCTTTCCACATTTAAAATTCAAGTTTATGGGCTTTGTCTCTTTAGCTTGTGGTTTTCTCATTGTGGAGCTTACATTTTTATTTGCAGGAATAAAAGTCAGTGGCAGCTGATGTGGCCCTCTGGAGTTGGAGGCAATAACCATTGTGGGCAATGTAGCCTGGAAAATAATAATAATAATAAACAGCACAAGGGCAGACAGCTTTTTGAAGGTGGTTGATGAATGACTATTGACTCCATAACATCTCTCCACCACCACCACCGCCAACCACATACACCCAACTTCCTGGCAGTCCTGCAAGAATTCCACTGACAAGCACAGCACAGATACTGGTGCAAAGGAGGGAAGCTGAGAAGGTTTGCTCAGGGGTCCTGCAACTGGGAGGTGAAAGCAGCTGCTAGGATGAGCAGGTGACATCACATCTGGAACAGAGAGGGAAGGGAGATGAGGCTCTCTGAGCCTCAGTTTCCCTATCTATACAACAGGATAAGCATGCCTGCCTCGTAAATTTTTGGGCAGCTTGCACGAGATAGCATATGTCAAGCATCTAGTACAGAGCCTGGCTCATAGTAGACCCTCTATAAATAATAGTCCACACTGTCCTCCCATCCCAAAGCCAGAGATGGAACCAGTAATGCTTTTTCAGCAGAGGAAGGGAGAGAATCTCAAAGGAAAGGCATTTGGGTTTGATCTGGTCCCTTAAACTTGCCCACTGAAAAAGATTCTGAAGCTGCCACCAAATGCTGGTGGAATCCATCTCATCCAAATTCCTTCCCCTCCACTTTTGGAATACCCCTGCTCTCCCAGCCTGGAGCCCTCGTTTACTGCCTGCATCCCTTCTGCTAGTCTCATCATACCCTGTCTTTCTCCTGTCTGTGCTCTGTATCCCCTGCCCTACTGTGTGCACGGCCTTGATAATGATAATGTGAGATCTAAAAAGATGACTACTCTTCTTCCTTTCAAGCGGAGGTGACTTGACATTTTTGGGACCTTACATTTGCTGTGCAAGTCATGTTATGTTACTATTTTTTTTCTAATCCATAAAACAGCCCTAGGAGGCAAGCATTTAGCTCTCCATCCTACAGAGGAAAATAACTTGGATTCTGAAGAGTTGAGTGATTTGCCTGCCCCAGGCCATGCTGTGAGTGAATGAGTAAGGAGTAAGGGGTGAGTGAGGGGTCTGAAACCCAATCCCATCAGAATCCAGAGCCCAGGCTCTTTTGATGGCTCCAGGTTGCCTCTAATGGGGATGGAGACTGGAGCTCTAACAGGCATTCAGTTAATAGGCTGAACTGAACCCACCTGTCCCCACAAGATCTGGGACACCCTTCCTACTGAGTGCCCAGACTCTGAGAGCCTCTTGGTGGCAAGGCAAATAGCATTTGGTTGTATCTTCCCTCCTCCTACCTCTGTGACCAACAGTCATTCAGCTTCTGCTTGAACTCCTGCAAAGACAGGGAACTCACTTTTCTCTGTGGGCAGCATGTTGTAGGATAGGGGTTCTCAAAGCTTGACACCCAGAACATCAGCTTCAAGATCACCTGAAATCTTGTTACAAATGCAAATTCTTGGGTTCTACCCCAGAATCAGAATCTTTGGGGGTGGACCCAGGGAACTGTGCTTTAACAAGCCTTCTGAGTGATTCTGATGCTCCCCAAGGTTGAAGCCCAGTGGCTTTGTGGAAAGGGAAAAGGGCCATGAGATCATAGAGATCTGAGCTCACAGCCCTGGTACTTACCATCTATGTAGCTCTGGGCAAGGTAGCTGTGAGGACTTTATAATAACATTACTGACGTTTACGGAGCCTGTGGAAGGCTGACTAATGCCCCACCACCAAGGATACCCACGTCTCGTGAATAACTTACCTTATTCGGCAAAAGGGACTTGTAGATGAAATTGAGTTAAGGATCCTGAGATGGGGAGGTTAACTGGGTGGGCCCAATTTAACCACAAGCGTTCTTATAAGAGGAAGGCAAGAGGACCAAAGAGAGGAGAAGGCGATGTGACAGCAGAAACAGAGAAGAGTGATGTGGCCGTGAGGCAGGGAACGCAGACCGACTCTAGAAGTTGGATGAGGAAAGGAAAGAATATTTCCCTGGAGCCTCCAGAAGGAATTAGCCCTGCCAACACCTTGATTTCGTCCTGTAAAACTCGCTTTATACTTCTGACCTCCAGAACTGTGAGACAATACGTTTCTGTTGTTTTAAGCCACGAAGTTTGGGATAATTTGCTACAGTAGCAGTTGGAAAGTAATATAAGCCTTTGCTATATGCCAGGCTCTAAGTGCCTTAGCTATACGAAAGATAAAATGAGTTCTCTATTATTATTAATAACTCATTTCATCCCCACAACTGCTCTATCATGTGAATGGTGTCAGTAGACCCTTTTTACAGGTGAGGGAACTAAGGCACAGAGAGGTTTAGTCACTTGCCCGAGGATATACAACTAGCAAGTCACCTGGCTGCAAGCTTGTCTCTCATGGTGGATTTGCTGTTTATCCTCCTAGGCTTGCCTCTACACATTCCACCTGCCTGCCCTCCCTGTATTCTGAGCAGAGCTTCAATGCTTCCTTGTAGCCGTTTTATTCTTGCAGCAAAGCTTTGACTGATCCTGGGGCAACACTGTCTAAGCTAAAGCTTTGACCTCCTCTGAGCAGCCCTGTGTCTCTTTCTAATCTTCTTTCCAACCTGGAGGAACCTTAGCTTTGGGGTCTTTCCCAGATGCTGCGCTCAGCTCTCAGAGGTTCCAGTTGTGCCCTTCTTGCATGCAGTGGAAGGAACCCCAGGAAGGAACTCCAGTGCTATGACACTGGACCTTGGAGCTGGGTGGGCCACAGAGACCAGCCTTGGGAGAGCTGTCTGAAAACTATACTCAACCAGAATGCACTTCCTGGAGAGGTGGCAGGGCTCTCTCTAAGGTTTCCATCTATCCCGCAGTGAGATCTACATTCTGGCTCTTGTTTGCAATGTATACACGTGTGTGGGCTGCATTTCATTCATGCCAGAATCTGACACATAGGCAGAATTTTAGTAGCAAGCATATGGCTGAAAACCCTCAGATAACGTGCTCAGTGGGGACCCATTTTGAATCAAGATTTCGAGTGAAAACAAAGTCAGCAAAGAAATGAAGGCTGTAATAGGCACGGAAGAGCCATTAGCCTTCGAATGTAGACTTCCAGTGTGTGTGTATGTGTGTGTGAGAGTGTGCAATGTATGCTTGACAATGTATGTTGGAATGTGTCTGAGTATGTAGTCATATGTGAATTGCATGATCACTTATGTGTTGTGGGGTGTGTAAAGTCTGAGGCTAATTGTGAACCTGTTGGTGGGTGGATTATTTCAAGGTGTGTCTGCATGGGTATGCATTTGAATATCTGCTTACCATATTTTCTGAATGCCAGTGAGTACGTATCTTGTGTGAATACTGAAGTGGAGTAAAGGTAGGTGTATCTGGGTATTAGAGTGCTATGCGAATGCTGAGAGGGTTTATGTGACCATATGTGCCTGAGTATGAGCTTCCATGTGCATATGAATGGTGTGAGTGTGAAGGTGTGTACATGCTTCTGCATCTCAGTGAATTCTCCTGGCAAAACAGACTTAGGGTTGCCTCTCTAGCTCCTGTTCTCAGAGCTTGCTGGTGTTTTATGACTGAGCATCCCAGGCACAATTTATATGATGCCCAAATAACGAGGCTATTCAGCAAAAGATCCTGACAGATGGACCACAAGTTCCCTGTATCCCAACCCCATGGTTGGGCAGCTGATTTAAACTCTTCCTTTGGCCATAATACTATGAGCAGCCCTCCTCCAGGGCCTTGTGGTCTGAGATGCTGCTGTGCATACCAGATCCACAAAGGGTGCTCCATTTCACCTGGTGCCTTACAGCAACCATGGGATCACCAGAGGTGGAGACTGGGGTCTGGTTCCTCCATCATGGCTGTCTTGCTCTGCAACTGTTTGCAGCATACTAAACCATCTTAGTGTGTTGCCAACAGGCTAGGCACAACAAGCAGGTCACACATTTTCCAAATGAGAGATTTTCTCCATTCTGTAGATGTGATGGAGAGCTGGAGATTGAAGCTGAGAGTGAGTTTGAGGGATCCCATATAGGGAGTATGGCGTAGGAGGAAGTGGTGGAAAAGGACAAGTGGTGTATGCCCACGGGAACAGCTGAAAGTGATTGCTCCTCAAGCTGTGGTTGTAGTTTATAAAGCACCAAATTTTGCTCTCACAACAATCCTGGGAAGTATGGTTCACATTTTATGGGTGACGAATCTGAGACTCAGAGACGTTAAGTGACTTGTTCAAGGTCACAGAGCTGTCAACTGCTGGAGCTGCATTGGAGTTTGGGGGATAAGATTTTGCATCAATCATATGATGTCTGAGCAAGAGCCCCAGCCTGAGGACGGGTCATATCGCCATGCTTTCACTCCACTCACACATCCCCACTCAAGTCCTGTTTTTTTCTCTCATGTTTTCCTTGGCAATCTCTCCTTCACCATGGTGCTTCTGACTCCCATAGAGGGCAAACACATCAAGGCAAAAAGTCAGGTCAGGAGCTATTGATGGATAGCTGCTGTGGGCCTGCTCTGTGCTAGTTATTGTGAGTGTTATAGAAGAGAAATCACCATGTGTCCTTTGCTGTGATCTGCTCAGGAGGCTAGCCTCAAGCACCTGTCACTTCCTTGCTGGGTGACAGTGGGTAAGTCATTTGTTCATTTACTCACTCCCTGACAGGGCCATCTGTTATTTTGGCTCTCCAGTGGCCACCCTGCATACCTCTCATAACTATAGCCCAGATTTCCTCAGGAGACTCACTCCTCCCTCACCATATGGTACGCTTGGTGGTGCTTTTTCCCCTGATACTCTGGATAGAGTGTTTGACTCAGGCATGGCTCATCATAACATTGTACTCCCTTGGCCACAGTGACTGGCTCAGAGATGGGCATGAAACTCAGTCAGAGCCAGTGAGATGTAAGGAGGCTTTGGCTGGAACAGTTGGGAGGTGGGTATTTGCTTCCCGACTGGACATGGACTATGAGAGGCTGGGTCCCATAGGCAGTGTGTCCCCACCTGGAGCCTGAGCGTAGAGCCAAGGCATGGCAAGGGGCAGAGTCAGGCTGGAGGTGGAGCTCAAGAACATGTGACATTGCTTGAGCCTCTGAAACCAGTTATGCCTGGAGCTGGCATATTAATTTGTGTGCAGACTAAGCTGCTATAATGAAGAAATTGACATATGCAATGAAGTAAACAAAATACATTTCACTCTCAGGTAATAGCCCAGAGATATGTGGTCCAGAGACAATAAAACAGCTCTGCCATCTTCAATTCATGGTTTCTGTTCCTAGGTCCAAGGTGGCTGCTCTAGAACTTGTCTTCTCCCTAGTTGGAGAAAGAAAGGGAGCAAGGGAAGTTTTTTTCACCATTGTTAATCAGCTTTATTGAGGTATAATTTACATCTAATAAAATTAACCTATTGAGGTGTACAGTGCTATGATTTTTGACAAGTGCGTAATGTCATGTAACACTCACTACAATCAAGATAATAAAACATTTCCGCTCTTTACAGTCAATTTCCTACCCGAACCCCATCCCCAAGAAACACCAGCCTATGTTCTTTTTTTAAACATTTTTTCAAAAAAAAAAAAAAAACAACCGGGATATATATACAGAATATGCAGGTTTTTTACATAGGTATACATGTGCCGTAGTGGTTTGCTGCACCTATTGACCCGTTCTCTAAGTTCCCTCCCCTCACCCTCACCCCCCACCCCTGAACAGGCCCTGGAGTGTGTTGTTCCCCTCTCCATCTCCATGTGTTCTCAATGTGCAACTCCCACTTATAAGTGAGAACATGCAGTGTTTGGTTTTCTGTTCCTGTGTTAGTTTGCTGAGGATAATGGCTTCCAGCTTCATCCATGTCCCTGTAAAGGACATGATCTCATTTTTTTATGGCTGCACAGTATTCCATGGTGGATATGTACCACATTTTCTTTATCCAGTCTATCATTGATGGGCATTTGCGTTGGCCCCATGACTATGCTAATGTAAATAGTCACCAGCCTATTTTCTAGAACTATAGTTGTGCATTTCCCAGAATTACATATAAATAGAATCACGTAATACACATTATTTTTGTCTGGTTTCTTTGACTTAGCAAAATGCTTTTGAGATTCAGCCAGACAGACTGGATAAAGAAAATGTGGTACATATACACCATGGAATACTATGCAGCCATAAAAAAGAATGAGATCTTGTCCTTTGCAGGAATGTGGATGGAGCTGGAGGCCATATCCTTAGCAAACTCAAGCAGAACAGAAAAGCAAATACTGTATATTCTCACTTATAAGTGGGAGGTAACTGATGAGAACACATGGAAACAAAGAAGGGAATGACATTAACTGAGACCTACTTGAGGGTGGAGGGTGGGAAGAGGGAGAGGATCAGAAAAAATAGCTATTGGGCACTAGGCTTAGTACCTGGTGATGAAATAATCTGTACAACAAACCCCCATGACACAAGTTTACCTATATAACAAACTGGCACATGCACCCCTGAACCTAAAATAAAAGTTAAAAAAAGAAATTCAGCCACACTGTTGCATGGGTCAGTCATTGTTTGTCCCTTTTAATTGCTGAGAAATATTCCACTTTATGGATATGCCATAAGTTGTTTTTCCATTCACCAGTTAATATTCATTGGGGTCTTTTCCATTTTCTGACTATTATGAATAAAGCTTCTATGAACATTTGAGTACAAGTCTTTGTGTGGATATATGCTTTCATTTCCCTTGGATAAATATGTACCTAGGAATAAAATTGCTTGGCCATAGTTAAGTGTATGTTTAACTTTGTAAGATACTGCCTTATTGTTTTCCAAATTAGCTGTGCAACTTTGCATACCCATCATTGATATATAGAAGTTCAGATTGCTCTTCCATATATTTGTCAACACTTGGCATTTTTAGTTTTTAAATATTATTATAATAATTTATAGGTATGTCATATCTCATGGTGGTTTTAACTTTCATGTCCCTAAAACTAAATATATTCAGCATCTTTTTATGTGCTTATTTTACATCCATATGTTTTTGGTCTTCAAATCTACCATATGCAAAAAATAAGCTCCATTCATACTTCACATCATATATAAAAATGAACTCAAAATGGATCAAATGGGTTTTTAGTTGTTCCAGTACCACTTTATTATTATTATTATTATTATTAAAAAGACTACCCTGTCCACTGGAGTTATTTGGCACTTTCATTGAAACTAAATTGGCCATATATGGAAGATCTGTTTCTGGATTCTACTGTGTTTCATTGGCCTACATGCCATTTACATACCACAATTCTTTATTAAAGTAGCTTTATAGTAAGTCTTGAAATCAGGTAGCGTGAGTACTGCAATTTCATTTTCCTTTTCAATACTGCATTGGCTATTCTATCTGCTTCATTTTTCCATGTAAATTTTGAAAACAGCTTCTGAATTTCTATAGATATTATGCTGGGATTGTGGTTAGAACTGTGTTTAATTTATAAAACAATTTGAGAGGACTAACATCTTAATAATATTGAGTCTTCTAATTAATACACATGATACATATCTCCATTTACTTAGGTCTTCATTTTTTTTTACCAGTGTTGTGTAGCTTTTGGCATGCAAATTTTGCACATATTTTGTGATATTTATATATACACATATTTTAGATTTTATGGTGTTATTTAAATGGTATTTTAAAAACTACAATTTCCACCATTCATTATTAGCATATAGAAGTATTTTTTTTTTTTGCACATTTTCCTTGTCCTGTAGTTTGGATATGGTTTGTTTGACCCCACCAAGTCTTATGTTGAAATTTGACCCGTATTGTTGGAGGTGGGGCTTGGTGGGACATGTTTGGATTTTGCAAGTGAATCCCTCATGAATGAGTTTGTGCCATTCTCTCAAGAGTGAGTGTGAGTTTTTGCTTTTTAGTTCCCATGAGACCTGATTGGTGAAAAGAGGCTGGCAACTCCTTCCCTCTCTTTCTTCCTGTCTTGCCATGTGATGCCTGCTCCCCTTGGCCTTCTACCATGAGTGGAAACTTCCTGAGGCCCTCATGAGAAGCAGATGTTGGAGCCATGCTTCTTGTACAGCCCGCAGAACCATGAGCCAAATAAACTTCTTTTTAAAATAAGTTACCCAGCCTCAGGTATTCTTTTATAGCAAAGCAAACAGACTAGGGCACCTTGCTAAACTTGTTTATTAGTTCTGTTAGGTTTTTGTAAATTCTTTGGGATTTTCTACGTGGATAATCTGGATATCCATAATCTGGTCTATGTGTCTGTTTTTGTACTTATACCATGCTGTATTAGTTACTCTAGCCCTGTTGTATAGTTTGAATTTGGGTAATGTGATGGTCCAATTCTATTCTTTTTGCTTAGGATTGCTTTGACTATTTAGGCTCTTTTTTGGTTCCATGTGAATTGTAAAATAGGTTTTTTTTCTAATTCTGTGAAGAATGTCATTGATAGTTTGACAGGAATAGCATCGAATCTATAAATTGCTTTGGTCAGTATGGCCATTTTAACAATATTGTTTCTTAAGATTGGTATTATTTATTCATTAAAGTGTTTAGTAGAATTCAGCAATGAAGCCATCTGGGTCTGGAATTCTCTTTGTAGTGAGGTTTTGAAGTGCAAATCTAAATTTAAAAATAGATATAAGAATTTTCAGAACACATATTTTCTTTTGAGGGGGCTTTTGTAGTAAGCATCTTTCAAAAAATTTGTCCATTGTTGATATATAGGCATAAAGTTTTTCATAATACTCTCTTGTACTACAGACATCTCTAGTGTCTGTAGTAATGTCTTGTCATTCTTTCTTGATATTGGTAATTTATGTATTTACTGTTTTCTTGATTATTATTGTCAGGGCTTATCAATTGTGTTGATCTTTTGACTGAACAAATTTTGGTTTTATAGATTTTTCCTTTTTCTCCTGTTTTCTTTTTAATTGATTTTGGTCCTTATCTTTTTTGTTCTTTTTCTAGTATCTTAAGGTAGGGGCTTAGACTGTTGAAGACTGTTGATTTTAGACCTTTCTTCTTTTTTTTTTTCTTTTTTGAGATGGAGTCTCACTCTGTCACCCAGGCTGGAGTGCAGTGGCATGATCTTGGCTCACTGCAAGCTCCACCTCCTGGGTTCACACCATTCTCCTACCTCAGCCTCCTGAGTAGCTGGGACTACAGGCACCTGCCACCAAGCCCTGCTAATTTTTTTGTATTTTTAGTAGAGATGGGGTTTCACCATGTTAGCCAGGATGGTCTCAATCTCCTGACCTCATGATTCGCCCACCTCGGCCTCCCAAAGTGCTGGGATTACAGGAGTGAGCCACTGCACCCAGCCCTCTTCTTTTTTAATATAAGCGTTTTAAATATGATTTTCTTCTATGCACTACTTTATCTGCATTTCATATATTTTAATATGTTATGTTTTAAATTTCATTAAGTTCAAAATAAATTTCAATATCCCTGTGATTTCTTCTTTGACTCATATGTTATTTAAATGTGATATTTAATTTCCAAGTACTTAAGGTTTTACAGATATCTTTCTGTTACTGATTTTTAGTCTAACTTCAGTATGGTCAGAGATTCCTACACTTTTAAATTTATTATTGTTTATTTTATGGCCTAAAATATGGTCTATATTTATGAATATCATTTGTTCACTTGAAAGGAATGTGTATGTCACTGTCAAGAGGAATGTTTGCAAGGACAAAAAACCAAACACCGCATGTTCTCACTCATAGGTGGGAATTGAACAATGAGAACACATAGACACAGGAAGGGGAACATCACACACTGGGGCCTGTTGTGGGTTGCGGGGAGGAGGGAGGGATAGTATTAGGAGATATACCTAATGCTAAATGATGAGTTGATGGGTACAGCACACCAACATGGCACATGTATACATATATAACAAACCTGCACATTGTGCACATGTACCTTAAAACTTAAAGTATAATAAAAAAAGAAAAAAAAATGTCAATTAAGTCAAATTTTTGATAGTCAAGTTCAAGTTACACTGCCCTTTTTGTGATTTATTTGTTCTTGCAATTACTCAGCTTAGTGTGTTGAAATATCCAACTATAATTATTGATTTGTCTGTTTTTTCTTTCAGTTATATCAGGTTTTACTTAGTTTATTTTGAAGTGCACCCAATAGGTGCATGCATGTTCAATTGAATTGACCCTTTTATCACTATGGATTGTCACATTTTGGAGGACATATTTGGAATATTCTTTGCCCCCAGGTATTCTTTATCTGATATTAATATAGCCACCCAACGTTTCATTTGATTAGAGTTTCCACAGTCTATCCTTTTTCCATCTTTTAGTTTCTAACCTATCTGTGTCTTTATAATTAAAGTGGATTTGTTTTAGGCAGCATATCATTGCGTCTTGGTTTTTTTATTTAAGATGACAATTAAGGAGTGTTCAGGTCATTTAACGTAATATAATTGTCAACGTGGTTGACAGGGTCAATTCATTAAGACAAGATTTAAATCTCCCATTTTTCTGTTTCTCTTTGTATGTTTCATATGTTCTTTGTTCCTCTCATTTTTTGTGCCTGTTTTTAGATCAAATAATTTTTATGATTCTATTTTCATTCCAGACTTGACTTATTAGCCATATATCTATGTTTTGTTTTACTGATTGTCTTAAGGGTGCACGCATTTACCTATCATAGGCTGCCTTTAAGTAATATGTTACTTCATATTAATGTAAGAACTACTTACCTTTGAGCTGCAATTGTCATATAGTTTACTTCTATGTGCGATATAAACCAGAAATGTATCATTATTGTTTGTGCTTTAAACAGTCAATTATCTTTTAAAGTGACTTTAAAAATAAGAATTTTTTAATGTTTATCTGTATTTACCATTTATGGGGCTCTTTATATAGATCGAGATTTATTTCTGTTATTTTTCTTCTGCCTGAAGGGCCTTCTGTACTATTTCTCATAGTCCTTATGCTGTTGATAATTTTTTAATGCTATTATATGCCTGAAAAATATTTATTTTATTTTTATTTTTTGGAAGATATTTTCACTGGGTACAGTGACATTATTTCTTCCAGTATGTTAAAGACACTGTTCCACTGTTTAATAGCTTGCATTTTTTCTGTTGAGAAGTCTGCTGTCATTCTTATCTTTGTTTCTATTTTCATAGTGCCTTTTCTCTTGCTATGGTCAATTTAAAGATTTTCTCTTTCACACTGGTTTTAAGCAATTTGATGATTATGCTCTTTGGTATAGTTTTTTTTTCACATTTCTTGGTGTTCATTAAACTTCCTGATCTGTGGATTTTTCAACAAATTTAGAAAAAAATAGACTTTTCTTTTTTCTTTTTTTTGCCCTGTCCTACTCCCCTCATTTTTGGTAAGTCTGGATTGCTGGACTGTTTAACTGTAGTCTCGCAGTTCACTAAGCTCTGTTACTTTTTTCAGTATTTTTATCTCTCTGTGCTTTATTTGAGATATAGTTTTGATTGGTATATCTTCAAGTTAACTAATTTTATTTTGTTGTTGAGTTTGCTAATTTTGCTAATTAGCACATTAACAAAATTAGCAAAATTAACTTGTTAATTTTGTCCAATTTACTTTCTATTTTATACTTCACTTTTATTTGTAGAAGTTCCATTTGAGTTTTTGAAAATATCTTCTATTTCTCGTTTTATATGTATTTTTTCCTCTAAATATCCCAGCATATTTATAAAATTTATAATAGCAATTTTAAAGTTCTTTTCTTAATCCCATAATATCTTCATTTCTGGGTTTTTTTCCCACTCATTGATTTTTCTCATGGTTATGAGTTATACTCACATGCCTGGTAATTTTTGACTGGATTCTGGATATTGGGTATACTACACTTTTGAATGTTAAATTTTGCTTTCCTTCAAAGAGTTTTGGACTTTTTCTGATACAAATTTAAGTTATTGAGGATCAGTTTAAACATTTTGAGGATTATATTAAGCTTTATTAGTGAAAGTCCAGAGAAACATTTACTCTAAAACTAATTTAAGCTGATAGTGAAGGCCTGAACTTTCTGAGGGTTCTACCCATAATTTCTCTCCACTCTGGCTTTTGGGAATGTGAACTATTCCCAGCTCTGTATGAGATCTGGGCATTTTCATTGCCTACTGATTACTGGAAGTTCTTTCTCTGGCCTTGAGGAGTGTCACCCCAGGATTCACAGATTAGTACTCAACCAAAGACTTAAAAGGACCCCTTTGTAGATCTCTGGAACTCTCTTTGAGTGTGGCTTCCTCCTTTCTGGTACTCTGCCCTACAGAAGCTGGCTTCCGCAGCTTTCCCAATCTCTGCTGTGTCTCCTCAACTCAGCAAGACCACCAGGCTCTGCTTTGCCTGCTCCTTCCTATACTGTATCATGGAAACTGACTCTGGACAGTAAGCAAGAGTTATCACTGTTTTGTCTTCGCTTATTCCCCTACTCTCAGGGATCACAGTCCTAATGCATCTGTTGCCCAGTGTTTTGTAAAAGTTTTAAAAAATATATTTTGTATGTTTTTCTGGTTGTTTATGGTGAGATGGCAATTTCTGTAGCATTTAATCCTTCATGGTCAGAAGCACTAGTTTTCCAGGGTCAAGCTTTTGAGGGAAAGACTCAGAAGTCTCCCACCTTACCTCCACTAATATTGGATTATAAGACTTTAGTTATTCGGCAACACCTAGCTGTAAGTAGGTAGCCTGAATAATGAAGTCTAGCTAGGCCTTGTGCCCAGTTAAATTGCATTACTATAGAGGAAGGGAAAAATGCATGATCATTTCAGTTATGTGCATCAGTTTGGAGTTGGGCTTCTGTTTCTGTCATCTAGAGTCCTGGCTGAGAGAGCCAGTCAATAGACAGAGGGAAATATATATTCAATAACTTGGAGACTGTGTTAGTCTGGTTTTTGTGTCACTATAAGGGAACACCTGAGGCTGAATAATTTGGAAAGAAGAGAGGTTTAATTGGCTCACAGTCCTGCAGGCTGTACAGGAAGCATGGCTTTGGCATCTGCTTGGCTTTTGATGAGGCCTCAGAGAACTGTTACTCAAGGTAGAGGGCAAAGGTGGGACATGCACATCACACGGCAAGAGAGGGAGCAGGAGGAAATGAAGACTTTCCCAGAGTCCCATACTCTTTTAAACAAACAGATCTCTTGTGAACAAACTGAACAAAATCTCACTTATCTTCCAGGAGATAGTGTTAAACTATTCGTGAGGGATCTGCCTCCATGATCCAATCACCTCCCACCAGGCCCCACGTTCAACACTGGCAATTACATTTCAACATGATGTTTAGGGGGGACAAATATCCAAATCATATCAGAGACATTTAGTTTTTTATTTAATCTCTTTGGAACTTAGTTTTTCTATTTGCAAAGTTGGGATATGTTATTCATCTCTCTGTTTTTTTTCTTAAGTTTAATAATTATATAAATAAGAAAGTCCTTTGTAAGCTGTCCAGTACCATACAACCATATCTCATATTTGTCAATCTTTTTCTAACCCCCACATTTAGTTTTTTCAACTATGATACACTCTTAAAACACCTGGTCCTTGTTCCTATAGTTTATCTGAATTATAGTAGACATCTGTATACTAATTTATTTCCAGCTCCCATTCCCCAACAGACTGACAGATACATTGGATGTTCAGAGATTTGCTGCTTCTCTTATTCACAGCTGTATCACCAGCCCATTGCACAGTAACTGGCATTTATTGAGCTCCCAAAGAGTATTTAAGTGAATGAATGTCAACAATATAAGATGACAAATCATTGTCTGACTTCTAGAGAGTATGTGTTCCAGGACTTGGGGAGAAAGCTTTCTTTTTCTTGGGTCTATATGAATGTTAAGACTGTGAGGACTATACTCAGGACTGGGGTCCAAATATGGAATGTGAGGTGATTTTAGGAGTACCTCCCTTTCCTGAATGATCTGCTTTTTCATCTCTATTTCATATATCCTATTTACAAAACTATCCTTTGACCCCAGATGTCCCTCCAGTTACTGTTCTCTTTATCTGCTTCGTTTTGCAAAAAACTTCTTGAAGGAGTTGATTCTGATTACTTCCTCCATATCCTCAAAAATGCCCTTCCTTTCAGCCTACACTCACCAGCATTCTGCCCCAACCACACTCAATTGCAATGGTCCTTGTCAAAGTCACCAGTGAAATTCAATGGTCACTTTGTGTTCTTTCTAACTTGTTGTCTAAGCAACATTTAACACAATTGATCTTCTCTCCTCTTTGAATGACTTTCTTTTGCTGTCTTCCATGGGACCACATTTTCCTGGCTTCCCTCCTACCTCAATAGCTTTTTCATTTTAGCCTCCTTCATTTGTTCCTCATTCTCTATCTTGCCTTTAAATGCTGGAACATTCCAGGGCTAAGCCTTTTCATTCTCTATTTACATACTCTCTAGGTGACATTATCTAGTTGCATAGATTTAAATTTTACCTATATGCTGATGACGCTAATCTTTAGTGGTAGCCCTGTCCTTTCTCTGGAACTCCAGGCTGCCATATCTAATTGCTTATGCATCCAAATGGATGTCTAATAATGGTATTTCAAACTGAAAGTGGTGCAAATACAATTCTTGTTTTGTTTCTCAAATCTCTCCTCATTTATCTCAGCAAATAGCACATCTCCTAGTTGTTCATGTTATCCTTAACTCCTTTCTCTCACCTCTCAAATTCAAGGAATAAGCAAGTTTCACAGACTCCCTATCCAGTCTGCAGCATCTCCGCAAAGCTCAAGCCTTTTTCATTTCTTGCCTGAGTACTGACCGCAGTGATATTGTAACTGGTCTTCTTGGTAGCCAGAATTAGATTTTTAAAAATTAACAAATAAAAAATTGCCTTCAGTTGGTCTTCCATATTTATGAGTTCCACATCTGTGGATTCAACCTACTGTGAATCAAAAATATTTGAAAAATAAAAATAAAAGATATAGCAACAAAAATCATACAATATAGTTTAGCAACTATTTACATAGAATTTACATTATATTAGATATTATAAATAATCTAGAGATGATTTAACATATATGAGAGGATGCGTGTAGGTTTATATGCAAATACTGCCTTATTTTATACATAGTACTTGAGCATCTGTGGACTTTGGTATCTGAGTGGGTCCTGGATCCAATCTCCTGTGGCTACCAAGAGAGAACTGTATGTTATGGTGCACAATGTAATGTTTTGATATATGTATACATGGTAGAATATCAAGCTAATTAACATATCCATCACCTCATAGCTTTATCATTTTTTTAATGATGAAAACATCTAAAATCTATTCCCTTAGCAATTTTCAAGTATTGAATAGATTACTAGCTATAGCCATCGAGCTGTATAATAGATCTCCAGAACTTATTCTTCCTGTCTAGTTGAAATGTTGTGCCTTCTGATCACTATCTCTCTATTTTATGTCTCTCCATCTCCACTCCCCACCCCAGTCCTTGGTAACCACTATTCTACTCTTCAGTGAGTTTGTACTTTTTTTTTTTTTTTTTTTTTTTTAGATTCTACCTATAAGTGAGATCATGCAATATTTGTCTTCCTGTGCCTGGCTAATTTCACTAAACCTAATGTCCTCCAGTTTACCCATGTGGCACAATGGAATACTATTCTGCCTTTAAAAAGAAGGAAGTCCTATCATTTGCAACAGCATGGTTGTGCCATAATTAGATTTGTAAATCTCAAATTTGATTCATGTCAAACCCTCTTTTAAAAATGTTCCTACATCTTCCCATAACGTGAGAAAAACATTTCACATTTTATCCTGGTTTCCAAAATTTCATGTGATTTGGACTGTTTTTACCTTTCTGAGTGTATCTCATGCCACTCTCCCCTTTCCCCTGTGCTCTCACTATCCTGGTCCGATTTCTGGTTCTCAAACTTGCCAAACTTGTTCCCGCTTTGTGGCATTTGCACTAGCTTGTTCCCTCTGCTTGGAACAATTTCCCCCCAATCTTATCATGACAGGCTCCATCTTCCTTTCCTCTCTTAGTCTAAATGTCAATAACTTAGAGAGATTCCTCCATATAAATTAACCATCTGGTTTCTATCACATCACCTTATTTTACCTCTCTTCATTGCATCTTTTTACTATCTGATGTTAATCTAGTTATTTTTTCTGTCTCTCTTGTTTTCCCCACTAGATTGTAAGTTTGAGAGTAGAGACAGTATCTCTCTTATTCTCTGTATAAATTCATTACTTAGAATCCCTTATGGCATACAATCAGTGTTCAACAAGTACCTCCTGAGTGTGAAGTCAGACCACTCATTTGTTTTAGTATATGTTGTCCAAATCTGTCTCTATCTAGGCAAGGTGCTTTTAATAGTAACCCTTGGTCTAGCTGAACTCATCAGATCACAGTGAGGTTCAGAGCCTTTAATAATGACCACAATTTTGATGACCCCTGGCCTTTTTTTGCCTCCCTCATCAACCTATGGCAGCACTAGGTATCTGGCGGAAGGCTTGGGGCTCAGGAAAAACATAGAACTTCATCTCAATTACATTTGGTAGAGTCAACAATGTTTAGAGCTCCTGGTTCCCTGCCTTCCCTTTCCAAGCCCTGACTACCTCCCCAACTGCGTTCACCTTTGTTAGAATTATTACACTAGCAGTATTGGAGGGGCAGTGAATGGGTCAGAGAAGGAAATATTAGCCTGGCTTGTAGCACTAGCAGTATTGGAGGGACAGTGGATGGGTCAGAGAAGGAAATATTAGCCTGGCTTGCAGTTTTCAGGGACCAGCTGAGCCGCGCTAGGATTAGGATAAGTTAATGAGTGAAGAATGCTGACAAAAATGTGGCAATGGAAAAAGTAGAGCATTTCTGTGGGGGAGTAAGAAGACTTATGAAATACCCAGAAACACTAAATCAAATTTAAAAATTGCAGGGTGTGGAATTGGGGAATGTAGAGTATTATTGGGCCATGTTCAATACTTATTTCTTTCATCACCAGGTAAAAATCTGAAACAATTTTATTTCTTAAGGCATCATAAAATTTGATAGGCCCAGGGGACCCAGGATTCCATTTCATTAGACTTCTTACCTTAGGCAAGAATGTCCTGTACCATGGAGCTAAAAGGTGGCCATTTGGCTTCTAAAATACTAAATACTAGAGAATGCATTTCCACATAAGGAAGCCCAACTAAATTGTAGAAGGCTGACTATTAGAAATATCTTCCTTATATTATTAAAGACTTAAATGTAAGACCTGAAACTGTAAAAAATACTAGAAGAAAACTAGATGAAACTCTTCTGGACATTGGTCTATGCAAAGAATTTATGAATAACTGCAAATGCAAATGCAACAAAACAAAAAATAGACAAATGGGACTTAACTAAACTAAAAGGCACAGCAAAAGAAAGAATCGACAGAGTGAACAGACAATCTGCAAAATGGGAGATAATATTTGTGAACGATGTATCTGGTAGGTTACAAATATCCAGAAAGGTCTCAACTCAACAACCAAAAACCAAATAACCCTATTAAAAAGTGGGCAAAGGATATGAATAGACATTTTTTGAAAGAAGACATACAAAAGGCCAAGAAGCATGTGAAAAGAATGCTCAGCATAGCTAATCATCAGAGAAATTTAAATTAAAACCACAGTGAGATATCATCTCACACCAGTCAGAATGGCTATTATTAACAAGACCTCCCCCACAAAAAAACCCCCAAAACCAGATGTTGTTAAGGATGTGGAGAAAAGAGAACACTTGTATGCTGTTGGTGGGATTGTAAATTAATACAACCTCCATGAAAAAAATTTCTCAAAGAACTAAAAATAGAACTACCATTTGATCCAGTAATCCCACTACTGGGTATATACCCCACCTAAAAAAAAAAAAAGAAATTATATCAGAAAGATACCTGCACTTGCATGTTTATTGCAGTGCTCTTCACAAGAGTGAAGATATAGAATCAACAGATTCTATCAACAGATGAAGTATCCATCAACAGATGATTGGGCAAAGAAAATGAGGTATAGATACAAAATGAAATACTATTCAGCCATAAAAAAGAATGAAATTGTATCCTTTGCAGCAACATGGATGGAACTGGAAAGTTAAGTGAAACAACTCAGAAACAGAAAGACAAATGCCGCATGTTTCACTTATGGTGGGAGCTAAATAACATGTACACACAGACATTGAGTGTGGACTGATAGACACTGGAGACTTGGAAGGGTAAATGTTGGAGGGGTGGATGCTGATAAATTACTTAATGAGTACAATGTACTTTATTTGGGTGATAGATAGACTAAAAACCCAGACTTCACCACTATACAATGTATCTCTGTAAGAAAATTGCGCTTGTACCCCTTAAATTTATACATTATTTTTTGAGAGGGAGTTTCGCTCTTAATGCCCAGGCTGGGGTGCAATGGCACGATCTCGGCTCACTGCAACCTCCGCCTCCCTGTATAAAGCGATTCTTCTGCCTCAGCCTCCTGAGTAGCTGGGATTACAGGCGCCCACCACCATGCTCGGCTAGTTTTGTATTTTTAGTAAAGATGGTGTTTCACCATGTTGGTTAGGCCAGTCTCGAACTCCCGACCTCAAGTGATCCACCCACCTCGGCCTTCCAAAGTGCTGGGATTATAGGCATGAGCCACCATGCCTGGCAATTTATAGATTTTTAAAAATATATTCCATATATTGAACATACATTTCCCTGAATTGGCTGTTTAATGGTCCTTGTTTTGGTCTCTGGAGCATCAGAGAGTGAGACTAAAACTCTTTCCCACCTAAGAGTCTGTTATGGACTGAATTCTATATCTCCCCTACCTTGCCCCAATTCATATGTTGAAGTCCTGACCTCAGGACTGACTTAGATATGTGACTACTTTGGAGATAGGGCGTTTAAGTAGTTAATTAAGGATAAATAAAGTCACAAGAATGGGGCCCTAATCTGATAGGACTGGTGGCCTTATCATACAAGGAAGAGACGCCATGGGCATGTGTACTGAGGAAAAGCCATATGAGGACACAGTAAGAAGGTGACCATCTGCAAGCCAAGGAGAGGGGCCTCCAGATAAATCAAATCTGCTGGCACCTTGATCTTGTACTTCCAGCCTCCAGAACAGTAAGAAAATAAATTTCTGCTGTTTAAGCCACCTAGTCCGTGGTTAAGGCAGCTTGAGCTGATGAATACATAGTCTTTGTACACCTCAGGGAACAGTGAAAGCTCTTTGAAAACTTCTCTTATTCAAGTGAAAAGTTCTTCTCTTTTCAACTGCTCCTCCTCAGAGCAGAGATGTCCATCAGAGGGAGGCCTTTTTAAAAGAGTAATGAGTAGAGTGGAACCTAACACCACAGTGAAGCAGGATGGGTGCTGGCCAGAGAAGTAGGACTATTACTTTACTTATTCTATAGATACTATTTTTATAATAAATACAGCTGAAGACCCATGCTGTAGCTATTGACTAAGATTAACTTCCAAGAGAGTTTAAAGTACTCTCTCAAAGGTTTTGCTAATAGTCCATTGGCTTGTGCATTAAGTGCCTGACTTAACATCAGTCTGGTTAGATTTCATCACGTTAGATTTGCCTCATTTTTTAATCCATCCACATATACTCGCTGTCTGCCCCACATGCTTATTATTGGAAAATCAATGCCCTTCTTCAGACATTTCATAAGGCTATTGAGTGGGAAAGGGTCAAGAATAGAACCTGATATTTTGAATGATAATAATAACAACTTACATCTATATAGAACTTTACAGGTTATAGAGCTTTCTACCAGTTTAGGGATTCTGGCAAAATAGGAAATGAGTTTCATCTTTCATGACCTTTTCTTTATGAGTTGCTCAGTATGATGGAAATTCATTGCGAACCAGGAGCACTAATCTCAGCTTTGAAGCCACATTACCTCTCTCAGCTTTGATGTTCACCTACAAGTGAAAGGAAAGGCTTGATGATCTCCGAGATCATTTATCTTCTATTTATCTCTATCTCTATCTCTATCTATCTATCTATCTATCTATCTATCTATCTATCTATCTATCTATGTATCTATCTATCTATGTATCTATCTATCTATGTATCTATCTATCTATCTATCTATCTATCTATCTATCTATCTATCTATCTATCTATCTATCTGCTCTCCCATTTCAAGCCAAACATTCCTGGTTCCTTAACTAAAGCTGTCTGGTAAATCCACACTGATTTCCAGGCTCCACTCTGTAACTCTAAAGTATTCATTAAACTTTTCACTAGTTAATAGTTTGAGAATCCACCTTTTTCTTCTTGTCTATGTTAAAGACCTTTCTCCATCTGCAACCATCAGCATCTCACCCATTTTCCCTGATACCTCATAGAAAGCCAACAGTGGCTTCGTGATTGCATCTGCAAGTCTCCCCAGGACTGTGGGGTGAAATTCTTCCAGCAGAATCTTTTTTGGCTTTGCAAGAGCAGCCAGGTGCTCTCTTGCTCCCTGTTCACCCATTGTGAGTTCTCCTCTCAGCACTTTCATCTGCACATTTCATATTCATGTCTGCCATATCTTTATTCAAGGTGCCAATAAAAATGCATTATGCATGACTTGGTTGGCTAGAAAATGATCATGTTTTGTGTATTTAGGGATGTAGAGCTTATAAAGAAGCAAAAAATGGGGGGGGGAATGTGTTACTTCTTGACAAAAAAATCTTCAGAAAAATAATGGTTTTACTCCTCTCCGTCAACCACTTTCCCACCCAAATCTCCACATCTTAACCTAGAGCACATAGTGCCTGAGGGGAAGGAGAAGGGGTTAAAATTGGATGGATGGAGTGGATGAGGTGCAGCCTGGCAGAAGTAGCCTGGAAAAAAGACATTCAGGCTAAGTACAGCAGGCAATAGGTAACCCTTTGCAGTTTTTAAGCAGAGAGGTAATGCAGTGGTAGCATGTTTTCTATTTGTCTTTAGATGGTGCTAATCAGTCCAGGTGACTGCTTTCCTGGATTCCCATAGCCAAAGCAGATGTACATTTTGGCACCTGCTGTTTTCTTTTTTTTTAATTGACTAGCAGAAGCTTTAAACTCCTCTCTCTCTCTCCGTATATGATCTGTTAAAGTATAGATTATTAATGATACCCATCCTCAGAGGTTTTGATTCAGTAGGCTTGAGGTGGTGGGCCTGGGAATTTGCATAGTTAACAAATTCCCAGGTAATACTGATGCTGCTGGTCCAAGGACCCCACTTGATAAACCACTGCTTTAGAGAACCACGTATGAATCTTTTCCTGACGTCTCTTCATTAATGAGAAGCAAGCAGCAGCATGGGGCCCATGAGGGGCCACTGAGAATAATTACATTTTTTTTTCTGCTCATGGTAAGACTCAGAGCTTTACCTTGGCATATAGCAAGACAATTTTCCTAGTGATGCTTGTCTTCAGACAATGGGTCTTTATATCCCATCGCAGTAGAATTTGACATTATGATTCATCTACAATAGACTGAAATTCCCCATCTCAAGTGAATGGGCCAATTCATAGACATAATGCTCATCAGATAATCTCCGTCTTCCCAAGATGTTAGATTATCCTGGGGAGGATTTAGATTAGGTACCAAGAGAATCTGCTGATAATGAAAACTGCTAAATACCCACAGGGCTTAAGAGAAGATATTACATCTCTCATCTGGGCAATAATTGAAAACAAGTTAGATTTTCCTCAATGCAGACGGAGTTCTGAAATCAGAGAGAACACGGTTGGAATAATTTTCTGCCTCTTTTAAAGGTAATCTGCTCTAAATGAGTCACTTAATCTCCCTAAGCCTCTGCTATGATATACGTAAAAGAGGGATTATCAGGGCTTTTATAAAGTTTAATCAAGATAAAAAGTGTAAAATGCTTAGCACTTTGGCTCATAGTAGATGCTCAGCTAATGTTAATAACCTCCCTTCAGATGTCTTCTTTCTGTAATAGAGGCAATTTTACCGTTGCATATTATGGATTAGTCTGAAATATATCAGAAAAGAAAACAAAGAGCCAGGCTTGGAAGGGGAGTCATTTTCAGAGTCAGCTTCATTGCTGCCAATTTGGAAATTAAACTTTCTCAATGGTTGGAGAACATCAGCATAGTAATGGGCTTACCTACAAACTGCAGAGAGAAATGGACTCTGCAGGGGACCACTCATTCAACACCGGGTGGCCCTGGAAATCTGTTTCCTGCTGGCAGAGGGCAGCCAGCAATAAGCACGGTGGGTGTCAGCACCGTGGACAGCTACCCAGAGGTCCAGGCCTGTCAGCTGGGCGCTCACTAGGCCTGGGTAATGATCCGTGGCAGTCTTGTTAATGGCCATAGGGTTTCATATATTTCTGTAATTATTCAATCATTTGAAAGTTTTGAGTTTCTAATTATTAGGCAAAAATTAAAATATCCTCTATAATTCAGCTCCCTCAGGCCTTGAACTAGTGGTGTCTGGTTCTGTCGGGTTATCCTTCTAGTGAATGGTGGATGATGGCAGTTGCAGTCACCTTTCTTGTTATTTCTTTATGTATTTTACCTCCAGGATGTCCTCTTTGCCATCAGGTCTTTAAATCATCACACTGGTGTGCCCAGTGATTAACACCAGGTTCTCCTCTTTCTAAGCCCAGCCTCTTAGTCTAGGGTAAGATTCTCAGCACTGGCTGCATATTAAAATCACCTCAAGAGCTTTTAAAATGTCTGTGCAACCCCCACCCCAGATAATATAATTTAATTTGTCTTTATCCTGGGAGAGGCACAAGCATCAGTATTTCTTAAATGATCCCCAGGTCACTGTAACATGCCACCAAGGTTGAGAACCACTGGTCTAGAGATGAATCTTTTTTTATCTCCTGATGTCTCCCTGGTGTTAATCTCAACTTCTTACCTATGATTCTGTTGGGACACAGACTGAACCCAGTTTCTAACTTATTGATTTCCAGCATAGGCGTTGCCAAACTCAGCATTGCAGCCTCATCTTCCCCAAATGTAGAGTAGAGATATCTTTATCTCAAAAATCTTCCCTATTTGTCTCAACAAGTTTATCACAAAATTAAAGAAAATAAAGTGAAAGTTGAAAATTTCAAATAAAAATTATTAGCATTCATATATGGTTGGAAGAGCCTAGAGAAACAAAAGAAATACCCTGAATTCTGGTGCAGCCATTCAAGAGCTCATTTAATGAAATTAAATGTGCACATGGCCTGTACCAGAATTCAGTGACCTGGCAATCTTATTGTGTGCACACCTCGGAACACTCCAGGCACAGGTCCATCAGAACTGAACAAAGATGTTCAGAGCAGCATTGTTGGTGATGGTAGGGAGCTTTAGGCAACCCAGGAACTTGTCACTAAAAAATTGATAAGCAAAATGTAGATGATGTTTTTATCGAATACAGTATAGAAGTTAGAGCAACAAAATGGGCATATACACAGCAACATAACTAGAACTGTAAAATAGAGTGATAAAAAAGGAAACAGCTTGAAATCTGAAGCACACTGCCACTTATGTACATTTAAAACAAATTTATTCACAAAGCAATATTACAGATTTTTCATGGATACACTCATATCCAAGGGCATTTACCAAGCACGATATAGTAAATGCTTATGGGAAATGGGCCTGGGGAGTGGGGATGAAGGAAAAATATTGAAACAAACTCTATCCAGACTTTTAAACAGGCAGTTGCTGATGATACCTGCTGTGAACCAAGAAGTATGATTAGCTTAGCTCTCTGCCCCTTCCAAAGGGGGAAAGGGAGCAAGAGTTAGACAGAGAGAGGGAGCCCTGACTGGTCTACAAGTGGGAACAGGAGACTCTAGGAAGAAAAATGAGACCTTGGGAACCAGGAAAGAGATCCAGGAACCTGCCCTGGGCTGGAAAGAAAAATCTAGCTTTATTGCTCCCTGTAAGGGATTGGGAGAGGAAATGAAAAAGGCTTGCCAAGTTAGAAATAAAAGTATTCACAAAAGCCCTGAGACAGAGGGGGAGCAATTTAGAGGCTGGAGTGGAGAAATTGCATTTCTAGGTCTAGAAAGAAGTTTTATGTTAAAGACTCAGGGATGTTGCTGCTCACCCAGGTGGGAGAAAGGCTCTGTTCCTCCTAACATTCTGGGCGTGCCTAAGTTTCAGAACAAGGAAGTTTCCAGAGTGAAATTATATCCTCTCCCTGATAGACTGACCCATAACTAGGGCCTCTTTTTAGACTTCTCCAGGTACTGATCTAATCATTGAGTCATTCCACTAAGATTGATGCTACAGGCCTGCCATGTCCTAGGCAATGGGTGTACAGAGAAGGGTGAGGCTTGTCCCTTGTTTCAGACAAGGCAGATATAGATGTTGAAGCATCCTTCAATTTGCCTGAACACTGAGCTGGGGCTGTGCAGAATTTCCTCTCTCCCTGGCAGCAGGTAATCATCTACCTATAGAATAGAAACCCCAGTGATCGATTCACTGTAAACCCAGAAAAACACATAACTTAGCAGAAAGCCTTTTCATCTGTGTTACTGATAAAGAATAATGAATACATTAGTTAATATATTAAGGAAGCACAATTTGAGTTTGTTTTCTACTAGGAGTTGAAGAAGAGCTATGCAAATCCCACCAACTTATAGTTGAGGACAACTTGTACATCTGATCAAACTTGTGTAACAGTGATACCAGGTCTTGCTGGATGTGGGTTGGATTGTACAGTTATGGGGACTAGGGTTCGGTAAGATCAAATTTATACCCCCAAAATAGGGCAAGGAGGCTGGTTCTTGGGTAAGCACTCCAGATGACCCCTTGAAAGTCACAGTGCGGTGGCTTTGAGAGCAATTCTCTTGGTAAAACGGCTCTTACTTTGCATTTAAGATTGTCCTCCTGAAGAGGTCATGTGTAAATCAAATTTAATAAATCAAATTCCACACTTCATACCTTGGGGAGGCTCTCTCTTCAAAGGAAACTGTGAGTGAATCCCTTTTTAATAGAAGTAATCAGCTCTTCATTTATCTGATTTGTAAGGTAAGATTTTTATGTATCAGATTTTCTTAAAGAGATCAGCAGAGTCTTCATTTCATCGGTAGAAAACCCAACACAGAATGGTGTAAGTAAAACAACAGCAACAACAGCAAAAATAGCAAATTACAGGCTCATGCAGTGAAAAGGTATAGGGGTACACTGGCTTTAGACAGGGCTATATTCAGGACCCAAAAAATGACCTAGGATTTTGTTTTTTTCCATCTCTCAGATCTGCCTTCACTTGGCTTTGTTCTCAGGTGCTACCTGAATGAAGCAGCTGCAGCATCTTTTTCCTGCCAGCTTCAACGCCAACAAGGAACATCACTTGCTTCTCTTCCCAGAAGCCCCAGAATTGGCTCTGAGTGCGTCTCCTGCCCACCCCTGAAAGAGTAGGGTGTGACGACCTGATTAGCTTAGGCTGGTCATGGGGGGGCTTTCCATAAACCAGATGGGCTAAGAGTGGGGAAAGGGAACTTCCAAGAAGAAAATCAAGCAGTTATCAGGAGAAATAGGGAACAATGCTGGGGGGTGGGGGAAACATAAACTCAATTTTTCCTTTCCCTCACCCTCATACCCAATCCATCACCGGGCATGTCTATCCTAGAAATACCTCACAAGGAGTTGCCTGCACAGCACTTGCATCAGAATCACCTGGAGGCCTGCTGAATGCAGGTTTTAGGGTCCTATTTCAAATGTAGTGAATTTCATTATCTTGGGGTTCTCAGAATCTGCAATTTTAGATAATTTCCCAGGCGATTTTTAAAAATGTACACTGACATTTAAGAACCACTTCCCAAAGCTGCTTCATTCTTTCCATTTCCCATAGTTACTGCCTTTGTTCAGGACTCACCATGTCTCACCCGGGCACTTCCAAATGCCTCCTTGCTGGTCTTCCCATCTCAATTTGTTCTCCGCCAGCGATAGTCCTTTCCTCCACCACATCTGCTCATGTTAATAGCCCAGAAATTCTACCTCAGATTTAGCTCTCCAGCCTCCTCACCCATCCTGGCTCTGAGCCATTCTGGACGTCTTTCTCATCCATTCTCTAAACATTTCGGGTTATTTCCCCAGATCTACTCTGCTGTGTATAACCTTCCCTCTGCACCAGACATCATTCCAACCCCCCTCTTTTTTTTTTTTAGATGGAGTCTCCCTCTGTCACCCAGGCTGGAGTGCAGTGGTGCTATCTTGGCTCACTGTGACCTCCGCCTCCCGGGTTCAAGCGGTTCTCCTTCCTCAGCCTCCCAAGTAGCTGGGACTACAGATGCGTGCCACTAAGCCTGGCTAATTTTTTGTATTTTTAGTAGAGATGGAGTTTCTCCGTGTTAGCCAGGATGGTCTCGAACTCCTGACCTTGTGATCCTCCCACCTCGGCCTCCCAAAGTGCTGGAATTAGAGGGGTGAGCCACCACGCCCAGCCCATTCCCCTTTTCTGGCAAACGAAAACTCCAGTGTTAAAGGCCAGCTCAGCTGCCACCGCCCCTGTGCAACCTCCCTGTGCCTTCCCTCCAGAAGAAATTTGTGGCTACCCACTCCTAGCCTCTTGTTCTCCTCTGGAATCCTGTTCATGAATCTCTTTTACAGCAGTTTAGCACATTATGTGGAACTTATGAATGTATATGTCTGTTTTTCCCTCTGGCACTACTAATGGGTTCAATAATATTTAAGTGCTAAAAGCAAACCTTTGGAGAAAGACGAACTAGGCACTCACCCAGCTTGCGATATTTACAAGATGTGTGACCTTGGGTAAGTCTCTTCACTTTCCTGAGCCTTGGTTTTCTAATGTTTAATGGGTATTTTCATACTTATGTCATGGATTTGTGGATGGATTCAACCGAGATAATAAACAGAAATCTCTTCACACAGTGCCTGGCAATGTAATCTGTGCCCAGTGAATGCTAAAGTAAACAAAACAAAACAAAAAAACCAAAACCCTTGAGTCAAGGAAGGAAAAAGCCTCAATACTGTATACCTAAATTCATGTTTATTTAATGCTAAGCAACGTTTCCTAAAAACCACATTCTGAACTAATCCTGTAATGTTATGTGGGTCAAATCTGGAAGGGTGCAGATAGAATCAAGTCTTTAGACTATATTCCCATTTCTCTGACACCTGCACACCCCTCTCTATCTTCTCCTGAGCTTTGAGCTGCTTTAAGTCCACCCCTGTGAAATAATCACTTTTAGAACGTGGAATGCTGACATGAGAATAATGCAGCTCCCCAACAGTGCAATTTCTCTGGAGCACAGAAATGTTTTGGCTTTGTGGGAATGAGAAAGGCTTGGTGGTGGACAACCAGTTCAGAAGTGGCAGTGTTGAGCTCGCATAAATAAAAACCATTAAAGCTGCCTGAAGTGACAAGATTGGTCCAGGAATCCAAATGAACTGATAAGTGTGGGAGAGATAAACATTTCATTTAAGTGAGCAGCGGGATGAATTTCAAGAAATTTAGCCCCTCTTGTGGTGACTGTTTCCTGCTTGCTTTATAATCTGCCAGAAATTGTCACTCCCCTTCATAACCAGGCATCTTACACTTGGCATGCAAGAGGCTATGCAAAAAGGATCACAAACCGAAGCTGGGAAAAAATGGGCAGTTCAAGAAAATAAAATGACTGCAAATTCCTAGTTATCTGCAATGCCCACTGCAACGTAGTGGAATATCTACATGATGTATGAAAAGAACCCAGCACAGTAGCTGGTGCTTTGTAGCTACTGTTGCCAATGTTGATTTTCTTGTTTCCTTCCATCCATTTTGAAATTTAGTGGGTAAGAAATGGAGGAGGTGTGTGTGCGGGGCGTGTGCATACAAGAGGATACAAGAAATTGTCTTCTGTGTTTTTGTGGATTGCTCAAAATTTAGAGTGTAGATCACAGCACTAATCTGATTGTGTTTGTCTAGTCAACACGTTAGATACTATTCTGAACGCAACCCTGCTCCAGGTGCAGGGAATATGAAGTTTAACAAGAAAACACAGGGCAAATCCTTGCCTTCCAGGAGCTCATGATTACAACATAAAAATAGACAAGTAAACAAAAAAACAGAAGATTAGGCTCCCTTGAAGCCAGAAGTTATGTCTTGTGCATCTTTGTTTCCCTAGGTTGTTTCATAACCTTCACAGGCCTTAGGTACTCAGTTTTAGAGGGCTGTCTTATTAAAAAATAAAACACACTATAATACCACTGCCATACTAAATATACAGTCAGGCCTCCATATCCATGGGTTTTGCATTTCTGGATTCAACCAACCAAAGATTTAAAACATTTTTTTAAAACTAGATGGTTGTGTCTGTACTGAACACTTACAGACTTTTTTTCTTATTATTATTCCCTAAACAATAAATTATAAACCATTTACAGAGCATTTACATTGCATTAGATATTATAAGTAATCTAGAGATGATTCAAAGTGCAGAGGAGGATATATGTAGGTTATATGCAGATACTACAACACTTTATATAAGGGACTTGAGTATCTTCAGATTCTGGTATCCCAGGGAGGTGCTGGAACTAATTCCCCACAGATACCAAGGAAAGACTGTGTAATTTATATATAACCCTATAAGAGTTGTGTTGAA
Organism: Pan paniscus; assembly: GCF_029289425.2. Classification (NCBI taxonomy): domain Eukaryota; kingdom Metazoa; phylum Chordata; class Mammalia; order Primates; family Hominidae; genus Pan; species Pan paniscus. The sequence goes on from NC_073249.2 coordinate 192,341,247, forward strand.
AGGTATTTAACTGGTTGATATAAGGTTGTACTTTGTAGACATCCAAGTAGATTTTTTAAATTTAATTTTGCAGTCTTTGTATTTTGGAGATGATGATTATTTTCAGTCTCAAATATTCCCATGACCACTTGAAAAGCTCATGAATCCTAGGAACTGTTTTAATGTTGTCTGATAGAATAAGTGACCCTTGAAACTTCACACATTACCTGGCACACAGTGAGTCTTTCATTCAAATATTTGATGACAGAATAAATTAATTAAGGACATCAGATAATGAATAAATATCATGTGTTATAAAGTTCAGTTCCATGAAGCAAAGAACTTATCTCATGTCTCTAGATTCCATTCTAGTTCCCAGTTCTGATCCCTTTGAAAGTAAAGGCCATTGGTTGCTAAGGGATTACGGTGGCTTGAGAGAATATCTCCTCTCCATTGTAAAACTAACTTACAAAGCCTGGTCCTCGAGTTTTTAGCAAAAGACATGGAATGATCCAAAATGCACAGTGTGAAGTTAAGCATGTGGAAGTAAGTGGGTTCTTTAGTCCCCATTTAAACATGAAGTGGGTGATGGTGTCTTGCAAAGTCAGTAAACCCGAGGCACTAGAGGTAATAGATATGAGCACAAGCTTTGATACCAGACTGCCTGGGTTTGAGTCTTGGCTCCAGTACTCCTGGTTGTGTGCCACTGGGCAAATTACTTAGCTTCTCTCCAGTTATTTATTTCTTATTTTAATCTAAAAAGGGGGAATAATTATAGAACCTATTCCATAGTGAGAATTAAATGAGTTTTTGCAAAATGCTTATCACAGTGCCTGACATGTGGTAGGCATCCCCAAATTTTATATTTGTCCGAGTGTGACCAGAAATTAGCCACATGATCTTAGACAAGTTTCTCATCTACTTACAATCCTCTGGTTTTCTTTCTTTTGTACCTTTCCTAATGCATCAGACCGAGGTTGTAAAGACTGGATGAGGTCACAGAGTTGGCACAGAATTAGTGGTACACTAAGCCAGCTCATGCTAGCTCACTCAAGTCTACCATTACATTTTTAGGAATCCCTTAAGTTGATTATTAAAGACAGACAACTAAAAATTAATTATATAAGTTTATAATAATTATATTTGTAAACAAAAGTAACAAATACTCAAAATTCATCAATTTCTAATTATTTTAGTATGTTTTACTGTAATCTATGCTCTTGTAGTTATTTATTTATGTCTGTTGTATCTGTATGGTAAAAATTCTACATAATGTTGTGCCAGTCTCTTCCCAACTCCACATTCAGAGCTGTTACACTGGCATCTCGAAATGAGTTATGGTAGGGGTATGTACAACATAACATGGAAATTGGCAAATGCTACAAATATGAGCTTTTCTCCTTCTGAAAAGCCAGCTGTTAAGCATTAACCAGTATGCCACTGCACCTTTATCCATAAAATAGTGGTCCTAATTTCTGTCTTGCATGCGTAGATTCATAATGCCTTCTGGGCCATCCAAAAATTCTGGGCAGGACAGGACTACATTGAGTGCAGTAGGAAGATCCTTACATTAACACAGCTACTTACTGATGCACTCTCCTCAGGTAAACCTGTACTTAAGGATAGCATCAGTGACCTTGTCACATGCCTTGTTGAATTACAACTGTCTACACACTCCTTTGTTCTACCAGCCTCACGATCCTATTAGAAAGAGAGAAGAGATTGATTCTGTTGGACCCATTCTTTTTTCATCAGCTTTTAAGTTCAGGGGTACATGTGCAGGATGTGCAGGTGTGTTACATAGGTAAACGTGTGCCATGGTGGTTTGCTGCACAGATCATCCCATTACCTATGTATTAAGCCCAGCATCCATTACCTATTCTTCTTGATGCTCTCCGTCCCCCCATCCCCAACAGACCCCAGTGTGTGTTGTCCCCCCTGCATGCGTCCAAGTGTTCTCATCATTCAGCTCCCACTTATGAGAACATGCGGTGTTTGGTTTTCTGTTCCTGTGTTAGTTTCCTGAGGATAATGGCTTCCAACTCCATCCATGCCCCTGCAAAAAACATGATCTTGCCCCTTTTTATGGCTGCATAGTATTCCATGGTGTATATGTACCACATTTTCTTTATCCAGTCTATCACCGATGGGTATTTAGGTTGATTCCATGTCTTTGCTATTGTGAATAGTGTTGCAATGAACATATATGTGCATGTATGTTTATAATAGAATGATTTCTATTCCTTTGGGTATATACCCAGTAATGGAATTCCTGGGTCAAATGGGTGTTTCTGCCTCTAGGTCTTTGAGGAATCGCCACACTGTCTTCTACAATGGTTGAACAAATTTACACTCTCACCAACAGTGTAAAACATTCCTTTTTTTTCTGCAACCTTGCCAGCATCTGTTGTTTTTTGACTTTTTAATAATAGTCATTCTGACTGGCATGAGATGGTATCTCATTGTGGTTTTGATATGCATTTCTCTAATGATCAGTGAGGTTGAGCTTGTTTTCATATGTTCGTTGGCTGTATGTATGTCTTTTGAGAAGTGTCTGTTCATGTCCTTTGCCCACTTTTTAATGGGTTTTTTTTTCTTGTAAATTTGTTTAAGTTCCTTGTAGACTCTGGATATCAGACCTTTGTCAGATGGATGGATTGCAAAATTTTTCTCCCATTTTGTAGGTTGTCTATTCACTTTGATGATAGCTTCTCTTGCTATGTGGAAGCTCTTTAGTTTAATTAGATCCCATTCATCAATTTTTGCTTTCGTTGCTATTGCTTTTGGTGTTTTTGTCATGAAATCTTTGCCTGTGCTTATGTCCTGAATGACATTGCTTAGATTTTCTTCTAGGGTTTTTATAGATTTGTGTTTTACATTTAAGTCTATAATCCATCTTGAGTTAATTTTGTATATGGTGTAAGGAAGGGGTCCAGTTTCAATTTTCTGCATATGGCACTCCCACCACCATTTATTATTTACTAAATAGGAATCATGGCCTGGCATGGTGGCTCGTGCCTGTAATCCCAGCACTTTGGGAGGCCGAGGCGGGCAGATCATCAGGTCAGGAAATGGAGACCATCCTGGCTAACACCGAGAAACCCCGTCTCTACTAAAAATACAAAAAAATTAGCCGGGCATGGTGGTGGGTGCTTGTAGTCCCAGCTACTCAGGAGGCTGAGGCAGGAGAATGGCATGAACCCAGGAGGCAAAGCTTGCAGTGATCCCAGATTGTGTCATCGCACTCTAGCCTGGGCAACAGAGCAAGGCTCCATCTCAAAAAAAAAAAAAAAAAAGAAAGAATCACTTTCCCCATTGCTTGTTTTTGTCAAGTTTGTCGCAGATCAGATGGTTATAGGTGTGTGGTCTTATTTCCAAGTTCTCTCTTCTGTTCCATTGTTCTATATGTCTGTTCTTGTACCAGTATCATGCTGTTTTGCTTACTGTAGCCCTGTAGTATAGTTTGAAGTCAGGTAGCATGATGTCTCCAGCTTTGTTCTTTTTGCTTAGGACTTTCTTGGCTATTCAGGCTCTTTTTTGGTTGCATATGAATTTTAAAATAGTTTTTTTCTAATTCTGTAAAGAATATCAATGGTAGTTCAATGGGAATAGCATTGATTCTGTAAATTACATTGGGCAGTATGGCCATTTTCACAGCATTGATTCTTCCTATCCATGAGCATGAAATGTTTTTCCATTTGTTTGTGTCCTCTCTGATTTCTTTGAGCAGTGGTTTGTTGCTGTCCTTGAAAAGGTCTTTCACTTCCCTTGTTAGCTGTATTCCTAGGTATTTTATTCTTTTTGTAGCAATTGTGAATGGGAGTTGATTCATGATTTGGCTCTCTGCACTCCTGTTGTCAGTGTCTAGGAATGTTAGTGATTTTTGCATATTGATTTTATGTCCTGAGACTTTGCTTACATTGCTTATCAGCTTAAAAAGCTTTTGGGCTGAGATAATGGTGTTTTCTAGATATAGGATCAGGTCACCTGTAAACAAAGATAATTTGACTTCCTCTCTTCCTATTTGAACACGCTTTACTTCTTTTTCTTGCCTGATTTCCCTGGCCAGAACTTTCTAGGTTGAATAGGAGTGGTGAGAGAAGAATCCTTGTCTTATTTTCAAGGGGAATGCTTCCAGCTCTTGCCCATTCAGTATGATATTGGCTGTGGGTTTGTCATAGACAGCTCTTATTATTTTGAGGTATGTTCCTTCAATACCTAGTTTATTGAGAGTTTTTAATATGAAGGGATGTTGGATTTTTATCAAAGGTCTTTTCTGCATCTATTGAGATAACCATGTGGTTTTTGTCTTTAGTTTTGTTTATGTGATTAATCACGTTTATTGATTTGTGTATGTTGAACCAACCTTGTATCCCAGGGATGAAGCTGACTTGATCATGGTGGATAAGTTTTTTGATGTGCTGCTGGATTTGGTTTGCCCGTATTTTACTGAGGATTTTTTGCACTGATAGTTGTCAAAGATATTGGCCTCAATTTTCTTTTTTTGTTGTATCTCTGCCAGGTTTTGGTATCAGGATGATGCTGGCCTCATGGAATGAGTTAGGGAGGAGTCTCTCCTTTTCAACTTTTTGGAATAGTTTCAGTAGAAATGGTATCAACTCTCTTTTGTACCTCTGGTAGAATTCAGCAGTGAAGCTGTCTGGTCCTGGGCTTTTTTTTTTTTTTTTTTTTTTTTTTGGTTGGTAGGCTATTTATTACTGCCTCAATTTCAGAACTCATTATTGGTCTATTCAGGGATTTAGTTTCTTCCTGGTTCAGCCTTGGGAGGGTGTATGTGTTCAGGAATTTATCCATTTCTTACAGATTTTCTAGTTTATGTGCATAGAGGTGTTTATAGTATTCTCTGATGGAAGTTTGTATTTCTGTGGGGTTAGTTGTGATATACCCCTTATCACTTCTGATTGTGTTTATTCGAATCTTCTCTCTTTTCTTCTTTATTAATTTAGCTAGTGGTCTATTACATTTTTTTTTTCAAAAAACCAGCTCCTGGATTCGTTTATTTTTTGAAGTGTTTTTTGTGTCTCTATCTCCTTTAGTTCAGCTCTGATCTTGGTTATTTCTCATCTTCGGCTAGCTTTTGAGTTTGTTTGCTCTTGGTTCTCTAGTTCTTTTAGTTGAGATGTTAGGTTGTTAACTTGAGTTCTTTCTAGCTTTTTGATATGGGTATTTTAGTGCTATAAATTTCCCTGTTAACACTGCTTTAGCTGCATCCCGGAGATTCTTTTGCATTGTCTCTTTGTTCTCATTAGTTTCAAAAAACTTCTTGATTTCTGTCTTAATTTCTTTATTTACTCAAAAGCCATTCAGAAGCAGGTTGTTCATTTTCCATGTAGTTGTGTGGTTTTGAGTGAATTTCTTAATCTCGAGTTTTAATTTGATTGCACTGTAGTATGAGAGACTGTTATGATTTCAGTTCTTTTGCATTTGCTGAGGTGTGTTTTATTTCCAATTATGTGTTCAATTTTGGAGTAACTGCCATGTGATGATGATAAGAATGTATGTCCTGTTGAATTTGGGTGGAGAGTTCTGTAGATATCTATTAGATCCACTTGATCCAGAGCTGAGTTCAGGTCCTGTGGACTCATTCTTGAGGTGAATTTTGAGAAAAAGTGGTTTTACATTTTTTTCCACTGCAGTTATATGGAGAAATTGCCTTCAGTGTACATGTAATCAATCAGTACCTCCAGAGCATCTCTTCTGTGCAAGCTCAGGTACCCTGCTAAGCACTTTGTGAAAGGACAGTAATGAATGAGACTATAACCTTGCCCTCAACTAGTTCACAACCTAATTAGGAGACACATAAACAAACAACCACAGTAGACCATAATGTCCCTGGAAGATGAGGCAGCACAGCATGCTATGCAATTCAAGAATTGGGAGTGAATATTCTGCATATATGTGTATAGAAGGGATGGCTGGTGAAAGATGGCAGGAAGGTGGAGATGTGGGAAGATTTCAGGGCAGGGAGGGTGTATCAGTCAGAGCTTGTAATCACAAAAAACATAAATCAGCCTCAGCTAGTTAAACAGAAGAAGAATTTAGAAGAGGTATTAGAAAGCATGAAGAGCCTCTAGGAGGGCCTAGAGAGTATGCATTCAGAGGCAACACCCAAAATTGTGCTGCAAAGCTAGTTCAGTTGAGTCACATGGCTGTCCAACTGGTTGTGGATGCAGTCACTCATGACCAACTCTGCTGATGCCAAGCATTAGACACTGCCATTAGGCTTCTTGCTGCTGATGTCTTTTGCAATTGAATTTAGTTGCTGCCACTAAATTCTACACAATGCTTTATTCTACAAGTCACAAGCTTCATATTCAAAGCCTAGTTGGATGTATCTGATTATTGAAGCCTCAGTCACATCTTAGTATCTTAGCTGCAAGAGAGGCTGGGGAAAATCTGGCTTCTACTAAAGGATTTAGAAGATGAGTAACTCTCCAAACATAGTACAGATGTTCAAAGATCTAATCAGCCCAAATAATGACAAATCCCCATTGTAGTGGGATCCTTTGGCTTTGTTTTGCAGAAAGTTCAGAAGTGTGTCAAATTAAAAGATTGTGATAGGGCATGCTAAACATAGAGAACAGCATATTCAAGGGCTTGGTGGCCTGGGGAACCTGGCATAGATAGGTAATTTCAAATATTTTAGTCTGTCTAGGGTGAAAGTTCTGTGTACCTGTGTATGTGTGTGTGTGTGTGTGTACCAGAGGTGGTGGCAAGAGATGAGTATGAAAAAATAAAATGAAGCTCAGAATGAAGAGTTTTGAATTCACGGTAAAAATTTAGGACTTAAAGACTTCATTTTGTAGATGATAGTGAACCACAGAAGAGTTTAAAATAGGAAAATAACTTGGTTGTATTTTTCAGGTAGCTCAGCATATATGAAGGATGGACAGAAGAGAGAGCTCCTATATTAATGCTTAAAGAAATTAATACAACAAAAAACAGGATCTTAACTTTATCCACATATTTTGTTTTTCCTAAACTCTTAATTTTAAATTTCTATCTGTTATAATTGCTCTTGAAAATGTCTTTATTTCACCTTTAGTTTTGGAGGATGTTATCTCTACATATACTATTCTAGTTTGACAGGTTGTTGTTGCTTTTTTTCTCCTGTGTAGCAATTAAAAGAGGTCATTCCATTTTCTTCTGGATTTCATTGTTTCTGATGAAAAGTCAGCAAAAATGTGTGTGTGTGTGTGTGTGTGTGTGTGTGTGTGTGTGTGTTCTCTAGCTGCTTTAAATATTTTCTTTTTCTTTTCACTGTGAGATACTTAGGTGTGGTTTTTATTATATTCGTCCTGTCTGGGATTTGCAGAGCTTCTTGGATCTCTGGGTTAATTTTTCAAAATAAAATTTGAAAAAATTTAGACATTATGCCTTTTCATACATTTAAAAAAATAACTGTTCTTTTTCATCTCCCCTTCTGAGACTACACTTATGTATGTGTTAAATTATTTTATATTATCTTAACATGTAGCTGATGTTCTGTTCAGCCATTTTCTTTCCCTGTTTCAGTTTGGATAATCTCAACTGACTTGATTTTAAGTTTACTATTCCTTTCTTCATTGTGCTGAATGTGATGTTAAGCCTGTAAATTAACTTTTAAATTTCAAATAAGTAAATTTTCAGATATCCAATTTTCATTTGGTTCTTTTAAATGTTTAAATAATTTACCCAGCCTGGGCAACACAGCAAAACCCTGTCTCTACAAAAGACACACACATGCACACACACACACAGGCACACACACAAAATAGCAGGGCATGATGGCACATGCCTGTAGTCCCAGCTACTCGGGAGGCTGAGGTGGGAGGATCACCCAAGCCTGGGGAGGTCAAGGCTGCAGTGAGCCATGAACCTGCCACTGGACTCCAGCCTAGGCAACAAAGTGAGATTCTGTCTCAAAGTAATAATAATTTTTATTTCTTTCTTGCGGTTTTATTTTACTTCATGCATTCTATTCATCTTTTTTTCTGCAAATTTTCTGATGTGTTCATAATAGTTATTTTAACACTTGATTGACGGCTGTGATATATTGATATTCTGTGAGTCTCCTTCTATTGGTTGTTTTTCTCTTGATTGTTGATCACATTTTCATGTCTTGTAACTTTTTACTGTTTAAGTATACATTTTGTGGGTTTTTTGATGGATCGATTGATTAAATTAATGAAATAATTTTGCAGAGGGCACAAGTCATTTTCTCTGTCAGGTGAAATTCATATTTCATTAAGAATTAAATTCAGCTGAAGCCAGGACACAGCTTTAATTATATTGAGTTCACTTCTGGTTTCAAATAGGACCCAGAACATCTCTTTGCCTTTTATCTGAATTTGTTACCTTCCAAGGGAGTGATCTCTTTGATACTTGATGATTTGACCAGGGATTAACCTCCAGCACGGCCCCAAAGTTCAAGAATCACAAGTCTTCACAAACTTCTCTACTTTCCAGCTGTATTTCCTCTGCTAACTATTCAGCAAAATTTCAGAATGTGGCCTAGTGATTTATCTTTGGTTTGGAACTCCTCTAGATTCCAATATTTCCTGCCTTATCACATTGACATTTGAATCTTGGCTGGTTTCTCCTACTCTTAAAAATTCTCTCTGTCTATGGCAGACCTGATTCTCCATCCACTTTCTTTCTTTTATAAAAAATAGAGTTAGGGTCTTGCTCTGTCAACCAGGCTAGAGTGCAGTGGCTCAATCATAGCTCAATGCACCTTGTAACTCCTAGGCTAGAGAGATTCACCTGCCTAAGCCATGTGAGTTGCTGAGATTACAGGTGTGAGCCACTGTGCCGGCTCCATCCACTTTCATCAAGATGTGGTCTTTGCTTTCAGGTATGGAAGCCACCATTACTTTCTGCTCACCTATGAAGGACTTACTCCTCTCTGGAATTCAGTTTATCAAGACTTCCTTGCATCTACTGCTCTTTGATAGTTGCATAATTTGTTATTTGTTCGTTTTTTTTCTTGTTATCATGGGAATATTGGTCTTTTACATACTAACCAGAAAGAAAAATGACTGTCCGTCTCTCCCCATTGCAAAGTATTATATTCCCTTTTTGAGTCTCTGCTTAGAGATGGAAGGAAGACCTATGACCCTGGACGCCCAGAGATCACTCACTTCCTATGTATCAGTTATATAAGAAAACACCACTCTTCTCCCCAGATCTTCATGCAAAGACTGATGCTACCTTGCCGCTAGATGCCATGAAATGGGCTCAGGAAGATGTCTAACCTCCCAGTCATTTCAGAACATCCACTTTGCACAGTTTCAGCTACTCCCTCTTCATACCTAACAGATGCATTTATATAAATTTGCAAATTTTACAGAATTTGCTATTTGTGATTTCTTTTGTGATTGACTTAGTTGGTAAATGCCCTATGGGAGTTTTCTATTTACAGGAATCTTGTTGTTAATCCTTTCATAATATGAATAGTGAGAGTAACAAGTCACCCTCTACTCCTACACAACCAGCTCCATTCCAACTGTTGAGTATAACATAAAGAGCTTAGACACTAGAGTCAGGTAAATCTGAAATCAAACCCTCTTTCAACCACTTAGTATGTGTGTAACCTTAATCTCTGTTTGCCCTAGTTTCATTATTATTCAAATTGTTCTTATTGCTAAATATTTTTCCTTTCCATCTTCCATAGTTAGATTCCACCCTTTCTTCTGATCTAAACTGAAGTGTCATTTCCCTGACCCCCTCGACTGGGTCATATTTGCCTATTTTACATACTGAAAGCCCCAGGTACCCTTTCACTAACAGCAATTGCCACAATAATAACTTTATTATTTATTTATGTGATTATTGCTTAGCATCTTCCTTCAGTCTAGAATATAAACTCTTCCTTACATGGAAGGGGCCATGGATGTATTCCCAGTGCCCAGTCCTTCACAGAGTAGGTGCTTGAAGAACGAATTCTCATTCATTGAGAATAAGAGTAATGAAACTTACCTCTACAGGGCTGCTGTGAGGGCCAAATGAGCTAAGGTAAGGGTGCCTTGGTTTGGGCTCCTTCTGAAACAAGGATTTAGGTCCAAGAATTTTATTTTGTTTTGATACCAACTAGGATGGTGAAGAAGTGAAAGAAAGAGACAATGGAAGAAGCAAAAGTCATAAAGGGTGGTGCCTTGAGGAGGAGGTTACACTGTGGGGAGCACGGCTCTGTCTTACTGGGGACTCTCTGAGAAACTATGTAGAACCTACTATGGAATTTTCCAAGTGAGGGTTGATGAAGCTGGGTTATTTATTCATCCACTTCTGTGTTTCGTTGCTTAGGGGTTTCTCTCCCAGGCGTTTTCTCTCCAGTCTCCAGAGCACGTCTTTGGGCAGAAAGGTTCAGGAAGCCAGAGCTGTGTATAAGGGCACTGAATGGAGAGGACCTCCAGGGTGGGAGGGGCACCTTTGGTGACCTCTGTGAAGTTAAAGCACTCTGTGCAGTGTCAATGCACATTAAGCCTCCTTCCAGAAATTGTTCTTCCCTCCCCTTATCTGCTACAGCCACTTTGACCCCAGCAGAACTGGGCACAATAACAGAGCTTGTGCCAGGGCCTCAGAGTATGCCTGCTTTTACCACTGACTGAAGAATCAGGACAAGTGGACAGGCTTGCCCTGGGTCCAGGCCCCATTTTACCCTGAAGGAGCTTACCTCTCAGGCTGACCTTAGGGACAATTAGAGAACACAAGCAAGGCTGCGTTGGTGCAAGTTCTCTGGAGAGAGGTGGGATTTTTTTTATTATTATACTTTAAGTTTTAGGGTACATGTGCACAACGTGCAGGTCTGTTACATATGTATACATGTGCCATGTTGGTGTGCTGTGAGGTGGGATATTGATCCAACCCTTGCCTAGGATATGGTTACACAACATGTAGCCAACACAAGGCCTACTGTTTCCACAGAGCATTCCGCTCAGCTCAGTCCAGGTCCTGCACCTGGGAGGTTTCTAATTAATGCCTATTGAATAAACATGGAATCCACCCCCAACTGAGGTCACAGCAGAAGCAGGGCCACCATGGTAAAAATACACCGATATTTTAAATGGTTAGTAGCATAGGAGTGTTTGGTGAATATAAAAAACCCTTTTCCTTGAGAGATGAGATGGGATGATTCCAATTCTCAGAATATAAAATTAAGGTTTCTTTACTTTCACAATGAGATGAGGATTTCTAGAACATTTGTGCTGCCAAATTTTAGCTCTGATTTAGAACACCTTTATCACAAACAATGCTGGCTGAGCATAGTCTTTTTAGACTGTAGAGAGCTGATTCAGCCTTCCCTCCCCAAAAGGAGTAGAAGAGCAGGAAGGTGGAAAGAGAGAGAGAGAGAGGGAGAAAGAGAGAGAGAGAGAGAAAGAGAGAGGTTTCTTTTTCTAGCTTTGCAAATGCCAATGTTGCATTTTCATAGCCATGTGTATCTCCTCACTCATGGAGTTCACATGTTATTTCTCTTTGACAACAGGGAAAGGAGGTTTCATTCGTTGCTTTCTGCTGTCTCTGCCTTTTTACCACTGTGTTTCCCTGCTTCCCTCCCCGTCTGTCTCTGAAGCTTTTCGGTCTGTCTGTTCATCTGCCCACTGCTTCTTTTCTGCATCTCTATTTTTTCTTTCCCTTGTCCTCTGGCATCGTCTTCCTCCCTTCTTGTGTCTTTTGGCATCTGCTTTCTGTCTTTCTATGGTGTGTGTCTCTCTCTACTTCTGTTCTTCATCCTCCTCATTCCTTTTCTCTCTTGTCCCCAGTTTCACTGTTGCTCTCTTTCTGTCTCTCAAAATCACACACATACACACACACATAATTTCTTAAAACAAACACAAAGGTATTTTAAGTTTTATCAGAAGAGGAGTGGAGTATCTTCAATCTGCCTCTTTGAAAAACAAAACAGGAACACAAATCTAGCTTGCCTGGTTTCCTCCTTCTGTGGCCCTGGGTGAGGCCCTTTGCGGACCCATAGAGAAAGATTTGCTGTTGCTTGTCTGGCCTGGACTGGCGACTTCAGTCTGTGATTTTTTTCTTTCAGTGTGTTCACTCCGTTCTGGGCTCTGGACTGAATTGTTGGGGATCCCTGAGTCAGGCAACCCCAAGAAGTCTGCCCAGTGGCTAGGGTTGGCCGTGCCTGTCCTGGGCATTGTCTTACGTGGTTGAGGTTCCTCAAAGTTTCAAGGCTTCCTCCCTTTATTCTGAGCAAGTCACAGCACAAATCAGAAGTGTTGGTTTTGGGGAAAAAATGAGTTGAATCATATTAGTGGTGCTACCTCTGCCTGCCGTCCTGCATCCACGTTCCAGCACCTACTAGCAAGTAGCAGGCAGATCCCTTCACCTCTTGGTGCCTGGGCTTTCTCAGCTGTGGAATAAGGATGAAACCTAGGTTGAAGGTTGTTTTCAGAACTTGATGAGGTAAATGGATGTGAAGCTCTCAGCACAGGGCTGAAAGCTAAACCACAGGTACAATAAGGAAAATAATACTGCCTTGTCTGCTGCACACAACTGCTTTAGGTGTCAGATGAAGTGATGATGGAGAATGTGCTTTGAAAAGAGTATCACGTACTAAATAAAGTTTATTCTTATTATTGAGGTAAATTTTTTATAGCTAGCAATTATTGAATAGTTATAATAATAATTTAAAAAATCCTCAGAGGTGGGGATATCTCTGTTTTACAGATGAGGAAATGGAAGCTTGGAGAGGTTAAATGATGACCAAATCACACATTAAAAAAAATAAAAATTTTAAATTAAGCGCTTGCCATGTGACAGACATCATGCTAAGGCCCTTACATTTATTATCTCATTTAGTTACACAATTGCGTGAGATAGCTATTTTCTCCATTTAAAAATATATTTATTTATTTATTTTTATTAATTTCAACTTGTATTTTAGATTCAAGGGTACATATTCAGGCTTGTTACAAGGGTATATTGTAGGATGCTTAGGTTTGGGGTACAACTCAACATTGCCCAGGTAGTGAACATCATACCCAATAATTAGTTTTTCAAACCCTTTCTCCCTGTCTCCCACCCTTCTCTTGTAGTCTCCAGTGTTAATTGTTCCTGTATTTATGACCCTGTGTATCTAATGTTTAGCTCCCACTTATGAATGAGAACATGAAGTGTTGGTATTTGGTTTTCTGTTTCTGCATTAATCCACTCAGTTTAATGGTCTCCAGCTCCATCCATGTTGCTGCAGAGGACATGACTGCATTCTTTTTTAGGGCTGTGTGGTATTCCATGGTGTATATTTGCCACATTTTCCTAATCCAACCCACTGTTAGTGGGCACCTAGGTTGATTGCATGTTTTTGCTGTTGTAAATAGTGCTGCGATGATCTCTACAAGGAGAACCACAAAACACTGCTGAAAGAAATCATAGATCACACAAACAAATGGGAAAACATTCCATGCTCATGGATCAGAAGAATCAATATCATTAAAATTGCTCAAAGCAATCTACAGATTCGGTAATATTCCTATCAAGCTATTATACCAATGTCATTTTTACACTATTATAAAATTCATATGGAACCAAAAAAGGGCTCGAATAGCCAAAGCGATCCTAAGCAAAAAGAACAAAGTCAGAGGCATCACATAACCCGACTTCAAACTATACTGCTAAGCTACGGTAACCAACACAGCATGGTACTGGTACAAAAACAGACATAGACTAATGGAACAGGTTAGAGAACCCTGAAATAAAGCTGCATCCCTGGGTCCACTTATTTTTAGATGAGAAAACTAAAGTTTGGAGAAGTTAAGTGTTTTGCCCAAGCTCAGGTGGCTAGAGGCAGAATCTGTCAGATACCAAAACTCATTCTTGAAACTTCTTGCTGTTCCACCTCATAACTCCTAAAAGGTAAAGCTTGGCTGGAGCCCAGGTCTTTCTTCTGGGGCTGCTGGTGGAGCAGTGTGTGTTGGGGGGTGGGGGAATGGGGGTGGGAAGGTGACTCTTGGTGTCCCAAGCAAGGGACTATTATCTGAAATGAACTATTATCTGAAAGAACAACAGTGTGTGCAAGTTTGCAGTCAGCTAGGCATGGGCACTCTTGCCTCTGGAGCGTGAAGTAGGGTACAAGTGGTTCTCCTTTTTCTTTTCTCCTTCCTTATTCCTCTTGCTCCCTTCCTTCCATTTCTTCCTCTCCCCATGCCTCCTCCGATTCCTCTCTCATCTCTTTCCCTCCTCCTGCCTTCCTTCTCCCCCTCCTCTGCCTTCTGCTTTCCTCCCCCTTGTCCTTTTGTTCCCCCTCCCCTTCCACTGAGTTTTCCTCTCCCTTTCCTTCTTTTACTCTCTCCCTTTCATCTTCCTTTCTTTCTCCCCTCCTGATTTCTCCCCCACTCCCTCCTCCTCCTGCATTGCCCCTCCCATCCCCCCAACCCCTTCTCCCCTCTGCCTGCACTAACTGATGCCTAAAGAGCGTGCTGCCTGCTGTTGCCATGGAAACACCTCAGCCGGTGTTGCAGCCTTTTCCTGGATCTCGGCTGGCCAAAGACCAATAAGAGAAGCCTAATGAAGTGGCCCCAGCATTTCCTTCCTCTCCTCTCCCTCTCAGAGACCACACTCTCTGAAGGCTGGAGCCACCTATCCCTGGAAGTGTGAAGGGCAGAAACATACGGGGTTGTGGAGAGCTCCAGGGTGGCCTTGGGCGTGAGATTGGGCACCAGTTACCTTCCTTGGCACCATCAGCTCAATCTCAAAAGACTCTGCTGAGCACCGTGTGCACAATACAGTGTAAAAGGAATCACTCCAGCACCCAGTGCACACAGAGGTCTCCATAAGGCTGATTTGTGCCACCCCTTCCCCTGCTAAATGTCCAAGTTTTAGTCAAATGCTGTATTTGCTGGTCACTTTGTCTTGTTGAAAGGGGTCCCAAGCCAGACTTCAGGGGACCTGCGTTTGGCTTCTGCTCTTGCTGGGTAACTGGGAGCTTCACACTTATCTATCACTTGGCAAGGTCCCATTTACCCTATGACCTTTCAGAACACCACGGGAGCCACATCTATAGGACTGCATGGGTGCTGGTGGCTTCTCCCTCTTTTCTCCCTTCAGGAAATCCCTGTCTACAGATTCATTCTACTACACTTTTGACTTCAGCTTGTTCTCTGCATCTGCTGGAACCACCCAACAGGGAAGAAAAACTCAAAAGGCCTTGGCCACTTTCTCCCTCCTTTCACTCCTGAGTCCTCTGTGGCTTCATTATTCTGATTTCAATTTAGAGAATATATATTGATCATCAATTATGTATAAAAATGCATTGGGCAGTAGAAAGCCCACCTTTACAGCCAAATGCATTACTATTTTGCAATGCAGCAAGCTCATATTATCCTTTCCTGCTTCTGTTCCATCAGAGTGGAGAAGGCCTGGTCTATCTCCTGCCTCTGGGACCATGTCTGCATTAGCCAGCGTTTCCTGTGGCAACAACCTCCACCCACTCCTGCCAAATCTCAATGCCTTACAACAGTGAGCCTTTATTTCCTGCTCCCATTATGTGAGAGCTGCTGGTCAGCAGGAGCTGTCCTTGGTTCTTCTGGGATCTGCTGGGCCTGGCTCAGTGCCATGGGTCTTCTCTTATTCCAGGACCCCAGCTGAAGGGGCAGCCCACATATGCAGCATGCTGTTCTTGTGGCAGAGGGCAGAAGCTCAAGGGAGAAAGAGCTCAACCAGAAAGCACATTGAAAGGCTCTGCTCAGATGTGGAGTGAGTCCCCCCAGTGGGACACCACTGGGTAAAGCAAGTCACGTGGCTCAGCCCAACATCAAAGGAGCAGGAAGTAGGGCGGCTTACAGGGAAGCTAGGGAACAGACAATTACCAACAAAGAATAGAAGCTGCTACAATGCCCAGACAATCCCAGACTGGAGTCAGCCTTTTTCTAGGACTCTTGTTATTTCACTTTTGAACTATTATCTGAAAGAACAACAGTGTGTGCAAGTTTGCAGTCAGCAAGACATGGGTTGAAATCTGAGTTTTTCAGTTTCCTAGCTATGTGGCTTCAGGATGGGGAGTTAACCTCTCTGAGTCTCAGTTTCTGCATCTGTAAAGTGGCAATACTAACACTGATTTCACGTGGTTGCTATAAGGATCACAGGAATATATAGTGCTAGGCACATAGTAGGCACTCAGCAAGTCACAGTTATTAACCCTGTTGTATATTAAAATGAGTAAATTATTTTTGTCAAAGTAAATAAGTAAGATATAGCTTTCCTGTCTCCTGATTTTTCTACTTACACAATCTGGGTCATAATAATTGGCCAGGTGATGTGGGGGAACAATAATAGCAAATGTTAACAGTTAAATGGCACTTACTGTGTGTGAGATACTATTTAAGGGCTTTAAATATTCTAACTTACTTAATCCTCACAAGCCTATGAAATACTGGTACTCTTATCCACATATTACTGATTATGGAACTGAGCCCAGAGGAACACAGAAGGAGGTTAAGTGGCTTATTCATGGCCGTATAGCTTCCTAGCAGCAGAGCCAGGATTTGAACCCAAGTAGCTCAGCTGAAAGCTCATGTTCTTAGCCATTGTGCTATGGGGCCTCTGAGCTTTTTAGTAGCCAGTGTTTAGACAGGGGTGGTGAAGAGCTGTGTGACTGTGGCTATGATGCTTAAGCCTGGTTTGTTGGGCGGAAAGAAAATCTGGTGAGTGACCTGGATTTAATACCTACTTGGACATGAAATAAAGGAGCCCTTGGAGGCAAGGGCAAGATTTAGAATCCATGGGACAGCCCCTAGTCAATTAGCATGGAACGTGATTCTAGGTATGTGTGTGGGAGAGTGAGGTGGGTTTTCTGGAGTGGAGGGTGACTCTGTTTCTTCCATTCAAATGCCCCAGGCCTTGCTCTCCAGCTAGGTCAGCCACCCTTTGGGAGGCAGGTCTTTGAGATTCCAGCGTCTGACAATACTGTGACTACTCTGTCCATTTCTGCACATAAGGCAGTAGGATGGAAATTTCTCTGGGGAGCATCTTCACTGCCCTTTCCCAAGGCAGATGAAAACATTTTCATCCCAACAGACCCATGGTCGCTCTGACACCTGCAGCAAAGGGGAGAGCTGATAACACTGCAAGTGATGCTATAGCCAGTGAACTTACACATCATCTTCTCCTGTTACGCCAAGAGCTGACCGCCAACTCACAGCCCTAGCAACTGAGGATAAAAATGGCAGCAAACGTCTGCCTGAGTCTGAGCCTTTAAATGAGGCCAGCCCACACTCTCACACCCACGGGACCTTTAACAGGGTGCTCTGGGCATCCTGGCCTTGTTGACAGCAGAAGTTCTTAACCTGCTGGCATCAACTCACTGTTTCTTACCTTTTGCTCTGCATCTTTGTTTGCTCAGCTCCTCACATTTTTTTTGTTTTGTTTTTTGAGACAGGGTCTCACTCTGTCCTCCAGGCCAAAGTGCAGTGGCGCCATCTCGGCTCACTGTAAACCTTGCCTTTGGGGTTCAAGAGATTCTCCTGCTTCAGCCTCCCGAATAGCTGGGACTACAGGTGCGCACCACTACACCTAGCTAATTTTTGTATTTTTAGTAGAGATGGGGTCTATTGCCCAGGCTGATCTCGAACTCCTCACCTCAGGTGATCCACCCACTTCGGCTTCCCAAAGTGCTAGGATTACAGGCGTGAGCCAGTGTGCCTGTTCTCCTCACATGTTTTTTAACTTCAAGATCCAAAACCACATTTACCCCTTAAATGTAAGGACTGTTTGGGTTTTATTTGATTTGATTCATGAGTGTGGTTTTGGAGTCACCTTCAGGATCTAGCCCCAAGCATCAGCCTGCTTTGTCAGAACCCCTGGGCTGGCTTGGGCCTCATGGGGGCCAAACACTGCTCTACCCTGAGTCAGTCATTGTTCTTGGATTTCACTGAGGTCTCCTTTGGTCATTGGTAACGTGGGAAACAGGGCCTGGACTTCATGCCAATCAGTGTAGAAATAGCATTAGCTCAACGTCATTCCTTTGAGCATTGCTGTGCCCACTCTCACTCCCACCTCAAGACTAGAAAAGGACTTGGTTGGAAGGAATCATCTGGATGTTTTCTGGCAGAAGATGCTTTCTTCCTACTTGGTAGACCCAGTTGTCAAGAGTAGAGTCCGTGCCTGCTCCTACTGTGTCACCTGCCCAGTCCTTGAGCCAGTGAGGGCCCAGCCCAGCCTTAAAGGCCATCAGGAGTTCCTTGTCCACTAGTCAGTCAGGTCTTCAAATAATCAGTTGCCCTTACATCCGGTGTGCCCAGTGCACGGGGTATTTAGCCCCTGGGTACCCAGGGAGGCATCAGGCTGCCACCTCAGTAGCTTGCACCTTGAGTCTAACTGCCCTCGGTTTGGCTCCGTTGTTCCTAATTTTGCCCCAGGGCTTGTCGTCTAGTCCTAGAAGCCAGCCCCATTGTTCAAGCCCCTTGCGTCTCTTTCTTATATACCTTGCATTGTATATACAGGATATACCATCTCCCTGACCTGCATATTGCTTCTGCTAGCCCTCCCACTAACGTAGAGTCCCCTTTCAAATCTATGACTCAGACACTTATCAGATGCCAAAAAGTGCAGTCATCTAGAAAGCCCACCTAGACCCCTAGAATGTAATATTAAATGAATCAGACTCCACTTGACTCCAGCTCTTGGATTTAATGGTTTGGGCTGCCAGCCTCTTCCTCCAGGGAGCCAGCTATCTTGTCCTAGGTGATTTCTGTAAGAAGAGTCTCAGTAAGCTCTTCTTCCCCAAACACGGGCTTTTGGAATCTCACGGCCCTGCCAAGACATGTAGTTATATCATTTCCTGAGACGGGGCCTTTCTTGGATTATTAAATTGTCAGAGCTAACAAGAATGAAACATCAGGTCTTGCCCATCAGACTGGCAAAAATGAACATGATTAGCAATGGATAGAAAGGGTATAGGGAAACAGACGCTCTCAGACAGCATTCATGAAAGGGTACATTATCACACATTTTTCCTTTTTTGGAGGGCAGCTTGAAAATATGTATCAAAATTTTTACCTCGACAATTTTTCTTCTAGGAATTTATCAAGGAGTTAATCAAATAAATTTTCAAAAATATATATGCAAAAGAATGCTCCTTCAGTAATGTTTCTGATAGCAGAAAAATGTATAGGATTTGTTAGATAATTTATGTTATATCCATACAAAGCAATACAGTACAGCTGTTAAAGAGCTTGTTACAAAGCAACATGCATTAATATGGAAAGATGTCCACACCACATTGCTGAGTAAAGAAGCAATTTGTACAATAGCTTGTCTAAGATAATCCCAGTAAACAGATGTCATAAATGTGTAGCGGGGAGGGGGAAGTATGTATGCATATATGTGTATTTGCACACACACATGTGCACTTCAGGGAAGCCACAGTCTAGCAGTTATGGTAGGCACATACAAAAAAGACAATTATGGAACCGCATGGCATAGAGGTCATTAGAGAAATGAAAAGAGTGGTTCAAGGAAGTCTTCCCAAACAGAGTGACAGCTAAACTGAGAACTGTAGGACAATTGCGAGGTTGTCAGGGGAAGACACAGAGATCCTAGTAAATGGTTGGGTCCAAAGCATAGCTATGACCTAGGCGTGGAGAGTCTTCAGGTCTAACCACGAAGATCACTGGCCACAAGCTACAGAGGCTGCAGGAAGCATCATTGAAATGAGTCACATAGTTGGACCACTGGGCAAAAGGTAGACTTGGGGGGGGGGAGGGGAGCATTGAACTTTGACCCCATGCCCATTGTGTGAGGCACAGAAAGGCTCCACCTTTTTCAAACAACTTTCAAAGTTCTCCTTCCCTCGCCTGCCCTGCTGTGCCCTGCAGCAAAATGACATTTGGTCACACAATCCATTCCATAGTTAAACTTGCACTTTATTAAAATTGCTCTGAATAACTCTGGGGGGAAAATTGTACCCGTCTCCATTCATCTTCAATGGCTTTTACACCTCACTCGACATAACTGTCTCCTTTGATTAAATCTCCATTAGGGCTCTGTTCCATATTCAGCAGCTCTATAAGCCAATTAACCCACCATTCCATAGGTTAGGACAAAGAGCAGTGCTTCTTCAGAGAGGGAGAGAGACAGAGAGAGAGCGAGAAGGAGAAAAAGAGAGAGAGAGAGGAGAGGGGAAGGGAGGGAGGAAGAGTAATACAGCAAGAGAAACTTATCTCCCCTGCCACTGCTACAGCTAATCAGTGTTTATCATTATACTCTCATTTCCCCACATTTAATCTAAAGGAGATGGGAGGGACGTTGCCAGCAAGATGCAATGTCAGGCCTGGAAAGTCCATGCTTGGCTTATTCATTATGCTAGACTCCATAGATGACAAGATGCAATTTCTTTTCTTCTTCTTCTTCTTCTTCTTCTTCTTCTTTTTTTTTTTTTTTGATAGTGACAGAGTCTCACTATCACCAGGGCTGGCCTTGAACTTCTGGACTCAAGCAATCTTTCCACCTCAGCTTCCCAAAATACTGGAATTACAGGTGTGAGCCACCACACCTATCCGAGATGCAATTTCTTAAGCTGAATAGTGTTTGGGAGTGCTCAAACCTCTCAATGCCTTCCTCATCTTGATCAACCAGAATCCCCAAGGATGCATACCCCTAGGTTCAGCCCCTCCAGACCCTGCCCAAGTCTGCATGTTAGAAGGCCATCTCCACTAGTGTGAATCTAGTCTAGTCTCATGGCCCTAAGCCTGGCTCCAATGGGTGTGGAGGCAGGGCCTGGCTGTTCACAAATCCTCATTGTTCCCTACCCACAAACTACCCCCTCATCTCCACTTACTGGAATATGTTATAGGATTGACTTCTGTCTGGAGACTTGGCCAACATTAGAATCCTCTTTAAGGGCTGGAGCTCCTACATGCCTTTGATTCACCAGCTAGTCATCAGAGATCCTATCCCCTACCTGGTTCTGCTAGTTCCTTTCCCTGGGGTATGGCCCCAGTGGATGAAGTTCTTCCCTGAAGAGACAACATCAGTCCACATTTTGGTGTTGCCTGAAGCTGGAAAATCCAGCTGATTCCCAGGGCCCCATTGACTGAGTACATGCACACCACTTATGTGGGACCCTAAAAGTCCCAACTACCTGGATCCATGGCTGGGCTGAATGAAGTGAACTTGAACAAGGATTCATGTCAGGCCTGTTCTGAGCCCAGATGCTCACGATTAGGGTGCAGTGGCTCAGAGTTGAAAGGCAGAGGTAGGATTGGAGGTCAGCACAAGCCCAGGATGAGAGAATAAGCTGATTCAAAACTTGAGTTCATCCACAGGGTTTTGCTGTCACACATACCTAACTTTCCATCTCAGCTCTGTTGCACACCAGCTGACGAGCAGAAAGGATCTGCTCATCCCAGTCTGCCCACCTCATACAGGGATAATGGGAGCAGAAAATGCCTAGCAGGCTGTCCAGACCTCTCTGCTCTCTAGCAAGTGGCCTTGGGAAGATGCTTTCTGCTGTTTTCATATAGAAGTGAGGTTTTAAGGAAGCCACAGGGCCCACAGGGCGGTGGCACATCAGGTGAATCTCCTCCAGCGTTCTGCAAGGGGCTGGATAGAAGGGGCTGGCATGGGCATCTGGAATCCTTCAGCCTAGTCCTCTGGCCCGGTGGTGAAAGCCCAACCACTGTTCTCAGACCAGCAGGGATAGTCTATCCCTCCTGGGTCACCCAGCCTTTTCCCAGGCCATCCTCCCTTGATTCACACAGACTTGCCTACCAAGGCGGGGCTCTGCTCCTGCTTTGCTGGTCACCTCTGCTCTGCCCCCGATTCCTCTTCCTGGACCAGGGTTCCTGAGACCCTGAACATTTCTACAAGTGGGAGCTTGTGCATGACACTGTCCCTGAGGCTTGGGAATTTTTGACCTTTCACTGGGATAGGCTAGAGGAACCCCTCTTCCATCTTAGTGTTTGCTCTCCCCGCCCCCCACCTTCCTTTCAGACCTGATGGGTCCCAAATATCATATGCTCAACCCCTGTGGCTCAAGTCAACCTCCTCTTGGGATCCATTCTATCTGCTGTGGCTGCCCATGAAACCAGTGAGCTCAGAGGAAGCATTAATATAAGTACAGCTTCTGGAATGAAGGAGGTAACTCTCTCCAAGCTGAGCCTTTGTGCTTGTGGAGGGTGTGTGGTATTTAGTCTTGGAAGCCACCAAAGGAAGAGCAAGACAGACAAGCCCAGTGCACATGGTGAGGGTATTGGGGAGTGGAGAGTGGGGGCAGGGTTGCACAGGGTTTTGCTGTCACACACACCTAACTTTCCATCTCAGCTCTGTTGCACACCAGCTATAGGATTTGGGGAAGTTAATTAATCCCTTTGAGCCTCGGTATTCCCAGCCATAAAATGGGAAGAACAAAGTCTGCTTCAGAGGGTTGTAGATCAGATGAGAATATGTACATTATGTGGCACTCGGTAAGCGTTTGATAAATGATAGCCATTACAGTGAGGGTGGCAGAAAGACTCAAAACCATTTTTATTAGAAATGTTTGGGAGGACCAGGATGATCAACCTAGAAAAGTCTAGCGGGGACGTGATGGGGATTTTCAAACAGTGGGACTGTGCCCAGAGAAAGCGATTAGAATTGATGGAGCGCCTGGTGTATCTGACATCTAGAGAGGATCACTCTTAACAACCCCTTCCTCTGTCCAACAAGGCTCTTCTCAGTAATAAACGTAAAATGAAACAAATGCCAATGGCCACAAAGGAAAAGCAGGCAGTGAATATTTTCTTTTGTTAAACTTAACATATATAATCATACCAGTAAAAAATACAACAAATATTTTAGAATAAACGAGAAAAAAGTAATGGATTAATATTTTTATTATGTTAGTATAGCTTTTGAAAAAAGGGAAAACATATCTGCATTCTGTTGCAGTAATAAATAATAACATTACAGTTTTATTTTCCTGATTAACTCTTCAGTTAAAAAACAATTAGCCCTTCAAAAAGAATGATGAATTTCAGTTTTAAAGATATTATTCAAATTCAATACAGATAAACTAAAAATCACACTTACTGAATAAAAAATAATTGTACAATGCAGTTCTCACTGTTTCACTGTTTTAAATTAAAAATAAAAATAAAAATTTCAAGGGCTCACATAGGATGTCAGAATTGAAGTAACTCATTTTCCATTTTTGTTTTTTTTTTTGTCTTCACCATTATGATACTTATTTCAAATTTGCCATTTAAAATCAGGGATATGTAAGTACCACAGGAGGCGGAGACATGAACTGTGCTTGAAACAAACTGGAAGAGATTCAAATCTTAAGAATTTACTCTTGAAATGAGCATTTATAGCTGAGTTTGCATGTGTTGGGGCCAGTTGTATAACTGGGACTTCTCCAAATTAGTGCCCATGTAGAATACAATGTCATTAAAGGATAAGTAATAAAAATGTACCAAATGGAAGCTTATTACATCTATTATTATTATTAAAACGCAACAGTAACCATAACAATTACTTAGTACTTGACCAACAAAAGCTTTTGTTAAAGAGGAGTATTTTATCACTAACATTGTTTAGAGCTGCCAGAGAATGATGGTAATAATAAAAAGCAGACTGGCTTTTAGTCTGTTTTATTATTGTTTTCACATTCTCTACAGACAACATTCCCTCTATTTTCTGCATCTGGGGGGACTGCTCCCCAAAGCCACCGTTGATGTGCTCTGAGTAAAGGGGTGACCCCGATGAAAAGCAGAGCTCAGTTGGGGCTCAGCGTAGGGGAGAGTGTTCCAACTGCCAGAGTTCTCCAAGATGGACTGGCCTGCCTCCGGAGGTAGTAAATCTCCTGTCACAAAAGGTGCTCAAGCATAAGATGGCCTTTAAGGTCTTTCCAACCCAAAGACTCAGTGACTCCATGAATCAGGAATGACAGAGCCTCCTTCAGTCATTGGGAGAGAGTTGGGGACTTAGCTGTGTCTGGGGCTGGTGTATCGGCTATGTTCTGCAGAGGCACAACACCAAATTCTAGAGCCAGCTCCATCCCCACCCCCACCCCCACAACCCCTGCTTTTACCAATGAAGGCATCACTGTGCATCGCCAGAGACTGGAAAATTCCTGGTTGCTGGTCAGAGCAAAGGGAGACCAGCTGGAGTGTCCTGCGGGGCCATCATAAAGAAGATGGTTAGTGGACTTTCCTGGATGTTACCTCTTCTCTGGCTTAAGTCCTCCCCTCTGTCTGGTGCTCCTCCTGACAGCCTGGGGAGGGCTGGTGTGTTTCCTGCTGTTTGCATCTCAGAAGGATGAAGCAATTTTGGAGGAGTATTGACCCTAAATTCTAGTCATGCTTTAATCCCCCTGTGGGAGGTTCCCATTATCTCTTTAGTGTAAAACACATTATTAATGGATTATGCTTTCAACAAGTAAAGGTCTTTTTAGAAATTATTTTAAGAATTCCAACCTGGATTTTCTTTTCAGAAATACTACTTTCATGGCTCTGGCTATGAACATCAGCATATAGAGAATGGATCACTACCAAAGAAGGCACCCGAATGTGTCTGTCTCATCCTGGGGAAACTCATTCATCTGTATATGTACTCAGCAAGTGTTTCCCGGCACCTGCTCTGGGTCACAGTGCTGGGCACTGGTAGCTGAGAGATGTGGAAGAAGGCTGGACATTCAAGGTATGCACCCACACCTGCCTAGGGGACTCGTACCTGCAAACAAACAAAAGATCACAGTGCAAGCTGACAAATACTCTGATAGAGGTGTGGGAAGAAATGCTCCAGGAGCTCAGTGGATTGGTGAAGTTTGCTTCATTCATTTAAGCAAATAAAAATGGGTTCTGGATACATTCAGCAAAAGATGATTTGGAAGGCAAGAAAGATCTTGATCACCAAGCTTATGTGCTTGATCTTGTGCTATCCAGAGGGCTTCTGGCTAATTCATTGAACTTAAAGATGAGAGATATAATTTTCTTTTACAAAAAGACAAGTTTTCCAAATTTGCTGACCTTTCCAGTGATGACAGGTAGCTGTTGCTATTAGATATTTTTGAAAAAGTAAACATCTGTAATCTGCCCTTTCAAGGTAAAGGCGATATTTTTTTAACAATGAGTGAGAAAGGAACTGTTTTTTGAAACAGGTTAGTGTGCACAAAAGGAAGAACATTTTAAAATGGATGTTTGAAGTGTTTCCACCATTACATGATCCTATTGCCTAAAATTTTGTCAGGGTGTCACTTATAAAAATTGTTATATCTGTGTTCTATAAAAACTTGGAAACAAAATTTCCTAAAGTGTTAAAAAATCTCCTACATAAAAAAACCTGGAGGACTTTGTACACATTTTTTCAAAATGTAGAAATGTTGCATCTTCCAATTCATTTGCAGAAATGAACAATTGATACGTAGAATACGGAGATCTAGTAAGCAAATGTTCACATTGTCTGTATAATTGGTAGGTGGGATTGAAAATGGGTCTAACATGTACAAAGTGCAGCCAGTAAGTATGTCTCCCACTGTGATCTCCATGTCTTTTGCATGCCTTTCAGCCTAAGCCATGAAAACCATGTACTAAATAAACATACTTTCAACTTGACCTTCAAATGATTATATCAAAAAGTGTTAAGCTAAGATTTTTAAAAGTATCAAAGCATTTATGATGAGCAAGTACATAGCTCTCATTATTTTATTTAATGGTTGAAAATTATATATATATAAATATAAATGTTTTATAATTTTCAACCATATGTATCTTCAACCTTAAAATTTTCTATTTTTTGTGCAAAATTTCCACGATACTTAGCACATTACAGATATCTAATTTATAAATAAATAAATAAGCAGACATGTTTATGTTGAAGTTGCATTCTCAAAAAGTTTTGATGGATGAGATGTTGATCATGAAACTGGGAAACTTCTCCTGTCCTCAATGGGGTCACCCTAAAGGAAATTAACATATGGGAGTGAGAGGACATAATTTTGTCTTAGAGAGGTGAGTTTTGCAACAGTGTGGACAATGACTGGAATCAAGGAAACCAATGAAAAGGGTGTTTTGATAACTGGTGCCATGTGATGAAGGTCTGAATTAAGGTTGAGAAAGTGGGAAGGAAGAAGAAGCGAATTAGGAACAACTCCTCTCCATCTGCTGCACCTGCCTAAGTCACATTCTATTCATCTGTTACATCTCGTGTCTTGTCATCTACACCAGGAAGCCTTCCCTGATTTCCTAGGCTGGCGTGGGTTCCTCTCCTTTGGGCTCCAACAGCACCTGTGTTTTTTATAGTGTCGCTTTCATCACACTGTTTTGTAACTGTTTCTTTACTTGTCTGCCTGCTACTCTGTGCACCAGAAGCAGAGAGCTAGTTAGTGCCTGATTTTTGTTTCTGATTCATGGTAGGTACTTTGTCAATGCCTCTGAATGAACAATGCAGAATTTGACAAGACTGACTGGATGTTGAGGAAGTAAAGAGAGGTTGGGAATTTCCGAGATCAAATTTTCAAAATACAGAGTTGTTCTACCAGGCCCGTGGACACTTTTTCTTTGCCTTCATGTTGCTCTCAAAACTTTTTAATTAGCTGCCAACCCTAAAAATTTAGAAGGTTTCATATTAATATCTGAATTTCCAGCTTCTTTAAAAAAATCAGAGGAGCAGGAAACACCAGGTTCATATTTTTATATGGCAGCATCAGCTGCAGTTGGTGATCTGCTGCCCCTTTTAGCTGGACATGCATGCCTCCCTGCAACCCAGTACTCTTCATTTGAGTTACTTGCCTGGCCTGATCAGGCATTTTAGCTAGTGATGTCTGCTTTCTGAGGGTGTGCATTTTAAAAGTGGCAATGCTTAATACAAGAAAGAAAACTACTAAGTGGGTATTTCAAGCACCTGAAGAGAAAATATTTTATGGAAAGGGAGCTTTCTGCTCCCTAAAAATTATACGATAGAGATGATCATTTGTAGATCAAACAAATCTGTGTATCAACCTCCCAAGGAGTCTACTCCTTTTCATTTGTAACTAGCCCTGCCTCTCACAGAGCCTTCAAAGTAAACATTGCTTCCTCCCTCCTAAAGAGAGGTAGCTTTACATCCTTTCTCTCTGACAAAGTGAGCTGGTCACTTTTTGAATCCTTTCATGGCACTGGATCTCCTAACTTCAGGATTCCCTTGCTTTCATCCCAAAATAAGAGAACCAAGGTCAAGGAACAGAGAAGACTGTCTCCCTTCTCATTCTCGGTTCCAGGGAAGTCTGTCCCAGTCTGGGTTTTCCCAAAAGCAGAGCTTGAGACATGGCATACGTATATGAGTATTTTAGTGAGGGATATGATGCCAGAGAAGAAAAAGATAGGGGAAAGGCGGCAGGGAAAAGAGAGTCAATATAAAGATACGTTATTAGGCTGACCACTACTATGGTTGACTAGTTGGTTGATCCCCCAAGACCATCACCAAGCCATGTGAAATGTGATTAAGACCATCTGACTAGAGATAGAAAGAGGGAAGTATT
Source organism: Pan paniscus (assembly GCF_029289425.2). Taxonomy (NCBI): domain Eukaryota; kingdom Metazoa; phylum Chordata; class Mammalia; order Primates; family Hominidae; genus Pan; species Pan paniscus. The sequence goes on from NC_073249.2 coordinate 192,368,671, forward strand.
TATACATTATCTTCTTGTTATTCGTTGCTCAAAAGTTGGCCTCACGGGACATTATTAACTCTGCCACACTTCTAGGTTACACCTGCCTAGGTACTGAGTGCATTTCCACAGTAGCCCACACTGCAGCATCAACAGAGAACCTCAGGATGGGAGGCAAAAAGTGCATGGCATAGGCTTGGGGTAAGGCACTCTTAAGTTGCTCTGTGTAAAGCTGAGTGGGGTTCTGTGGGATGTTGAGATAAATGAAATCTCGTCTGTGGACTACCCTGTGACAGACAACTGGAGGGTCAGCATGGTCCCAGCACAAGCAAAGGCATGCTGTTGTCCTTCCCATGTAAAGATAAACTGCTTTTGATCATCCTAACTGATAAATATCCAGAATAATGTATTTGACAAATTAATAATCACATACAAATACTAGATAATATATTGATCTGCTCAGTAAAGATACTGCATGGCAGCTGGGATTGGGACTCCCAGCTTGTTAAGTATAAGGCTGTTCACGTTGATCTGCCATGTTCCATTTTCTTGAGAAAGTAGAATTGCAGAGGAGGACGTCTTTACATTTAGTGGTGGCATTGATCTCTGCAATTCCTCCAAGGGTGCAGAAGAGCATCTGATTTACTACTGTATTGGGATACTGGAGTTATATATCAAGGTTTTTTTATGGGCGAGATAGATAGAGAGATAACCAAGTATGGCTTCATTTGTATAAATTTAGGGGCTTCCACTTCAACCTTATTACAGTAATGACAGTTTATAGGCTATAGAGGAAAAATGTCCCTGAGCCTTCTGACCCCTTCCTTGATACTATGCCAAGGCAATCCCAGAATTTTTGTCTCATTTATTACAGGCTATGGTGATGTCCAAGCTCCAAGTAGTCATTCCAGTAGGTTGTTAGGAGGGGCTCCACCAGTCCTTTCAGAATATTGAACTCCAAGTTATAGCTAAGTTCCCCCATGTCAACAAATTCTCTGCTATTCCACCTTATATTCTAATACCCCCTACAGTCTAATACCTTTGAGATCCAATTCCACACATGTCCCCCAAATTCCTGCTTATACATGTAATCTGGGCCCTGATATTTTCTTTTCTTTTTTTCTTTCTTTTTTTTTTTGAGATGGAGTTTTTTGCTCTCGTCACTCAGGCTGGAGTGCAATGGCGCAATCTCGGCTCACTGCAACCTCTGCCTCCCAGGTTCAAGTGATTCTCCTGCTTCAGCCTCCCGAGTAGTTGGGACTACAGGTGTATGCCAGCATGCCCAGCTAATTTTTGTATTTTTAGTAGAGACGGGGTTTCACCATGTTGGCCAGGCTGGTCTCGAACTCCTGACGTCAGGTGATCCACCTGCCTTGGCCTAAAGTGCTGGGATTACAGGTGTGAGCCACTGTGCCCGGCCCTTTGATATTTTCTCCGGGAGCAGGGTCTGCACTTACAGAGGCTGTGCTGAGACCTGACCCTTGTTATTGGTCTGAAGCTAATGAGGGGTGGAAGGGACAGATATTTAGAAGGACAAGCCGTGTTTTGCAAGCACCTGCCTCAGGGGAGGCTATTGCAAGACCTGTTCTCCTGAGACAAGGGAAGAGGGAGACCTCTGCCAGCCTAGAGAGTTAAGGCAAATCTGGAGGTTTAAGAGTTCCACGTTTTTCCATTCAAAAGCTCCCATCCCACATTGCAAGATTTCACGCCTTTTCCGTCAGGCCTTGATTTTGATGCAGAAGACCTATTGAAGCTGTACATTCTATTTCCTTTGTAACACTTGTCACCCTTTCAATGAGATCCTGGCCAGGTTTTGGCCCAGTCTCTCTCATGGCTACAGGAAATCAAAGTCACTTCAAAGCTTCCATAAAGGCCTTCTGGTTTTCACAGCATAGCCTGAATATACAGTTGGAGATCTTGTGCCTTTTGTTCTCTCATTTCAAGGTGTTTAGTGCAGTTAACAAAAGGCCACCCCACTCTAATCTGTGTAATTACTATTGTCTCTGCACATTCAATTACCGTAACCACCATAACCCACACCTCACCTTCCAACTAGCTCTTCATCTCCGTCAGCCTCAGGCGGAAGTCTTAGTTATCAGAATGCCACTGGGTGTCAGGGGGTCATTGCCCCTCTACTTCCCACTGATGCTAGGGTCCTTATTGCCATTGACTGGCGAGTGATCAAGCCCTAAGATCCCATCCTGAGGGGCTGAGTTCCAGGCCACTGTGTGAAACAACCATCTTAGGCTGGCACCCTTGAAAGCAGAGCCTGAGACAAAGGCTTATATACAAGCACTTTTTTGGGACTATGATCCCAGGGAGCAGAAGTGAAGGACAAGTGAGTGGAGCCAGGCAGGAGAGCAAGCCAGTGCAAAGATGCATTAACCTGGCTACGGTCATAAGCAACTGGTCGCTCAGTCCCACAAGACCATCTGAAAAGTCCTCTGAAATGTGTCTCAGCCAACACACTTAGAGGCAGAAGAGGGACATTTATCTACTGATTGCTGTCACCCATGGGTCACAGCATTGCCTCAAAGATATCGATTCCCCTGCACCTCCTGGTTGTGCATGTGTGGGGTGCTGGGAAAGTTTCCCATGGTATCACACACCAAGGCATCAGAGAGACGCTCAAGGGAGATAGCCAAGAGGTGCACAGTGGGGCTTGAGCCAGGAACTGTCAATGTGTACCTGCATAAAGCTGGCCAAAGCCTATGCCTACCTGGTCACAGCAGCAGAGGCCATGATTGGAGACAGACAAGGCCAGGAGGATCTGAAGTAGAGCACAGAGGTGTCTGTAAGATCAGCTTGGCAGGGACTTGTGTTAACTGAGCACCATCTAGACCTGGTGGGGGTACAGCAGGCAGTCATTGTCTACCTATTAGGCTATGTAAATCTCCTTGAAAGGAAACATGCAAGGAAGCTGTGGGGCATGTGTGTGTGTGTGTGTATTTGTGTGTCTGTATGCTTTGTGTTGCGTATGTGTATTTGTGTGGAGAGGCAATGGCAGATGCAGAGGCCTTCAAAGGTGTACTTGCCATGTGTCTGATAGCACCATCAGAAAGATACCCACAGAGGGATGTTCATTAAGGGAGCCCCCCTCATAGTAACGAGATCACCCAATTGAAGCCAGTTAGCCAGCATAGAGAGAACCAGTCCTTATCTGCTGTTGCTGCAGCAGCAGCTGCTTTAAGAAGCTGAGTGATACTTCAGCAGTTTTCCTCCCTCCCAGATCAATAATGATAATTGGGAACAGAACCTAGCTGAGGAGCATGGACAGAAGGTGGTCAGATGTTGATGCTGAATTCTTTGAAGTCCATTTCCTGGAAAGTTCTTTGGTAAGACACAAGCTCACTTCCCTGCCTCCAGCCATGCAGATACTCAAGAAGGCTGTGGACTTCTGTTTGTGCCAGACATGTGCTGGATTCTGTGGTGGGGAGAACAGGAGCAGGTGGGATCGAAGGACAAGATGCAGCCTGATAAGAGGCCCTGAACCAAAGATCAAGAGTCATGCCTTCCCTTGAATTGGAACAAGCTCTTTTTCTGCATCAACTACCCTCTCATTCTGGAGCCCTAGGCACAATATTCTCCAATTTGGGTTTCAGTTTTCTTATCTACAAAAGGAGGATATCGGGCTGGGTTGTCGTTTCCCACGCTATGTTCTCAGTGGCACATGAGATGCCAGTTCTCCACACTTACGTGGTGCCAGAGGCTACCAATTGCTGGGAACCTCCTTTGTTCAAGACATGTGCTGAGTACACTTCGCTCCTGATCTCATTCAATGGTTACAGAAAGCTTCTGAGAGTTCTGCTATCATTTCTATTTTACAGATGAGAAGCCCGAGGCTGGTAAACTAGAGTCCAAGGGCAGAAAGCTGGTAAGTAACACAAGTAGGATTCTTCAAACTCAAGTCTGCCTAACCTCAGAGACTTAAACACTTTAACGCTATGCTAGACTGCTGTGTCAGAGTTTTGGAAGGTTACTCATGAATTAATTGGGCAGTGTTTCCCAGTCTTCAAAAACCCACTGCCCTTTTGGTTAGATGTGGAAATCTCACACTTCCCCCTCAAGAGATTCTGGTATCTCCCCCAAAGTGGAATACTAACTTGGTGAGAATCACTGGGCCAAAACATCTCTAAAGTCCATTTAAAATCTAATAACTCGTGAGAGAGTTTGTATAAAGCACACAGTCCTTGACACATAGCAGGTCCTCAATCTCTGGCAGCTTTAGTAGTCCATGGCTGCCTGCCTCCGTAGCATCTATTTCCCCCTTCCTTCTTTACAAAGGGATCCCAAATCTCCCATTTGTCCATGTAGGTTGGATTTAACCACTTCCAGCTCAGGGGTGGGCCCTGATTGGCTGAACACTAATGACATGATCTCTTGCACCTGCACATCACATTCTTCCAGCCACAGTTCTCAGGGATGTCCATGTGACCCAAATTGGTCCAGTTAGAGAAAAATCCCAGGACTTTGCTCAAAAGCTCCTATTTTTAATAGCTTTGAATATTATATATCACCAGGTATATAATAAAAACTCCGAAGGAAAGATCTGGAAAACATTTGTGACACCATTTTTACCCGAATGGGAGATCACAAAACCATGAGGAAATAATATGTGTTCTACAAGTTGGATAGGAAGGAATGGCATAGGAAGGGTTTTTCCCCTCATCCCTCTATGTCTCTGCCTCTGCCCTCTCGCCCTCCTTACAGGTGAGCCAACCTAAATGTGCAGTCCCATCTCTCCCAAAGATCCCAGGCCAGCCGGAGCTGAATGCAAGAACTATTTAAGAAGCCTCAGCTCCTCTTCACTCCCAGGTGTGAGGGGTTAGGGGTGGGGAGTAATGATAACTCTTATCACTCTCAGATCACCTTCCAGTGTGACTCAGGGACCCAGAGCTGACACAGAGCCCTTGAAATGTTACCAGAGTCACAGCTTATTTCCTCTCGAGACCCCAAGGTCCCTGACACCACCACCACAATGTACAACTGACCTTTAGCTTTCAGCCCTCTTGAAATAAATTCCCAGGGATTTTTCCAGTTCCCCAGAGCCTGAGGGGACTCAGGCTGGGCCTTGCCTCAGACCCTAACCCTGAACTGTACCAGGCACCTGCTGCATATGGACTGACCTCCCTGCTGATGGGGGATGCCTGCTTGGATATCAGCAAACCTTGCCCACTGTTCCTGGGACAACCCTGAGGCTTGAACCAGGACTGGACACTACTATGCCCTATGTTGCTGTATTTTCTACCCTCCCCCATCTCTGAACCACTACCACCCAGTGTTTCTATATTTCTCACACCTATGGTCCTGGACTCCCCTGCCCCACCTCTGGCCCTGCAATATCTCACTATAGATAAATGAGCATGTGTCCCCATGGTGGTGGGTGATGGTGACGGGTATAACCTGCCGAGGACACACTGAGATAGGGGTGTGTTCAGGTATCCCCAGGCGAGAACATGGGGTGGTACAGGAGGGAGAAACACTTTGAAAGGAGGTGATGGATGCTGGTTCGAGGAGCTGGGTTGGGCTGCGTGGGAGCTGGTCTAAGCTGGCAACAATTTTCCTGTTTCCCTGGCTTTAAGACCGACAAGCTTGAAACAGGGCCTGGCACAGTGGCTGGTCAGCTCGAGTGCTTTATTTTTATTTCTTATTCTCAATCAACAATTGTACTGCTTTTATTAGCAATCAGTGCTCTGACAGGAGTGCTGACAGCAAGAGACTCGGTGGTGAATCGAAGTGGTTGGCTCTCAGGCAGAGAGTTGGCTGAAAGGAGGAGGAGGAGGACTGTTATTCTAACAGGCTGAAGGGAGCAGATCCTGTGGGGCTGCCAGGTCAGGAAGCTCTGCAGGGCCCTAGGTGAGCAGGGTGGGGCTAGACAGGCTGCCTTAGCATCCACAGCCCGTTTTCCCCGAACCCTGTCCCAGCCCCCTGAGTCTCTGGCAGTCATGGCCTTAATGGGGACTCAGTTTCCTCCAAAGTCTGCAGCAGGGTGATATTTCTAGAATGATTCCTTGTTCCTTCTGCCTAGGAAGGATGAAGGCGAATGACACATTTTGATCAGAGACCACAAAATCCTGTGAAGGCATCAGAAATGGAAGAGCTCCAGGGTGAAAAGAGCACGCTTCCATTTGGGAGCTTGGGGCCTAGATTATGGCCCAGTCCTCAGTGGCTCCATTCACTTTTCTTCTCTTTTTTCTTTTTGGTAGCCACAAAAAGGTTCTAAGTCTTGTTACAGCTGGAGAACCAACCACTTGGGGATCTGAGCAGAAACTCAAATTCTTGCTTTTCAGTAGAGCCATTAAAAAGAAGGAGCCTGGGCTCAGGCCCACCTGTCTGCATCCTGGCTCTGCCCCTCATTAGCTGCGTGACCTTGCACAGATGACTTAACTTCTCTGACCCCGGGCCCCTTTATTAGGAATGTGGAGGGTTAAGTAAGAGCCAGGAGGCAAGTTGGCAGAAGGGCCCTGGGCAGTCACGTTCAAAGACTGGCAGAAGTTCAGAGCCCCATTCTGCCACCTACTGGTGGTATGTCCTTGGGCAAGTCACTAAGTTACAACCTCTGGGCCTCAGTTTCTTCATCTGCAAAATGGAGCTGATGACTACCGAAACTTCCTCCTTGGGTCCTTGTGAGGGCTAAATGTCTGTGAAACACTTAGAATAATGGCTGGCTTATAGTAAGCCCTGTCTGAGGTTAGCTAGGTTAGTAATCTAACAACATGCTTAGTATCCTAGGAGATTCGGTAGGTGTGACAGCAGCTGTGACATCATTAACTAGGAGGTTATCTGGGCTCTGCCTCAGAAAGGGAGTGGCCAGCTGTCCTCATCACAATGTCTAGTAGCAATAAAGGTTTTCCTCCCGCTGCCCTGGAGTCCTCCATCACTGACTGTTAGAAATGGGTTCTTGTTGGACAAGTTGGATAGGACACGCGTTTCCAGCACTCTCTATGAAATGCCACGCTGCTACAAACCCCCCATAGCACCCACTCGGCGGCATTTACCCCACTCTCCTGTCACAGCCCATTTACTTGTCTGTCTCTCTTACTGGCCAGTGGGCAACTCGAGGGCAACATCTGTCTCAGTCACTGTGGAGAGATGGCAAAGTGTCATGGTGAAGTGAGACAGCCAGGCCCCAGTCCTTGCTCTGCCACTTACCAGCTGTGTGAGAGCTGGTCTATGTGCCCTAACCTTCCTTTGAAGGTGCTTCTCCAAATTTCACTACGTCCACACAGTCACTTGGGAATCTTGCAGTGATTCTGATTCAGTAGGTCTGGAGTTGATCTGCATCTCCAACAAGATCCCATTTCTAACAGTAGGTGATGGAGGGCTCCACGGTTGGGGGCAGCAAATCTTTTTTTTTTTTTTTTGCCACCAGATATTATGATGACAGCTGGCCACTTGCTATGCCTCAGTTTCTTCATGCATAAAAAGTGCAAAATAATAGTGTCTATCTCACAGGGTTGTTGCAAATATTAAAGGATTAAATGAGCGCCAGGCAGGTGCTGAGCATTCAATCAGAGTTGGCGCCTTCTATTGTTGTGCTATTGTTGTGTTGCTGTTGTCATTGTATCCCTAGTACCCAGCCCAGTGCCAGGCACCCAGTAGACACTCCACAAACATTTATTGAATAAATAAATGACCTCAGCTGGGTGCACATCAATGTTTTTCACACCCTTGACATTGGCAAGGCTTTTTCCAATATCGAACACTGAACTCTGTTTCTGTTGTGTGACTTGAATTCCCTGGGGAAGATGAGCGATTGGGAGCAGACTCTCAATGTCCTCTGAAAAATAACCTGCCGAATGGAGAAGGCCACATTGACCTCCATCTTTGGGGCCAGGTCAAGGAAGAAACAGGACTTTAAAAAAATATGGTGATTATGGTTTAGGGAGGCAGACCTTCAGAGTCAAGTAAGTACAATCTGGGTAAAACAAATGTTGTTCATTTATATGTAAGGGGCAACGTTTCCATACAGCAGGAAGGTGTCCTCTTGCTCTTGGACAAGACATTGTGCTTTCAAAATTTTATTCTTTTTCATTCAGGGACAATGGCTGGAGGAAGAAATGAGAGGATCTCCATACCCAGGCCTTGGCTTCTACGTCCCTTCTCGAAGTGGTTGAAGTGCAGATTTCTGATTCTGTACCCAGCCTCCATGGACACAGTACACAGTATGCTGGGAATGGTGGTGGGTGTTTGAGGTACATTACTTCCAGACAAAACATGGCTGCAGAGGGATACCAAAAGCATCTTCTGGTGGCTGAAGCCCTGTCTGCACAAGTGTCTGTGTTCTTCAATGGTTCAGGCAAGCTCAGACAGACCCTCTGCTTCTCTTAACCTGAGACACTAGTTTTCCCAAGAACTTTGAGCTGAAGGTTCCTTGCTGTGTCCCCTACCTGGCTGTGAGGACTTTGAGTATAATTATCCTATCTTATTTGTTGCTGTGCTCCCAGTGTCTTGGATGGAGCCTGACATCTAGTCAGTGTTAGTAAATGTTGATGTGTATTGAATTTTACAAGGATCTGCAGCCCTGAGAAGAGGGGATACTTCTTGGAAACCGCTGTGGGCTAAATTGAGGGTTAAGGACTGGGACTGGAAGGCAGAGATTCCAGAGTGATAACCACAGTAGTTACTATTTCATGAGAGCCTCCATGTGCCAGCCTCTAAGCTAGGCCCATAACATGCATTACCTCTTGTCCCCACTTTACAGAAACTAAGGCTTAGACAAGTTAAGCAACTTGCTAAAGATCAAACAACTCAATATGTGTTGGAGTCAAATGAATGCATTTCTTTTCCATTTCCCTCATTTACTCCACTAATGACAGTACTTAAATTGTAGACTAGGAATTAAAATAGTAGAAGCCTGACTTGAGAGGGCAGAGCCCCTGCGTTTGAATGCCTGAAAGTCAGTCATGGGTAGAAAGAACAGTCTTGTAGCAGAGCTCCGGGCGAGGGAGGAGCCGTGAGCAGGTGGACATGAACTCATGGTGACAACTCTCCAACAGTGAAAGCAGGTTCCCATGGAATCCAGGGAAATTACTGAATAACTTTCAACACAAAAATGTGTGCTAGTGAGCTGTAGAGCCTTTATATCCCCCCAAAACATATTATGGGGGTGGGGGGGGCGGAATTCTGAATTTTTGTTGTCGTTGTTGTTGTTGTTGAGACAGAGTTTTGCTGTTGTTGCCCAGGCTGGAGTGCAATGGCACAATCTTGGCTCTCCACAACCTCCGCCTCCCGGATTCAAGCGATTCTCCTGCCCCAGCCTCCAGAGTAGCTGCTGGGATTATAGACATGCGCCACCACGCCTGGCTAATTTTGTATTTTTAGTAGAGATAGGGTTTCTGCATGTTGATCAGGCTGGTCTCGAACTCCTGACCTCAGGTGATCCACCCGCCTTGGCCTCCCAAAGTGCTGGGATTACAGGTGTGTGCCACGGCGCCCGGCCTAAGTAAATAGTTTGGAAAGCTGCATCCAATAGTCTCTTTTGAAGATTCACAATGCACCCTAGCTTGTTAACTATTCCAAGAAGTCCCGGGAAAAGAATGCTTGTTTGACTTTCTTGAATCCAGTGTTGCCCATGTTTATTTGACTAGTGAGCAGGTTTTTTTGTTTGTTTGTTCGTTTTTTAAGTGACACTTTTTAACACTCTGAGGCAGTAATATTGTACTGAACACATGGGGAATCTTCTGTGGAAGTTTGGCCTGGAATACATCCTCTGTGTTCCTTCTCGCCCCGTGGCTGAGTCAGTGTGCTGTAAAAGCTTAGTGACAGAAAAGCCCCACTTAGCCTATTTGTAATGATTTCCTAAACCGGGCAAATAACTCATCTGAATGGCTGAGGTGATAAACTCACAGGAGGAGAAGATGCTGGAGGAAGTGTCATGTGTCCTGCATGTAGGTACCACTTCACCTCCCAGCAAGGCGATGCTGATAGCAACGTTTTCCTTGGGTGTTGAATTTTCCATCCTGCAATTACGTCTTAAGCCATAGATAAAATTCACATCCACGTTTCACTCAAGATAAACCTAACATCATAATAATACAGAAGATTAATTCATTGGGGAAAAATAGAAGAAAATTGGTCTTGGCTTAAAGAGAAGTCAACATTTAGAATGTGTAGAAGGGGATTTCTTCTGGATCACACTCTGTCCTCAACAGTGGCATGTGAAAATGTATGTGGTTCGCTTTAGTGCATGCATGTTTGTGCCTGTCCCACTGACACATCCACAGTGTGACCCATAGAGGTCCACTTCTAAGACCCCTAACTCTGAGTCCAACCCACCCTTTTGGGCTCACTGCAGTCATTTCTCTCTGAAGTCTTCCTTGACAACCTAGGCATCATCAGTTTTTCTCTTCTCTGATCATCTTAGCAAGTGTATCCATAAGCTATAATCACAATCATGCTGCATAACAAAACCAAAAACTCAATGGCCAATAACAATGAACATTAATTTTTTGTTTTCATGTCTAGAGGCCAGGTGGGGGGTGGCTGATCTAAGCTGGGTTTTGCTCTAGGTTAGATTTGGTCTAGGTTGGCCTCACATGTCTCTCATTCTTCAGGTGTCAGGAGGCCACCATGGGCCTGATCTTCAGGACAGATGCCTCTTAAGACTTGGGCTTTGACTCATACACTGTTACTGCCACCCATGTCCTGTTGGCCAAAGTCAATTTCATTACCAAGCCCAAGATCTGTGGAGTGGAGAAATGCATTTTGAAGGGGAGGGAGTCAATATGTAATGAGCACCATGATATACCATAGAGCATTTGTAGTCATGAGCCTGATTTAGATGCTTGGTGGGGTATCTCTGTGCTCTTAGGAATTGTGTCTCTGTGTCTGTCAGAGGTGATAACATTGTAGCTGAGCCTTAAAAAATAAAAGTTTCCTCAAACACCTCTGTGACTTCTGTGATGCCTTCTGTTCACCACTCACAGTAGCACTGAAGGAAGAAAAGTAGTAACATGTGAAGTGCATAGGCAGCCCAGGGAGTCATGCATCCTAGTTCTGCAAGGAGGGTGCCCCTAGCCAGCCCTTGATTGCCTCCAAGTTTTGGAGTTTGTAAGAGTCACAAATAATCACACTTCCCTCTCCTCAAAGTTCTGAACCAACTAAAAATTATACATGGGAATTTGATGGGGATGAAAATATGGACTTTATAAGTAAAAATGAATTTGAGAACAGCTTGGACCTGAAGCTGAAGTGGTTTCCTTGATACTTTTCATCTGGATCCTGTAGTCCACCTGAGGGTAGTTGTGGGTCTTCATGGTGGACTTTTAACCAGATGCATGAAAAATTGTGGCCAGGAGAGAGGCCACACCTGAGAGGGATGTTTACACATGAGAAACATAGACCAGTGGGTGTCAGCCTCTTGCCACCTCAACAATTATGCCAATTTCTCCTACACACAAATGAAGGAGAGAAGAGCTAAGTGTGAAAGGAAAGATGGAACTCTGTCCTCCCCATCTAATCCGGGATGGAAGCTGTCTGTTGCAGGGACCAGCATGAGGTGGGGAGGAAGGATGACCCCGGTGATCTAGAAAACGGGACTGATGCTATTTAGACGGCTGCCATCACTGAGTCAGCGGGTGTGGGCCTCTTTATGCACTTGCTAGAAATGGGCCATCAGGCCACTCCTAGTGTGCCCTGGAGCAACTTGTTCTTGTCTGCAAGTCCAGATGCAGAACACCTAACTCCACTCCACTTCATCCCCCAATCCCAACCCGTCTTCACTCATTTCCGACTGAACCAAGCCACCTGAGTGTCGTGAGTTCACCTGTGTGTTCTTGCCATCTCCTGGGATGGAGTCCCCACAGGCCAGAACACTTGAACTCATTGTGTAGAACCAGATTCTCTCCCACACTTTTCTCTCTCCTCTCAGAGGCCAATTTGTTCTGCAGTCAATTCTGCAGAAGTTAGAAATAAAGCATGGTGACCAATCAGAGATGAGAGAGGGTGTGGTTGGGCTGAGAGTCACTTTTCAGAGCTTATGAAAAGCTGCAAACCCGGTGGATGGCTTACACTCTTTCCTCAAGGGCAACACACTGAGTGAGAGTGTGCTGGAGGCTGACACTGGGGAAAGCGAGCTTGTATTCAAGGAGGCCTGTGGTGTCATTATTTACAGTGTCACACCTGATCCTCCCAACGACCCCATCTCTAGGCTCTGGAAGTTAGTGGTTAAGAGCACATCTTTCAGGCTTGTTCACATACAGTTGTGTGACCTTGGGCAAGTCTCTGTGCCTCAGTTTACTCATCTGTAGAATGTTGGTAGAGGAGGATATTAAGAGTAACTACCACATAGTGGTGCTGGGAGGATAAAATGATTTAATAGATGTGATGGGCAGCTGTGGGGATGGCTCCCAGTGATCCCTGTCTCCAGGTATCCATGCCCTTTCTTGTAAGGAAGAGAATATGGCAAAGTTGATAGGCTGTCTCTTCCAAGATCAGGTTACAAGAGACTGTGAACTCCCTCTTGCTTACTTTCTCTTACTCTCTTTCTTACTCCAGTGGAAGCCAACAGCGTGTTATGAGCTGCCCAGTGGAGAAACCCACACTACAAGAAACTGTGGATGGCCTCCTCTGGTCAATAGCCAGCTAGGAATAAGGCCTTCATCCAACAGCCCATGAGGAACTGAATCCTGCCAAAAACCACACACGTGAGCTTAGAAGCAGATCTTTCCCCAGTAGAGCCTTGAAATGACTGCTGCCCCCACCTGACACCTTAACTGTGGTCTGTGTGAGACTCTGAAACAGGGGGCCCAGCTAAGCCAAGCCCATATTCCTGACCCACAGACGCTTTGAGATAATATTGAATAAATTCTTGTGGTGTTAAGCCACTAAGTTTTAGGGTAATTTGTTAGACAGCGATAGATAACGAAGACAATACATTAACAATTCTTAAGATCCCACCCAGTGGATAGTAAACCTTCAATAGATATTGACTGTCTTTATTATTAATATCTCAGTTTCACAGATGAGACAAATGAGGCTCAGAGTGACTTCCCAGAGTTCGACAGTTAATATGCAGTAGAGTAGGGGCTCTGCCTTTGTTCTATCTGACTTCAAAGTCAGTGCTCTCAAACCATCACTATTTGGAAGACTCAGCTCCTTGAGGTGCCTAAGCAGGATTTGTAGAAAAACAGAGGGCAGATTTCCATGGGCTGCCTTAGATAGGTGAATGACCCCTTAAGGCTGTAGAGGGCCAGGCCTAGGGCTGGGGAGAGCCATGGCCAGCTCTTCAGGGAGTCTACATGGGTAGGAGGACTAGCTCCTGCACCCAAACTTCTCTAGGGGCTAGTTCTTCCAGCACATGGGAGAACCAGCGCATGGCTGAGTCTGTTCCTAGAGTTTGTAAGATGCTGTGGACTGAGAAATGGAGCTCTGGTCTCTCCTCGCCCTCTGCTATAGTTTCAACGTGTCCCCCTAAAAGCATGTGTTGGAAACTTAATCCCCAATGCAACAGTGTTGGGAAGTAGGGCCTAATGGGAGGTGTTTAGGGCATGAGGGCTCTATCCTCATGAATGGATTAATGCCGATTATAAAAGGTCTTGAGCATGTGAGTTCATTCTCTTGCTCTCTCACAATGCTGTCTTGCCCTTCCACCGTGAGCCATGGGATGATGTAGGAATCATCCCATGATTGGTGGCACCTTCATATTAGACTATGTTGGACTTCGCAGCCTCCAGAACTGTGATAAACAAGTGCCTTATAAGTTACGATGCCTCTGATATTGTGTTATAGCAACACAAAACAGACTGAGACTCTTTCTCTCATTCCCTCTGGGAGCTCATGAACTAGAAGCCTGAGATAAGCCCCATTCAGAGGAGTCTCATCTGAGCAAAGGCCATTTTCGTTGCTATCCTATCATGCTATAGACAGCAATGATGAATCAACTTAGCTGATCGGAGGGCAGTCAGCACCATCAGAAACAACATGTCCTCTTAGCGCAGTAACTGCTGGGAACATCTACAAGATTCCTCAGGGTGTATGGGCAACAGACACAGGGAGCGTGCAGAGAGGCAGGTGGCACAGCCCCTGATATCTGTGGTGGTGAGAAGCACAATGGGAGCAGAATCAAGCTTCACCACACAGACACTCAGAGAATCAACAGATACACAGAGACACGCAGGCACCTGCATTCATACCCATATACTCCCAGACACATGGCCACACTCATAGACACACCTACAGAATGACACACTCAGATATTCAGTGTGAAAGACACAAATGCTCAGATAAATGCCCAGATGGTAGAGAGGAACATTAAAACCCCACAACTCATGTTTCCAGGGAGGGGAAGACTTCCATTGCACCATGCAGGAGGGAAAAGTATGGAAGGAACACTTCTTGCCCTTGTCCATCCCCTCACCCATTTCTCCCCAGAGGAGAGATGGTGAGTTTGGGGGAGGAACAGAGCATGCTCAGTCTAGTCTCCCCTAGCGCTTCTCTGTCTTTTACCCTGCCTGCCTGCAGAGGGGAAACAACATCCTCATCAGTCCTCTGGTACTGGGTGGCCTCTCAGGGTCGGCTTGGCCCCTCTGGGGAGTTGCCTGGTGTGACCAGTGCCGATGGACACGTCTATCTAATTCATTGGTAAAGAATTTGCAGACCCATTTGGCTACATATCCAAAGCCACATTCTTTACTTGACTGTACCCAGTAATAGAGCTGACATTCTGATCTTCACCTCTGTCTCTGCGGCCTTATTTCTCAGTTGGTGTCAAACTTGCAGTTCCCCAGTTCCAACACCAAATATTCCCACTTAGAGGAAAAACAGAAACATGGACAGATGTTCAAAGACACAGCAGAGAAACATAGATGAGATGGTACATTTGCTCTCCTGAGTGGAGGGAGGGTGGTTAGAAGAGCAGTTCATGAGTCTGGCTGGGTGTTAGAATCACCTGGGAAGAGTTACAAATAGGTACTAACGTCTGGGTCCTACTCCAGACAAACTGATTCAGAATCTACTGGGTCAGGGCCTGGGCAGTGGTCAATTTTAAAGCTCCCCAGGTGATTCTAACAGGCAGCTTCCCCACTCCCCAACACTCCATGAGGAGCAAAAGAGTGTTGGTGATTGGGGGCCTAACCCATCTGTCACAGACCACCCTCAGACGTCACTTGCTTCCAGCTATAGCTCCAAATTTCTCTCCTATGGACATTCTGGGGATTCTGGTAGCAGCTGAGGGCTGTGCACTAAGTAGGCAATTGCCTTTGGCTGCTGCTCTTCTGACTCTTCTAACTCTTCTAACTCTTCTGGTGGACCATGGGGGCTGTCTCACCACTCTTCAAACAGAAGTCCCTCACTCCTGCCTTGGATCCCCAACACGTGCGGATGCTTAGGTTGACATGGTATTTTTCCTCTTGCTTTCAGTCTAGCTTCCTGTTGCATCTCTGCTTGGCTGGCCCCTGGCAGAGCAGGTGCACAGGACACCGAGTGGAGAACTGGCCCCAGTGACAGTGGCTCGGCACATGCTCTTCATCCCATAGCCAAAGGCACTTTCCTTGGGATGGATGGAGGCCAAACTCTTCTGCCAGCAACAGAGAAGCAAGGCCAGGCTGATGGCTGCAAAACGGTGAGGTTCACTGACCTTGAACCTGGAGCTATCCAGATCCTTCTCTGCCTTTTCTCTATGCATTGGAGAGAGCCACTGGAATTCTGACCAGGAATCTGGTTTTCTTCATCTGCCCCTTGCTCTAGGCCCATAATTCTCAAACTTGCATGTATTTGAATTACCTAGAAGGCTCATTAGAACACAGATTGGTGGGCCCCACTTCTAGAGTTTCTGAGTCAGTAGGTCTAGTGTGGGCCTGATAATTTATTTGTATTTCTGACTAGTTCCCAGGTGATGCTGATGCTGCTGGTCCAGGGACCACACTTTAAGAACCACTGCTTGAGGCTGCTTCTCTGGCCTGCTTGGTGTGTGTGTGCATGTGTGTGTGTGTGTCCTGTCATATGAGGATCTAGGAGGGAGGCACCTAGGTAACTTCAACAAAAGGGATCATGATCAAGTTCCCTCTATTGACTCCTTACTATAAGCCAGGCACCATGCTGAGTGCTTAATACGCATTATCTTACAGAATTCTCCCAGTTGCTCTTTAAGGAAGGTACTACTATTTCCCTCATTTTATGAATGAGGAGACTGAGGTTAGGTATTTGACTCAAGGTAACATAATGCAGAGTTAAGAGGTAGCTGAGCTGGGACTGGAACCCAAGCCAGTTATAGTCTTAAAATACTCATTCATTCATTTGTATATACATAATGAATGTGTTTGACAAAAATTTCTTAAACATCTTCTATATTACTGGCACTTTTCTAGGTCCTAATGATGCATCAATGAACAAGGCAGTGCAGATGGCTGCTCTTAGGAAACTAAAATTCAAGAGGAGGAGACAATAACTCGCATATGTTTAAAATGCACATGAATTTTGATCAATTGTTTTGTTGTGATTTACAATGAGGGAGGACTTGACTCAGAGTGAGGTCAGGGTTTTGGGAGGATCCTCTGTGGAGGAGTAGTCAGTGTGATCTTCCACTGCCCTTGGACTCTCCCAGGTGAGGTTGATGGGCAGCACCCGGGGCAAGCCCAGTCTTGGGGTCAGTAGTTATCAGCCCCCATCCCAACACAACTCCATCCTTGGTCAGAGAGCCACTGGGTTCCCTCCAGACTAAGAGATACTTTGTCCTTTGGTAAATTGCAGCCCTGGTCATGGCAATATGGCTCAGTCTGGGTGAAGATCATCTGATATTCATTGTATAAAGAGAAATGGCTTATTGAGCTGCTTCACTGAACTCATTCACAGGGTGAGCAGGTGAGGGGCCTGCCATGTAGCTTATTTTAGAAAGCAGCCATCAGCCTAATCTTTATACAACTCATATTGAATACCCATGCAGATGGAGTGCTAAACTGTCTTTTATTGGCTACACACACCATCATGACAGCCGCCTTCTAGATCTCTCCATCACTTATCAATATATGTCCTCGAGCTTACTGAGCGTTGCCAATTTAACTGAATGTCAGAAGTCTGCTACTCGGGGGCTCTATGAAAGCACTGAATGGATCTTAAAAATCTTAATTTCTGCAGTATGCAGCAGAGTGCCTGACACTTAGATTGCAGTAAATGTTGGATGGATGGATGGATGGGAGAGTGAATGAATGAAAGAGATACTCCGTGCCCTCTTGCCAATCCCTGCTGCCCCTGGAGCTGCTCAGCTGCAGACACTAACAACCTCCAACATGCAGATTCAATATCATGACAGTTTGGCTGCCTGTGAGGAGCGCAGCCACACCAGCAGTGGGATCTGGGGTTAGTTCTGTGGCTCTCAGTGTGGTATCTGGAGGCAGAGGGAGTGCCTGGTCCTGAGTCTCTGGTTATAGAGCTTACGCAGGTCAAACTATCCTGGTTTCTCATCTTTAGTCTCCTTCATGTTTCTCCCTCTGGGCCAAGGGAGATTTGATGGGTGTCTTCTTTCCCCTTTCTACTAACTCTGGGCCAAGTCCTTTGCCTACTACCCTGACCTTCTATCAATCTGACACTGTAAATGATCTCCTCAAATTCTCTCCTTCTCACTGCAGCTTCCAAGCAGACCCCTGTGCCTCCTGGGCACAGTAAGCCATTTCAAACAAAAATCCAGTCTTCCCAACATCGAATGTATTCTTGCTAATCTGCTCACAGGTGCTTTTGGCAATCCCAATGAGAAAAAAAATACTTTAAATATTTAAGAAGCAGTTCATGTGTCAGTTAACTGCCCCATTTCTGGTGTCAGACTGCTGGTGTCAAATCCTGGCTCTGCCACTTTCTAGTTATATAGCCAAAGGTAAGCTAATGAACCTCTCTGGGGATTGACTTCTCCATTTGTAAAATGGGGGTAATAATGGTAACTGCTCTTAGGGCTTTTGAGAGACTATGCATAATAAGCACTCTATAAATGTGAGGTATTCTGGTATGCATGCTGATTGTGATCAAAGAGCTGTTTATTCATCTATGCAAGATACAGTTATTAAGAACCTACCATATGTCAAGTCCTATAGAGCAGTCAAAGATGCGTGAGATAGGCTCTGGAGCTCCAGCATGAAGGGAAGCAGACCCAGGCTCACTCCATGCCAAAGAGCGAGTGTGGGCATAGATGAGTGAAGAGAAGGGGATAGGAGGAATGAGGATGGCACAGCCCCAGCTGGAGGGTTGCACATAGAGGTGCTGCATGGGGGTGGATTGGGAGGTGTCAGTTCCACTCTGTCCTTAAGGCAGTCTAGAAGGTAAAGAGATCCCTAGGTCTTGTGACAAGAGATCAGGCTGGACAGGGAAGCTCCTCTCAGCCATGGACTTATGAAGCCCCATCCCCAGGGCTCCAGAAGTCATGATCTCAACATGTTATGGTGCCTCAAGCAATGGGGCATCATTGACTGGCAAGGGCCCGGGGGACAGTCTCACCCAGATGTTGGTGCC
The DNA here is from genome assembly GCF_029289425.2 of Pan paniscus. NCBI lineage: Eukaryota > Metazoa > Chordata > Mammalia > Primates > Hominidae > Pan > Pan paniscus. The sequence continues at coordinate 192,387,085 of NC_073249.2, forward strand.
ACAAGTGGGCTTGTGTAGACTGGAGCCTTCCAGGTCGGTGGATCTCCGGTGTGGGAGCCTTTGCCCTTACAGGATGGGGCTGATTTCCCCTCCAAGGTTTTCTTCCAAGGGACACAAACATTTCCTCTGCCTGCTCGGCAATCCCTGCACTCACCCTTCTAGAAAAACACTTTGAAAGGGGCTTTCTTTTGTTTGCTCCTCAGCTTCTTTTTTGAAGCTTCCGGCATTAGAGGCCCTTTTTTTTCTCTCAGAGTTTCATGGAAAAACTATGATGACTTCTTGCCTCTCCATTTTGTTCATGATTTAAGTCAGATGGCTTCTCAGCGTTTACCTTTCCCTGGCTATTTTTTCTGCCCTCTTGAGTCAGCCCACTTCTGTCACCCCTGTGCCACCTCCACCCCTTAATTCTTTTAACAGGCCAGTCTATCTTCAGAGGGCTCCTTGGAGAGGCTTGGAGAGTTAACTCTATCTTGGGGCTGATTCCAGTCCCCAAGCAAACTGCCGTCTTAACTGCCAGTGGTAAATTGCTACCTCCATTTACACAGAAGGTGCAGGATGTTAGACCACCCAAATAAACTCAGCAGACAGAAAACGAACATCTCAACAGAGAACTCACAGACACGCGAGGAATTCATTATCCTGAGATGTCCTTAAGAGATACCAGACATCTGGTAGGAAACAGTAAAAGCCGACAATGGCTCCATTGTCAGCAAATGAAGCTTGCAGTTGAGGGTAGACCACCCTTTCTAGAAGTTCCCTAGAGGAAAGATGAGGAGAATAAGGTGGTAGTTGAAAAATACTTGAAAGACGATTTTCTTTGTGTGGGGAGACTTGAGCCTGCCTGGAGATTGAGGAGAAGGATGTGGAGGAAAGGGAGAAGTAGAAGATACACGAGTGTGTGCATGTGTGTGTGCATGAGTGTGCGTGTGTGTGTGTGCGTGTGATCGATGGATGGGAAGTAGGACCCAGGGTGCATGTTCTAGAGGTCGTCTCTGGAGAGGGGAAGGGGAAAAAGGCCACCAGTCTAATAAGAGGCCATATTTATTTAATTAATTTAATTTAATTTATTTATTTTATTTTATTGTTTTGAGACAAAGTCTCGCTCTGTTGCCCAGCCTGGAGTGCAGTGGTGCAATCTTGACTCACTGCAACCTCCACCTACCAGGTTCAAGCAATTCTCCTGCCTCAGCCTCCCGAGTTGCTGGGATTACAGGCGTGTGCCACCATGCCCGGTTAATTTTTTGTATTTTTATTAGAGATGGGGTTTCACCATGTTAGCCAGGATTGTCTTGATCTCCTGACCTTGTGATCTGCCCACCTCAGCCTCCCAGAGTGCTGGGATTACAGGCGTGAGTCACCACACCCAGCCAAGAAGCCATATTTATGGAAGGCTCACTGCACTGCAGACACCATGCTGAGAACTTCACATGGATCATGTCTTTTCATGCCTCAGATGGGCACTGTCATGTCCTCATTTTCCAGATGAAAAACCCAAAGGCCAAGAAGGTTAAGTGACTTCCTCAAGGTTCCAGAGTTAAAAATGACACAGCCAGGACTTCAGAGCTCACATTCCCACTGTTTTATATTTGCTTAAGTGTTAAGCTTCTTGCAAAAAACAATAATCATTGCTCACATTATTCACCTCATACCCTGTGCTAGACACTGTGTTTTATGTGTGCTAACTCATTTACTCCTCAGCAGCTCTATGAGGTGGAAGACACCACTGCTGTCCCTATTTTACACATGATGTAACTTGCCTAAGGTCACACAGCTAGTAAGAGGCAGACTTTGCTCTTGACTCTGATGGACTGACTTTAGATCCCAACACTTAATCCACGCTTCACTGACCTCTTCTTTTAAAAAGAGAGCGTGCTGTAAAGATGGGAGCAGAGGTGGCGTACCCATCCAGTGGCCTTGATGCTTCCGTGAATATGGAGGTAAGAGGATCTACTGGAGATGGATGTGGGGTGGAGGGATGTAGGTTAGTAGGAAATGGAGGTAGCAGACTTCCGGAGAGTAGAGGGGATAGGGAGAACCCTCCCTACGCAGTGTGAGCAGGGACAAGGGACAAAACAAAAGGTGGGCTATGAGGCAGACCCAGTTGAAGCTACCGTGACTGTTTCAGCTTGAAGTTTCCTTCAAAGTCCTCAGCAGAGAGCTCAGCAGGGTTGATGACCCTGGGCCTGAGCTAGGTGATTGGGAATGCAGCCCAGGCAGTCCTAGATCTCAGACTCTAGGAGCTGATTGGTGTCATGGGGACCCCATGTTAGCTTTGAGAGCATCCGATGGACAAAAGGGGCTTTGCACAGAGAAGAGACCCTGTGAGGTTTAAGAGGGTATTAACTCAGGAGAGAGACCCCAAAGAATGTGTCCCTGAGGGCAATATGGGTGGTGGCAGAGAGAGGGTATTTGCCTTGGCACATTTAACCACTGGTCTCCTCCAGCTTCAGGGAGCCACCCGGACATAGGCTTCCTAATGAGAAGAGTCCTGGGCATTTAGAGACTCTGCATGCTTGTGCAAGCCGAGTCTAAAGTATTCATGGTCTTTAAACTCTTCTGGGTAGGAGCTGACTCTTCAGAAGAGGGTGCAGTAAGAAAGATTCAGAATTAGTCAGATGATCACAGACTCCCTCGCCCAGGTCTCACCCCAGTCTCTTTCTGTCTTGGCTCTTTCTTCAGGGGCAGATTCCTGGCTCTTGGACTTGACTGGTGCACCCTTTGGTCTCTATCTCTGGTGGCTCATCTCCTTGGCCTTGGTAGCTCCATGACTTTCTGGAATCATAAACTCAACCTGGTTCAGAATTGGCCACTTCTGGGCCAGGGCCTGACCCACCTACGCTGCGACTTAGCACAGTCATTGCCATTGGAACTTCCTCCCATCAGTGTTCAGTGCTCAGAGGAGACAACCAGCTGTGGGAGCTCTAAGAGGGGCTGGGGCAAAGTTCCATCCAATAATCCTGTGGAATTTCTCTCTGGACAGCTGTGGACAGATGTGAGGGTAGTGACTGTTAATGCATATCTGTCCCCTGGAGTAAGAGCCTCAGGGGCTTTGCTCAGCTCTTGCCAGCTGGGAAGAGAGCAGAGCCCAGCCACATCCTTGAAAGGAATAGCAGATGTAATGGCCAGAGAAAGCCGTGTGCAGGGATGCATCTGGAGAGTTCAGAGGACTCATTAGAGCATCATCTTGCTCTGATAAGCTGTTAGTTAAAAGTTCACCTGGAGGGGCTTTTATTGCACCCCACTGAGAATTCCTACCTCCTGCTAGGAGTGCATATTGGGAAGGAAGAATTTTATAGATGGTATAAATGGCTAAATGTCTGAGTGTTAGTTATTCAAGCCTCACGTAATTGTGCTCTTTGGACCTATAGAAACCCAACCCTTTGTTGACTGTGTGGCAATCAAAGGAATAATGTTAGTGCAGAATTAGGGGCTAACCATTGTAATCATAATAACTGTAATAAGAATAGTAGCAGTAATTTATGGAGCTTCTATATGGTAGGCACTCTGCTTAGCACCTGCAGTGGGCTGAATAATACTCCCCCTAAAATATGAACCTGTGAATGTTACCCTATGTGGCAAAAGGGACTTTGCAGATGCAATTAGGTTAAGGATTTTGAAATGAGGAGATTATCCTAGATTATCTGGGTGGGCCCTAAAAGAAATCACAAGTGTCCATATTAGAGGAAGGCAGAGGGAGATTTAGCATAGAGGGGAAAAGGAAATATGACAATGGAAGCAGAGAGTGGAGGGATGTAGCTAACTGCCAAGGAATGCCACAGCCACCAGTAACTGGAAGAGGAAAGGAGTGGATTCTTCCCTGAAGCTTCCAGAAGGAACCAGCCTGCTGACACCTTGATCTTAGCCCTGCAAGACTCATTTCAGACTTCCGGCCTCCAAGACTGCAAGGGAATAAATTTCTGTTGCTTTAAGCTACTAAGTTTGGGGCAATTAGCAACAGCAGCAATAGGAAACCAAACACATACATACCTTGGCTCATTGACTCCTCATCCATCCTGTGAACTAGGCACTATTATGATTTCCATGTACACATGAAGAAACTGTGGTTCAGAGGGGCCAAGTGGCTGCTTCAGGTCAACAGTGCTAGCTAGTGAAAGAGCAGAAAATCAAACTCGGGTCTGTCTGTCTCTGGATCTCATGTCCTTCACCATAAGGCTATACGCCTTGCAACCACAACTCAGTATTGGCCATGATGAAGATGGCAAAGAAATTGGGCAGCCTCTGCAAGATTGGGCTAAGAAATCATGGAGTCAAAATTGAGACTACTTCATGGAGTGTCCTAGGGTACAGACACTGTCATGAGAAAAGCCCCCTGAAGAGAAGGAGGAGACACAGCTACAGGTGTCACAATCAAGATGTTGCAGGGAGGGGAAGTGCATGGAAGTTAGGTTCTGGGATAGACATGGTGGGAGCTCAACCACGGGGAAATAGAAGTAATTGAGGTACCAAGAAGGATGAGAACAAGGGTGGAGGTGCCGATCCAGAAATTGGTGGTGAGCATCAGAATCTCTGTGGGCACCTCTGTACGACTAAGCCAGTGTTAAAGGTGTTATTTCCCAGAGAACCCATGCTAGGAGGGGCTGGGGGTTGTGTGTGACTGCAGCCCCTCAAGTCAGATGGGCACAGTGCTTCCCATCCAGAGAGGGTATTGCCCAGGTGCTGCCTGAGGGGTGAATGAGGCAGAACACCAGGTCTAAGACCTTGGTATGGGGTAGAGCTGACAAGGGCCAGTGGGGTGTTAGGGCCTCCTTTAAGTGTTATGGGTTTGGGGACAGGGCTCTGGTCCCAAGAAGACAGGTGCTGGTTCAGGAAACCAAGGCAGAACTCAGTTACTTGGGTTGAACCCACTCTACAGAGGCTGGGAAAATGTGTGCTTCACTGGGCATGCAGATGGCTAGGCCCTGTCCCAGGCCTCCAGACTCCTCCTGTGCTGGGCTAAACTCAACAGCAAGCTTGGCCTGCAAGTGAGGGGCTGGGGCTGGGCTTCCTCGTGGGTTCCCAGCTGTGCTCAGCACCAACTCAGAGGAGGATGCTGCAATTGAGTGGTGCAGGAGGGTGGGGAGGAGAAGGCAGGCTGGCAGCAGAGTCCCCTCAGATGGAACTCCCCCAGGCATGACCATTCAGGAAGATCTGGGGCACTGGTTCTCAAAGTACGGTCCCAGACCAGCAGCATCAGCATCACTTGGGAATTCGTCACAAATGCAAATTCCTGGGCCCCACTCCACATGCACTGAATCAGAAACTCAGACGGAGGTCCATCCATTTGTGTTTTAATAAGCCCTCTAGGTGATTCTGCTACCTGATGAAGTTTAAGAACCTAGACCCTCACCTAGGAGATCATGGGGTTGCCTGGGAAGATTGGGGTCATGGACTAATCCTTTGTATTTTCTTCCTCCCCACCCATGCCACGCCAGTGGCAGATTTTCCAAAGATGTTCACAGCTGTATCCAATGCAATCTTGTGCACAAAAGGAGGCTTTTTATTTTTCTGCTTTCAGGGATGTGAATTTCTATCAGCAGATGAGTATCTGCTTTCACTGGGGCTTCTGAATTATACAGGACCGTGGGAGGAGTTCAGGGAATCAGATATATTAACTAGACCTTGAAATATATTTTTTCCAAATGGATGCATAGTCTTTATTTAAGTAGAAAGCATTTCTGGCTAAATTTGGTGGCTCATTTGTAGGAAAACCAGCAAAAACCTGACTTCTGGGAGTCTCTATGATTTAAGCCATGTTAATATTAGCTGCTGGTTGAATCACAGGGAGAAAATCGACAGATTCATTCTCTTGGGGGCAGGGAGGAGAGGGAGCTCCCAGCTGAGCCAAGAATCTGCCAGTGCTGCGTCTGGCTGATTAATGGCATTAGACTTCGGTGCCCTCTTTAGCGGTCCAGCCAGTGGCCTTAGGGAACCCCCGCAGCATTGGGCTTGTTTACGTGAAGCAGCTCTGAGGGTTGGGGACAGGATGTAGGGGCATCAGGGAGGAGACCGAGGCAAAAGAAACCACCTCCATCTTCCCTCCCCCGCGGAGCCGCCGGCCTGCAGTCTTGTGCGCCATGAAAAAATGATGACTTGACTTCATTAAAGCCTTGTCATCTTTCCCCTACTGACAGCTTGAAAAGAGCACTCTCGCCTGAGCAGAACGGGATTCCAGAGGCCCAGGGGGCACAGAAATCACAGACTGAACTTTCGGGAAGAAAAATCCTTCTCTCCTTGTTAAGCAAAAAACTGAATATGAAAATGAAGGAGGGTGGGGAGGAAATTTCATTTCAGTTTCAGTGGTGCAGGGGCCTGTACAGCAGAGGAGAAGGACTTAGGTATGTCCCGCCTAAGGGGATGCGGTGCCGTCAGGCCCCTCCCCTGCCATCCCGGCTTCCTGAAGCTTGACCCAGTCTTGCTGTTTTGATCTGATTTCCCTCCAGCCCTTGTGGTTCAAGTTATTGATATCCACTGAGCATCTAAAAGGCCCCATGGTGGGCACAGCCTCATGTCATCCCCCTAATGCCCTCTTTGAAGGTGGTATCATTACCCTCATTTTACAGAAACAGAGGCTGAGAGAAGGGAAAGGGGTAATTTGTTCAAGGTGACATAGTAATGGGACCATATCTGGAGTTCAGGCTTGTCTGACTCCTGTGGGTCTTCAGGTGATTGAGAAACAAGGAAAGTCAGAGAGGACGCAGAGCTTCGGTCTTGGACAGAAACCTAGAGAGATTCAATGCCCTGTTGACAGCCACTCAGCTCATGAGTGGGGAGATCCGAAGAGACCCCAGATCTTCGGCTCATGGCCTGATGATATTCTCATGTATTTATTTATTCAGCAACTTTAAAAAATATTTTAGAAATCTTGACTTTTATAAGTGTTTTAAAACAATGTACATGGTTAAAAACAAGTCAAATAATATAAAAAAGTTTATAATGAAAAACAGCAGTCCCTGGCCTAATCATTTTAAACTCTTTTAGGGTGTTTTTCCTGGCATTAACTTTAATTCTGTATCTCTAGGTTTATGCCTATACAGGACTTCTCTTTCTTGAATTATGGGAGGGAGAATTTCACTGTCCCCCCACACCCTACTTCACCCCAACCCCAGCATCCTAATATAGTCCTATTATTGTTTTTACTAAAATAAGTGATTAGTGTTTACTCTATTTCCTTTCTTGAACAGATTTTGATTTTCTTTAGAGTTAATAGTTGCCTATTTCACTTGCTTATTTTTTTTCCACATATATGTCTTTAAAGTTTTCAAAATTAATCAGGTTATAATCTACCTATTATTATTTTTTACAAAAATTCCATCATATCACATATTTTATCATTCCCCCATGTAAAAAATTGCTGGAGATCTTCATTGTAAAGAATTTCTTCCTCTTATTTTCGGTTGAACCAGTTAATCTATAGGCCTTCTGCACAGTTATCCTCCATGGACTTCCTTTGCCCTTATCCTGGATTGGATCCACCATTTCTTGATCCTTTGTCTTCCTCCTTCTTAGATTCCTCCCTAACTTTGCTGGAGCACATCCTTCAGCAGTTTATAAAGAAAGCGTGCATAAAAGTTATTTTTTTTCTGAGTCTTTTATGTCCTCAAATATTATCCTCACACAATTTCTAATGTGGCTGAATGTAAAATTTAAGGCTGAAAATAATATTTTATTTAAAAATGTGATGGCATCTAGCTTCCAGTTTTGTTCTTGGGAAGTTAAATGCTATTCTGATTATTATTTTGCATATAGTTTTTTTCTCTTTGGAATCTTTTGGGATCTATTCTTTCTTCCTGGTGTTCTGAAATTTTATATAAGCCCTAAAGTAGAAGATGCAGCCTAGTTCCAGGAAATATTATTCATATCAAATCAGATTTTTGGCAATTTCTTCCTCTCCCTTTTTCTCTGTTCTCATTTTATATTTCTCCCATTAGTCGGATATTGAATTGCTGGATTGGTTATCTAAAAGGTCTTATGTATTCTTTAATATTTTCCATCACTATCTTTTTCTTCTGCTTTCTAATAGATTTTATTATCTTTACTATCTATATCTTTTATTGAAGTGTTTTGTTTTTTCTCCTGTTCTTAATTTCTAATAGTACTTTCCTGTCTCCTTACTGTTGCTTCTTTTATAAACCCTATTCTTTAATGCATCAATATCTTCTCCTATGACTCTGAGTATACTAATTCTATATTATCTTTAAGGTTTTTTTCTGAGTCCTATATTATCTCTATTTTCTTCAGCTCTTTTTTTCCTGTTTTGATATCGGTGTTATTTTGTTTATTTTATTCTATTTTTTGTTTTAGTCTTTTCTTAAGTGTCCTTCATTGTCCATTAATGTAATAGGTACTAAATAGATGATTGAAATCTCTGTATATGGGACTGAGGGGAAGATTATCAGCTAGTGGGATTCACTTTAAGATGATCAGACACCATGCTGATGCTTCATTTGGAAATTCTCAAATGACAATATGTAAAGTCTTTTCTTTGGACCCATTTCATTTAACTGGAAAAAGAATCCTTTTATCTTTTGCCTAGCTGGTAGAGTTTTAGATTCTAAAGAATTAGACATGCGGCAAGGGATGGGCCCACCCAGGGATATCACCTTTCCATGTGTTGGCTGTTAAAACATTTTTTATTTGGGTATAATTTATGTATAGTAAATGTAAATGAAAAAATATTCATTGTACATTAGATAAATGTTTATATTTCAACCACCCTGAAAATTCCTTGATGCCTCATTTGTGTGCAGACTTTATTTTATTTACTAATTTATTTATTTTTTTAGATGGAGTATCGCTCTGTTGCCCAGGCTGGAGTGCAGGGGTGCAATCTCAGCTCACAGCAGCCTCCACCTCCCAGGTTCAAGCAATTCTCCTGCCTCAGCCTCCTGAGTAGCTGGGATTACAGGCATGCAACACCATGCCTGGCTAATTTTTGTATTTTAGTAGAGATGGGGGTTTCACCATGTTGGTCAGGCTGGTCTCGAACTCCTGACCTCGTGATCCTCCCGCCTCAGCCTCCCAAAGTGCTGGGATTACAGGTGTGAGCCACTGCACCTGGCCTGTGTGCAGACTTTTAACTGATTCCTGTTTTCAGTCTTGTACTTGGCTCCCAGCTTCCCTATACCTGATGTCTCTGAATCCTGGTCCTCTTCTGTTTTCCTTCTCCAGAGAATAACTCCCTCTTTACCAAGAGTCTAGCTGTAATTGACAGAGACCTAACTTTTACTGGCTTCAGCAAAAATATTGTCTCACATAATTGGAAGTTCAAAGATAGGAAGTGCTCCCGGTGTGATGTGGATGAGTGACTCAAGTGATGGCATCTAGCACTAGCGGTTTTTCAGGCTCTTTGCTTTGCTCTCCTTAGCATCTGATTTGAATGAGCTGATTCCTTTCACAACCATAAAATTGTGCCACTAGGACTTGAGCTATGTCTCTGTCATTCAAGTGTCGTCCTTGAACCAGCAGCATTGGCATCACCCAAAAGTTTGTCATATATGCAGAATCTCAATCCCTGTCCCAGGCATACTGAGAATAACCTGCATTTTAATGAGATAATCAGGTGATTCAAATGCACACGAAAGTTTGAGAAGCACTGGGCTATATACTTTCATGTTTGCATTCAACTGAAGATAACTAGAGAAAAATCTCTCTCCTAGTACATAGTTTCTACGTGATTGGACTAACCTGGGATATGATCCTCCCTCACCCTACCCCATCGGAGCCCATTTGAACTGTCATGTGCTTACTGACTTAGACAATCAAACTCCATCCCTTAGATCTGAGGATCGCATCTTCCCTTGAAGCATATGCTTCATGGAAGAGGGATTGATAGTCTAACAAAAACAGGGATCTGCTAGGAAGGAGGAAGTGAGTGAAATGGAAATTTCAGTGAACCACCTATACAATCCACAGGAGAGTTTGGCCACTAAATGTAGAGACTTTCAACTAATCTGTTTTGTAGCCCTGAGTTTCCCCCACTGCCCTCCACCCTGTCTAGGGCCTTCAAGTCATGACATCTCCAAGGACCCTCGCGTAGGGCAAATCGCTCTCTTTTCTTTACTCTCATGCGTATTTGCCTCTGGAAGGAGTTTCCAGTGCAGCTTCCGTCTCCCTGATAAAAGTTACTACACCTCCATTTGCTTTGCATTTTAAAAAACTGTTGAAACCTTTCACTTGTGTTTTCTCTCCCTATACTTTTTGTCCTCCAAAAAAATTCATTGCTATCATTTTTGTGGTGTCTGGGGAAGTAGAGAAAGTCAACACATGTGACCAATCTACCGTCTGTAACTGAAAGATTTCAGCAAGAATGATGTTGGCGTAGACACTGTGCCACACCGCTTCTTTATGATCAAAACAACAAGGAGATGTGGAAAAAGAGGTGTGTATGTTTGTATGTGTGTGTGTGTGTGTGTGTGTGTGTGTGTGTCTTGGGGGGAAACAGAGAGAGATACACACATACTGAGAGAAAGAGACAGAGACAGAGAGAACCAGAACAGGTGGCCTGCAGCTCGCCTTGAGGGAAGTGTGGGATATTCCATGAGCAGAAGAGATAATATACTTAAAATTGAGTGCCTAACTGCCTGGAGTGAGAGGATTTGCCATGCACACAGGGCAATCACTTGCAGCTGACTTGCGTTACCTGTCTTGTAAGAAGAAGCCTAGCAGAGTGTCACATGGCTGAGCCATAGACCAGCAGGGTCAGGATCAGAACAAGGGAAGGGCATGGCTAAGAGTGAGCACCTGAGTGAGTACATGGGTATGACTCTGAGACCAAGCCAAATGGGCTGTTTCCCCAAGGTCACAAGTTACTACACTTAAAGGCCAATGCTCGCCTTTCTTTTCATCCCTGCCTTGCTTATCTCAAAACCACTATGCTTTCAGGTTGCCCCAACAAAAGTGACTGTTTAAATAAATTGTGGTTATGTATGTGTAAAGAGAAATATGATTCATCTGTTAAAGTGACAATGGCTATGGCTACGGCTACTGAGATGGAAAGATGCATAGGATACATTGATGAGGTGCTAGTGGGGAAGGAGATATCTAAGAAGCAGGTAGAGTCTCGTTCCACTTTTGTCAAATATCTGTTTGTAACTAGGATGTCTCAGACTTCATCAGCCTGTGGGAATGTCTTTCAACTAATAGCCTAAATTACAAAGGCTCCCAGTGCTGCTTGGCTGCAGGAACAGAGCCTCCCTCAAAGGGTCATCCGGTCATTTCTGAGGGTGCTCCAGAGCACTGCCTGCTCACGTTGTCCTACTGAGTAGGAGGCCACCCGCCACCCCCCAGCACAAGGAGTGTTCTGAGACATCTCTGCTCCCAAGGTCAGGCCCAATAGCCCTGGGACCTGGAAGAGTAAGGCAAGCATTCCTTAGTGCCTCCTCTAAGGCTCACCTGCCCAGGCCTGGCTTGCTTTCCTGGGATCTTTTCTTCTCTGGCAGTTGCTGATGCTACAAATGCTCATTACTCCTTCAGCGAACTAGGCAGGCCTGTCTAATGGCCTCTAAGCAGTCAACGGCATTGCGTACAGTAGCTCAATATCAGTTCCTTCCTCCAGGGCTGTGGGAGGGAGTTATTTGCTTAACGTTTTGTAACAAAAAGCCCATTTAAAGGGTTTTCCCAAAATAAATAGTCTACTCCTAAGATCAAAGTCAGTCCTTTCAGGACAAAAACTGTTTATATCAAAGCTTTAACCATCAAGGTTAAAAAAAAAAACCCCAAAACACATTAGGTCTAGAATTTCCGCTAAACATTAATTTATATATGTATTTAGGTATGGAAAATTTGCACAAAAATGTTAAAAAGAGGTGGCTATTTCAGAGTAGTGGGATGAAGAGTGATTTTTCTTAATTTTCCTTTGGCCTATCTGCTTTTATCTATAATAAACATGTATTATTTGTAAAAACATGTTTTAAAGTTAGAAAAATGATGAGGCACACTGTTCGTGTTCCTTCAACCAGATCCTTAATAAAGATGCTAAATGCTGTGGGTGTGGGTACTGCCTCTTGCTGGCCTTGTGCCCCTAAGAGAATTCATCATGCTTTAGATTTCCCCAACCGTCAACTTTGCAGCTAATTTCAGTCCATTATGATGTCCCAGCAAATGTGGATGGATTTTCAAAAAAGGCTAGCATCAGCAAACATTTATTCTAAAATCTGAGCAGGAAAGGGGCCATAGACGTGGAAGCAGTACTCTGCAGCAGTGCCCCAGTTTGCCTCCTTGCCTTCCTGCCATCCCCATCCTGGGAAAACCTGTAATAGTGGCCACCAAGCCCAAAGGAGAGGAACAACCCCAGAGAAGCCCAATTCCAGGCAGCTCCAAGGATAGGGACACTTGGGAAGCAAAGCAGAGGTGGCCAGCGCACCAGAAACACAGAGGGCTTTGTCAGGAGTGTCTGAGGGAGGCACAGTCCAGGGCTATGAAAGGGCTTGCGGGACATGAGCATCACAAACCAACACCAGCCTGGCCAACATGGTGAAACCCCGTCTTTACTAAATACAAAAATTAGCTGGGCTTGGTGGTGTGCACCTGTACACCTGTAATCCCAGCAAGTCGGGAGGCAGGAGAATCGCTTGAACCCAGGAAGTGGAGGTAGCAGTGAGCCAAGATCACACCACTGCACTCCAGCCTGGGTGACAGAGTGGGATTCCATCCCCCCAAAAAAAATTTAAAAAAGGAAAAGGAAAAGAAAAGAAAAGGAAAAAAACCCAGCAGAGCCCAGGTGGCTTCCGTGTAGTTGGCGACTGGGGACTTCAGCAGTGAGATCTGAGGACGAGTCTGAAGGTGTTCAGATGCTCATGCTAGGTCCCCTCTCTTACCCCCTTTCCAGTGGTTCAGGAAGGTGCACCCCAGCCCTGTCACCCAGTGCTTCAGGATGCTTGATCCCTTGGGGTCTCACTTCTGCAAAGGGTAGCTGAGGGTAGCTTCCCAGACCAGTTCTGGTTTCCAGAGAGGTCTGGACAGAATAAGCCTGGCAGTTTCTCCTACTCTTCTTGGCTCTGTGTGAGGTGGGCAGAGCTCAACTGGGTGGGGTCCACACGGTACTGTGTCTGCCAGTTTCCTCACCATGGGCTCACCATACCATCCCACCTTGTCTTTGCCAAGCCTCGGGCCATTGCTGATCTTTCTCTCATCCTGTTTGTGTGCACTCGGTTTGGGGCTCAAAGGTAGGAGCTATTGTGGATCCTTGTTAATTCTCCTTGCACTAAATTCAGTCCCTCTGTTGTCCCACACATTTTGTGTCCCATGCAAGAGGGACTGTGGTGTAGTGGTAGGAACAGATGAGCAATTCAGTAGTAGTTGACCCTAGAAGGGACGTAGGGCTATCTCCTTAGGGCAAGACCACGGCACAACCTGGGGTGTGGATTAATGTTCATCCCTAGTGGAGGGACTAGTAGAGTCCAGGGTTCTTGCCAACTGGGACAGGGGTGCAGGGCAAGGCTCCACCCTTGGTGGGGTCATGAACACTGGGCAGGACTCCAAAGCAGAGGCTCATCGTATAGACTGCTCAACTGGATGGTAATCACGGGAAAGGAATTGTCTAGGAGGTGAGGCCCATCCAAGAGCTTGAGGATCTGACTTAGTATGGCAGGAGTCTCCCAAAATCTTTTTGCCTCAGATTGAGACATTAAGAGTGATTTCAATCTCTACATCATGGGTGGGAAAGGGGTTTCCAATATATTCTCAAGCCTACGAACCAGGCAAAGCTGAGTCAATAATTGAGAATGTACTTGTGCCAGACAGTGTTCTAAGTGCTTCACACACATTAGCTCATGTAATCCCACCTCATGGGATACAGAATTCTATTATTCTCATTCAACAGATGAGAAAACAGGTTGCATAGATGGCAAAGAAGATAATTTCAAAGTGACTGCCCATGAATAGACAGCCCACCATGTTCCTAATGGTGCCCTCTACCCTCTCCTCCGTCTCTCTCTCCTTCCTCTCTCTTCGTGCTTCTCTTTTACTTCCTCAGACCTGGGATCAAATGATAATGGAATGGAGTCACCTGGGGTTGGCAGACACAGTTGGAGTCTCTAAACTTATCCTCTCTGCACTCACCATTCCCTTCCCAGCTAATGGTTTTCTTCTGCAAGCACCTGATCCCTCTGCCTGGTGGTCTTCTCTACTTGAAGCGTGCTCAACCAGAGGGTAGTACTGCCAGGGAGTTAGCACCCCTGAGAACAGCTCTCAACCAGGGAAAGAATAGAACATAAATACCCAGCTTCTTTGCCCTTGGGCATGACAAATGTGAGCATGTTCCACACAGTCTCCCAGAGGTTCCCTGTGGGCTGAGTCCCAGTTGCCCATATTGAAAACCTGCAACTGGCTTCCTTTCCTGCCCTGTATTTTACTCTGCACTCTCTTACCTGGAATCAGCTCTCCTATAAACTACTTGCACTCAAATCCTTGTCTCAGATCTGATACAGCCCCATCCGTCTGCTCTTCATTTGGCCTGCCCTTCATTTGGCCTGCCCATTAGGACTTCTTGGGTCACACCCATTATAGTTGTCCTCTTTGTTTCCAGGAGCGCTTTCTGGGGGTGAGAAAAGATGGAGGAGGCACAGTTTCTGGGGGAGCTGTCAGCTCAGTTCCTGAGTTGAAAGGAATGACAGAACATTATGCTGTCAGAGAGATCTGCTGCTTTGCTCCTCAAAAGACAGATGCAGAAGCATCCCCTTCCTCACTTGTCTCTTAGGAATATCAGTTCACATCTGATTGAGGTGGTCCGTGAAAGATGTGTGAAGATGAGGGTGCAAAAGGTTTGCTCGGCCATTCAGCAATTTGGGAATGGTGTGCCGTCTCTCTAATTTGACTGGGAGCTCAAAATGACAAGCCTAAAGGATGTAGAGTCCGGTCTTCCTCCTCTGATTTTAACAGGAACTGCAAAATACTAAAGAGGGAATTAGAATTGGATCAGGTTTGCTTAATTGCTCTGAGCTTTAGTTTTCTTGTCTTAAACATGGAAAGATCAACCCACTGAGAGCATTTTGTGGTATGAATGTATGGAAGTATCTGGCACACGGTGTGTGTGTTTGGTTGTTTGGGGGATGGCTGGACAAGGTTGTCAGTTTATGTTGGAAGTCACCATGGGAGTTCAGGGTCAGCTGGGGTTGGATGGGTTTGAGGAGTAGGAGAAGGGCCTGTGAAATTAAGACAAATGTTTTTTCAAAGCTCTGTGACTGCAGTTAGACTTCCCTATAGTTAGTGAATGGAAGAGTGTTTTAAAGTCACTCACAGATCCCTCATGCTTCAGGGTCATCCATGTTTCTTATGTCCCCCACAGAATCCCTGGTGGCCCACACATTCTGCTCAATGGCTATAGAGCTGGTCCCACTGCACCCTTTGGATTTAACTGATACTGGACCCATCATGACCTTGACCCAGCCATCAGGCTCCTCTGCTCATCCCTTCTGTCTGCTGGAGAAATGCCCATCTTGCTCTCAGTGCCAGGGAGAGGCTCTCTCAACTCTCAGCTTCTCAGGGTCCCCTTATGTTCAAACACTTCAAATGGACTTGAACTTGCACATCCAAATTGTCCCTTTTCTTTAGGAACTTGGGAAAATCCATGCAGGGCTGGGCTTCAGGGCAGTCTGTGTGGTGCTACACTAGAACCCAAAGTGCCCTATGACCCTCCTCTTCAAGTTTAACCAGAAACAGCTAAATTTGAAATGACTTCCTACTTAAATAAAAACTACACATCCATTTGGAAATATTTATTTCCAGGTCAAGTCAATATCTGGATCGTTGAACTCTTGTATAGATCAGTCTCAGTGAATAGAAATATTTGGTTTCAAGACACCCAGCTCTGTGCCTGGATTTCTGCCTTCTCACTTCTTACTGGGTTTGGCCAATGGGGAACACCAGCAGATGATCCCAGGAAGGAGGTGAGTGAGGGCGGGTACATCTTCCCCTGCTTCTCTGCTTGTGGGATCATTGTAAGCTGGCTGACACCCTTGATGGAAAACCAGAGCTCTTTCTGTCTCCAGATTTCTTGTTCCTAGTGTCCTGCACCACCTCCTGGGGCTTCCCTATGCCCTGCCCTCTCCGTTACGAATGGTGCCTCTATAAATGCTCCTCACTGACCCTAGGTGAGGATCTGACTTAGTGAGGCAGGAGTCTCCCAGAATCTTTATGCCTCAGGATTAAGACATTAAGAGTGATTCCAATCTCTATATCATGGGTGGGAAAGGGGCTTCCAAAATATTTTCAAGCACTGGAGGGCCCCTTCCTGCAACCCTCATTGGGCCACATGCCCAGGCAACCTCAATCAGGAAGAAAGCAGGAGCCTCTTGGGGCCATGTTTCCACCTCCCAGATTATATCTTAAGGAGGTAAGGTTTGCAAGTTGCTGAGCACGAGGCCCACAGTGAGTATTCATTGAATGTTTTCTATCATTTTTATTATCACTATGTATGGAATATGGTGATACTCCATCTCTACCAAAAAAATTAAATTAATCAGCCAGAAGTGGGTGGCATGGGCCTGTAGTTGAAGGTGCCACGTATTTTCTGCTGGGACCCTGACTGGTACACAGAGCCCAGGACCTTTGACTGATTGAGGATCTTAGTTACAGGACTCAGCCTTGAATCCCAGTGAGGATCCTCTTTCTTCCAAAAGATTCTCTGCAAAGAGGTCACACCCGCTGTGCCCCAGCACCTGAGATGGAATGAAAATTGCATAGTTAATAAGGTTACATCTTTTTCATTCCATGACGGTTCAGGGCCTTCAAAAAAAATGGCATTGATTATTTTTCTCCTTATTCATATTTTCCTCTTTATAGATGTCAGTTTTCAGAAAAAGGAATGTCCTGAGCCCTAAAACCTGAAAATAAGGGTGCACTTTTTGGCATTTTCATAACGCTTAGAATGAATGGCTCTCTGTTAGTATTTTCAATTGATTTTATTTACTTTCCTGGATGTCTCTATATGAAAACGTCCCTTTTTCAAGATTTTTCTTTCTTTCTTCTTGTTCTTTTTTTTTTTTTTTTTAATATATCGGAATTGCTGTGAGCTATCCTAAGGGCCTGGAATCTGGCTGGAGGTTGCTTGTGAAATTGGTATTTTTCTTTTTAAAATGTAACTATTCTTTTTTTTTTGTCTCCCTCCCCTACACCAAATGGGTAACTTTTCTTTAAAAAAAAAAAAATCAATATGTTCATTGTGATACCTTCACTTGAGATTAGATCAGATTTTCTGGAATAAATATTAGCTTTTACCTCAGAATACCTCAGAATGATATTTGGAGGCCTCAGGGTACTTGGGTCCTGATGCACCTTGTCTGGGGGCCCTGGAAAATGCTGTTGCCTTCCTTGCTTTGTTGGTGGATGGTTACTTAGAGGAGAAGGTTCCAAGTCATGTCTGTGGACTTTTGTTGGGCTGTGATGCAGCCTCGCCCGGCAGCGGTGTTTTTCCCTGATACGTTCCTGACTGCTGTGGGTTGGCTGATCCAGGAGGCTGATCCAGGCTCCAGGATTCACTGGGTGGGACAACCCTCATTGGCCCACACGCCCCCGCAGCCCCCATCAGGGAGAAGGCAGGAGCCTCTTGGGGCCATGTTTCCACCTCCCAGGTAAGGTTTGCAAGTTGCTGAGCACAAGTCCCACAGTGAGTACTCACTGAGTTTTTTCTATCATTATTATTATCACTATGTTTTGAATATAGATCCCCAAGGTGACACATTTATATCAGGAAAAAACCCCCCATGTAATATCACAAAATAAAATTCTACATTGTCATTTTTCTGCATTCAAAGAAAGTTTAAAGACCATCGTTTCTTGTTGGGGGATGGATATGTTCATCTAAGTTTACCAGCTGTTTGTTTTTGGAAAGGATTGTCCTTTATTCTGATGGTATGCCCTCCTGGTTTCTGCTATTAAAATGTCCTTTTTTTCGTGAAATAACAGCAATAGTAGGTTTTTAAAAAATATCCTAGAGCTGAATGTGGTGGCTCACACTTATAATCCCAGAACTTTGGGAGGCCGAGGTGGGAGGGTCGTATAAGCCTAGGAGTTTGAGACCAGCTTGGGCAACATGGGGAGACTCTGTCTCTACAAACAAACAAACAAACAAACAAATAAATAAATAAATTAGCTAGGTGTGGGTGGCATGGGCCTGTAGTCTCAGCTAGTTGGGAGGCTGAGGCAGGACGATCACTTTGAGCCCAGGAGTTTGAAGCTGCAGTGAGCTATGATCACGCCACAGCACCCCAGCCTGGGCAATGGAGGGAAGCCCTGTCCAAAAGAAAAAGAAATTTTTACAAAGTAAAAAAAAGTTCGTAAGTTTCCCTATATTTAAGCTCTGATTTGGAAGGTGAAGAGCTCTGGGCTTGTGTGGTTTTGCATGAAGGGTAATGATCAAGGAAAGGAGATGAGGTGGCACGGGCTGCTGTGGGCAGTAGCTGTTCTCAGTAGTGAATTTAAAAATCTCACAGAGCCTTGGCCCAAGCCTCTTGTGTCTTGGGCACTGGGGACATTCCAAAGGGTTGTAGAGCATACCTATTCACAATGTGGAGGAGAATGGAAGGCAACCAGCATTACCGTGTTCATTCACCCCACAAATATTTACTGGGCATCTACTATGTGCCAGCCTCTGTTCTAAGGCTATAGCAATGAACATAACAGAAAGAAGATTCTCTGTTCTCATGAAGCTCACATTATATTGGGCTTGGCAGGTTTTCAGTTTGATCCTCCAACAACCCTGGTGAGGTACCTATGAAACCTCCATTCTCAGTGTGAGAAAACTGAAACAGAGAGGTTAAGTCACCACCAGAAGCTGTAGTTTAGTGCCCCGGTCTGCCTCCAAAGTTTCGTTCTTCCCATGGAGCCGGGGCCCCCCTGATGGTCATGCATCTGTCATCTGAACACTGACAGATGTCATCTGAACATCTGTCCACACCCTAGTGGGTGTGGACAGGTTGGCCTTAGGAGCTGAATTTGTCTATGCAATTTTCACTCCAGAGCTGTTGTATTAGCAGAAACCCCAGACTTTGATGAGAAGCCTGTACTCCATCCCTTAAACTGGTACTGAGTAGGAACAAAATGATGGAAAAGTTCTGGCTCTATCCACAGCTCTGCCACTGAGAGCTGGGTGACCTTGAGGCCTTCACTTACCCTCCTCATGTTTACTCTGGCCATAATATTACCCCCTGGCAGTGTTTTTGCAAATGTTCATAAAACAGCATATGTGAAAGCACTGAGCTCATTGCCTGGCAAATGTAGTTGTTCAATAAATGTTAGTTGAATTGGAATCTGAAAAATTAAGGCACAGGCAGTGAGCCTAATTCCTGAGACTGTAGACTTCATTTGGCTCATTGATTTGCCTTTAAGCAATTGGTTTTATATGCCAGGGCACACATCAGGATGGTGCAGGGAACCCAATTAAGCAAGCCCGTTTTATCTGATGTGGATGCGATCTGTGATTGAAATAAGGAACAATTCTACACAGGGCATCTGAATGCTTTATATATGGATGGCCCAGCACACACACACCTGTGGATTGTGTATATCTCAGTGACAACCACATTGCACTTCCAGTATCAAGCAGGCCCCTCCTGCCTCTCCTCTAAGGCCAGCAGGAGGCTTGGGGAAACACAGAAGTTGTTGCAGAAAGCTAGAAGAGTCAAGCACCTCCTCATCTTTGCTGCCTCTGCCACACTTAGGATGACAGCCTTATCTTCTCAGTGACTGGGAAACTCAGTACCTTCAAAGAGCAAGGAGTAGGATGGTTAGGACACTCTCTTGGTAATTTTTTCGGGTGTCCATGAGAATGATGGTGATGGCATCAGTGGAACTCCCAGTCAAGGCAGTGGACTTTATTGTCTTGATGCAAGAAACTGTGGTGCTGCTGCTGGTCAACCAGGAGGGGCTGAGGGGCCATTTATTTGGAAAGAAGGTAGTTCCCTCTTTCCAATGGGGAAGGAGAGAGAAAAGAGGGGCAACCATGCAGTCCTTCAAGCGGACTGGAAGGAGGAGTGTTTCTCATGCACACTTGCAGCACCTGGGAGCAGGCGCCAGAATCATGTTGCCAGGAGGAGGGGCCAAAGCTAGCAACAAGTGTCCAAAAAGAGCCATCAAGCAAGCTAGCTGGAGGTGGTGTCAGGAGCAGAGGTAAGAAGCTGAAATAAGGAAGAACAGGCAAGGTACCAGGGGCTCTGCTCAGTCCTAGCTCCTGCCTGCCCTGGACAGTAAGAAGAGCAAATGTCCAGCCACTAGCCTGGACATGGGTCAGAGTGGCCATGTTGGCCACGCAGGCTGGAGGTGGAGACCCCTGAACTCCTGGGCCTTCTGATGGTGATCAGGATTCATCCTGGAGGTGAGGCTACTCAGGTGGCTCTGGCCGAGGTGGCAGCAGGGGGGCAAAGGTAGGTCACCATGCCCATGGTAGACTGAGGGCCCTGGTGAAGACCTGGGCGACCTCAGGAAGCTCACGGGTCCTCTCTGGGCCTGGGCAGCACTCAGCATGCTCCAGCTCCTGGGGTGGGGGGTCCACCTCCGGAGATCTCTCACCTTCTAGTCACAGGCTGCCAACGCGGGAACGCAGATGACCTGATGTCTCTTGCCGGCTGGGGCCAGGCAGTATGTCCCGACAGACACCCACGTAGCTGACGGGCTCGGGAAGGTCTGCTGCAAGAGACTTGTAAGTGGGTAGCTGTTGGGAGACTTATCATTTGTCTACTGATTGGAGTCCTGACGAGTTAAGAATGTTCTCCTTTGGTCCCCTAGGGACTCAGCAGGAGGCCCCCTCCTTACTTAGCCTGAGCAAAGCAGAGGACTGAAGCAATTACCCAGATTATTCAGGCAAAAGTCCCCACAAAGTGGCCATTGAGATAGGGAAGATGCAAGTGGCACCTTCTTTTAAAATCCTACATTCTCTACTTCAGTTGCTTTAAAACAACAAAAACAACAACCAAAACCTATTGTGTTGAAGTGTCTTTAGATGTAGACTCAGCTGGGAACCCATTGTGCTCCCCCAGGATTCACATTGGCCCCAGCCTTCCCAGATCCTCCTGGGATGATTGCAGCATTGAGTTAAAATTGAACAGATTAGGAAATAGATTTCCATCTTTGTGCTACACAATAAACAATATTGGAAAGAACACATGAGAGGATTACTGGATAAAAAACCTAATCAATCCAGTCAGAAGGAAAGGAGTCTTGGCTATGACACAGCACAGGGCGTCAGCAAACACCTGGAAGAGAGGAGTTGCTGAAACTGCTGAAGTCTCCTCTGGGAACCAGTGAGTCATCCATCCAGGACCAGAACTTCTTGTCAGTCCCTGCCCCTCCCTTTTCTGACCATTGGCAAATTCTGTTGACCTCTCCCCAATAGACTGAGTCCAAGCTGGCCCACATAGGACCTGTGTGAATTCCACCAGCCACAAGGCTTGCACCTGGACTGTGTCTTCCTGGTTCTGGAATGTAGCATGTGTTCATGTGCCCATGGAACTGCACCCTCCTCTGACCCTCCTCCTGTGTGCCCAGCTTACACAACTGGCCTCTGCCTTGAGTCTTGGTAGTACTGTTTGCATGGCCCAATGTGTTTATAGAATGGTGCCCAGCACAAGTAGTTTTTTTGGTGGGAGGTAATGAAGGGAGATGCATTATCAGGTGACTCTTCTTCACCCATGTCAAGCCCGAACATAGGGTTGATCATCACATTCCAACCAGGAAGCAGGGGCTCTGGGCTTCGAAATCCACCCTAAGCGTACAGGATCCTGGACTGCTGGCAGCATGGCTAGGCCTGGATATGTCTGCTTGTAGGGTTCTCACCCAGGCTGGGATAGGGCAGGATGAGCTCAGAGTCTATGTGGGTAGGACCTCCAAACAGGTAGTCATCTGAATCTAAAGATAACCATGAAGGTGGCAGGCAGGGGAGGGGACAGATAGCACACTCTGCCTACTGATCATACAAGCGTGACCCTGGGGATCACAATCAGGACTTCAGCCAGTGTCAGCAACTCCTCCCATCTCAGTGTCTGCCAACACTTACCTCATGTCATATCCTCAAGGCATGGAGGAGTCATCCCAGACTTCTTCCTGCTTAGAACAGACTGTGTTAGTTGAATTTTTCTCCAATCATCCTTTTGTTTCCTAATTCTGGAGGTGTCCATTTTCTAGTACAAAAATACAAATCCTCTTACTATGTGATCAAATTTAACTCAATATGACAATCACTAGCTTGATGCAAGGGCTGCATGTTTATAACTCATGAGGTCTCATAAGCAGTTGATTTGAAAGCAAGCTGTGTCTTCTGGGTTGAATGCTCCGCTTGTATGCATGCATGTAACTCCTGCGTGACCTTCCCACTGGTGTGTCCAGCAGAAGATACAAACATAGGGAGGATGCTGTGTCAGCACAGTGACGAGAAGATGCTGTCCACATGCTAGAGACGTCGGAGAGCCACTGGACATTGGGCCGCCTGAACCCCTTCCCCTGGGCTTTCATCCTCTCCATCACAGATTCTGGTCTCCTGCCCCCTGCACTCATACCTGCTCTGGGCCCTGCAGTTTGGTGGCTCCTCCCATCTCTCTCTGTGTTTCAGAATTCAGCTTTTCTTTGTTCTCATTGTACATTCTTTTGGTTTTGATGTTCTATGGAATATCAGGGAAGAAACTCCATCATTTTCTTGCGTTCACTGCGAGATAAGAGCTGCTTGGACGCTTCCCAAAACAGAGCTGCCAGTGAACCTCATAGTTATCTCCGCATATGGCTTTTCTGGGCTGCTATAGAGGCAGAGAGAGCTCCAGCTCAGGAGTTTAATAAATCTGACTTTAAAGCCTGGCTACACCACTTTATTGCCTTGAGTACCTGCCACAGTATCCTGTGTGCTGTGGGTACTGAGAAATTTTGTGCCTAAACAGATGACCAACAGTTTTGCTATTAATTCTGGTGAGTCATGAGGCTAGGAAGGGTAGATCCTCAGTTTTCTTTACCGTATGTAACAGACATCTCTTGTTTTTGTCTATTCAACTTTCCTTTTCCCTTCTTGTACAGCCACATCTTCTGTTTCGATGATGAACACATAAATGAAATAAATTTAGTGGCTTGAAACACCATTTTATCCTTTATGATTCTGTGGATTTACTGGGCTAAGCTTGATGGTTCTTCTACTCCTCCTGGTATCAGCTGGGCTGCAGTTATCTGTGGTTTGACTAGGCTGAATGTCAAGGTGGTTCCTCATATGATAGTAGCTGGGACTGGCTGTCAGTTGGAAGTCAGCTGTGGCTACTGACCTGAGCACCTCAGTTCCTTTCCATATGGCCACTCTATGTGGCTTAGGCTTCTCACAGCGTGGTGGTTGGGTTGGAGGAGGGAGCATTCCAAGTGAGTGAAAGCAAGTTGCAGATTTTTTAAGTCCAGCTTTGGATAAAATAGCAACACATCTACTACATTCTACCAGCCAAAACAAGTCACAAACTAGCCCAGAATCAAGAGGGGGAGGAATATATTCCACCTCTCTATGCAAGGATGCCAAAAAAGTTTATGCTTTTTAGTCTACCATAACAAACTTCGGAAAACTGCCAGTCAGAGCGCTAGACCCCTGTTCACAGAGATGGGCAATTGGTCCACACCTAGACAATCAAAGTTCCCTGTCATGACTCTCTCCCCTACAAGCCCCATCTTGGCAGTTGGCCCAAGGATAGGCACCATGACCAAAGTTGAGTCATCAAGACTCCCTCCTTGAGATCTAATATATGGGCAAAAGGAGAGACATCCTTCCCTCTTTATTTGGGGGCTAGGTGGCTGGGATGACATGAGCCTGAAGATGTCTGTAGCCAGAGAGCTCCTCTAAGCCACCTATCACAAAAGCTCATCTGCTTTATGAAACAGTCCTGCAAATGTTCAGAAAAGAGTGGGGAGACAGGAAGGGAGGGAGAGATGTTGAGAGAATGGTATGATAAGGAAGACAGCAACAATGATGATGACAATGTCATTGGTTGAGGCCTGGAGTCTGCAGAATTCCAGTTACAGCCAACAAATTATCTATTTTGCTAAAGCTAATTTTAATTAGTTCTTGTCACCAGTGATTGCAAAGGTTCTGGGATAGGAGGAGGTCATCCGTTAAAGTTTGGCTTCCCATCCAGAAGAAAGTGATGATAGTAGGACCTATTACAGGCCAGGTACTGTGCCAGGTGCATTATGTACTTTTCTTTTCCTTTTTTTTAGACAGAGTCTCACTCTGTTGCCCAGGCTGGATAAAGCGCAGTGGCGAGATCCTGGCTCACTGCAATCTTTGCCTCCCGGGTTCAAACAATTCCTGTGCCTCAGCCTTCTGAGTAGCTGGGATTACAGGCATGAGCCACTGTGCTCCACCATATACTTTGCTTTTTCTTCATTTATTGCTCACAGGAATCCTGAAGGGTCAGTATTATTGTGCCCACTTGACAGATAAGGAAACTGAAGCTCAGAGACTCAGATGTAGACTTAGCTGGGATCTCACTGTGCTCCCCCAGGATTCAGGCCCTACTCACATTGAACACAACCAGGAAATGGTGTAGCCCTGCTTCCAACTCTTTTGAACAACCAAACCCAGGAGCCATCCACTGCTCTGCACTGCCCCAGGGAGGGTATGTAGGTCAGGCAGGGAAGGCATGGTTAGAGTGAGGCTTGGGGTGACTTTCTGGGACAAGTGTGCCAACAATACAAGGCCACTGGGAGAAAAAAGGAAAGGAAATTCCGTATCTCCTCTAAATTCTCCTTCTTTGGGGGCATCTTCCTAGAATCACAAACTCATGGTCAAAATTAAGCAGAATCAGGTCATAGGTAGTTCTAAAAATTTGGGAAAAGAGTGTTTCTTTGTGTTTTAAATTAAGCTTCTAGTTTTAACGTACTCCAATTTTGAGGAAGAGAAGAAGGAATTAATAGAGAGTGCAGGTCCTCCTGCCCCAGCTCTGGAGGAAACTCACAGGTTTCTGTCCCAGCTCCCAGCTCCCCTGCTCTGTGTTCTCAGCTGTCTTGTGAGAGCTGCTTCCTATCTGTTATTTGCAAGTCACTGACAATTATCAACCACATGGACGTCTAACAAGGGGATAAGCATAGCAGAGCAGATTAGGGCAGTCTTGGGATTGGACAGTTTGCTAAATATAAAAATAACTCTACCCCTTTCCAAACATTTATTTCAATACCCATTACCCATATGAGTCTATTCAAGGCCAAGATGTCAGAGCTGGTAAATGTCTTCAGAAAGAGAGCAGCACATTTCACTAATATTTACTGAGCACCTATGATGTACCAGAATTGACCAACAGTAAACCTTTGATGCTGCTTCCTGTGTCAGGAACTTAACCAAAATCTCATCCCTACGCTGTCTGTTCTCTGGCCCTAGGCAAGAATTATGCAGAATTCAGTTAGCTTCCTGATGAAAATGGACTTGAGGCTCTAGTGGGATAAATAAACACACACCGGATGCATCCAATGCACCTTTTACTGTTTCTCCTGGCTCTGCCTGGGGCTGGGCTTGGGCTGCACAGACTGAGGCAGCTCTTAAATGACACACGCCCATCCCTAGATACTGAAGATGTGATGGATTCCCCAAAACTTCTTACTAGGGGAGGTTCCTCCACCCTGGCACTGGAAATGATTGCTTTTGCCATAACTGTCCCCCTTCCCCATGCTCCCATTTTAAGACCCGAGTTTGGAAATCATCTCTCAAGCTCAAGATTCTCTCAGTGCCTTTCAGAATAACCTCCAGGGCTCCTTCCACTGGAACCTGGAACAGCTTTTACTTGCTGAGATGTTAAATCTAGCTCACATCAGCAGTAACTGACGAAGCTTCCTCTTCCCATGGGGGGTGACAGTGGGAGATTGAGGCAGGCCAGGTAGGAGCAGCAACGTTAGGCTGGCAATTGGGGAAAGGAGGGTTTGGACTGACGCTGCCCCCAAGTCTGGGTGGCTGTAGATGTCTACATCTGCTGCACAGCCCCTGCTGCTTGCCATAACCAGACAGCCCTGTCCAGCCCACCTGAGGAAATAGTTGAAGCTTCCTCCCCTCTAGGAAGCAGGCTTTGGAGCACCCAAGTACCTGTGAATGAACCCATCAGCTGATAAACCACTGGCCCATCTGCCTGTCAGCCCTTCTGATGAACCCCCCTCCCCAAAAGAATGGGTCTCTGCACCTCCCTTCTGCCATCTCTTACCCAAAGAAGACTGGGATGCTGGTCTTCCTCCAGATCCTAGTGACCCCCTTTGCTGGAGCCGGACTCTGTTTTAGGGCCCTTCCTTTAGCCACCAGGACACACTTAGTAGAGTGAAGTTAGTCTCTAGAATGGTCTGATCAGGCTGTTGTAACAAAATGCCACAGACTGGGTGGCTTAAACAATAGAAATGTATGTCCTCACTGTTCTGGAGGCCAGAAGTCTGAGATCAAGGGCAGGATTGGTTACTGGTGAAGTCTCTCTTTCTAACTTGCAGACCTTCTATCTGTGACCTTATGTGGCCTTTTCTCTGTGAGTGCATGTGGGGAGAGAGAGAGAGCATGCTCTGGTGTCTTTTCTACTTCTAATAAGGACCTCTGTCTTATCAGATGGGGGTCTTATTGGATGGGAGTCCTATTGGACTGGGGGTCCTATTAGAAGGCCCCACCTTCATGACCATATGTAACCTTAATTACCCCCATAAAGGCCCTAGCTCCAAATACAGTCATATTGGGGTTGGGGCTTCAACATAGGAATTTTGGGGAGACATGATTCAGGCTCTAATAATCTCCTATGCTAGGATGATCCCAAACACTGCTTGAAACTCTGGGGGGCCGCCACTCACCCCTCCTCATCCCATCCCCTTTGGACCAAAATCCTTAAAAACCGAAGCTGAATTTGGGCTTGCTTCATGTCCCTGAAAACTTGATTAGAAAAATCACAGACATTTCTACCACTCTAGAACACTCAGTCCTGACTCGAAAGGTTTCCCTGAGCCCTGAGCAGCTGTCGTGGGACCCCATTTAGCTCCTCAGTCCAATCCCATGACCCTCCACCAATTCCCACCTGCTTGGATCCAGGGTCGGGTCCTGGGTGCCTGTCAGGAAGGTGCGGCAAACCTCGTAAGTCTCCTTTTCCATTTGCCTCAAGGTCCCCTGCATTCCCTTTGAAAACTTTCACTTTATAATGCTGGGGAGGGAACAAGCCAGGAAATGAGGTGAAAACATCAACATATTTTATCCTAAAATGTATTTATTTGATATATTTTGAAGTGGCTGCTCAAAGAGCCAGCCAGCAGAAGTAGCCCTGCAAAGCTGTCTGTTGTCGGGGGTATTTGCATCTGTACAGAATGTGCATTGATGCAGCCAGGTCTTCCCTTGTCCGGATCTAGGAAAGATTAACTGAGAATCTGACATCTTTAAAGGTCTGAAAGAAACATTTACCGTCTATTCTCTCTGAGGGTTGCTACCTTTGAGGTTCCATCTACAGAGCAAAACCACCTTTGCTAGCCAGGCCTCCTCTTCTCTTCCCTCCAATAACCTG
Source organism: Pan paniscus (assembly GCF_029289425.2). NCBI lineage: Eukaryota > Metazoa > Chordata > Mammalia > Primates > Hominidae > Pan > Pan paniscus. The sequence goes on from NC_073249.2 coordinate 192,414,537, forward strand.
ATCACCACCATAACCTGGTTTGGGCCAGGCTCTGACCCCTGTTCTTTCTGTAATCTCAAAATGGTATATAAGGTTCTGCACACCATTGGAGATGCACGCGTTAAAAAATTTATGTGCCTTTACTCCAATTAATCTGCCTTTTGTGAGCTGATTTTTCAATGAAACTTCAGAGGGTGAAAGGGAAGTTTTCCCTTGGCCCCTGCAGGAGTCATACAGATAAGGGTGGAAGGACTTGGGGCTGGGGAAGGGAAGACACTAAATGAACTCTCAGTCTGGGTTTGTTGAGCAGCACCCCTGTGGGTAGATGCAGCAGGGAGGAAACCAGATCAGGCAGAGGTTGAGAGCAGCTGCCTCATCTCAAGCAAGGCCACCTTTCTTTGCCTCCCCTGGAGCAGGGCTTGCTGTGGTCTGGCTGCTAAGAGCTTTCTCAAGCCAGCAGCAGTGCTAAGGCACAGAGTCCCCAGTGCAACGGCTGAGCTCCTTCACTCCAAGAGGGCCTCATTTCCTTTTCTCTTGCAAACCCCTGTTAAAGGCTGAAATGTGGCCCTGTCTCATCCTCCCTTGGCTTAAGCTTTTGCCTCCGAAGGGCACCAGAGGGAGACATCCCTGCAGGTCCTGTGGGAGAAGCTTTTTCTCCTGCATCAGGGACCACGTGATAGGCCTAGAGTGTAGCAGCCCGAGATGCCATAGCATCTGGCCCTGCCCTCTTGTCTGCAGGAAGCATAAAGACCTCGCTGGCCTCCTGCAGGTCCCACATGGGTGCAGAATTCCCTGGGGATCTATGAGGACTTCCTGATTTGTCTCCCACTCTCTGTTTCCCACCATATTCCTATGTATGTTGCTCGAGCCTTAGCTCCCTCCCGCCAGTTCATTCATTATTCATTCACTCAACAAATACAGCACACAGATTCTAACAATGTGCTGGAGCTGCAAGAAGGAACAAATAAGACCCCTGCCCTTGCATAGCTCATTGACTAACTGAAACAGTCAATGATGAGAAAAGCAACAATAAAAACATAAAGGGCATATACTCTATACTCTAACTCATATATGGAAGCAAGGGGTGCTATGGGAACACCGAGTTGGGGCCTGCATTCGTTTCCTAAGGCTGCTGTAGCAAATTAACACAATTTTGGTTTAAAACAACAGAAGTGTATTGTCTCATAGTCCTGCAGACAGGAAATCCAAAATCAAGGTGTTGGTCGGGCCCTGCTCCCTGGAGAGGCTCCAGGGGAGGGCACTTCTTGTGTCTTCCTCGCTTCTGGTGGGTGCTGATGACCCTCGGCATTCCTTGGCTGGCAGCTGCATCTCTGTCTTCAGAGGCACGTGGCATTCTCCCTGTGTGTCTGTGTCCAAATTTCCCTCTTCTTATAAGGACACCAGTCATGAGATTAGGGCCCACACCAATCCAGGATGACTTCGTTTTAACTTGATTACATTTGCAAAGACCCAATTTCCAGATGAGGTCACATTCACAGGTAGTTGGGATTTGGGGACTTGAACATATCTTTTGGGGGTTTACAATTCAACCTACAATAGGGTCCTTAACCTGGACTTGGATCATCAGGGCAGGCTACCTGGAGGAAGTAAAATGAACCTTTGAGAGGGAATAGGAGTTAGCCAGGTAAAGAATGAAGAGGGAAAAATGTGATAAGTCCAGGCGCAAGAGAGGGCTTGGAGCATTTCAGATGATAAAGGTAACCGGCAATCTGGCATTGATTGGCAGTAGGAGTGATACAGGGTGGAAATAGGGCTTAATGGTACCCCATGCTGCATGTTAAGGGACTTGGATTCTATCCTCAGGGGAATGGGAAGCCACTGAAAACCTTTATGGAAGAGACTGACATGGTCATATTTGTATTATAGAAACATCACTCTTGTGGCTATAAGTAGAATTGATGGGAGAGGGCACCTGGGGACAGGGAGACAGATGAGGAGGCCTGTGTTATGGTCCAAGGTAAAGAAGATATTTTAGACTATGGTCAGGGCATAGGAAGTGGAGAGAAGAGAATGGGCTGGGGAGATACTTATGTAGTGGAATCAACAAGACCATATGATTGAAGGGGTGTGGGGAGACACTGCTAGTCCATAGCTTCAGGGGTTTCAGGCAGGCCTCTGGCCCAGGGGATTCCCAGAGGGGACAGATCACACCTCCCAGGGGAGCTTATGCCAAGGAGGGGGCCCCCTACATAAAGCATGTACAGACATGTTTTGGGCTTTGATGTAAAATGCTCATGGCATTTACACAGTGTGGAGCCAAACGCCCAGAAGGCGAGGGGCCTGTTGTTCTTCAAAGAAAGCTGTAGTCAGGTTTCCACCAACAGGGAGCAGCCACAAATTATGACATTACTTGGAGGAAGCAAGATTAAAAGACAAAAATCCCAATCCAGGACCTACCTTTAAGACTGGGGTGAAACGAGGGAATGCTGCATGGGTGGGTAGGGATTGGAGGGGACCGTGGCATGCGTTAGGTAAAAGGAGCTCTGGGTCTCCATCCCACATGATTTGCTTCTGGTCTTTTGAGCTCACAACACCTGCCCATCTCCCTTCTCCTCCACCTCCCTCACCTAATGCTCTGGATTGATGGTTGTTCTGTCCCTTTCCCCATGTCCCACCCCAGGCTGGCCTGACTTGCCTGTCCCTGGACTGCAGCCGCCAGGTCTGCCTAGCTCCTGAGGTGCTCTTACAGGCCTCCCAACCTGGTCACAGGCACTCCCTTCCTGTCCCACGAACCCTCTCTCCCAACCCCAGCTGCTGATCCAGCACCTCTCCCAGCAGAAAGCAGCTGACCAAGAAACATGGAAATGAAGTTACATTTTAGACTCTGAGAATTAGAGAGGTTTTGGAATCCTGGGAGAAAAAAAACCCAGGATAATTGGAGTTGTTATTTATGAAGCCAGACACTGTGCAAAGAGAATTGCATGCATCATCTCATTTGATCTCCACAATCCCCTGAGTATTACTCTCTCTGTTTTACAGATGAGGTGATGGAAGCACAGAGAGTTAAGTGACGTGTCCACAGTCACACAACTTGCCCAAGGTTATATGACTAGTATGTGGCAAAGTCAAGATGCAAAGCCAGGTCTGTGTGATTTTAAAGCCTGTGCTGAGGATCCCTCCACTTCCTGTCTCCCAGCACCTGACTGCACGTGGACTGCTCCATCAGGGATCTTTGTTGCACTATGTCCCCTCGTGACCTCATCAGTCAGAGTGGGATGCTCCCATCCCCAAATCAACCACAGAGCTAGGCTCAATGAGATTTAGAAAAAAATCTCTGATACAGAAATTATGTTAACCATACTCCTTGTCTCGTAGCTCATTATCATAAAAAGTCTGTGCAAAGCCTTCCATTGTTTTATGGGTTCCTTTCCCACTTTATCCACAGTCCTCACTCCCCTAGGTACTCACCATAGGGTATTTGATATATGGTCCTACATACTCATGGATCCTTGTTAAAATTTAATGTTGTTTTGTGGTGTGTATGTGTTTTTAATTTACACTAATGGTGCTGTGCTATAAATCTTGTTCTGTTTCTTACTTTTTTTTTCCTACTCTGCACTAGGTTTTTAAGATTTATCCCTGTTGCTCTTTACACTGCTAGTCCATAGCTTCAACCACTTCCCCCATCTCTTTCCTTTCCATTCTCCCAGGCTTCAGCCAAACAGGAACAGTGCTTGGGTGATCATTCTGAAACATGTCCCTTATGAATCTGTTCCCGAAATGGCTCTGGACTCTTTTCCCAGGAGAATATTTTTGGGTCATAGACTTTATACAAACTTAGTTTCACTAAATATTTCCACATTTTCAGAATGGCTCTGGACACTTATTTTTTTAGTAGCAAAAGTTCCCATCTCTCCATTTTTCTTCCAACACGTAGAGCTCACATGTTGAGCTCACAACAGGTTGAGCTCACAACACCTTTGAAGTAGTTTCAGCTACTTCTCTAATTGTGAGATTGATTGGTACCCAAAGGAGGGGAGCTACAAGACCACAGGGCCAAGCCCATCACCTACCCCAGGTTAACAGCTCCTCCTTAGCTGCTGGCATTGAGAACTATTCACACACCTTCTGTGCCCTGCCCTGTGGCATGTGTGAATCTCCCTCTTTCTCTGTCTGTCTTGACTTGTCTTGCCCTGTTTAATCAGAGCCACCGTCAGCATCAGGTAGAACTCAGAATTAGTTGTGTGATTTGGTGTTCTTGTGTCTGAGGATGTGCCCACTGTATCAATATTCCTCCCAGACCTTGCTTAATTGACTCCAAAGATAGCTGTGCTTCTTTCTCATCTCCAGTGCCAGCCCTTCAGGGCCTCAGTTTTCCCAGTCCTCTCAATCTCAGCTACTTATTCCTCCTCCCTGCCTCATACACGCCATCCGACCTAGGTGGGAATCTCAGAATGCTCTCCTCCCTAGGATGGATGACCACTTGCATAACTAGCAGAGTAAACTGCAGAGAACTTATTTTTGGCTTTTCACTATTGTAGAAAGACATTTCCCTAAATTTCCTTGGGGGGATTAATCAGAAAGAAATGGTGCTCCCTCACCTTCCACCCTATGTTGGGAAGGGGAAAATTCTCCTTTGCGTGTCTAAGATTTGGTTTCTTTATGACTGGCTACTCCACTGTGGAAGAGAGAGGCAGAAAAAGTCCTCTGTGTTCTGGAATTTGACAAATAAACTGGTCTGATGCTGGGAGACACTCTTGGGCTAACAGTGGAGTCCTAAGAATCAATTTACATATAGCATCCATGAGGCAATGTGTAAATGGAAGAGAAAGCAAAGAAGCTGATGTTTAGAGACAAGGATGAGGCGGAAGAGCAGAGCAAAGTAGAAATGGAAAGGTCACGAGGAACTTGAAAACAAACAGAAATGGGGAGAATCACTGCTTGACAATAGTATCAGCTTGCCAATGTCACAAAAATACTGCATAACAAACACCCAGACAATCTCAGTGTCATATGACAAGTATTTATGTAGCCTGTGCACCTATTGGCTAACTGGAATTGGCTGATATGGATGGGCTTAGCCAGTTGGTTCTGTTGGTTTCATCAAGGCTCACTCTTGCATCTGGCTGGCTGGGGACTGTCTGATCTAGGTTGGACTCTGTTGGTGGCAACTCAGCTTCACACATCTCTCGTTTTCCTCTTGGGACTAATGGGCCAGCCGAGGCCTGCTATTCTCATGGGAGTGGCAAAGTGCAAGGCGACAAGCCTAATCGTGCACACGCTTTCCAAAGTTGTGGTGTTGTGTAGCTTCAAAACGATTCCAAACACTTAGATGGTTTGCTACATGAATGATATATGTGCTGCTGTGATAAGAGCTTAGAGTGAACTCCCTCTGCCTTTGGGATTATTACATCACATCTTATCAGACCCCATATATGAGTTACTGACCTGAACCAGTGGACTTCAAAACACATGGAAACCTAAGAGTTTGACAGACCTTTTGAGAGCTTAGGCTGCAGCAGGTTACACTGTTGGCTGCTTTTCTAAAGACAGAGTCTACAGTGTACAAGGCTGCACTCTGTCAGCCTCTTCTCCAAGACCCACAGCTCAGGCTGTGTGTGACAGGGCCACACCTTATTAGCCTTGCCTGGCAACACCACACCACCCTCTAGGAGGAAGAAAGGACTGGCATGAAGTGGAGCCAGGGGTTAGAATCTAGCTGATGAAGCTGGGAGGAGTCAGCTTCAAGTCCAAGTTCAATTGGCCCAGGGCCATGGGATGGAGCCTTCACGCATGTGTGTGTATATGTGTGTGTGTGCATGTGCACGTGTGTGTGTGTGTGTGTGTGTGTGTATTTTATCATTGTACTTCAATGAGGCTGAGGCAGGTAGGTACTACAGAAGGCTGGACATCCAGGCGAGAGCTTCCTCTACTTCTTTCCCTTCCTCCCTCCTTCTTGGAGAGTGGGAACCATCTGGGCTGCCCCTGCTGCCTGCCAATGCCACTGCAGAGTTATGGGTAGTCCCAGTGGCCCTATCCCTCACTTGCAACAACTGTTCAGGAGCCAGATCTTTGGGAGTTTTATGGGTGATGAGAATGTATGAACCAGAACAAGTTTGACTCCTTGACCCCCCATTGAACTGGCAACAGGAAAAGTGAAATCAATTCTGGTAACCTGAGCAGCAGGAGAAAGCAGGCAAGAGTAACGGGAAACCATCAAGACCATTTCTCACCTGCACAACAGGGAAGAGGAGAAAAAACCAAGCCAATAACAACACAATGATTGTGTATCGATGCCTGCTATGTAGCAGACCCTGGGCTGAACAATGGGATGCACAAATGCATGTCCTGGAACTGGTGCTAGTCTGGTTGAGGACAGGGGACACACATATAGATACCTAAACACAGCAAGCTGAGATGGGATGAAAGACAGAGTGCTGTTTGAACCTAGAGAAGGCAAGACCAGGCAGCTTGGGCAGGAAGTCCACACAGGGAGTCCTAGCATGGGCTAGGTTCTGCTGCAGCAACAAACCACCTCAACTTTTAAGGTTTAAAACCGAGGTTTTGGCCGGGCACGGTGGCTCATGCCTGTAATCCCAGCACTTTGGGAGGCAGAGTTGGGCGGATCATGAGGTCAGGAGATCGAGACCATCCTGGCTAACACAGTGAAACCCCACCTCTAGTAAAAATACAAAAAATTAGCCGGGCGTGGTGGCGGGCGCCTGTAGTCCCAGCTACTCGGGAGGCTGAGGTAGGAGAATGGCGTGAACACGGGAGGCGGAGCTTGCAGGGAGTCGAGATTGTGCCACTGCACTCCAGCCTGGGTGACAGAGCGAGACTCCATCTCAAAAAAAAAAAAAAAAAAAAAAAAGAAAAGAAAACCAAGGTTTCCTTCTCCATTGTGGGTTAGCAGGGACTCTGTCCCACGCTATCATTCTTACTCTGGGACCCAGGTTAAAAGAGAAGCTGGCATTTGGCTGTTGCTAGTCACCATGCCAGGGGGAAAGAGAATTCTAGAGAGCCTCATATGGGTGAGCAAATGCTCAGGCCCAGAACTGACAACTGTCACTCTCACCTATGACTTACGTCAGGGCTTGAACATGCAATCCTATAGTGTGCCCAGCACATGGGGAAAATGAAAAATCTGGTGAGCAGCACTCAGGGATGCCACAGAACTTCGGAGATTCTTCCCAGAGGAGAAGAATTTTGGGATGGGGTTTAATGAAGAAGTAGGCAATGAGGCAGAGAAGGGAAGGACGTTCCAGGGTCAAAGGCTCCATGGAGACATAAAACATGTAAGGTGTGTTCCAGGAAGCCTAAGGGCGGTGGGTGGTGGAGGGAGAGAGGCGAGGGGTGGCCTCAGTGTAAAGCTTCTTGTGAGCCTTACTTGGCGATTTGGAGTTTATCCTCCAGCAATGTGCAGGCAGCAGACGTCTCTGAGCAGCACAGTGCTGGGGATGCTTAAAAGGAAATGCCCGGGAGGATTTGGGGAGAGCTATATCGGGCACTCAGCTTCCCAAGCAGAGGCCTGCAGTCAGCTGGCCTCAGCCTTCATTGTCTTTGTTTCCCTGGATAATGCTTTTTATAACTCTGCAATATCCAGCACTTGCTCTTATTTTAAAGATTTTAAAAACCTGCTGTTGTGACTGGGGCAGTTTGGGTGAATGAAATCATGTTTTTTGTTGTACTGTGGAGACAACATATATAAATGATATCATTGGTGCTGAGAGCTTGGCAGCTCCCGGATGTATCAGAGGTCGTTCTTAGAGCCCTCATTAAGGCTGTACATCACAAGTTGCCACAAGACCGAAGGAGGGCAATATGATTTTGTGATGAGACTTCTGAGGACAAATGTCTCTGAAGAGGGTGTACAGCTGCGTTTTCAAGTTCCCATCTCCCATCTCTCTAGATAATTCCTTCGTCAACATAAAGAGAGGAGGCTGGGCAGGGAGGGAGCTATGGAAGGAGTTGCAATGTGGGAAGGGCTTAGTCTAAAATACCTTTGTCAAAGTTGAGTCCTTGGAACCATGTTTGAAACATTGCACTGCTACAGCGGAGTTTTCACAGACGGTGCCCCCACTGGGGAGAACCCTTAGCACTCTCTCTCCTGCTTGCACAGATGAAAGAAGACTTCATTTCTGGTTCCCAAGAGGGACACATGTTGGAGAAAACACTGTTAACCTCCCTCTTGCCTACATCACTGTGCTCACTTCCTCTGGTACCTGTATTCTTTCTATTGGTGAGCTTGACACTGTTGGCCAGGGTTCTAGGGAGCAGGTTCACACGGCAGTGCTGGTCTCTCTTTCATGCCGCGATCTCTCACACAGACACAGCCTATCTCAAAGAGAGATGAGAAGAGCCAGCCCCCTCTCTTCTTCCTCCATGCTGTTAGCTCACCAGGGCAGATCTTGACCTCAAAGAATGCCGTCTTCCCTTCTGGAGCTGGTCCTGTGATGTGAACCTGGCTATCTTCAATTCACAGGATAGGGAGTAAGACATTTCATTTTGGCCTTAGGTCCAAGCCATCTTCTTCAATGTAGCTACTACTAGAGAGCCCACAATGAAGCCAATAATTGGCTCCCCATTTGGCAATTTGTGTCCCTTTTCAGAAGGAGGAAGGGTTAGTAATCAGCACTTTTAACTACCAGCATGCAGCATTAACAAGTTCTCAAGGCCTGCAAGCCATAGGGTTTCTGTCTTCCCTGTATTGGCCTTGTAATTTCTGACCATGATTAGGGTAAGAGTCAAGAGACTCCCAGGACAGGAAACAGAAAACATCAGATTTGTGTTTTGGAATGAACCCTCTTGGCTGGATGTGGTGGCCTGTAATTCAGCACTTTATAAGGCCAAGATGGGCAGATCACTAGAGCCCAAGAGTTTGAGACCAGGCTGGACAACATAGCAAGACTCCATCTCTACAAAAACTACAAAAATTAGCTGGGTGTAATGATGTATGCCTGTGGTCCCACCTACTTGGGAGGCTGAGGTGGGAGGATCCCTTGAGCCCGGGAGATCAAGGCTACCACAAGCTGAGATCATACCACTGCACTCCTTCCTGGGCAATAGAATGAGACCCTGTCCCCGTCAAAAAAGCAAAAACATTAAAACAAAACAAATAAACAACAAACAAACAAAAAACCCGAATAGAATGAACCCAAATAGATGAACCTGGATTTATAAACCAGCTCTGTCACTTACCAATCTGTATGACTTTATACAAGTCCTTTAAGCTCAGTTGTACAATGGGAACAAGGGTAGTACATACTCAGGATGATTTGGAGGAGCAGGGTTGAAGGATGGTTTGGAGGAGCAGGGTTGAAGGATGGTTTGGAGGAGCAGGGTTGAAGGATGGTTTGGAGGAGCAGGGTTGAAAGCAAGGGGCCCAGTTAGAAGACTACGCAAAATCCAAGTCAGAGATGATGCTTGGGAAAAGGTGTGCATTGGTCAGGGCTTGAAGAGAAAAACAGAACTGGTAGAAGATGTATGTAAGAGATTTATTGCAAAGAATTGGCCGACATGACTGTGGGGGGCTGGCTAGGTAAGCCCAAAACCTGCAGGGCAGACCACTGGAAAGGACAGGCTGGAACTCCTAGGTGTGGGGTGGAGCTGCTGCCCACAGATAGACATTTGTCTTCCTCAGGGAAGCCTCAGCTCTGTTCTCAAGGCCTTTCAACTGATCAAATCAGGCCTACACCAATATCTAGGGTGATTTACCTTACTTTGAGTCCACTGATTATGGACTACACATCTACAAAATATCCACCTAGATTTGTGCTTGACGGAGTAACTGGGGACTGCAGCCTAGCCAAGTTGACACATAAAATGACCACTCCAAAGGGCTTTGTCCATTCTCCGTATAACAGAGACCCTGATAATTTACAACAAGACTTATTAGAGGGGCTCCTTGGCTGTGCCTTGATGTTGGCCACAATAGCATAGCAAGCTCCAGCTGGCTGGTTGTCAGTCACTACCTAAAGTAGCAAGGAGCCAACTGAGGGAGCATGGGTGGCTTGTTACTCATTTGCCCAAAAGTCCATAGAAGAATTTCATGGCCCCAGGCAGAAGCTGCAAAGAACTGAGCTCCCTGTTGCCACAGGTGTAACATGAGGGTACTGATACCCACTTCAGAGGGGGTTTTTGAGGATTAAATGAGCTAGAAATGACTTGTAAACTGCAGCTATACATATGTATCAGAGTTTCTGATAGAGACTATAAAATAATTTATACGTATCTGTCTCCAGGCCTAACTGTCTTCACTTATAAGACTAGTGTTCCTCACTTATTACCAATCAGCTTTAGCTTTGTTAATAAACTAGATTTCAACAATGTAATAATAAAGCTCAACCTTAAAAAGCATGAATCAGTATTTTAGAAAGTTATGCGAAGCTATTTCAAGAAGTGTGGTAGGAATGACATTTATGTGACTTGTTTCATACATAATCTTGGAAAACGCCTGCTTATCTTCTCACATGTAACCGAAATGTTGTGTCCTTGGTGAAGGCTGCCCTAATGTGCCCAGGCCTGGTTATGGGCCTCATCACAGGGTGACCACTGATGACGGATGTCCAGAGACAGACTTAGCCACTTGCAGCCTACCTCAGCTGTCACCACCTAACATGCACCTCCAAACGCCATCCCCAAATCCTACAGTCCTGCCTGTTAGTGTATTTAGAGCCCCTTTCTGCTTGGTGAGTGGGATGAAGGGGGTCTGGAAACCTGGTCCTATCACACCTGGTGTCTGTTGTCCCTGAGGATCTGAGCCCCTGGATTGAGCTGAAGCTCCTTTCCTGCAATGGGTGAGCCATCATGCTTTAGGCACTATGCTAAATGCTGTACATGAATCATTTCAGCTAACATTTATATATTTACTGCCTCTTACATTTTAGCCACTTTCCTAAGAACTTCATATATATTAATTTACAAAACCATCATAACTCTATGAGTAGGTACTATCCTTGTTCCCATTGTACAATTGAGCTTAAAAGACTTGTCCAAAGTCATACAGATTGGTAAGTGACAGAGCTGGTTTATAAATCCGGGTTCTTCTAACTCCATGGCCAATGTCCTTAGCCATGACCCCATATAGCCTCCACAAAACAGCCTAGATAGTCCTGTCTCTATTTCACTCTGCCACCTGCCCCTCCTACACACACACACACGCACACACACACACACACAAAACAAAAAAACAAACAAACAAAAAAACACTTTCAGGCACCTGAGATATTACTGTAGTTTGGAGTCTGTGGTAACCTTAACTTTGCAGTTTGGGCTCCTGAGTCCTCTCAAGTAACCCGGTTAATTCCTCAGTTAATTCCTAATCTTCTGTTTGCCTGTCTTACTCTCTCGCCCCCTCCATCAGTCCTCCAGCAGACATAGAATTAAAAAACAAAAAAAAAAATCTGAAGAGCCAAGTCCACTTTCCTGTGACCATCGATCCAGGCTTCTATTTCCTCATGGATCCCACTGCGCCATCTATATCTGATGGTGCCTCTGTCTCTTCACTGGCCTGTTCACTCCTTTCAGGCACAGATTGGATCTTACTTACCTTTCTCTCCTGAGATCCCAACTCAGAGGACTCAATGAAAGGGTGAGTTATCTGCAACATTAGTGGGAAACCTGTGCTCAGGCACGAGGTGGAAATAGGGCCAGTGGGAAAAATTAAGGGGATTAGAGGGGGGCAGATAAACCTCATGGTTGCTGGCTGAGTGGAGATTGGAGAGTGGCAGTTTGCATTTCCACTGAGAGCTGGGGACTTATGGAGCTGAGGAATTCATATCAGGGCTATGGTTCTTCCCAGAGTCAGCTATGCAATGATGTTGACAGGGCCGGCCCCCTGATTCTGTCCAAGCATCATTGTCTGGATTTCTCTGCCATTTGCATTTATTGAATTTCACTCTTATTTCCAGGGAAAGCATGGCAAAGATACAAATGGTAGCACCTTAACCAGTTTAGAGGAAGGTCATGAGGGAAAGAGAACAAAAGGGAAGAAGGCGAGGGGGCAAGAAGAAAGGAAGGAGAAGAGAGAATAGGAGATGGGAAAAAAGCAAAAGCATGGGGGAAGGGAGAGAGAATATTTCAAAGCTGACTTCAAGAGGCTTTGTGGCGTGAATGTTAAGAAATCACAGATTAGACAGTTCGAAAAGAATCTCTAACATCTGTCTTCAGAGTCTCAATTTTGCCTCTGTAAAATGGGCAGTAACAAACTTGCCCTTCACGCTAAACTTTGCCATGAAGGATTTAGGCATGATCTCAAGAATGTGCTGCATTCCTTCCCAAGAATGTCACGAGTCTTGGTGAGTTGTTTTGCAAGATTTGGGACAGCTTAATACTGAGATGGAGAAATAGTTAATTTGCCAGACTTCCAGGAAGGCTGTGGAAGGCAGAGCAGCCTCACGGGGATCTTGATTCGAGAGGCATTTGGAACAGGGCTAACTGGACCGTCCCTCCCAGTGGGGCTGCATGTTTGGGTCAAGGTCTCTTGGCAGGGGCAGCAGGTTTGAATGAAAGCAAGGCTTGAGGGAGTGCACTAGAACAGCAGTATGCAGTCTTTGGTCCCTTAAAAATTATGGAAGACCCTGGCCAGGTGCAGTGGCTCATGCCTGTAATCCCAGCACTTCGGGAGGCCAAGGCGGGCGGATCAAGAGGTCAAGAGATCGAGATCATCCTGGCCAACATGATGAAACCCTGTCTCTACTAAAAATACAAAAATTAGCTGGGCATGGTGGCGAGCGCCTGTAGTCCCAGCTACTTGGCAGGCTGAGGCAGGAGAATTGCTTGAACCTGGGAGGCGGAGGTTGCAGTGAGCCGAGATTGCACCACTGCACTCCAGCCTGGCAATAGAGCAAGACTCCGTCTCAAAAAAAAAAATTGTGGAAGACTCCAAAAACTTTTATGTTTTTTTAAACCCATTGGTTTTAAAAAATATATTGGTAATTCAAACTGAGGACATTTTAAGACACCAGAATGCACAAGCACACATTTCATTGGCCCTCCAATCAGTGACATCATCAGGCATCAGCTAGATGCTGGAGAACTTCTCTGTGCACTTGACAGAGCATGAGAGTGGAAAATGCAAACCACATTTGGCGTGGTTATGAAAACAGTTTAGATCTCTCAGACACCTGTGTACTCCCTGGCCCACCCTGTGAGAACCTCTGAACTACAGACGTGGCAGAATGTTACACCTGATGGAAATCCTGCTGTAACTCTTCAAGACCTCAGACAAGGCGGTGACCTCATGTGATCACAACTGCGATTGGATTTCTTGAGCTATGTGTACCAGTTAATGTGCAAACAAGTCAGAATGGTTCACTCAGCCAGAGGCACAAAACTAGAGGGCTCCAGAGAGAAGTACAGTCAGGAATTTGGGGAAATCACAGAAAGGGCCCTAGATCCACGTGAGGTATGAAATTTGAGGATTTGGATCCACTTCGTCTAAATCTGCCAGAAGCAGAAATGCCCCGTGTATCATCTAGGTTCAAACTTGTTGCTGTAAGTTCAAAAATATAACTCTTCCCAAAGGCCATGAGCCTATAGCAGCATCTGCACTCCCCTTATGAGGTCAACGTCTGTGCTCAGCCCTACCAGCCCCCTTCCCTTTCCCAGTGCTAGAGAAAACATAAAGCCACTGCAATCAAAATGAAATGTCAAATTTTTAAAAACCCGAGGAACAGCTGTAATTTGCAAGGAGACAGAATGCAATTAGCATACACTTGTCAGAATGGGAGATGGCTCTGTGAGCCCTTTATTGCCTTAGTTTTATTAAGACTGGACTGATTATTACAGTTTCATTTGCTGTTTGCCCCATTAATGGCCAAAGCAGAACAATAAACAGGAAGGCAGTGGAGAGCGTTTAGGAGCAGCATGCCATGGCCCTTGAGGGTCTTCATGGAGGTGAGAGAGGAATCAGGTACCTGCGTGTGATTTTGTTTGGAGAAAGGGGAAATGAGGGCCTCAACAAGGATCCTTCAACCTCTAGTCTACCAGCACTTTTTGTAACTTTTGCTTCCTGGATCGCAGTGCTTTGGGATAGAGGCCAAGAAAATCAGGGCAGAAAGTAAACAATCACAGTGTTAACCTGGTAATCTAGATGAGGCCCTGTGGGGAGATGGGAAATTAGAGTTCCCTAGGCATGTCCCAGGGTGGTCTTTAAATTATTCTGCAGGGGCACTATTCTCTGCTAGGGGACATTTGTCTGCATTCGCTGCTGCCTGCTGGGCCTCTACCCCTGCTCTTACCTGACCTTGCACTGGGGGTTGTTCCCTGAACCCCAGTCCTGCTCTGATTGCCACTGCAGGAGTTTCTGCAGCCCTTGAATCAGACTCAGCCTCCCTGGGTGGGAGGCAGTGGGGTTGCCCCCCAAGTCTGTCATCTGTGCTCACAGTCCTGCTGGAGCCTCTTCCGTGGGCTCCATTAAAGGACATGGAGCCTGCTCATTGAGTGAGCGCAACCTGAAGATACGACCGAAGAACAGTTTTATTTTTGCTCCCATTCTTCTTTTAAAATTTATTCATTGAGGACCATTTTTTCCCTTGCCTGAGGATGAAATGTCTGTGTCAGGCAGGCCCCATAATTTTCTCCTGGCTTTAAGGTAATAAAAAGATCTCTGGTCATTTTACACCACAAATACTGTCTCAATTCAGTAATTAAAATGGTCTATTCCTAGATAATAAAAATTCTGGACTTGTTTTAATGCCAGCTAAAGGGGTCCTTTACAGTGGAGAAGCAGCAGGGTCTTTGGCTTCCCAGCCCAGTGTTTCTCCTTCTCTGCCAGCTGACCTGGGAGTTTCCGAGGTTTCTGACCCTTTCAGGGTTTGACTGGTGGAAGGTGGGGTAGGAGGAAGAGGGAGTGTCTCCAGGAAGCAGACATAGGTCTGTAGGCTGAGGCTTCCTCTCTGGACACCTTCCTCCAGCCTCATGAAGACCCCTTAACCTCCAGTTTTGCAGCACTATCTGTCACACAGCAGAATCAACTCACTGGAATATCTTTGCCCAGGTTCAGATTGTTTCTTAGAAAATCTGGGTGGCTGCAGGACAGTGCACTGTCCTTGCTGAGAAAGTGGGGCTCAGTTTGTCCTGCTGAGGTAGGGATTCCCATCTCTGCCTACACTGTGCTGTCTGTTTTGCTTTCTCAGGCTGACAGGCACTGCCTCTCACTTGAGATTCCACAGTAGTTTGTATGGGGGTCAGACATCAGTTTAAGTGTTCCCACCACTCCAGGGGCCACATTGTGGGGCCTCTATGGGTCCCATTAAGGGTCCTTCTATAGCTGCAGGTGAAGGAGGCAATAAAGACCACCATCACCGGCTTTTTGTTTTTCAACTCTAGTCACTCTTTAACTCTCTCTTGCATATTTTAATCTTGATCAGAGGTCCTGCTGAGAGGTCTAAGGATTGTGAAATTTGTTCTCAGCCTCTTCACTTTGGTAGGCAGCATCAATTATGTTGAAATTGCCTTTTTAACATCCTGTAATGACACTCATTGGATGCCCAGTGGCTGCACTCTCTCCTTCTGGGAATGGTGCTTGGACAGGTTTGGGAAGCTGCTCTATCTCCCTCCTCAGCCATGTGGCTTGACAGAGAGATGGCCCCATCCCAGCTCCAGCAGTGGGTCCTGATGGGTGTAGGCCAATCAGCATATTCTCTCCCTCTAACCACAGGGATTGACTCAGCCATGGGCACCTCCTATGGCTTGAATGTGTTCCCTCAGAAGCATGTGTTGGAAATTTACTCCCCATTGCAACAGTGTTGGGAGGTAAGGCCTAATGGGAGGTATTAAGGTAATAAGGACTCTACTCTCATGAATGGATTAATGCTGATTACAAACTATAAAAGGGCTTGAGATTGAGAGTTCAATCTCTTGTTCTCTCTTGACCTCTCTTTGCTTTTCTGCCATAGGACGATGCAGCAGCAAGGCCTTTGCCAGATGCTGGCCCCTCAGTCTTGGACTTCCCAGCCCCTAGAATCATGAGACAATACATTTCTATTCATTATAAATTATCTAGCCTCAGGTATTATGTTATAGCAGCACAAGGTGGATCTAGGCAAAAAATTGGTACTGGAGAAGTTGGTGTTGCTATGATAAATACCTGAAAATGTGAACATGGCTTTGGAGCTGGGTAATGGGCAGAGGCTGGGAGAGTTTGGAGGAGCAGGCTAGAAAAACCCTGTATTGCAGTGAATGGAGCATTAAAGGGGATTCTGGTAAGGACTCAGAAAAAAGAAGAACTGTAAGAAAAATCTGGAACTTCTTAGAGATTACTTAAGTGGCTATGATCAGAATGTTTGTAGAAATATGAACAGCAAAGGCCATTCCAATGAGGTCTCAGATGGAAAAGAGGAATATCGTATTGGAAACTGGAGTAAAGGCCATCCTTGTTATGAAGTGGCAAAGAACTTGGTTGAATTGTGTCTATGCCCTAGGGCTTTATGGAGGGCAGAATTTAAGAGCGATAAACTAGAGTATCTGGTGGAAAAAATTTCTAAGCAAAATATTTAAGAAGCTGCATGGCTTCTTTTAACTGCATGCAGTAAAATGAGAGAGATGATTTAAAGAGAGAATTTATAATTAAAAGGAAACAGAACTTAGGGATTTGAAGGATGCTCAGTTTGGTCATGTGATAGAGAATGAAAGAGCATTTTCAGGAGAGAAAACCAATGCTGTGGCCAAGCCACTGACTGATAACAAGATTAGTATGCATAAAATGAAGCCAGAGGCTATTCTTCAAGACAATGGAAGAAGAAACCATAAGGTACTTTGTAGATTACTAGTGCTGTTCTTCCTACCAGAGGCCCAGAATGCCAAAGTCAAATGACTTCTGGTCGTAGCAGAGAAATAAGCTATACCTTATAGCCTAGGTGTGTAGTAACTGGACGATCTCGGTCTGTGCAAGTACACTCTATGATGTTCACACAATGACAAAATTGCCTAATAAAATATTTCTCAGAACTTAGCGCCGAATTAAGTGATGTATGACTGTATGCCAAAAAAGAGGCCTAGGGCACCCTGGGGACCTTGAAGCTCACTGTCCAGATCTGCCTCAAGTCTCTGCTCCCGAAATTTTGGCAAAATGCTCCTAGGTCACTCCAGGTGTGGCTCAAGGGGGGTGAGGTGTGGCTCAGGCCACAGTTTCAGATGAAGCAAACAGCAAATCTTGGGTAGCATCCATGTGGTGTTAAGTCTGCAGGTGTGCAAATGAAAAAGCTGTGGAGCACAGTTTCTTCCACGTAGGTTTCAAAGGTTATCTCAGGCAGCCTGGGTGCTCAGGCAGAGACTCATCCCAGGGGTGGAGTCACTGCAGGGAGTCCCATTAGGGCAATGCTTAGTGGAGTCATGAGGATGGGATCACCCCCAAAACTCCAGAACTGTAGAGCTACCAGCATGCAACACCAGCCTGGGAGAGTGGCAGATACCTGACTTTAGCCAGTAAGAGCTGCTATATGGGCTGAGCTTGGTAAAGCTATAGGGGCAGGGCTGTTGGAGTCCTTGTGGACTCAACCCCCATGTCAGTGTGCCCAGAGGTGGAACATGGAATCAAGGAAGATTATTCTGGAGCCCCAAGATTTAATGTTATTTGTCTTTTTGGGTTTTGGACTTACTTGGGACTAGTTGTCCTTGTCTTCTTGCCTATTTCCCCCTTTTGGAGTGGGAATGTCTATTCTATGCTTGTCTCACCATTATTTTGGAAGTAGGTAACTCTCTTGGTTTCACAGGCTCACAGTTGGAAGGAAATTTGCCTTAGTATGAATCCTGCCTTGAGTCTTACCTGTATCTGATTTAGATAAGACTCTGACTTTGGACTTTTGAGATGATGTTGGAATGAGTTAAGACTTCTGGGGCTATGAGATGGAATGAATATATTTTATATGTAAGAAGGACATAAATCTTGGGGGTCAGATGTGAAATGATATGGTTTGAATGTATACCCCAAAAGCATATATTGGAAACTTAATCCTCAATGTAACAGTATTGGGAGGTGGGGCCTAATGGGAGGTGTTTAGGTCATGAGGGCTCCACATTCATAAATAGATTAATGCTAGTTATGAATTATAAAAGAGGTTAAGGCTGCAAGTTCAATCTCTTGTTCTCTCTTGTTCTCTCTTTGCCCTTCTGCCATGGAGGATGCAGCAGCAAGGCCCTTGCCAGATGCTGACCCCTCACTTTTGGACTTCCCAGGCTCCAGAACCATGAGCCAATAAATTTCTATTCATTATAAATTACCCAGTCTCAGGTATTATGTTATGGCAGCACAAAGTGGACTAGGACAGCACCCAAACAATCAGCACAGAGAGAGGCGAGGAAACATGCTGAGGATTTTGCATGGGAAGATGCAGTCTCTGTTCTGTGGGAACGACCAAAAAAAGACCACTTCTCTTCCCCTAGACAGTCAGGTCTAGGGGAGACTGTGAGGTCTGCAATTTTGATGGCCATTTTACTGACACAAGGGGAGAGTGTGGAGCTACCAGGGTCCACCATGTGTACCCTGAAGATGAGCCAAGACCACAGCCTTCTGTGGTCTTGGCTTATCTGTGCCTTGATCATGAGAAATCAGGACCTGGTGACATCAATGGAGTCACCAGGTCAGGTCTCCTAAAGCTAGTTTTCAACTGGGGGTGATTTTGCTCCTTCTCCCCAAGGGGACATTTAACAATATCTGGAGGCATTTTTGATTGTCATAACTTGGGAGGTGGGGGAGGTGCTACTGACATCTAGTGGGTAGAGATCAGGGATGCTGCCAAATATCCTACAGTACACAGGACAGCTCCCAAAACAAAGAATCATCCAGCCCAAAATGTCAGTAGCAATGAGGTTAAAAAACCGTGCTCTAACACCAAAACTGTATCTGGACTTTTCAATCATATGAGCCAATGTGTTTATTTTATTTGTTTTAATATGCAGTTGGTTTTCCTACGATTTGCAGTTGGAAGAATCCTGACTGACAGTTCCTAAAACAGGACACCTTCTCATTCCCAAGTTCCCTCCTCACAGCCTCACCTAAGGCCTGCAGGCCCCTCCCAGGAATCACCGTTCTTGACATAGTCACTCTTTCTGCCTCCTTGGTAGACACTTTTTAGAAATAGTGTCCTCCACTCCAGGAATCCCCATGAAAAATCCCATCTTCTCAAGTCTTAAAGATACTTGGATGAAAGCATTTACAATTCTGCCCAAAAATTTCAAGATCACAATTTAAAAATTTTAGTATGAACTATTTCAGACCTACAGAATAAGTGCTCACCATCCAGCTTAAGAAATACATCCTTTTCCTAATAGCACTTTCCTCTCCCTCCTCAAGAGAAAACAGTTTCCTAAATTTGGTGCTTATCTTCTCATGCTTATTTTTTGTATAGTATCTTCTCTTCATGTATTCCTAAATACTATATTTCTTTGAATCTTTTATATACACTTATACAAATGATATCATGTGGTATGTATTCTCATGACTTGTTTTCTTTGTAATGTGTCTTAGAATCCCCCAGACTGCTTTAGGTAGCTTTGGGTTCTTCTGGTCTATGTGATGTTTCCTTATGTGAATTTAGATATCCATCCTCATGGTGAAGCTCAGCCCAATTTTTCCACAAGTAAAAAGATGCCTCTGTGGAGATTCATGAGCCTGTGTCCTAGAGCGCATGTACACAAGCTTCTATTGCATTCACCTAGAAGTGAGTGTTGAGTTGTAGTGCGTGTGCACTTTCACATCCTACTAGCTGTTGCCAAATTGGTCTCGAAGGTCACCTGAAATTTACTCATGCTATATATGTTGTAAAGATGTGTTAGAGGACACAAATATTGTTCTTGGCCCTCATCCATCTCAGTCACTCCTGAGATTTTTTGGATCTTTGTGTGCAAATACTATGTGAATAAGTACAATAGAAAGAATAATGGCCTTCCCAAAGATATCCACTCCTAATCTCTGGAACCTAGGAATACATTAAATTCCATGGCAAAGGGACTTTGTAGATGTGATTAAATTAAGGATCTTGAGATGGGAACATTATCCTGGATTACCCTGGGCCCAATGTAATCACAAGGTCCTTATAAGAGAGAGGCAGAGGGGTCAGAGTCAGAGAAGTCAGTGTGATGAAGGCAGCAGAGATCAGAGTGAAATGAAAAGTGGCACACGAGCCAAGGGATGCAGGAGGCTCTCTAGAAGCTGGAAAAGGTAAGGAAATAGAGTGTCCCCTTAGAGGTTTTAGAATGAATGCAGCCTGTTAATCCACTTTGTGCTCTTGATCTCCAGAAGTGTAAGATATTAAATGTATGTTGTTTCAAGTTTGTGGTAATTTGTTACAGCAGCAAGAGGAAACATACAAGAAGCAAGGCCAACTCAGAGCAAAAATTCAGAAGGCAAAGCTGGTCTCTGCTGTGCCCACATGCCCAGTACCATGACTGACAAGTTGGCTGTCTTAGTCTGTTTGGGCTGCACTAACAATACCATAAACTGAGTGGCTTATAATAAACAGAAATGTATTTCTCATAATACTAGAGGCTGGGAAGTCCAAGATCAAGGTGCCAGCAGCAAGGTGCCTCTGTGTCTGGTGAGGATTCACTTTCTCATAGATAGTGCTGCGCCCTCCTTACATGGGAAGGAATAAGGAAGCTCACTGGGGCCTCATTTATAAGGACACTAGTCCCATCTATGAGACCTAATCACCTTCCAAAGGCCCCATCTCCTAATACCATCATCATCTTGGGGGTTAGGATTTCCATATATATATATGGGGAGAAATATAAACATTCAGACCATGGCATGGGCATTTAACAAAGGTTTAGCCCCTTCTCTTTTCCTCCCTGTTCAATCAATCCCAAGTGCTGACCCCTCAGGCCACCCTGAAGGTTCTAGTAAAGAGGAAATCTCCTAATACAGGTTTTAATATTAGAACATCTAGGAGATCCCTTAGAAGCTCCAACAAAAGAAAATCACATTCTTATGTTAGGCACTGCCCGAGGTGCCTTCACATGGTATCTCATTTGATTCTCACAGAAACCCAAGGAGGTAATAATAATAATATCAACAATCATAAATACTTATTATTGAGACGTGTTTTTGATTCTAGGCTCCATGCAAGGGATCAGTTGAACTGTACAGCTAGGCATGGTCATCTCATTTTTATTGATGAAGAAATCAAGTGAGGCTAAGTGATTTTTCCAAGACTCCAAAGCTAGTATGTCATGGAGCAAGGGTTTGTAACGCAAGTCCATGTGATCTCAAAGTTTCTGCTTCTTCTATGGCAATTTCCTCAGAAAATAATTGTAAAGAGAGTTCCAGCAAATCCTTCCCTTCATAGCACACAACCATAGTTCTTTTCCTCCCTCCTGTCAATACCCTATGTCCATAGTGAATCCCACCTCCTCAATGCCAGAGATACCTGTATTCTGCATTTAGTGACTGCAGAGAATTGGGCAATTCTTCCCCAGTTCCATTTCCTCTGCAAACATTTCTTCCTCCATCTGCTGATGATAATCTTGTGGCTTGCCCTCTGTCCTATCAGAGGCAACCGTCAGAGGGCATCTGCAAGGAAACTGATGAGTTGCTACCAGCACGTTCCTGAGTATGCCTGTGTGTGTGTGTGTGTGTGCTTATACATGCACACAGGTGACTACTAGACTGCTGTATAAGTCCCTTTAGGATGGCTGGATTAGCCCAAAGGTCTCAAGCCTAGAGGCCACTGTAATCTTTGATCTATTTATGAAGCTTGGAGATAGGAGTAGGGCTGTGCATGAATGAGGAGGCTTCAGTGGCCACTTTCCTGGCAATGTCAGTTTTATGGGCCTGAAAAATATCCCATCTCTGCTTAGAAAGTTGCTTAAATGAAAATTCAGTTTGCCAAGTTGCAGGTAGTTGTGATCACATGACTAGGCATAGGGCAATAAAATGTGAGCAGAAGTGATATGTATAACTTCAGGGTCATTTCCAACAGAAGACAAGCCAACTTTCCTGGATGTGGCTCTATTTTACCCTTCCTGAAACTGAGGTTTCTGACTGACTTCATGAAGTGAAGCTGCCCATCATCTAGGCTGTCTGGATTGTTACACCAGTGGGAAATAAACTTCTACTTTATGTAAGCCACTCTGTTGTGGGGTATTTTTGTTACAGCAGTTGAGTAGTTTTACCCTAATTAATGTAACTGCATTCTACGAAGCATCAAGAGAGCAATTACCCAGGCTTTATATGTGCAGAAAGGATGACATCATTTTGGGCATATGCCTTGTTTTTTTTTTTTCTTTTTTTTGACCAGATGGATTACAAACTGGATCATCCACCCCCATCTCTACTTCACTTTTGACTATGCAGTGGAATTGCATCTTAAATTGGGGTTTGTTTCTATAGTTAGGGTGCATAAGGTAAGAACCGTTAATATTAAAAATATTCTTATGGACTCTCAATAAATCCAGTGCAGCCAGCATTTTCTCTAGCTTTAAAAGATGTCTGTTTCTTTGGTCATGCTCTTGTTGAGGATTGCCATTAAGGACCTTATTCTATTAAAAATATGTTTTAAGACATGCTTATTTCTTTGTACTCTCCCTCAACTTTTTCTTCTTGTCTCTTGGATATAATTGGATTCACCTAGGTTTAACACGTGTATGAAGCAATTCAGTATAAACACTGGTGGTCAACAGCTTGGCTGCCAGGAAAGAAGGGGACTCTGAATGCTGGAGGCCAGAGAGCTCCCAATCCATCTGGTTTGCTTCAGGTACAGTCTTGCCTTAGGTTAGGGAGCTGGACACCATGATTTAATGAGATTGCTTTGAGCAAAGGCAAGAAGCCCCCAGAGTGGCAGAGGATGCAGTTGCTTGCATGGGTAATTATTTCTGTCTCTCTTCCCATCCTCTCCAACATCCACCTTAAGTATATACTGATTTATACCTAAAAATCTTCTTACTCTGGTTTAATGCTTTAAGAATTGTTTCAACACAAATCCTTGCAGTATTTTCCATTATTCATCATTTATATATCATTTTTGCAAACTCAGATTATTTATTAAATGTTCACTTTGGGCATTTGGTAAAGACAAAAGTACCCATACTCTCATCACCCTGCCTCAACAACTATCTTCATTTTAGCAGAATCCCTTTTAGTTTTTGTTCAAATGAATATATTTTTCCTTATTTGTAATTATACCAAACATACCTTTTTATTTCAAATTTTATTGTTGAATTCTTTCCATGAAGTTACACCTTTGTAATTATAATTTTAAGAGTTCCATAAAAGCCTATTGAATTTATGTATTATATTTTACTCTGCAGTTGGCAGAGTTCAAAATGGAGAGAATAATTATCTACTTCTCTGAGTTGTTAAGGGGATTATAAAGGTATGTGGCGCTTAGCTCAGTACTTAACATACTACAGGATTGGTAGAGAGCATGGTTTTTGGACATAGACTTCCTGGCTTGGAATTCCAGCTTCACCTCTATCTAGCTATATTTCGGAAGTTACTTATCCTCTGTGTGCCAGTTTCCTCAGCTATAAAATGGGGATGATAGTAATTCCTAAACCATAGATTTGTCATGAGAATTAAATAAGTTAAGTCCTACATGTGTCGTTGTCATTGTCATCATCCTTATTTTTATTCCTCTCCAATACACTGGGTAATTGCCAAAGTCTGAGAATCAATCCTTTGAAGTAATTAAATTTCGTGTCTTATTGCTTTATCTAAAATTCCTACAATAATAAATTATTAAAAGCTTATCTGGCATATTTGTTCTGTTGCTTATTTTAAAGTTGATACGTTTTTATAATTGTCATTAATTGGGTTTTTGTGTACAATGGGTATTTTTTATACAAAAGTGGACATTTCTGTCCCTTTTTAAAAATTCTTGACATAAGGAATAGATGTTAGATTGTATTAAATGCTTTGTGTCACCCATTGAAATGATTATGTTGTTTCTTGCTTAACTATTGAAATGATGTGTGCATTATCTAATCATTTCTTTTGATTTCCTTCGGATCTTTGTTCTTGTTGTCCTTTTCCTGCTCTGCCTGTAATCTCTACACATAAGGTAAATGGTAGGTATCTTAGAGTTCTCCATAGAAAGAGAACAAATAGGGTATATAAGAGGAGATTTATTTTATTTTTATTTTTTATATATATGTATTTGTATTATACTTTAAGTTCTATGGTACATGTGCACAACGTGCAGGTTTGTTACATGTGTATACATGTGCCCTGTAGGTGTGCTGCACCCATTAACTCGTCATTTACATTAGGTATATCTCCTAATGCTATCCCTCCCCCCCCCCACCCCACAACAGGCCCATTTAACATAAGAATTGGCTTATGTAATTTTGGAGGCCAGTAAATACCACAATCTGCTATTTGCAGTCTGGAAGGCCAGTGGTATAGTTCCAGTCCAAGCTCAAAGGCCTGAGAACTAGCGAGAACAAAGGAGGAGAAGGTGGATAACAGAGCTCAAGCAGAGAGCACATTTTCCCTTCCTCTGCCTTTTTGCTCTATTTGGGCTCTCAGTGGATTGGATGATGCCCACCACATTGAAGAGGGTGATCTTCTTTATTCAAATGTGAATATCTTCCAGAAACAGCCTCACAGACACACCCAGAAATAATGTTTTACCAGCTATCTGGATATCCGTTAGTTCAGTCAAGTTGACACATCAAATTGACCATCCCAGCAGGAAAATTTAGACAAGGTTTATCTGGGCCTGGAGGTTATGTTAGTAGTCCAGCCAGTGAATGAACAAGAACCAAGTGATGAAGTGAAAACTACTTCTATTAACTTCTAAACTGACAATAATAGATGGCTAGCAACAAGTATTTAGTTAAAATAATTTAATGCATTTGAGTATTTATTTGCTTAATATTTGAAAATTAATCTTAGCATTTCTACAATGTGTAATGTTAAATAACTTACCTATTTTGAACTTAAAAGGATTTCTTGTATATGATTCTGTGACTGTTACATGAGCAGACATTTGACAGATCTACTCGTATCCTTGGAAACGAGTATTTAGTCACAGACAACACTGCATGACTCAAAATTTTTTTCTGAACTCATTAAGTGTTTTATTTGGTAGAAATATGATAGTTAATTGTGTTTACAAGTAATGTGTGCATAAATAAGTAGAACAGGCAATATTAATAACTGTTAAGAGCTTTTAGAACAGCATATGTTATTACCAAGTATGGCTGATGTGAATAGATTTCTTCACTATAAATCATCTTTATTTTGCAGGAATAAATCATATATGTTCCTGGTACATTATTCCTTTAATGTAAGGCTGATTTTACTTATTGATATTTTATTTCAATATTTTCTATTTGTATTCAAACATTACGTTGGCATAGATTTTGCTTTGTGGCTATATCTTTATCAGATTTCAGACTCTGTATCATACTGACCTCATAGACTAATATAGTCACCCTAAAAATTTTTCTTGCTTTGGAACAGTTTATAGCACACAAAAATCATTCGTATGAGGAATAATTAGCAGCACATTTTTATGGCCTTTGTAAATAATCTTCAGGTTAAATCTAACACTGTTTTCCATTTTTTTCTTGCATCAGGTTTAGAATGCCATGTCTTTAAGGACATTTTTTTTCTACCTTATCGAGGTTTCAGATTATCTGACAATTCTGGATAATACTCTTTTATAATTTTTAAAATTATTTTATGTCAGTTGTTATATTAGCTTTCTGATTTTAATTTTGTTAATTTGAATTTGTTTTTGATTGGCTTTACTAGTTTAGGTTTTCTTATTTTGTCACTTATATTTTTCTTTCTTAGTTACTTAGGGTTTCTATTGCTGTTATCCTTGCCAATAGTGTCCCTTGTCCATGTAACTCTGGCCCCTTTCCTAGTCAGAGATAATTGGCTGACGCAGGCAAAGGTCTTCCAAAAGGTAGGATTCATTATTAGAGTCTTACTCACTGGAAGTGCAATTAAGAACCCCAAAGACGGCCGTGCATGGTGGCTCACGCCTGTAATCCCAGCACTTTGGGAGGCCAAGGAGGGTGGTTCACGAGGTCAGGAGATCAAGACTATCCTGGCTAACACGGTGAAACCCCGTCTCTACTAAAAATACAAAAAATTAGCCGGGCGTGGTGGTGGGCGCCTGTAGTCCCAGCTACTCGGAAGGCTGAGGCAGGGGAATGGCGTGAACCTGGGAGGTGGAGCTTGCAGTGAGCTGAGAACGCGCCACTGCACTCCAGCCTGGGCGACAGAGCGAGACTCTGTCTCAAAATAATAATAATAATAATAATAATGATAATAATAAAAAGAACCCCAAAGACTGTGATGTTAACTGTAGGGAGCCAATAAGCAAAGTCAGAGTGTATATGGACCAATATTGCCACCAGCAAAGCCTCATGCAAGCTGAAATTAAGGGAAAGAAGGATATCAGCTTGAGGTGTGAAAATTGGTAGAAAGAAAGACACGTGTGTGGAGAAAAGCATGAACCAAGAGCCATGTAATCCTGGGGAGATGAAGGTGGACAGTCGAGCCACGTTTTATCCCTCTGGTTTCCATGAGGTCTGACTATGCTTCCCTACCACGTACTTCCATGAGGATCCCTTTCTATTTTTATATAACTCTTATCTTACCCTTGGGCTAGAGTTCCTGTTTAATGCTATCAAGCATGTCTTAAGATATTTTCTTATGTTTTTAAACTTAATGCTCACTTCATTTACTTGATTTTTAAATAATTGAATAATTTAAAGTAACTAAGAGGCTGATGTGGATGAAAATTTATTATTTCTCTCATTAATTACTCAAATCATGCAGACCCTCTGATTCTTTAACAATCTTTGCTTCGTCCATTTTTTACCTATTCTTAGCACCCAACACCAGGACACAATTTATTCTCAATGGTTGTCTTAATGGTTTCCCAAGTAGATAAGATACCAGATTCTCATCTCATTCTTTCTCTGAATTACAAATACAAATTAGGTAAAAAAAAATCCATATTTCTGTGAATATATATCTATGTCTCCATAGAGAAAAAAAGATAGGAAGAAAATAGACCAAAGTCTTACCAGTGCTTATTCACAGTTTTTATTTTGTTTGTACTTCTCTGTTTTCTGCAAACAATGAAAGCGTATTATTTTGTAATCAGATAAATGAAATTATATGAGACTAAAAAATGAACAATTAATTTCTGAGTCTGACTTTGCTGTAAAACAGAGGTTTTTATGTATAGTGTTTTTGTTTTCATTGATTTCTGCATTTGCTATTATTTGGCCCAAATGTAATTCTGCAGAGGATTTTTTTTTAATTTACAAGCTTTAAATATGTTTTATCTATTTTAACTTATATTACTAATAGATCATTTTTTTTACCTGACCACTAGACTTGAGGGAAAATTGGGTCACAACCCTGGTTATTGGCTCTTCTGCATCTCCTCTCTTTACTGGTTCTGATCTGTCTTTTCTAGGCATAGGCAGAACATAAGTGCTTGACACGGGCAGATTTGTTCATTCATTGCTTTTAACAATTATTTGTGTGAGGCTTACAGCACACTGGTACTGCTCGAGGGTCTGAGGATGGGATACAGAAGTTAACAAGACAGACAAAACCCCTGTTTCTATGGAGTTGATATTCTAATGAGGAAGTAAGCAAGCAAATTAGTGTGCAATGTATAGAAATAACAGCTACCCAGAAAAACAAGTTTACGTGGAATATGATAGGGATAGGGTTTTCAGGAAGGTGTATTTGCAGTGGCCATATTTACAATGCAATCTGAAAATATGGAAGAAATCACTCCAGGCAGCAGGGGCACTAGTGTGAAGGTCCTAATGTAGAACAAGTGTGGATATTGAGAAAGACAAGGAAGGTCGCTGTGGCTAGAGTTGAGTGGGCGAGAGAAAGTGAAGTAAGAGATGAGGCCGGAGAGGTGAGTACAGGGCAGTTCATGAACGTGCAGATCAGAGGAAGGGATGTGATTTTTAGGTTTGATGGGAACCCACTGGAGCATTTTAAGCAGGGAAGTAATGTGATTTGTTTTATATATTGAAAAGATAACTTGAGGACTTACATTCTGGGCAGATGGAATAAAAGTACTTTTCCCTATTCCTGCCACTAAGTACAACTAATAACCCTGGATGTTATACATAAAACAAATGTAAGAACACTCCTAAAGGTAGAGAGAAAGAAGCAGGCTGGATGAGGACCTTAGGACCTCACCAATGGTGAGTTTCTTATTGTTTCTGTAAATTTTAAATTTTTGCCTATATATCCCAGACTTGGAGCTGAAGAAGCCAGCAACTCAGAAAATGGCACTGATGGAAAAAAAAAAAAAGCCACAAACAAACAAAAAGCCCAAACAAAAACTTACTCTCTAGGCAAAGGACCAGGAAAGAGGCCAGCTAGCATGACAAAAAACGTTTAGACAATAACTGCTCTACTCTAGCCAAACACCACAAAAAAGCTGTGGGTCACCCACACCCATGCCAGCAAAAGCTAAGTAGGGAGCCTAGACTTTTATCCTTTACTGTCTATAATGAAGACCACAACACCCTTGTGGGGGAAGTGTCAGAGAAAGCCAAGTAGGGAGCTGGGACTTTCATCATGACAGATGGTAACTAGCCCTTGACCCCCTGCAGTATGAATGGAAACCAGCTGGATAACCTGTACATCCACCGCCACCTGGCACTAACTAGATACCTTTCCCCTTTCCCATTGAAGTGGTTCAGACGAAGCCTAGTGGAGATACAGGACTTTCACCACTGTCCAGAAGTAAGAAGGCCACCACTTCCTCTTTGGTGTCAGTGGAGGTCACTTGGGGGACAGTAACAAGGCACCCCTACCCTTCTGAGCCAGGAAGGTATGAGTGAAGACCTAGTGGGGAGCCAGGACTCCCAATCTTTCAGTAGTAATGAGGGACACACCCTCATGGAGGCTGGATTGGGAACCTGAACTTCTATCCCCTCCTGGCAGTAACAAGGTGGCCCCAACCCCTTTTTCCTGGCAGCTAAGTGTCAGAAGAAGCCAGTTAAAAGAGATTTAAATAAGATTCATAGTACAATACCCAAAATGTTTCAAGAGAAAATTACTTGTCATACTCCAAACCAGGAAAAGTTCAAACTGAATAAAAAACGACAATCAATACATGCTAATACTGAAATGACAAGAGAGGTTAGAATCATCTGACAAAAATGTTAAAGCAGCCATCCTAAAAAATGCTCCAAAGAGTGATCATGCATGCACTTCAAGCAAGTGGAAAATAGAAATTCTCAACTAAGAAATGGAAGATATAAAGTAGAACCAAATTGTACTAAAACACAGAATAACTAAAATTAAAACTTATTAATGGGCTCAACAACAGAATGAAGTGGAGAAAAAGGAAGAAATCAGTGACCTGAAAGATGATAACAAAAATTACCCAATCTGAACAACAGAGAGAAAGCAGATTACAAATAAATAAGCAGAGCCTCAGGGACCTGTGCAACTATAATATTCATGTTGCAGGAATATTGGAAGGAGAGGTGAGAGAAGGTGAGAGTGAAAAAGTACTAAAAGAAATAATGGTTGAAAACTCCCCAAATTTGGCAGAAACAAAAAACATCAGACTCAAGAAGATGCGCAAACCCCAAACAAAATAAACCCAGAGAATTTCACACTAAGACATCATAGTCAAAGTTCTAAAAACTAAAAGAAAAATATTGAAGGCATTGAAGAGAAATGATACCTTATTTGTAAGAGAAAAAAATTCAAATGACTACAGGTTTCTCAGCAGAAACAAGGGAGGCCAGAAGAAAGTGGGATAGCATTTTTCAAGTGCTGAAGGAAAAGAACTGCCAACCCGGAACAGACAGTGAAACTGTTTTTTAGGAATTGAAGAGAAATTAAGAAATATTCAGATGAAGAAAACTATGACAATATGTCACCAGCAGAAATGTCTTAAAATATTTGCTCAAGGAGGTTCTCTAAACGGAAAGGGACTGATAAAAGAAGGAAATTTGGAACATCCAGAAGGAAGCAAGAATGTAGTACAAAAAAATGGGCAAGTTCAATAGATTTTTCTTCTCTTCTTGAGTTTCTAAAATTACATTTGACAGTTGAAGCAAAAAATTATAACAGTGTCTGATGTGGCTTTCAATGTATATAGAAGAAATATTTAAGACAATGTGTATTACAAATGAGAGAGGGTCAAGGTCCATAAAGGGAAGTAAGGCTCCTATATTTCACTTAAACTGATAAAATGATGACACCAGTAGAATATGGTGAGATATGTATACACAATGTAATACCTAGAGTGACAATTTAAAAACCTATACAAAGAGTGACACATAAATAAACAAAAACAACATAAAAATAAAAATATAATTCTAAAAATATTCAAGTAGCCAATTGGAAGGTGGAAAAAAGAAAAAGAACAAAAAATAGAACAGCACTAAACAAAAAATAAAATCACAGACCTAGGCCCTGACATATCAATAATTATATTAAATGTAAATGGTCTAAATTTACCAATTAAAAGAGAAAACTGGCAGAGTGGATTAAAAAGTATGATCTAACTATATTATGTCTACAAGAAACTCATTTCAAATATGACAATATAGGCAGGTTGAAGGGAAAAGAAATAGAAAATGGTATATTATGCAAACGTTAAAGCAAAGCAGGAGTGGTTATATTAATATCATATAGAGTAGATTCAGAGCAAATAAAATTACCAGAGCTGATAATGGACATTATATAATGATAAAAGAGTCAATCCACTAAGGAGACATAACAAATCATAAATACATAGGCACAAAACAAGAGAACTATAAAGATATGTGAAGGAAAAGCTAATGTAACTGAAATGGAAAATAGACAAATTGATAATTATGGCTGGACCTTCAACACCCTTCTGTTAATAATTGATAGGACAACTAGACAGAAAATCAACAAGAATATAGAAGAACTCAATAATATTATCAAACAATAGAATCTAATTATTGATAGAACACTCCATCCAACAACAGCACAATACACATTCTTTTAAAATGTCCACAGATAACAAGATACACCATATCCTGGGTCACAAAACAAACTTCAACAAATTTAAAACAATTGAAACCATACAGTGTGTTTTCCAACCATAATAGACTCAAGCTGTAAATCATTAACCGAAAGACAACAGAAAAATATCCAAACATTGGAAGCCAAACAATATACTACTAATAATTCATAGGTCAAAAGGGAAATCTCAAAGAAAAAAAATTGAAAACATTAAACTAAACAGAAATGAAAATATAGCATATAAAAATTTGTGGGTCACAGATAAAGCTGTGATGAGAGGAAGATTTATATCACTAAATGTACACATTAGAAAAGAGGGAACGTTTTAGATCAGTAATGTAAGTTCTTTCTTCAACAACCCAGGGGAGAATATGCAAAATGAACCCAAAGCAAGAAGGAAGAACATAATAAAGAACAGAAATTAATAAAGTCAAAAAGAAAAAAAGAATACAGAAAATCCATGGAAGAAAAGGCTTTTTTGGAAAATATCAATAAAATTGACAGACCACTAACAAAACTGATAAAGAAAGGAAGCCAAGACAGAGTACTAATATCAGGAACAAGAGAGGGAATGTCACTATAGACTCCGCAGACATCAAAAGAAAAATAAAAACACTGTGAACAGTACTGTGAATATTATTCATAAACATTTGACAATTTAGATAAAATGGACCAATTTCTTGAAAAACATAAACTACCATAACTCACTCAAGATGAGATGGATAACTTGAATAGGCCTGTAGCTAAATAATTAATTCTAAAGCTGCCAAAAAATATTTCTAGGCCTAGATAATTTCATTGGAAATTTTGCCAAATATTCAAAGAATAATTCTTTAATTATGTTTACATTATAATTATAATTCTTTAATTATTTATATTATAACAATTATATTATATTATAATTATTATATTATAATTATGTTAATTATAATATATTATATTATATTATAATTAACATAATTAACATAATTATAATATAATATAATATATTATAATTATGCTAATATTTATATTATAATTATAATTCTTTCATTATTTTAATAATTCTTTAATAATTCAATAAATTCTACACAATTTCTTGCAGAAAACAAGAGATAACACTTTTCAATTCATTTCATGAAGCTGGTGTTACCTTGATACCAAAACTAGAGAAAAACATAAAAAAGAAAACTGCGTTGGGGGTGGAGGCTCATTCCTGCAATCCCAGCACTTTGAGAGACCAGCATGGGAGTTTGAGACCATCCTGGACAACATAGTAAGAGTCTGTCTCTATAAATAATAATAATAATAAATAGCCAGATTTTTTAGGGAGGCTAAGGTGGGAGGATTGAGTCCAGGGGTTTGAGGCTGCAGTAAGGTCAAGATTGCACCATGGCACTCCAGCTGGTGCAACATAGGGAGACCCTGTCTCTAGAAAAAAAAATTAAAAAAAGAAAACCACAGACCAATATCCCTCATGAATATAGACACAAAAGTCTTTAATAAAATATTAGCAAATAGAATTCAACAGTATCAGAATTTTATAGTTTTGCTCATATAGATCTTGTACCTATTTTGTTAGATTTATTAAGTATTTAATGTGTGAAGGGGCTGCTGTAAATAATATTATTTTACATTTCAAATTCCAATTGCTTTTTGCTAGTATATATTAAAGTAATTTGACATTGTATATGAACCTTTTACGAAACCTTGCTATAATTGCTTATTAGTTCCAAGAGTTTTTGTTGTTGTTGTTGATTCTTTGGGATTGTCTACATAGACAATCATGCTGTCTGTGAACAAAGGCAGTTTTCTTTCTTCCTTCCCAATCTGTAAGCATGTTTTTCATTTTATTGTCTTATTTCATTAGCTAGGACTTTCAGTATGGTGTTGAATCAGGGTGGTAAGAGAGGAAATTCTTATTTTTTATCCTAAAGGCAAAGTATTTAGTTTCTCACCATTAAGTACGTTGTTAACTCTAGGTTTTTTGCCGATGTTCTTTATCAAACTGAAGTTTCTTCTTATCCCTGGGTTGCTGAGTTTTTATCATGAATGAGCGTTGGATTTTGTCAAATATTTTTTGGCATTTATTTATTTGATCATATGATTTTTCTTCTTTAACCCATTGATGTGATGATTTACATTTATTATGTTTTGAAGAAGTCTTGCACATCTGAGATAAATCCCATTTGGTTCTGATATGCAGTTCTTTTGATACATTGTTGGATTTGATTTGCTAATATTTGGTTAAGGATTTTTGCATCTATGTTCATAAGAGACATTGATCTATGTTTTTTCTTTCTTGTAATGCCTCCATCTGGTTTTGGTATTAGGATAATATTATCCTCATAAAACAAGTCAGGAAGTATACCCTCTGCTTGTATTTTCTGGAAGAGATTGTAGGGATTGGTGGCAGTTCTTCCTTAAATATTTGGTAAAATTCACCAGTGAAACCATCTGGGCCTGGTGTTTTCTTTTCTGAAGGTTATTAATTATTGGTTAAATTTATTCAATACTCTGTTAAAACTATCAAGATTATTTATTTATTCTTGTGTGAGTTTTAGTAAATTGAGTCTTTCAAAGAATTGTTCCATTTTATCTAAGTTATCAAATTTGTGAGCATAGAGTTGTTTCTAGTATTCTTTTATTACCATTTTAATGTCCATTGCATCAGTGCTGATGGCCCCTCTTTCATTTCTAATATCAGTAATTTGTCTCTTTTCTCTTTTTTATCCTTAGTAAGCTTGGGTAGAGGTTTATTAATTTTCAATAAACCAGCTTTTGGTCTTGTTGATTTTCTCTTTCCACAAAATAGAGTGCATTCTGTTTTCAATTTCATTGGTATCTGCTTTAATTTTTATTATTTGTCTTCTGCTTGCTTTAGCTTTATATTGCTTTTCTTTCTCTAATTTCCTAAGGTGGAAGCTGGAAGCTTAGATTACTGATTTTAGATATTTCTTCTTTTCTAATATATGCATGTGATGTAATACATTTTCCTTTAAGCATGGTTTTCACTATAAGTCACAAATTTTGATAAGCTATATTTTTAGTTTAATTTAGTTTGCAATATCTTTTTTTTTTTATTTTTTTTAGACAGAGTTTCACTCTGTCATCCAGACTGGAGTGCGGTGGTGTAATCATGGCTCACTGCAGCCTCCCAGGCTCAAGCAATCCTCCCATCTCGGAATGGCCAAGTAGCTGGGACTACAGGCACACACTGCCATGCCCAGCTAATTTTTATTTCTTTGTAGAGACAGGGTCTCACTATATGGCCTGGGTTGGTCTCAAACCCCTGGGCTCAAGTGATCCTCCTGTCTCAGCCCCCCAGTGTGCTGGGATTACAGGCATGAGCCACTGTGCACAGCACACTTCACAATATCTTTAAGTTTTCCTCTTTGAGCCATGTGTTATTTAGAATTATGTTGTTCAATCTCAAATACATTGGGATTTTCCAGCTGTCTTCTTGGTATTGATTTCTAGTTTAATTTCACTGTGTCCTCGGGCATATTTTGTGTCAATTTTAGTCCTTTAAATTTGTTGAGGTATGTTTAATAGTCCAGCATGTTGTCTGTCGTGGTGACTGTTCCATATGAGCTTAAGAATAATGCATATTCTGCTGTTGTTTGATGAAATATTCTGTAAACATCAATTAAATCAGTTTACTGATGGTTCTGTTCAGTTAAACTATTTTTACTGATTTTCGGCCTGCAAGATCTGTCAATTATTGATAAAGGTGTGCTGAAGTCTCCAACTATAATAATGGCATTGTCTATTTCTCCTTGCATTTCTACTAGTTTTTGTCTCTGTATTTTGACACTCTCTTGTTAGGCACATACACATTAAGGATTGTTATGTCTTCCTGGAGGATAGAGCTCTTCTCATTAAGTAATGCCTTTGACAATTTTCCTTCTGAAGTCAGCTTTGTCTGAAATTAATATAGCTACCTCTACCTCAGCTTTCTTTTGATTTGTGTTAGTATAGTTTCTATTTTTATTAACCTTTTTTTGTTTTTTTTTCTTTGGCTTCTTTCGATATTTTCTTTGTCTTTGATGTTTTGCAGTTTGAACATGATATGCCTAGGTACAGATTTTGGGGAGTATTTATCCTGTTTGCTCTTCTCTGTGCTCCTTGTGTCTCTGGTGGTTGTCATTCTATGGATCTGTCAATATCTGTCATTCATTTTTTAAAATTTTCAGTAATTATTACTTCAAATATTTTTTCTGTTCCTTTTTCCCTTTCTTCTCCTCCTCATATTCCCATTGCATGTATTTTACATCTTTGGCAATTGTTTCACAGTTCTTGGGGTGTGCTGTTCCATTTATTTAATTCTTTTTTTTCTCTTTGCATATTTGTATGAGCAGTAGTTTCTACTGACCTTTCTTCAAGCTCATTCATTTTTTTCAGCTGTGTCCAGCTATTGATGAGCCCATGGAAGTCCTTCATTTTTGTTAGTGTTTTTTAAATATATATTTGGCATTTCCTGTGGATTCTTTCTTAGAATTGCCATTTCTTTGCTTATATTACTCATCTGTTCTTGCGAGATGTCCACTTTTTCCATGAGAGCCTTTAGCATATTTATTTTCGTTATTTTAAATTACCGGTCTGATAATTCCAAAATCTCTGCCCTATTTGAGTCTGGCTTTGACACTTGCTCTGTCTTTTCAAACTTTGATTTTTTCTTCTTAGTATGCCTTGTAATTTTTTGTTGAAAGCAGACGTGTTGTACTACATAAAAGGGAAATGAGGCAAATAGGCCTTTGGTGTGAGGTTTTGTGTTTATCTGGGCAAGAGTTAGGCTGTTCATTCTTTGCTGTAGCTATAGGTGTCAGAGGCTAAAATTTCCTCTGGTACTTGCTTTCGTCTCTCTTGTTATCTTGGGCTTTCCCTGGAGACTTTTTCTTTATAAGGACTGAGACAATGTAGTTCTTCCTATTGCAATCCCCTGGGAGTATATTGAGGCCCTACTGATGTCATGATAAGGGGTAGAGGTAGGGGAAGTATTCAATAGTCCTATGATTAGGTGTCAGTCTTTTTTTTTTTGATACGGAGTCTCGTTCTGTCGCGATCTCGGGTCACTGCAAGCGCCGCCTCCCGGGTTCACGCTGTTCTCCTGCCTCAGCCTCCCGAGTAGCTGGGACTACAGGCGCCCGCCATCACGCCCGGCTAATTTTTTGTACTTTTAGTAGAGATGGGGTTGCACCGTGATAGCCAGGATGGTCTCGATCTCCTGGCCTCGTGATCCGCCCACCTCGGCCTCCCAAAGTGCTGGGATTACAGGCGTGAGCCACCGTGCCTGGCAGGTGTCAGTCTTTTAGAGAACCTGTGCCTTGGGCTGGGACCTTCACAAGTACTTCTTACTTCTCCCCACCCCAACCCCTTAGATGAAAGACAGGAATGCTATAGGGAGTTGGAGTCGGGGGTTTCCCTTCCCCAGGTCAGTGAGGCTCTAGTAAAATAGTTTCCTTTGATGATGACTTTCATTAAAGAAGAATGAATGCTCTGGGCATTTTTCAGATGATTACTTTCCCCGTGCTCTTGTCATAAGCATGAGATTTATCTCAGGTTAACTCCCTGAGAATCTATCCGTTGGGACTGCTGGAGATAAAACTCATGTAGATGTGGGAGCCTCCCTAAGACTGGCCTCCCTGGAGTTTTTTTCTCTCAAACATGTCCACACTGAGGCTTCAGTAATTCATCAGTTACAGCATAAGTTCTCCTACCCTACTTCTGGGTCCAGCAGCAGGCTTCTGTTCCTGAACTTCTGCTCCAGTAAGCTGTGATTTTTTGTATTTGCCTGCATCTCCAATTTTGGGGGCAACAGTTTTCTCTGTGACCTAAATTCTCTGACAGATCTATGAAGAGTTTTTGATTTTCTGTTTGTTCAGCTTTTATCTTGTTGTGAGGATGGGAGTGGTGACTTCCAAGCTCCTTACATGCTGGACTGGAAATCAGAAGTCTATCCCTTTACTTTTAATCTATCTGTGTCTTTATATTTAAAGTAAGCTTTTAAAAAGACAACAAGATTATTGGGACAGTTTAATCAATAACAACCATATTTGTTTCTGTTTTCTATCCATTGTGCTTGTTCTTTGTTTCTTTAAAAAAATCTGTCTCTCTTTTTTTATGACCAGCTCAATATTCTGGTTGTAATTGGGGATTTTATATGATTCCATTTTCTCTCCTCTTTTACCATATCAATAATGCTTCTTTTTAAAATTTATCTAGTGATTGTCCTAGAGTTGCAGTATATCTAAGTCCACTTTCAAATAACACTATACCACTTTATGGGTAGTACAGGTACCTTATAAAAGATTATTCCTGATTCCTCCTTCCTGTCCCTTACAACATTGTTGTAATTCTTTTACTAATTCACAAGCTATAATAATCACCCAACACATTGTTGCTATCATTGTTTTGAGCAAAGAGTTATTAGATCAGTTAAGAATAGGGAAAATAACAGATTTTATGTTGCCTTCGTTTTTTTCCTTCTGCAACACTCTTCTTTATGTAGCTATGAGTTTCCAACCTATATAATTTTCCTCCTTTCTGAAGAACTTCTAACATTTCTTGCAATGCAAGTTTATTGGCAACAAATTATTTCAGTTTATGTTTGTCTGAGAAAGTCTATTTCTCCTTCACTTTTGAAGGATATTTTTGCTGGATACAGAATTCTAGGTCGGTGGATTTCTTCTTATTTTTTTAACGCTTTAAATATTTCACTCCATGCACTTCTTACTTGCATGGCTTTTGAAAAGAAGTCCTATGTGTTTCTTATCCTTTTTCCTCTATAGGAAAGATGTTCCTCCCCTCACACTCTCTTCCCCCAGCTTCTTTCAAGATTTTCTCTATGTCTTTGGTTTTCTGAGTTTAAATATAATATGCCTAGGTGTATTTTTTTTGGTATTTATTCTGGTTGGTGTTCCTGGGTATGTGGCAGCTAAAACCAAGCTGGTAGCCATGAGGGGTGGGGAGTAGCATTAAATATATGACAATTTAGAAAGATGAGTCAATTGAGCAAAATACAAAAGAAGAAAATTTCAACATACTACAATCTCTTCATTCAGAATGAAAACTCTTATTACCAGTTGTACATATTTCTTAATTTTAATATATATAAAATATTTTATTTGCTAGCCTGCCTTATCACTTATTATAAACATTTTTCTATTTAGATAAATTTTATTCTAAAGCAATTTTAATAAATACATAATATCTGATTATGGGCTACACCAAAATTTACTTAACCCATTCTCTTCTACTGGACATTGAAGCTATTTTCAATTTTTCATTGTTTTATGAACACTTACTGCAATGTTTATTCTATTAGCTAGATATACACAGTCTCACTTAAATAAATAAGACTTTTTATAGCCGGCCTTGTCATCAATGCAATTTGTTAAGAACAGTTTCCTAGATGCATATGAAAGGTTTGCATGTTCTTAAGGATTTTAATATGTGTTTATCAATCATTCTTCAAATTATCTTCCTACCAGCAGTTTATGAATACCCCACAGCACCCATATTAATAACTGTCTACTCACCGCAGAGTATTATCTTTGTGTTTAATCTTTGCTAGGCTGATAGCGAAATAATGTTATCTCATTGTTTTAATTTTTTATTCTTTGGTTATAAGTGCGGTTGAACATTTCCTTGACTACATCGATTGACTCCTCTAGTCATGTATTCTGCCCTTAGGACTGGGGGTACAGTCAGCCTCATCTGAAACAGATGGACTGAGAGAAGGGAAGTGGGGGAGTCTCAGCTGAACATTGAGATATTATTATCTAAGTGCGGCAAAAATGCAAAACTTCTACCACAAAGAAAGCAAATAAACCTTCTCGGCCAGGCGTGGTGGCTCATGCCTGTAATCCCAGCACTTTGGGAGGCCGAGGTGGGTGGATCACCTGAGGTCAGGAGTTTGAGACCAGCCTGGCCAACATGGTGAAATCTCGTCTCTACTAAAATTACAAAAATTCACCGGGCATGGTGGCACAAGTTTATAGTCCCAGCTACTCAGGAGGCTGACACAGGAGAATTGCTTGAACCCGGGAGGCAGAGGCTTCAGTGAGCTGAGATCATGCCACCGCACTCCAGCCTGGGCAAGACAGAGCAAGACTCCATCTAAACCACAACCACCACAACAACAAAAAACAAAAACAAAAACAAAAAAAAACCTTCCCTCTTTCTCTCCACCTAATCAGGCTCACTAAATCCATCTAGGACTCTTTTTCTTATATGTATGGTCCTTGGCTGGCACTGGCAGAGAATGGGTAGCCGGCCTTGTCATCAATGTAATGCCATATGGTACATATTTATTGATTATACACAATGGGCAAGAAACAACAATGGTGCTGGAGGGGAAGGAGGAGTATATCCAGAGGTTTTACACATGGTTTTGGAAACAACCAAAATTCAAAGCAGAAATTAAGTGAGGACTAAATGCAGGTAAAGTAATCTGAAGAGACAAAATAAACTGGGGTGCAGGCGGGTCATTCAAGGAAAGCTTTGCAAGGCAGCACTCAGGCTGAGACCTCCACACTGAGCTGGTTTTCCATAGGTGGAGAGAATGATGATTCTCTCACATGAGCCCACAGCATTCAATATACTGTTTCCAAATCCTTTCTCGCAGAGCTCCGTGCAAATGACGACTTGTAAATTATAGGGAATTAATTGCATCATTTATATTCCCTGCAGATCCAAGCCAGATCTGGTCTCAGCCTCTTTAAAGCAAACAGCGCCGCCACATTCTTCCCGTATGGCAGATGCCACTTCTTTCAATTATTTAAGCTCATTTGGATGGCTGGCTGGGGCCCGGGCTGCAAGGCCCCAGCACTCTGTGCAGGCCCATTCCTGGGGTCACTGGGGGCAACTGGAAGGCAGGTCAGGCAGCACCAGGCAAGCAGCCCCAGCTGTGTTTGATCTGATTCCAACTGGGAAACACTCTTTAGAAAACAACCTTCCTCGTAGTTACCGTTTTTAATTTCTCCTGAAATATTGACAGGGGAAGGCCCTGGGGAAGAAAAATGAGCCTTGAGAGATTATTCACTGACACAAGGCGCAGTCACGCTCACGGCCAAGCCAGGTTGCCTTATCACGGGCTGCTCTATCCATTCCCCTGCCCAAATTCCCATCAATAACCTGCTAACAATAACAAATTGCTACCTGACACCCTCAACATTCTATTGGGACTAAGCACCTGAAGAGGTGTTTGCAATAAATTGGACTCCTTTCCTTTCCTTTCCTGTTCATATTTCACAGAGTCCACAAATATTTATGGAGTACCTGCTTTGTGCCAGACACTGAACAAGACCAAGAAGGCCCCCTCCTCATGTGAGGCTGACATTCTATGGAGGGGCCCATACCCAAGCAAAGAAAAATAAACTCAGCATCTCAGACAGTGGACACAAAATGGGGTCACAGAAGAGGACCTGACTGCGAGGGAGCTATTTCCTACTGAGTGATCAAGGTTGACCTCTCAGGAGGGAACATCTGAGTCATAATTTGAATGAAGAACAGGAATGAACTATGTGAAGAGCCAGGGGAAGAACATTCCAGAAAGAAGAGACAAACCAGGAATGTTGGAGGCGCAGAGAAGCCCATGGAGTGGAATTGCTGTGAGCCAAGGAAGGGGTGGTGGCATCTGAGTACATTCTGTCTCCCGGCCCTGCTCCTTCTGCCATCTTCCCTCCTCCTCCCTCTAACCCCTTTCCTCATCCCTGTCCCCTGTCCCTTGCTCAAGCCAACAAGATTTCTCTCCGTCAGCTCCTCATTCTGTACCTTCCAAACTCATAGACTTCTGGGAGTCCAGGATATTGTGTTTTTTTGAAAGTTTGACTCTTGGCAAAGAGCCAGTGCTATTTCCATCTTGTGTGGAAAATATAGAATTACCGTGAATTATATTGAAAAATTAGATTCATTCACTGCTGTGATAATTTATCTCCCAATCTGTCTCAGAGAGTTAGCAGCTGGTGAGAAAATAAAATGTAATTTAGGCAAAAAAAAAATCTCACTTTTAATCTATGTCTGGCAGGGAGAGAGGCTATTAAGTGAGTTTACTATTTGCCAATCAGGTGGTTTTCCTTAGCACACCCTCAAATGAAATGTTGTGATAGAGACTAATGGGTAGCTTGCTCTCCTCAGATGGGCCTTGCCAGCCGTGGGCTGTGAAGTCAGGCCCCGCTTAAAATGCAAAGCTTCCTAACCGGGGGCTCCTCCCAGGGTTCATCTCCTGAGATCCTGTTGGACTTGCTCCTGTAAGAGGATGCACTTTATAGCACTGGGGTTTTCCATGACAGTTTCTGCCTTGAGAAAGGAGGAGAAACAGCCCCCAGTTTTAAGCCTTATTGACTTAAGGTGTTTGAAATATTCCTCTCCAACTGGTAATCGTGGCCATTTTTCTTCTCTGGAGTGCCTGATGATGTGCCCTGCAATGGTCCTGACATCATTGCATGAGTCAGAACACTGAACTAATCATGCTTTGCCCAGACCGAGTCCAAACCTCCCCGCATTGGTGAGTCAGCCCCTCACAGGAGAGGCTACTCCGGAACAGCAGGCTTTAAGTGATAACCAACGTCCGTTCCCCCACAGCATCCCGTAGTGTCAGGGCAGGCTTCTCCCCCTCCTTGCAAGGGATTCTGTCTTCTTGAAACAGAGCAACATAGGGTTAATATGACCCACTTGCTTCCTGGGGAATGAATTTTCTGGGTAGCAAGGCTGGAGGGGTGGAGATAACAATTACTGCTTTCCATTCTACCTAGCTTAGAATCCTACATCCTTGGGAAAACTGAGGCGCAATTGAGCGAGAATGTCCTAGACTGGAATCTGGACTCTAAAGATGTAGTGGAGGTTCTGCCATTTGCTCATCATATGACCTTAGGGGAAGTCTCTTTACCTCTCTTGGCTGGAGCTGCCTCATCTATAAAGTGAGGAGCCTGGGCAAGATGGGCAAGGTCCCTTCAGCTCAGAGTTTGTTAATCTGTGAATTTGTTATTTGGGCTACACAGATGT
Organism: Pan paniscus; assembly: GCF_029289425.2. NCBI lineage: Eukaryota > Metazoa > Chordata > Mammalia > Primates > Hominidae > Pan > Pan paniscus. The sequence goes on from NC_073249.2 coordinate 192,456,418, forward strand.
GTGCCCAGCTCCACTCTGTACATGCCAGGTGGAGCAGAGACCCTGCATCTAAGCTTGAGCCTCCCTGGGATACTTGCTCAAAGGACCCTAACTCAGGTGACTTCAGGGAATGGAGGGCAGGTTCTAACTTGGGAAGGGTGCAGAGCAGAGGGGATCATCAACTTCTCGTGGGTGACCCACATACTGGGTACATCTGATGAGATGTCACACTGTGGTGATGGTTTCCTCAAAGCCGCTGGGAGAGTAGTAACAGGGAGCCTGAGTGTGGAGGGCCTTCCTAGAAGTCACCTGGCCCATCAGATGTCACTCCAGGCAGAACTGTGCTTCATCCATCTCCCCAATGATCTCACTGACTTCTTGAACATGACCTATGAGGCCAGGCATAGAGAGGAAGAGTTTGATTTAAATTCAGCTTGAACTTCCAGGAAAGCCAGAGCTCTCATCACAGATTCCACCTGCCTCACCTCCAGCCCTCCACCCTGGTCAGGTTAAAACTACTGGTGGAATATAAGAGCAGGGGAGGGTGTACACTGGTGCTGTAACATGGGCAAAGCTGATAAGAATGTTAGGGGATTTTTGAAAGATGGAGGCAGACGAGTTCAGAGGGAATGACGGCAGACTGTTTGCAAGAGAATGGGGTACATCTATTTGCTCATCCAGCCACTCTTTACTGAACACTGCCTATGTGCCAAGCACTGCTCTCAGTACTGGGGATCCACAGAAGAGAATAGGAAGGACAAGATCCCTGTTCTCATGAAGATTTTATTCTAGTTTGGAGAGACAGGCAGAAAACTAATACACAAGTACATAAACAAGATAGTTCAGAATGAGCAGTGCTGTGAGTTGTGATGGGAAACGCACATGGGTAGGCAGGCTACTCCAGGGTGGTTTGGAAAGCTCTCCAAGTGCGGTGAGTTTTGAGCTAATACCTGCATGTCAGGAAGGAGTCAGTCCTGAGAAGGGCAAGGGGAAGAATATTCCAGAGAGGTTCTGAGATTGGGGTGGCCTGACATGCGCCCAGTCTATAGAAAATGGATTGGGGGGCTCCCATGAAGTTAAAGAAAGAGATCCTGGCAGAACTCCACTATTATCACCCCTGCCCCCCAACATCTCAGAGGGAAATCCCAGAAGCAAAGATGGTGTGGGCATGCCCAGGGGCATGGATGGATCCAGCCAGGGCTTAGGGAAGTGCCCCAGGGCACAGGGACTCACTGGGCTGGGAGCTGTAGTGACCCCAGTTCCTGACAGGGATAGGGGAAGAAAGAACCACTGCCTCCTGCCTCACCAGAAACAGCCAGGCCACCTCTCTTAGGCAAAGGACCTCACAGCATCTGACTCCCCTATCTCCCTCCTTCCTACCCCAAACTGCTGAGTCTGAGTATGGACCATCCAGTACTTTTTCAGTGAACCTAATCTTCTCTCTTCTCCCTTGTGTCTGAACCTGACAAATTTTAACAAAGACCACCCTGTCAGTCTCAGCCAGAACTTTCCCATGGCAGGGTGAAGGGACAGAAAATAACCAGACATGAGGAAGGAAACTGAAGTTCAAAAGAAGAGGACCATCTGAGACATTGGATAACATGTCTCCCTAAATAGTAAAGTTACTGAAAGAAGCAAGAGATAATTTTAGACAAATTTTAATTGTCCTCTCAAAGAGATTCCAAATGTCATTGCATCTATGAATCTAAAGCAGAAACTCATCCAGAAAGGTATGAAGAGAGGACAAATTAGGACAGACTAGACTAGGAGATGACACAGGGTGAGGGGGAGGAGGCTGGGCTGAATTTTGGCCCCACACTTGTTGGCTCTGTGGTCTTGGACAAGTTCTAGAGCCCATCAATCTCCCATAAATAGGGGATTTCAAATAGCACCTTCTTCATGGAGCATTGCAAAGCTTAAACAAGATAACAATGTGTGAACAGCACTTGGCACAATGTCAGGCACACAAGAAGCACCCAATGCACATTATTCTTTTTGAGAAAGTTCATGAAAATGGAACACAACTGCTTAATTTAGTAATTACAATGAAGGCAAAGAACAGCAAGTTAGATTCTTGAGGAAACCAACAGCAAAGTGGGAGGCAAGAAGGGGGAAATTCTCCCTCATTTCAAAAGAAAAGAAATGAAAGGTGAAAATATTGAGGTTTGAAAAAAAGAGGCATCAATCACAGGGCCAGTAAAATCAAGACAGATATAGGAAGTCGAGTAGGTGAAGCTGGAGCAAATGAAGGGGAATTAATTAATCTGTTTTAGAAAAACAATCGGAACACATTGTCTGCTGTTTCTGCAGGTTGAAAGGACTTACTACACCACAGGAAAGGAAAACAGACTGACAACTAAAAACATCTCAGGGAAAAGATTGAATTTCAGAGAGAAGGAAAATGATTTGCCAAACATAAAAGAAAATAAAGGAAGTTTATTACAAAGGAAGAAAATCAGACCATCTTTGGATCTCTCCACAAAAGCAAACACCAGACAAGAAGCAGCAATACGAGAGGAAAAGTGTGATGGAGAATTCTGATTGTCATTCCAGATTATCATTCCTGTGAGGGCAGCAGGGAGGTTTTCTCATACATGAAAGGCTCAGAGTACACTTCCCATGGGGCTGCAATAAAAAGAATCACTTGAAGATATGGCTTAATGCTTAAGAAAGGAATTATAGATAGAATTTAACACTGCGGAAGCCATAATTTAAAGAACCGTAGAATAAACTATGCAATGGAGTCAAGGCAAAATGATGATCTTTAATGGAGTTTCATAATTTGCAATACTTTGTTTAAAAACCATAAAATAAGTTAATGCTAACCCAGCTCTAATAATCTATATTTCTTTTTTCTTTTAAATGAGAAAAGGGAGTAATAGGAGGGAAGCAGAAGTTTCCTAGATTTCTTCTCTTTCGTAAGTATTGATAAAGGTTTCTGACATGAAGTAGAGAGAATAGTCATTTTTAAATTTAAAAACAACTTTTTAGGACAAAAACAGGATATAAACTCCAAATTCCTGAGGCAAAAGGAAAGGCAAATACACAGAAAATGTATTTCCATAGAGCAACCACAAAAAAAATGAAAAAAAAAAAACAGTAAGCAAGCATAAAAACAAAAGCTTAAAATAACAAAGACACCTTTTTTTATTGTGACAACAGATATAAATGAGCTAAGCTCTCTTGTTAAAATTAAAAGACTCCCAATTAAATGATGAATTGAAGTCCGTCCAAGTTTATATCACAGAAAATTTAAAACCCTGCTCTAGGACATGAAAGGAAGTGAATTAATGTCAAAATATACCATGTTCCTTGATAAGAAGTCTCAACTTTTTAAAGATTTGATTTATTTTTAATTCAAAAGTAAAACAAAATTCTAATAAACATTCAAATAGAATCTTTTAAACCATGGCAAAATGAATTTTAAGTTATTCTGAAAAAATAAATATGGGAAAAATCCAAATAAAAATTGAAGCAGTAGAATAAAGGAGGCACTTATTTTTTGATATTAAAAATATTTTAAAGGTGCATTAATTAAGAGAGTATGGTATAGGTGAAAGAATGAAAATATCACTGCAACATACTAGAAACCCTCAGAATAGACCTACATAAGTAAGGTAGTATTTCATGACACTGGGTAAAGAATAGATGATTATCATGCTGAAGTAAATTGCTAATTATTAGAAATTAATAAAATTGATCACTACATCATAACCACTACCTAGATGAAGTTCAAATGTTAAATGTAAAAGATAAAAGTACAAAGTAACTGAGATAAAACAATGGTAAAACCAGGATAAATATTTGCTTGATCTTTGGGTGAAGAGGGGATTTCTAAACCAAAAAGCAAAGGAAGAAAAAAAATGCAATTCCAGAAAATGTAGGACTTGACTACATAAATATTAGACAACAAGTTCTCTTTACCAAGAAGTTCATAAATCAAGTTTAAAGGAGAACAAACAAGACTGGAAAATGATATCAAACACACATGCATGCACACACACACAGGTTAATGTCCTGACTATATAGAAATTAATATCAATTAGGACAAAAGTAAGCACTCAGCAGGAAAAAACTTGACAAAACACACAAACTGATGAATTACAAATAAAGAAACACAAGTGGCAAAGCAACATATGAAAAAAATTCCACTTCACTAGTAGACAAAGATATTCAAATTCAAATAACATGTCTATCAAATTGAAAAAGATTAAAGTACATATATTACTGAGTGCTGGAGAGGGTACAAGAAACAGGTACTCCTATATCAAAACCCTTAAAAATATTTATAACCTTGGGTGTAGATATTCTCTCCCTAGGAATGTATTCTAAGGGAACATTCAGAAATTTCCATTAAAATTAACTACAAGAGTGATCTTTACAGCATTTTTAAGGTGGGTCAAAATGGATGATAAGAGGCAAATCTAATATTTATTTATTGAGCATGTAAAATGGTCAGGCACTCTGCCAAGCCTTTCACATGCATTATCTCATTTTATCCTCAAACAGCCATGTGAGGTACATCCCATTATTATCTCTGTTTTACAGATGAGAAGATAGGGGATTAAAACAACTCAAATGCCCAGCAAAAGAGGATGATTATACATATCATGGAACAAAAATAATATGAATGTAGTAAAGCCATTTAAAACCATATTTCTCAAAGAATACAGACAGACATCACTAAATGTTCACAGTACATTTGTAAGTCTATGTGTGAACACGGTACTAAACATATGGCCATATGATTTTGGAGAAAAGCATATATAATATATGTGTATCTCCCTAGGAAAAAAAGGACAAAGGGATAAAGAAAGAAGCAGAGAAAGAGAGAGAGGAAGAAAGCAAGCTGCTAGCATGGTTTTCTCTATTTAGGTTATAGAATGATGATAATTTCCTTCTTTTTGTCATCCTTTGTCCTCAAATTTTCTTCAATGAACATGCACTTATCGAATAAAATAAAATTTTATTTTAAGGGGGGGATAATTGACGTCATTTTCAAAGGTTTTCTTTTTGAAAGAGAAGAAGGATTGCTTTCAGATTTATGGTCAAGCTCTAATGGTTTATCCAAGGTTTCTGGGGTCACTAAAGTTCTCAAAGCTACCTGATCCTAGAAGAGGAACAGGACTGATTTATTTACCTTGTAATAATTCCACCCTTTGGTCCAGAGAGACTCAGGCTTAAAAGACATTCCTCAGATCACTAAGTTCTCCCTCTGGCTAAGGGTTTTATTTTGAGGCTGAAGCCCCTGTGCATTTTCCCAGCGAAAGATATATGTCCTGATATTCATGGTTGCATATTGATATGTCTGAATGCCTCCAGCTCCACTCCAGCCAGGATAAAAGTGACAAATGCATGGCATTGTCTCCAGAATTTCCACAAATGAATATTTTCACTAATAGGAAATAAAAACCCCCAAGTTCCTGATCAGGTTATTGCAGCAGGTGATTTGGGCTATAGAGAGACCTAAAAGTAGAAGTGGATGTTAGGGTGTCTGTTTAGGCTGGCTGGTTTGGGGCATGCAGCCACAGTGATGACCACAGACGGATCTGTCACAGCTATTCCTAAGGCCATGGCCCACAGGCAGCAGGTAGGGCTTCATAAATCTCAAGGGGTGGGGGTTCAGATCAGCAAAATTAAAGGCTGCCTCTCTCACAAATAAAGCAAAGGGAGCACAGAAAAGTCTCCTGCTGGCAGTATAGTTGTGCATGTTTCTATTTGATCTTTCCACTCATGAGCTCATGCATTCATTTATTCACTCAAAAACTATTGAACGCTTGAAATGTACCAGGCAGTGGGAATACAGGGATGAATAAAACAGTAAAGTCCCTGCCTGAATGGAGGTTTACACCCTGATGGAATTAGATTTACAATAAACATGTAAACATATAAACAAACAAGTCAACAAGCAAATAAAAATAGATAATTTCAAATAGGGTAAGTCCTCAGAAGAGAATAAAACAGAGTAATGGGATGGGAAGTGACAGGGGGGTTTGTTTTCTAGGGAGGCAGTGAAAGGCCATACCAGGTGACAGTTGAGCTGAAACATGAATGGGCAGCAGAGGCAGCCACTCTAAATGGCACTCAACTTCTTTATTCTCCTTAGCCTGGCTCCACCTACCCACCAAGCCCACTATTCCAGGAATCTTCCCTGGCATTCCCAGCACATACTATTGCCTCCTTCTCAGAGCTCCCAGGCTGTGCCACCAGACAGTTCTTCCAGTGATGTGTGCATGTGTATGGGAACATGTGTGTATGTGCAATGTATGTGCATGTTCTACCCTTCTGCTAGACTCCAGGGTCCATGGATAAGCTAGCAGTGCATCCTGTGGATAGTGTACAGCTGAAGGGTCCCACTTCTTCCCTGGCCTTGGCCCAGACCCCTGTATGCAGCTGCTCACAGTGTTGATTTACCTGACTCTCCCACAGATGCCTCATGCTTTGAACATCTAGTATGAATGATGAGTTGGCAGCTGGACACTGCCTTGCCTGCAGTCTGATTCTGGTTCTGAGGCTCTGTGAAATACATGAGTGGCAATAGTAAGTGATTCTGCTTTTAGCATTCAAGTGAGAAGCCTGAGGTGTCCAGGGATGCCTGTAGAGGGCCCTGGAAAAGAACATACTGAGCTCCCCTACTGCCAACTTATGCAATAGCTTTCAGCCTCAGCCCCATCCCTTTTTCCTAGTCAGCCTGGACTAGGGATTTTTCTCCAGTTGGATACTTGGCCAAGAGTTGGCCTTTCGGACAATGGCCTCATTCCCAAGGATTCTGAGTAATGGAGGCAGCAGTTTGGGCAGGGGTAAAGAGCCCAGTTGACATTTTCTATCTATCTACCATCTATCTATCTATCTATCTATCTATCTATCTATCTATCTATCTATCTATCTATCATCTATCTATCCTGAGAAAGAATCTCACTCTGTCACCCAGGCTGGAGTGCAGTGGTGTAATCTTGGCTCACTGCAACCTCCACCTCCCAGGTTCAAGTGATTCTCATGCCTCAGCCTCCCGAGTAGCTGGGACTACAGGCACACGCCACTATGCCAGGCTAGTTTTTGTATTTTTAGTAGAGATGGGATTTCACCACGTTGGGCAAGCTGGTCTCGAACTTCTGACCTCAAGTGATCCACCCACCTTGGCCTCCCAAATTGCTGGGATTATAGGTGTGAGTCAGCGCACCTGGCTCCAGTTGACACTTTCAATATACACAGACATGTTAGTGCCTAACAGTCCCCTGAGCCTGCCGGGCTAGCCAGGCTTTCGCTGAGGTTGTGAGAACAAAGCAAACTGAAGCACACAGGTCCCCAGGGGAGGAGATGAAAGGAGTCCATCAGGCTCCATGTAGCCCTTCAGCATTAAACACTGCACTGGCCTCAGCTCTTGATCCAGACTCTGAGCTCTTCTCAAGGTGCCCCAGCCATGTCAAAGAGCCCAACAGCCCACATCTTCACAATCACCTTGCATGAATCAGGGGGATGGGATACAATCATAGGTGTGAGACCCAGGGAAAATTCACTTCAGTTCATCAGCACTTCTGCAATAAGTTCCGAGGCTACAAAGAAACTGTGTCTGCCTCTGGAGCTACCATCCACATGAGAAGACAGACCTGGGAACCAACAATGCAGGCAGTGCAATGCACTCCTCTAACTGAAGTGGGTAGCAAGTGCACTGACAGCCCAGACAGGCCGAGGAGTCTTCCTCAGGGGATGGGGGCGGGGACCAGGGAATTGAAGACAGAAGAACACCTCTGAGCTGGACCTTGAAGGATGAGTAGGACTTCAAGGAGAGAACAAGAAGGGAAAGAGCGCCTTAGGCACAGGGAACAGTATGAGCAAAGGCAAATAGCAGAGCATGGCAGTTAAGCAGAAGAACTTGAGCCAAAGTGTGAAGGCTGGAACAAGACTCTGCCCCTTACTAGCTGTGCGACTCTGGGCATGTTAACATCTCTGTGCCACAGCTTCTTCACCTATAAACAAAACAATAATAATAGTACCGATTGGATAGGATAGGAGTGGAGATTTTAGAAGTTAATACACATAAAGAGCTCAGAAGAGTGTCTGGCACACAGTAAGCTCTATAGATGTATTAGCTACTGTTGTTGTCATCGACATTGTCTTCGGACAGCTGCCCAGTGTGGACTCAGTGAGGCTGCAGGGGTATGTGTGATCAGATGTAAGACCGCAAAGGCAAACCAGCGTTAGACAGTGAAACTGTGAATCCATTGAGAATTTCAACCCTTCTCTCCCCTGGATGTATTTTCACAAGCAGGCCAGAGGTGCAATTAAGAGGAGGCTTACAAGTGCCCATGTCCTGGACACCTGGAAGGAAGCCCCTCAGAGCAGGAGCCCAGCTTCTCCCTACTCTAACCATTCAGCAGGCTCAGTCTGTACTCCAGAGACCACTGGAGCAACTACAAATGCTCCCGCCTTGGTCACGAGGGCCCGAGAGAGAAAGCACAGATTTATTTGTCCAAACCAGACAGACTCTGGTGCATCTGAAGGACAGCCTGGAGCATGGTGGGGTGAGAGGGGAGAAATTGGGTGGGGTTAGAACCTGGCTACTGAAGGAAATCTGGAAACCTGAGGGCAGGGTGGATTTGGGCCATTAGGAGCCAGTCAGTGGGTGAGCACCAATCAAGAAGTAGAAAATCTAGGATGGGGATCGGCAACCCTAGAGGGAGGCTTTGGCAAGAAGGGAACTGGATGCCAAGGCCTCAGCCAAGTGGCCTGGAGTTCAGCGTGGACTTTGGCCTCAGAGGAGAAGCAAAGCACCTGCGATGCTTCCACCGAATGAGCGGGATGCTGGGGTGAAAGCAAAAAACACCCTTTGCTTAAACTTATCCTTTTAAATTCCACTTCCCTACCTCTTGGGTGAAATCTTCAGCCGATCTCCTAATGTGGGCTGGTCACACCTTTATAATAAAGTCTTGTGGTCACCTTCGGGCACCAAATTATCTGGTTTCAGTAGTTACCATATCCAGTGCAGTGTAGTAGTTAAATCTCAAAGCTGTATTTAAAGTGACAGTTCTTCCCTCTCCTGAGCTTAAGCCTGCTTTGGGGGAGTGGGGGCAGAGGCAGGAGGGTGCGAGGTTGCTTCTCCATTCCTCTCTTTGCCCATCCCTCCCTCCACCTTCACCCCTCCCCAGGCTGTCAGTGACTCCTCAGGAATAAGCAGGAAGAGGGAGAAAGAGAAAGGTCAGGCCTTACTGGACTGGCAGTGATTGGCATGGATTCTCTATGGGCTTGAGTAATGTACAATGCTAACTCAAGGACCCTTCTTGGGAAAATTCCTTTTGACGATGTCTCCAGACTAGTTGTCTCTGTGAGTCCACTTGACTCCTGGGCAACCTGGCCTCCACGTCACTCTGCTCTGTTGGTATCCCCAGCGCAGCCTCTTTCACCCCATCAGCTGAGCCTTGAGCTTTTGCTTTAAATGAGTGTCAGAAACCAGAACATTGTCTCCCTCTATTTCCAAGGCACACATATCAAGCTTTCCAAGAGGTCCCCTCAGAGCCTCCTTCTCCACTTGGCTTACGGTGAGGGGGATTGTACCTCCCTTCCCTGTGGGGTGGTGGTGGGCACACAGTTCACAGACAGCTCTCTTTAATAAATCACCCCACCTCTCATCCTCCGACATTCAAATGTGACCCATTATACCTTTGAGATGGAGGGTGAGCTAAAAATCTCAAAACTGGTTTTGGCCACCCCTTCCTACCTGCAGGTCTACCTGGAGGATCCAGCATGCTGCCTGCCTCCTCTCTAGAGTAAGAGGTCCTGAGGGCAAGGATTGTATCTGGCTCACTACTGTATTCTTATATTCTTGAGCTGCACTTAGCATTTAATTGGTGTGGGTGCAGCATAATGGCCCACAAAATGTCCTAGTACCCGGAAGCTGTGAATATGTTAAGTGACATGGCAAAGGAGAATTAAATTTGCAGGTGGAATTAAAGTTGCTAATCCTCTGACCTTGAGAAGGGGAGAGCATCCTGATTTTTTTCAGGGGGACCCAATGTAATCACTAGGGTCCTTATACATAGAAGAGGGAGGCGGAAGATCAGTCAGAGAGAAATTTGAAGATGCAGCGCTGCTGGCTTTGAAGATGGAAACAAGCCACCAGCCAAGGAATACAGCCTCTAGAAGCTGCAAGAGACAAGAAAATGGATTCTCCTTTATACCCTCCAGAAAGAAATGCAGCCCTGCTAGCCCCTTAATTTTAGCTCATTTAGAACTTCCGACCTAAATAAGTGAGACTCATTTAGAACTTCCGACCTCCAGAACTGTAAGAAAATACACTAAATGTGTGTCTATTTGTTAAAGAAGCTGCAGAAAACTAATACAATTAATGCTCAATAAATGTTGGTTGCATCATGAAACTACATTGAATCAGAAGGTTGCTTAATGCATATGGAATCTGAGCAAAGGAAGGACAAAAATCTGCAGGGTTGTGTCCTCCAGGCTCTGCTGAGTCAGCTGAACCATCCATGGACGCCCCTTCTGCTCACCTCTGTAGCCACGTCAGCCATGCTCGGAGATGTAGCCCATGGACAGTGCTAGATCAACAGTGCCAGTTCCTCGTTTGCAAACTTCTCCCTTTCAGGTCTTCCTGCATATCACTCCCTTCTGCAATTTTGTTGCTGTTGTTTGAAAATTATAGAAGTAATATATGCACCTATCATTTTTTTCTTGCAATTTAGATGAATATTATAGAGTATTATAAACATGAAAATAGATGTCCCCCATCTCCTAACCCCTCATTTCTGATCTTCAGAGGTAAATTACTGCTCTTTCTGTGGATCCTTTGACACTTCTTTCACCTATATCACAGCATACATTTACATAATTATTTGTGTACTCACATACAGAAAGTATTTTGACACAGAATAAATCACACTGTAGATGTTGTTCTACAACTTTCTTTGTTCATGTAACACTGTATCTTGAATATCTTCTTCTATTAGCACACATAAGTTCACTTCATTCTTCTTAATGGTTGCATGCTAATCCATTGTTTGCTATAATTTGTGTAACCACTGCCATAGTGGCATTTAGATGGCTTGGTGTACAATCCAACAGATTCTTTAATATTTAATTACATTCTTTCAAGACCACATACTCACAGGCATTTTATGACTTTCAAAGGCCCTAAGTGCGCATTTCTGGAGGTTCTACCCCACACCACCTCAAACATATTTAAATATACCCACATCCCACATCAAATATAAATTTTTGCTGTAAAAATTGAGGGGATTTTTATGATTTTGCTTTTAAAATAATTTGGCTCTGAGTAACTATTTAACCTGCAAATAGCTTTTAAGTGTAATGACATTTTTATGAATATTAAATTTAACAATTAATGAAGGTGACATAATGCTATACTTCATAGGCATTTACATAAACACATTAATTTTGATTTTGCTGCTTTCTTTTTTCATTTTGAAGTCAATAGTTTCCTTTTTCATGCCTCATATTTTTCTTAGGGCTTTGAGAAGCTTGTAATCCCTAGAGGAGATGACTAGAGTACCCAAGGGGTGCAATAACCCTGTGTACCCGACCCCTTGCTGGATGCCTGGGTTTACTCTTGAGGTGAGTGGGTGAGAGAGCTGGGGTGTGCTCAGGGCTGGCTCACCAGGGTCCCCAAGGTGGGTGTTTCCCAAGGTAGCTTGAGGCAGCAGAGCAGGGTGTGAAACTGGAATGGATCGTAAAGAGAAGCCAGCCATAGCTAAGGAGACTAAGGGACATCACCCAGGATTGGTCTTTCATGAAGGAACAAGACAAGTCAGGACTTGGGTGTCCCCAAATTCCTCATGCACATATTCCAAGACTGTTGTCTCCCAGAGGCTTGATTTTATTTGTTGTTATGGGGAGAGTTTCCCTTGTTCACCTCTCAAAAGGTGGCCAAATCTTCAGGGTCTGGAGATCTCTAACTCTGCTCTGATGCTCTGACTGCCCTAAAATTGGAGCAGGCGATTGATTGCTTATGCAGAGCTGGTTAATGGGCAAATGAGGGGTCTCCATCAGGAGGCAAATTTCCCCATCTGCATTGCTGCATGTGAAAATGTCATACTGATCAGAGCAGTAAATGCTCAGGAGGGAAGGGCAACATAATGACAGAGACAATTTGGCATCTCATTTAATTTCCTCACACAAAAAATTAACATTTTTGGAAAGATCGACTTTCTCCATGGAAATTCCTCTCCAATGTAAGCACTTGCTCAATGATGGGCTATTATAAATGCTTATGATCATGAGGATGAGATTTCTATAGCATCTGATGCTGTTATTACTTTGAATGAAATCACTGTGAGGACAATTTCAGGTCCCACAAGAAGCTCTTAGCTTTAAGAAGTCCCTGTGGATCAGAACACAATTTCCATAGCTCAGTAACACAGACAGTGAAGAATCCGGGGCAGAATTATGGGGCAGGGGCACAGGGAGGTGGAGGGTGTGGGATGCTGTGTGACCAAGGAAACACAGCAATGGGTCTAGACTAAGGCTCGTAACTTTTGGCTCCTGGATTATCCCATCTGGGATAGGAAGGAACTCACAATTTCAGGCACATACAGTATTTCCCTAGTTTAATCCTAACAGACTCTGTGGGGCTCTCTGGGAGCCTCCTGCTAGGGTCCGATTGTGCCTACATATTATTTTTCTTGGCAACCATCAATGTGCATCCTGTTTCTCCTCTCCACTCTAGGTCACTATGGGATGACTTCTGATATTCACAGTAGCAAACTGATCAGTTCTTGCAGCATACGGAAGATACCAGTGCTTCAACCAGAGGAACTGCCAACTCTAGATCAAGTTAATGCCACCCAACATCAAGGATATCTACATTGGTGTTTTCTCCTTGTGGGAGAGAATGCTGTGGTCTTCCACTATCATTTTTTTCTCATTGAAAATCTTAAATTTTTAGCTAGACTTATTGCCATCCAGTGAAAAGATTCTACTTCCCAGTAGTCCTTGCAGCTACAAGCAGCTGTGAAAGTAAGTTCTGACCAACAGAATTGAAGCAGAAATGCAACGTGAGACTTCAAAGACATCTTAAAACAATGAAAGTATACCCTTTCACTTCCTTTTCCCTTCCTCCTTACTTTGTCTGGAATGCAGGTGTGATGGTTGGAGCTCCAGCAGCCCTCCTAGACCATGAGCTGGCCTTGAGAATGGAAGTCACCTACTGAGAATGACACAGTCTTGCTCCATAATGACACCAAGGAACCACCACACAAGTTTGTTTAAGCTGCTTTCATTTGGAGTCTTTATATGTAGTTGAAACTTACACTGATACACACTTGTTGCTGTAAAAAGTCCTGGTTCCAAAGCACCTAGAAACCATACAGCAAAAGCACTGTGAAGCTGTTCACTCTCCATGAACGTCCTTTCACCCTGTACCCAGACAGGGGTTCATGAAATTGAGTGGCACTGAGCAATAGATGAGTCACTCTGCTAGGAGCTCCCCCTTCTCATATCGCCCCATGGACCACTCACCACTTTATGCATCTCACCCATTCTTTCCTTGGGGTGATTCACTTCCCAATAGGCTCCTCTGCCCCCCATCAAAATAGATCTCTAGTGGACCAGCCTCAGTATTCATTTGGCTATGATTTAATTTTGGGGTGAATACTCTCCATGATAAAGCTGCAAGTTTTGCTATACTCTTTCCCCTGTAAAGTACATGCAGATCCTACCTAATTTCTGGCCTTCATTCAAGATGCCTTTCTTGGAAAGACCAGGAGAGGGTTAGACTTCTTGTGGGCATGTTGGTCTTCAGCTGGAATCCCAAGGCACAGAGCACTCACGTCACAATGAAGGGTATGACCACATGTGTGGCACTTTCTTCTGTTGTGATCAGGCAGGTTTGACCTTGGGTTAGTAAGTCCCCCTCTGTAGTAACTGTGATAGTTAGATATTTGCTCAACATGTAATTTCTCCTCCACCTTTGTGAGAGGAATATAGCCTCCCACCCCCTTGATGTGAAGCTTGGCGATGGGACTTGTTTGACCAACAGAATCTGGGTAGCAAGGAGCGAGGTCCAAGTGTTAAGATGAGATACCTTAATACTTTTCTGCTTGGCCCTCTGGGAGCATTCAACTTACATGATAAGAACATTCTGAGCTCCAGAATAAGACGCATGGGGCAGAATTTCTTCAGTTGACCTACAGACCTAGGGTCTGAAGCAACGGAACTGTAGCTAATCTACAGACCAGCAGCTTGAAAATAGGTGCAACTCCAAATAAAAGTAATAAATATATACTCCTCCCTTACAACAGCTCTAGTTCCACTAGCTGTACCAATCAGTGACTCCTGTTTTCGGCTACTACATTTGTGGGGGTTTGGACGTAGCATGATTTCAGGAAAAGCTTAGCCAATACAGTGAGAAGTCTCTCTTATGCCTTATAACAGCTCTCAAGTCCTTGGGTGGAAAGACACCTTCAAAATCCACTGGATGTGAATTCAGACTTGTAAATACAGACAAAACAGGCCCCACCCTTTCTCTGGCATTCTCTGTCTCTTGGTTTCTCTCTTTCCTGAATGCGAAAAGGGGTGGCTCCAAAACCCACCCAGAGAAGAGTCTCTTTCCTCTGATTTGCTGCTGTCTCCTTCCAAGACCCAGTGCTCTCATGTTCTCTCAGCAGCAGTAGATTCTTTTCAAACCATCCTCCAAAATGCAGCCAGAGTTGTCTTCTGAGAACAACCAAAATGCAGCCAGTGTTGTCTTCAGAGTGGTTCCTGAGACCATCCTGTCTGATCATGTCAGTCGTATGCTTGCAATCCTTCAGTGTCTCTCCACAAGTATTTAGTGAAAGTTTCCATGTCTTAAGGCACAAAGCTCTTCATGACCTAGGGCTTGCCAGCTCTTACTACTGTTCTCCTTACCCACCGGCCCCTCCAATTCCAGATCTTGCCAGCTCTTACTACTGTTAGGTCTTGCCAGCTTGGTCTTGCCAGCTCTTACTACTGTTCCCCTCATTCACCGGCCCCTCCTATTCCAGAGAGCTCCTCACACTTTCCAGAAGGCATCATGCTGCTCTCTGTCTCCATACTGGTGCACATGCCATTTCCATGGCTTGGACACCCTTCCCTTATTCCCTGGGGTGTGACTGTCTCAAGGTGACAGTGATATGATTGATGGAAAGATGCCAATAGCCACAGGAAAAGGAAACATGTTCCTTTAATATGAAGTAGAAGATACAACTACACACAGACCGACTCATAGAGCCAGGTGTACAGAAGCAGGCACAGTCTAAGAGGGTGTTAGTTAGGATATACTTTAGCAGCTGTAGCAGAGAGAGCTGAATTCCTAATGCATCCATCAGAACCCAGCTCAAGCCTCCTTAAAGCCTTCTTTGGTTTGCTCTGTGGCTCACTGCCCAAGGCCTGATTTAGAAGCCCATTACCTGGGCTCTTCAGAGGCCTATCACATTATCGTGGCACTGGTCTAACCAGGTTCAAGAGCCGTTCTGGGATCTCCATGTTGCAGGTGCTCAATGCTTACTTAGTGAGCACCTGGGCTACTTGAGATGGGCATGGGAAAGGTAGCTGATGTGTGCTGTGACCTGGAGAACAGGTGCTTTCCATAGACTTAGAACTGTGCTCTCTAAACTGCCTCCCTGCCTCTGGGCTTCTCTCCATAATGCAGCCAAAGCGATTTTCTACTGCACAGAGTTGGCCGTGCCACTCTCCTTAAAATCTTCCAAGAGCCCTCACTGCTCTGAGGCCAGCAGCTGAACCCTTCAACATGGCTCACAAACAAAGGTTGCCATATTTAACAAATAGAAATCTAGGACACCCATTTATATTTGAATTGCAGATAAACATCAATTCTTTTAGCATAAGTATATCTCATGCAATATTTGAGATATACTTATATTAAAAACAAACTTGTTGCTTATATGAAATTCAAACTGAGTATCTCGAATTGTATTGGCAACCCTGTTTACTTTGTCTATGTCCCTGCTTTTTTCTGCAGCATCCTCTCTCCCTAAGCATCTGCCTCAGACCTACTAAACCTCTTTCTTCCTCTGGACTTTCTATCATGGCGCTTCTGTGAGAATTAAATGACTTAACACATGTCAAGTGCTTAGAACAGTCGCTGTCCTAAGGGACTTACCTGGCTCATGGTGGAAGACATTGAAGTTTCACTGTGATTGTTGTTGCCCACTCCGACGGGCACACCCGCCCCAGTCCCACTGCTCCACTTGGCCAGATTAACTCTTACCCATTCTATAGCAAAGTGGTAATCTCAGATTATCAGCCTCTTCTTTGGGACTCCTTTTCCAATTGTTCCTTGAATGAGATTGGAAGTCCTTGGTGTATACTCCCAAATGCCTTGTACTTCCCCTACAACAGCTCTTACCTCACTTGGTCATGTTTTCTTAGTCAGCTTTCCTACTAGACCATAATGTCTGCAGAGAAAGGAATCTCTATATTGCTCATGTATCTGCCCTCCGTGCCCTGCAGAGTGCCTGGGAAAAGAGGTGGTATTTAGTATATACTGAATGAATGAACAGCACCCCACAGCCCTCTATTTTTTAGGAGCTGGTTTCCTAAATAACTCAACCTCTTTGTGGTCAAGGTCAAGGGAGATTCTAACACTGCCCAGCTGAAGTGCCCATTCCACTTGGGGTGCTCAGTCCTGGTTCTGAGAAAGGAGGCAGACAAGCACTGTTTCTGTTTCAGTTCTGCCTTACCACCTGCAAACCATGTGTATGATATCAGGCAGTTTGCTTCTCTCCCCTGAATTCTGGTGTCCTTGTCTGAGATCTGGAGTCAATAAAATCCATCTGGACAGGCTTTGGGGGAGAATTAACTATGAGGTGATGCTATGCTTGCAAAAAGACCCGGCACATAGCAGGGACCAGACAAACGTGAGTCCCTGCTATGGGCTAACTAGGGCCTCCTTCAGAGAAAATAAAAAGTTCGGAATCATGTGACCAATATCTGGTCAGTTTGCATGAGGCAGTGTATTTTGATTTCAGATCAGAATCAGGAAACCCTACACTTTAAAGATGAGAGGGGAAAAATGTGAAAGGAGAGAGGCCACGTCTGAAGACTTGAGAGAGAGAAAAAAGGGGCTGGAAGCAGCAGATCAATCATCAAGGTGAAAACTTAAAAGATGATTGATTTTCCTCCTTGATGTCCACGTTTCAAGGACCTTGTTGGGCTCCTCCTGGGAAATCGACTTTGAGGCTCATCTGCCATGGAAAGACATTTCCTCTGAGCTCTGTTTCCAGTGACTCCCAGGATCCGGGCAGGGAGCAAACAGCAGGGTCTCTGGAGATCAGCAGCTTGACCTCAGGGCCATGCTGGCTCTCTTTCCCCATAGCCCGGAGAGTGTCCAGAGTGCTGCACCTGGAGTCACTGCCCCTGAATTCAACCCACTTGCCCTGGCTGTGTGGCCTTACAAGAGCCAATTCACCTGCCTGACTGACAATTGCTAGAAAAGCTTCAGGGTCTTGATGGTCAGAGATAAATGGACAGGATAGGGAGGAGCCAGATGATAGGAATAAGATGTGCCTTTGGGGAGCTGAGGAGGCAATGTTTTCCAGGGTGGAGTTCAAGAAACAAGCAAGGTAAGAGGAGTGGAGCCAGGCAAGGCATAAGGAAAGAGTGGACAAGATAGAAAGGTCCGCAGTGCTTGCCGGGAGCTGGGGAAGGCACCTATGTGGAGCAGGGTGCGAATCTGGTTAAAAGCCCAGGGTCAAGGTTGACCTCTGTAGCTCTAACCTTGTAAAGATGGCATGAGGATTACATGTGGTAATGGATGGAAAGCCCCTGTCACATAGGGCTTGATGAATGGGCTGAGTCAGAAGGAGAATATGAATCAGGTGAAGGACAAAATAATCCAATCCAGTTCCTCTTCCCTGTCCACACAGCACCTGCAAGCAGCACCTAACCCTGTTTCCTAGCCCCAGGTGCCCTGTCTATGGGCACCTCTCAGCTCAGCCTCTGGGGATGCCCTCCTGGCCCTGGGGTCTTGTGTGTTCTCCCAAAGGGACTGAGCTACTGCAGAGTAGTCCACCCAGGTTCTACTTCCTTACTGCCCCTGCCCAAGTCTGGTCAGGTCCATAATCTTGTCCCGTACACCAGAACTGGCCTCCTCTGTGACCCACCAGGTGACCCAGAAGCTCACAAGCCTGTACCCTTCTCAAAGGGCCTAATCGTGGAGGTTTACCTGCCCCTCCCCATCCCAACCCCCCCTGGCCATGACCTTCATTCAGGCCTTACCACTGACCCCTAGACTTGGCTGCAGCCTCCTCACAGGCCTCCCCAACCCCAGACCCTCCCTCTCCGGAGTCCATTCTTTTCATAAGCACCTGAGAAGTCTTTCTAAAACATAAGTAAAATTTTATCACTCTCCTGCTTACAGAAACAGAAACAAAGAACAAAAATATTTTTCTTTTGTTTCCCATCACCTACACAGGAATGCTTTTAGTTGTTAGTGTAGGATTTTTGTTTTGTTTGTTTGGAGCTCTTTTGCGGACCCGGCATACAAAAGGTCAAGTTAATCAGGGTCAAATAATCCTTGGTCTGTGGGGAACTAATGTTAGGATCTTTCTGATTGATGTGTATTCTCTTTTGTCACTATTCTCCCTATTATAGGCAGTCACACACACATGTTGTATGGGTATCCTTGAGCTTGCATGAACGTTTGGAAAATAAGAATTGTTTTCATCTGCATAAGCAATACTGTGTTAAGACCTTGACGTGTTTCTTATTTTTTCATTCACTGTGTTAACTTCTGTTCATGTTGGTGCACATACACTTAGTTCCATCACTTCCACTGCCTTGCACGGACACTAAGCTCACCTCCAGCTGCCTCCCTGACAAATCGCATATGCCATGCATATTATTGTACATGTCCCCTTTGGATTGGTGTGAGAATTTCCATGTGGGATTGCAGGTTCATAGGGCATATACTTCTCTGCAGTGTCGCTGCACCAGTCCCCACCCCACCAGCCCAAACTCCAGCACCTTCTACTCCCTCACTGCCTCTCCAGCCCCATTTTCTGCCACCCCCACCTGAAGTTCCCATTAACTGGCATGCTCACTAATTCAGTGAAGGTGAGTGTTTTTGAAAGCCATCTAGCCCAATCCTCTTGTTTTACAGACTAGCAATCTAGGGCCAGAGAGGGGACATGAGTAGCCCAACTTCCCAAAGCTTAGAAAGGCTTACGTAGGGGAGCCTCTGTCTCTTGATAAATGCTACTCAAAAGCAAAAGTTTTCTTCCACTTTTCAGAAGCAGAAAATAGAGTTCCAGAGACACAAAGTTAGAAACTTTGGGTCACATGGAACATTAGAAGGAAAGGGGAAAATTTTGGCTCATTTATCCCTGAAATTACCTTCTTCCCTGATGTGTAAGGTTAAGCAAGGGCTGCATGCACCTACAGGGTAAGCAAGGGCTGGATGCTAATGTCAGAGGAATCTGGGGGGTTGTGCTGCGTTTGGGCTCACTTCATGTCATGTACAGCAGCAACATCCAGGGTTAGATGGCCCACACTGCTGCACTCACCTGGCCCCAGTACCAGCCTCTGAGGCCTGGATGATCTGATGGGCCTTTCATCAGCCTGATCTTTGTGAGGATTCAGCTAGGGATAGCACATTTAGAGCAAAGTTTGTTTCCATGTAGTTGTGAATTATCCCCACAAATCAAAGCTGGTTTGGGAAACCCAAGGCAAAACTTAAGTCAGGTTAAGCTTATAAAATTGTTTGGGGACAACAGTAATATAAATGAGCAGGCTCTTTAATACATTTTAAATGAAGTCATTGCATTTTTCATGGGGTTTTCATTTCCTGTTCCCCCTCTGCCTCCAGGGCATCAATCTCACACTGAGAAAATGTTTGGGAAGCAGAGGCTAGAGTGGAGAAGAAAGTGCTATTGTGGCTGGCTTCCCCAGGGTGCCTCTTCAGTCAGATCTACCCACAGGGGCCCCTACAGTGGTCCCCACACTGAGCAAAAAAGAGAATTACCCATTTGGACTCAGGACCACTGGGTGCCCACCGTCTTGCACACCTAGACTGTATCACTTTCCAGCTTCTGCAAGGAGAGCCAGGGCATTTGTCTCCTGTGCGGCCCATACTTTATGCAAGAGCAACCACATTCCACCTCCACACCTCCACCTCCCCTTAGCTCCCCAAATCCACTCACAAGTTACAATTTAATAGGCAGATCTAATCTCACCAAGATTCCAAAGTATTCCGGTCAATGCATCCCAACTCTGCTTGTCTCTGCCTGTCCACAGCCTCCTCTTCTTCCTCCTCCCAAGCTGTGCCACAGCAGAGACCTGTCAGAGAGGAATCAGAGGTTCTCCCCTGTTTAGCTTTGGCTTGTTTCATTGGAATTCTCAATGGAAGAATGCAAAGTCTTTTTATAGTCTCCAATAAAATGTAGAGGCTAACGGTTGACAGCATGGCCTTTGGAGCCAGGAAGCCCAGATTTTTTGTCAGCTGTGTGAATTTGGGCAAGTTATTTAACCTCTCTGTGCCTAGATTCCCCAACTAACAAAATGGGAGTACTAATACATACCTACCTATTAGCAGTACTTCCCTCACAGGCTTGATTGTGGGATTTAAATATGTTAATGCCTATGGTAATACGATAAGAACATGCTTGGCTTGTGGGAAGTGTGAGGTTAAGTGTTAGCTACAATGAGGATGATTGATGAGGAGGAGGATGAGCAGACACAGACGGCAAAGAAAGATGTAAATTGGTTGAATTGCCAAGCTCTGTACCATCTTCCCCACATTATTCTTAGAGCTCAGAGATTCTACACATGTGCAAAAGAGCCTCCAGAGAACCAGTACTAACCTGGCCAGAGTGAAGTAATTTCCCTGCTGAGGTTGATGATGGGTAGATATTCTAGACATATTGGAGGGTGGCACTCATGAGCAGATATCTGATACCAGACTGTTGCCAAGATGGCTGGGGCTTTGCCTTCTTAGGACAGAGAATTAGCACCCTCCACCCCACAAGGTGCTCTAGTCTCCTGCTACTCAAAGTGTGGTCCAAGGATGAAGAACATGAGTTTCCTCTGGAAGTTTCTCCAATATGCAGAACCTCAGATCTGTCCCAGGTCTGCTTAATCAAAATCTGCATTTTAATAAGAGCCCCAGGCGATTTCTGTGTACACTAAAATTTGAAAAGTGCTCTTGTCGTCCAAACGCAGGGGAGTGGATGTGGTGACCTTCCCTTTCTGCCCCCACTGGACTGCATGAGCCATGTAGGGAGGGACGGTGTCTGTTTCATTACTCACCGTGTCCTCAGAATTGAGCTTCCTTCCTATCACACAGGGAGCACTTGTAAATTCTTGGCAGTAGATGGATGCATGAGAAACTGAATAGGTGAATGAGTGAGTGCATGACCGTGGGCTCAGAAGCCCAGCGTCTTGGTTTCAGGTCCTTGGTGAATAGTGCCGGCATATCCCAGCAGAAGGCAAAATTGGTGGACCAGACTAACACCTCTGCAGCACCGAATTCACTGCCAAGATTGAGCAAGACTGGCTTGAGTGACTTGAGACTTTCAGTAGTGTGCAGCAGGGTAGAGCTAGGTCATGCAGGAACTGACCTTGTGTCTACCACATGTCCCTGCTTTCAATACTCAAGTGGCCCTGGCAAAGAAGGAAATCAGGTCAGTCTGACATGACTTATTCTAAATGCACCCAGGCAGACCAGCAGTGAGCCTCGCATCCTTGTCTGGGCACTCACAGTCCAGTCCCTACAGACACCGGATACCCTTTTCTGGGTTGAGACAATGGCTTATAGAAATTGCCCCCTATGATGACTGAAAATGTGAATGACATTTACCTGTTTCCAGACTTCCAGTCACTTCCAGACTTGCATGATTCCTTAAATATCAACAAACTGTGGCTTGGTAACCACCTTTGCGAGTGTTTTAATTACTCTGGTATGTGGCTTGTCTGGGCCAATGGGCAAGGGACAAACGGTAGCTCAGTGTTTGATTGTGACACCCTCTTCTCCTCTTTTGGATGTCTTTTATCCCTACTAATCTTTATTCCAACCAGCACAGTCTAAAGATTATGCTAAAGATCTGCCCAAAGATATTAGGGGCTGTTTGTAATCACCTCAAAGCCTTAGAAGATCTATGGGCAGCTCAGAGAGACCTGCGTTCTTCAGATATTTCTTTGTCTTACTCCCAGCCAGCCGTTCCTCCTGTGATCACTCAACTACAGATCTTTAAGAATGGAGCAAAATGGGATGTGCTCAAGATTTCATGACAAACAGAGCAGGGCTTGGATCCCAGCTGGTGAGGGGCAGACAGCAGGGGAGAGCAGCTGGACACAAGGGGATTCACTTGTGAAATGTGAGAGTCCTCCTTTCCTCTTACCTTCCTATCCTGCCCTGCAGGTCTCCCCTGCACTGCCTTGAAGCAAATCATTCTTGCTCTACCTTTGCCCATGTGAGCTGGTAAGGGTGGCAGACAGGGTGGTTGCCAACCCTCAATATCTGTTCCCACCCCTGCTTCCCTCCTTTTCAGTGGAACCCCTATTTTGTTGGATATCCACCTTCCCCAACTTGCCCATGTGCCTTGGAGGAAGTGGACACAACCCTGAGTGGTGCATCCTGATGAGTCTAAACTAATCCCATCCCCATTATCAATGATTGGGAATCAACTCTGGGCAGTAATCTGGGAGGAACATCTGCAGGATTGCTTCTAGGAGAGATCTACCCGCTCTTAAAAGCACACCCAGAGAAGAGAAGGTGTTGTCTTTTTCTCAGTGTCAACAAGTCTAGATATGATGGCTGGAAATGGCTGTAGAGCTATGGGGAAAATCAGACTTCAGATGAAGCCAAGATATCCTGGATGGCAGAGAGAAAATATAAAAAAAGCCTAGGTCCTCCTCGATGCCATCCGTGGGCTTTTAAATTAATCAACCCAGAGCTTGCCTGCCTCTGGCCTGATTGTAATATGAGGTAATAAATCTTATTGTCTGGGCTTGTAAAGTTGGGTTTGCTACAGCCAAAAGGGAAAAAGCAAAGTGTGTGATTACATGTAGACAACTCAGGAGGAGCTGGGATGTTTCTGTCTCCTTTGTGGTGATTGAACTAAAGAGGAGTCTAGTCCTCAGTCTGAGGCTTTAGCCTCTTATAAACACACACACACATGCTTCACGGACACACACACACACACATGCATGTCAACAGCCACCAAGAAATGGAAGCAATTATGTGAATATTCCTAAGAGAAGAGCCTAGTTATGTTTAAAGCTTAAAGTACAAGCGCCCAGTTTTGTTCAGGTCAGGGAAATGAAGCACCACCCAGTGGGACTGGGTGAGAACAAGCCAATTAAATTGTGACATTTTATTAGTATCTTGTCCTTGAGCACATGGCCTAATTGTTGCAAGTTTGTCCAGGAGAGGACTTCTGAAACCATAATTCTGTTGCTAAAACTCAAACTCATAATTTTCATGCTAACTTGTCCTTCTTCTATTCAGAGCCCATTATATAATTCAAGAGTTACAGCCTGATGTATAAAGTTCTTGTGAAGATGAAGATGATGGAGCCAAGCCTGCTGGGTTGAGCCTTGCCCAGGCCAACCTGCTATGGCCCAGGGGTCACCCTCTCATCCACCCCTCTTCAGCCTTGCAAAAGCCACAACCTTGCACCTTGTCTCAGGTGGGGTTCTCAGGGAAACAGACTCTGAGATGGAAATTTGCATACAGGGACTTTATTGTGCAGAGTATGGGAGGAGGGAGTGGTTTCAAGAACATCTGGAAAGGGACAAATGAGGGAAACAGGACTGGGCCGAGAGGGAGGTTGAGTTGGGATGTAGTAGTTGTAATGGAGACCTCAGCAGTTCCCACAGGGAGCGCTGGAGCTGGGTGGCCCTTCAGAATTGTCCTGAATTAAGGTAAGGGGGTTGGGCCTTTGATTCTACTCATAGACCAGTTGTAGGATTTGGGCTGTCCCCAGGGAGTGTACATAACTTGGGCCAGGCAGTACCCTTTGGGGGAAGGAGGGAAATTCTAGGGAGGGAACTGTAAGCTGTCAGCAGGTAACATTCTTGACCACTCGGTAAATAAGTGCCTTGGCTGTGTCCTGTAGAGGGCTCTGCATGGTACACCACAGCGTCTCCTACATATCTGGTACAGACACCAGAAAGACTGAGCAGAAATGTTCTCTTACTCCCCTCTTTTCCCAGCACCTCCCAGAGTGCACATTGTAGGCACTTCGTAAATATTGTTGGATAAATAGCCATAGACTCCAGGGACCCAACTGAGGCAAAGATGCCCCCACCACATCTTCAGTTTACAACTCCATTCAAATAAATCACTGTTATCTCTAGAGCTAGCAGGTATTGTTTACACCCATAGATTTGCTTCAAAACAGGGGAGAAAGGGTGATACAGCATTGGGAAAGTTTCTTAACTCTTTGGGAAAATAATTAAAGTTATAGCCATTACAGCTTTACTGCATAACAAGCAACATAATAATTTCAGGTGGTTAAAGGGTTAAATACAAAAGAATTTAAACCATAAAAGAATGAGCAGAACATTCTAGGAGAATGTTTATATCAACTTGGGGTGGTTAGGCCTTTCTACACATTACTAAGCATTCAAGCATTTCTAAGCAAAAACAAAGGAAAAGATTGATGAATTTGATTAGTTAAAAACAAATTCCTCACTGGGTTAAAAAACATCAAAAGCAAAATTAAAAGGCAAATGAGACACTGGGGAAAATATAATAAACATATATTATAGACAAAAGGTTGATGTACAAGAGGAGTTCTCAGAAGTCAAAAAGGAAAAGATAAGCACCCCCATAAAAAATAGGCAATTGACATCAATAGGCAATTCACGAAAGAAAAATTACAGATAGACAATACACATATAAGAAAAAATTTAATCTCACTGGAAACAAAGATATGCAAATTAAATCAACAACAAGTATAGGGAATTGGGCATTCTTGTACACTGCTGGAGGGAGCTTAAATCGGTGTAACATTTTTAGAGGGCAATTTGGCAATATCTATCAAAAGCCTTAAAAATGTGCATCCATAGCCTTGACTCAGCAATTTTACTTTTAGGAATTTGTCTTAATGATCAAGGGGAATATATGTGCAATTATGTATGTATAAGTATATTCAATAAAGCATTATTTATGTTAATGAAAACTAAAAATAACCTGCATATCCAACCACAGGCAGTTGGCTAAATAAATTATGAAATATCCATAATAAGGGATACTATGGAATAATTAAAACAAAGTTGTAGAAGAATATTTACTGACATAAGATAATATAATGTATGGCTGAGTGAAAAAAAGCAGGCCATAAAACAATATAGACAACACTATGAATGTGTGTGTGTGTATATACCTAGAAACATGTATTTTCCAAATGTTAACTTGATTTTTCACTTGGCAGTGGGTTACTGATTTTTATTTCCTTTGTATTTTCCTGTGTGCAGTCCAAATTTTCTAAATTAACCAAGAATTACTTTGTATTTAGAAAGTAAAGTGCCAAAATAATGGGATTTGGCAGAATTAGCAAAAATAATGAAATTATTAGTATTATTTGCATCAGGACTGGACCCTCTACTCTGAGAGAAGCCAGACTTGGATCCATCTCATGTTTGGCACTGAGGACTGATAGCCAGAGAGGAACTCACCTGAGTACCACAGAAGACTCCCAGCATGAAGCAATTGTTAGTATGAGACCATCTGTTGTTTGAGGGCAGGGATGAGTCCCGGGCATCTCTGCGACTAGCACAGGACTGGCAATGAGCTGAATAAAGGTATGAATGAGCAGCATAATTAGTAAGTCTGCCTTTTAACCTCACATCTCTCATGCAAAACTTACTGCATGAGAAAAGAAGAGCCCCACTCCTTGCTCCCAGAAGAGTCAGCAGGATGTTCTTGTCATCAAGAACACCTGACTCAGAGCAGAGGCTGTGGTCCTAGGAAGACGACCTTCCACCTTGGTTTTCTCCCTCCTGTCTGTCCCTCCCTCTGGATCTTGCTAAATTTCCCCTCCAAAAACTTTCTGTCAGCTTAAGGTAGAGAGAGTTGGCTGCCCTACATGATGATGTCTTGAATTGACCTTGCACCCAAGGCACAACTGCATGGAACTCCTAGGACCTTAAACATAGACCATGCTGATTTAGCTTTCCTGCTGGAAGAGATGGCAACACTGTAGTTATGCTTGGGTGGATGGATGGATAGAGGGATAGATGGGTGGATATTAGGTAAGTTATCTAAAAGCAGGGGATAGAGGTACTAGAAGGCACTAGAGACTGGAAGTAGGAAAGGGCTGGAAGTAACTGAGAATGTTGATGCGTGAGAACAAAGGTATTCTCTGCTATTACACCAACCACCCAACTCCGACATGTCAGCCCACCCTCTTCTTAAGGACTGAGGGACACCCCACTCATACATAGCCCTGGTGGCTCCCACAGCCCATGTTTGTTTCATGGAGAAGCTATGAAAGTCTAGCAAACTACCTCTTTTCTTGTTTCTCTCCCCACCTAGAGAGTAAAGCCCTCTGAAGGTAGTAATTTGGTTTCAGTCAATTTTCTTTCAATTGCAGGTTAAAGAAAGCCCAATCCAAACTGGATGAAGTAGAAGGAAATCTATGGCTCTTGTAACTCTTAAGTTCCAGGAAATAGGACTTGCCTCAGGTGCAGTTTGGTACAGAGGCTCAAGGAATTTCACCATGCATGTCCTGGTTTCTTTTTCTATCTCTGTACTTTTGTCTTCAAGGTTGGCTCCTTTCTCAGACAGGAATTTCCCCTGTGGTAGGAAGAGCATTGTAGCAGTTCCAGCAGTCACACCCTCTTTGCTTCTAGCCTAGCCAAGGAAACATCTCAGATTCCCCAAGAAAGATTCATTGTACCTGCAGGTTCTGATCAGACTTTTTGCTCCTCCCTGATTCAACCACCATAGCCAGTAGAAGGCCACAGTGATTGATTTAAGTTTAGGCTAGTTAAGGGGATGGTTGTCCAGAGAGAAGCAACCAGAAGAGGAGTGAGGATGCTGAGTGGCACAAGGAACAGATGCCCCTAGCAGACCATGTCCTCTTCAGTACGAGGTCCTACCACCTGGCACACAATCAGCATTGATACATGTTACTTCCACAACCCCATTCCAACAGAAAACACAGCATGAGCTTGTCACAGAAGCCCTCAAGGACTTCATGTGGCCTAGCCAGGGCTCTGTGTCCATGTGGCTTATCCCTCAGCTCCCTCTGTTTCCTTTGCTGCCTTCCTGCCAGTCCCCGGCCTGTCATGCTACAGCTATGGGCAGCTGTCAGCAGGCCAGACCACCCTCCTCCTTCCAGAGCATTGGGCTGGAAATGTGTGAAATAGATGCAAACTTAGAAAACTAGGATTTGGGTTTCTCTCTCTTCCTCTCAGCATGCTTTTTGCTCAACCAGCCAGAACTGGTGGCCATCAACATACCTGCCTAAATCTGTGCCATGATAATTACCTCAGTAGCAACAGTAATAGTATTCTTATTATAACTCTTATTTTAAAGATCTACAATGGACCAAGCTCTTTAAACATATTACCACATGTCTGTGCAATAACCTTGCGAAGTAGTGTAACAGGGACCACCACAGGCTTTGCCTACCTGTAGGTACAAATGGGACCACATTACTAATAACTACTCAGATTTCACAGATTTGTTGTCCCCAAATGCTGGGGCATAATCTCTAGCCTCTTACAAATATTTCTGTGGGTTCCCAGGGGTCCTGTCATCTTGGCTCATAGTTGCTTTTCCTTGCTTTTTCCCTGCTTTTCCCCCCAGCTTTGCCAGGTTCCATCGTCTCTACTGTTGCTGTTCACCAGCAACCATGTTCCTACAGTGGAACCACCAGACACTGCATTCTCTGCCACTGCACTGGAGCCTCCACTCTGCCATTCTGCATGGCAGAAAATTTGAGGAAGAAGTCTGTCTCTTCCCCCTCTACTCTATGCCATATCTGTTAGTGAGGCCCTGATGCAGTTCTGTTTGTGCCATGATGTGTTATGCAGTTGCTGAAATGGTTCCATCAATGCCCCCGCTCTCGCCTACCCCCTACACTTACCACTGGACAGTGGCATGACACCAGTGGGGACTAGGCTGGGAGAAAAACACAAGTGTCAGAAACCATGCTGTACTCAAGAATCACACCTCCCTGTCCTCCCGTTTCTTTTTCTCTTTCCCTCTTTTCGCACCCCCCGCCCCCAACTCAAATTCAGTCCTAGGCTGTTTTACCAGGTCAAGACCTTGACATCTGATTCCTTGGGAGAATTTCTTCTAATTAGCTAAGAGTAGGCATTCAATAAATATATGTCAAATGGTTGGTTAGTTGGATTGTTGAATGGATAGGTGGGTGGATGTGTGGATAAAATGCTTTATCAGTTCTTACACCAACTAGTTTCTGATGAGCCCACTCCATTTATATCTGAATTTCATTTAGACTCAAGCTGAGGTCCTTGTTAAAGTTGGTATGATTTTTCTCCATGTTACAGATTTAAAAGCTGAGGCCCATAGAAGTTAAGTCACTTGTCCAAAGTCATACTGCTAACAAACAGCTAAGCTGGGATTCCAACCTAGGCTTAACTGATACTCAAATCCTTTCTTTTTTTCTACTCCACTGTCTCTATGGCAAGGGGTTAAGAGTTGTGGTTCATGAGGTGCATGACTTGTGCCATGTGCAGGAATTACATCACTGAGGTCCCCTCTGGAGGAGGACAGCATTAGCATTGCCCACTTCTTCATCACTTCCTTCAACATAGCAAATCCAGGCTAAAGAAATCCATGGAAGACCCATCCCAGCAGCTGGTTGGCCTGCTCATCACAGTGGTGGAGGATGGCAGCTCCATCGGCTGAGTCTGACTTTCCCTACACATCAGCCACTTAGACAGATGTATCTGAAAGTCCAGCTCTGTTCTGCAGGTCCTTCTGACCCTACCAGCTACCACATCCTTTCCCAACTCTCTCTGGCTCAGAGGAGAAGCAGCATCTCCAGCACTTTTGGAGAGGAAGAGTCAGACCTTTGGGGTCAGTTCCTGGCAGCCAACTCCCTTCTCTGAGAGGCAAAGTTAAACTCTCCCACTGCAGCCTCAGTCCCAGGACTCACGGGACACCAGCCTGGCAATGGTGGGGGATCCTGTCCCTCTAGTGAAAGAGGGAGTCATGCTTGCCCCATGAGCTGGAGATGGCCCCACAGGTCCCAAGCCACAGCCTCCCCCTCCTGCGTGTGTGCTGTGCCCCCAGTGACAGGCTTCTGACCCAGCCCCTGGTTTTCCAGGGCCTCCTAAGTCCTGAATACTGCAGCTTTCTTGGCTGAGGCCTTGCCTCCCATTCCCTGAGATCCCCCATGCTTCTCTCCAGGCTGGCTCTGATTCCCTGTTTTCAGCCATTGTCTGGGTCCCTCAGGCCCATTAAATACATTCTCAGCCTGATATAACCAGGAATGCCCCTCCCTGCGCTGGGCCAACTTTTTTGGTGTCAACCCAAGCCCAGATCAAATGAAGTTTGCAAGATTCCTTGAGCCTAGTTTGGCTGGCTGGCCCATCTCTCAGGCCCAAGTAGAGTCTCTGCCCTAAATCACTGCCTGACAGAGTCCTCATCTGGTCTTAAAGTGGACCGAGGTAAATGTGTGGGATTGATGTTACGTGGGAGAGTTGGGAGATGCCTTTTGCAGGAGGGTAGGTAGGGGCTCCATAAACCTATAGATCTGATTCTGTAGACGAGAGCCAGACAATGCCCAGGAGTAAATGCTAGGCTAGAGCCTGGACTCTTCCCTGCAAGAATCACTAAGCAAGAGTTAGAGATCAATTTCACGAGGTTGTATGCATGTGTGTGCCTGTGTGCATTTTACTAGAGGCATTTCCATCACTTTTATTAATAACGGCATTT
Organism: Pan paniscus; assembly: GCF_029289425.2. Taxonomy (NCBI): domain Eukaryota; kingdom Metazoa; phylum Chordata; class Mammalia; order Primates; family Hominidae; genus Pan; species Pan paniscus. The sequence continues at coordinate 192,486,260 of NC_073249.2, forward strand.
ACTCAGAACTTACTCTGTGCCAGGCACTGCTCTAAGCACTGATGCATTTACATATATTAACTCATTTAATTCACATCACACCCTATGAGATAGAGACTATTGTTATCCTCACTTTATTCTTGAAGAAAGTAAGGCACAGGGAGATTGAGTAATATGGCCAAGATCACACAGCCAGTAACTTTGGGGCAGGCGGATCACGAGGTCAGAAGATCGAGACATCCTGGCTAACACGGTGAAACCCCGTCTCTACTAAAAATACGGAAAAAATTAGCCAGGCATGATCGCAGGCACCTGTAGTCCCAGCTACTCTGGAGGCTGAGGCAGGAGAATGGAGTGAACCCGGGAGACAGAGCTTGCAGTGAGCTGAGATCGTGCCACTGCACTCCAGTCTGGGCGACAGAGTGAGACTCCTTCTCAAAATAAAAAATAAATAAATAAAAATAAAAAGTAGAACCAGTATTTCAGCCCAGATCTTTGTGAATCCACATCTATTCTTTGAACCTCTAGTTTTGTTATTAAAATCTCAGAGACATGTGTGACCCAATAAAGGCTGAGAGCGTTCACACAAAGAGAATAAGCTTAAAAAGTAGAAAAGAACCTTCACTGGGTCAAATGCGGAGCGAGGGAGCATTAAAGAAGTCAGCCTGGACTCCGGGACTGTGGTATTGTAGCCGCATTCTGCTGTCCAGGCTTGTGTAAGCTATTTCATTTCTTCCTTCTGAGTGTAGCAGGCCTCACAATCCCTATTTTACAGATGAGAAAAGTGTGGTTCAGTGAGGCTCAGTAAACTTCCCATAACCACATACTAGTCCATAGTGGTCCAGAGATTCAAACCCAAGCAAATCCCATGTGACTCTCAAACTGGTTCTGGGAGAGGGATGTGACTTGCCCCCCACCATGGCCTTGCCCACCATGGGCAGGGGAGGTGATGTAGGAAGGGATCCTGTGCTCCCCTTTCCAACCCATCCTGCCTCTGCCTTGTCTCCTCCTCCCTACTCTCCTATCACCGCCTCCCCACCCACCACACCTATCCATCTTCACTTGCTGGGGATTAAGTTAGGAAAACAAAAATGAAATGAACACTGCTCTGCCGACCCATCCCTGGAGACACTGACTTACACGGGTCTGATGCTGTTGATGATGTTCTATCGATTTCCCCTCTAATTGCTGCAGCTGGATCTATATTCATTTTCTGTCTCAAACTTCTCTTTTGTTGGTTCAATCAGCTAAATGAAGGGCCCATTTCTCTCTGTCCCTGTCCTGAAAAGCCAAAGAAGTTTCCAATGAAGAGCTCTCTTCGGAAATCAGTGAGGCCAGCAGACTGAGGACAAAGAGCGTCAGAATTTGATTACCTCTTTTGAAAAGTTGGCTAAGAACAAAGCTGGAAAAGAAAGTCTCGGGAGACAGAGTCCATTGGCAAGAAGAGGAGATATTTCCCCTTGAATTCACAGATCAGTTCATTCATTCCACAACTTTATTGAACATCTACCATGGACCAGACTCCATGGTAGGATCTAAAAATATTCATCATGAACCAATGGACACAGACCCTGCCTTCACAAAGTTAAGTGTGAGTAGGGTGGACAGATATTAATCGAATAACCTTATTGTTATATAATTTGTGCTATGGAAATGTCTAGGTCAACGTGGAGAGCCACAGGAAAAGCTTGCTGCAACCAACCCTGACATTTCAGGTTGGAAAGAAGGCTTGGTTGCAGCAAGCCTCACCTTTCCCTTTGTCAGCTCAGCAAGCTTTCTTTTCAGTTCCACTCAACTGAAGGTATACAAAGAAGGGAGTAAAGTACTGGGGAAGCAAGCCTCCAATCTGGACAAGACTTGGTGTTTTTCTTCCAAGAGCTCACTACCTAGAGCACAGACAGAACCAGGCACATGGAACTCTGGATTGAGGCAGGCAGGGGTAGATGTTACCATATAAGTATAGTCTGAGTGCTAGGAGAGATTGGGAAGGCCAAGATGAATCTGGCATGTGCAATGTAGGAAGACTTCTCTGAAGAGGCAGCATTTGAGTAGGGTCTTGAAGATGTCATCTAACCTTGACAGCCCTACTGCATCTTCTCAGTGCCCAGCATTTCGAAAACCCCTATGGAGGATAAAGCTAGAGGAGGGGCTAGCCACCTGAAATGACATCTGACTCCATGGAGATTCCGTGTCAGGAACGATGAGGGGACCAGAAGCTGCAACAATTGTACCTGCTTGTATAGGTCTTTGGGGGGTGGTGAGGGTGCATGCAAAATCAACTCTTTTCCTTTGTGATCTGCCTCTAGCTTTGGCCCTTTGGGTAAACCTGACACCCACGTTTAGTATTCACTCCTGAATGTTCACTACTTGCTCAAGAGGCATTTGAGACTGTTCAGTCTCCATTCTTGGTATGTGACAACACTTCATCATTCCAGTTTAGCCCATTGCCAGTTATTAGCCTTCGCTTGGCCATTCTCCCCCACCCCCCAACTCTTTATTCATCAGGCTGGGTGAAGTGTACAGGTTATACAAGGGCATTAGTTAAGATACACAGGTTATGCTGCAATAACAAATAACCTCCCCCAAGTGTCAGTGGCTTAACACAGCAAAGAATTTTATTACCCGTGCAAAGTTTACAGCAAGCTCAGTGGCTCTCCAGGGCAATTCCCTTCTAATAAGCACCTTAGAGGTCTGGTGGGCTTCCATCCTTGCCTCTGATATTTTAACACATGGTTTCCCATGTTAGCGGAGAGAGCAGGTAAGTCATCTGAGAGCTTATGACTGCATTTTCCCAAAAGTGACACACATAATTTCTGCTCATAATCTTGACCAGAATTAGTCACATGGCAAAACCAGGAAGAAAAGAACTAGATATTTATGAGTTCTACCCATGTTTATCATGGTTTGTCCAGCCTCTGAACATTTATTTGTTTATTTATTTATTTATTTATTCTGCCTTTTTACAGACATTCTTATCGGAGGCCCCAAACTTTCAATTCATCATAGCCCAGCTTCTCATTTCTCATCCCTGTTTCTGTGATCAATTCATAGCCCACGTCTCTGTCCTCACTGACATACTTCTCATCCAGTAACTGGTAAGCTGTGATTCAAGCTCATGACTGTATATTTTTTAAAAAATTTCACATCTTTTCCTCTACATTAAACCACTTCCGTTGGAAAAGCCCATGTCCTAAAAACATTTCTGCTCTTGTTGGGACAACACAGTTGAGACATACAATAAAGGTAGAATGGCTCAAGTACGGTAGTTAAGAGCTTAGTTTTTGAAGTGAGGCTCACATAATTTCAACTCTCAACTCTGACGATTATTTGGGTGACTTTGGTTAAATGACTTAACCTCCAATTTGCACATCTGTAAAATGGGAATTGTAATAATACTAATTCAGGGTGTTTGTGATGTCAAACAAGCTAATGGGTTAGTAAGAGCTCAATAAACAGTAGCTGCTATTAGTATTACCATAGATTTCTAGAAGTCAATATCTAATCAAGGGTTTGATAGTGTATTTTACTATCTCAATGCTGAGATGCCAGGAGAAGAGGGAGGGGGAAACAGAAGTACTTCGGGATCTGAGTTTTATGCAGGCTCCAAATGAGTTGCTGAGCAATTAAGCTGTTAAGAAAGCCAGGATGGTAAGGATATTTCAGGCATGCACCTCAAGAGTAATAGGGCCTGGAGGTAGGGGTCAATACATCTCTGAGTATAAGGAAGAGGTTAGGGATATGGAGATAAAACCTCCTTTTCAAATTCTGCAACTTGAAACTTGGACTGGCTCCAACATTGTTTAAATTAAATATCGCCATGCTTATATAATGCTCAGCCCAGTCCCAGGCCTATAGTTGATGCTTAATAAGTAATAATAATGATCATTATGATTATGATTATTCTGCTCCAGTAAGTTAGCACATTGAAGGGACAGACCATAACAAGGAAGTATCTCCAAAGATACTTATTCTATGAATTGTTGATCCACATCATCAGCATGTTAGAGAACCCTCTTTCAGGGCAAAATCTCCTTTAAATAGTGTGAGTTTGAAACTATGAAATGCATTTCTGACCTTGAGGAGCATAGAATTTAGCAATGGAGTTGGATATAATAGCGATGACAACGTGTATTGAGTGCCTTGTCCTCAACACACAAATAACCCTGCAAAATATCAGTAGCCTGACACAGTAAAGATTTGTTTATTACCCATGCAAAGTTTGCAGCAAGCTCGGTGGCTCTCCAGGGCAGTTCCCTTCTAATCAGCACCTTAGAAGTCTGGTGGGTTTCCATCTTTGACTCTGATATCTTAACACATGGTTTCCCATATTAGTGGAGAGAGCTGGACAGGACAGTCATCTGAGAGCTGAAGACTGCATTTTCCCCAAAGTGACACACATTATTTCTGCTCTTAATCTTGATCAGAATTAGCCATCACAATGGCACGACCTAACTCCAAAGCTTCTGTGCCTGTCATAAACGTTATCTTCAAATGTCAAAGATAAGCTTTGAACAAGGAGGAACAAGGTAGTTGAACAAGGTAGGTCTTATTCTCCCCGATGTTATAAATGAAGAGAATTGAACCTCAATTTCCTTCACTTTAAAATGGGCACAACAAGAAGTTTGACCAACTTGTTGTGAAGATTAGAGACAGATTATAAAGGGCATAGGATTATTCTAGGCACAGCGATGTTATAGGAGTTAATAGGGAAGTCACCAGAGCACAACCAGGTTGTAACCATTTAGCTGCTGCCTGTACTGGGAATGTATGTCGGGTGGGTGGGTGGTGAGTCAGGAGTCAGACAGCTGGAGTTTGGGATAGAGGAACTGTGTTGAGTGAATTCACAAGCAATGGAGGAGGATGGGGAAATGAGGAAGGTGAGATGAAGCCTGTGAGGTTTTTCCCAGAGATGTCAGTCTCAGACTCTACAGGGCTGCCACCTGAGTCTGTCACAGGGCTAGAACTGGGTATGAGTGTGGGACAGCTCTTTCCCTGTCCCATACCTCCACCACCACTAACCAAGTCCAAGATTATCCAAAGTTCAGATCCAGTTCTAAGGACTGCCCACATCTTTGGCTTCTTGTGTTTCCCCTAAGTTTCCTTAGTTTCCCCTAAGCAGATCCAGAAGTCAATGTGCCAGAGATAAGCCTTGGGTGTGGCAACTCCAAGTCTTCCCACAACCTACCACTCCTGCCCTCTGTATCATTCCTGGGTGCAGGGTTAGAACCCTGACTATCACTCTCATACACAGCACTCCAGTCCTGCCCTAATGATAGATTACACTGGAGTATTCCCTGGTACCATCAGCTTCTTTGCACAGGTTCTGCTACAAGTGACACATATCCATTCTCTCTGCATATAAATATTTGACTTAAGGGAACATATTTATGGGACCATAATGAAGACCTTTGCAAGAAAACGGGGTGCATTCTCCTTAGGGTTAGCTGGAGATAGGCACTTGTAGGGTGGACCCAGCCTGATAAATTCCACTATTGGAGATTTAAAAAATCTTAACCTGAATTCATAATCCTTTAATGTGTAAATCTTTCAAGGAAAGGTAAAACATTATCAGAGTGTAGGCAAAGTCTTAACAGGAAGCTTCTTGATGAGATTGCCTGTGGCAAAGCCAATGATCAGAACTATGTAGAATAGATGGTGCAAAGTCAGTTTGGACTTCGTAAGACCAGGACTATGGAGAGTTCCTTCCTGGCTTATAGCAATTTCAGAGAGATTTCTAGATCTGCTGCATCTCCTGAAGGCACCACTGCCTTCAAGCCATCTGCATCTCTGGAGAAGAGTTCTCTAGGAGACCCTCATTAGATAATGGAACCTTCATCTCTGAGTAAAGGTGAATATCTTTTCTCTGAATAGAATTGGAGCCCAGTTTGGAGTTTGTATTCAAGAGATCAGATGGATTGAGATCTAAGGACATAGATCTTCTTCCTGGACTTATCTTGATGCTGCTGCTGCTGCTGCTAATGATTATGGTGGTAGTGATGGTGATAGTAATAATGGTGATAGCTAATATTCATTGTATACTTATTATGTTCCAGGTACAGCTTTACGCATTTCATGTGTGTTAATTTACTGAATACCCAGAATAGGCCTAGGAGGTGGGTACTATTATTATAGTGATTCTACAAATAAGAAAATAAAGAGCAGAGAGGCAGGGCTTCCCTGTGCCACTGCACCACACAGCTCCAAGGGTAGTCTATGTCAGTGGTGCCCCCTAGAGTTGTGTAGAGCACAAACTGTGCAGTCAGTCTGCAAAGAGGTTAAGTGACTTACCAATGTCTCAAAGCTAATAACAGGTGGGCTTAGAACCCAGGTAACATATGGCCAGGATTCCTGTTCTTAACCGCTACATTCAATAGGACCCTTTATATCAGGGTTTTCTTCTCAGGTAAGTATACTGTGTCATAAAGGGTCAAGTGGTATTTTTTTAAATTCATTTTTAATCTTTCTTTGCAATTACAAAGATAATGTATGATTCTAGCATCAAACTCAAAGATTACAAAAGCAATCAATGCTAAGTCAAAGCCTCCCTCCCCCGTCCCTATCCTCACATTTAGCCCTGTGGATGTCTCTGCCCTGCACATTTCCACACTTGTCAGTTTCCTTGCTGACAAGACATAGGAAGGGAAGAGACAATGCTAGATTGACTTGATTGCTATTTGCAGGAGGAAGGGAGATTGATATGGGAAAAGAAGGCAATAAAGCTAGAATTTTATGACAACTTGTTGGCACTGCAGGCAGACTTCCTGCTTGGATCTCTCCTATCTGGAGGGATGAGATGGGGACTCTGTCACATGCACAATTTTGAGATGTATATTTAAAAGAGCTCTATGAATGGGGTTTTCAGAGCTTTTGAATCTTAGTACCACCTATTAGACTCCTGCCGGGAGGACAAATCAAGCATCAGTACACTGTATCAAGAGCTACATAGATATCTCTGTTCTAATTTTATGCACTCTGAAGATTGTGTGGTGCTTCTGAGCAGTTCCTTGGCCAAAACTATAGCAGCATCTGCTGGGATATTGCTAACCAAGGGACATTCAGCCTAGGCCTGGGATAATCCTCCTAATCTTATAAACAGATACATGTTTTCTCTTTTCCTTCAACAAAATGAGATTATACCACATTTGTCTACAATCAAATTTGCTGCTCAATTCACTTTTATGTATCACACACATCTCCTATGTCAGTACAAAAAACTTACCACTTCACTTCCACTGTGCAGTTACACTCCAATTTTTTGTCAACTTCTTGTTGATGGATATTTAATTCTTTCCAATTTCTTTTTATTACTGTCACAAGCAATGTTATCATAAATGTTCTCACCTACATCCTTTCAGTTTGTACTAATATTTTTATATGAAGGGGAATTGCTGTGTGAAGGGAAATGCCATTGGTTGATTTTAATGATATGGCCAGATGGTGTGGGAAACAAACGAGATGTGTTTTAATATGAGGGCGGAGGCGTAATGGCTTGTAAGTGGTCATGAGGAGCAAGGAGAATGCTGACCTGAGATTTTGTACCTCGGCAGAATGAAAAGCGTCAGCTTGAGAAGACCAGGGAGGCAGCGGTGTCCTCTGGGGAGATCTCATTCTCGGTTAATGTGGGAGGTGAAAGGAGTGTTCTGGGAAGAGTTTGAGCTTATAGGGAAGTCCATTTGCCACAGGATGAAGAGGACTTGGAGGGATGGGAGTGTTAGACTGGATCAAAGCTGAGGGGGCAGAGAGCGGTGTGGGGATGAGAAGGCAGGAGAATATAGAAGCTGGGCATGAAGGAGGGTCTTCCATATGTGAGGTAAAAAATGGTAGATGACAAGGGAGTGAGGCTGGAGGATTCCTGCTACTAGGGTCAACTGGATCTCAGTTGAAAGTCCTGGAATGGTACCCAAGGCTTGATGACACTTGCAAAGCACAGTCTTGGCACAGGGTTTGCCTTAGGTTTCATTCTTTAGAAAGACAGCCTGAAATATTTAATATTTGTTGAGGAAGAGCTCCTCAAGAAAACCTGTAACGGGCAGAAGGAAGCAGGAAATAGAAGGAAAAAGAGCCAAGCAAGACTGTGGACTCAGACAGTCTAGCTTTGCCCAACCCAAGGGGATGCTTTGGAGTGTAAATTACACCACAGCGTGATGATTCGGTGAGACAAAAAGGCCAAGTGTTTATCTGCTCATACCAACTGGCCATTAAGTGTAACCTCTCAGACTTCTCCAGGCCAGGAGTTTCCTACATTCCCAGGGCAAATTTTCAGAGGAGGTACTAGTCATAGGCCAACAGCCACAGCAGTTCCAGCAGCAGCAGCAGCAGCAACAGCAGCAGCAACAGCAGCACAGGGGGAAATGTGTGAACAGGTAAAGGGACTTAGAAAAGGCCCAAACAGTATCTACAACATGGATCAAACAGATACTCGGAGCAATCTAATTAGGAGGCCTCGGGAGATGTGCAAGTCAGACATGGGGTGGAGGTAGGATTCACTGGTTCCCAGGAATCTTGCCTCACAGTGGATCAGCAAGAATGCCAGTGGGGTGGAAGAATCCTGCCTTCCTCAGGTGAACAGCTTGCCTAGTCCTGGCTCAGGCACACTTTGGAAGGAACAATTGTTTTATAGCGAGGTGGCTGTCCTGAGAACCAAAGTGAATGACTGATGCTGGTGTGGAGCATCAGAAATCAGCCACCACTTCAGGGCCTGTGGAAGGGGGTCCAAGGTCTCCGTGGAGAGTGTGCAGGTGAACTCTAGATAAGGCCAGGACTGTGCACACCCTTTCTTGTGTCTCTCTACATTTTACCTCCCTAGAGCATCTCCATACCTACCAAAGCCCTGGAGGAGTTCCAATGGCATGTGCTTCACACACCCACTTTGGATGCAGCCCCTCATTGGCCATAGCTCTCCTGCTGTGTCTCACACTCCCAAAGATTAAATTTCTGGGGGTGAAACTATGCAGGTTCTATTTCTTGCCCACTCAATATCCATTCCCTCTTTCTTCCTTGCTCATTGAACCTGATTTTGTTCATAGCAATGATGTGTCCAGTCCTTGTAGACAAGCCAGATTTGTCCCTAATCTGAACATAACAAGACCAGGCTTTGCTCTCCCAGCAAGTAGGGTTGGCTTTTGTACCTTGGGTTTTTTTTTTTGTTGTTTGTTTGTTTGTTTTGCCAGTGGCATCTGGAAGTCTTCTAAGTGGTTCTGGGAAGTTTTCTACCTCCATGATGAAGGGCGAAAGGCAGAGCTGGAGCTGTCTCTCTCTCTTTTCTCCTTCTCCTCTTCCTACCTTGAACACAGGTGCCCTGTCCAGAGCTGTAGCAACCAACCATGGTCATGAAGCAAAATGCAGATGTAAAGGCCAGGAGAGTCTCAGAGATATCACCCCTGACATTATCCAGGTGCTGAGCTATTTCCAGAAGCCTCCAGCCTCCAGGCACCTCGGATGTGAGAAAAATAAACCCCTATTTGTTTAAACCACTTTCAACCAAGTTTTCTGTTACTTGCAGCCAAATGCTTTCCTAAGCAATACAGGAGATGACAGGGGTCCAGTCTGAGTTCTCCATGCCCCTATGAGCATGGCATAAAGGATGGATAGCAATCTTTCTGGGAGTCCAGTGCCAGAGCAGAGCCTCCTGCTCAATCCTGGTTCCATCTGGTCCCATCTCCTTCCTCGTCTTGATGGATCATAGAAATGCAAATCTATGATGATCAGTCATAAATGAGGAACAGGCAAGGTGGACCAGCAGAATTAGGAAACAAAACTTGGAAAGATTCCCAGAAGAACAGAGAGAGAGAAATCCTTTTATGGGTGTTTGTTTTTAGGCCCATAGGCTGAGAGCCAGCATGTACATTTCTGACTGGTGACAATAATACCAATTTAAAAATACAACCATAAAAGCAACTGCCATTTATTGAGCATCCACTATAGGCTTGGTGATTCATATTCATTATCTCATTTGCACAACCACCCACCCAATGACATGATTACAATTATATCCATGTTTTTTAAGACAACACTGAGGTTCAGAGAGGTGAGATAATTCACCTAAGCTCACTTAATTAGAAAGGGGCAGTGGCTGAAGGCACACCCAGCCTGTCTGACTCCAGTGTCCGTAGATTTAATCTCCATGGTGCAAGGCATCAGTAGGTGTGGAAATGCTCTAGGGAGGTAAAATGTAGGGGGAGGAAAGGAAGAGGGATGCACAGTTCTGGCGTTGTCTGCAGTTCACCTGCACACTCTTCAGACTCCACAGAGATCTTGGACCCTCTTCCACAGTCCCTGAAGCAATGGCTGATTCCTGACTCTCCACATCCACACCAGCCATTAGACTTGGTTTCCAGAACGGCCACCCCTCTACAAAACAATTGTTCCTCTAAAGTGTGCCCAAGCCAAGACGAGGCAAGCTGTTCACCTGAAGAAGTCGGAATCCTCCCACCTATTGGCACTCTCGCTGTTTAATTGTGGGACAAGTTTCCTGAGAACCAGTGAATCCTGCCCTCACCTCATGTCTGGCTTGCACGTCTCTGGAGGCATCCTGCTGCACACAGCTCAACTCTATTCATTCCAGCAGTGGTGACCAGAGGAAGGCAGAGAGGTGTCTGTCACCACAATTTGCAGGACATGTCCAGATCCTGCCGATTAGAAACGTGATTTTTCTCACTCCTTTGCAATTTTGTGCCCACCCCCTATAAGTTTCCAATAAGTGCCCTTTTGGCTTAAATTAGTCAAGAAAGCTTAACTAAAATGACTGTAAATATCAGGTTCCCTTCCTACATACAAAATATGACATGATTAATGGATATTCCATTTACATGCAATGTTATAGAGATTGCACAACGGAAGTAACCCCAAATTTGCTGTATTGCCACAATCACACCATGGACCTTTTTCAGCCTTCATGTCTCAATGTGTTTGCCCACACTACTTTCTCCAACCAGAATGCCCTGTCTCCTTGCAAAAGCCATCTCTTGGGGTAAGCACTAAGCCCATGGTGACCTCTCTTCTCTGAAGCCTTCTTCTCCAGAGGCCATGGATTCAGTGGTTGAGTCTAAGCTACCTGAATTGTGCCTTCAGGTCCAGATAAATAAGCCAAGAATGGACCTCTGAACCAACCTGGACCAATCAAGTTCTTGTAAAAATCTGGAATTTTGGACCCAAAAAAGACCCAGAGACTAGGAGTTAGTGAAGATGCAAACTCAATGCAAGCTCTATAGAGCATTTGGCTTCTTGCAGCTCTTGAGATGTACTTGCTCATCTCTTCCTTGGATTCCTTGAAACAACAAGGACTCTCCCAATAACTGTCTTCTGTTTTAACCAATTAGTCACTTTCTGTTACCTGAAACGAAAACAACTTTATTCAACACACTCCAGATTCTCTGCCCATTTCTTCAAGATTGTTATGTTCCTTTTTTAGGGAAGCCTTCTCGGACCTACTATCCCCTATCAGGCAAATTGCCCCCTTCCTACTCTGTGTTCTCATAATACTTAATGCTCACTTTTTTTTTTTTTTTTGACAAGGTCTCATTCTGTTGCCATGGCTGGAGTGCAGTGGCGCAATCTCGCTCATTGCAACCTCTGCCTCCTGGGCTGGAGCGATCCTCTCACCTCAGCCTCCCAGGTAGCTGGGACTGACTACAGGTGCACACCACCATGCCCAGCTAATTTTTGTATGTTTTGTATAGATGGGGTTGCCCGGGCTGGTCTCAAACTCCTGGGCTCAAGTGATCCACCCACCTTGGCCTCCCAAAGTGCTGGGATTACAGGTATGAACCACTGAGCCTGGCCAACGCTCACTTTTACTGAAGCATTTTGTACCCTGTTTTGTAATCTGTTGTGTATTTAGAACACGAGTTTCTCAAGGAGAGAAGCAGTCTTATTTATACTGGTGTTCCCAGTATAATCTTAGTGCCTGCCACATAAGAAGTATTTTTAAATTCTTCTTAAATTCTTCTTGAGCACTTGATTAAACAAACGAATGAATAAATGAACAATCAGAGCTAGATTGGAGACAGGCTCCGTGAAGGGTTAAACCTGCTTCCTTTGTGGTGTGTAGGTAAACACACAGGGCACATCAGCGGCAAGCCAGCTCCATTCAGCTCACACCTCCGCCACAAAGAGCTCCACCAAGCTGTCAGCGTTGCTTTGTCCTGTCACTGCCTGTTGCTTGGAATGAAAGGCCATGAGATGAGGGACTAGAGATTCCCTTGGTTGTACAGGGATTTTTGTTTTCAGAAGGCCTCACCTGGCAGGTTTCTGGACCTCCCATTGACCCCTGGATGTCTGGAGCAAGACCCTGAGGAGCAGGGAGGGCTCCCTCTCTGCCTGAGGGAAGGGGTCCGAAAGGGAGGCGGGAGCGTCAGAAAGCCAGGCCAACCTGTCTCCTCATTCACAAGAGTTTCATTCTGACAGTTGTCAGAGAATCTTCTGGCTGTGGATCTGAGCTAAAATTCAAAGACAGTTGCAGCATGGATAAATATGAAACTCCTGGCAGAGTAGGGATTTCCAGAATGACCAATCCAACGAATGTAACTCTGACCTATGTGGCACAAAACAAATGCAATTATAGAAAAGCAGGGCAAGAGTGGACAGATGGATCTGATGCTGATCGAGGTTCATGTGCTCAGGGCACAAGTCATCTGAGAAGCAGGGCCACAGGGCCAGAACCTGGGTTTCAATGGGGCCATAGCAGCTACAACAAACACATGATCTGCCCTGGGAGGCCGTGGTTGTTCCATGTAGATGCTGGATTAGAAAGGCAGAGGCTGCCTAGAGGGAAAAGTTTTCTGAAACAAGGACCCAGGTAAAGGTTGGCTGATCATTTTAACATAATTATGGTGATATAGTAACAATAATAACAGCTAACAAGTCAGGCATAGTTAGTATTCCAGATATGTTATCTCATTGAATCGTCACAATATACTTATAAGATCAATGCCTCTATTATCCCTAGTAAACCGAAATGAATACAGCCCTGGATATTACATAACTTGTCTAAGCTCACACAATTGGCAGTATAGATTGGAGATGCCTGATACCAGGCACCTCATGCCAAGCCTCCAGGCCATAGATGCTTCCCAGCCCCCTTGAACTCCTTCCTGCCTTGAGACCTTTGCATGAGCTGTTGGCTATTCCTGGGACATTCTCAATAACTAGTAATAACAGTGTAAAAAGATGAAAGCTTTCGCTAAGCTTCTAGTGTGGTAGATCTTGGATCTCAGCATGAATTGCGAGACAGACCAGTCACTAGAACCTAGAAAAAGTAGCTAAGTCACGGGTAAACAAATCGTAAATGTTTCACCCTCATAGAAAGTTAATAGGATCAGGAGAAAAGGGGATTGAGGAAGAGGATTTTTGGAGAGAAAACTGAGACATGGTGATTTTAACTTACCCAAGGTTACCTGAGAAACAGAATTTGTCATTATGTGGTCTGGGGTAGGCTAATGTTGACCTTCAGTTTCTCTGTCATGGTAGGGACTCAATTGCTATCCATCAAAACCACTTCTTTTCCCCCCAGGCACATGGCTGGCTAGATGATGTCTCTCAACCTCCCTTGAAGCTAGCTGTGACCATGTGACTGAATTCTGACCAAGGGAATGGGAATGGGCATGTTTGCCACACAGTCCTCCCACTCAGGATATCTCCTCTCTTTCCACATCTGTTAGCAGGGGTTCTAACAGAGGACTCCCAGACCCTTAGGGGTGCTGGAACCACAAAATGGTTAAACCTGGGCCCAATAATTCCTTCCTGGTAGAGCACCCTCCAAACAACTGACTGGGCTTTTCGTGGGTGAGAAATGAACTTGTATTTTTTTAAGCCGCTGGAATTTGGGGGTTATTGCCTGTACTGTCTAATAGCTCTACTGGGAAGAGAATACAGGTAGGCAAGCTCACCGTAACTGCAAAGGGCAATCAATTAGTTAAATCTCTAGTTACAGAGTTAGATGGTAAACCTCATTGCAGAACATCTCCCAGCCTTCATGGCTCCTCTTACATTTTGTGCAATCAATCTATCAATCAGCCTTTAGTAAGTACGTAACTCATGTTACAACCATGAGATTTCCAAAGGATACAGAAAACATCAAACACCCCTCCTTGCCCACCGGAGGTTCTTAAGGAAGACATAACATACCCATGGAAATCTGTGGCAAATGCATGGTACATACACCATTCATGGATCTCCTTGTACCTTACCAGTGGTAGCCCTTGGAATTATGTAAATTAAGACAGAGATGTCAGAATTGCAGAATCTTAGAAGACCCAATTGTCTTCATGCCCCAGGCCAAACCTTACTCAGTGAGAGAGGGCTTTTAAATAATTTACAAGTTACGAAATTGTATCTACCTCCCAGGTCCTTCCCACTGAGCCCATCATGCTGTCATCCCAACACTATACCTTCCACATTCCCATGACAACTCACATGACAAGGAGTTGGGGAGAGTAGGTTTACTTATCCATTCATTAAGCAAAAGTTCATTGAGAACTACTAAGTGTGCTAAGTTCTGGACCTATAGCAGTGAACAAAACAGATGAGGAGCTCTGCTATTGGAGAAGAAATATGGAGGGAAATAAAGCAGAGGAAGGAGTTTGGGAGCAACAGAGGTGAAGGGATTGGAGCTCTCTCTGAGGAGGTGACACTTGAGCAAGGTTTGAATTAGGTGAATCATGCAGATCACTGGAGGAGAGATTTCTAGAGAGAGAATACCCACACAAAGGGCCTGAGGTAAGTGTTTGCTTGATACACTGAAAGAACAACAAGGAGGCCAGTGTGGTTTGAGCAGGTTCAGTGTCAGCAAAAGCCTCAGGAGCTGAGGTCCAGAAGGCAGTGGGGGCCTCTGGCCCTTGTATACCACTGCAAAGCCTTTGGCTTTTTCTCGAGGTGAAAAGGAAAGCTAAGGGAGGGTTTGCTGCTGAGGGATGATATGACAGGATGTGTATTTTTAAGGGATCAAAATCTCACCTAGGTGCTACACTGAGAATAGATGCAGGAGTGCAGGAGAACCAATTGGAAGAAGACTGAAATAATCCAGGTGAGAGATGAACATGTCTTTGGCCAGGGTGGTAATATCAGCAGTGGTGAGAAGAAGCCTTATTTTGGCTTAATTTTGAAAGAAGAGCCAGCTGGATTTGCTGACAGATTGGATATGGGGGAAGAAGGAGAGGAGTTGAGATAATTCCAAGATTTGAGGCCTGAACAAGTGGAAGAATAACATTGCCGTTTTCTGAGATAGGAAGGACTCCAAGTGGAGCTAGTGTGGTGATAGCTATGAGAAGTTCAGTTTTGGATACTTTAGGTAGAGATGTCCATTAATTATTCAAGTGGAGATGTTCAATAAATAATCAGATATGTGGCTATTCGGGGGAGATATCTGGGTTGAAGTTACACATTTGGGTGTCCTCTGCCTAAACATGGAGTTTAAAGTCATGAGACCAGATAGGACAACCTAGTTCAGATAGAGAAGAGAAAAAGTTTGAGACTGAGTGAAACTGCAGTTGACATTGAAAGGCAAGAGAAACAAGAGGGAACCAACCTCTAAGAAGGTTGAAATTGCCCAATAAGGCAAGAGGTGAATAAGAAACTAAGAGAAGAAAGTGTTTCAGGCAGGAGGGGGAAAGTGGCTGTGTCAGCTGCTGCTGAGAGGCTGAGGAGGTTAATCACTGAGGGCTGACCTTGGATTAGGCAACAAAAAGTTGCTAGTGACCTTGCAGAGCTGTAGGAATAAAAGTGAGTTGAACAGTTTCGATGAAATGGGAGGAGAGGATGTCGATAGCATACATATGGGCAATGCTTCCAAAACAGTGTTGTAAGGAGGTGTGGAGAGATTTGGGAGGATCTGGGGTAGGAGAGGTGTCATAAAGACTGTTGTTGTTTTAACAATGTTTGCATGATTATGGGAATGATGCCACAGCAAAGGAGAATTGATATGAGGAAAACAGAGGAGATATTGTCAGGATCAATGGATGTCCTTCTGAGACAAGAAGGGATGAAATCTGGTGCACAGGTTGAGAGTGGCCTAGAACAGGAGCATGCACAGCTCAACAGGAGGGAAGGCAGCACTATAGGCAAAGATGCGGATATCGAGGCTCTGAAAATCTGTGAAAGTTATCCTCTGAGCCTGTCCATGTTCTCAGGGAACTAGGGAGGAAGGCTAGTACTAAGAGTGAGGAGGAGGAGAAGCAAGAGGAGGTGTGAAATAATTATTCAGGAGATGGAGAGAGAGCAGGAGTCAGGGTCTGGTGCCTAATTATCAGATTGTGTTAAGGGTCTCTTTGACTTGGGTGGACATACACTGAAGAGGAGAGCCCTTAGAGGTTTCCCTCCAGCTACATCTGGCTGTAAGGATGCAGGGGTGAAGGCAGGCAGGGAGTTGGGTGTAACTCCAGCTGGGTTAAGGCAGACAACTCTGACAGAGAAGGCCACCTTCTCAGAAAAGAGAGTGCACCAATGCCACATTCACCTTGTGTTGCTCCAGAAGATCTCTTGTAATAGGATGCTTTGTGCACTTGGAATTTTATGCAGTTTAAGCCTAGGAATAGTGGTTGTTAAGGTTTACTTGGTTCCTCTCATATGGAACTCAGGGGCAGCTCCATCCCCTTTCTAAGCAGCTTGGGAGATAGAGGGACAAGGACTAGACCCAGGTGTCCAGGCTTGCAGCTCAGGCCAGGGCAGTGGACAGGGGCTAAAGGACTGAGAACATTCAGGGTGTAGGACCAGGGACTGTGCTACCTTCATTGGTGTGGCAAGAAAGGAAGGTACGAGTCAATGGCAGCACCAGAGGTATAGAGACTGACCCTACTTAGAGGGGCTGAGCTACTTAAAAATCAAGAATGTCCACTAGCCATGATGCAGACACTCATCTCACCCAGGAGACCCCTCAGGCCCTCGGAGAAATAGATATCCCACCCTGGGCCACACTGTGTTTCCCCAACTCACCTAGATCCCCAGCTGAGTTCGCTCTAGGGACTGTGCCTTGTAAAGGCATTCTAAGCACTTTACAAAGACTCCATGGTAACCTTATGAGGCTGGTGCTCTCATTTCCCCATTTTGCTGATGGAAACACTGAGACACAGACAGAGTAAGACACTTGTCCAAGGCCACAGCGTAATAAATAGTAGAGTCAGAAGTGGCATCTCAGCAGTTCCTATAAAGCCCAGGGATTCCACCACTCCTATGCATATATGCTGCGTCTCAAGCACACACAAACACCACAGAACCCTGGGCTTTGCTGTTTATCTCAGTGCCTCATGCAAAATGGCAGATTTTCTAAATTTAGATACCAGATGGGAAAACATATTCCCATTTATAGCCTAATTTATAAAAGGCTCTAACTTAGCTCAAG
This sequence comes from Pan paniscus, assembly GCF_029289425.2. Classification (NCBI taxonomy): domain Eukaryota; kingdom Metazoa; phylum Chordata; class Mammalia; order Primates; family Hominidae; genus Pan; species Pan paniscus. The sequence continues at coordinate 192,503,571 of NC_073249.2, forward strand.
TTCTGGAGGCAACATAGTCTAACAGAGGTATTCTAACCCAATTATGGGAGTTGGAAAAGGGAGGAATGATGGCTGGTAATTCACAGCCAGCCTGCCTTAATTTGTCGGCAAATGGGGGTGGGAGAAAGTTTGCCTCAATTTCTAAACTTCCTCATAATTAACAATATTGTGACTCAACATCACATCCACACACGCCCACAAATGTTTGCATTTTGGCATGACAAGGGCGGAAGCCATATCCACCATGCTTCTCTGTGGTTAACCAGGGAGATGGCCTCATTGATCTATCCAAAGTGTTATTAGGGAAATGCCTCAGCCAAATATTCTAAAAATCACTGCGTTGTTCCCCAAACCGTTTTCCTCAGTTATCTTAATCTTCCGATTCCCATGCCCTAAAAGCCCCCAGTCACTGTGCGGTATCAACAATCACACTCAAACTTGCCCAGCTGCTAGAATCCGGCCACAGCTGCATCATCAACATAACCCACTCTTACTGGGATATGCTAGTTCCTGAAGTGGCAAATGCCCTTTTGGTAAGAAGCATCAAATCTCCTCTTGTTTAAGTGGCTGGGGTTGGTCATTTTGCTTTTGGCAAACCCTTAAGAGGATACACTGACCCAGAGGCTCCTACAGGAGAAACTAGGTCAGTCAGTAAGGGAAGTACCTAACAGAGATGCTTCAGGGCCCATGAAAGTGCGCAGTCTCCGGAGCGAACTCAGCTGGGGATCTAGGTGAGTTGGGGAAACACGGTGTGGCCTGGGGTGGGATATCTATTTCTCTGAGGGCCTGAGGGGTCTCCTGGGTGAGATGATGTCTGCATCATGGCTACTGGACATTCTTAATTTTTAAGTAGCTCAGCCCCTCTAAGTCAGGTCTCTGTACCTCTGGTGCTGCCATTGACTTGTACCTTCCTTTCTGGTTGCACCAGTGAGGGTAGTAGAGTCCCCGGTCCTACATCCTGAATGTTCTTGGTCTTCTAGCCCCCAACCACTGCCCTGGTCTGAGCTGCAAGCCTGGACACTTGGGTCTGGTCCTTGTCCCTCCATCTCCCAAGCTGATTGGAAAGGGGATGGAACAGCCCCTGAGAACAGTTACCCTACCTCTCCCTCCGACACTGGCTTCCTGGGAACTATTGGAATGTTTCCAAGAGCAAAGAAAGGAAGAAGCAGCTGTTGGTGCCCTCAGGGAAAAGCGATCCCACAGTGAGGGTCAGGAGTGAACTGTTGTAGCTTCTGTGAAAACACACCCCAGAGCCTCGGGGAGGAGGCATCCAGCACACAGCCTGGCATTAAGAGGCTCAAAAACTCCTAGTTCCACCTTCAAGGCCTGGCACATAGCAGTGGTTCTGAAGTCTTGCCTTTATGGTGCCCCAAAGTGGCTCTCCCATTGCAACTTTTTAAAGAAATTTACTTAACTGATACATTTCATTGAAGAGAAGTTAGGAAAGCTAAGATAAAAGGGGGGGAAATCCTATAATCTTACAACTTGAAGCTAGACAGCTTCCCATCTTTACATTTTTTACATATTTCCACCAAGACCTCTATGTGTACATCTACACATAAATATATTTTACACAGATGGCTTTGTACTATATGTACTATTTTGCAACCTTCCTTTCCACTTGACAATACATCATGTTTGGCTTTCAATGTCAGCACACACAGCTCTACATCATTCTTGATGACTAGATTGCAATCCTTTGGGTCGATAGAGTAAAATTCATTTAACCAACCCCCTACTGTTGGATATTTATGCTTCTTTCAATTTTTTTCTATAATAAACAAAGCTATAGTGAATATGTTTGTACATATAGACTGTGCCCTTGAGGAACTCACAGTATAAGAATATGAGAGAGGGGATTCCATTGTTTTAGTTTATGGTGGATGAGAAAACATCCGTTGTTTTTAAGAACAATCATAATAATAAAAGCCACTTTAAGCATTTACCTTGTGCCAAGCACCGTGCTAAGGGCTTTATGCTCAAACACCATTTGGTCCTTACAGATATCCTGCAAAGCTGATATTATTAATATTACTATTTTTCAGAAGAGAAAATGGAAGCTCAAAAGAAGGAAGTGATTTACCCAAGGTCACACAATGAATAAGCAGCAGAGAGAGAATTTACACCTAGGACTGTAGACTTCAAAGCCCAAGCTATAGGCTAAATGCTAGACTTTATTGTGACAGTTACGTGGAATTCATATTCCTGGATTTTAGCCTCAGACCTAATCCTTATCAGGACCAGGTTTAAATAATAAACCAGTATAACAGACCACCTGCAGATGGTCAAATGGCTGCAAGTTCTTTCTCTTCCTGCATGCATACCTCTATGCAACATGGATTCAAACTCCTTCCTTGGAGAGTGAAGCCTGTTTTCCAGATGCTGAAATCAATGCTGGCCTTTGTGACTTGCTTTAAACAATAGAATGGGGCAGATGGGATGTTGGGCCTATTCAGAGTTTAGGCCTCAAGAGACCCCCTCAGCTTCTGTACTCACCTTGAAATCCTGCACAGCCATGCATACAAGCTCAGGTTAACCTCCTGGAAGACAAGAGATGTGTAGCTCACTAGGCTGGCAGAACCTAGCTGACTGACAGGTGACTGAAGCTGCCAGAGGGAACCCAGCCTAGACCAGCAGAACCACCCACTGAATTGTGAGCTGGTAAATGCTTATTGTTTTAAGCCTACAAGTTGTAGCATGGTGGTTACGTAGCAAAAGCAAATGAGTAGACTGCTGCCAGGTTGGGTTATATATGGGTGATGCAGTCTGGGAGAGAGGGGGCTCTGGTGGGGATTGTGAGCCACGTGGCTAGGAAGGCTTCACAGAAGAGGTGACAGCTCATGCACGGCAGGGCATGCAATAAACAGCAAAGCCTCCTGAAGCAGAACAGGGAGGTGGGCCTGCATGTGCAATTAGATAAACCTCTCCGCTGGAGGTGCGGGTTGCCGCGACATCTCTCCGGAGCCTGAATTAAACAGAAATCTCCCTCCGGCCGGAAAGGCAGCTAGTTGTCATTTACACACCAATGCGGAAAAATAAAACACCTGGCAGATTCCCTGGCAGCCTCTCGCAGGTCTACCCTGGAGCAGAGATAAGTTAGATGATGTTCTCCCTTTCAAGTGGAGAATTGGAATTCCAGTCCCGGGCCACAGGGAAATGTTGCTTCTTCTCCAGCTTCTCCTCCCCCTGACTGGAGTTCAGCCCTGAGGCATCCTGTGCCCTGGGAAGTCCCAAAAGAACAACGCTTTTTCACACCATCCACCAGGAATGTTGTGCAAAGTATGTTTCCTAGTAGTCCTTACACAGATGACCCTACTGGGTGTTCTTAGCAGTGTCCTGTTGAAAGAATTGAGCCAAATAATCTCCCAACATGTCATGTCACCATTCATTCATTCACTCACTCATTCATTCATTCATTCATTCATTTCACAGACATTCCCAGCCTAGGCACTGTGCTGCACCTAAGATGCCCTTGTGAGGCTCACAGCCTAGTGTGGAAGGCAGACACAAGTAGGAGCTTGGGATACATAAAATCCCACATTTATTAACATTTATTAGCCACCTCTTTCTTTGTTGCTTCCCCTGGTTACTCAATAAACGTGCCTATTTATTTATTTATTTATTTATTTATTTATTTATTTATTTATTGAGACGGAGTCTCTCCCTCTCGCCCAGGCCGGAGTGCAGTGGCCTGATCTCGGCTCACTGCAAGCTCCGCCTCCCGGGTACAAGTGATTCTCCTGCCTCAACCTCCTAAGTAGCTGGGTTTACAGGTGCATGCCACCACACCTAGCTAATTTTGGGGGGTTTTTGTTTTTGTTTTTGTTTGTTTTTTTTGAGACGGAGTCTTGCTCTGTCGCCCAGGCTGGAGTGCAGTGGCAGCATCTCGGCTCACTGCAAGCTCCGCCTCCCGGGTACAAGTGATTCTCCTGCCTCGGCCTCTTAAGTAGCTGGGTTTACAGGTGCCTGCCACCACACCTAGCTAATTTTGGGGGGTTTTTTGTTTTTGTTTTTGTTTTTGCTTTTGTTTTCTTTTTGAGACGGAGTCTTCCTCTGTCGCCCAGGCTGGAGTGCAGTAGCACCATCTCGGCTCACTGCAAGCTCCGCCTCCCGGGTTCACGCCATTCTCCTGCCTCAGCCTCCTGAGTAGCTGGGACTACAGGCGCCCGCCACCACGCCTGGCTAATTTTTTTGTATTTTTAGTAGAGACGGGGTTTCACCATGTTAGCCAGGATGGTTTCGATCTCCTGACCTCGTGATCCGCCCGCCTTGGCCTCCCAAAGTGCTGGGATTACAGGCATGAGCCACCGCGCCCGGCCCACACCACGCTAATTTTTGTATTTTTTAGTACAGACGGAGTTTCACCATGTTGTCTTGAAAAATGTGTGCCTTGTCTAAGCTAAACCTAGGTGAGAAAGTAGGTGGTCTGAAAAGTGGACCGGGAGTAGACCCTGTATGGTCTGGGCTAGTGATGCAAGCAGTGAGCAGTCTACTCTAGCATGGATGGAAAGGACCCTCAGGAGCTGAGATAGTGAGAAGAGAGAGATGATGGAGGGAGATGCGAGGAGAGGGTGTGCGGATGCTGAAACCCGTGCATTTCTGGGTTTTGGTAAAGCAGGGACTAGGCAGAGTTGCTGAGGCTTCCTTCTTGTGAGGAAACCAGGATGATAGGTTGGGATCCAAGAGCACTGTTACCTGGTATTGTGCCATCATGCAAATAGGAATAATTTTCCACACCTAAAAGTATTTTTGGCAGTGTTTATGAATGCCCTATAGTACTGGATTTATGGAAGATGTCAAGAGCTAAAGAGGATTCTGCCTTCTGGAACTTGTGGTCTATTGGCAGATAGACCTGCAGACAAATTGTTGCATTCCAACGCGATAGACACTGTAATGGGAGTAAGCCCAGGATGCTCAAGGAACCTAGGAGAAGGGTCTGGGTGGGGCAGGGAAGGGTTTGTAGTTGACTTGGATGAGTAGGAGTTTTCAGCTGATGAAGAGGCTATCAGGAAGGATAAGGAATTAAATATTAAGACACCAAAATATAGCAGAATGAAGGAGCATAGAACAATCCAGCGTCCCTGAATATAAAATGTACAGAGTGCAGTGGGAAGCAGGCTGGAGAGAGGCTCACAGGGGCCAGACCACCCAGGGATTTATGAGCCGATTGGAGGAGCTTGGACTTTATCCTGTGGAAAATGGGGAACCCTTAAAAATCTTCAAGCAGAGAGTGACTTGATCAGAGTTGTCTTTTAGGAAGAATTCTCTGGAAGCTGTGCAGGGAATGGTTTACAGAAGAGTAAGACCAGGGCACTTATGCCAGCTAGGAGATACCATAGGAATGTCAGCAAGAGTTGCTTGAGACAGCATGGTGGGAGAGGATCAGGGTAGTGGTTATATGCAAAAGCTCTGAAGTCAGCTTCCAGAGTTCAAAGCCTGCTGGGATCCCTTACCAGCTGTGTGACCTTGAATAAGTTACTTAACCTCTCTGCACTTGACTTTCTTCATCTGTGAATGAGAGATAATAAAAGCAACTACCTAATAGTAGTTATTCTATGAATGAAATGAGATGATCCATGTAAAGCACTTAGAACTATCCCTGGTACATTGCATATATGCTATAATTACTAATTATCCTTATTTACTCCATTAGACTTGATGATTTGGTATGGACAGTGAGCTAGAGGTTATCTAGACTTGCTTCTACAGGGCTGGCTAGGATAATGCCATTCTCAAGAGTAAGAAATAGGAGAATATTACAAAAATAAAGTAAGTTTACTCCCTTTCAGGAGAATGAAAGTGGTTTCCAGTGCACAGAACTAAGATTCTGCTCCTTGCTTCTCTCTGAGGACTCCTGCTTATGCTGTCTTAGTTTTGTGTAGGTAGACTAGATTCCTGCCCAAGACTAAGAGCAATAAAGGACATCTGCAGAGACTCTATCATACCCTCTTGTTCTTTTTAAACTTCACAATAAGCTTGCAATCCAAGTAAGACAGGTATAACTATTGTCCCCATTTTTAAAGACAGAGAAACTGAGGCTCAATGCCATTGCCAAGGAAAGAGAGCTCAAAAGGGAAAGAGCCACAAGTCTGATACTCAGGTTTCCTGCCCCTCAAATCCAGTGCTCTTTCCAATCCACATTCTTCATGGGCTTCCCAAAACCTATGTGATTGTGATACCAGGGTGCCCCATAAATCTGATCTCCTTGTCCCACAAGAGTGGAAGGGGGTTTTTCATTCCCACAAGAAGGATGGATCAGGGTGGTGCCTCAGCTTTGCTTGAATTTCCATAGAAGGAATTCAGCACCTTGAAATCCCTTGCTACAAGCCCAGAGGTTTCTGACAACAGTGAGAGCAGGGAGGAGGGAGAAGTGTAATACTTAGCACCCTTTGGAGAATGGCCTAGAAAAGAGCAGCCAGGAAGAGCTGTTAGTCTTCCCCAAGCACTGTTTTCCACTGCCAGACATTCATCATCTCATCGAATGTTCACAGCCACCATGAGGTAATCAATACCATTTCTATTTTTCATATGAGGACACCGAAAGCCAGAGAAGTCGGGTATTCAAATTCCAAATCATTGTGCTGAGGCAATCCTGCCTTCGGGTGAAGAAATAGGGAGCGGGGACAATGCGTCAGGACTTACTCAGCGTGAGCTTTGTTACTCACCCGAGGTATTCTACCTTGAATCATGGCTTTTGTGAGGAAAACCAGGTGAATTAAGTCCCGTTAAAGGGGTTCTATGGAGTAGTAGGAGTGGGGGAAGAACATGTCTTTTTCACAGGGCTCAGTGTGTATCTGACTCTCACCTGTATTAACAATAGTAACTAATTAAGAAGGAGCATGCTAACTGCCAGGAAATGTGATCAGTACTTTTTATACATTATTTCACTTAATACCCCGAACAACCCTATGAATTGTGTTCTACTATCATCGTCAATTTTCCATCTGAGAAACCTGTGGCTCCAAGAAGTGGAGTAACTGATTGCTGTAAGGTCATAGGGCTGTTAAATGGCAGAGCCCTGTCCCTGTGTTCTTAACTCACAGTTTATGCTGCCTTCTGAAGTTGAAGAAAACACCCCTGCTAGTTGCAGGAGAGAGTGGTCATGGCACATAGACCATCCATGCATGATATGTGAATTCTCCTTGGAGGTAGCTCCTGAGGCTAATCCCCCAAATGAGCCTAGAACAGGAACTTCCAACCTTGAGTTCCGTCCATGAATGGGGGTCCATGACTCACAGACCTATACCAAACCCATAACTAAGTTGCATAGACTGTTGTTTAATAGGTGGACAGTGATAGCACAGGCCACGCAGTATGAAAGACAAAAGGTTTGGCTGGATGCGGTGGCTCGCGCCTGTAATCCCAGCACTTTGGGAGGCCGTGGTGGGTGGATCACGAGGTCAAGAGATCAAGACCATCCTGGCCAACATGGTGAAACCCCATCTCTACTAAAAATACAAAAATTAGCTGGGCATGGTGGCACATGCCTATAATCCCAGCTACTCAGGAGGCTGAGGCAGCAGAATTGCTTGAACCCCAGGGGCGGAGGTTACAGTGAGCTGAGATCACACCACTGTACTCCAGCCTGGTGAGAGAGTGAGACTCTGTCTCAAAAAGAAAGAAAGAAAGAAAGAAAGAAGGGAGGGAGGGAGGGAGGGAGGGAGGGAGGGAGGGAGGGAGGGAGGGAGGGAGGGAGGGAAGGAAGCAAGGAAGGAAGGAAGAAAGAAAGAAAAAGAAAGAAAGAGAAAGAAAGAGAGAGAAAGACCGAAGATTCTAATTCCATCACTTAAGAGCTCTGTGACTTTGGGGAAGGAATTTACTTTGTTTGAGTCTTAGAACACTTGTTTATAAAACAAGACCCATAAGAATGCCTATCTTTCTGATAACTATTGCTTTGTAACAAATTACTCCATAAGTTAGCAGTTTAAAACAACTGCTCATGACTGTGGGGGTCAGGAATTTTGGAAAAGCTAGGGGATGGGCAGATATGTGATTGCAATATGATTGCATATGATTGCATGTGAATCCCATATGATTGCAGTATAATGTCACCCGGGGCTGCTTCATCTGAAGATTCAATTGAGCTGGACATCCAAGGTGGCTCACTCCTGTGCCTGGACACCCAGGGTTTCTAAGTCCCATACCTGAACATCTAAGGTGGCTCACTCCTGTGCTTGGACATCCAAGGTGGCTCACTCTTGCACCTGGACACCCAAGGCAGCTCAGTCCCATGCCTAGACATTTAAGGCAGCTCACTCCCATGCCTGGACACCCAAGGTGGCTCAGTCCCCTGCCCGGACTCCCAAGGAGGTTCACTCTTATGCCTAGACACCCAAGGCAACTCACTACCATGCTTGGACACCCAAGGTGGCTCACTCCCATGCCTGGACAACCCAGGTGGCTCACTCCCATGCCTAGACATCCAAGGCAGCTCACTCCCATGCTGGGACACCCAAGGCGGCTCACTCCTGTGCCTGGACACCCAAGACAGCTCACTTCCATGCCTAGACACTCAAGGAAGCTCACTCCTGTGCCTGGATATCCAAAGTGGCCCACTCCTATGCCTGGACACCCAAGGCGGCTCACACCTATGCTTGGGCACTCAAAGCAGCTTGCACAAGAGAGTGTCTCTTCTAGCAAGGGGAAGCTGTACCACTTTTTATGACCAAGCCTCAGAAATCAACAAGTTACTCACTCTGTGCTCTATTGATTATGACCAAGTTAAACGGAAGCCAGGTTCACAGGGAAGATAATTAAATTATGCCTCTTAATGAGAGTTGGGGCAAGTGGAGAGGTTCTAGAAGGACATGTGAAACTGGTGGTATTGTTGAGGACATCTTTGAAAAATACAGTCTGCCACCCTTGCATTATGGTATAGTACATGAATTAAACAAGACATTGCATGGAAGGTACTTAAGACAATGCTTTGCATATAGAAAGTGCTTGATAAAGTTAGCTGTTGTTATTAGATGTGACATGTCTGAGAGATGTCTTTCAACATAGCAAGATGGTAGAAAGAGGTGAAGAGAGAATAAATGGAGAGATTGGTGGTGAAATGTTGGCAGCATTGGCTCACGTCAATGGCAAAGAAGATAAGCTTTCCACAAAGAGCAGAATCACTCGACCATTTAATGAATAAATGGGCCCTAGTGGAGAGAAAATGTCAGGACCTCTGGGAGAGTAAAGGAGTGGATTATCAGTTTTGTGCTGGCTGAAGGGCCTGAAGCTTTTAGTACGAGAAGGTGCAATCCAGGAGCCAGGAAGAAAGAAGTGAGAACGAGGACAAGACTGATAGAGGCTGAAACTCCAGGTGGGAGCTGCACATACTGGGCTCCTACTGTACAAGAAGAAGAGAAGACAAGTCTTGGGAGGGAGAAAGAGCCCACCTGGCCTGGCAAGGGGGACCCTCGTGCAGTTCAAGGTTGTACAGCTCAATCCACCGAGTCTGGATAGCTTTGGACTTGTGTCTGGGCTGGTTCTTGAGGACAAGGACATTAGCTCACAAACCTGTTCATTTCAGGAGATAGGGGGATGGAGCTGCAGGTGTTTCCACCTTAGTTTCCTAGAACACTTCCTAACCCAAGAATTCACAACAGCATGTGAAGAATATCTGGATTTCCTGAGAAAGTCTGAAAAAACACTTCTCTGTTTCACTATTACTCTGAAAATAGAATGCAAACTCCATAACGTAGCCTGCAAGACCATGCATAATTTGGTCTCTCCTATTTCTACACTCTCATCTTGAACTCTCCTACTCACTAGAGTTTAGTTCCATTGAGCTTCTTCCAAATCCCAAAGCATTAAACTTGTTCTTGCCCCAGGACTTAGGCGCATGCTCTTTCCTCCACTTAGAATGGTCCTCTCCTCTTCCCTTTGCCTGCCTATACCCCTTTTCCTCCAGATCTCAGCTAAGACATCACCTCTTCAGTGAGGACTTACCCAATCATCTAAACTCAACTGGATTCCCTTCTTATTCTCTTTTTAAAAACACCCTGTCATTTCCTTGATATCATTCATCACATTTTTTGTATTTATGTATTAGACTATCTCTTTGTTTATTGTCCGCTTTTCCCACTAGAATGTGGGCTATATAACAGCCGGGCCATGACTATTATTTTTTCTCTATAAACCTAGCACCTAGACAAGTGAGTGGTACTCAGCAGCTATTCAGTAAATGTTAGTTGTGAGAAAGTCTATAACCTTAGTATGGGTGAGGTAAGGGGTATGGACATTGTTTTCTCTGAGGCCACAAAGTTAGGGTAAGTGAAAATGTACTGGCATCTTGGCAGTGGTGGTGGCCTTGACCCCTCAGGTGAGACCCTGTGGATTGGGAGCTGAAGGGTTTTTGTTCCTTATGGTGAAGACTCTGGAAAAATGGCTGTATTTGAAGCTAATGTCTCTTCTCTAGTGTGCTCTTTTTGAGATAGTTTTCCAGGAAATACTTTCCCTGTGCAGACAAATGTATGTGTTTTCTGATGTTAGAAAACAAAACTCTATTGCCCAATGTGCTATTGCTACCAAGAAATAGACTCTAATTTATGATCTGCCACTTGAGATGGGGTCTGCCAGGGCCTGGCATCATCTGCTCTTTTAGGTCAGATTGCTCTCCTTGGTCCTAAAATGCCCTGGCTTTACAAAGTGTCCTTGCAGAAAGAAGCTTGCATCTCAAAAGACTTAAGAGTACACAAATTCACATGTACATGCACACACACACACTCCGGTACAGCACACACTCACATTATTAACTCATTCACATGTACTCTCACGAAGGGTGAGATGGCAAAACTCATTTGAAACATATGCATTAAACTTCTAATATATTTGTGCCCAGACTATGATAGTTTAGGCTCTTTTTGGAAATAAGAGGGATTACATCACCTGAAGTAGATTGTTTGCAAAAATATCTACAATTATTTCCCTCTCTGTGTCCATGCCTCTTACAATGTGCCTTTGCACCTCCTCCCAGGTAGAAGTGGAATCTATTTCCTCACCCCTCAAATCTGGGCTGGCCTTGTGACTTGCTTTGATCACCAAAATGTGACATAAATGAAGATGTGCTGGTCCCAGGCCTACCTTTCAAGAAGCCCCGAACCCTTTCTTGGAAACTTGCCAAGTTGCTATGTGAACAATCCCAAGCTATGCTGCCAGAGGATGAAAGACCACATAAGGCAGAGATAAGCCATCCTAGCTGGACCCTTTCTAGACAGATCAGTTCCCATCAGACAGCAGACACATGGTGGGGGCACTGCTGGAAGCACTGTCATCCCTCCCAGGCCAGAACTGCCTAGCCAGTTGACAGGCTTGTGAGTCATCATGAATGGTTATTGTTTAAAGTCACTATGTTTGGGGTGCTTTAAAAGAGCTAACAAGTTCATTTCCTTACATGAAGGACTAAATCCAAACTTTTCCTGAAAGTAATATGTCCTTAAAAGTCAGACATCCCTGTTTTACTAAAAGTCAGGGATGTCTGACTTTTAAGGACATATTACTTTCAAGAAAAGCAATTCTACTCATGACTATTAAGCCCCAGGGGAATATGGTCAAGGAGTGCTGCTTTGCAAACAAATATACCTAGGTCTTTATTATGACTTTGCCACCAGCTGACTGTGTGACCTCGGGCAAGTCACTTGACATCTCTGGACCTTGATCCCTTTATCTGTATATTGAAAGAGCAAGTTTAGCTAATTTTAGGCCCTTCAGGCTCTGCAACACATTCTGTGGTTCTGTGATTCTCAGTCTCTGCCATTTTCACTTATAAAACAAGAAAGGATAATCCATGATACTTTCTATCTTGCAGGATCATGCAGAAGGATGAAGTGCTATTTCCTCAGTGGCACCTTCACTGCTACTGACACTTTCAAGAATATGCGTGTCTATGCAGCAGAAACAGACACCCTGAGATGCTGGATTTGAGATAATTCACTGGGTTTTATCAACATATGTGAACACACAGATTTTCAGCTAATATTAGAAGTTGAGATGAGACTGATTAACGTGACTCCTAGGCAGGCCTCATCATATCTCCTAAAAGAAGTGCAAGCATCCTATTTGAATACATACCCTGGCCCTCCTCCTTTTTCCCTTGAGTTCCCTCTTGAGGTTAATAAAACTTGATGTATGAGATGACATTGAGTGTCCCAGGCCCAAAGAAGTTCAGGATGAGTACAAACATGTGCATACCGTGGTTAGAAGATAAGATTGCTTGGAGCTCTTTGCTTCATTCTGACCACATGCAGGTCAGCATAGATGGTGAGTGAGGAAAAGCTCTTCCTGTGGACACTTCTGAATAAGTTCTAATAACTTGACTAAAATTTATTCCAGAAATAAATAAATAAATTTATTCGGAGTGCTCAATTAGAAATAAAAAACTGGGCTCTGGCTTGAGATGGTGTTGGTGGGTGAGGATTCAGCATTGCAGGTAGACTATGGGACTGAGGGATCAAGATCAGGCATTCCCATGAGGAGATACCAAAGTCAAGCCCAATCAAGAGCTGTCAATTCAAAGTCCAGCGGGAAACCAAGGTCAAGGACTATGCACTACAGTCAGCATCAATGCCAGCACACAACAGAGAGTAAAGCAAGCGGAGAGCCTTTGGCTGGAAGTATTTAAAGGCCAGACGAATGGTGTATTTTTCAGAATTTTTTTGGCTGCAAATCACAGAAAATCCAACCCAAAATGACTTAATCAGGAAGAAATTTAGTAGATTACAAAACTGAAAATTTCAGGGGGTTGGATTGTTTCCAGGTATGGTTTGATACAGAGATTGAACAATGTCAGCAGAACCCAGTTTTCTCTGTGTCTTTCAGCCATGTTCAGCCCCATTCTCCCAGATACGTTGGCTTTGACAGGTGCCTCCTTTGTGGCCGTAGAAAGACTTCATCAGATCTTTCATCCTCTACAATATAGAAACAGCAGAAAGAGACTCATATTCTCTCTCTCTCTCTCTCTGTTTCTGTCTCTGTCTCTCCCTCTCTCTCTCTCTAATAGTTCACAAGAAGTTCTGGGTCTGACTCTTTGTGGCCCAATGGGGCCAAATAATCACACTTGAATCATCCCAGTGCTCAAAGTTATGCCATGCACTGATAAGCTTAGAAAAATAAAGGCCTGCCCTGAGAGCTGGCAGAGATCAACCCCACCCATACTGCAGGAACTTAAAGTGGAGAAAGAATAGCTCCCCAAAGGAAACTCAAGATTCTTTCTTAAATAAAGAAATGGGTCAATGAATGCTTGAAAAAAAAAACCACAGATGTTCACTGTAGGCAGCTAGGGATAGAAATATGGAACAAGAATTAGAAGACTTCCAGCATGAAAGGCTAAGATTTTCTGAAAGAGAAAATGTTGTTGCAAGCTGGCAGAAGTCTAGACAATGAATGTTAGTAAAAATAAGATAAATCATAGCTAGAGATGAAGGAAACAGGCTTCTTGGAGAGCTCCTTCTAGACTGGAAGGCTCTGGCATTATAGCACTTCAGATCTTCTGGACATAGGGTCCAGAAGGATTTGCCAGCCTAGTTTTGGGTACCATTAGAGAATACACCTGAAACTATGAAACTAATCAAATGGAACTGATATTTCCAAGGACTAGGACTCAGGGTAAAGATAAGCTGCCCTGAAATAAACAAGTTGGATTTTTTAAAAAACTGAGACATTTTAAGACATATCAAGCAGGGCTCTGTTTCAGTTGTACTTTGTATATACCTCAAATGCAGACTGCAGATGCAAAGGAGGTCACATTTAATGCTCAAATTACCATAGCTCTGAGCTCCCACCTGCTGGATTATAACATTTATAAAATAGGATTACAGTCTTCTCTACAACTCTGTCACACTCTGTCACCTAGGCCCAAAGCAACTCTGCTTGTTCCTCAAGTCCATGATATCTCACAGCAAAACAATTCAATCACTCGCTCACTTTAGCCCTCTCACCAGTGAAGCTTAAACCTGCTGTTTGTAACCAAAGAGAAACAGATATCATGCCATCTCTCTTTCAAGTCTCTTCCATGTCTATCTAGTAGCTAGACTCCAATAAACTGCTATCCTCCTTGCATAGCTTCTCAGTAGACAAAAAGAAATATAAGTGGAGTGTATTAGTCCCTTCTAACACTGCTATAAAGAAATACTGGAGACTGGATAATTTATGGAGAAAAGAGATTTAATTGGCCCACAGTTCTGCAAGGAGTACAGGAAGCATGACTTGGGAAGCCTCAGGAAACTTACAGTCATGGCAGAAGGTGAAGGGGAAGCAGGCATGTCTTACATGGCTGGAGTAGGTAAAAGAGAGAGAGGGAGAGGTGCCACACACTTTTAAACAACCGAATCTCGGGAGCACTTACTCACTATCATTAGAGCAGCACCAAGGGGCAAATCTGCCCCCCATGATCAAATCTCCTTCCACTATGCCCCACCTCCAACACTGGGGATTACAATTTGACATGAGATTTAGGTGGTGACACAGAGTCAAACCATATCATTCTACCGCTGGCTCCTCTCAAATCTCATGTCCTTCCCACATTTCAAAATACAATCATGCCCTTCCCAAGAGTATCCCAAAGTCTTACATCATTCCAGCATTAACTCCAAAGTCCAAAGTCTCATCTGAGACAAGGCCAGTCCTTTCCATCTGTGAGCCTGTAAAATAAAAAACAAGCTAGTTACTTGGAAGATACAATCAGGATATGGATATTGGGTAAATACTTTCCTTCCAAAGGAAGAAATTGGCCAAAAGAAAGGGGCTACAGGCCCTGTGCAAGTCCAAAACCCAGCAAGGCAGTCATTAAACTTTAAAGCTCCAAAATAATCTCCTTTGACTCTGTCTCACATCCACGGCACACTGATGCAAGGGGTGGGCTCCAAAGTCTTTGGGCAGCTCCATCCCTGTGGCTCTACATGGCGCAGCCCCCATGACCGCTCTCAAGGGCTGGCATTGAGTGCCTATGGCTTTTTCAGGCATGTGGTGTAAATTGTCAGTGTATCTACCATTCTAGGGTCTAAAGGACAGTGGCCTTTTTCTCACAGCTCCACTAGGCAGTGCCCCAGGGGGGACTCTATGTGGGGGCTCCAACCTCTCATTTCCCCTCTGCACTGCCCTAGTAGAGGTTCTCCATGAGGGCTCTGCCTCTGCAGGAAACTTTTGCCTGGTCATTCCAGCTTTTCTACACATCTTCTGAAATCTAGGCAGAGGCTCTCTTGCGTTCTGTACACCCACAGGCTTCCACACCATGTGGAAGCTACCAAGGCTTATGGCTTGCACCCTCTGAAGCAGGAGTCTGAGTACCTAGGCTCCTTTGAGCCATGGCTGGAGCTATAGCAGCCCACATGAAAAGAGCAGTGTTCCAAGCCTGCACAAGGTAGTGGGACCTTGAGGCTGTCCCACAATACCATTCTTCCCTCCTAGGCCTCCAGGCCTGTGATGGGAGGAGCTGCCTCAAAGGTCTCCGAAATGCCTTTTTCCCATTGTCTTTGATATTAGTACTAGCCTCCCTTTTTTATGCAAATTTCTGCAGTCAGCTTGAATTCCTTCCCTGAAAATGGGTTTTCCTTTTCTACTACATGGTCATGCTGCAAATTTTCCAAATTTTTACACTCTACTTCCCTTTGAAATACAAATTCTAGCTTTATATTATTTCTTTGCTCACAAACATGAGCATAGGCTTCTAGAAGCAACCAGGCCACATGTTGAATGTTTTGCTGCTTAGAAATTTCTTCTGTCAGATAACCTAAATTGTCACTCTCAAATTCAGTGGTCCACAGATCCCTAGGGCAGGGGCACAATGCCTCCAACCACTTTGCTAACACGTAACAAAAGTGACTTTTGCTCCAGTTCCCAATAAGTTCCTCATCTCCATCTGAGACCACCTCAGCCTGGACTTCATTGTCCATAACACTATTAGCATTTCAGGCACAATAATTTAACAAGTCTCTAGAAAGTTCCAAATTTTCCCTCATCTTCCTGTCTTCTTCTGAGCATTCCAAACTGTTACAACCTCTTCCCATTACCCAGTTCAATAGCTGCTTTCACATTTTCAGGTAGGTTTATAGCAATGTCCCACTTCCCAGTATCAATTTTCCATTTGGGTGGGGACACAAACCCGAACCATATCAAGGGAGATAGTTCATTCATTTGACAAATATTTATGAGTAAATAATATACTGGATGCTTGAGTTTACAGTCTAGTGGAGATGACAGAGAATGAAAAAAAGTAAACAGAAGTGCATGTGTGTGTGTATGAATACACAACAGTGATAAATGCTATTAAAAACTAGCCATATGAAAATCAATTAATGTAATTCATCACATCAGCAGATTAAAAAACAGAAATCATTATCATAACAATAGATGCGAAAAAAGCATTTGACAAAATCCAACACCCATTTGTAATAAAACTCTCCAGCAAACTATGAATAGAAGTGAACTACCCTAATAGGTAGAATATCTACAACAAACTTACAGCTAACATTATACTTAATGGTTAGAAACTAGACACTGCTGGTAATATTAGGAACAAGGAAAGGATGTACCTCTCACCACTTCTACTTAACATAGTATTGGAAGTCTTATCTAATGCAATAAGATAAGTGTCTTACTCTGTGCTGCTATAACGAAGTATTTGACAATGGGTAATTTACAAAGAGCATATATTTATTTATCACAATTCTTGAAGCTGGGAATCCAAGATCAAGGCACCAGCAAGTTCAGTGTCTGAGGAAAGCCCCATCTCTACTCCCTTTTGGAAAGGGAGTGCTTACTCAGTGCCTATATTTCCATTGTATCTTGGAAGTAACTAACTTGGTTTTAATTGTACAGACTCATAAGTAGAAGGGACTAGCCTTGTCTCAGTTGCTGCACTCTTTTGAGGGGAGGAATGTTGTGTCCTCACATGATGAAAAGGATGAAAAGGGCAAAAAGAGGTGGGCTCTCTCTCTGAAGTCTTTTTTGTAGGGACACTAATCCATTCATTAGGGCATGGCTCTCATAGCTTAAACACCTCCTAAAGGCTCAGTCTCTTAACACGATCACATTGTTCATTAAGTTTCAGCACATTAATCTCGAAGGGAACACATTCAGGCTATTACAACAAAAGAAGGAAAAAAATATGTACTGATTTGTAAGAAAAAAAGATATAAAACTTTGTTTGCAGATGACATGATTGTCTATGTAAAAAATTTCAAAGAAACAACAAAAACCTCCTGTAACGTAATAAGTAATAACTAATAGCAAGGTTGCAGGATACAAGGTTAATATGTAAAAGTCAATTGATTTCTTATATACTAGTAATGAACAATTGAAATTTGGCATTAAAACACAATTCCATTTACATTAGCACCAAAAAATGAAATACTTAGGTGTAAATATTGCAAAATGTTTATAAAATCTATGTGAAGAAAACTACAGAACTCTGGAAAGGAAAAGAAATGCCATGAAAGATCTAACTAAATGGAAATGTATTCCATGTACATGGGTAGGAAGACTCAATATTGTGAAGGTGTCTGTTCTTCCCAATTTGATCTATAGATTCAACACAATCCCAATCAAAATCTCAGCGTGGTATCTTGTGTATATTGACAAAGTGATTTTAAAGTTTACATGTAAATGCAAAATACCCAGAATAGTCAACACAATATTGAGGGAGAATAAAGTTGGGGTACTGACACAACCCAACTTCAAGATTTACTTTAAATCTACAAAAATCAAGACAGCATGGTAGTGGTGAAAGAAGAGATGAACGTATCAATGGAACAGAATAGTCTAGATATGGCTGACACAAATAGAGTCAGCTGATCTTTGATAAAGGAGCAAACGCAATGCAATGGGGAAAAGATAGTTTCTTCAACAAATGGTGCTGGAACAATTGAACATCCACATGCAAAAAAAATAATAAACTAGATATAGACCTTGCAGCTTTCACAAAAATTAATGCAAAATGGATCACAGATCTAAATGTAAAATTTAAAACTATAAATCTCTTAGAAGATAACATAGATTGAGACAAGAAAAAAATGTCTGTTGTAATCTCTAGGACAACAGCTAAAAATTGCTGAAAAGAGAAATAGATAAAAAGCCAAGAGAGTAATCAAAATGGAATATTAAGGTTATTCACCTAGCCCAAAAGAAGGAAAAATAGTAAGTCACAAAAAAAATAAAAACAGATAAGGCAAATAAGAAACAATATTAGGACTTTTAGTCTACATAAGGTGGTGTAGACCCATTTTTCCCTACTTCTACCTGGTAAGTAAAACTCTAAACCCTGAAAATAGTGCAAGAGACAACCAAAGGAGAACTCTAGTAAGAAAATAGTAAGGTAGTAAGAAGAAGGTGAGCTGGTGTGCCAACCCAGGACTGGAGGAATAGCACAGTGTCTTCTGTCTTCTCACCCAACAGAGGAAGCCCACTCAGTCTGGCATTTTCTGACCCTCGGTCTAACAACAGAAGAAAGCCTAAGTATGCTCATTCCTCCATAGTTTAATAGAAGTCTCTCAAATGAGATCAAGTGAGCCCAGCATCTACAAAGAAGATAGATTGGCTAGGGAAGGTACTCTCCTTCCCTACTGAGCCTGAGATTCGCCCTTTCCACTGAAATAATAAGGCCACTGTGTAGAGACCAAAATACAAGCTATCTAAGTACAGGGTACAACCTTGCCTGTACCCATGGGTTGGAGACTGCTCTAGGTGTGCAAGTGGCACTAGAGAAACAGACCCAGTCATGGCAAGTGACATGGTCCAGGAAGTCACATTGTCCTTACAGGCCTAAAACTCTATTCATCTTCTCATAGAAACCAAGTAGTAGGGAGACAACTGTATGGTGGGTCTCACCATGACACACAGCCATGTTATCCAGGGAAGTCTCTTTCTCCTCCTCGAGCAGCAATAGCTGATAGCAGCAGAAGCCCCAATGGCACCAAATAAACCAACTCCAGAACTGTAAGGTAATATATTTGTGTTGTGTTGTTTTAAGCCTCTAAATTTGTGGTAATGTGTTACCATAGCAACAGGAAAAGAATAGAAATAGGAGACTAATACAAGAAAAGAACACTGCCCACTTAATTTTATGAGGTCAATATTACTCTAATGCCACAAGCAGACAAGGACAGTAAAAATAAATAAAACAACAGATCAATATCTCTCACTAATTTTAACAAAAAAAATCATCAAAAGATATGAACAAGCTGAATCTCACAAAGCATGAAAGTAATTATATGCCAATTATATTACCAATTATATCATGACCAAATGAGACATTTGGGGTATACCAAGCTGGTTCAGTGTTCAAAACTCAATCAATGTAATCCATCATAAAGCTAAAAATGAGAAATCATATGATCATATGAATTTATTTGGCAAAATTCAATACCTACTCATCACAAAAACTTTCAGAAAAATATAAATAGATGGAAATTATCTCAACTTGATAAAAAAAATCTTCAAAAAAAAATGAAGTTGACATCACATCTAATGGTAAAAGACTAAGATCAGGAACAACATGCAGATGTACACTCTCGTTACTCTTTTTTCTTTCTTTTCCCAACTTTTATTTTAGGTTCAGGGGGTACATGTGCAGGTTTGTTACGTGGGTAAATTGCATGTTGCTGGGGTTTGGTGTGCAAATGATTTCATCACCCAGGTAGTAAGCATAGTACCCAATAGGTATTTTTTCGACCCTCCCCTCCTCCCCCTTCCACCCTCAAGTATTCCCCAGTGTCTGTTGTTTCCATCTTTATGACCATATGTACTTAATGTTTAGCTCCCACTTATAAATGAGAATATGTGGTATTTGGTTTTCTGTTTCTGTGTTAATTTGGTTAGGATAATGACCTCCAGCTGCATCTATGTTGCTGCAAAGGACATGATCTAATTCTTTTTTATGTCTGTGTAATATTCCATGGTGTATAAGTACCACATATTCTTTATCCAGTCCATCATTGATGGGCATATAAGTTGATTCCATGCCTTTGCTATTATGAATAGTGCTGTAATGAACATACAAAGGCAAGTGTCTTTTTGGTAGAATGATTTATATTCCTTTGGGTATATACCCAGCAATGGGATTACTGGGTCGAATGGTAGTTCTATTTTAAGTTCTTTGAGAAATAGCCAAACTGCTTTCCACAGTGGCTGAACTAATTTACATTCTCACCAGCAGTGTATAAGCATTCCCTTTTGTCTGCAACCTCGGCAACATCTATTATTTTTTGACTTTTTAATAACAGCCATTCTGACTGGTTTGAGATGGTGTCTTATTGTGGTTTGTGGAAATGTTGATTTGCATTTCTTTAATGATTAGTGATCTTGAGCATTTTTTCATATACTTGTTGGCCATATATATATCTTCTTTTGAGAAGTGTCTGTTCATGTCCTTTTCACATTTTTAATGGGGTTGTTTTTTGCTTACTGATTCAAGTTCCTTATAGATTCTGGATATTAGAACCTTCATCGGATACATAGTTTGTGAATATGTTCTCCCATTCTGTAGGTTGTCTGTTTACTCTGTTGATAGTATCATTTGCTCTGCAGAGCTCTTTAATTTAGTTAGGTCTCATCTGTCTATTTTTGTTTGTGTTGTACTTGCTTTTGGAGACTTCATCTTTGCCAAAGCCCATGTCCAAAATGATATTTCTTTGATTTTCTTCTGGGATTTAAAACAATTATTTTAGGACTTATATTTATGTCTTCTATCTATTTTGAGTTGATTTTTGTATATGGTGAAAGGAAGGGGTCCAGTTTCAATCTCCCACATGTACATAGCCCATTATGCCAGCACCATTTAATAAATTCGGACTCCTTTCCCCATTGCTTGTTATTGTTGACTTTATCAAAGATCAGATGGTTGTTAAGAGTGCAGCTTCATTTCTGGGTTCTTTAAACTGTTCCGTTGGTATAAGGGTCGTCTTTTGTACCAGTACCATCCTGTTTTGGTTACTGTAGCCTTGTAGTACGGATTGAAGTTGGGTAGTGTGATGCCTTTGGCTTTGTTCTTTTTGCTTAAGATACTTTTGGCTATTTGGGCTCTTTTTGGATTCCATATGAATTTTAGAATAGGTTTTTCTAATTCTGTGAAAAATGGCATTAGTGTTTGATAGAAATGTCACTGAATCTGTAAGTTGTTTTGGGTTCTAAGGCCATTTTAATAATATTGATTCTCCTATACATAAACTTGGAATGTTTTTCCATTTGTTTGTGATGTCTCTGATTTCTTTGAGCAGTGTTTTATAATCTTTCACCTCCCTGGTTAGTTGTATTCCTAGGTATTTTTTTGTGTGTGTGGCTATTGTGAATGTGGTTGTTTTCTTGATTTGGTTCTGAGCTTGAGCATTATCGGTGTATAGAAATACTGATTTTTGTACATTGATTTTATATCCTAAAACTTTACTGAAGTTGTTTATCAGTTCTGGGAGCCTTGGGCAGAGACTATGGGGTTTTCTAGGTATAGAATCATATCATCGTGAAGAGAGATAGTTTGACTTCATGTCTTCCTATTTTGATGTCTTTTATTTCTTTCTCTTGCCTGATGGCTGTGGCTAGGATTTCCAGTACTATGTTGAAGAGGAGTGAGGAGAGTGGGCATCCTTGTTTTGTTCCAGTTCTCAAGGAGAATGCTTCCAGCTTTTGCCTGTTCAGTATGGATGTTGGCTGTGGCTTTGTCAAAGATGGCTCTTATTATTTTGAGGTACGTTCCTTCAATACCTACTTTGTTGAGGGTTTTTAACACAAAGAGATGTTAAATTTTATCAAAAGCTTTTTCTGCATCTATTGAGATGGTCATGTAGTTTTTGTTTTTAGTTCTGTTTATGCAAGAATTACATTTATTGATTTGCTTATGTTGAACCAACATATGGTTGCATCCCAGGAATAAAGCCTACTTGATCATGGTGGATTAGAGTTTGATGTGCTGCCAGATTTGGTTTGCTAGTATTGTGTTGAGGATTTTTGCATCTATGTTCATCAGGGATATTGGTCTGACATTTTCCTTTTTCACTGTCTCTGCCAGGTTTTGGTATCGGAATAATGCTGGCGTCAGAGAATGAGTTAGGGAAGAGTGCCTCCTCCTCAATTTTTGGAATAATCTCAGTAGGATTGGTACCAGCTCTTCTTTGTATGTCTGGTAGAATTTGGCTGTGAATCCATCTGGTCCAGGGCTTTTTGCGTTTGACAGGCTTTTTATTACTGACTCAATTTTGCAACTCATTATTGGTCTGTGCACGTTTCTTTCTGGTTCTATCTTGGGAAGTTGTGTGTTTCCAGGAATTTATCCATTTCTTCCAGGTTTTCAAGTTAATGTGCATAGAGGTGTTCATAACAGTCTCTGAGGGTTTTATGTATTTATATGGGAGTCAGTGGTAATGCCACTTTTGTCATTTCTGATTGTATTTATTTGCATCTTCTCTCTTTTTTCTTTATTAATATAGCTAAAGGTCTATCAATCTTGTTTATTTTTTCAAAAACAAACTTTTTGTTTCATTGATCTTTTGTATGGATTTTCACATCTCAATTTCATTCAGCACGCCCCTAATTTTGGTTATCTTTATTTTTTCTGCTAGTTTTTGGGTTGGTTTGATCTTGTCTTTCTGTTCCTCTAGGTATAATGTTAGGTTGTTAATTTGAGATCTTTCTAAATTTTGATGTAGGCATTTAGTCCAATAAAATTTCCTCTTAACATTGCTTTAGCTGTGCACCAGAGATTCTGGTATGTTGTCTTTTTGCTTTCATTAGTTTCAAATAATTTGTTGATTTCTGCCTTAATTTCATTATTTACCCAAAAGTCATTCAGGAGCAAGTTGTTTAATTTCCATGTAATTGTACGGTTTTGAGAGCTCTCCTTGGTATTGATTTCTATTTTTATTGTGCTGTGTGCTCAGAGTGTGGTTGGTATGATTTCAGGTTTTTTTGAATTTGTTGAGAATTGCTTTAGGGTAAGTGTGTGGTCGATCTTCACATATGTGCTGTGTGCAGATGAGAAGAATGTATACTCTGTAGTTGAGTGGAGTATTCTGTATATATCTGTTAGGTCCATTTGGTTAAGTGTCTAGTTTAGGTCCTGAATATTTTTGTTAGTTGGCTGACTCAGTGATCTGCCCAAAACTGTCCATGGGATGTTGAAGTCTCCTACTATTATTGTCTGGCTGTCTAAGTCTCTTTGTGGGTCTCTAAGCACTTCATTTATGAATCTGGGTGGTCCAGTGCTAGGTGCATATATATTTAGGACAGTTAAGTCTTCTTATTGAATTGAACTCTTTACTATTATGTAATAATGCTCTTCCTTGCCCTTTTTGATCATTGTTGGCTTAAAGTCTGTTTTGTCTGAAGTAAGAATAGCAACCTTCTCTTATTTGCTTTCATTTTACTTGATAGATTTTTCTCCATTCCTTTACTTTGAACCTATGGGTGTCATTGCATGTGAGATGGGTCTCTTGAAGATAGCACACAGTTGGGTCTCGCTTATTTATCCAACTTGCCACACTGTGCCTTCTCAGTGAGACGTCTAGCCCACTCTACATCCAAGATCAATACTGACATGTGAGGGTTTGATCTTGTCATCATGTTGTTAGCTGGTTGTTATGTATATTTGATTGTATATTTGCTTTACAGTGTTAATGAACTACATACTTAACTGTCTTTTTGTGGTGGCAGGTGTTGGGCTTTTGTTTCCATGTTTAGCATTCTATTAAATATCTCTCATAAGGCAGTTCTAGTGGTAATGAATTCCCTTACCATTTACTTGTCTAAAAAAAGATTGTATTTCTCCTTCACTATGGAACTTAGTTTGGCTGGATATGAAATTCTTGGTTGGAATTTCTCTTCTTTAAGAATGCTATATATAGGCCCCCTATATTTTCTGGTTCCTAAGGTTTCTGCTGAAAGATCCTCTGTTAGCTTGATGGGGCTCCCTTTGTATGTGACCCACCCTTTCTTTCTAGCTGCCTTTAAGATTTTTTTCTTTTATGATGAACTTGGAGAGTATGATGACTATATGTCTTGGGGATGATCATCTTGTATAGTATCTCACAGAGGTTCTCTGAACATCTTGAATTTGCATGTTGTCCTCTCTAGTGAGGTTGGACAATATCCTCAAATATGTTTTCCAAGTTTCTTGCTTTTTCTGCCTTTCTTTCACAGATTCCAATGAGTTATAACTTTGTTCTCTTTACATAATTTCATATTACTCAGATGTTTTTTCTGTTTTTATTTTTCTCTACCTGCATTGATTTGAAGGAGTGATCTTCAAGCTCTGAGATTCTTTCCTCAGTTTGGTCTATCCTGTTATTAATGCATCCAATTGCATGATAAAATTTCTGTCATCAATTTTTTATTTTTCAGAAGTTCAGTTTGATTCTTTCTGAAAATGTTTATGTCGTCTTTTAACTCTTGGATCATATTACTGCTTTCCTTGAAAGGGATTTCAACCTTCTCCTATATGTCAAGGAAAATTGAGCTTCTTTGCCATTTACATTCTGAATTCTATGTCATTTCAATCCGGTTAAGAACCATTGCTGGGGATCTAGTGCAGTCATTTGGAGGTAAGAAGACACTCTGGTTTTTAGAGTCGCCAGAATTCTTGCACTAGTTCTTTCTCATCTGTGTGGCTGATCTTTTAATCTTTGAAGTTGCTGTCCTTTGAATCAGGCTTCTTGCTTTTATAGTCTTTGATGCCCTGGAGGGTTTGATTGTGGTATAAGTTGGGTTTCGTTTATTGGCTTTGTTTCTGGATGCTTTCAGATGGCCGAGGCTCAGTTCAGCACTGCAGGACTGTGTGCTCTAGCTCTGGAGGGCTGGAACTAGGCCTGCAGCTTTGTTCTCTGGCCCCTCAAGGTCAAGCACTTGCTGCACTGGAGAAGCTGAGTTGTTCCTAGTTTGTTGCCAACAACACTTCAATGTGGGCTGCTGGCAAAAGTGCAATGGAGTGGTGGGGGTGCCATAGGAGACTGCACTGTGGTGGGAGGACTGTAGGTGAGTGCACACCAATGGGGTAGTGAGGGCATTGTGGGTGCATGTGTGCCAGCAGGGCAGTGGTTGGACCTTATGTGCGTGGGTGCTGGTGGGGTGGTAGTGGATCCCCATGTGTGTGTTCATTGTCAGAGCGGCAGAGGGATGCTGTGGGTGAATGCACATAGGTTGAGGAAGGCTGCAGGTAGATACATCGTGGTGGGGGTCTGCCTGCCTGGTGGAGGTCTGCCACCTATGGGAAGGTGGGGGCTGCTGGTGAAAAAGCTATGGCAGTAGCCACTGAGAAGCATTTCAGCTGGGCAGCTCAAGCTGCCAGACAGGGACCCTGGGAGAGGCTGGCAGACAGGGAGTATTCTGATGAGACTGGCCACATCCCATGGACAAGACAGCCCTGCTCTCTCTAGGTCCAGCAGATAACAAATACTAAAGTCACCTAGAAGACTATGGCAAGCCTTGGGGGATGGCTGCCCATGGCTGTGCTCCAGTGTACCCATTCCCATGCCAAATCCTCTGGACTCCTCACAGACTAGAGTTATGTCCTTACCAACTCTCAAAGGAATTTTCCCTGCCAACTCAAATATCTGTGAGGGTCATGGGGTCTCCCACAGCTAGGATCCTGGAGGTCTGTGATGAGAGTGTGCCACTCTACGCTTATTTCACTCACCCCTTCTCTAGGAGCCACTCAGGGCCAGGAACACATCCTAGTGCTTAGCAACCCCATACAGGGTTCTCAGCTTCCTTCTCTTTAACTCGAGTCTGCATCCTCTCTGTATCCATTCTCAATGCCTTCTTCCCGAAGATCTGTTCAGAGTTTGTTAGTCTACATGATGGTCTGGTCTCTCAGTGGGAGAAGCTTTTCCTGGCTGTGTCTAACCAGCCATCTTCGCTCTTCTACTCACCATTCTTACTGAACAGAACTGGAATTCCTACCTACTGTAATGAAGCAAGAAAAAGGCATATCAGGCATACAGATTGGAAACATAGAAATAAAACAACTCTATTTGCAGATGACATCAGTAAACACATAGAAAGTAAAAAAAGAAACTGCAAAAGAAAACTTCTAGAATCAGCTAGTGAGTTCAACAAGGTTGCAAGATTTAAGATCAATACACAAAGAGCAATTGTATTTTATTACTAACATACACATCTATGAATATGTAGAAACCAAAACTAAAAACACAACTTCTTTTTACAGTAACTCCAAATAAAGTACTCAGGTATACAATTAATAAAACATGTATGGAATCTGTATGTTGAAAATTACAAAATGCTGATCAAAAAATCAAAAAACGAAAATAAATGGAGAGACAAACCATGTCCATGGATTGGAAGTCTCAATGTATTAATTATCCCCAAATTGATCTACAGGTTTAGTGGAATGCCTATAAAAATTTCTGAGAGGGATTTTGGAAGCATATACAGACTTATTATAAAATGTATATGGAAAAATACAGGCCCTAGTATAGATAAAATAATCTTGGCAAAGAATAAAGTAGGAAAAATACCCAATATTAATTAATATTGATGGATTGTATCAATGTCACTATCCTAATTTTGATATTATACTATACTTTTGCAAAATGTTCCACTGAGGAAAACTGGAGGAAAAGTCCAAGGAATTTCTCTTAGCATTTAAAAAATGCTTTATTGAGGTATGATTGATATATCAAAAGCTATACATATTTAATATATACAACTTGCTATGTTCGGAGATAAGTATACACTCATGAAACCATTACAACCATCAATGCCATAAACACATCCATCACCTCTCAAAGTTTCATCCCACCTCCTTTATTATTATTGGTGGAAAGGATACTTGAAATAAGATATATCCCCTTAGGAAATTTTAAGTATGCAATAAAGTACTGTTAGCCATAGGGACTATATTGTATAGTAGATCTCTAGAACTTATTTTTCTTACATAACTAAACTTTTACCCCTTAATGATCTTACAACTGCAGGTGAGTCTATATTATCTCAATAAAAATTCTATTAGAAATCAATTAACAAATGACACACATAAGCCCAACTTTATCAACAATTGTGCTAAATATATATAGATTTCAGTTATTAGGAAGATATTTTCAGAATGGAAAAAAATCCTGGCCTAGCTATGTGATATCTACAAGATATACACTTTAAATACAAAGACCCAAATAGTTTTGAAGTATTTTTTTAAATAACACTTTCCTCTAAAAAGGCAAACAACTTCCCATTCATACAACTTTATTTTTTATTTTGTTTTTTATTTTTTTGAGATAGGGTCTCACTCTGTTCCCTAGACTGGAGTGCAACAGAGTGATCTCAGCTCACTGCAACCTCTGCCTCCCAGATTCAAGCGATTCTCCCATTTCAGCTTCCTATAGTAGCTGGGATTCAGTAACTGCGACTATAGGCACACTCCACCACGCCCAGCTAATTTTTTGTACTTTTAGTAGAGACAGGGTTTTACCATATTGGCCAGCCTGGTCTCAAACTCCTGACCTCAAGAGATCTGCCTGCCTTGGCCTCCCAAAGTGCTGGGATTACAGGCGTGAGCCATCATGTCCAGCCAATCTTTGAAAGCTGAAATAATGCTTTAAATATCAGCTAAAATAGACTTTAAAACAAGGAGTATTACCAATTTTTTTTTAATTCATAGGATTAAAATATGATTACTTGAAAAACAGGTAAGGAACATAAATATATATGCCCTTAATAATAAAGCTTAAAACACATGAAATAAAAACTGATAGAATTAAGGGAAGAAACAGAAAACACATAATCATATTTATTTCACAGTAGTCAGTAGAATTACCAGAAATAAAAAAATATATATATATATATATTTTTTTGATCTAATGTGACAGAAAACACATGCTTTGCAAGGGCACGTATAATATTCACAAAGATAGATATTATCTTGGGCCAAAAAAATGGTCTCTTTAAAACTTAAAATATTAAAATGTTATCAAGCATATTTTCTAACCAAAATTAGAAATAAATAATAAAAAATATTTACAAAAGCCATAAATATTTCTAAATTAAATAATACACCTCAATATTATTCACGTGCCCAAGATGAAATCACAAAGGAAAATTAGAATCTAGTTCACAATGAATTATGACAAAAATGCAAAATATTGAAATTTGTGTTAATTGATTTTTTTTCAATAATGATGCCAAAGCAATTAAAGGTAGGAAAGAAAGTTTTTCCAGAGTGGTGATATAAGCAAAATGGCACAGCTGACAGCTCTAAGCTCTCATTTTTCCACAGAAACATTGAAAATTAAGGAAATATCAGAATAAATTTTGTCAGTACTCTGGAAAACTGAAATGAATAGTTCATTAGGGGTTCAATAGCAGATTTGAGGAGGCAGAAGAAAGGATTGGTAAAACTGAAGGTAGTATAGTGGAAATTATAGAATTTGAGAAGCTGAAAGAAAAAAGAATGAAGAAAAGTGAACAGAGCCTGAAGGACTTGTGAGACGCTGTCAAGCAAACCAACATATGCATCATGAGAGTTTCAGAAGGATAATAGAGAGAAAAATAATATTTGAAAAAATAATAGCTAAAAACTTCCCAAATTTGATGAAAGACATAAATCTTCAAATCCAAGAAGTCAACAAATTCCAAGTATAATAAAATTTACAAGACACAGCAAGATACATTATAATCAAATTGTCAAAAGCCAAAGCCAAAAAAGAATCTTGAAAACAGCAAGAGAGAGGCTACTCAACAAGGGATCCTCAATACAATTAGAAGCCAATTTCTCATCTGAAATTATGGAGACCAGAAGGCAGTGAGATGACATATTTAATGTACTGAAAGAAAAAAATGCCAATGAAGAATTCTATATCCTAAGAAACTATACTTTAAGAATAAAAGAGAAATTAAGACATTTCCAGATAAATAAAAACTGAGAAAGTCTTTTACCCTTTGACCTACCTCACAAGAAATGCTACAGTGAGTACATCAGGTTGAAATGAAAGGACACTAGACAGTAACTCAAAACCATATGAGGAAGACCTCTGGCAAAGTAAATACCTGAAAAATGTGAAAGCCAGTATAATTGTGTTTATAGCTTCTATCTCCCCTTTTTCTCATGTACGACTTTTAAGACAAACGGAGTTTTTAAATGATAAGTTTGTTATCAAGCACACAAAGTATAAAATATAATTTGTGACAACAACATAAGTGGGAGCTTAGTTTTTGTACAGAATTGGATAGCAATTCAAATTAGACTGTTATAAACTTAAGATGTTATGTATAATCCCCATAGTAGCCACAAATAAAATATTTAAGGAACATACACAAAAAGAAATGAGAAGGGCATCAAACAGTTCACTAGCAAAAAATCATCTATACACAAAAGAAGGCAGAAATAGAAGAAATTAGAGATAAAAGAATTCATAAGACATACAGAAAATGCATAGCAAAATGGCAGAAGCATGTCCTTCTTTATCAGTAAGCATGTCAAGTGTAAATGGGTTAAATTCTCCAATCAAAAGGCAGAGATTGCCAGAATTGATTTTTTT
This sequence comes from Pan paniscus, assembly GCF_029289425.2. Classification (NCBI taxonomy): domain Eukaryota; kingdom Metazoa; phylum Chordata; class Mammalia; order Primates; family Hominidae; genus Pan; species Pan paniscus. Next base: position 192,533,027 of record NC_073249.2, read on the forward strand.
CAAGCATGACCCAGCTATAGACTGGCTACAAAAGATCACTTTAGATCCAAAGACACAAAATAAGTTGAAAGTGAAAGGATGGATAAAGAAATTTCAAGCAAATAGTAACAACAAGAAAGCCAAAGTGGCTTTAATAAAATCATGCAAATAGAGTTTAAGCGAAAAACTGTTATAAGTGACAAAGAAAAACATTATATATTGATAAATGGGTCAACTGATCAAGAAAATATAACAACTATGAACAAATATGGACCAAAATATATGAAACCCCAAAATATATAAAACAAACACTGAAAAAATGGAAGAGAGAAATAGATAGTTCTACAATAGCTGTAGACTTTGGTATTCTACTTTCAACAATAGATGGAACATCTAGACAGAAGATAAATAAGGAAATAGCGGACTTGAAAAACACTATAAATCAACAAGACCTAACAGACATATATGGAACATTTCCACTCAACAACAGCAGAATATACTCTTCTCAAGTATACATGAAGTATTCTCCAGGATAGATCATATGTTAGGCCACAAAAGAAGTATTAACAAACTTAAAAATATTAAAATAAAAAAAATTAAAATCATAAAAAGTGTATTTTCTGATCACAATGGAATGAAACTTCAATCAATAACAGAAAGAAAACTGAAAAATCTGCAAATTTGTGGAAATAAGACAACACTCTAAACCAATGGGTATAAAGAAGCCACAAGAGAAATTAGAAAAAAAAGACATGAATGTAAATAAAAATACAACTTACTAAAACCTATGGAATGCAGGAAAGGCAGTGCTCAAAGAGAAATGTATAAATGTAAATGCCTAAATTAATAAAAAAGAAAGAATCTCAAATAACCTAACTTTACACCTTGAGGAACTAGAAAGAGATCAAACTACATCCAAAAGTAGCAGAGGAAAGAAAATAATAAAAACTAGAGCGGAGTTAAGTAAAACACAGAATAGAAAAAAAATAGAATTACTGAAGCCATAGTTGATTTCTGGAAAAGATCAGTAAAATTGCTATTAGGTAGCCTGATGAAGAAAAAAGAGAAAAGATGCAACTAAAAGTAAAAACAAAAGTGGGGTATTACTGCCAACCTTACAGAGATAAAAGAGATTATAAAAAAATACAGACACGTGTATATCAATATTTATTGCAGAATTATTCACAATAACCAAAATGTAGAAGCAACCCAAGTGTCTGTCAACAGATAAATGGATAAACAAAATGTGGGATATATGTACAATGAAATATTATTCAGCTATAAAAAGGAATGAAGTTCTGACACATGCTGCAAGATGAACAAATCTTGACAATATTATGCTAAATGAAATAAGCCAGACACAAAAGACAAATGTATGATTCATTATTAGAAATATCCATAATAAGCAAATTTATAAAACCATAAAGTAGATTAAAAGTTACCAGGGCCTAAGTGAGGAGGTGGAGAGATGAGCAATTATTGCCTAAGGATAACAAAGTTTCTATTTGTGGTAACCAAAAAGTTTTGGAAATAGATAGTACAGATGGTTGTACAACACCATATATGTAACTAATGTCACTGAATTGCACAGTTGAAAATGGCTAAAATGGCTAATTTTATGTTATATTTATTTTATCACAATAAAAAAGAAAGTCTTTCAAAAATTGTTGCTGAAACAAGTGGATGACCCACATGAAAATAATAAACTTCAAACTCTGTCTCACATTGTGTACCCAAATTAATTCAAGATGCATAGACACAGACCTAAATGTAAAACATGAAACTGTAAAGCTTTTAGGAAAAAAAAACACAAAATACTACTGTAACCTGGGGTCATCAGAGATCTATCAGGCAAGGCACAGAAAGCAATGACTGTAAAATAAGAAATTGATAAATTAGACTTCATCAAAATTTAAATGTTCTGCTCATGAAAAGACACCATTAAGAAAATGAATGGGCAAAACACAGCCTGGGCTAAAGCATTCACAAAACATATATCTTACAAAGGACTTGTATCTAGAATATATAAAGAACTACAACTCCAAAATAAAAAGGACAAACAACCCAATAAATATAGTTAAAGGACTTGAGGAGAGTCTCAAAGAGTCTCAAGAGTCTCAAGGAGAGACAATGAAAAATATACGAATAATTGGAAAGCAAATGGAAAAGTTTTCAACCTCATTCATTGTCAGAGAGATGAAAATTAAAATCACGATGGGTTGCACTACATACTCATTAGAATAGCAAACAGTTAAAAGATTGAAAACAAAATATTACTAAGGGTATGAGCAACCAGAATTCTCATATATTGCTAGGGAGGACATAAAATGGTACATCTACTTTGGAAACAGTTTTGGCAGTTTCTTATAAAGTGAAGCCTAGAATTACCCTGTGACTGCATAATTTCAGTTCCAGGTATATATCAAAGAGAGATAAAATAAAATACTCATTCAATAACTTGTTCATGGCAAATTTATTCCTAATAACCAAAACCAGAAATAACCCAAATGTACATCAGTATGAGAATGGGTTTAAAAATTGTGATGTATTCATAAAATGAAAACACCAATCAACAATAAAAAAGTATGTTATGGATACATGCAACAACATGGATAAATATCACAGATATTGTACTGAGCAAAAGAAGCCAGACACAAAATTTGCTATACTATATTAACCCATGTATATAAAGTTCTAAAACATAAAAAAAAAATGGTGAAAAAATCAAAACAGGGTGGTTTACCTGTGGATTGGGGGTGAGAATTGACTGGGAGAGGACATGAAAGGGCTTTCTTGACAGGCGTGTAAGTTACACAGATGTATCCATTCATTAAAACTGAACAGCTTATGTTGTGCATTTCAATATATATTTGAATTTTATTTCAAAAAATAGGATTATTTAAAAATATATAAATAAGAAAGGGACAGCCATGTACACAAAAGGGAGATGGTTAAAGACAGATGGAACAGGATATGTAAAGCTTGATTACACAAAATGCTTGTCGTTTAAGAAGGTAAAAGGTCAATGGGGCTGGCACAGAGTTGATGAAAAAGAGAATAGAATGGAAAACCATTGAGTTAGACATGTTCCGGATCACATAGGCCCAGTTAAGCCAGGAAAAGGAGTGTTCAGTTTTTTTTTTAAAGTATAATGGAAAGCCATTGGAGAGTTTTAAGAAGGGAAACACCATGATCCAATTTGAGTTTTTAAAAAGATTACTCTAGCAGCTGTGTGGGAAAGAAATTGGAGAAGCCAAGAGCCAAATCAGGGAAACTAGAAAAGAAGCCAGTGCAGTTGTCTTTGTAAGAAATAAAAATGATCAGAACTACTAGGTAGCAGCAGCAGAGAAAAGAAAATTGACCATTTCAAGACATATTTAGGAGATGAGAAGAACTGAACTTAATAATAGATGGATGTGGGGGAAGGAAGGAATTGGAAGAGAGAGAGAAACAAGGATAGCATCCAGGTTTCTGACTGGAGAAATTGAGCAAAGGGTGATGCCATTTCATTTGCAAAGGTGGGAAAGACTGGGAGAGTTGTGTGTGGCCAGAGGGAGGAGCCTGGGAACATCTGGATGTGGTAAGTCTGAGGATCAAGTGGAGAAGTCTGTGACATCTCTGGATATACAAGTGTGGACGTCAAAGGAGAGTTTGGTCTGGGAATATAGAGAGTCTTCAGCCTCTGACAGCAAAGCTGTCAGAAGCTCTGGAAAAGGATGAGAGTGAGAGGAGAGTTCAGAGAGAGCCAAAGACCTAGGTAAGTCCAGGGGAACACACAGAAGAAAGTTGATGAAACCATGAAGAAGACAGAGAAGTGGCCAGAGGATGGGTGAAAAAGAGAAGACATCGATGTCATGGAGCGCATTTTGAGAAGGGAAGTATCAGCTGTGTTAAAGAAGCTGAAAGGGTCAGTAAAAGTACAGTGTCTACAGAATTTAATAACAAGGATATTGCTGGTAACCTTGGCAAAATCAGTCACACTTGGAGCAGAGGTAGCTGAATCCATACTACACCAAGTAAAGGAGCATTTACTATGAATGGAGCCATGAAAATTGTGGCATAGGAGGTTTGCAAGAGAGAAAGCATGAAATAGACCTCTGAGTGAGTGGGAAATCTGGACGCTGGGATTGCCAGCTACTGATGAGAGTCCTCCTAAAGACAGGCTTGTGTGGCACCAGTAAGATATTTCTTAATGTAAGTCTCAGTGAAGAAAGGGGTCAAATTAAAAAGTAACACTAGCAAAGCTGGTCACCTTGGATGTGTGATGTATTTAACCTGCTTGGATATAGCCATGGGGAAGAAAAATGAATGGGTTCCTTCATATCTGGAATTTTTCAACAGAGTATAAAAAATGAAGAGATGAACAAGGGAATTGAGATTCTTTGCAAGGGCATAATTATGGTAACAGACTACAAAATCTCATTGGTGAAAGAAGAGAAGCAAACACAAAGGGGAGCTGAGGGCAGGGGGAAACGTGTGTGTGTGTGTGTGTGTGTGTGTGTGCTGGGGATGGGGGATGAGAATCAATAATTGGATTTCAGGGGGAATTGAGAAACTAAATGTAAGGATAGGTTGTAATCAGAGGGCACGGTGCTGGAATTTTAATTTTGGAGGTAGTAGTACCATTTGTGGTAATAATTTAGAGTTGAAGGGGAAACCTTGGGCATCAGTGGTGAAGTGGAAGAGGGTGTCCTTTGAGAATGAGGAGCTGTAAAAACCCAAAGGATGGTGTATTTGTTCGTTCTCACACTGCTAATAAAGACATACCCGAGACTGGGTAATTTATAAAGTAAAGAGTTTAAGTGACTCACAGTTCAGCATGGCAAGGGAGGCCTCAGGAAACTTACAATCTTGGCAGAAGGGGAAGCAAACACGTCTTCTTCACATGCCAGCAGCAAAGAGAAGTGCTGAGCAAAAGTTGAGAAAGCCCCTTAAAAAACCATCAGATCTTCTGAGAACTCACTCACTATCACGAAAACAGCATAAGGGTAACCACCTCCATGATTAAATTGCCTCCCACTGGGTCCCTCCCACGATACATGGGGATTATGGGAACTACAATTCAAAATGAGATTTGGGTGGAGACACAGCCAAACCTATCAGTTGATGCGTTCCTTTGCTAGGGCTGCTGTAACAAAGTACCGCAGACTGGGTGGCTTAAATAGCAGAAATGTATTTTCTCAGCATTCTGGAGGCTAGAAGTCCAAGGTCTAGGTGTTGGCAGGTTCAGTTTCTTCTGAGACCTCTCTCCCAGGCTTGCAATTGGCCATATTCTTACTGTGTCCTCATAAGCCTGTCCCTCAGTCTATGTGTTTGTGTATCCTAATCTCCTCTTCTCATCAGGACATTAGTCATATTGGATATAACTTCATTTTACCTTAATTGCCTCTTTAAAGGCCCTGTCTCTAAATGCAGTCACATTCTGGGGCACAGGGGTTAGGACATCAACCTATGAATTTAGTCAGGGGAGGGCACAATTCAGCCCATAACAACAGTGTATTAGAAGAGTCATTTGTGTGGACTTTGGGATGAGCAGTAACTAGACAAATGAGAAGATAAAGAACAAGGAACTAAGTCTTCAGTGAATGCAGGACAGGGCCCAGGTCAGCGGTAGCACCAACAGTCATGTGTGCCTGCTTGGGGGAGGGTGTGTTGAGACCCCTAGTTCCTGGGTCTCAACAGAGTGGTTGCTTTCAGAAACAGGACAGAGGTGGTCTGGACGCAGCCACAAGGAGTAAGGGGAACAACCAGCCTCCCTCCTTGGTCATGGGGTATTTGGAAAGACGATCTTGAAAACACAGGCTCCACATGAGACCGCTGCCAGAGCAGGGCTGTCCTCAGGCAATAGCCATGTTTCCAAAAAAGGCAGTGGGGGAATGGGGTATGGGGAAGGCTGAAGACACAGGGGAGTTCGCCAGTCAGCAGGAGTCCACATGAGAGGTGTCTGGTCCTCTGCCCTGCAGCGTGAGTGCTCGCCTGTGTGTGTATTCCATGTCCCATCTATTTCAAGACCACCATTCAGCCTTTCCCACCTCCAGAGCAACAACTGTCATTGTCTACTGCCCATGTGGGACATTTTTACCATTTTATTGTTTTTTTTTTACTTTTATTTTCAGTTCAGGGGTACATGTGCAGGTTTGTTATATAGGTAAACTGCTTGTCACAGAAGTTTGGTGTATGGATGATTTTGACACCCAGGTAATAAGCATAATACCTGGCAGGTAGTTTTTTGTCCCTCTCCCTCCACTTTAAATTGGTGGCTGGAAGAACCACTCTCAGGGGCAAAAGGGGATGCCTGTGAAATAGCAGCCAACTTGCCAATTGAACTTCCAAATCCATGTGTCAATTAGTTCCTGGTGAGCAGTGCCCCCAAGAGCTCAGGGCCAGCTTTCTCTCCTTGAGTCCAAGGACAACCTAGAATTAAAGAATCACATCCTGGGCTTTGGTGTCTCTGCTGGCCTCTACCATCAAAAGGATTCAATTAAAGTGACAAGGATTGAAATGCCTCTTTATAAAGCCAGGTGATTCTTCCCTTCAGATTTATACATTAATGTTCAAAATAAAAGATCAGCTGTGTGCAGTGGCTTAAGCTACAAGACACATTTAGCCAAATAAGCATGTGCAAGTGCAGAAATTTGAGTTTCAAGCTGGAACATCTGAAGGACAGGATGTGCCTACTCATTTAGTATCTTTTACTCCGTGAACTGAGCCAGGCACTTTAGGAAGATGATGCATTGCTAAAGAGTATCTAGAAGCAGGAAAATAAACCCGAGCCAGGGAAGGCTTTCTCAGCTTAAATAGAGGAGAACCTGAAGGAAATGGGCTGAACTTTGATTATCTTCATCACTAGGGAGAAAGAAAATCAAGATTTTATTAATTTTTTAAATTTTTATTTATTTTTTCTTTTATTTTAGGATCCAGGGTACATATGCAGGTTTGTTACATGAGTATATTATGTGATGCTGAGGTTTGTGGTACAATTGAACCCATCACTCAAGTAGTGAGCGTAGTACCCCATAAGTAGTTTTGCAACTCTTCCCCTCTTCCTACCTCCCCTGTCTAGTAGTCTCCAGTGTTTATTGTTCCCATCTTTAGGACCCTATGTACTCAATGTTTAGCTCCCACTTATAAGTGAGAACATGGGGTATTCGGCTTGCTTTTCCTGTATTAATTTGCTTAGGATAATGACCTCCAGTGTCATCCATGTTGCTGCAAAGAACATGCACTTGTTATTTTTTGTAGTATTCCATGGTAGACATGTACCATATTTTCTTTATCCAACCCATCATGCATGGCCATCTAGGTTGATTCCACGTCTTTGCTATTGTGAATAGTGCTGTAATGAATGTACAATTGTATGTGTCTTTTTGGTAGAATGATTTATTTTCCTTTGGAAAACTGAAGCAGAAATTATTTTCCTTTGGAAAACCCAGCAGAAACTGAATATGTGAGAATATCTGGATACCATCTCAAGTTAAATAATAATAAAATGATTATGTATTTTCATTCATTCAACCAGAATTCTTTTTTTTTTTTTATACTTTAAGTTCTAGGGTACATGTGCACAACGGGAAGGTTTGTTACATTTGCATACATGTGCCATGTTGGTGTGCTGCACCCATTAACTCGTCATTTACATTAGGTATATCTCCTAATGCAATCCCTCCCCACTCCCCCCACCCCACAACAGGCCCTGGTGTGTGATATTCCCCTTCCTGTGTCCAAGTGTTCTCATTGTTCAATTCCCACCTATGAGTGAGAACATGCGGTGTTTGGTTTTTTTGTCCTTGGGATAGTTTGCTGAGAATGATGGTTTCCAGCTTCATCCATGTCCCTACAAAGGACATGAACTCATCGTTTTTTATGGCTGCATAGTATTCCATGGTGTATATGTGCCACATTTTCTTAATCCAGTCTATCATTGTTGGACATTTGGGTTGGTTCCAAGTCTTTGCTATTGTGAATAGTGCCGTAATAAATATACGTGTGCATGTGTCTTTATAGCAGCATGATTTATAATCTTTTGGGTATATACCCAGTAATGGGATGGCTGGGTCGAATGGTATTTCTAGTTCTAGATCCCTGAGGAATTGTCACACTGACTTCCACAATGTCAACCAGAATTCTTAAAAACCCATTTTGTTTTGTGTCCTATGCTGGGTGCTAGGGCTATGAAAAAGGCAGAGATCCTTTCCCTAAAGGTCTCTCAGTCTAGGGGAAGGCAGATAGTAACAGATATGATCAACTCCCATTAGAAGATGGTCTGGACTAGAAAATGAGTCCCAATCACTAGACTCAGGAGCCTGGGACAAAGGGCATCTAGATTTGCAAAGTTTTACTGCACTGGGTATTTTCTAGAGGAAAAAAAGTTTCATACATATATGTGCCATTTTAAAGGAAAGTAGATAAAGTTGTGATTAACAAGAAGGAAATTTATTTGAAAGTTTTCCTGAATTCATAGAGCTTCTTGCCATCATATATTTTATAAATTGATGGATATTAAAACCAAATACTGCATGTTCTCTGGAGCTAAATGATGAGAACACATGGGCACATAGAGGGAAACAACACACACAGGGGCCTTTTAGAGGGTGGAGGGTGGGTGGAGGGAGAGGATCAGGAAAAAGAACTGATGGATACTAGGCTTGATACCTGGGTGATGAAATGGTCTGTACAACAAACCCCCAAGACACAAGTTTACCTATGTAACAAACCTGCACTTGTACCCCTGAACTTAAAATAAAAGTTAAAAAAAAATAAAAGTATAGGTGTATCTGGGAGTTTGGGAAATATTTTGACGTCAAAAAGGGAACTTCGGACTAAGAGAATCTGGTAATCGCTGGTCTAGCCACCAGCATGAGGTTACTGTTCTCCAGTGTAATCCAGCAGAACTACATGTTTCCTCTGATCCAAGGCTGACCCCTCCACCTCTGTTACCATGCCCTTTTCCTCTTTGAGAACCTCACTCTGTCGATTACCTTCTCTCTTTAGCATCTTCAATCTTCACCTCTCTGCTAGAACTTTTTCCTTAGTCCATATCCACACTCAAATCTCTTCCATCTTTACAAGAACTTTCTCTATCATGTCAGTTCCACAAACATTTATTGGGCTTCTGTATAACACAGTCTGGAATGTCAGGGAAAGAGTCCCTGAACAGACAGAAATTGACCTCAGAATATAAGGCAGCACTAACCAATAAATACAGGAGCAGGGGATAGATAAGATGTTCCAAGCCTTTCATTTTACCTCCTAAAATATCTCCCACATCCATTTGCTCATCCATTTGCTTCCCTCCATCTCCAACACCAAGAGGTCCAAGCTGCAATCCACTCCTGCCTGAACTGTTACAATGGCTTCAATCACTGGCCTAACTGTAGTCACTCTTGCCTCCTAGCTGTCTGGTCTCCATACTGCAGCCAGAGAGGTCCTTTCAAAAAGTGACTGTCCTGGACTCCTCACCATGATCCCCTCCAAGGCCTGTATAATCCGGGCCCTGCCTGACTCCTCCTCCTCACTGAACACCCCACATCCCCTCATGCTTCACTGACTAACCCATACCAGCCTTTTAGGACTTTGTATTTGTTCTCTGCCTCCTATCCAAGGACGCTTTTACATGATTTTTTGACCTGAAATCAGGAATTTCATTTTATTTTAAAAGCAGTGGGAACTCTGAAGGACTTTAAGCAGAGAAGTGACTATATCTGAGTTAATCCATATTCCTAAAAAAACATCCTGGCTACTGTGTGAAGAGTGGATTTGTGGGAGTGGAGAATAAAGCAAGGAGACCACTGAGGTCTCCTTATATTTGGTGATGGATTGGTGAAGGACAGGGAGACAAATGGAGAAACTGAAGATGACCCCCAGGGTTCTGGCCTGAACGACGGAGTGGGTGCTGGTTTTACTGAAAATCTGTAATAAAAGGTGCTAGTGAGGTTGCAGAGAAAAAAGCAAGCTTATACATTGTTGGTGGGAGTGTAAATTTGTTCAGCCTTTGTGGGAAAACAGTGTGGTAAATCCTCAAATACCTAAAAGCAGAACTACCATTTGACGCAGCAATCCCATTACTGGGTATATACCCAAAGGAATATAAATTGTTCTATCATAAAGATACATGCACATGTATATTCGTTGCAGCACTATTCACAATAGCAAAGACATGGAAGCAACCTAGGTGCCCATAAATGGTAGACTGGATAAAGAAAATGTGGTACAGATACACCATGGAATACTATGCAGCCATAAGAAAATAATGAAATTATGTCCTTTTCAGGAACACGGATGTAGCTGAAGACCATTATCCTTGGCAAACTAAAGCAGGAACAGATAGCCAAATACCACATGTTCTTACTTATAAGTGGGAGCTAAATGATGAGAATACGTGAACACAAAGAAGGGAACAACATACCCTGGGGCCTATCAGAGGGTGGAGGGTGGGAGGAGGGAGAGGATCAGGAGAAATAACTAATGGGCACTAGGCTTAATACCTGGGTGATGAAATAATCTGTACAACAAACCCCCATGACACAAGTTTATCTATATAGCAAACCTGCACATGTACCCCTGAACTTAAACATTTTTTTAAAAAGGGAAATTTGCAGGAGGGACAGCTATGTGGATAGGACAGGCTCACTGTCCTGTCTCCACTGATTACCTGGTGTTCCCAGCTCTTTGTGGTCTGTGAGTTGTTAGGGTCATGGGGCTGTGGAGTTCTTGCTAGGAAGTAAACTGTGGAAGATACCAAAGTGTGGAGAAGATTGAAGAGCATGGCCTATAAAAAGCATGTTGCAAATTCACTCCTAAGAGATGAGCTTGAGATGTTATCTTGCTTGTCCATGATACCAGCACTCATTTTCCTCTGTATCTCAGCCCCCTCCTGTCTTCACTTCCTTCGCTATCCAGCTCAGATGTCATTTCTTATCATTTCAATCTCTCTCTCACCAATACCCTTGTCCCATTGTTCCCCCAATCCCACTTCTGGAAAAACACCAACTTTGGATGAATCCAATTATCGCTCATCTCTGGTTGCTAAGCACTGCTGGAAATCCACACACATTGGTGTCACTATAAATCATTGGTGCCACTCTAAATTTATGGTCTCTGACTTCAAATGGCCCCTCAATGCTGCTTAGCAATCCTTCTCTATTTCCCTTGTCAGCTCTCTCTCTCATTCTCCACAGTGGTTATTGCCAATTTTAACTCTCTCTTCAAGCTCACTTCCCCTTCTCTCCCTGAGCATATGAATTCACTCCAATTTACAGAGAAAACAGAAGCCACTGGAAAGGTGAACTACCTGAGCTTTCCTCCATCAACATATAAACTTACCTAAGTCTAAAACTATCCTTTCTGACCTCTCACCAGTTACATGTCTCTTCTTCTGTTTAAAAGTGGTACTTCAGCCTGGATTTTATTCCTTCCCACGTTTTTGGAATATTCCTCTAATTATTTCCTTTCTTCCCTATATTGTTCCTCCATTTCTCTACCAGCTCCTTCCCAGCTGCATGAAAACTTGCTCAGATAACCTCATCTCAAAAAAAAGAAAAGAACCTATTCTTTCCTTTACCCCTAACTAGCTACTACCAAATATCTCTCCTTTCTTCCCATCAAAACTTTCTGAAAATATGGCCAGCACTTTTTTGTCTCCAATTTTTATGGCCCACTCTCTCCATGAACCACTGTAGTCTTACTTCCACCATGAGTCTGCCCTCACCATTGTTACCAGCAACCTTCATTCAGAATTTGGTGGTTACTCTACAGTCACTATGTCCCTTGGGTTCTCAGCAGCTTGACGCTGTTAACTACGTATCTTTTCTAGAAACTCTCTCTTCTCTCTGGCTCCTGAAAACCACATTCTCCTGGTTTTCCCATATTCTCCTAGGCTACTACTGTCTTCCCCTTCTTGACCTGGAATGACAGAGTTACATGCTGGGCTTTCTTCACTTTTTTGTTCTATACCCTGATCTTGAGTAGATTCTATGGTAGCTTATTTGCAAAAATAGTCCCTCTCTGTACCTGCTCTTTGTAATGTAACTTTGCAATTCTTCCCATCAGCCGGTGGAGTCTATTTATCTGCCTGTTGAATCTAGACTGGCCTTGACCAACTTTGGCTAAAAGAAGATGGCAAAGCAACATTGTGCCAGTCCCCAGCCTGGGACTCACTGCCGTGTGAGCAAACCTGTGCTAGCCACTCCGATGATGACAGCCCTATGGTCTAGTCACTCCACCCAATAATCAGCCAAGCAGCTGCTGAGTGAGGCTGTCTGAGACCAGCTTCCTCAGTCAAGCTTCAAAGCCTATTTTGTCACCATTATACTGCTTTCCTGAACCATTTGCAGTTTCAAGTACATAATAAGTTCTCATGTCTCTAACTTCACTCATGCTGACTTTTATTCCTTACACATTCTATGCTTCTGCTTTTTCTGGCTGACTCCTACTTATCCTTTTAAACTTTACTTGAATATGTCTCTTTAAGAAGTTTTTCAGCCTTTCCTTCCTTCCACGGGAATGGATTAGAGAACCCTCCTCTCTGTCACTATAACATCTCCTGCACATTCTACCCTCCTCTCACAGCATCATACTGATGTTATGTCTCTGGTCCTAGACTATGAGCCACTTGGGGACAGGAACTCTGGCCTCAGGAATAGTACCAGTGGGTGCTACATGCACTTCACCCAGCCAGGCACCATGAGCCAATATACACCAAAGGAATGGTTGCTCAGATACCATCATGGTACAGCCCAAGGTCAAATAAGTAGAACCCCCAAGTACCTAAAAGTACTCAAAATACCAGCTACTCCTATAGAATGGAAATTTCAATTCATCTGGCAATTTCTAAGGCAGTGGATCTTCAAATGAACTTTTCACAGATAGAGAATTTGCAAAACCACTCACCCTAAACTCAAATACGTGAGCTAGAAGAGAAACTGCAAGAGATCACGGGGTTCCTGCCCTTTCTTCCTGATTTCATCAATAGACAGTTTCTCATGAAAATGAACTCTAAAACGTGCTAGAAATGAGAGATTTAAGAAATGGAATAGGTCACCCTGGCTATAAGATTCAAATGGCCCCCAAAAGTCACTTTGTCTTTGACAGTGAAAGCCACCCCTCTCTAGGATGGGTGGGGCTTCCCTAGAGTCCCCAGTCTTAAAAACTGCTGTTATCCACTGGGGAAAGAAAGGTGTTATGCAGCATGGGACCTTCAGTTCCACTTCAGCCATCTTTGATATGATGAGACAGTGATGAAGGAAGCTGCCATCAGGAGAGGAGAGTATCTAGAGAACAAAATCCTGGGTTCTAGCAAATGTCCCAGGCAATTAAAAAAAAACATTACAAAGTGTGTAGGGAGCAAACACTGATATGGTGATATTACATGTCCAAAATACATTTTGCAAAGTTTCTCAGTGAAGCATCGGGGAATCTATAGCCATCTACCTTTTAAGAGATTTCTTTTAAAAGCCCTTAATTCTAAAATTAAGAGCACACCAATGAGGGGCTGTGGAGCCTGCAAGATCATAGGGTACTGTAGGTTAGTTTGTCCTTGGGTTAGTGGTGTTTGCATTGTAATTATGGCTTAGCATAATTTTGGAATGTAGACACTGTTGTACAGAAGTGTGGCAAAGACTAATGCTTCTCACCAAAAATGTATCTTTACCTCTTCTTCTTGAGTACACAGTCAGACTACATTTCCCAGTCTCCCTTGAAGTTAGGTGTGGCCATAAGACTAAGTTCTCGTCATTGAAATGTGACAGGAAGTGATTTGTACCACTTCTAGGCTTGGCCCTTAAAAATTCCCATATCTCAGGTTTGCAAGATGGAAAAGGTTCTAGAGATGGATGGTGGTGATGGATGTGCACCAGTGTGAGTGTACTTAATGCCACTGGACTATACCCTTTAAAGTGGTTAAAATGGGAAATTGTATCTTATGTATATTTTACTACAATTTAAAAATAAATTTTAAAAGTTTCTATACATGCTCCGTCATTGTTTTACTCCCTTTCAACTGGCTGATATGGAGAGAATTTCAGGGCAATCTTGGAAACCACTGAAAATGTTGAAAATGACAGGGACTCTGTAAGCATGGTTACAGGTAATTTGGTTACCCGAAATAAATTTCTATTGTATTTGAGCCATTATACTTATTGGGGTTTGCATTAATTACCTATTGCTGTATAACAAATTGCCCCAAATCTTAGTGGCTTAAAACAACAACATTTATCATCTCAGAGTTTCTGTGGGTCAGGAATCCAGGTGTGGCTTAGCTGGGTCCTCTACTTCAAGGTCCCTCGAGACAGTAATCAGGGTGTCAGCCAGGGCCACAGTCATCCCAGGCTTGACTAGGGAAGGAAGTATCTGTCTCCAAGCTCACTCACGTGATCATTGGCAAGATTTGGTTCCTCACAGGCCATTAGGCAGGGGCAACCCTCAATTCCAGGCCATATGGGCCTCTCCTCAGGGCTGCTCTCAACGTGACAGTGGCCACCAAGTGAGAAGAGCTGGCGTGAGGGGGTGAGTGAGGCCGAACTCTCCATCTTGAGTAACCTCATCTCAGAAGTGACATCCCTTCTTTGTGCCACATCAATTCACTAGAAATAAGTAATGAGGTCCAGTCCATACCTTAAGGGCTTTTACCCAAGAGTGAAAAAGGAGAATTATACAAGAGTATGAGAGCCAGGAGACGGGTATCCTTGGTATCCATAGGCTCTATTTGCTGCAACAGCTATCCTACCCTCACTATCATAATGAGCCTAATGGATCAGGTTGCAGCTTTGGTATTGGTGAGCATTTTTGAAGGTTGTTTGAACGTTAGCCCCATGCATCCTGCCTCTCCATGGGAGCAGAGGCAGAAATGCCCAATTTCAGGTTATTTGTAACTGAAGAGATGAGTGGCGGCATTTCAAAGAGGACTGAGTTTTTCTGGCATGATCCATAGCAGCATCATGACCACACCTGACCATAAATCCAAGACCCAAAGGAGAATTCATTTTCTCTTGCAACCAAATGCTCCCACTTCCTTTCACCCAGTGACTAAAAACCATGACAGCAGGATGTTCCCCACAGTGGTGGCTTTTCTATGCTCTTCTTTGAAGGGTCTGACCAGTTCCCATTACTTTGGAAGGTGGAGAAGGGAGCTTATAGGTCAGGCTTTCACAAGCCTGAATGGAGGCGGGGCTGGCCAGACAGCTGTCAGATGCAAAGATCCTGGCTTTATGTTTCGTTCAACATAATTGCTCATCTGGCTGAGCCCTGCTTCTCCCCAGATGTTGCATCACTGCACTGCTGGAATTGCTGCTCTCAGCCCCGTCTCATCACTCTAATTAAGCCCAAATAATAAGGCAACATGTTAGACACGATGATCGAGTTTTAATTAGACTTTGATAAACCCAATGTGAATTTGGTCTCGTCAGGTGCAACATTTCTGATGAGAAGGAAGGCTGTGAATCATGAGACAATTTTGATATAAATAGCTATTATGGTTTCAGTGTCATTTGTGTGTAGGGAGGCTAGAGGTTGGGCATGCATGTAGTCATACTAACCCTTTACGTTTGGGGAATACATTACTGCTTTCAATTTCTTTCAGATCATTGCTATGTGACTGTGGGAGCTAAGGCTCATCTGGTACAAAGCATGCAAGCCCAGATGGGGAGAAGAGGGAGATGATAATGTTTAGTCAGTTCCTAAGGCATACCAGGCACTGTGCTAGGAACATCATACATGGAATAGAAGACAAATATCTCACCAAAGTCCCAGTACTTAAGAAGTCTCAGAGCAAAGACCCCTGCTTATGTCTGTTCATTTCCTTCATAGGTCTCTCTTTACCACTTCATGCAAACAGTCTTCCAAAGCCATCCTGGAAGATGGCAGTCACAGAGGCAAAACCACAGAATTAGAGCTGAAAGTGCCCTTAGAGACAGATCCAACCTCCTCACTGTATGCATGGGGAAACTGAGGCACAGAAAGGCAAAGGCCATCATCCTAGTCACATGATGATTTGGTGGCAAAATCAGACAAGAATTTGTCTGACCCTACAACTCCCTCTAATTCATTTAATTCAATTTGATTCAACAAACACTTATGGAGCATCCACTATGGGCCAAGCACTGTTTTAGGATTGTATCCATAGATTAAAACAAATAGAGATCCGTCTAGTAGACTTCCATTCTGGGGGGTGGGGAAGAGACAGTGCACAATAAATAATTTACATAGTATGTTATGAGAGGGTAAGTGTTATGGACAGGAAAGTGAGAGAGAGAGAGCAGGATACAGGAGGTTGGGAGCCCCAGAGATGAGAGAGCTTAAATTTAAAACAGTGTGATTAGGGTAGGTTGTATTAAGAAAACTTTCTAAAGACAAAGGTCTCCATCCATTCCTTTACCTATCTATTCCTTGGGAATTTATTGAACACTTCCTGTGTCCAGTCTTTTAATGGCAGTGTGCTGTGATGTCAGTGGGATCCAACCACCCATCTTTCTTAGGAATCTCTGCTAAATCCAAGGTCACCATGGTGTTCTGAGCTACTTTTTCCTAATAAATGGCATTTCCCAAGATCATGACCAGCCAAGTGGCTCCAATGGTATTGACCATTTCCACAGGGCACAAAACCTCTGGATGCAAAATGAGAAATACAATAGTGGGCGAGGAGGTGAGAAGGTGTCCCCTGCCACACTTGGGAGCAGGCAGTTTATCTGCAGAAGCCTTCTTCTCCTCCCACTCACTCATCCCATGTGGCACTCCCCATAAGCCTCCCTTCCTGGAAAATGCCCCACCTGACCTCTACCCACCTTTCCCCTTCATGATTCCTCCAGACTGGAGCTAACACCACCATCAAAACCCCATTTGAAACCCTCAGTCATCCCTGTATGCTTAAGGGGTCTGTGGATTCCTGCGCCTACTCCAGTCTGCTAATTGGAGTCCACCGACCCAAGGCCATTCATCTTCTACCTTCTCCTAACTTGGTGAAGTAGCATTCTAGGCAGAAGTGCTCTCTATCGGTGGTCTTCATATTACACTATGTGGGAGCAATAATCTTTTGTGCTTGGGTAGAATTTTACAATTGACAAACAAGGCACTTTCCCATCCATCATGTCATTTGAGCCCCACAAAAGTGCTGGGCCATTATTCCTTTTTTTCTCCCCTAGATTAGGAAACCTACACTCTTAGGATTGAAAGATTTGTTCAACGTCACACAGCCATGGAAGCACAATTCAGTGTCCAGTGATCTTTCTGGAACCCTGTGCTGGCTGGCCCTGTGGACTTTTGGTGACAGGCCATGTGGACAAAGGAGAAGTAACCACACTCCAAGTTGAGTAGAAAAGTAATAGAACAGCATGAAACCCAGGAGTAGGACAGTGTCATATTTCTCAAACTTCAATGTGTGCAGAAGTCACCAGGGGATCTTGTCAACAGGCAGATTCAGAGTCAGCAGGAGTGAGGCAAGGCCTAAAATTCTGCATTTCATGAAAACTCCCAGGTGATGGCAATATAGCTGGACACAGGCCACACTTTAAATAGCAAGGGGATGATACAAGTCTGCTCACCACGTTGTCCCATTGGATGGAGTTCTGCCCTTTAGGAGCCATGTGACTTTGAGCTGGTCTCATGGACAAGCTGAAAGTCAGGGTGGTTATTTTTTCCTAAACTATGCAAAAGAGAAATGCCATAGTGAACTTTCAGACAAAACCCTGATTGAGCTACACCCTGAAACTGCCACATAATGTTATGCAAGGTGTACCCTGCACAAAGGCACCTGCCTGTTGGGGATGGGTGTCAGCTGAACTCCAGCTCTCACTCCACTCACCATGCAGCACCCCTGCACCTAGAGAAAGGGGCACCATTTCTTTCATTGATACAAGGGCACCACAGGGACAAGCAGAGGTCTGGTATACTTTCCTGCCCTCCTTGACAACTACTCATGGTCTAATTGATCCACCTCTATAGGGCTTGATATAGTTAAATAGATATCTGTCTTTTGTCTCCTCCCTTATGCCACTTGTTTCTGAGAGCTGTTCTGGTAATGGCCTCCTCTATAGACCTCTCTTTACCACTTCATGCAAACAAAGTCATCCTGGAAGATGACAGTCACAGAGGCAGAGCCACAGAATCAGAGCTGAGAGTGCCCTGAGAGACAGATCCAACCTCCTCATCTCCAGACCTCTTCTGTGTCCTCCAGACCTCTTCCGTGTCCTACCTCCATCAAGAGCTTGCAGTAGGGCCCATGTTCATTCATTTCCATTCATCCATTCAACAGAAAATATTTATGGGGTGGCCGCTATGTGCTGGGCACAGTTCTAAGCATTGAGAATACAGTCAGTAGTAAACAAACAAGACAAAGCCCCCACCCTTATGGAGCTACCATTCTCAAAGGGAAGAGAAAAATACATAAATAATGTTTATGATAATGGCAGGCAATATTCCTTATGTAAAATAAGGAAAATAAGGAAGGGTGGTTTGGAGATGACATTTGGGCAGGGACCTGAGGAAGATGAGGGAGTGAGCTGTGGGAGGGTGGGGTGGGTAGTGGGCAAGCACAGTTTTGGCAGAGGAAGGGCCAAAAAGCAGGAGCAGCAGAGGAAGGGCCAAAGGTCCTGGAGCAGCAGTGTGCCTGGCATGACTTTTCAAAGAGGACTGAATTTTTCTTGGCATAGCAAAGAGCCCCAAGAAGGCCAGTGTGGCTGGAGCTGCATGTGTCAAAGGATGCATCTTGACCATGGGGAGAACTTTGGGTTTCATTCTAAATGTGAGGGATAACGCTGGAGCTATGCACCTTGGCCATTGCTGCCACTATGTGATGCCCCCAACCTTTGTCTCTGGTTTAAGTGTTTTATGGGGGTAGGGGTGTGGCACAATTCATTTAACAAATTCAACAAATATTTTTTGAGTCCCCTACCATGTGTGCCAGGCACTGTTCTGGGCCCTGTTCTAGGTCTTGGAAATATACCAGTGAACAAGACATGCAAATTCCCCACCCTAGTGGGGCTTATATTCCCATCAACAGGAAGACGAATCTTCACAATACACTCTTATCCTTGCTGAGACCCACATGGGGATGAGAGCAGCATGGGCACTGCATAATTGAGCCTCTCTCTGTTTAGATAGTCATGTTGGGGAGGGGTGAAGCAAGCCAGCAAGGGCAGAGGGATCTGCTGCTACCCACACACAAATATTCTGTGTTGGTGGCTCTTGTGGAAGTCTAGAACAAGAGACGGATGTAAAGCAGAGAGAAAGGATAGCTCCAGGAAGGAAAAGCTTGTGAGGCTGAGCATTTACCCTCAGAATGTATGTAAATTCTGGAAAAAAAAGAAAATGGGATGGGAAGCTTAACTTTGTTTGTATCTTACATGCACGTAAGAGGCACAAAAACAAAAATAGACAAATGGGATTACATCAAGCTGAAAAGCTTCTTCACAGCAAAGGAAACAATCAACAAGTGAAGAGACAGCCTACAGAATGAAAATATTTTCAAACTATTCATCCAACAAGGAATTAATGACCACAATATATAAAGAACTCAACTCAACAGCAAAAAAAAAATCTGATTTTAAAAATGGGCAAAAGAGTTGACTAGACATTTCTCAAGAGAAGACCACAAATGGCCAATAGGTGGATGAAAAATTGCTCAACATCACTGATCATCAGGGAAATACAAATCAAAACCACAATGAGATATCATCTTACCCCAGGTAGAATGGATATTATAAAAAGAAACAGAAAATAAAAAGTGCTGGTAAGGATGTAGAGAAAAAGGATCGCTCATACTCTGTTGGTGGGAATATGAAGTAGTATAGCAATTATGGAAAACAGTATGAAGATTCCTCAAAAAACTAAAAATAATCCAGCAATCCCATTGCTTAGTACACATCCAAAAGGGAAAATCATTATATTGAAAAGATAGCTGTACTCCTATGTTTATTGTGGTACTATTCAAAATAGCCAAGATACGGAATCAACCTATGCCCATCAACAGATGAATGGATAGAAACTGTGGAAAATATTAAAAAATGGAATATTATTCAGCCATAAAAAAGAATGAAATCCTGTCATTTACAGCAACATGGATGGAACCAGAGCTCATTGTGTTAAATGAGATAAGCCAGTCACGGAAAGACAAATGTCACATGTTCTTACATGTGGGAGCTAAAAAGTTGGATCAAATAGAGGAAGACAGCAGATTGGTGGTTATTAGAGGCTAGGAAGCCAGGTCAGGGAGGGTGATGATAAGTTGGTTAAAGAATACAAAAATACAGTTAGATATACAGTTAAATAGAAGAAATAAGCTCTAGTATTTGACAGTATTGTAGGCAAATTATAGTTAACAATAATTTAATGTGTATTTCAAAATAGCTAGAAGAGGATAATTATAATATTTCCATCACAAAGAAAACATAAATGTTTGAAGTGATAGATAGCCCAATTATCCTGATTTGATCATTACGCATTGTATACAGGTATCAAAATAGCAAATGTACTCCCAAAATATGAACAACTATTATATATCAATTTTAAAAGTGATTTTTAAAAAGACTTGATCACTTCTTCCTTTCAACAGATGTCTCATCCTGCACCTAGCTCAGTGCTTCTGGTATCTGTCACAGAACCTGGCTCACGCCAGGCACTCAATAAATACTTACTGGGGGAATAGTGGGATGGATGGATGATATGATGTCCATCTGGGTATAATTTTATCTCAGAGTAGCTTGTTGTTCTAGGGTGTATGCATGTGGGGATAGAGGAGCCCACAAGAAAGGTCTGAGACTCATTAATTCATCTATTTTTCCCCCTCTAGCACCTACACCATGGTCTTGTACATAATAAGAGTTTAATAAGTGTGTGCTAAATGAAAGAAGATAAGTTTGACCAGAAATATGAGTCCAAGGGTTCAGGTTTTCCCATGAAACTTTAATGCCATAAAGGATTTCTGCATATGAAATTTACCCTTCTCTGCTCACCTTTACATAATTCAAGCAGCATGTGGCTCCTTGGGGACTTCTTTGGACATTAAGTTCTCTCTCAACAGTCCTAGGATTGAACAGCTGCACGTAAGCAATTACCATCGATTTGTCATTACCAGGGGGTTATGGGGAGCTATGGAGGAAGAGCATGGAGATGAGAGACAGTGTTGCAAAAGGGCGCAGGGACCAAGAGGCACAGGGATGGGGTCCGAGGCATGGGGCCTGCCTTTGTGGAGGTCCGAGCTTGGGGAAGTCAGGATACAGGACAAGGCCATGAAAGCACCCCAGAGGCATGGGGGACTTTAAGCCACTTCTTGGTATGCTGGTTTCTTTCTCCCTGAACAATATCTAGCTCGTGGCCCCTCAACATCTGCTTGACAAGCACATCTCAACAAGGAAAGGCAGAAAAGGGAAGAGGTCGGAGAGGTTGTCTTTGTTTTGCAGCGAAAACCCAGGAGATGATGAGGAAAAGCACTGAGGCACTCTTTGAAGATGGGAGTCCCCTGAGAGCTGTCAGAGAAGTGGAAAATGCCTCAGGCAGGGTTTGCTGGCTCCCCTTACACCCCTCAATTCCCAGAAACATCTGCACTGATGACTTGGTAAGGACAAGCCCAGGCTGGAGATGATGCAGCTAGCTAGGACCCTCTAAGAAAAGATAAGAAACAACTCCTGTAGAGACCCAGAACTCAGAAGGGGGAAGCCTTCAGAAAAAGGAGAGGAGTAATGTCCCTCACCTGACTCCTCATTAAAATGAAATTCTCTCCAGTGGAGGTAGGGTGGGAGAAGAAACCCTTTGGCCCCAGCCACTTCATTGTGAATTAGTAGTGCTAAACCCTTTTGAGGACAGAGGGAGAAGCAGAGGAGAAAACTAACATTTAACACCCACCCACTCTGGGGCAGGCTGCCTCACACACCTTGTTTCAGGGACCTCTCATGACAACTCTCTGAAACAAGTTATGTGATTTTCATCTGTAGTAAATTGAATTTTCCCCCAACCCCATCCCCCAGAAAAGCTATGTCTGGGAAACTGCCAATGTGATGTTATTTGGAAAAAAAGATATTTGCAGATGTACTTAAGGATCTCAAGATGAGATCATCCTGGGTTGTCTTTGTGGGCCCTAAATCCAAAGGCAAGTAAGTGTCCTCACTAAAAGACAGAAGACGAGAAAATACAGGGAGAGAAGAGGAGAGGCCACATGAAGATGGAGGCGGAGACGGGAGTCACAACCCAATCTCTGCCTCCATCACAACCTTGATTGTGATGCAACTACAACCCAAGGAGTGGCTGGAGCCAACACAAGTGGGAGGAGGCAAGGAGGGACTCTCCCCTACTGCTTTCAGCCAGAGTGTGGCCCTCTCACCACCTTGATTTCAGACTTCTAGCCTCCGGAATTCTGACAGAGTACATTTCTGTTGTTTAAGCCTACCCGGTTTGTGGCAATTTGTTATGGTAGCCCTAGAAAATTAATACATCTTTTCATAGATGAGAAAAATGAGGTTCAGAGAAACTGAGCAACCTCTCTGAAGATACCTGACTCGTCTGAGACAGATCTGGGTTACAGACCTTGCAGTGGGAGCAAACTGTTGGCATTTTTCAAAGAGCATCCTTCAGAAATGAGCCCATAAAGACCCCTGAAAA
Organism: Pan paniscus; assembly: GCF_029289425.2. Lineage (NCBI taxonomy): Eukaryota > Metazoa > Chordata > Mammalia > Primates > Hominidae > Pan > Pan paniscus. The sequence continues at coordinate 192,555,587 of NC_073249.2, forward strand.
GAGTCCCATTGCCAGAAAGTTTGGGAAATGCTATGCCTTGAAGGTTTCCACAGCTAATGTGCATAGTAAAAGCTCAACAAGACCTTCCCTTGCCCTGGAGGAGGGTAGGTCCTTACCTCGGCTGTTTTTCCTCTAGCGCCTTCCCTAAGCTTCCCTCCTTGGCACTTAAAAATCATGAGGCTGAGTAAATGCATGTCTGGAATTTGTTTTGGTCTAATGTTTTTCTCTCCAGCTGGACCCCAAGCTCCACGAGAGCCAGGGCAGCATCTGATCTCTTCCCCATGGGATTCCCAGCCTTTTGCACAGCCCTTGGTGCATGGCGAGGGCCCATTGATACCTGCTGAATGAATGATCAAGAAAAAAATGTTGAACTTTGTTTAAGCCCAAGGTGTCCCAAAGTTGTTTACTAAACTCTTTCCCCTACAGCACCATAGAAGATCAGATTCAGGGAAAGGTGAGGGACCTCGCCAAGAAGTTGAGCTGTCTATGCTGTTTTCCAAGCTTGAATACAGACCTCTATCTGAAGAGCTCTTTGGCCCAAAGAGACTCTGCTGTCTCTCTCTGGGAAAGAGAGATGCTCATGAGGCCATGCAATCCCAATGAACACACCTGTGGGATCTGGGGGGTGAGGAGAAACAGGTGAGATGATTTAGAGTCTACTTGGAAAAATAACCATGTGATGCTAGCCAGGAAAATTCTAAAATTTAAAAAAAAGTGGGTAAAGGAAAATAACAACCCTTGCCAGATATATAAAAATAATGAAAATTAACAATACTTAAAACTGTTTGGTACTAGAACAAGCTGGTTAAGGAAAAGAGAATTCAGATAGAAATCCAAGAACACACAGGAATTTAGTATATGAATTATATGGTATTTTGCATCAGTTAGGCAAAAAGGATTATTCAAGAAGGGGTGTTGAGACAACCGCCTTGCCATCTGGAAAAAAGTAAATCTGAATCTGGTCTTCGCTTCTCACACCAAAGCAAATTCCAGATGGAGCAAGGATTTAAACATAAAAAATAAGCCCATAAAAGTACTAGAAAGAAACATGGAAGAATTTTTTTTATGGCTATGGAGCAGAGACAGCCTTTCTAAGCAAGACGTAAACCTTAAACTGGAAAAGTAAAGAATTGATTCATTTCAGTAGAAAAATTGAATGTTCTAAACTTCAAAAATTACAGTAAATGAACTCAAAAGTCAACTAACAAACTGGGAAAAAAAATCTGCACCACATATGACAAAGGTCTGGTTTACTTAATATATTCAAAGCTCTTATAGATTGATAAGAAAATGAAAAATAATCTATCAGGAAAAATAAATGAGCAAAAAACAAACAAAAATTACAACCTGACAACTCAGAGAAAAAGACTTGCAAATGGCTACTAATATATTTTTCATCATTTTTTAAAATTGACAGCATTGCATGCTTTTATCATGTATAACATGATGTTTTGAAGTATATAGACATTGTGAAATGGTTAAATCTATCTAATTAGCAAATGCATCACCTCATAGTTATCATGTTGTGGTGAGAGCACTTAACATCCACTTTTTAAAATTTTTTCAAGAATATATTTTATTAACTATAGTCACCTTGCTGTACAATAGAACTCTTGAAATTTATTCCTCCTATCTAACTGTAATTATGTATCCTTTGACCTAAACTTCCTTTTGTAATTAAAGAAATGCACATTTTAAATGAGACATGATTTTCAGCTATTAGACTGGCAAAATTCAAAAATTTGATAAGACATAGTACAGTGGTAGCACAGGGGTAGAGAAAGACACTCTTGCCTATTGTTCATGGAACCATAAATTGGTGCAGGCCCTTTGCTGGGGAATTTGGTGATATTTGTCAAAATGGAAAGAGTGGACCAGATGCTCAGTGGATACAGTTCCTGCTTCAGTAGTGCTTAGGCTGAACCAGTGCTTGCCCTTGTCAACCCCCTAGAGCCTCAAGTCCACCTCTCCTCAGCCACCTATCAGGGTCCTGTATACCCCATGAACTACCTACAGCGCCAGAGACCTCCCTCAACCCCAGATCACCCTGGAGTCATGTGTCTCCTGCATCAACTCTCCATGGCCTACCACTTTGTTTGAGATGACATGGCTGTGAATAACTCTGCCAAATGTCTTCTCAAATCCCATTAAGAGAAAGAACATACTGAGACCCCAGTGAAGCTGCAGAACCTACGGGGTAGCCAATCTTCCTTCAGAACACCAAGAAAGTAGCCCATCACAAATGGGAGGTGGCTGAATGTAGTGAAGTCTGCATTCCACTTGAGTGAGGGTGTGAGTTGGTCATTATTAAAATTGTGCACACTGGCTGCCAACACAAATGACCTCTGCTTTGAGAATTCTCTGAGACCCATTACCTGAATGAGTACAAGTAATCCATCAAAGAATAGAGTGGCCATGAAGCCAACTTAAGGAAGATAGGGTCCCAGGAGTATGGCGTGGTGGCATAGCTTTTAGACAAGTGTGTCCTAGGAGACAGTGCGTGTGAGAGCTAAGCCCAGGCTGGCTTCCTCAAAATCATGAGGTAGCTTCCTGAGGCAGCACATGCATCCTGGAGATATCTGTAACTTTTCCAAAAGCTGTGTCAAAACATCCCCCACATCTTCTTTGTATATGCCCACCATTCTTGCCATAAGGAAATCTTGTGACCTCTGTCAAAGAAATATTAAAACAGCACATACATTTTAACCTGGCAATCTGTCTTCTAGGAACTTATCTTTCAGATATGCTCATGCTTGTGCCAAAGACACATATAATTACAGGATTTGTAGTAATAGTAGAAAACGAAAAGTAATTTAAATGTCAATCAATGGAAAACTAGTTAGATAAATTATAGGACATCATACAATGGAAAATTAGGCAGCCGTGAAAAAAGATGAGACAGCTGATATAGACATATCCAAGATATATTATTTTTTAAAAAAGCGAGGCACTGAATGTTCCATCACTGATGCATTGAAAGGATCACATGTACCTAGAATATTTCTAGAAGAAAAATCGTCAGTGCAAAAGGTGTACAGTAACAGGATCTGTCCATCTCACTGCAGACCAATCCCACCATAACTCAAAGGAGGGAAGATCCATTATCTGAAATGTGAGGGTCTTCAGGTATAGCCCTTCTCCCAGCCCAGTGGCCCAAGCATAGATCTGGGTTCTTGTTTAGGGTTGTCCTCCAAAATCTGCTTGACTGACTAGGCCCCCACCAAGGTTGGGATAGGGGTTCTCTGTTCTGGCCAGGCTCCTGACAGCTGCCTATGGACTCACACACTCAGGCCAGAAACCCATTCCCATTATGTGTGTCTTCCTTACCAATCAGCAATGCCCCTGAGGTGTGGAGCAGTCTGTGTGGAATATCCAGTGCCATCTCCTGCAGTCCTGAGTTGTACCTCCTTCATGAGCACCGTTTAATGGAGTATTGAGAACCATGCCTGGAGTATCAGACATGGCTTCCAGGAGTCCTGTGCTCTGCCTGGAGTGTGGATGGCCATCTATCTGGAGTACAGAGCACTGACTGCCTGGACTTCAGAGCACTTCAATCCTGAGCACTTGCTGACTGGGGAACTGAGCAGGGCCTGTGAGTGCCGACTGCTATATGCCTGGACTATAGGGTTGAGTGTGCTGAGGGTTTTGAGCACTCTCTTAGAGTTGTGATTCTATACCTGGCTGACAGAGAAGGACACCCCTCCACTACCACCAGCACCACTTCCTCATGAAGCACTTGTTGTTGAATACTGTCTGAAGCCAGGATTATATTTTTCTTCCTGCCTATCTGACCTCCTGTTTGGCATCTTCCCCGGAATAAATCTACCCTACAACAATAGTAACATATTTATTGAATTTCTATTTTATGCTGGACATGGTGGTAACCTTGACACCTACTGTCTGCTGGGCATGCTGGTACCTCGATACCTACTGTGTGTTGTGTATAGTGGTAGCCTTGACATCTACTGTATGCTGGGCATGTTGGTACCTTGATACCTACTGGGTGCTAGGCATGCTGATACCTCAATACCTACTGTGTGCTGGGTATAGTGGTAGCCTTGACACCTACTGTGTGCTGGGCATGTTGGTACCTTGATACCTACTATGTGTTGTGTATAGTGGTAGCCTTGACATCTACTGTATGCTGGGCATGTTTGTACCTTGATACCTACTGGGTGCTGGGTATGCTCGTACCTTGATACCTACTGTGTGCCCGGTATAGTGGTAGTCTCATAGGATTGGCAGTAATAGAGAAGGACAGGACCTGCTTTCTTGCTCCATGTCTTGCTTAGACATACACAGGGTGGTCTGGCAGTTTTCTGAGCTGCTCAGAGTGAGTTTAGCAGTCAGCATATAGATCGTGGTTGGCCAAGCTCCCAGAAAGCCAAGGGCTAGAAAGATGGATTGACTTCATTTTAGGAAAGGCCGGAAGATCTGAGATTGGTTGTGAATGCTGATAACCCCACATGTGTGTCCCATGGGTCAGAGCCTAGACTAGGGGAGCCAAGGCTATGCCACAGTACCCAAGACTCCATCTACATTCTTCTGTCTTGGGCCCTGCACTCCTTCCACCAACATCAATTTAGGCCACAGTTATAATTAAACCTCTCCAGGTCTCGATATCAGATTCCTTCTGCCCAGGTGCTCACTAGGAGAGGTATCAGCAGCTGTTTTGCCTCTGGGCTGCAAGCATGGGCGCGTGGTCAGTGGTTAGTGCCTGGTAAATTTAGCAGTCTCTCTCTGCCAGGGGTTACTTTCTCTCTCACTCTTTCTCCACGCTGATCTGTATCTCCAGTGCTGGCTCAGTCTTTCTGAAGAAAGATGGCTCCAGGTAGTCTCATACCTGCTTGAAATACATCACAAATTCTAATACCAATCCAAAAGATTCTGCAGCCACTGCTATTATGTGTGACAATCCCACTGCTATTGTGTGTGACAATCTCACGGTGCTGGATGTGAATAAGTGGATGAGCATCAGGCTGCAAACCTTAATCACAGACAAGTTGTTCAACTTCTCCAAGCCTTAGTTTTTTTCCCTGACAACAGAGGATAAAACTTAAATCTATTTCATAGGGTTATTGTGAAGATTAAGTGAATTAATATATTTAAAAGCACTTGAAACTGTGCCTGGCACACACTGAGTGCTAAATAAATATAAACTAACATCACTACTAGCAATAATATACTGAACATCAAACATTGTCCTTTATAAGTGTTATTTAATTTTCACGCAGTGCCCAGGGCAGGTACTATCATCCCTCCTTTGCTCATAAAGAAACTGAGTCAAAGAAAGACAAGGTAACTTTACATCTAGAAAGTGGTGGAGCTGAGATGGGAACCTAGGGGATCAGGCTCAGAGCCCATTTTGACTCTAACCACTATGCTACACTGCCCAGAACCAGAAGCCTCCTCAGATGGGTTTGTTAGAAGCATCATAGGACACCAGGTGTCTTCAGAAACAGGGAATCCTGCTGAGCTCTGCTTCACGTACGGCAGGTACAACGTCTTGTAGCACAGAAGGTTACCTGGGCTAGGGCTGCCCCAGGGGTGGTTGTTGGTCCAGGTGAGCTGGCTCCAGCCAGTGTAGGGAAATCAGGATGGAAGCCAGCAGTCACAAGAACTAAGACTTAGCTAGCTTTGAGTTAAACACTTTGCCTTCATTTGCGCCTCAAGCAGCCCTATGATTTAAATATTATTTTATCTCATTTTATAGATTATGAAGCTGAGGCACAGACAAGAAATCTGCCCAAGATCACACAGCTAGGAAGTGGCAGAACCAGGATTTGAACCATAGACAGCCTGGCTCCAGGGGCCATGCTCTTAAACACTACCCCAAACTACATGAGGAATTGGCACACCTGACAAACTGCCAACCCAAATCCCACACACTGAGGGTTCAGGGTTGACCTCCAGGCCCTTCTACACTTCAGCAAAGCAGGGAGGACCCCGAGCCACTGTCAGAAAATCTGATGCTGCAAAGGGACACATACGTGGAGCCTATCAGGAGGTGCAGGACTTCGGTCACCCCCGAGTGTCATGCTGAGAACTGCAGGAAGGAGGCCATAGAGCACAGCGAGAGGGGCACCCAGCTGGGAGCCAGAGGAGTTGGGCTCCACTTCCAGACACATGACCTGCAGAGCACCTTTTCCCTCTCTGGGCCTCAGTCTTCTCGTCCGTAAATTAAGGGGATCTGTTTATATCAGCTGTAAGGCTCTTTTGTTCTGATACTCTTTGTTCTGTCAAGAGAATTATGGTCCACTCTGGGAACAGAAACTTGTAATGAGTTGATCTGTCTAAGGATGACGCTTCCCAGAGGGTGAGGGCTACTCCCCGACTTGTCTTGGGTGTATCTGACTGGGGACAGCAATGGCATTTGTGTTGGCAGATGCTGAGAAGGTGATGCCTGAACCTCTGATGTAGGTGGCCCTTTGAAGGGCCCAAGAGGTGCAGTGAATCCCAGGCAGCCTCCCAGGCCAAAGCTTGAGCCAGAGGGTAGAAGTTGAAGAAGGACAGAACTCAGCTGTATATAGAAAAAACAGTGTAACAAGTTGTCTTACAAAGGACCTTCCTGTTACTGACAATGTCTGTGCAAAGGTGCATGTTTGTCTTCCAGGGGCCTTGGAAAGGAAGTTCTTTCCTTCCCCACTAGATTCAGGATGTACCATCTCTTAGTCCATTCATTCATTGATCATTTATTCACCCAATGAATATTTAATGAGTGCCTATGATGTGTCAGACACTGGGCTAAGAACAATTGATACAAAGATGAACAAGACACGGGCCTGCCTTTGACCATAAAGGTGAATGTATGATCACGAGTATTGAGGACTGTCATCCGCAGGATTGTAACATTCTTGTAGGTCAAGGACCACTTGAAGAAAGCGTTGGACATGCACACCTATACAATATTTTATATCCAAATTTAAAGTGTGCAGGGGAATGAGAGATGATATCCTAAAGTTCATGCTTCCAAATTATTAGCTCCCATGCCTGCACAGCTGAGCAGAGACTGGCTAGCTGCCAGCCATTGTGGGAGATGGCAGACACATACAGGGACATGAGGATGGAGCTAGCAGGGATGCAGGGCAACTGCAAACAGAACAAGTGTCAAGGGAAGCCAGCCATGGTGACAGATTCCAAGCTCTAAGAGGGCAGAGGCAGACCTACTCCATCAGTTCATGGTCTGAGAGGAATCAGTGCTGCTGGCAGGTTAAGCAGAGAAGGATATTTCTGAAGTGCAGAGTAATGACTGGGGGAAGAGTTAGACCGAGAGCCAGGTCTTTTCTGGCATTCCAGGAGGGAGACAAAACTGAGCCCATTTAGGGGTGAGAAGACTGGCCAAGCTGAGGACCCAGGCAGAAAACAGGGTACCCTGAGCACCTTGGAGGATTAGATGTGGGAAGCTGTGGGTAGAAAACATGACATGGACAAGGGATCTGGTGAGGAAAATGCCAGGCAGCCACCCCAGTCTCCAACAAGGATTTCTCTGCTTTTGTTCTGCAAAGAGCAGTCAAGACTATTCTAACCCGTTGCTGTTTCCAGGACAAAAACCTCTTGCTATTAAGCTCTGAGGGAGGTTAGGGCTGGCCACGGACCACGAGTGCCCAGGGGATGGAACTTTGAATGGGTGAGCACTGCCAAGAACCCTCAAAAAGACAACTAGAATCCAAGCCCCACGGCCAATCCAGGTCATCTAGGGAGTGGGAAAAGGGCCTCAAAGCAAGCCTCTCTCTGGGTTAATCCGGGAAAACAAAGGGGCTGGGACCTCCATGAGGAGGCCTTGGAGATGCTGAAAATGAGAGGAAAAGTTGGGATTAGAGGACTTGCCTCATTTCAGAAATGAAGCTGACCATTGATTCATCTTCCATCAAGGAGAGGTTCAAAGAGCTTCTCCCAGGGTGACATTTTTCCCAACTCTGGTCTTTCATCCCCAAAGCCTTGGGTACCTGCTCTGGTTGGCAGGAAGGCTCATAGGACAGAGGCAGCCTGTCTCTATCCACTTTTCCATTAACTTCAAAAAGATAGCACTCACAATCTCCCTGCTACCGTGCATCAGACACTTCTGGTCACTTTGCATACACATTTCCTGTTATCCTCAAGGACCATCATTGTCTTCAGGAGTAAAGTACACAGAGAGAGAGAGAGTGAGAAATCTGAAGAATTTCAGTAATTGTCCGAGATCACCAGTTAGTAATGGTAGAGATGGAATTTAGACCCAGCTCAGTTTGGAAGCTGCGTCATTGAACATCCCTGCCCCCTTGTCACCTGTCCTGACTTGGCTCCTCCAGTGACATCACAGGAGCATCTCGTTTTATGGCCTTTCATATGACATTTTGATAACCACACCAACCACACTCCTTGAGGAGGACCTGGACTCAGCTCTGGTTGGCCGTCTCTCTGGCTTTCTGCCTCAGATGGCTGCATTAACTCCATGCAGCAGGTAAACATTTCCACCTTCACTCTGGCGTAATCCATGTGGCAGCTGGTACCTTGATTTCTAATGCCCTTGATTTCTAAGCCCTTGATTTCTAATGCCAGTGCTTCTCCTTGGTTGATATTTTCCCCAAACTCTGCAATGGTGTTATCTCTCTGCCCACTTCTCACTGAAATGTCAGCCCACTCATAGCTCTGCCCAGTGAGACACTGTAGGCAGGCTGGCTGAACCTGATACCATGCGCTTTGCTTCTCCCTTACTATGATATCTCCCTTAGTATCTTCTGATGATGTCACAGGCTTTAAGCCTGAGTCTCATCCACATTTAGTCCAGCTTTCCCCAGCCACAGAAAATAATCTTTCTCCAAAACAGGTCCTGCCAACTGAGATTTTTTTATCCTCAAATGGTCTAACCCAAGAGGTCCAAAAGCCTGTCTCTACGGTAACTGGGATCTGTTGTATTTCAGTCCAGGGTAGATCTGTAAGTTCAGCAAATTGGCCATCATGATTGACAGGAGAAGCCCCATCTGGTCATCTCTGAATAAGCCTAGGCATTTGGCCCTTAAACAAATGCCATGGTGAGTCACGACTTAACTGTTTCTTGTCTTCTCTCTCCAACTAGGTTGTAGAGTCTTAAGGTTCATCTTGTTCTACATGTCCAAATAACGAATTGAATCAATAATTGTAGGAAGAGAGGGGAAATTTCATTTACTGAACATCTACTTTGAAAAAGGCACTTAGAGTTTGCTATGACCGAATTGTGACCCTCTCCCAAATTCATATGTGGAAGCCCTAACCCCCAATGTGATAGTATTTGGAGATGGGGCCCTTGGGAGGTACTTAGGGTTAGATAAGGTCATCAGGGTGAAGGCCCTATGATAGCATTGGTATCCTTATAAGAAGAGACACCAGAGAGTGTCTCTTTCCCTCTCTCCTCCCATTGCTAGATGCTGCCCATCTACCGGCCAAAAGAAGAGCTCTTTGAATGAAACCTACCCTTATAACATCTTGATCTTGGACTTCCCAGCCCTTAATAAATTAATTTCTGTTGTGTAAGCCACTCAATCTTTGGTATTTTTTCATGCAACCTAAACAGATGAAGATGGACATTCTGTCTTTTCACCCTCTAGCAACGTGGGAAGTAGCAGGGTAGACAACTCCGGTTTCTACCCCAAACCATTCCCCCTTCTGCCTTAGTTTATAGACCCCCAATTGATTTTCTTATTAGCTAAGTCTAATGTGCTCGGGAAAGTAGGTCACTTCGCCAGCCCTGGGGTCTCATCTTTTACCAGTCATGCTCTAAGGCTGAACAAGTGAACATACAACTGTCATTTAAATTCCAGTTACAGAACCTGAGCTCTATAGCCAAGCTTTCTGGGTCCAAATCTCAGCTCTGACAGTTACCTGTTGAGTAGCTTTGGGCAAGTTGTTTTAACCTCTCTCCATCTTAGAAATGGCACCTCTTTCTTGGGATTGTTGTATTAATTTAACGCATGGAAAGTATATAAAAAGGTTCCTGTCATGTAGTAAGTACTCAATAAATGCTACTGTTGTTATTTCTATGAGCTATAAAGGGGAAGTCTCCTTGTTGTTTCTAAGCAAAATTATGCTCTTTGATAAAAAGGGAGGTGACATAGAAAGCTGCCTCCTTTTTCCTTCCTTGAATTTGATTGCAATATGATTTGATGCCTGAAGCTGCCATTTTGGGATTTTGAAGCCATAACCCAAGGACAAATATATATATATATATATATGACAAGATAGAAACTTGGAGGAGCCTATGTCAGAACTTTATGTGAGATAACAGTGAGCTATTATTAGCCCCGTTGTAGCAATGGGGAAACGGAGGCAGGGGAAGGGATAGGGAGTGGTTAAGTAATTTGCTTAGGATCACACAGCTAGATGGCAGATCTGGGATTCAAACCCATGCCTAAGCTCTTTTCTTGGAACCAACAAGGCTGGAGGCTTGGAGAGAAGAGAGCATCTCTTGGAGAGGGGTGAGGGAGGGGTGCACTCTCCCTGACTCCACGCTTCCTCTGGAAGAGGTGTACTGGAGCAGGTGCCTGCCTGCCTCCAGTGCCTCAGCTGTCAGTAAAACCCCCAGCCTGGCTGTGGCAAGCTGCAGATTCATGCAAATTCAGGGCCTATATTTAGCAGTAATTTAGCTGTCATCAGTCAGAGGGAGAAGAAAAAGCCCTCCCCAATGTAATGGTTATTCATATCGACTACCTACTCCTGTGGTGCCTCATAAATCCAATGGAATCTGACTCCGAGTGGCAGTGGCATGCAGGGGTCTGGCTGGCTTGGATTATTCGACCCCCCAGGGCAGAGATGATGGGGCAATGGCCTGAATACAAAGGGAAGGAGGGTGCATTTTTCATGGAGGGTGAGGATAAGGAGAGAGATGGAGAAAGATGAGTCAGTCGTGGAAATCTAATAAAAAACCTGAAACAAGAAGGATGCCAATGAGTCAGAGGATGCTGGAGCTGGGAGGGCCCTTGGAAATCAAGCAGTCCAACCCCCAAGGAAACTGAGTCAGAGAGGAGAGCAATCATAATAACAGCTATCCTAATTACCATTAATTGAATTCTTGTACTCTGTGCCAGATATTGTGCTGAGCATTTTCCTGGCTTGTAGTCATTTGGTTCTCTCAGTAACCTACTGGATCAGAATGATTTTCCCCATTTACACATAAGGGAACAGATACAGTCACTTGCCTTAGGTCCAAAAATGGCAGTGCTAGGATTTGAGGCCAAGTCTCCCTGATGCCATAGATCATTGCTCATAACCACTAACAATACTGAGAGATTTGTGGACAATTTCACAGTAAATGTCAGAGTTGGACCAAACTTTGGCTTGACCAACTCTTGGTCCACTTGTTTTTTTTCGTGTATGCCCCAGGTGACGATTAGTGAGAAGAGAGAAGGAAAGAGTGATGAGCAGAAGGGAGAATGAGTTTGTGTTTGAGACGGTTGGATGTTTGGGGAAACTGCAACTACAATGTACCGTTTTCTCCCTTTAGTGATATGTCCATTAGATTTATTTGAGGGTGGCTATGGGATACCTCCTGTAGGACTGGAAAGGAGGGAGAGAGGCATGTATAGATAGACATAGTGATGGGGGAGCTTAGGGCATCATGAGGGCATCCAGAGAGTGGAGAGACTGGACTCAAAAAGGGAGGATCGTGAAGTTAACTCTGCCTTCTTGTGCAGAAGGTCTGCTCTCCTGCCTAAAGTAGACCAGGAATCACTTTGGATGAGGAGACTTCAGCGAGAGAAACAACCCTAGAGAGACTGATATTCAGGCAACACACTTGTCCTCATAATGACTGGACTGGGAAGCAGCCATGCCCCTGCTCCCAGCCCACAGAACCTAACCACAGATGTGGAATGAACTCAGGTTCCACGCCGGTGCCAGAATCTCTCACAATCAGCCCCTCCAGGACTAAAAACATGGCCTCTGGTACCAAAGTGACTGAGTTCAAGTCCTTATTAGCTGTGTGACCTTGAGTAAGTCACTGAACTACTCTAAGCCTCGCTTTACTCGACTATACAATGGGAATAATAATATCCCTACCTCATAGGGTTGATGTGAGGATGAAATGAGTTAATGTAAATGATGCGCTTCGCACAGTGCCTGGCACCGAGTCAGTGCTACATCGTGTTAGCTATTACTATTGCTTTTGTTGTTGTTAATTCTGAGAAGCTTTTATCTGCCGAAGCAGAAGGTCTGTAGGACTGAGCGTTTTCCCTCTGTAAACTCAGGATGATTAAATTATCCCCTTTCCATGCCACAGAATGTACACGCCAGTCATTCAGATGATATGCAAAAATATTATATTTCTATCCCTATCCTTTCCCCGCAGTTCCCCACCCCCTACACACACCACCTCCTCATAACCACATTTATCCGGATAATAATAGAGAAAAAAATTCCTGCTTTGTCCTCAAATTGCTCAGGTATCTTAAGGCCAGTTGGCTTCATTTGGATATTTTGGTCCGGAGTGACTCTGGCCAGCCTACTCTTCTACCCACACCCTCCCCCTCCCCAGCTGCTACTATATCATGGTCCCCCACCCCTGCCTGGTGCTGCTCTGGTCACCTGGGTCAGAGACCATCAGATCCCTCCTTCTGTCCTGGAAGTTTCAGACATCATGTGTAGCTTCGCAGTCAGCACTTTGTATCCCAAGCAGCCAGGAAGAGGAATTGCCACAAATAACCGTGCTAATGGAGGTAATGGAAGGAGGGAGACTGATGTCTGCAGTTCACAGGAGGGCTGGTGGCACAGTCTCGCTGAGCCGAGCCGAGCCGAGCCCCATCTGAGTGCTTCAGCTGGCTGCCAGCTCCTTAAAAAAAGGAGCTATGGAGCAAGCTGTACTTCTGAGATTCTGCCGACAGTGACAGCATCTCAGGAAAGAGCTCCGCAGTTCTCAGGTCTGAGGAGGATCCTGAGAGGACATTCTATCCATCCTCCTGCCTCCACAAGGCTTGCTCCCATTTCCCCCTTGCAAAACCCTTCCCGGGAGGCAGGATGCACAGAGAGTGAATGGTGCCAGAGTGAATGGTGCCATCCGTCAGTGGCTCTCAGCGTGTGGATCCTGCACTAGCGACAGTAGCACCACCAGGGAATTTGTCAGGAATGCAATTTGCTAGCAGGCTCCACCCCACAACTACTGAACACTGATTCAGAAACTCTGGAGGTGGGTTCCAGCATGCTGGGTTTTAACAAGCCCTCCAGGGAATTCTGCAACACTCTCAGGTTTGAGAACCACCGGTTTAGTCAACAGTTCTCAAACTTTGCTGAATATTAGAATCACCTGGGGAGCTTTTAAAAATCCCAATGGCCAGGCTACACTCCAGCCCAATTAAAGCAGAATCCTCAGGGTGGGATTCAGACTTCAGTGTTTTTAAGTTCCCCTGGGTGACTCTGATACACATTGAGAGATGCTAACCACTGATCTAAATATTTAATAGACAAATCCACAGACATTCTCTTTCCAATATGACTGTGCTTAGCAAAAGCCATAAGGATATTTTGCCTCTGTGCAAGAGAAGAGATAACAAGTTTGTGTTATACCTATTGGATGCCAAGATATTACTGTATCTATTTTATCAAGGAATAAATGAAGACATGAAACTGAAGTACCCTGTCCAAAGCCAGAAGCAAAGCTATTGGAGGGAAAACTACACAAGTTCTAACCTGGGGCCTCAGGCTAGACTCTGGGTCTGAATCTAGACCATGACACCACATGCTGTATCAAATGTGCACACCATTACTGTCATAACAAATGTAGTTACTCCAACTCCGCTTCAGCTCTTGTGAATGACAGCACCAGGTGACACACCTGAAGTGCATTCAACCAATGAGAATTCAGCAGGGCCAAGACTGCACACCAGTCGGACACAGAGTAATGCCTACACTAGCGTCACAAAGCTGAAATTGAACTGTAGTTGTAGGGGGTGTAGCCTGATATAAAAAGTAAAAATTCATTACCTCTGCTTAGCACCTAAAAATATAAACTAGAAATTTTTAACCACGGCAAGTACAACTTCTGGCCTTGGTTCCTCATTCAGTAAATTTGTTTTTTCTGTTAAGTAGGAATTGGAGTCTTCCTCTTCCTGACCCCAAAGCTTAGGCACTTAATAGTACTCGTGAGGATTCATCCTTAGGAAACAATTCAAAAGAAGCAAAAAACAAAAACATCTGCATGAGGATGTTCGGCAAGGTGCTACTATAATAGCAAAAAGGTTGAAAAAGCACAGTAATGAAAATAATAGTAATGATGCTAGTGTCTGCCCTTTACTGAGTGTTCCCCATATTCCTGAGAAGCCGAGCTAAGAAATTTACATGTATTATTTCATTTTGCTTGTATGTTGTAGAAATAATTATAATAGCATATCGTACCACACTTCTTTGCTGTGGAAATTATCAAATAGTTCTAGTTTTCCCTTTCCAGAACACAAGGTAAAATTGTACTTCTGGTCCCCCTTGCTGGTGGGTGGGGCCATGTAATTATGTCAAGTGAGTTATAAACAGAAGTGACCCATGTTTGCTTTGTCAGCCAGAGTCCCTAAGCAACTACAATGAGTAGAATCACACCACTCTCTCCCCATTCCCACCCTCTCCCCACTGCCACCCTCTCCCTACTCCCACCCTCTCCCCACCACCAGTCAACCCAAGATGTGCGTGTAACCAAAGGAAGGAAAAACCTTGTTTTTTTTAAGCCAATGAGACTTGCGGGTTTTTTGTTACCACAGCATAACGGCCTATCTTGGCTGATACACAGTTGATACATACACTGATACACAGACTTACATACTGTTGACCCTTAAACAATGCAGAGGTTAGTGCACTGAATCCCCACGAAGTAAAAAAATCTGAGTATTACTTTTGATTCCCCCAAAACTTAACTACTAACAGCTTACTGTTGACCAGAAGCCTTGCCAATAACATAAACAGTTGATACATATTTTATATGTTATACATATTATTACTGTGTTCTTACAATAAAGTAAGCTAGAGAAAAGAAAACGTTATTAGGACAATCACAAGGAAGAGAAAGTGTATTTACTATTCATTAAGTGGAAGTGGATTATCACAAAGGTCTTCGTGCTCATTGTCTTCACATTGAGTAGGCTGACAAAGAAGAGGAAGAGGAGGAAGAGGAAGAAAAAGAAGGGGTTGTCTTGCTGTCTCAGGGGTGGCTAGGTGGAAGAAAATCTGAGTCTAAGTAGATCTCCATAGTTCAAACCTGTGCCGTTCAAGGGTCAACCGTGTAATATCTCATTTTAACCCTGACATCTCTGTGAATTATTACTATTAATTCCATTTTATAGATGTAGACACTAAGACCCAGGGAGATTAAATTATTAACTTGCCCAAGTTCCCAGGGCTATTAGGTTTTGAATGAGGCTGGCTAACCCTAAGACCATGTTCTTAATCACTACATTAAGGAAATGGTATATCCCTTCCCAAGGTCTACTAGGAAGTCATTAAGATCAATAATTTTAAAAATAACGAGGGAGGGTACCTATGATGAAAGAAGCCAGTTACCAAGTGATGGCAATATTTTGTTTGCAATTATATTTCTATGTATCTAAGATGAACAAAACAAGAAAAAAATATGCAAAAGTGGAAATGATTGTTGTATTAGAAGAGTGGGATTACGTGTGACTCATCAAGTTTCTCCAGTGTTATTTCATCACTTGTTCATTAATAAAACAAATCAGTCTTCCTTTCCACATGCCTACATCTGCACAACGTCAAACACATGGGTGGAAGGTAAAAATGTGCCATCCATCAGCAGCATGCATCTCTTGCCCAACATCAGACATCTGGAAAGTCTGAATAAGCCAAATGACTGAATTTTTCATGCCTCGCTCAGGATTTTGGGGAGTGGGGAGGACAGATCTCTCTGAATAACTTGTGAACTTCGTGGAGAAGCCAAGTTAGGTAAAGATGCTGCAGAGAGCAATGCCCTATGGAGGAAAAGTATGGGAGGGAGAGAACACAGTCTCCCCAGCAAATCGGGTGCAAGATACTTCCCTGATCAGCCACCTATACCTCAGTTCCTGGTAAGAAACGTGGTCACTGGGGACCACATGAGGTCACTTAGCTGAGGACAGATGCTGGGGCTTACAGGGCAGGTACTGTCTAGCCAGGACTCACCGACCTCCACCTCTGAATATGAGAAGAACTGAGGACTGTTTCAACCTGCCTGAAGGAGACAATACCCAGATCAGTGCAGCTACCCCCATCGCGACCCCAGCTGAGGGACCACAGCAGAACACCTAAGCCAACCGGCAGGAAGCTACAGGCTTGCCAGTGGCCTCTGACGTGGTCTAGCCAGGAAGCTCTACTCAAAGTGACAATGTTATCTCACAAGACGACCACCAAACTCTCTCTAGTGGGGCAGAGATGTGCACTAGGTAGCAAGAACAGAAGCAGAAAGACACAGAGGAAGAAACTGAGATGAGAATGTGTCCTGGTCACCATCATGGCAGAGGACTGGACACTGTCTTTCCTCCTGGGGTCGAGGATTGGTACTGAAATGACTTAGCAGTTAAGCAGTGTTAAACTCTGGATGGTCTTTCAGTTCCTAAGCTATCTTCCGGGCTCAAGGTCACCTGGCTGTGGGGCTGTTCTGAGGATGCCTTGTTTGGGGTTGTTTCCTTAGGGTCGTTCCTATAACCCGGAGTGTGCTGGAAGGACAAGAAGCTTTGCCCAGGGAGTAGGTCTATGACATGGATGCAAAACAGCAATGAAGGGAAGTGACAAGCGCTCCAGGCACACTTCTAGGTCTAACCGGGTGGATCAGAAGTTGGCAAACTTTTTTCCTGCCACATAACCCCTTTTCAGCTTTGAGGGCCAAACAGTTCCTACCATAATGACTCCACACTCATGTCGTGGCTTGAAAGCAGTCATAGACGAAGTGTAAATGAATGGGCATGGTTGCGGACCGGACACTTCACTTACAAAAACACGCGGCTTCGGTCCTTAGGCTGTGGTGTGCTGCTCCCTGAGGTGGGCCTGATGGTGAGTGTCCACATGCATCTCAGGGGCGATGTTCCTAGAGCTCACTGGATGCTCCTCCTACACATGAGCAGCTGATAATGGTAGCGGAGGGATGGAGCATAGGGAAGACATGGCGTAATTGCTAGCTAATGTCCCTTTCTCCCACTATGTGGCCTAGAGGTCTTACAGCTCCTGGATTTTGGGGACAGCCTGAAAATGAGGAGAGAGGATCCAGAGCCCTGCCTCCCATAATTCCTCCACCTTCTGGGGGAAAACAACTTCCCAAGGTGTGGGAAGATGTCGATTATTTCAAGAAAGGACACCATCTGCCAAAAAATAAGAAACTTCTTTCTTGACTCTGCCCATCCCTAAACAAGTGTCCTTGCTTGGATTCTTAACAACACCCAGCCACTTTGGTGTCTATCGTTTCTCCCAGACATGCCACACTGCCTGATTGTGAAGCCTGTACTCTGAGCTCCAGGTACAGATAGACAACTGTCTCGACTTTGGTGTCCAGTCGACGTTTCTTGATTGATATTTCTTAATTTCCACTCCTCATGGAGCTTAGATCTGTTCTTGCCCTAGCTATTCCATGTCACCAAAATATCACCTTCAAATAGTCAACTGCTCAGAAGTTCAAGAAATCCTTGTCTCTTCTACCTCACATGTCTAATCCATTGCCTAGTCTGATCAGTTTCACCTCCCAAATGTATCTCAAATCTTTTCTCCTGCCTTCACCCCCACTGCCACTTCTGTAGCACAAGCCTGATCATCATCTCTCACAATAGCTTCCAAAGTCCTTTTTTTGTTTTTTTGTTCTTCTCCTGCACTCTGCATTCTATTCTCCATTGATCATTGATCAGCCAGAGTGATCATTTTTAAAGCAGAAAGACTGGGTAGGCTCATGTTTCATGTTTCATCCTTCAACCTCCTGCTTCAAATCCTTCATTAGCTTCCCATAGCTCTTAGAATAAAGCCCAAGATGCTTATGTGGCATTCAAGGCCTGGAATAATCTGACTCCTGCCCACTTCTCCAACCCTTTGCTAGAACACTCTCCTTATTCATAACACTTCCATGCAGGTTTCCTTTCTCCTCTTCAAATACAACAAAGTCTCCAGGCCTTTGTGCTTGCTGTTCTCTCTGCCTGGGGTGGTCCCCCAAGTCCTCTGCAGGGTTGGCTTATTCTGATCCCTCAAGTCTCAGTTCAAATGCAATCATCTCATAGAGGCCACAATATCTACAGCCTGGCCCCAAGGTACTATCACAATACCCATCTGTTTGCTTCAGAGCCCTTGGCTTAGTCTAAACTAATTTTTTGAAGAGAGAGAGGGGAATGCTTGTTTACTGGAATCTAATAACTATGAGGACTTAAATCTTGTCTGCCTAATCTGCTTTTGCTTCCCAATGCCTAGAAGAGTGCCTGGCACAGAGTCTGTGTTCAGTAAATACTTGTTGATTGAGTGAGTGTGTAACCTCATCCTGCAACATATCAGGAAAAAATCCAGTGGCCCTCCCTCCTTCCTTTCTCCTTCTCCTTTTTCTTCTCCCCAGTCACTCAGGATACTTGGTCCACATTTCCAGCCCACAGGAGAAAAGAAGGAATCCTTTTATTATTATTCTTATTGTAAGAACAGATCACATGACATCTACCCTCTTCACAAATTTTTAAGAGTAAAGTGCAGTAGTGTTAACTATGAGCGCAATGTTTTATGGGAGAACTCTAGAACTTACTCATTTTGTATACCTGAAACTGGACCACTTGAACAGCAACTCCCCATTCCCCTCTTCCTCCAGCTCCTACCAACCAACCACCATTCTACTTTCCTTCTATGAATTTGACTATTTTAAATACCTCAAATAAATGGAATCATGTGGCATTTGTCCTTCTGTGATCAGTTTATGTCACTAGCCTAATGTTCTCAGAGTTCATGTTGTCTCATATGGCAGGATTTAAGAAGGGATCTTGAAGCATGCTGGAAGCCCTATAGGCTTCCCTCCCAGCCCAGAGCAGAAGGAGTTAGACAAGCAAGGACGTGTACAGCCCAGGGGTCCAGGGCGGTACTGGTCTCTCACTGGCCTCTTACCCCCTTACTCCAAGGAAATCCCTTGACCCTGAGTTTCAGTGTCCTTTCTGAGATGAGATCAACAATAGCTACCTCATAGGGTTATTGTCAGGATCAAATGAGAGGACATGTATGAAGCTAATTTGGCAAAAGGAATTTGGCCCTAGAAGCCTGGGGCAGGAGTAAGGTTTTGAGACACTGCCTTGGTGGGCAGGTTGGCCAGTGCCTCTTCAGAGGAGGACATGCAAAGACTCTTTAGAAGAAAGTAGGCTTCATGAGGTAGAAACTGCTTCATCACTGTTGTCTCCCCATTGCCTAGAACAGTGCCTGGTAGATTGCAGATACTCAAAAGTCAAGAGAGTTCATTAGTGGAAGCCAAGTGTTCTTACTCATTGTTAGTCAAGTATGAGAGAGGCAGGATTCAGATAAATGAGTCTGGGTTAACCCAGCAGCTCTTAGTTATAACTTTAAAAATAAAAATAAAGGCCAGGCGTGGTGGGGAGGCCAAGGAGGGTGGATGACTTGAGGTCAGGAGTTCGAGACCAGCCTGGCCAACATGGCAAAACCCCATTTCTACTAAAAACACAAAAAATTGTCCAGGCGTGGTGGTGCGCACCTGTAATCACAGCTATTTGGAAGGCTGAGGTTCAAAAATTGCTTGAACCCGGGAGGTGGAGGTTGCAGTGAGCTGAGATCGCACCACTGCATTCCAGCCTGGGCAACAGAGCAAGACACTGTCTCAAAATTAAATAAATAAATAAATAAAATAAAAAGAAAGAGTAACTGGGTATGGTCAAGACTGTAATTAAATATCTCAAACCTGTTTGGGAGTTAAATACCGGATTTAGCACCGGGGAACCTTGTTATTCGGGGCTGTTATTTTATCCATTTCTCATCTCTTTTCTGTTTGGACTCAATATATTTCCCAGCAGCCAGCCTTCCGTATTACTTTTCTACCATGCTTCACTTACCCCAGACAGACTCTGGGATTAACTCAGGCAATCCATTCTGTTCAGTTGAGGGAACTCTTCGTTTGGTCTGATGGATGTGGAAACACAAGTAAATTATTCACTCAGAATCAGTCATTCTTTGTCAGATGTGGGGAGGATGTAGCGGCCTAGGCTTGAGCCTCTCTATGTCCTGGCCCTGGTGCCTGGGACTGATGCTAGCAGGGCCCGTCCAAAATTGTTTTGTCTCGAAAGCGTGAAAGCTGCCAATTCCCTGCTAGGCCAGTTCCCAAGGCAAAACAATTCACAGTCATTTGTGTGTGACTACTACCCACTCAGGATGTGAGTCTGAGCTTCTTGGCTAGGTTCAGAGTATGGATGGAATTGAGGAGAGAGGAAGCAGCATCTCACGGGCTATCTTGTCCCAGCCCTGTCCTAAGCAGCCCTCAGTTTGAATGTCATCTGAGCTTCCGCTCTTGCTATTTCCTATGCAAGAAAAATGTTCCCCCTTGTTTTTTTCCCCTGGCTTGTCCCTCAAGATTTAGCATGGATATTTCCTGGAAGTACCCATGCTAACGACTTCTAGGAAATCTTCTCTGATCTCGCTGACTGAATCAAGAGTCCTTGTTTCTGACCCTGCACTGGCTCCTAACACAGCCCTTAACTCACTATCTCTCCAACTGCGCTATGCCGAGAGCTCCCCCAGGGCAGGAATCTGTCTTATTCCTCTTTGATCACCACTGTCTAAACAGAACTTATCACATAGTAAGCATCAGTGAATGCTGGAATTAAATAAATGAAGCAACTTTCTGACTATCACACAGCCCAGGAGCGACAAATCCAGGTATATTAGTCAGCTTTGAAGTATAATAAACAACTCCCAAATCTCAAAGCTTAAAGCAACATGCCTTTACTTTGTCCTCATGTGGCATGTGGCTCTACACCATGTAACTTCTCATTCTAGGACCCAGGTAGAAGAAGCATCCGCTATGTAGAATATGTCCATTCTCAGAGAAGAGGGGAAGAACTAGAGGCAGACACAGAACATGCATTTAAAGCTTCTGCTCAGACACGGTGTATGTCAAGTCCACTCACGTTCCATTGGCCAAAGGTAGTAACGTAGCAAAGCAAAAAGTCAGTGGAGTGGGGACATACACTCCTCCTTCATGGATCATTTAAGAAGAATTAAGCCGTCTACCACAGCAGTTGGTGTGACTCCAAAGTTGCCCATCTTTCCTTTGCACCTGGCTTCTAGCTTAAAAGCTCCCTCCCTGCAGTGCACGGTGGCTCATGCCTGTAATCCCAGCACTTTGGGAGGACGAGGTAGGCAGATCACCTAAGATCAGGAGTTCGAGACCAGCCTGGCCAACACGGTGAAACCCCGTCTCTACTAAATATACAAAAATTAACCGGGTCTGGTGGCAGGCACCTGTAATCTCAGCTACTCGGAAGGCTGAGGCAGGAGAAATGCTTGAACCCAAGAGGTGGAGGTTGCAGTGAGCTGAGATCGAGATCGCACCACTGTACTCTAGCCTGGGCGACAGAGCCAGACTCTGTCTCAAAAAAATAAATAAATAAAAGATAAAAAAGAGAAGCTCCTTCCCTAGGGCTTGAATAGGGCTTGAACCACAGGAGATAAGAGAGAGAGAAGGATCCAGATGTAGAGAGTGAGGCTGATGGTTAAGAATCACTGGGCCGCCTTCCTAAAAATTTTGCATTTATTTTCCATCTTGATGAAAATTTTGCAATGTTTACACCATCACAGCACAAGTAGATCCATGACTTAAGTTTTGAAACTTCCATAACTGATTCCATGCATTTTTGGCAGTCTTATCGCGTTTCAAGGAATCATAAATTTTCTTTTTCGTCTGGGAATCATGTCCTCAAAATACAATGCTTATAGAAATAATCATTGGAAACACATACAACATAAGGTAAATCCTCTTCCCAAGTCTACATGTGTGAGCCTCAAAATATTAGGTAATGTAAGAAAGCACTGTACTGAGCCAGCACCTGCAACTCAAGCCCAGATTACGACAATGACCCCAATTGAGAAATGACATGTCCCCTCAGGAACGTGGGCCTGGCTTTCCCTCCTTCCTTAATGCTCTGCCTTTTGGTGGCCCATGTTTGACTCCCCTAGGAGCTGGGAAGGAGAAGATAGAGTGGGACTAATGCCTATTTGCAAACTAGATAGGAAACATGAAAACAATCTTGAGATATTACTCAAAAATCCAGATTTCCAGGCCCTAGAAAATTTGGAAGATGAAGCAAGGTTAGTCTGCCTTTCCACATGGCAAAAGTTGGCTAGAGCTGAGTGTGTTGAGCTGCGTGAGGACTGCCCCTGCTAACTGGGACACAGGCTCTGGTCTCTGGATGAACCCAACCACCCACGAGGGTCTGAATGTGCACCTACATCTAGCCTGCTTCACTCATTTATGGTATCATCTGGCTCCTTAGGGTATCTGCTGTTTTCAACTCTTTATTCTTTTTTTTTTTTTTTTTTTGAGAGCATTTTGTGCACAGAGAGCGTGATCTCATTTATTATTATTTTTTAATTATTATACTTTAAGTTTTAGGGTACATGTGCACATTGTGCAGGTTAGTTACATATGTATACATGTGCCATGCTGGTGCGCTGCATCCACTAACTCGTAATCTAGCATTAGGTATATCTCCCAATGCTATCCCTCCCCCCTCCCCCCACCCCACAACAGTCCTCAGAGTGTGGTGTTCACCTTCCTGTGTCCATGTGATCTCATTGTTCAATTCCCACCTATGAGTGAGAATATGCAGTGTTTGGTTTTTTGTTCTTGCGATAGTTTACTGAGAATGATGATTTCCAATTTCATCCATGTCCCTACAAAGGACATGAACTCATCATTTTTTATAGCGGCATAGTATTCCATAGTGTATATGTGCCACATTTTCTTAATCCAGTCTATCATTGTTGAACATTTGGGTTGGTTCCAAGTCTTTGCTATTGTGAATAATGCCGCAATAAACATACATGTGCATGTGTCTTTATAGCAGCATGATTTATAGTCCTTTGGGTATATACCCAGTAATGTGATGGCTGGCTCAAATGGTATTTCTAGTTCTAGATCCCTGAGGAATCGCCACACTGGCTTCCACAATGGTTGAACTAGTTTACAGTCCCACCAACAGTGTAAAAGTGTTCCTATTTCTCCACATCCTCTCCAGCACCTGTTGTTTCCTGACTTTTTAATGATTGCCATTCTAACTGGTGTGAGATGGTATCTCATTGTGGTTTTGATTTGCATTTCTCTGATGGCCAGTGATGATGAGCATTTTTTCATGTGTTTTTTGGCTGCATAAATGTCTTCTTTTGAGAAGTGTCTGTTCATGTCCTTCACCCACTTTTTGATGGGGTTGTTTGTTTTTTTCTTGTAAATTTGTTTGAGTTCATTGTAGATTCTGGATATTAGCCCTTTGTCAGATGAGTAGGTCGTGAAAATTTTCTCCCATTTTGTAGGTTGCTGTTCACTCTGATGGTAGTTTCTTTTCTGTGCAGAAGCTCTTTAGTTTAATTAGATCTCATTTGTCAATTTTGTCTTTTGTTGCCATTGCTTTTGGTGTTTTAGACATGAAGTCCTTGCCCATGCCTATGTCCTGAATGGTAATGCCTAGGTTTTCTTCTAGGGTTTTTATGGTTTTAGGTCTAACGTTTAAGTCTTTAATCCATCTTGAATTGATTTTTGTATAAGGTGTAAGGAAGGGATCCAGTTTCAGCTTTCTATATATGGCTAGCCAGTTTTCCCAGCACCATTTATTAAATAGGGAATCCTTTCCCCATTGCTTGTTTTTCTCAGGTTTGTCAAAGATCAGATAGTTGTAGACATGCGGCATTATTTCTGAGGGCTCTGTTCTGTTCCATTGATCTATATCTCTGTTTTGATACCAGTACCATGCTGTTTTGGTTACTGTAGCCTTGTAGTATAGTTTGAAGACAGATAGTGTGATGCCTCCAGCTTTGTTCTTTTGGCTTAGGATTGACTTGGCAATGCAGGCTCTTTTTTGGTTCCATATGAACTTTAAAGTAGTTTTTTCCAATTCTGTGAAGAAAGTCCTTGGTAGCTTGATGGGGATGGCATTGAATCTGTAAATTACCTTGGGCAGTATGGCCATTTTCACGATATTGATTCATCCTACCCATGAGCATGGAATGTTCTTCCATTTGTTTGTATCCTCTTTTATTTCCGTGAGCAGTGGTTTGTAGTTCTCCTTGAAGAGGTCCTTCACATCCCTTGTAAGTTGGATTCCTAGGTATTTTATTCTCTTTGAAGCAATTGTGAATGGGAGTTCACTCATGATTTGGCTCTCTGTTTGTCTGTTGTTGGTGTATAAGAATGCTTGTGATTTTTGTACATTGATTTTGTATCCTGAGACTTTGCTGAAGTTGCTTATCAGCTTAAGGAGATTTTGGGCTGAGACAATGGGGTTTTCTAGATATACAATCATGTCGTCTGCAAACAGGGACAATTTGACTTCCTCTTTTCCTAATTGAATACCCTTTATTTCCTTCTCCTGCCTAATTGCCCTGGCCAGAACTTCCAACACTATGTTGAATAGGAGTGGTGAGAGAGGGCATCCCTGTCTTGTGCCAGTTTTCAAAGGGAATGCTTCCAGTTTTTGCCCATTCAGTATGATATTGGCTGTGGGTTTGTCATAGATAGCTCTTATTATTTTGAAATACGTCCCATCAATACCTAATTTATTGAGAGTTTTTAGCATGAAGGGTTGTTGAATTTTGTCAAAGGCCTTTTATGCATCTATTGAGATAATCATGTGGTTTTTGTCTTTGGTTCTGTTTACATGCAGGATTACATTTATTGATTTGCGTATATTGAACCAGCCTTGCATCCCAGGGATGAAGCCCACTTGATCATGGTGGATAAGCTTTTTGATGTGCTGCTGGATTCTGTTTGCCAGTATTTTATTGAGGATTTTTGCATCAATATTCATCAAGGATATTGGTCTAAAATTCTCTTTTTTGGTTGTGTCTCTGCCTGGCTTTGGTATCAGGATGATGCTGGCCTCATAAAATGAGTTAGGGAGGATTCCCTCTTTTTCTATTGATTGGAATAGTTTCAGAAGGAATAGTACCAGTTCCTCCTTGTACCTCTGGTAGAATTCGGCTGTGAATCCATCTGGTCCTGGACTCTTTTTGGTTGGTAAGCTATTGATTATTGCCACAATTTCAGATCCTGTTATTGGTCTATTCAGAGATTCAACTTCTTCCTGGTTTAGTCTTGGGAGAGTGTATGTGTCGAGGAATTTATCCATTTCTTCTAGATTTTCTAGTTTATTTGCATAGAGGTGTTTGTAGTATTCTCTGATGGTAGTTTGTATTTCTGTGGGATCGGTGGTGATATCCCCTTTATCATTTTTTATTGCATCTATTTGATTCTTCTCTCTTTTTTTCTTTATTAGTCTTGCTAGCGGTCTATTTTGTTGATCCTTTCAAAAAACCAGCTCCTGGATTCATTAATTTTTTGAAGGGTTTTTTGTGTCTCTATTTCCTTCAGTTCTGCTCTGATTTTAGTTATTTCTTGCCTTCTGCTAGCTTTTGAATGTGTTTGCTCTTGCTTTTCTAGTTCTTTTAATTGTGATGTTAGGGTGTCAATTTTGGATCTTTCCTGCTTTCTCTCGTGGGCATTTAGTGCCATAAATTTCCCTCTATACGCTGCTTTGAATGCATCCCAGAAATTCTGGTATGTTGTGTCTTTGTTCTCATTGGTTTCAAAGAACATCTTTATTTCTGCCTTCATTTCATTATGTACCCAGTAGTCATTCAGGAGCAGGTTGTTCAGTTTCCATGCAGTTGAGCGGTTTTGAGTGAGATTCTTAATCCTGAGTTCTAGTTTGATTGCACTGTGGTCTGAGAGATAGTTTGTTATAATTTCTGTTATTTTACATTTGCTGAGGAGAGCTTTACTTCCAAGTATGTGGTCAATTTTGGAATAGGTGTGGTGTGGTGCTGAAAAAAATGTATATTCTGTTGATATGGGGTGGAGAGTTCTGTAGATGTCTGTTAGGTCCACTTGGTGCAGAGCTGAGTTCAATTCCTGGGTATCCTGGTTGACTTTCTGTCTCATTGATCTGTCTAATGTTGACAGTGGGGTGTTAAAGTCTCCCATTATTAATGCGTGGGAGTCTAAGTCTCTTTGTAGGTCACTCAGGACTTGCTTTATGAATCTGGGTGCTCCTGTATTGGGTGCATATATATTTAGGATAGTTAGCTCTTCTTGTTGAATTGATCCCTTTACCATTATGTAATGGCCTTCTTTGTCTCTTTTGATCTTTGTTGGTTTAAAGTCTGTTTTATCAGAGACTAGGATTGCAACCCCTGCCTTTTTTTGTTTTCCATTTTCTTGGTAGATCTTCCTCCATCCTTTTATTTTGAGCCTATGTGTGTCTCTGCACGTGAGATGGGTTTCCTGAATACAGCAGACTGATGGGTCTTGACTCTTTATCCAATTTGCCAGTCTGTGTCTTTTAATTGGAGCATTTAGTCCATTTACATTTAAAGTTAATATTGTTATGTGTGAATTTGATCCTGTCATGATGATGTTAGCTGGTTATTTTGCTCGTTAGTTGATGCAGTTTCTTCCTAGTCTCGATGGTCTTTACATTTTGGCATGATTTTGCAGCGGCTGGTACCGGTTGTTCCTTTCCATGTTTAGCGCTTCCTTCAGGAGCTCTTTTAGGGCAGGCCTGGTGGTGACAAAATCTCTCAGTATTTGCTTGTCTGTGAAGTATTTTATTTCTCCTTCACTTATGAAGCTTAGTTTGGCTGGATATGAAATTCTGGGTTGAAAATTCTTTTCTTTAAGAATGTTGAATATTGGCCCCCACTCTCTTCTGGCTTGTAGGGTTTCTGCCGAGAGATCTGCTGTTAGTCTGATGGGCTTCCCTTTGAGGGTAACCCGACCTTTCTCTCTGGCTGCCCTTAACATTTTTTCCTTCATTTCAACTTTGGTGAATCTGACAATTATGTGTCTTGGAGTTGCTCTTCTCGAGGAGTATCTTTGTGGTGTTCTCTGTATTTCCTGAATCTGAACGTTGGCCTGCCTTGCTAGATTGGGGAAGTTCTCCTGGATAATATCCTGCAGGGTGTTTTCCAACTTGGTTCCATTCTCCCCATCACTTTCAGGTACACCAATCGGACGTAGATTTGGTCTTTTCACATAGTCCCATATTTCTTGGAGGCTTTGCTCGTTTCTTTTTATTCTTTTTTCTCTAAACTTCCCTTCTCACTTCATTTCATTCATTTCATCTTCCATTGCTGATACCCTTTCTTCCAGTTGATCGCATCGGCTCCTGAGGCTTCTGCATTCTTCACGTAGTTCTCGAGCCTTGGTTTTCAGCTCCATCAGCTCCTTTAAGCACTTCTCTGTATTGGTTATTGTAGTTATACATTCTTCTAAATTTTTTTCAAAGTTTTCAACTTCTTTGCCTTTGGTTTGAATGTCCTCCCGTAGCTCAGAGTAATTTGATCGTCTGAAGCCTTCTTCTCTCAGCTCGTCAAAGTCATTCTCCATCCAGCTTTGTTCCGTTGCTGGTGAGGAACTGCATTACTTTGGAGGAGGAGAGGCGCTCTGCTTTTTAGAGTTTCCAGTTTCTCTGTTCTGTTTTTTCCCCATCTTTGTGGTTTTATCTACTTTTGGTCTTTGATGATGGTGATGTACAGATGGGTTTTTGGTGTGGGTGTCCTTTCTGTTTGTTAGTTTTCCTTCTAACAGACAGGACCCTCAGCTGCAGGTCTATTGGAGTACCCTGCCATGTGAGGTGTCAGTGTGCCCCTGCTGGGGGGTGCCTCCCAGTTAGGCTGCTCGGGGGTCAGGGGTCAGGGACCCACTTGAGGAGGCAGTCTGCCCGTTCTCAGATCTCCAGCTGCGTACTGGGAGAACCACTGCTCTCTTCAAAGCTGTCAGACAGGGACATTTAAGTCTGCAGAGGTTACTGCTGTCTTTTTGTTTGTCTGTGCCCTGCCCCCAGAGGTGGAGCCTACAGAGGCAGGCAGGCCTCCTTGAGCTGTGGTGGGCTCCACCCAGTTCGAGCTTCCCGGCTGCTTTGTTTACCTAAGCAAGCCTGGGCAATGGTGGGCGCCCCTCCCCCAGCCTCGCTGCCGCCTTGCAGTTTGATCTCAGACCGCTGTGCTTGCAATCAGCTAGACTCCGTGGGCGTAGGACCCTCCGAGCCAGGTGCGGGATATAATCTCGTGGTGCGCTGCTTTTTAAGCCCATTGGAAAAGCGCAGTATTCGGGTGGGAGTGACCCGATTTTCCAGGTGCCGTCCATCACCCCTTTCTTTGACTAGGAGAGGGAACTCCCTGACCCCTTGCACTTGCCGAGTGAGGCAATGCCTCGCCCTACTTCGGCTGGAACATGGTGCGCGCACCCACTGACCTGCACCCACTGTCTGGCACTCCCTAGTGAGATGAACCCGGTACCTCAGATGGAAATGCAGAAATCACCCATCTTCTGCGTCGCTCACGCTGGGAGCTATAGATGGGAGCTGTTCCTATTCGGCCATCTTGGCTTCTCCCCATCAACTCTTTATTTATTAGGGGCTTACTGTGTTCCGAAGCTGCTGTTCTCCTTATTCAGATACCTTATCCAAGATCAGTGTAAAAGACTGTCCTTTCCTTTCTAAACCTCCTACTTGATTCAGTGTTCTGCTGAGGGAGTCCCATAATGACTTTGGGCCCAGGGTTACAGGTAGCCCCTCAGGCCCAGTGAGTGGTATTGTTTAGGCCATTGACATCTTCCCCTCTGGAGCATTCCCTAATGATGTGTTCATGTTAGCTCTCATTGTTCACATCTACGATGGTGATAAGATTGTAAGAAGATGAGTTTTTGGTCAAATTGGCGTGGGCTCAAATTCCAGCTTCAGTTCAACTCATTCATATCAGTTCTCTGAGCCTGAGTTAATTCCATATTGTATTGTAATGTGGATAGAGTAAGTGAGGACATGTATATAAAAAGCAGACCACACATTGTAAGATATTCAATATGTGTTAGCTCTCTTTCAAAATCCCATTTGCTCACAGTCTCACAAAATATGAATACTTGATACAGGCAATAATTACACAGACAGAAAGTTAGCTAACATATAGGAGTGGAAGAGGAGATGAAAATTCTCTCAAAGGGACAATGGAAGGCTAGAAAGCTCCCTTTGTTTTAGGAAAGAAATATGCTATTGCCCATTAATGCCATGTCCCATGACAAGACTTCCTGTGGACAGGCTATCTCTGTTTGGGGCTAGGAAGGTGTTTTCTTACTTATTATTTGTACTTTTGTTTCTTACCATTGCATTTTGCTTTATGAATTTGGTTAGGCAGATGGCCCATCTTACAGATACAGAGAGTAAGTCCCAGGTATTCTAGTCAGGATTCTTGGTTGCAAAAGTTGAAAGCCACTCAGGCTATCTTTGGTTGGGCAATCTAGTGAACATGCAAGGCCTGGAGCACGAGGGCAGCTGAGCCTTGCAGGGACAGAAATTGGTAAGTCGGAGCCCAGGCTGCTTTTTCTCTCAACACCCTCACAGTCTCTCATCTCTTCTTCTCTCTGATTACTAGGCTTTCGATTGGCCTAATATGGCCACCAGCCTGACTCTATCCCCTGTCCTTTGAACTTAGAGCTAACCATTAACTATCATTTTTCCATACCCTAAGGTTGAGATTCTCTCCTGGAGTCAGAAGTTCTTGTCCTGCTGCTGGGAATAAGATGCCAGGTGGAGGACCCTATATTAGATACTGCACCTATTTCCAGGGGAATTTTCCTGCCCTCTGGCCAGTCTTCATAATAGATAGAGTGGAGGAGTGGTAATATTCAAAGAGAGAGTAACTTGGAATTTTCCAGAATTGATAAAGGATCATATTAATATGTGCGCAAGTCCAAATAAATATTGGCTGTACAAATGATAATAATAATAATGTCTAATTTGTGATATTAAAAAATACTGAACAACAACAGCCTTTAGTCAAAAAGAGGATAATTGTAGTTAAAGTTCTAAATTCCTTCAATTGTCTGGGTGGAAAGCATAACCATTTTATTTATTCTTTTAAATATATATAATGCAATTTCTAAGGTAATGCTAAAAGGACAAAAACATGATGTGTAATTTCCATATTATTTGATGGATGATGAATAAGTTTAGGAGCAAA
This sequence comes from Pan paniscus, assembly GCF_029289425.2. Classification (NCBI taxonomy): domain Eukaryota; kingdom Metazoa; phylum Chordata; class Mammalia; order Primates; family Hominidae; genus Pan; species Pan paniscus. Next base: position 192,585,737 of record NC_073249.2, read on the forward strand.
ATTAATCAATCCAAAAGAAAACAAAAAAACTAGAACAGGGTGGGAAAAAATAAAAGGGCAAGACCAATAGAAAGCACAAAATAAAATGGTAGAATACAGTGCCAATCCACCAGTCATCTCAATAAATATAAAGTGACTAAATTCTCCAGTTAATATTAAAAGGTTATAAGAATTTTAAAAAGCCAATTCACTTCTATACTATATATAAGACAGAAAGTAATCAAAAGTAAACAAAAATATTATAGTGTAAAGATGGGAAAAGATGTGTCAGATACCAAACAAAAGAAAGCTGATACCTCTGTATCATTATTGTCTGATTAAATAGATTTTGAAGCAAAAATCATTACCAGAGATAAGAGTTAGTACATATTGATAAAAGTTCAATTCACTAGGAAAATTTAACGATTCTAAGCTTGCATGCACATAATGATATTGCTTCGAAATAAATAAAACAAGAACGCAGAGAACCACAAAAGAAACCGATAAATCTGCCTCCATAAAGGGAGATTGTAAAACATTTTCACAGTGCAATAATAAATACATAAGCAAGAAAAAAGTCAGTAGAGATATAGAAGATCTGAATACAAAATTAAAATCTTCATTTAATTGAATTCTGTAGCAGCAGTTGGAGAATAACAATTTTTCCCATGTAAATAAGAAACATTAAACAAAGGCTAAACAAATTCCACGTAGTTTGTATTACACAGACTCTGTTTAATGACCATAATGCAAAAAAGTCACATGATAGTAACAAATGAATAACTTAAAACTTTATTTGAAAATTAAAAATCTCACATCTAAGTAACTCTTATGTTAAAAAGGAGAATATAATGGAAATTAGAAAATACTTAGAACTAAACAATATTGAAATACATAAAATTGTGGGATAAAGCTAAGATGATTCTTATAGGGAAATTTATAGAGAGAAATCCTTATTTTATAAAGCAAATTGCAAATTAATGAACTAAGCTTATTCCAACTTTAATTAGAAATGGATAACAATGGAATAAGGAATAAAAGGAAAAAATAATAGGAGCAAAGTTATTAAAATTAGGAATATGTATGATAAAGAGAATCTGCAAAGTCAAAAGTAAATACTTTTAAAAAGATCAAAATAATTGCCATATCATAGATAGGCACAGTTCATGACACCTAAAATAATTACAATAGTAACATCGAAGATCAATGACTACAGATTACTATAGAGATATGATAATAACAATAATAATAAAAGTTTAAAATATCGGCCAGGCACAGTGACTTACACCTATAATCCCAGCACTTTGGGATTGCTTGAGCTCAGGAGTTTGAGATCAGCCTGAAAAACATGGCAAAACCCCATCTCTACAAAAAATACAAAAATTAGCCGGGCATGGTGATGTGCACTTGTAGTCCCAGCTACTTGGGAGGCTGAGGTGGGAGGACTGCTTGACCCTAGGAGGTCAAGGCTGCAGTGAGCCATGATCACACCACTGCAGCCTGGGTGACACAGTGAGATTCTCTCTCTCTCTCTGTTTCTCTCTCTCTCTCTCTGTTTCTCTCTCCCTCTCTCTCTCTCTCTCTGTTTCTCTCTCTCTCTCTGTTTCTCTCTCTCTTTCTCTCTCTCTGTTTCTCTCTCCCTGTTTCTCTCTCTCTGTTTCTCTCTCTCTCTCTGTTTCTCTCTCTCTCTGTTTCTCTCTCTCTCTCTCTCTCTCTCTCACACACACACACACACACACACACACACACACACAGTTTAAAACATTGCAAGAGGCTGGGTGTGGTGGCTCATGTCCATAATCCCAGCACTTTGGGAGGCTGAGGCGGGCAGATTACCTGAGGTGTCAGGAGTTCTAGATCAGCCTGGCCAACAGGGTGAAACCCCATCACTGCTAAAAATACAAAAATTACCTGGGCGTGGTCGTGAGAGCCTGTAATCCCAGCTACTCGGGAGGCTGAGGCAGGAGAATCACTTGAACCTGGGAGGTGGAGGTTGCAGTGAGCCAAGATCATGCTACTGCACTCCAGCCTGGGTGACAAGAGTATAATTCTGCGCCCCCCCCCACCAAAAAAATGCAAGAATTACCAAAATGTGGCTTAGAGACATGAAATAAGCACATGCTATTGGAAAAATGGCACCAATGGACTTGTTTTGACGCAGGGTTGCCACAAACCTTCAATTTGTAAAAGATGTAATATCTGCAAAGCACAATAAAGCAAAGAGCAATGAAACAAGGTATGAGCCCGCAGTGTCCTGGATAACCACATCTCTCTATCTGACTTCTGCTGAGGTCGTTGATTGGATACTTGAGTCACATACCTAATCTCTTTTGCAAATGGTTGTCCAGTCACACCCTTGTCCAGACCACACTATTTAGATAGGATGAGAATTCTCTAAATCATTAATTGCTGATTTCTTCTGGCTTAGCAATTCCTGCCTCAATTTATTTTTCTCCCCTCCCAGCAAGGAGACACTGGGCTCAACACTTTGCTTAGAAATCTTTTCAGTTAAACATCTAGGTTCAGCTCTTACAAGTTCTACTTCCCATCCAACAGAACACAATTCAGCCAAATCCTTTGCCACATTATAACAAGTCTGCTCCAGTTTCCAATAACATGTCTCTCATTTCTGTCTGAAACCTCACTAGAAGCACCTTTAATATTTATATTTCTAGCAGCATTCTGTTCATGATGATTCATGTATTCTCTAAGACGACAGAAGCTTTCTCTACAGCTCTCCTCTTTTCTTTCAGAGACATCACCAGAATGTCCTTTCATATCCATATTCCGACTGTTAACTTCAAAATCACACAATTTATACATTTGGAAGGGAGACTTCCTTTCTTATACAGAGTTGTAGCCTTCAAGGTGGCCATCCTCACAAGCTGGGAAGCATAGTCTTCAGCAGAAGCTAGAAACAGGCATTTCCAAGGAGGCGAAGGTGGAGCAGGGGCTTTATGATGAACCGGCTGGCTAAACATACATATTCAACAGGCTATAGGAAGAGCTATGAATATTCATGAAGGTGGTCCTAACACATGGGTACTGAATAAACATGCATGTTACATATGACCCCGTGTTCACCTTGGGGTGGAGACTTAACAGTTCAGTGTATTACAGTTAGGCCCTGGACATCAAAAGGTGAAGCAGGGACACAAAGGCACTCAAGTGCAGCCTCTGTAAACCCACCAGAACTAGTCCCTGCTTGGTGGTCTTCTATCAGGAGAAAGCTACTGAAATCAGTCTCTTGTCCAATCAAAGATGTAGTCGTGGCTCATGGAACAGGGGACTGGGGGTGAAAGTCTGGTGGTAGATGAGCAGCAAACTGTTTTAATATTCCTAATTCGAATCCAGTGCTTTTTTAACTACTGCAGAAGAAGAAAAATCTTATGGCAATTAGAACATAGTTTATACTTTAAGTAGAGGGGGTGTGTGATTTAACCCTTGCCTTGCATGCCTTAGGTCCCATTTATAATTCAGTATCTTATTGGCACCGACTCTGTTCTGTCAGTCTTATGATCTCTATTTTAACATTAATACTGGTCCGTTGTTGTGTCTACATCACAAAAGGGAGGGAATATAACAAGGTGTGTCTGACCTTCTTTCCCGCCATAGCCAGGAGCTCAGTTTTTAAGGTTTCTCTGGGGTCCCCTTGAACAAGAGAAGGTCCTTTCCGTGGTTGGGAGGCTTATGATTTTATTTCTAGTTTACACCACCAACAGCCCCTTCAAGGCATAGGCTCCAATTCAGTCTACAACACTACTGGGAGAGTCATACATTAAACATTATTTGAAACACCCTTAATAAATTTAAAAAACAGTGGGGGCTGGGAGGAGGGAGACCATCAGGAAGAATAGCTAATGGATGCTGGGCTTAATACCTGGGTGATGGGATGATCTGTGCAGCAAACCACCATGGCACACATTTACCTCTGTAACAAACCTGCACATCCTGCACATGTACCCCAGAACTTAAAATAAAAGTTGGAAATTTTAAAAAATATATGAAAAGCATATTGTAAATCCCAGGGCATACACTAAAAAAAATTAAAATATAGATGTTTAGTTAATAAGATAACATGGAAATAAAAATTGAATTCTTAAAAAAAGAAGGCAAGGAAAGAAGAAAAAGAAATAAAGAACAGATGGGACAAACAGAAAACAAAATTCAAGGTTGTAAATTTAAACCCTACCATATTGATAATTACATTAAGCGTAAATTTAAAAATCTAAGCACTCCAATTAAAAGGGATTATCATATTGGATTTATAAAGCAAGGCCCAACTATGTGTTGCCTGTAAGAAACACATTTTAAATATAAAGACACAGGTAAGTTAAAGTAAAATGGCAGAAAAGGGTATACCATGCAAACACTCATTATAGAAATCCTGGTGTAATTATACAGATATCAAAGTAGGCCTCAATGCAAAAAATTACCAGGAAAAAAAACAGATTCCTTTTACAACAATAAAGGGTTCATTCTTCAAAGAGATATCTCAATCTTAAATGTGTACACACAACGGAATTTCAAAATATGTGAAATAACTGATAGAGCAGAGAAGAGAAATAGACAAATGTATTATTAGAGTTGGAGATTGCAATGATTCTTTCTAAGTAATTGATGCAACAAATGGAAAGTCAGTAAGGTTATAGAGTACTTGATCTATCAAAAAACTGGAAATAATTGACATTTATAGAACCCTCCTCTAACAAAAACAGACTACACATTCTTTTCAAGTGAACATGTAAGATAAACCATATACTGGATCATGAAACAAATGTTCACAAATTTAAAAGAATTGAGATCATATAGAGTATGTTCTCTGAATATAAGGGAATTAAATTAGAAATAACAAAAATCTACCTGGAAAGTCTCTAGAGATTTAGAAATTGAACCAAACACTTCTAACTCATATCAAACAAATAAATCACAAGGTAAATGAGAAAATATTTTGAATTGAATAAAAACAAAAGCAAGACATATTCAGATCTCTGGGATGAAGCTAAAGGAATGCTTTGAGGAAAATGTAGAGCTTTATATGCTTATGTTAAGAAAGAAGAAAGGTCTAAAGTCAGTTATCTAAGATTCTACCTTAAGAAGATAGAAAAAGAAGAACATTTAAGACCAAAATAAGTGGAAAGAAAAATGTAATAAAGAGCAGGAATTAATTTTAAAAAAGAAATGGATAAAAGTGGGAAAGTTAATAAAATAAAAAAATCATTTTTGAAAAAAAAACACAATTTAATTGGTAAACCTACAGTGAGTGAGCTTGATCAAGAAATAAAGAGAGAAGACACCAATTACCAATATCAGGAACGAAAGAGGGAACATCATGATATATTTTGTAGGGTATATTATGAACAACTTTATGCAATAAATGGACAAATTTCTTGAAAGACAAAATCTACTACAGCTTACTTAAAAAGAAACAAGGAATCTAAATAGTCCATATCAATTAATAAATGTGAATTTTTAATTAAACACCTTCCCATGAAGAAAACATATGGTGTGGACAGCTTTGCTGATGAGTTCTAGAAGATATTTAAGGAAAAATAATAGTACTACAGTTTTATACAAAATCTTTCAGAAATAGACATGGAGAAAACACTTCCCAAATGATAATATGAGACCAGAATTAGCATGATAACAAAACTACACAAAGATTGGGAAGACAATATTGGTTTAAAATATAAAATTAATCAACAAAATTTAGCATATTAGTAGAATAAAAAGATTTTTTTAAAAACTGTGATTACCTTAGTAGACAGAGAAAAAGCATTTGAAAATTTTCAGACCTATTCATGACACAATCTCTCAGCAAACTAGGAAGAAAAAGAAACTTTCTTAATATGATAACAGATGTTTACAAAAAATATCTGCCGACAGCATCATACTTAGTGGTGAAAGACTAAATGCTTTGCCCCATAAATTCGGAACAGGATAAAGATATCTGTTCTCACCACTTTTAATCAGCTTTGTACTGAAGGTCCTAGGCAGTATAAAATGACAGGAAAAAGTGATAAAAAACCTAAATTGATATGATCTCTAAATAGAAAATCCTATGCAGCGTACAAAAGAGCCACTTGTACTAAGAAGTGAGTTTAGTAAGGTCGGTATACAAAATAGATTGTAGTTGTAAAAACTACCAACATTCAATGGGGATAAGAAAATCATGCCATTTATAGTAGCATCACAAAACATGAAATACTTAGGGATAAATTTAATGACATATGTTACAGATCTGCACACTAAAAACTACAAAAAGAAAAAGTGAAGAACTAAAAAATGGAGTGATATATCATGTTCATGGATCAGAACACAATATTGTTATGACGTCTGTCAATTTTTCCCAAAACAATCCATAGATTCAATGTAATCCCAATGAAAAATAGAAGTTGGAAAAGTGATTCAGAAATTAATATGGAACTGCAAGGGGACTGGAACAACAAATACTGTTTTTAAAAAGAACAAAATAGGGGACTTACACTGTCTGATTTAAGGATTTATAATGAAGCTCCTTTTAAAGGTACAGTAACAAGACAATGTGGCATTGGCACACAGGCAAATGGGTAGATCAATGGAACAGTATGAAAATAGATCCACGTAGGTGTGGTCAATTGATTTTTTTAACAAAGGTGCTGTATTATTTTTCTATTGCTGCTGTAACAAATTACTACCAACTTAGTGGTTTAAAACAATACAAATGTTTTATTTTATAGTTCTGTAAGGTAGAAGTCCAATACAGGTCTCACAGGACTCAAAGTCAATGTGTCAGCAAGGCTGTGTTCCTCCTAGGGGAGTATCTGTTTCTTTGCCTTTTCCAGCTTCTAGAGGTTGCCCACAGTCCTTGGCTCATGGCCCCTTCCTCTATTTCAGTTCAGTGACAGTGGGTCAAGTCCTTTTCACACTGCATTACACCAACTTCTGCTTCCCTCTTCCATTTTTTAAGGACCTTTATGATTACCTTGGGTTGATGCAGACCTTCCAGGATAAACTCCCTATTTTAAGGTCAGGATATCAGCAACACGTTTCATCTGTAACCTTAGTTCCCCTTTGTTATGTCATTTAACTTATTCATATGTTAGGTTTGGACACGGACAACATTGGGCAAACAGGGACACTATGCTGCCTGGAACAGGCATGAAAGTCATTCCATAGGAAAAGGGTAGTCTTTTCAACAAATGATGCCAGCAACATTGGATATCCATATGGAAAAAATAAAGGGATCTTGACTGTTACTTTATCCCACCCACAAAATTATCTTGAAAAGGATCCTATACCTAAACATAAAACCATAAAACTTCTCGAAGAAAATCTTCATGACCTGAAGGAGGTATTAGAAGACAAGATATCTTAGGACACAAAAGGCATGATCTATAAAGAAAAAATCTGGTAAATTGGTCTACATCAACATTAAAAACTTTGATATTTGAAAGATTCTATTTAAAGAATAAAAAGGTGAGTCTCAGAGAAAATAGTCACATGAGTGTATCTGACAAAGAATCTGTATCTACAATATATAAAGAATTTTTGTCCCTCAATAATGGGAAGACAAAAATTCAGTTAAAAATAAGCAAAAGAGGCCAGGTGTGGTGACTCACACCTGTAATCCCAGGACTTTGGGAGGCCAAGGCAGGCAGATCACTTGAGGTAAAGAGTTCAAGATCAGCCTGGGCAACATGGCAAAACCCCATCTCTACTAAAAATACAAAAATTAGCAGGATGTGGTGGTGCACACCTGTAGTCCCAGCTACTCAATAGACTGAGGCATGAGAATCACTTGAAACTGGGAGGCAGAGGTTGCAGTGAGTCGAGATCGTGGCACTGCACTCCAGCCTGGGCAATAGAGTGAGACTCTGTCTCCAACAAAAACAAAAACTTGTACTTAAATGTTCATAGCAGCATTATTCATATTAGCCATTAATTAGAAACAACCCAAATATCCAACTTCAGGAAAATTGCAGCATATACATATAATGGGATATTATACAGTAGTGAAAATGGATGAATAACTATTGAACACATCAAAATGAATGAATCTCATACATGTAATGTTGATTGAAAAAGCAAGTCACAGAAGAACATACACAGGTTGGAGCCCATATATAAAGTTCATAAACATATTTTGTTTATGTGTTTATGTATAAGAGAACTATAAAGAAAAGCAAAAGCATGACAAACATAAAATGTAGGATAGCGGTTACCTCTTGGAGGATGGAGTATGGTTTGCCACGGGGCACACAGGAGGAGTACATGTTGTTGCCAATATTCCATCTCTTACGTTGAATCATGGTAACTTAGGTTTCCATTCTTCTTGATGAGCACACATTCTAACCACTCTTTTGTACAAATGTTATATTTATATGTAAACATTTTAAATCACATAGCATTTCAATGGTTGAGCTGGAACTTGAACGCAACTTTCTTGACCTCCAAGACTCCTGAGTCCACAAACTCTGAGCACAGGGGGAGAAGCAGACTTCATGACGGTGCCTCCAGATAGAAGTTGAATGTTTGGGGACACAGGCAGTGCGGCAGCTGGCTGGGGAGATAGCAGTCATTCTGGGGGCTCTCTCATCCATGGATCTAGTGGACATCAGCTGCCTCTTCTCTCCATCAAATATCTCCTCTTAGTACTAGGACATTGGACAGCAGATTAGACCCTACACAGGTTAGATCTCCACCACAAAAGGGAGATTTTCTCCTTCCTAGTGAGAATCATAGACAGTGAGGGTGCTGGCTACCTGCACATGTTCATTCTATCCTGAAGCAGTTGGGAGCACAAGATTAAGCACTCCATTAGCGGAGGAGCCATCTGCTGGGCTTCCTTCCCTAATCACAAGCAGAGTGGAAATCCACCTCTGATAGTCTCCCTGGAAAAGACTGTCTCCATGCCACCCACCCTCCTGGTGGGCATGAAGGACCCACCATTTGTTACTACCCCAAGATGATATTAAAGTAAATACACATTCTTTACTTTGGACAGTCAGTTGGCCCTCTCCCATTAGCACATCTATACTGGGGAGACCAAATCTCTCTAGGGGTTGTTCCTTCATCTGCTCATTAGACTCAATGTTTATTAAGCAACTACTAATGGCAGAAGCTGTCATAGTGGATGGGGCACAAAGATGATGAAGCGGTCAATGTATCATTCCAGAAGGAGCTTTTAAAGGGAGAAAAAATATAGACATATAATTGCAACACATTAATTTTGGTGCTAGTTGAGTTTTGTTACAGATGAAAAAGTGGCAAACTGTTGGTTTATCAGAAAAAGTATTAAACTGCTGGGTTCATCAGAGGAGGTGACATTTGAGATGAGGCTCAAAAAAGGGGTAGGAATTCACCAGAGAGAAAGATGGGGGCAGAGACCCTCTGAAGGTGTGGAAGCTTCTGGTGCTCTCTGGAGAAACAAAAAAGATATCTCCACAGCTGGAGCTTGAATATATGTGGGAGGGTAGTGTTCACAGAGGCTCTTTACAGTGCTGAGAGGAATAAGAAGCTTAGAGTTTAAGTTCTAGGCCAATTATTTCCAACTTTTAAGCCCCCGAAGACCTTCATAGGGCCATGAGGTTACTTGCAAGGATTCCTCAAATTCTTATGTGCACTGAGCCTTTTCCACTGAATGAATAAATGCTGCAAATATATATATATACATATATATATACCATTTTAAAATGTAAATAAATATTGCAATAATTTTTAAAATTCAAATATATTTAAAAGTCAGAGCATTTGTTGGCATTATGCGCTTTCCCCACTGACAGTTACTAAAAGTACAGCTACTATCATGGATTGAGGTTTGAGGAAGTGTCTAGGAACATTTTCGATGTTAAAGGTGGGGGTGTTAGTCATCTTAAGTGAAGTCTGGGCATTCTCTAGGGCTATGAGAAATCATGGAACAGTATTAAGAAGGGGCAGAACATTGTCAGGTTTCTCTTTTGGGAAGGTCCTATTGGCCGCCAGTGGGGCAGGATGGGTCACAGAAGTGATACCCCAGTGGAGAAACAGCCAGCAGTCCAGGGACTTGGGCAGTGAGGGAAATGAGAGATAAGGGTGTCCTGAATCAGAAGTGGAGAGAGAGTCATGTTCAGGAAGTAGCAGAAAGGAAGAATTGGTGGAACTTGGTGATCATGCAGATGTAGGAGGTGAAGGAGATGAAGGATTCAGGACATCAAGTTTCTTGTTTTGATGGTAGCCGAGACCATTTGTATTAGTCAGTTCTCACATTGCTAATAAAGACATATCCGAGACTGGGTAATTTATAAAGGAAAGCAGTTTACTGCACTCACAGTTCCACATGGCTGGGGAGGCCTCACAATCACAGCTGAAGACAAAGGAAGAGCAAAGGCATGTCTTACATGGCAGCAGGCAAAAGAGCTTGTGCAGGGGAACTCCCATTCATAAAACCATCAGATCTCACGAAACTTATTCACTACCATGAGAACAGTAAAGGAAAGACCTGTCCCCATGATTCAATTGCCTCCCACAGGGTCCCTCCCACAACACCTAGGAATTATGGGAACTACAATTCAAGATAAGATTTGAGTGGGGACACAACCAAACCATATCACTGCTCATCAATGCTGTCTACATTACCCTCTGTCTTCCCCACAGCCATCCTGTGTGTTGTGTCCTGCGATTAGCTCCTTTCTGCGATTAGCTCCTTTATTTTCAGAAGTCAGTAAGCTCTGCATTTAAAGAGAAAGGTCTTGAAACCTCCGTGTTTGAGGGATAAGGAGGCAGAAGGAACGAAGTAAAAAGGTGCAGCCATGGATGAATCCCCAAGGAAGAGAGGTGACTGAATGGCACAGGTTACTAAATAAATGCAGGTGCATAGTCATTATCTGGGTTATGCCCAAAAAAAGAGAAAACACTCTGAGCCTATAGATCACAAAGCTTGTCTGCTAAGCATTCCTATTTGCTCATGGGAATGGATATGCTACTGTAGGGGGACTAGGAGGGTAGTTTTGAAGCTCCAGCTTAGATTAAGTCACTCACACAGTTTCACAGCTGGTAAATGGTAGGGAAAGGGTTCTAATAATAATAATATCTAACACTTATGGAGCGCTTACTAGGTGTCACAAGCTGCTCTCAGTTCATAATATGTATGAATTTATTTAATAAACCTCCTAGCTCTGTGAGGCAAGTAGTATTATCATCCCCATTTTGCACGTGAGAAAACTGAGGCTGACAGAGATTAAACAACCAATGTAAGATAGTACACATAGTAAGTAGGGAAGCCAGAAATTAGCCAGCAACCTTGCACCAAAGTCTGCTCCCTTAGCCACTACTCAATACCCGAGGTCTGGCTGTTCAGCCTGAGAATGATTGTGCTTAATTACTGAGCCATATTACCCTGACATGGGAGGGAGTCCAGGTACAAAGGGAGGTGGTAAAGCCAGTCCAAGCTCAGGGCAGTGACAGGCCAGGAAGAGTGGGTGTCACCCAGGAGGTGCATTTGCGCAGTACAGTGGGTCTGGGTGAGCCTCTGGATCCGGAAAGCCTAGGAAAGAGTGGGGGCAGCAGGAGGATTGACAGCTATACCCTGCTCTGGACAGAGATAGGTGAGAGATTGAGGGACTGCAAAAATCCATTGAGGCTGGAGCAAAGGCACGGTGGTAGGAGGGGCTAGAAGACGGGGGTGCTGAAGCTTGTTGAGATTCTACAGGGACACTTTACAAGAAGAATCAGCCTTTCTGGGTCTTGTGAAATTGATTTTATTTTTATGTCTTAAGTTTGTGCCAGGATGTTATTTCTCAGTTGAATTCCTTCGACTACTTCTATCTCCAAATTACACTCTCATCTTCCTCCTGTAGCTGTGCATTCATTCCCATGTGCAAACAGGGACGGTAAGCAGACGAACCTTGTTTCCTGCAGGCTAAACGTGTTGTCTGCCCATTGGCCATGACCCAGAAAAAGAGTGCTCTTCTGACTCTAGCAATCCGTATTAATTCAGACCTTCTCCCTTAACACTGGTTTTGCTTATTTATTTATTTATTTTTAAATTCCATTTGCCTCATTAACTGTTCACTCCAGAGTCTGCTTTTTTTAAACTGTATAAATTCAGTGATACCAAAGTTTAAAAGTTCCAAGAGCACTAACATTTGCTTCCTGCCTTTGCCCTTAGCTGGCAGACTCCAGCTAAACTTCAGTGCCCTTGGGCAAGGTAACATCCTACTTAAGACTACTTTCCCAGAGGCTCTGAGAGGCTCCTTCTGATAGAAGCAACCTCAGGAACAAGCAGAAGAGAAGGGGGATGTGGATGCACATTTACTGAGCCCCAATTATGTATCCTGCCGACACTGGACATTCTCCAATTTAACACATTTACTAGGTGCTGGACTCCATGCTAAGTGCTTTATATACCATGGTGGTCTTTAAAAATAAGAATCTAGGCCTACCATCTTCCTGCTGACAAACCATTTAAAGGCTTCCCATTGCTGTTGGGATAGAGTTCCAAGTGCGGTTCTTACCACGGTCTACAATGTCCTATTGTTACCAGTAGAGGGTCTTTCTTGACTGCAAGTTGTCCAGGTTCTTAGTGTTTTAAACAAAGAATTGGACAAAATGTACAGTAAAGCAAGGAAAGAATGAAGCAACAAAAAATGAAAGCAGGGATTTATTGAAAATGGTAGTACACTCCACAGTGTGGGAGCCAGCCAAAGCAGCAGCTCAAGGGCCCGGATACAGAATCTTCTCCCGTCCAAATGCCCCCTAGAGGTTTCCCATTGGCCACTTGGTGCTCACCTCATGTAAATGAACCGGTGGCCCCCAATCAGAGGCTGAAGTGAAGTTACAAAGGTCACACTCCTGTGCAAACATCTGAATGTCAAGTTACAAAGTTGCACTTCAATGCAAACGAAGACTTGGCCCACAATCTATCTGAGTGGAGTGAAGTTACAAAGTTACACTCCTGTGCAACCAATCAGAGATACCTTCAATTTCCCATCTGCCGGGCAGAAAAGGTGGGGGTTTGCTAAGGGAGTAGCCTCTGGTCCATTTGTTACTTAGATGTGGAAAGTTAGGGTTTCCCTTTCAACTTAGTTCTAGGAAGTCAGCGTGAACTGGCCTTAGGTTCCTTGCCTCCAGACCCTATTCTCCTGCCTCACTATGTGGTCGGGGCCCTGACTACACCAGCAGCCTCATGGCATCATCATCTACTAATTTAATTCTGATATTCACCCTTCAGATCTCACCTCAAAGGACATAGCATACAGGAGGCAGGGGAACACAGTGGTTTGATGCATGGCCTCTAAAGCCAACCGCCTAGGCTGAAATCCAAGCTGCACTTGATTGGCCTAATTTGGGTCAGGTGCCCATGGATAAGCCAATCACTGGCTGGTGTGATGACATATGCTGATTAGCTTAGCCAAGCTTCCAGTGCTATGTCCTAGGGCCCCAGAGGAAAACCAACTTTATTGGGAACCTGTGGGCTGAGAGTTGGGGAGAGATGATTCACCGAAGCAGATTAGAAAATTTTGCCCCAAGAAGGAAGAGTGGATGCATGAATAACAAATGACCACTTCAGTGTCATGCTATATTTTCCAGACTTTGACCGTATGACCTCCTCCATCATACTTGCCATATTCCTGTGCCAAGTGAGCTATTATTTAAATAGTGTTTTTCACAACTCTCTTTTTGTACTTGGAGCTTCATTTTAAAATAGATTTATTTATTTATTTCACTGCTGTAAATGAAAAACCAATATCACTTGCCACGAATAGGAGGTAATGTTAAATTTTTTTTTACATTGAAAACAAAACCATATTATTAAATTCCAGCTAGAGACTGTGGCCTGCTAAAAATGCTCTGAGACTGTGGCCTTGTTCTTTCTTTGTTAAGAAGAGAGATTATCAAGTGTTACAGAGGTGTTAAGACATACTAACACCAAACTGAGCCTTTCTCCCTGATGTAATCAGAAGGCCCAAGAAAGAATTGAAAAGGAAATTACTTTCTCACTGTGTGATTCAATGTGATGTGATGCCATATCCATATAGCATCGAGAAGTCTTTTTCTATGCCACTTGCAATCATCTGGTAGACCACTAGTGCTACCTGCCCAACACTTTAAAGAACACCGTCTTGGAGTGTTTGAACTTGGTCAGAATTGTTAAATGCATGGCCAAAGACAGTGAGACTGAGGACTAGCTGGTTATTAGAGAGGATGAGAGCAAAATAGCCAGTACATTTTATAAATAGAAAATTACCACTTTGTCTAACTGTTCCTCACCTGTGGTGAGAGGTGAAAGGCAGTAGCTCAAGTCATCTTGTTTCTCACCCTGCCTTCCTGTGCAACTGCCAGTCCCCTATGTCATACCCTGTCCTTCTAAGCTGGTGCCTGCACAGTCTTCCCAATGAATGACCCCTCCTTCCACCCAGCTGTAAACCTGAGCTCCATCCTTGACACCTCCTTTTCACTCATCCCCTTCACTGTGATAATTTTCCTGGTGTATTCAATCATTCCCATCTCCTATTTTCTCTAGTCTGTCTGTTTCTGTTCCTCTCCACTGCGATCATCGTAGTTCACACCACCATTTGGTCTATTCCAGACTACTACAACTGCCTCCTAACTATCACTCGGCTTCCCCTTTTGCTCCAATTCCCCAATCCACTTTCCAACTTCCATCCAGAGTGATCTGCCTAGAAAATGAATTGGAACACTCACTCCCCTCTATGAAGACTTCAATGTTTTATTGAGGTTAGAATAAAAGCTACAGCTAGGTCTACCTGATTGTCATCTGGACTTATCTCAATCTCACTCCTAACCTCATACCACCCACCTCCTCCATTCCTGTATTGGAGAGAGACCTCTCATTACTCTGATTGGGGTCCTGGAATGGGTGACTCCCTGTCCCTGGAGCCCTCTTCCCTGAGGGCTCTGCACCTACTCCTCCTCTGGCTCAGTCCTTCTCATTCTTCATTTCAAATGTAACTCTTTCAGTAATGTCTTCCCTGGCTCCCAGTACATCCCCTCATCATAGGACCCCCATTCCTTGCCTTTATCGTGCTTTTCATCATTCTAACTTTATATTTGTGTGTGTGTTTGCTTAATGTCATTCTCCCCAATCAGATAAAAAGCTCTTTGAAAGGAGGGGCTCTGTCTGTCTTTCTTATTCCTGATCTATCCCCCACCATTAGCCCAGAATGGACACTCATTCATCTTTGTTAAAAAGCGTAAAGCAAATAAAGTCCTTAAGGTCTAAAACTGGCTTAGAGGGAAATGCTTTGCATTAGAAGGAGAGAATTTGTAGGTTAAGCATTAAGTGTATTTGGTAAGAGGTTTGATAGTGGATAAGGTATAATTATGTGGCTTAAATATGTTTAAGAGTGATTTGTGTTTATGCGTAGTTGGTGGAAATAAAAATCAGTTAAGTTGGGGAATTCAAGAAAACATAAAGAGTTCATTGCGCCATCGGAAGAAACAGACAAAATAACTGAGATGGTGTGAGTGTTCACCTCCATGAGATCACAGGACGTGAGGTGAGCAATGGATATGGCTGGATTCCATGTCCATAAAAGAGAATCCTGCAAAGGCTAACCTATGTGGCCACCACTCCACTTGTCTCTCCTCCCGTTAAATATACCAGAAATGGAAAAAACCCCTGCAAATGGGGCTAGTACAAAATGGAGTCAAGCTAGCTCCAACTCAGAGAGAAGTTGGGTATAAATAGGAGGCGTTTGAGAAAAGGCTAAAATGTGACATAACATGGGGATGACACTGAGGGGCGATTGATTTTAGAAGAATACACTGAGACTATGTGCTTGAGAATGTCTTGAGCAAGTTACCTTACTGCCTGTTTCTCCTGCAAGCATGTCGCAGCCACTGTAAATCAATTAAAGGTTTCTGAATCCATATTTCCTCCCCTGTCCTGCTCACCACTACTGCTGCTTGAAAGAGAAACGGAGCAGGGTAAGGAAAAGTCAACAGTCTCCACCAGATGGTAAAAATCAGGTGCCTTCATCCAATAATACTAATAAGGCCAGTTGGGTGGGAGACACGCTGCATAGACAGGACAAACTCTCAGGGGATCAATGCATACACACTTTATGTGTGTAGTTCATATACAATTCCCAGAACTCCAAAATAAGACAACTCCTTGAGAGCGAATTTGTCCAAATTGTCAACTAGAGAGTACGTTTGACCATCAGCACAAAGCCTCACTGCATAAACCAGTGATGTGCTAGAACCAGCTCATACTGGCTTGCAGGAGTTCATGGTTAAATTTGCAGAATTTTGTGAACCAGTTGTAAAGCACAAACATTATTGAAAGTTAAATTTTCTAAATCTGTAATTAAATGAATTGTATTAAAAACAAAGGTAATAAATACTCAGAATTCATCATTTCCAAATTATTATACTTCATTTTACTACTATCTATGCTCTGGGGATTATTTGCATCTATTATCTCCGTATGGTGGAAATATTACATCATGGTGTGTTACTGCACAGCTCTGCCCAACTCGGTGTTCAGTAACATCACATTGGTAGCTTGAAGTCAGCCAAGGTGGGTGTATTTATACCATGGAAATGAAAAAAATGCTACAAATCAGGGCTTGCTTTATTGTTTTGTTGATTGTCTAGACTTAAGAAAGTGATGGAGAAAATGGTAATAATGCAGATTAAACTTAAAAGCCTGTCATGTCTGGAAATGTTACATGGCAAATGGCATAAAAATTGAGAAAATATTCTTCCAGTATTTGAAAACTGTTATCTGGTTCAGCAAAGCAGTCGCTCATCTCATTCATGAACGAATGGAGTTCTGGCATGCCCTTGTTGCTTCACTTTCATCTTACTCGTTAATATAAAAGAAAATATCAGCCGACATTCATGTCAGAACTACACTCATTTCCCAGTTGCTTCCCTAGATTGGCTATAGATACAAGAGCTCAGCAAAAGTCAATTAAAGTGTTCTGTGAGAACCGATTGGCTATATGGAATTTAAAATAAAGTGTTGTTGTTTATTTTATGATTTTATGAAATGGTATGCTACACATCCTTTGTATCAGTTAAATTTTAACAAACTTACATACATAAGTTCAATAGATGCATAATTTTTCAAAAGCTGGTTATTAAATACTGACCCGCACACTGCTTGGTATCGCCCACACCAAAGCAGGGGACTGATCATAAGAGGATACTGGGTTCTAATGAATGACAGTAATAGTTTTGCAGGAAGAAGGCCAGTGAAAGAAAGCTGGACTTCATGAAGCCCTAAGAGGATCTGACAAAGGGGAATTTCATTGCTTATGCAGCCCTAACCAGATGGGAGACACAGGGAGACTGGGAGTAATAGGCATTAAAGAGCTGTTTTTATGGTTGTTTTGGGGAGAACAAAGGTTTCACTGGGTCTCACTATTGTCTAGATCATGGTTTCTCAATCTTGGCACTGTTTGGAACCAAATAATTCTTTGTAGTGAGGCTCTCCCCTGCGCATTGCAGGATGTTTAGCAGCATGCCTTACCTCCACCTACCACATGCTGGTATCTCCTTCCCTGTTGTCTGAAGACATTCCCCCAGGGTGACAATATTGCCCCTGGTTGAAAATCACTGACCCAGATAAAATATCACTTACATTTATTCAACTCAAGAAATATTGTCATCTGCTATAGGCAAGACACTGTTCTAGGCACTTGGGATATAGATGAAGAAAGCAAAGAGGACTTCCCTCATGGAGCTGCAATTGTGATTTTCTAATTCCATTGAGTTTTTTTTCCATCAGAATGTGAACGCTTTGAGAGCAGAAATTGGGTCTTATTTATCTCTGGGACTCCAGCCTGTCAGGGCACAAGGCCTGGCACCAAGGTCCTCACTAAATGTCTGTTGAACTGCATCAGTCTGAACCCCCTTGCTGGTTGGACACCCTGCCTACCCCTACACTCTAGCTTCTCATACTCTCACTCCTTGACCCACCCCTGTGCTTCAGCCATGCTGAATGTTCTCATGCTTTCTTTTGCTTTAAGATCTTTCTTAATGTTTTTCCCCAGGAGCGGCGGGGTTTTGTCTTCTATTGATGTGTTACAAACTGCTACAAACACAGCAGTTTAAAACAACATCTGTTTATTATCTCATGATTTCTGTAGGTCAGAAGTCTAGGCACAGTGTGGCTGGGTTCTCTGCTCAAGGTCTTGCAAGTGTGAAATCAAGGTGTCAGCTGACTCCATTCTCATCTGCAGCTCAGGGTCCTCTTCCAAGCTCATCCAGGTTGTTGGCAGAATTCGGTTTCTTGCTGGCTGTATTCTGGGGTTGCACACAGCTCTGAGAGGCTGTTCTCTTGTCTTTGTCACACGGGCAACTCCATGTTCAAAGGCTAAAGTGGAGAATTTCTCATACATCAAATCCTCCTCATGCTTCAAATCTCTTTCTCCAGGGAGGAACTTGTCCCTTTCAAGGACTCATGTGATTAGGTCATGTAGTATGCCAGATAACATAACCTAACCATGGAAGTGATATCCTGTTATATTCACAGACTCCTTCACCTCATGATGCAGGGAATTAACAAGGGTATGGATCCTTAGGGATCATCTTAGCATTTTGCTTCTGGCACTTGGGCTCCCCCACTCCTCTTAAACTTCATTACCCCATTCTTCTTGCCTTTTATAATAGATCTTGGCTTTTATGTCACTATTTAATAGCAATAGTAGTTTACTTTCATTGAGTTATTTTTAAAAGCTGTGCCCCACGCTTTGCATGTAGTATTGTATTTACTTTTCATGGCAGCCATATGAAGTAAATATTATTTTTATTTTTGCACTTAGAGTTCCCTCTGCCTACCACTCTTCCCCTACATAATCTTCCCCGATGATTCTATCTAAAAATAGCTTTTAGTAGAATGCCAACTAATACATGCAGAAGGAATGATGATGGAATTAGAAAATCACCTCTTGGCAACCATTGTGCTAGTAATTCATTCAGGCAAGAATCATTAATGGATGTTAAAACCAGTGGGTAAAAGTTTGATGGGGAACAGGATAATTATATAAGCTCAAAGTATCTCCCTAAAATATTTTTAGATAATTTTAAAGGAAAAAGTAGTGTCTTTATGTTGGAGAAAGCTGGCAAACATCACTTTAACTAAATTACCAGAGTTAATATCACCAGTAATGGGATAAAGCTATCCCAAATGCTCCCTAAGGTGAAGTGCTGAGAAGGACATCTCACTTCCAGGGTTTTCCCACCATATCAGATATGCCCAAATTGAGGGGTTACTCTGCAAAATAACTAGTCAATACTTTCCAAAAATTTCAAGGTTATAAAAGGCAAAGAAAAGCTGAGCAACCATCCCAGA